>NC_045786.1:77460050-78691661 GCF_009873245.2 Balaenoptera musculus
TAAAAGATGATACCAGAACTCACGATACAGCAGAGGGCCTTATCTTGGGCTCCGTGGATGGACCTTGGGGTCTATGGAAATTCTGTGAATTATAACTAAAACTTCTTGTGTATAAAGATTTTTCTGGAAGATATATCCATAAATTTCCTCAGGATCTCAAAAAGTTCCCTCAAAGTTAAGAACAATTGTTTTATGATGTTTTCAGTTCTGATATGTATTAAAAGATATATCAATATTAAAGGACAGTTTTTTCATTCAGGTGTGTGAGTTTAGTCATTCTCAACACATCTACTACTAGTCTTACAAAATCCTGAGTTAAATAAGTCTTAACTGGGCTAGGTGGGTCCTATCTAAGTTTTACAATAACAATTCCAATACCCAGCATGGAGAAAACCAGATAAACAGCATTGTTAACAAAATACTCTGTTAACACAGCTTATTTCTGTCTAGGTGAGTTGCACATTACAGAAGCCCTTGGTAATTCTGTAATTCTTAGGATAACACAGAGACAGTTTTTCAGCTTCACCACCAGGTTAAGTATTAATAAAATATCATTTGAGATAAAAATAAGAGAGATACCTTATATGTAAGAAACTAGACTGGTTCTGCAATGCCGTTTGAGGACACTTTGTTTCCTTTTGACGTTTGGTTTAGTTTATTCCTTCTGAGTATGTGAGCTAGGGTGTGATTGATTTACATGGCTCTTACTTGTAATAAAATACTGAGTTGTAGTCAACTCTACCTCTGCGACAGTAAACCCCATACTTGTTCCTACCATTAAGTATCTGGATGCCCTTGTGGAACTCATTGAACTTCTCTGGGCCTGAGGTTCCTTATCTCCAGACATGAACGAGAGCACTGGATTTCATTAGATGTTATCAAAGTTTCGTTCCAACTGTCTGGTTTTATGGCACTGTATTTCTAGGAAGGGATCTGTGTTTATCATTCTTAAGTTTGTGCAACAAACTCCTGAGGAGGAGAGGCACGTTCTGCTCATTCAGGATAATATCTAAGACAAAAAGTAAATAAAAGATAAAACATCAGTTGAGCACTTTAGATAGCTTGTGAGGGAGCCTCTCAGGGAAGCTTTCTTTCTCCCAATTCTTCTTCTTCCTTCTGGGGAAGACTGATCAGCTACATTCCAGGAGTCTGTTTGGACCACCTGACATAGTGGATGGGACCCTCATGCAGCAAAAGTGACATACACACACGTGCAGCATGAATTCTCTCTTCCTTCTCATACCCACAAGGCTTGTTCTAGCTGGCTCTTTTGTATCATCTTTCCCATCACATAAAACAAATGCAAAACTAAGCCAAGTTCCACTTCTCAGTGGGAAGGGTCCTGGCCTTCTTGCCTTCTTCCCTCTCTTAGGCACAGAAGTTCTTACAGTAGTCCTGTCCTTCTGGCCTCCTTTACAGAACATAAGAAGTTCCTGGTATTCAGAGGTAGGATACAGGCCTCTATGAAAGTACCAGAACATGGCACGTGGTGGAGAGAGGAGTGTATGAGGCTGGAGGCCCAAGTAGGCTCATATAATATTTGGTAACCCTACCATAGTTATACACACCATATTATATATAACATTCCCCTGAGGTGAAAGAATTTCTTCCTGATTACAGCCTAACTGAAAATGGGTCCCTCTGTTGGGCAAAATTATGAGGCTTTTAGATTATCCCCAGCTCTAGCACAGCAAAAGTCATTTATAAGCATTCCTATTTAATAACATATGAGCTGTTTTCATTTTGACAATTGTGATGGCCCTGAAGAATGACTACCCCCTCTTTACTTCATGGCTCTTGTAATATCTTAGATGATACTGCTGGAAATTCAAAATCCAATATATTTTACTCCAGAAATACAAAATCTCCTGCATTTTACTCCAGAGAAAGTAACTTTTAGTATGTGTCATGCCATGCAACATCCAGATCCAAATAAAATCATTGTTCTTCCTTCACAGCTATGATCTTTGTCTTCTTGAGTTAGTATGTAGTTGAATTCTTCTTTATAATGACTTAGGCTGGACTGCAGCAGTCTTCTGTTCTTATGCAACACAGTGATTACTTAAATACTTGGATATGTTTCTTGCTATCTGAATTCTTATTGCTAAGAACCCAGAGCATTAAATCTGCTTTTCTCTTGCTTCTATAAAAGCTCTTAGAGGCCCATACCAATCAAGGCTCAAACTATATTAAAAACCGCTACAGCTTTATGCATGTTGGCTTGGGAATCTCTCCATCTACTCTGAAGGTCTTTTTTTTTTTTTTTTTAAAGGTTTTTTTTTGATGTGGACCATTTTTAAAGTCTTTATTGAATTTGTTACAATACTGCTTCTGTTTTGGTTTTTTAGCCACGAGCCACGAGGCATGTGGGATCTCAGCTCCCCAACCAGGGATGGAAGCTGCACCCCCTGCATTGCAAGGCGAAGTCTTAACCACTGGACCGCCAGGGAAGTCCCTACCCTGAAGGTCTTTGCCCAACATCAGCTTCCTTTGGCCTTCACCTCATTCAATTTCAGGCCTTACTAGCTTTCGTTATCTAGCTCCATTTTGACATGTGACCAGTTTCCAGCCATTTAACTTATCTCTTTTAAAACCTGGATTGGATAATTGTCTTCAGGTAAAAGCTAAAGGGCGAGGAAGCCCATTGATGTGCTCCATATAGGTCAGTTTTCTGGAGGAAAAAACAGGGTAGAGAAGGGTAGAGAGGAGGGAGAGGAGGGAGAAATGGAAGAAAGCCAACACAATGGCAAACTGAATGTCAGGCATTTTGCTCTTCTCTGAGTTTTTCCTTCACTCTGACCCTGAAGCATTGTTCTTTCACCAAGCAAATAGATCTTCAGCAACCTCATCCTGTGAGTCCTCCAGCCACATTCAGAAAGGCTGAAGTCTTAGGGTGAACACAGCTCAGGATGACAAGATGGGACCTCACCTCACAAAACAGTGGTACCCAAAGGTATCTTTCTCTGAGAAAGAATTCTTACGTCTTCTTGTAAATGAATTCTCTCTTCCTTTTACTCTTTCAATGTGAATAAAATAATCAATACATATCCATGTGCCAACAAACTGCCATGGTAGTTCCCAGACTTCAGTCTTACGGCTTTTTCTGAATGGTACGTATTTTTAATGTGGTCCTTCTTTAGTCTATTTTAGGACTATTTATAGCCATTGTGTTAAGTGTTAAGGGTTGTTATGGACTGAATATTTGCATGCTCCCCAAATTCCTATATTGAAGCCCTACCCCAAGTGTAACTGTATTTGGAGATAGGGCCTATATAGAGATAATTAAGGTTAAATGATGTCATAAGAGTGGGGCCCTGATCTGATAGGATTAGTGTCCTTATATGAAGAAACACCAGAGAGCTCACTTCTTCTCTCTCTGTACACAGAAGAAAGGCCATGTGAGGATATAGTGAGAATGTCATCATAGTGAGAAGACAAGCTAGGAAGAGAGCGCCTACCAGAAAATGAATCAGCTGGAACCTTGACCTTGGAAGCCCAGGTTCATTGCAGCATTATTCAAATTATCCAAGACATGGAAAAAAACGTAGGTGTTTGTCAAAGGATGAATGGGTAAAGAAAATGTGAAATATAAATACATACATACATGCACAAACACACACATACACACCCCCACACACATATACATATACAATGGAATACTTTCTTTCATAAAAAAGAAGTCCTGCCATTTACAACAACATGTACGAACCTAGAGGACATTACGCTAAATGAAATAAGCCAGGCAGAAAAATACAAATACTGTATGATCTCAATTATCTGTGGACTCTAAAAAAATTGAACTCATACAACCAGAGAGTCAAACAGTGGTTGCTAAAAGCTGGAGGGTGGAAGAAATGGGAAGATGTCAGTCACATGGTATAACTTTCAGTTATAAGATGAATAAGTTCTGGGGATCCTATGTACATGACGGTGACTGTAGTTAATGATATTGTATTGTATAATTGAAATCTGCTAAGAGAGTAGATCTTAAGTGGTCTCATCACACACACACACAGTAACTATGAGGAAAAAAAGAGCAGAATATACATTCTTCTCAAGAGCACATGGAACATTCTCAAGGAAAGATCACATGTTAGGCCATAAAACAAGCCTCAATAAATTTAAAAGGACTGAAATCATACAACATATGTTCTCCAACAACAATGGAATAAAATTAGAAATCAATAACAAGGAAATTTGGAAAATTCTCAGATATGAGGAAATTGAACAATGCACTCATAAATAATCAGTTGGTCAAAGACTAAATCACAAGAGAAATTAGGAAATACGTTGAAATGAATGAAAATGGAAACACACACACAAAAAACTTATGGAACAGCTAAATATATGCTTAGAGTGAAATTTATAGCTATAAGCACCAGTATTAAAAAAGAAGATCTCAAATCGGTCGCCTAAAGTTTTGCCTTAATAAACTAGAAAAAGAAGCATAAACTAAATCCAAAGGAAGCAGAAAGAAGAAAATAATAAAGACTAGAGTGCAATAAATGAAGGAAAATAAAAAAATAGAGAAAATCAACAAAATTAGAAGTTAGTTCTTTGAAAAGATCAACAAAATTTACAATCCTTTAGCTAGACTGATAAAGAAAAAGAGAGAAAACTAAAAGTATTAATAATACAAATGAAAAGGAACTATTTACTACATTACAAAAGTTAAAAGGAGGAGGGAGGGAATCCAGATGGCAGAACAGGAGGATGTAGAATTCGTCGCTACTCACGGGTACATTGCAAATTCATCTACAGATGGAACAATTCTCACAGATCACCTGCTGAACATTAGTGGAAAACTTTGGACACCTAAAAAAAAGAAAGAAAAGAAAAAAAAGAAAAGAGGAATCAAAAAAGGGACCAGCAACCATGGTGGGAAGCTGAAGGTGAGCGGAGGTCCCCACACTCAGAAAAACTCCCTCACGGTGGGAGAATCAGCTGTGACAGAAAAGCACGTTTTGGGGATCAAAGGAGAATGCAGCAGACGGTCTGTGGAAGGCAGGACAAAGTAAGAACTGCATGCAGGGTCTACACCACTGCTCTGCACATTCCTGAATCACGAGTCGCCTGTTGCAAAAGGGGGCTGGGTGCTGGAAAGTGGGGTTTGCAGCGCGGACCCAGGGAAGGGACAGCTGTTGGCTGTGAAAAGACAGCCTGAAGGGACAGGAGTAAGAAACTCCACAACTGGGTAAGTCTGCAGAAAAAGCCTGAGATACTATAAAAGCAAGGGGTCATTGTCAAGTGATGTGCAAGGGGCAGAGCCGCCATTATAAGACCTTTTCCCAACCCCCAACTGCCAGCTTCTTCAGCCTCTGCGGGCACGGGGAGGAGCTCCCATCTGAGAGGGCCCACTCCCCCCACCGGGCCAGGGTCTCCTCTGCCTGCGTGGGTTCTGGGGGCCTGAGCACTGCCCATCCCAAAGCCTCCTTGGGAATCAGGCCTGGGCACCCCTGCCTGGGACGAGAGTCTGCAGATGCTGGAGGGGGCTGAGTGCTAAAGCATGGGGCTGGGAGAACGAATCCAGGGAGAGGAATGCTGTGGGCTGCGCGGATACAGCAGAGGGGATGGGAGTGAGGGGAGGCGTGGCCAGGAATGCCCCTAGAGGAAGAGTAGGCTGCCTGGAAAGCGAGGCACCATTGTTGAGAGGCACGAGGTGGGGGGGGGGGGCTGCCCCTGCTCCCATTTGCCAGCACCACAGTCTATTCCAACTGTTTGCTGGACCCGTTGCTGCAGGCAACTTGCAGACACCTCAGTTGTGGCCCCAGTACCCAGGCCCCAACATGAGTGAGAAAGGGTGCCCCAAGCAGCCGCTGCTTTTGCTCTCTCCTGCCTGGGCAAGGAACAGACCCCTGAGGGCGGCGCACACAGAGAGGTGGGGTCAAAACCAAAACTGAGCTTCAGGGGCGGTGCGACTAAGGAAGAGAAATGGAAATCTTTCCGTGCACCACCTGCACAAGCTGTGGATTAAACCCCCGATGTCGGCTGCGAAAATCCTGCATCTGTGGAATACCTGAACAGACAATGAGTGTTTCAACATTTGAGACCAGTCTAGCCTTCGAAGCACTGGACTCTGGGGACAAGTATACTCAGGAATCGGGCCAGGTCAGAGTCTGTGCTGGCTCCACAGCTCCCACAGCAGGTCCAGAGGCCTACCTAGAGGTATTGGAGGGCCTCCTGAGGAGGCGGGGATTGGCTCTGGGTCACTGTGGGAGCAAGGACACTGACAGAGGAGGCCCCAGGAGAATATTCTTAGTACTAATATTATTTTTTTGTTTTGTTTTGCTCAGCTGTTGGTGTTGTTGATTTTATTATATTTTATCTTTTATTTTTGATTTTTATTCTTATATTCTTAATCTTTTTTCAAAACATATCATTTTAAATTTTTCTATTTTTACTTTACTTTTGTTGCTTTGTGGTTTTTTCCTTGCTTTTGTTCTTTGTTATCTGTTTTTTATTTTATTTCTTTTTTTTCATTTTTTTTTTTAGTTATTTCTGAGATATACATTTTAAAGTAATAACTAGAATTATGACTTATAACATTATACCAGAACATATAAGATTTTTAGAAATTTCATGTAATGCCTGAAACATTTATATTAACATATTTCCATACAAATAACCCAAAGAAAGTTTAGTATTGGTTGTTTTTTTGTTTGTTTGTTTGTTTATACTGCAGGTTCTTATTAGTCATCAATTTTATACACATCAGTGTATGCATGTCAATCCCAATTGCCCAATTCAGCACACCACCATCCCCACCCCACCGCGGTTTTCCCCCCTTGGTGTCCATACATTTGTTCTCTTCATCTGTGTCTCAACTTCTGCCCTGCAAACCAGTTCATCTGTACCATTTTTCTATGTTCCACATACATGCGATTATATATGATATTAGTTTTCCTCTTTCTGACTTACTTCACTCTGTATGACAGTCTCTAGATCCACCCACGTCTCTACAAATGACACAATTTCGTTCCGTTTTATGGCCGAGTAATATTCCATTGTATATATGTACCACATCTTCTTTATCCATTCGCCTGTTGATGGGCATTTAGCTTGCTTCCATGACTTGACTACTGTAAATAGTGCTGCAATGAACATTGGGGTGCACGTGTCTTTTTGAATTATGGTTTTCTCTGGGTATACGCCCGGTAGTGGGATTGCTGGGTCATATGGTAATTGTATTTTTAGTTTTTTAAGGAACCTTCATACTGTTCTCCATAGTGACTGTATCAATTTACATTCCCACCAACAGTGCAAGAGGGTTCCCTTTTCTCCACACCCTCCCCAGCATTTGTTGTTTGTAGATTTTCTGATGATGCCCATTCTAACTGGTGTGAGGTGATACCTCATTGTAGTTTTGATTTGCATTTCTCTAATAATTAGTGACGTTGAGCAGCTGTTCATGTGCTTCTTGGCCAGCTGTATGTCTTCTTTGGAGAAATGTCTATTGATGTCTTCTGCCCATATTTTGATTGAATTGTTTGTTTTTTTAATATTGAGCTGCAGGAGCTGTTTATATACTTTGGAGATTAATCCTTTGTTGATTCGTTTGCAAATATTTTCTCCCATTCTGAGGGTTGTGTTTTCGTCTTGTTTGCAGTTTCCTTTCCTTTGCAAAACCTTTAAGTTTCATTAGGTCCCATTTGTTTATTTTTGTTTTTATTTCCATTACCCTAGGAGGTGGATCAAAAAAGATCTTGCTGGATTTATGTCAAAAAGTGTTCTTCCTATGTTTTCCTCTAAGACTTTTAGAGTAACCAGTCCTACATTAAGGTCTCTAATCCATTTCAAGTTTATTTTTGTGTATGGTGTTAGGGAGTGTTCTAATTTCATTCTTTTACATGTAGCTGTCCAGTTTTCCCAGCACCACTTATTGAAGAGACTGACTTTTTTCCATTGTATATCCTGCCTCTTTTGTCATAGATTAGTTGACCGTAGGTGTGTGGGTTTATCTCTGGGCTTTCTATCTTGTTCCATCGATCTATATTTCTGTTTTTGTGCCAGTACCATAATGTCTTGATGACTGTAGCTTTGTAGTATAGTCTGAAGTCAGGAAGTCTGATTCCTCCAGCTTGGTTTTTTTCCCTCAGGATTGCCTTGGCTATTCGTGGTCTTTTGTGTCTCCATACAAATTTTAAGATTTTTTTGTTCTAGTTCTGTAAAAAATGTCATTGGTAATTTGATAGAGATTGCATTGAATCTGTAGATAGCTTTAGATAGTATAGTCATTTTCACAATATTGATTCTTCCAATCCAAAAACATGGGATATCTCTCCATCTGTTTGTATCATCTTTAATTTTTTTTAGCAATGTCTTATAGTTTTCTGCATACAGGTATTTTGTCTCCCTAGGTAGGTATATTCCTAGGTATTTTATTCTTTTTGTTGCAATGGTAAATGGGAGTGTTTCCTTAATTTCTCTTTCAGATTTTTCATCATTAATGTATAAGAATGCAAGAGATTTCTGTGCATTAATTTTGTATCCTGCAACTTTACCAAATTCATTGATTAGCTCTAGTAGTTTTCTGGTGGCATCTTTAGGATTCTCTATGTATAGTATCATGTCACCTGCAAACAGTGACAGTTTTACTTCTTCTTTTCCAATTTGTATTCCTTTTATTTCTTTTTCTTCTCTGATTGCTGTGGCTAGGACTTCCAAAACTATGTTGAATAATAGTGGTAAGAGTGGACATCCTTGTCTTGTTCCTGATCTTAGAGGAAATGCTTTCAGTTTTTCACCATTGAGAATGATGTTTGCTGTGGGTTTGTCGTATATGGTCTTTATTATGTTGAGGTAGCTTTCCTCTATGCCAAATTTCTGGAGAGTTTTATAAATGGGTGTTCAATTTTGTCAGAAGCTTTTTCTGCATCTATTGAGATGATCATATGGTTTTTATTCATCTATTTGTTAGTATGGTTTATCACATTGATTGATTTGTATATATTGAAGAATCGTTGCATTCCTGGGTTAAATCCCACTTGATCATGGTGTATGACCCTTTTAATGTGTTGTTGGATTCTGTTTGCTAGTATTTTGTTCAGGATTTTTGTATCTATATTCATCAGTGATATTGGTCTGTGATTTTCTTTTTTTGTAGTATTTTTGTCTGGTTTTGGTATCAGGGTGATGGTGGCCTCAAGAATGAGTTTGGGAGTGTTCCTTCCTCTGCAATTCTTTGGAAGACTTTGAGAAGGATGGGTGTTAGCTCTTCTCTAAATGTTTGATAGAATTCACCTGTGAAGCCATCTGGTCCTGGACTTTTGTTTGTTGGAAGATTTTTTAATTACAGTTTCAATTTCATTACTTGTGATTGGTCTCTTCATATTTTCTATTTCTTCCTGGGTCAGTCTTGGAAGGTTATACCTTCCTAAGAATTTGTCCATTTCTTCCAGGTTGTCCATTTTATTGGCATAGAGTTGCTTGTAGTAGTCTCTTAGGATGCTTTGTATTTCTGCAGTGTCTGTTGTAACTTCTCCTTTTTCATTTCTAAATTTATTGATTTGAGTCTTCTCCCTCTTTTTCTTGATGAGTCTGGCCAATGGTTTATCAAATTTGTTTATCTTCTCAAAGAAGCAGCTTTTAGTTTTATTGATCTTTGCTATTGTTTTCTTTGTTTCTATTTCATTTATTTCTGCTCCGATCTTTATGATTTCTTTCCTTCTACTAAATTTGGGTTTTGTTTGTTCTTCTTTCTCTAGTTCCTTTAGGTGTAAGGTTTGATTGTTTATTTGAGATTTTTCTTATTTCTTGAGGTAGGCTTGTATTCCTATAAAATTCACTCTTACAACTTCTTTTGCTACATCCCATAGGTTTTGGATCTTCGTGTTTTCATTGTCAGTTCTCTCTGGGTATTTTTTGATTTCCTCTTTGATTTCTTCAGTGATCTCTTGGTTACTTAGTAATGTATTGTTTAGCCTCCATGTGTTTGTGTTTTTTATGTTTTTTTCCCTGTAATTGATTTCTAATCTCATAGTGTTGTGGTCAGAAAAGATGCTTGATATGATTTCAATTATCTTAAATTTACTGAGGCTAGATTTCTTACCCAAGATGTGATCTATCCTGGAGAATGTTCCATGCGCACTTGAGAAGAAAGTGTAATCTGCTGTTTTTGGTAGGAATGTCCTATAAATGTCAATTAAACCTATGTGGTCTATTGTGTCATTTAAAGCTTGTGTTTCCTTATTAATTTTCTGTTTGGATGATCTGTCCATTGGTGTAAGTGAGGTGTTAAAGTCCCCCACTATTATTGTGTTACTGTCGATTTCCTCTTTTTTAGCTGTTAGCAGTTGCCTTATGTATTGAGGTGCTCCTATGTTGGGTGTCATATATATTTATAATTTTTCTTTCTTCTCCTTGGATTGATCCCTTGATCATTTTGTAGTGTCCTTCCTTGTCTCTTGTAACAGTCTTTATTTTAAAGTCTATTTGGTCTGATATGAGTATTGCTACTACAGATTTCTTTTGATTTCCATTTGCATGGAATATCTTTTTCCATCCCCTCACTTTCAGCTTGTATGTGTCCCTAGGTCTGAAGTGGGTCTTTTGTAGACAGCATATATATGGGTCTTGTTTTTGTATCCATTCAGCGAGCCTGTGTCTTTTGTTTGGAGCATTTAATCCTTTCACGTTTAAGGTAATTATTGATATGTATGTTCCTATTATCATTTTCTTAGTTGTTTTGCGTTTGTTTTTGTAGGTTCCTTTCTTTTCTTGTGTTTCCCACTTAGAGAAGTTCCTTTAGCACTTGTTGTGGAGCTGGTTTGGTGGCGCTGAATTCTCTTAGCTTTTGCTTGTCTGTAAAGCTTTTGATTTCTCCATTGAATCTGAATGAGATCCTTTCTGGGTAGAGTAATCTTGGTTGTAGGTTCTTCCCTTTCTCACTTTGAATATGTCATGCCACTCCCTTCTGGTTTGTAGAGTTTCTGCTGAGAAATCAGCTGTTAACCTTATGGGAGTTCCCTTGTTTGTTATTTGTCGTTTTTCCCTTGCTGATTCCAATAATTTTTCGTTCTCTTTAATTTTTGCCAATTTGATTACAATGTGTCTCGGCATGTTTCTCCTTGGGTTTATCCTGTATGGGACTCTCTGTACTTCTTGGACTTGGGTGGCTATTTCATTTCCCATGTTAGGGAAGTTTTCGACTATAATCTCTTCAACTATTTTCTCGGGTCCTTTCTCTCTCTCTTCTCCTTCTGGGACTCCTATAATGAGAATGATCTTGCGTTTAATGTTGTCCCAGACGTCTCTTAGGCTGTCTTCATTTCTTTTCATTCTTTTTTCTTTATTCTGTTCTGCAGCAGTGATTTCCACCATTCTGTCTTCCAGGTCACTTATCCGTTCTTCTGCCTCAGTTATTCTGCTATTGATTCCTTCTAGTGTATTTTTCACTTCAGTTATTGTATTGTTCATCTCTGTTTGTTTGTTCTTTAATTCTTCTAGTTCTTTGTTAAACATTTCTTGCATCTTCTCGATCTTTGCCTCCATTCTTTTTCCGAGGTCCTGGATCATCTTCACTATCATTATTCTGAATTCTTTTTCTGGAAGGTTGTCTATCTCCACTTCATTTCATTGTTTTTCTGGGGTTTTATCTTGTTCCTTCATCTGGTATATAGCCCTCTGCCTGTTCATCTTGTCTATCTTTCTGTGAATGTGGTTTTTGTTCCACAGGCTGTAGGATTGTAGTTCTTCTTGCTTCTGCTGTCTGCCCTCTGGTGGTTGAGGCTATCTTAGAGGTCTGTGCAAGTTTCCTGATGGGAGGGACTGGTGGTTGGTAGATCTGGCTGTTCTTCTGGTGGGCAGAGCTCAGTAAAACTTTAATCCACTTTTCTGCTGATGGGTGGGGCTGGGTTCCCTCCCTGTTGGTTGTTTGGCCTGAGGTGACCCAGCACTGGAGCCTACCCGGGCTCTTTGGTGGGGCAAATGGTGGACTCTGGGAGGGCTCACACCAAGGAGTACATCCCCAAACTTCTGCTGCCAGTGTCCCTGTCCTCATCGTGAGACACAGCCAGCCCCCACCTCTGCAGGAGACCCTCCAACACTAGCAGGTAGGTCTGGTTCAGTCTCCTATGGGGTCACTGCTCCCTCCCCTGGGCCCCAATGTGCACACTACTTTGTGTGTGCCTTCCAAGAGTGGAGTCTCTGTTTCCCTGAGTCCCCTCCAAGTCCTCCAATCAAATCCCGCTAGCCTTTAAAGTCTGATTCTCTGGGGATTCCTCCTCCTGTTCTGGACCCCCAGGTTGGTAAGCCTGATGTGGGGCTCAGAACCTTCACTCTGGTGGGTGGACTTCTGTGGTATAAGTGTTTTCCACTTTGTGAGTCACCCACCCAGCAATTATGGTATTTGATTTTATTGTGATTGCAGCCCTCCTACCATCTCACTGTGGCTTCTCCTTTGTCTTTGGATGTGGGGTATCTTTTTTGGTGAATTCCAGTGTCTTCCTGTCCGTGATTGTTCAGCAGTTAGTTGTGATTCCGGTGCTCTTGCAAGAGGGAGTCTTTTTCATGTTTTTTTGTGTATATATTGTTTTCTTCGTTTTTCTTGTTGTCTCTTTGCTTTCTGTTTTTATTTTTTAGTCTTTGTTTTTGTTAGTTTAGTTCTTCTTGACTGTTCTAATTTTAGAATTCTTTCGTTTTTCTGTTCTCTCATTTTTTTAAAATTCTTTTTTCTCTTTTTTCTGAGAGTGTGTGTGTGTGCATCTGTGTGTGTGTGTGTTGTGCTGTTGTTGCTGCTGTTTGTTTGATGTTGTTTTGCTATTTGTCTTGGGTTTTGTTCATCTGTTTGCTTTCTTTAATTTTTACTTGTTTTCTTTCCATTTTTTTTCCTCCCTTTTCTCTCATGTTGCACTGTGCAGCTTGTGGACTCTTGGTTCCCGGCCAAGGGTCGGGCCTGGGCCTCTGGGGTGGGAGCACAGAGTCCAGGACACTAGACTGCCAGAGAATTCCTCGATCCACGGAATAGTAATCAGCGTGTGTGCTCCCAGATGTATCCACATCAACACCAAGACCAAGTCCCATACAACAGCCTGCAGGCTCCAGTACTAGACACCTCACTTCAAACGACCAGCAAGACAGGAGCACAGCCACACCCATCAGTAGACAGGCTGCCTAAAGTCGTACTAAGCTCACAAACACCCAAAAGCACACCACCTGAAGAGGCCCTGGTCTTCAGAGGGAAAAGACTCAACTCCACCCACCAGACTGCAGGCACCAGGCCCTCCCACCAAGATGCCTACACAAGCCCCTGGACCAACCTCACTCACCAGGGGGCAGACAAGAGAAGCAAGAGGAACTATGACCCTGCAGCCTGCGGAAAGAAGACCATAAACACAGTAGGTTAGACAAAATGAGATGACAGAGAAATAAGTTACATAGGAAGGAGCAAGGTAAAATCCCACAAGACCAAATAAATGAAGAGGAAATAGGCAATCTACATGAAAAAGAATTCAGAGTAATGATAGTAAAGATGATCCAAGATCGCAAAAATAGAATGGAGACATGGGTCGAGAAGACTTACAAGGACCTCGAAGAACTAAAGAACCAACAATCAGTGATGAACAATAACTGAAATGAAAAATACACTAGAAGGAATCAACAGCAGAATAACTAAGGCGGAAGAACAAATAAGTGAGCTGGAAGATAGAATGGTGGAAATAACTGCCAAAGAACAGAAGAAAGAAAAAAGAATGAAAAGAATTGAGGACAGTCTCAGAGACCTCTGGGACAATATTAAATGCACCAACATTCAAATTATAGTGGTCCCAGAAGAAGAAGAGAAAGGGAAAGGGCCTAAGAAAATATTTGAAGAGATTATAGTGGAAAACTTCCCTAATATGGGAAATGAAATAGGCACCCAAGTCCAGGAATTGCACAGAGCCCCAGGCAGGCTAAACCCAAGGAGAAATATGCCAAGACACACATGAATCAAACTAACATAAATTAAATAAAAGAAAAAATATTAAAAGCAGCAAGGGAAAAGCACCAAATAACCTACAATGGAATTCCCATTAGGTTATCAGCTGATTTTTCAGCAGAAACTCTGCAGGCCAGAAGGGAGTGGCAGGACATATTTAAAGTGATGAAATGCAAAAACCTACAACCAAGACTACTCTACCCAGCGAGGATTTCATTCAGATTTGATGGAGAAATCAAAAGCTTTACAGACGAGCAAAGCTAAGAGAATTCAGCACCACCAAACCAGCTTTACAACAAATGCTAAAGGAACTTCTCTAGGTGGGAAACACAAGAAAAGAAAGAAGACCTGCAAGAAGAAACCCAAAACAATTAAGAAAATGGTAATAAGGACATACATATCGATAATTACCTTAAATGTGAATGGATTAAATGCTCCAACCAAAAGATACAGACTAGCTGAATGGATACAAAAACAAGACCAGTATATATGCTGTCTACAACAGACCCACTTCAGACCTAGGGACACATACAGTCTGACAGTGAGGGGATGGAAAAAGATATTCCATGCAAGTGGGAATCAAAAGTAAGCTGGAGTAGCAATACTCATAACAGACAAAATAGACTTTAAAATAAAGATTATTACAAGAAAAAAGGAAGGACACTGCATAATGATCAAGGGATCAATCCAAGAAGAAGATATAACAATTGTAAATATCTATGCAGCCAACATAGGAGCACCTCAATACATAAGGGAAATGCTAACAGCTATAAAAGGGGAAATCAACAGTAACACAATAATAGTGGGAGATTTTAACACCCACTTACACCAATGGACACATCATCCAAATAAAATAAATAAGGAAACACAAACTTTAAATGACACAATAGACCATATAGACTTAATTGATATTTATAAGATATTCCACCTGAAAGTGGCAAAATACAATTTCTTTTCAAGTGCACATGGAACATTTTCCAGGATAGATCACATCTTGTGTCACAAATTAAGCCTTAGTAAATTTAAGAAAACTGAAATTGTATCAAGTATCTTTTCCAACCACAGCGCCATGAGACTAGATATCAATTACTGGAAAAAATCTGTAGAAAATACCAATACATGGAGGTTAAACAATACACTACTAAATAACCAAGAGGTCACTGAGAAAATCAAAGAGGAAATCAAAAAATACCTAGAAACAAATGACAATGAAAACACGACAACCCAAAAACTATGGGATGCAGCAAAAGCAGTTCTAAGAGGGAAGTTTATAGCAACACAATCCTACGACGAGAAGCAAGAAACATCTCAAATAAACAACCTAACATTACACCTAAAGCAATTAGAGAAAGAAGAACAAAAAAACCCCAAAGATAGCAGAAGGAAAGAAATCATAAGGATCAGATCAGAAATAAATGAAAAAGAAATGAAGGAAACAATTGCAAAGATCAATAAAACTAAAAGCTGGTTCTTTGAGAAGATAAACAAAATTGATAAACCATTAGCCAGACTCATCAAGAAAAAAAGGGAGGGGCTTCCCTGGTGGCGCGGTGGTTGAGAGTCTGCCTGCCAATGCAGGGGACACGGGTTCGAGCCCTGGTCTGGGAGGATCCCACGTGCCGCGGAGCAACTGGGCCCGTGAGCCACAATTGCTGAGCCTGCGCGTCTGGAGCCTGTGCTCCGCAACACGAGGGGCAGCGATAGTGAGAGGCCTGCGCACCGTGATGAGGAGTGGCCCCCGCTTGCCGCAACTGGAGAAAGCCCTCACACAGAAACGAAGACCCAACACAGCCATAAATAAATAAATAAACAAATACTTAAAAAAAAAAGTAAAAGTCTATAAAAAAAAAATTTTAAAAAGAAAAGAAAAAAAGGGAGACGACTCAAATCAACAAAATTATAAATGAAAAAGGAGAAGTAACAACTGACACTGCAGAAATACAAAGGATCATAAGAGATTACTACAAGCAACTCTATGCCAATAAAACGGACAACCTGGAAGAAATGGACAAATTCTTAGAAAAGCGCACCCTTCTGAGACTGACCCAGGAAGAAATAGAAAATATAAACAGACCAATCACAAGCACTGAAATTGAGACTGTGATCAACAATCTTCCAACAAACAAAAGGCCAGGACCAGCTGGCTTCACAGGGGAATTCTGTCAAACATTTAGAGAAGAGCTAACACCTATCCTTCTCAAACTCTTCCAAAATATAGCAGAGGGCGGTACACTTCCCAACTCATTCTACGAGGCCACCATCACCCTGATACCAGAACCAGACAAAGATGTCACAAAGAAAGAAAACTACAGGCCAATAGCACTGATGAACATAGATGTGAAAATCCTGAACAAAATACTAGCAAACAGAATCCAACAGCATATTAAAAGGATCATACACCATGATCAAGGGGGGTTTATGCAGGAATGCAAGGATTCTTCAGTATACGCAAATCAATCAATGTGATACACCATATTAACAAATTGAAGGAGAAAA
The DNA here is from genome assembly GCF_009873245.2 of Balaenoptera musculus. Classification (NCBI taxonomy): domain Eukaryota; kingdom Metazoa; phylum Chordata; class Mammalia; order Artiodactyla; family Balaenopteridae; genus Balaenoptera; species Balaenoptera musculus. The sequence continues at coordinate 77,476,462 of NC_045786.1, forward strand.
ACCATATGATCATCTCAATAGATGCAGAAAAAGCTTTCAACAAAATTCAACACCCATTTATGATAAAAACTGTCCAGAAAGTAGGCATAGAGGGAACTTACCATATATGGCCATATATGATAAACCCACCACCAACATTGTTCTCAATGGTGAAAAACTGAAACCATTTCCTCTAAGATCAGTAACACGACAAGGTTGTCCACTCTCACCACTATTATTCAACATAGTTTTGGAAGTTTTAACCACAGCAATCAGAGAAGAAAAAGAAATAAAAGAATTCCAAATCGGAAAAGAAGAAGTAAAGCTGTCACTGCTTGCAGATGACATGATACTATACATAGAGAATCCTAAGGATGCTACCAGAAAACTACTAGAGCTAATCAATGAATCTGGTAAAGTACCAGAATACAAAACTAATGCACAGAAATGTCTTGCATCCCTATACACTAATGATGAAAAATCTGAAAGAGAAATTAAGGAAACACTCCCGTTTACCATTGGAACAAAAAGAATAAAATACCTAGGAATAAACCTACCTAAGGAGGAAAAGAAGTAAAACTCTCACTGTTTGCAGATGACATGCTCCTATACATGGGAAATCCTAAAGATGCCCCCAGAAAACTACTAGAGCTAATCAATGAATTTAGTAAAGTTGAAGAATAGAAAATTAATACACAGAAATCTCTTGCATTCCTAAGCACTAATAACTAAAGATCAGAAAGAGAAATTAAGGAAACAATCCCATTTACCATTGCAACCAAAAGAATAAAATACATAGGAATAAACATACCTGAGGAGGCAAAAGAGCTGGACACAGAAAACTATAAGATACTGATGAAAGAAATCAAAGATGACACAAACACATGGAGAAAATACCATGTTCTTGGATTGGAAGAATCAATATTGTGAAAATGACTATACTACCCAAGCAATCTACAAATTCAATGCAATCCCTAACAAATTACCAATGGCATTCTTCCCATAATTAGAACAAATAATTTTACAGTTTGTATGGAGACACAAAAGACCCCAAATAGCCAAAGCAATCTTGAGAAAGAAAAACAGAACTGGAGGAATCAGTCTCCCTGACTTCAGACTATACTGCAAAGTTACAGTAATCAAGATAGTATGGTATTGGCATAAAAACAGAAATATAGATCAGTGGAACAGGACAGAAATCCCAGAGATAAATCCACCCACCTATGGTCACCTAATCTATGATAAAGGAGGCAAAAATATACAATAGAGAAAAGATAGCCTCTTCAATACATGGTGCTGGGAAAACTGGATACCTACATGTAGAAGAATGAAATTACAACACTCCCTACCACCATACACAAAAATACACTCAAAATGGATTAAAGACCTAAATGTAAGGTCAGACACTATAAAACTCTTAGAGGAAAACATAGGGAGAACACCCTTTGACATAAATTGCAGCAAGATCTTTTTTGACCCACCTCCCACAGGAATGGAAATAGAAACAAAAATAAACAAATGGGACCTAATGAAACTTAAAAGCTTTTGCACAGCAAAGGAAACCATAAACTAGACGAAAAAACAACCCTCAGAATGGGAGAAAATATTTGCAAACAAAGCAACTGACAAAGGATTAATCACCAAAATATACAAGCAGCTCATGCAGCTCAATATCAAAAAAGCAAACAACACAATCCAAAAATGGGCAGAAGACCTAAATAGACATTTCTCAAAAGAAGACATACAGATGGCCAACAAACACATGAAAAGATGCTCAACATCACTAATTATTAGAGAAATGCAAATCAAAACTACAATGAGGTATCACCTCACATCAGTCAGAATGGCCATCATCAAAAAATCTACAAACAATAAATGCTGGAGAGGGTGTGGAGAAAAGGGAACCCTCTTACACTGTTGGTGGGAATGTATATTGATACAGCATGGAGAACAGTATGGAGGTTCCTTAAAAAACTAAAAATAGAACTACCATATGAGCCAGCAATCCCACTACTGGGCATATACCCAGAGATAACCATAATTCAAAAAGACACATGCACCCCAATGTTCACAGCAGCACTATTTACAATAGCCAGGACATGGAAGCAACCTAAATGTCCATCAACAGAGGAATGGATAAAGAAAATGTGGTACCTATACACAATGGAATATTACTCAGCCATAAAAAGGAATGAAATTGGGTTATTTGTAGAGACGTGGATGGACCTAGAGAGTGTCATACAGAGTGAAGTAAGTCAGAAAGAGAAAAACAAATATCGTATATTAACGCATATATGTGGAATCTAGAAAAATGGTACAGATGACCTTATTTGCCAAGCAGAAATAGAGACACAGATGTAGAGAGCTAACCTATGGATACCAAGGGGGAAAGGAGTGGGTTGGGAGGAATTGGGAGATTGGGATTGACACATATACACTACTCATAGTACGTATAAAATAGAGAACCGACAGGAACATAATATATAGCACAGGGAACTCTACTTAATGCACTGTGGTGTCCTAAATAGGAGGGTAATCCAAAAGGGAGGGAATATATGTATATGTATAGCTGATTCATTTTGCTGTGCAGTAGAAGCTAACAGAACATTGTAAAGCAACTATATTCCTATAAAAAAAATTAAAAGGAGTATAAGGGAATGAAAAATTGTTTGCCAACAAATTCAATAGCCTAGATTGAATATATTCTTGGAAAGACAAACTACCAAAACTGAGTCAAGAAGAAATAGAAAATCTGAACAAAATCATGATATGTAAAGATATTAAATTAGTAATTAAAAAACCCACCCAGGGTTCTACTCAGCTTTTAAATAAGACTTAACATCAATCATTTAAAAACTTTTCTGTAAAATAGAAAAGGAGGAAACTTTTCCCAATTTATTATATGAGGCCAGTATTACCCTTATATAAAAATTAGATACCACAAAAGAAGCAAACTACAGACCAATATTTCTTATGAATATAGAGGTTAAAATTCTCAATACCAGCAAATACTAGCAAGTCAAATCCAGCAATATATTAAAAGGTTTACACACCAAGTAGGATTTATCCTAGGGATGAAAAGTTCGATTAAATTGGAAAATTAATTAATGTAATATTAATAGAAAAAAACCCCAAAAACCAAAAACATGGTCATCTCAATAGACATAGAAAAAATGTGACAAATTCCAACACCCTTTCTTAATAAAAACACCCAATAAATAAGAAATAGAAGGGAATTTCTTCAACTTGACAAAGGTCATCCATTAAAAACCCACAGCTGTCATCATACTTAACAGTGAAATAATGAATGCTTTCCTCCTAAAATCAAAAACAGGAATATGATGTCTGCTCTGGCCACTTTACTTCAACGTTGTATTGGCAATTCTAGCCAGAGGAAAATTAAGAAAAAGAAGTAAAAGGCATTCAGATTGGAAAAGAAGAAACAAAAACTATCTCTATTTTCAGATGACATGATCTTGTACATAGAAAATCCTAAGGAACCCACACAATATACCATTAGGACTAAGAGAAGAATTCAGCAAAGTCGCAGAACACAAGATCAGTATAAAAAATCAATTATATTTCTATACACTATCAAGGAACAATCGGAAACTGAAATTAAGAAAAGCATTCCATTTACAAGAGCACCAAAAAGAATAAAACACTTTGGAATAAATTCAACAAAAGAGCAATATTTACACAACAAAAACTATAAAACATTTTAAAAGAAATTAAAGACCTAAATAAATGGAGAGACATTCCACATATATGATTGAGAAGACTTAATATTGTTAAGATGGCAGTACTCCCCAAAGTGATCTACAAATTCAACACAATCAGTATCAAAATCCTGGGTAGTTTTTTTGCAGAAATTAATAAGCTGATCCTAAAATTCATATGAAAATATAAGGAATCCTGAAAAGCCAAATCAATCTTGAAAAAGAACGAAGTTGAAGGACTCACAATTTCAATTTCAAAACTTACTACAAAGCTATGCTAATGAAGGCAATGTAGGAGTGGCAAAAGGATACAGATCAGTGGAATAGAATCAAAAATCCAGAAACAAAAGAAACTTCTATTTATGGTCAATTGATTTTTGAAAAGGGCATAATATAATTCAATGTGAAAAGGATAATCTTTTCAACAATTGATGATGGGACCACTGGGTATCCATGTGCAAAAGAATAAAGTTGAACCCCTCCCTCACCCAATATACAAAAATTAATTTAAAACTGGATCATAGATCTAAATGTAGGAACTAAAACTATAAAACTATTAGAAGAAAGCAAAGAGGTAAATCTTCATGACCTTGGATTAGGCAATGGTCTCTTAGATATGATACCAAAAGCACAAGCAAGAAAAGAAAAAATAGATAAACTGGACATCATTAAAATTAAAAACTTTTGTCCCTCAAAGGACACAATTAAGAAAATGAAAAGACAACCCACAAATTGGGAAAAAACATTTGCAAATTATGTAGTATTTGATGAAGGCCTAGTATCCAGAATATATAAAGAATTCTTACAACTCAACAATAAAAAGACAACTAATTAAAGAATGGGCAAAGGATTTGAATTGATATTTCTCCAAAAGAGACAAACAAATGGTCAATAAGCACATGAAAAGATGTTCAACATCATTAGTCATCAGCAAATGCAAATCAAAACCACAATAAGATATCATTTCAGTCCCACTAGGATGGCTATAATCAAAAAGCCAGCACAGTAACAAGTATTGGCAAGGATATGAAGAAACTGGAACACTCATATACTGCTGATAAGATATAAAGTGATACAGCCAGTTTGGAAATCAGTTTGGTGATTCCTGAAAAGTTAAATATAGAGTACCATATGACCCAGTGTTTTCCTTCCTAGATTTATCCTGAAGAGAACTGAAAACTTATGTCCACAAAAAAACTTGTACACAAATGTTCACAGTAGCATTATTCATAATAGCTAAAAAGTGGAAACAACCCAACTGCCCATCAACTAATGAATCTACAAACAAAATGTGACATACCCATACGATGGAATATTATAGGCTATAAAAATAAATGAAGTGCTGATACACACTGCAACATGCATGAACACTGGAAATATTAGGCTAACTTAAGGAAGCCAGACATAAAAGGCTATACATTATTCCATTTATGTGAAGTGTCCAGAATAGGCAAAGCCATAAAGATATAAAATAGTCAAGTAGTTTTCTGGGGTTGGGGAAACGGAGACTGGGGAGTATATGCTAATGAGTACAAGGTTTCCTTTTGGAGTGATGAAAATGTTCTAAAATTAGATAATGCTGATAACTGCACAACTCTACAAATATACTAAAAACCCACTGAATTATACACTTTAAAAGGGTAAATTTATATCTCAATAAAACTGTTATTTTTTAAACGTCTGGCATACAGTAGGCATTTAATAAATGTTGGTTGGTTTCATTCCCATCAGCCTAAATTTAGATAACAGAGCTGAGGCTATTTCCTGCCCAGGGTTTAACAACTTTTATGCCCCTTCAGCCTTGGCAGTGATCAGGTGGGATGGCCTGAGGGTTGCCAGGGAGGGAAACTGGAAAGAGCTGTCCATATCTTTGGGCTGGGAAGAGGAGCTGTGATAAAGAATGGGGAATCCAAAGTTAGGGAACAGAGGCAGATTCTCTCATCAGAGGCCATTCTAGACAATAAACTTGGGAGGAGGGTGGAAAATAAAATTTGAGATAAGAGACCACTGGCTTGTGATCTGGAGGCACCTTAATTCAATTAGCAGCTTCCTATATACCCTTCTCTGACTTTCATTTGGCTGCTAGATTGATTTCTTTTTTTTTAAATTTTTTTATCGGAATATAGTTGATTTACAATGTTGTGTTAGTTTCTGCCGTATAGCAAAGTAATCAGTTATACATGTACATACATCTGCTCTTTTTTAGATTCTTTTCCCATATAGGTCATTACAGAATATTGAGTTCCCTGTGCTATACAGTAGGTTCTTATTAGTTATGTACTTTATATATAGTAGTGTGTATATGTCAATCCCAGTCTCCCAATTCATCCCCCCCATATATACAATGGAATATTACTTAGCCATAAAAAAGAACGAAATAATGCCATTTGCAGCAACATGGATGGACCTAGAGATTGTCATACTGAGTGAAGTAGAAAGACAAATATATGATATCACTTATGTGTGGAACCTAAAAAAATGGTACAAATGAACTTATTTACAAAACAGAAATAGAGTCACAGATATAGAAAACAAACTTATGCTTGATTTCTTATAGAGAAGGCAGGTATCCCACTGCTTATCCCACTGCTTATAGTCATTTTCCTGCCAGGAAACTATATCATTTTTCCTATTTTATTGAGGTATACTTGACATATATAACATTGTATTTTTTAGGTGTACAACCTAGTAATTTGATATATGTACTATTGCAAAATGATCAGCCCAATAATTTTAGTTAACATCCATCAACTCACATAGTTACATTTTTTTCTTGTGATGAGAACTTTTAATATCTCTTAGCAACTTTCAAATATACAGTACAGTTTTATTAACTATAGTCACCATACTGTACATTACATCCCCAGAACTTGTTTATTTTATATTTTAGGTAAATAATTATATTACTAAGCATGGCAATGAAGTACAACAAATCAGAGCTGAATTTCTAAAATATCGGGCCCCACACCCTGGATATGAGTGAAAAAGTGTTGAAATGTATTGTGCTGTATTAGCAACAGGTACACCAGGACTGCCTAAATTTTCATTTGACTCAATCTTTTTTTTTTTTTTTTTTTTTTATTTATTTACGGCGTGTTGGGTCTTCGTTTCTGTGCGAGGGCTTTCTCTAGTTGCGGCAAGTGGAGTCCACTCTTCATCGCGGTGCGCGGGCCTCTCACTGTCGCGGCCTCTCTTGTCGCGGAGCACAGGCTCCAGACGCGCAGGCTCAGTAATTGTGGCTCACGGGCCTAGTTGCTCCGCGGCATGTGGGATCTTCCCAGACCAGGGCTCGAACCCATGTCCCCTGCATTGGCAGGCAGATTCTCAACCACTGCGCCACCAGGGAAGCCCTGACTCAATCTTTTATGCAGATAAAGAATACTATGTATTTATTCATTTAATCAGTAATATTAAACAAATTTTTGTGGGAATAGAACTAAAATGTATTAAGAATTGACTGGTTACTGGGCACTGCATTAAGCGCTGTCACAAACGTGATCCAGAAAAACAAAGCCTAAGAAACAGCCTTTGAATCTTAGGATGGACAAGAGTGGCCTCTGAAAAGCAGTTTCACTGGAGACGTGAACCAGAGTTGGGAGGATTAGAGTGAGTGGCAGTGAAAAAGTGAAAGCAGTAATGTGTGTGGGCTCCTTTTCCAAGTTCACCACTAAAGGAAAGGATATATGAGACAGCTTGAGGAAGAGGCAGGGTAAAAAAAAATTATAGTAACTTATTTTTCTGATTATATAATGAGGGCCCAATGTAGATAGTTTGGAAGAAGAGAGACGTATAACAAAAAAATAAAATGGTTTATGATCTTTAAACAAATCTACATTTTCTGCATAAATTCATATCAAAGAAACCTGGACCTTAAATTTAAAAGCTAGTATACAATTTAGATTTCTAACTAATCAAAGTATATTTCTATCAAGGATAAATAAAGAAGGAAAGGTCAAGAAGTGGCTTTTCTTTTAAGGCAGACGTTTAATTTGAAGGAAAGGTATGAAAGTGACTGAAGCCACTTGGTACTGCTTTGAGATTATTTTCCTTATTGATAACAAGAAACTTGTTGACAGAAGGAGATCTAGAAACTTAGAATAAAAACAGAGTGGTACTCCTGGGGATGCAATGTACAGCATGGTGACTACAGTTAATAATACTGTCTTGTATGTTTCAAAGTTGTAAGACAGTAGATCTTTAAAGTTCTTATCACAAGAAAAAAAATCTGTTAACTATGCGTGGTGATGGGTGTTAACTAGACTTATGGTGATCATTTGTGCAATAAATACATCTATCGAATCATTATGTTGTACACCTGAAACTAATATGATGTTATATGTCAATTATATCTCAATTTAAGAAACAATAAGATAAAATAAACATATAGGAGCAAACAAAAAATTCTATTCCCATTTAATAATCGAAATTAGAAACTTCATTTATATTTTAGGCTTGTCCTCTCTATATCTGGCTCAGATTTGCTGCACCCAAAGCAGCCTGCAGTCAGAGAAGCCAGAAGTCAGGAAAGGGAATATGATCCATTTATTTTCCTTTTCATCGCATTTCTACTGCTCCTCCCATAGTTTTATTACTCCCCAAAGCTGGAGTGCAGAGGGAGAGGAGAGGAAAGCAGGGCAGGAAAATTCTTACTTAACTGATGCTGATGCTGGCTGCTACTGGCTCCTTTTAGACTTGGCAGATGTTTAAATCTGGCTCTTTCTCTCTTAGATGATGTTTGGGTTATTTTGCAAACCCTATCACCATCACCACCACTCTGCATATGTCCAATCCATCTCTATTCCAGCTAGTCATTTGTGATTTCTTCCATACCCTGAGGGTTCTGTGGGTCCACTTTTGGCCTCCTTCTACTGAGGCTTCCTCCTGGGCAGGAACTAAGACAACCCCAGCCTGACTCTCTGTCACATTATCCACCCAGATCTGGTCCATGGGAAACCTCACAACTCTTGTTGTGACAGACTCCAAAGGGCACTGACTTCCCAACTGCAGCCATTGACGACTTCCTCTTAAGCCCTCATTTTTTAGATTTTTCAAGCATAATTCTGACACCGGTCTTCTTTTTTTTTTTTTTATTTTTTTTAATTTTTTTAAAAATTTATTTATTTATTTATTTATTTATGGCTGTGTTGGGTCTTCGTTTCTGTGCGAGGGCTTTCTCTAGTTGTGGCAAGCGGGGGCCACTCTTCATCGCGGTGCGCGGGCCTCTCACTATCGCGGCCTCTCTTGTTGCGGAGCACAGGCTCCAGACGCGCAGGCTCAGTAATTGTGGCTCACGGGCCCAGCTGCTCTGCGGCATGTGGGATCTTCCCAGACCAGGGCTCGAACCCATGTCCCCTGCATTAGCAGGCAGATTCTCAACCACTGCGCCACCGGGGAAGCCCTGACACCGGTCTTCTGAATTAAGCTTTCAGTGGTTTCCCTAAGTTCCTTTTTCTTGCCTTGACATGAAGGGGAAGTACCCAGACCCTCAGGCTCTTCCCACCATGCATGGTATAATCATACTTATAAATTTATATAAAATAACATGTGCATATATTAAAAGTTTTAAATAAAAAAGAAATAGGCACTTAAAGAGCCAAGCACAGTGCTAGGAAGATGGTAAGTACTGAATGAATGTTAGCTATTATTGCTAAATATTAGTTTTCCTGAAAGGTCATCTATATGATTGTTAAAAAACAGAAAAAAAAAGCGTCATTTCTTAATTGCCTAGCTAGCTACACACCAGTAAATCGATTCCCATTATTAAAACAAATATAGTTAGAAATGTGAAGGACTATCTCGTGTCATATATATATATGGTATATGTTTACAACAAAGATGGAATGACATAGTTAAATGAGATTAGTACATCTGCCAAGGCAAAGGAAGTGTTATCAAATCATGGGACTTCCCTGATGGGGCAGTGGATAAGACTCCATGCTCCCAATGCAGGGCACCCGGGTTCGATCCCTGGTCAGGGAACTAGATCCCACATGCGTGCTGCAACTAAGAGTTCGTATGCCACAACTAAGGACCCTGCGTGCCACAACTAAGGAGCCTGCCTGCTGTAACTAAGATAAATAAATAAATAATTTTTTTAAAAATGAACCACTATGAAAGAAAAACTAAACATACATGGCACAGCATGTTGAACACTGTTAGGATCTTAAAAAAAAAAACTAAACCGGGTGGCATGATCAATAGAGCAATTTTGGTGCCATCTAAATATTTATTTTGTAAATGAGGTGGAATATAAATGAAATAAATTATAGTAGCTATAATTGTTCCTTGCAGATCACACAATCAACATGGCAGAGGCAATTTGATGGGTCATTAAAATGGCTAAAATGATCAAATTGCCTCTGCTGTTCTTGTTATTTGGGGCAGCCAGACTTAACCAGAGACACTCATGCATTCCATATTCATGCCTTCATTCATTCAAAAAATATGCACCTACTATGTGCAAAGTGTTTTCCTAGAGCCTGCATTGGATATAAAGAACTATAATACAGTAATTTGCCTTAAGGCATGTACTGTCTAGTTGAAGAAGGTAAACAAAGCATGCTGTCTTTCAATTTAGAAATTTTTTGGCAAACTAAGCTAGCTAGGTAGAGTGTTAGGTACTTGTCATTAGGAGAAACATTTGCTGTTACTGTCAAATTCCATATATATTTTCAAATTCAAGGTGTCGATTTTCAAGTTTGTTGTTGGGTAGTAAAAGGTACATATGGTAAAAAATTATTCAAAAGAGTATTTGTTTTTAAATATTGTGTATATGTGCATTTCTTACATACCAGGACACAAGAAATGCCCTAATCTTCAAAGACACTAGTTTTTACTTCATTAACTTATTATTTCACTTCCTTCTCCAATTTACCTCTACGTCCATGGCATGCAGTATATCGAATTTGGTAGGGATATTCTAAGCCAACATAATACTTGGCCAGATATCATTCCCTGTTCTCTTTACAGAATTTCTGCAGTATTTTCTCTAAATGTTTCTTTTTTCCTATGACATAATCTATCTTCCTTTTTTTGTTGTTGTTTCCCAATAGGAATCTAAATTTGTAACCTAATAGGGATCTAAAAATCCTTACTTCAGCAGCTTCTAATCTGCTACTGAATTCTTCCCAGACCCATGATTTAACATCTGTGTTCAATATTCTAATCTTCCAATGAGGACTAGAGCTCAGCTTTACTTGCTTCTTTCAACCTGGGAAAGCAACTCAAAAAAAGAAAAAAAATTGAACTCATCAGCTTCCTGATTTGAGATCTTTGTAATATAGCTTCATTATTTTGACATGAATTCCCTAGACATCAGACTCACCCATATTCAAATTTAAGGGCAAAAACATCCCAAAGACAAACATAAATTTCTTTTGGATTGCTCAACCTCTACTTCTCCCGATACAGATAATTGAGTTGACAGTATATTTTACACAATGAAAAGTGTAAAAGGACCTTTGGCTAGCAATTAGCTTTTTATATAACTTTGAGATATTGTAGACCAAAGAGATAGCATACAGACTTGTTAATAATTCTTTTTAATGTTACGTTTAAAATAACTTTAAAATTGGGTCATAATGAGTGATTCTTGAAAAATCCCCAGTTATTTCAATTGCCTAGCTTTAAATAATGCTGAAACACAATGGCTTCATCTTGAAAATCTGACAACCAAATTGATGCTAATTAAAGCCATGTGTGCAATTTTCCTAGGACTTTAAAACAAAATGGAATTTGAAACTCAGTGACAAACTAGAATGACTGTCACAAAATTAGATAATTAGAAGATTTTAAAAGAACACATGTAATACAGTAGACAGCAGGTAGCTCTACAAAGTACTACACGGAATGTAATTTATGTGAATTTTTAAAAGGTATAATACTGGAGTGCATTTAGCAGTACTTACACTTGTATGAGCTTGACCCTGAGGTATACTGGGGCTGAATCCAGGATGGGACAGGAGGAGGAGCAGATCCACCTATAAGTTGGGTCATGGGGCTGCAAGCTAGTGTTCAAATGGCAAATTCCTCACTGATTCAGACTGGCATTGAAAGTTGGTCCATTCCAGTGGGCAAGGGTATAGAGATTAGAAAATAATGAAGTCAGAAGAGGTAGTGGTTTGGGGTTTCGGGAGCAGAAGTCTAACAAAGCCTTAGTTTATGGAGCACAGGATTCAGCACCTCAAGAGTGGGCTGTTAGGGTCCCATTCACGTGGATTTGGTTCAGTGCTCCTGTTCCAAAGGGGAACTTGAGTTCTGAACAGTTAACTGAGACAGAAATCCAGTCAAATGGCCTGGAAGAGCATAGAAGGATGAGCAGAGCCCGGGCTTTGGGCCATATGAGAAGCCAGGGCTCTTCCCAGGCACACAAAACCCAGGCTTAAAGCAGTAAGATGAATCCCATATTCCAACGACTCTGGTTTGAATCTGATTTTAAACACTGCCTGTTAGGAACAAAGATAAAAGCAATGGCTGCAGGACAGTCAGGAACCTAGTTTAGCTGAATGTCAGGCTGAGGGTATTGGTGCCTTCAAAAGGGCAGGGCTAGTGAAGGCAGAGTCTATAAAAGCTCAGTCCTCAAGAAGTGATTCATGATGTAGAAAGGATGGAAACCCAAAGGGAATGGTTTGTATTTGTATACATTCAAAAAAGGATGCTGATTAACTTGGACATCCAGTTAGGACACCAGAGTGGTGTCTCCTTAAGAATACTTGGTGAGAAGTTTTTTAAACCCGGAATGTTATGAGAGCTAATAGTAATGGCTACATTTACTGAGCACCTCTATTGGGCCAAGCACTTTTCATAAATTATCTATAATGCTCTCAACAACTGACAAGGTACTTAGACTTACTGGTATTTTACAGATACGAAACTAAGACTCAGAGAGGTACAGTAAAGGGTCCCCAGCCACTCTGCTAATAAGGTGCTGCACTGGGTCTGGTTCCAGTAAAGCAGTTGAGAAAAAATAGGCTTATCTTACGGAATAAAATATGTACAGTTTATTACCAGTTAACTTAAGCAAAAAAAAAAATTTCATTTATGTGTATACTTCAGCTTACTTTAATATATGTATAGCAAAATGAAAATAAAACACAGGCTTTGCTACTGTGATGATCTAATGCTAACTGGTCCTTTCTCATTCAGATATTAGTCAAATCTTTAGATAATGCCTACGCTTCTCAATCTGTGTCTTGGTTTCTTAGTGTCTGCCTTTTTACTCTCCCAATTGGTCTACAGATGTATTACCCCAGTTACTAAACTAATCCTAAGTGAAACAGAACTTGTGTTTAAAATCTGCTAGTATTCAAATTCCAACTTAAATTTCCTTCATATCTTTGGGTCACAGTCATGGAGCCTCCTCCCAGCTCCCAATATCAACTAACACCTGACGACAGGGAAAACTATGGTATAAGGTGATATTATTATCGAGGATAATAAAACTTTAGAAGAAAATTACCACAGATCTTTAAAAATCATAAAGACAATGCTATGGATGCCCTACTACATCTATTCACAAAGAAGTTTCGATGTAAAGAAACATTTTAACATTAGAAACTTAATTTCAGAGATAAAAATATACAGAACAGGGGGCTTCCCTGGTGGCGCAGTGGTTGAGAGTCTGCCTGCCAATGCAGGGGGCACGGGTTCGAGCCCTGGTCTGGGAGGATCCCACATGCCACGGAGCAACTGGGCCCGTGAGCCACAACTACTGAGCCTGCGCGTTGGCAGCCTGTGCTCCGCAGCAGGAGGGGCCACGATGGTGAGAGGCCCGCGCACCGCGATGAAGGGTGGCCCCCGCTCGCCGCAACTCGAGAAAGCCCTCGCACAGAAACGAAGACCCACACAGCCAAAAATAAAAAAAATAATAAGTAAATAAATTTAAATTAAAAATATATATATATATACAGTACAGGGGTGGTATCTGTGCATCAGATAAAGAAGGATTCAATACTGATTTCCAAGCAAAATGATATCACATGTGTCAACAAAAGCATACATTGGGCATCTGAAGGGAGAAGGAGGGTGAAGGTTAGGGGTGAGAGGGGAATATCTGTCCCTGATGCAAGAAAGAGAAGAAAGGAAAGGAAGCATCAGCAATAGTCTGAATGGAAAAGCAGACTTTGGTCACGGCAGGGCAGATGCCAGGTCCCAGAAAATGCTGCTGAAACTAAATATCTCTTCATCAGTCCACCCGACCAGCTCCCCTGCCTCCCAACTCCAATCACATGTACTGATGGGCGGCACTCACTTGGCCCTAGTGATGGTTCCAGAGCTGGAGATGAGACCCCAAGCCAAGTATGAGAGTTTAGCCAACTGAACACTTAGGAGGAAGTGTCCACACAAGACTGCCATCACTTAGGACACCAGTTGCAAATGTGGGGCATTCCCCAAACCACCCTCAGTTTTGATAATTCGCTAGAAGGACTCAGTATGCACTGAAAGCTGCTACACCCACAGTTATGGGTTATTACAGGGATTAAAATCAGTCAAGGGAAGAGATGCATGCATAGGGCAGAGTCCAGGACTGGTCCAAATACAGAGGTCCTGGTTGTCCTCTTCATATGGAGCCATGGAGAGTGTTCACTCCTTATGGCCATGTTATGTGACAATAGGCATGGCCAGCCAAGGAAGCAAACCCCAATCTTCAGTGTTTACAGTTTTTACTGGGGCTCCATCACACACTGTCTACATGGCTGACCTTCACTCTCCAGCCCTTCTGGGAAGTTGGGCTGATATCTTTAGTCTCCAGTCCCTTCTGGAGACAAAACTGATACCTCACGGCCCAAAGCCCCCATCATAAATCACATTTTTAGACGGATAACTAGTGGGCCAAAACCCTCAGGCAATGATACTCCAATCAGGCAGGACATTCCAACGGCCTAGAGATCACCTCCCTGTAGTTGAGGGAGAGGCCAGACCACTCTCTGCGTAAGGTTAATTTTCTACTGCATACCAGGCCAACCAGAATTCTTCCCCAGGAATTCTCTTTTTGGAGATAGAGAAGAGGGGACTTTGTTAGTCGGGATCCCTAGAAGCATCGCAAGGACTCTTGTGTAAGTGATTTACTGAAGGAGTGTTCTCAGCAGAAAGTATCAGGATGTACGGGAAGCGCGACAGTACAGGGGAAGATGCTAAGCAAAGAAATGGTTTCAGCTGAAGTCTAGCCATAGACCAGGGGCATGACACTGATTGCACCTCAGATCTGACCCACCTTGAGAGGAGGCTTTGTATCTCCAAAGCAGTCAGCCATTGGCTTTGGGCCACCACGGGGGAGGGGAGGCATTATTTCCCAGGCATTACTGGTTGAAGCAGCAACTAGTGTCCCAAGGCAATTCTCCAGAGTTGGGTGCAGCTGTGAGCCAGTATCAATAGCCACACTGGTAGCAGCTCAAGGACAGATGCACTGACCTGGAAAAGCAGGTATGGGTGGGCCACCAATAGCAATGACTGTAGTCCACACCTTGTACTGCTCACATCAGTGTGCTGTCACAGTGAGTTCACTCTACCCAGTCATGGCTTCTCCAGCATTCTGGAGCATTCATTTCCCCCAAAAGGAAGGTCAGTGGGACAGACTTTAGCCCTCTGCTGCTACATTTGATCACAAGGCCAGATACTCATCATCTCGCTCCTCTGCCGCTCATTCTAGATTCTCCTCTCCACTGGCAAGGGTTTCCACTGAATTAGGTTTGCCTGGTGTAGTATCTCAGACCCTCTTTGTGAGCAGGGCGAAGGCCCTTCTCAGGCTATGATTGCTATTTTCATCTATTTACAGTTAAAATCAGGCAGGAGAATAATCAGAGATGCCACAGCAGATCACCTGAATAGCAAACTCATTTCCCTCTGCTCCTTTAGATATCAACAGTTCTACCTCTTCATAATGATGAAGGTTATTACCCTTGCCAGTGTGGTAGTTACTTTCTTTGCCTACCAACTGCTGTAGAGGGACAAGGATTGCAAAGTGACCAGGAAGTAGCTATAGCTTTAGGTTTAGAGGTACTCTATGTTCCTCGGTGGAAGGACACCCCCCTGAAAATTCAGAACTCGCAACCCTCAGATTCTAAACCTGAAAGGATAGGAAGACAAATTCTCCAAGTGGGTCATAGGGAGTGATGCTGAGTAGGGATACTATTATTTCTACCCCTTAGATCCTTAAGCTATGCATTCTAACTACCTGAGACATAGCTCCATATAATAATCATCACTTTAGTATGTACACAACATTCTAAAAAACGGTGCTCCTTTCTCACTCGGGAGTCATCTCCCAGCTAGCACCTCAGCAAAAGCTTCAAAAAGCCATTCCACCACATTATCAGGCTGACAGCTCCCGGGTCATGCTATATGTGGTAGGACCAGTAGATTCTATATTCAAACGCAAGTTATCTCTTCTCCTTTGCCATAAGATGCGTCCTTTGTTCTAAGGAGATATTATATGGGATCTTATGTCAGTTAATCAAAATCTATGAGCCGACAAAGAATACAGTTAGATTAGGTTCTGTAAACGAGAAAGACACACCCATACCCAGAACGATCATAGTTAGAATGAATCTTTGCTCTTTCAAAGGTGGACGTTATCTCATGTAATCAACTTGCCACCAAATGATTGCAAGAGAGACCAAATGGTCTCCTTAAGGGAGTGTAAAGGCTCCTCTCATCCCAAGCAAAAACAAGCATCGTTGGTTCTTCAGCAACATACCACACTCTATGGTCATGGCCAAGGCCAATAGTATCCTTCTTCTCCTGTTCAGACTTGCAACAGCTCTGACCCAGAAGACCTTCTGCATATGTATTTAGAAAAGTGTCTCAGTTTACATTACAATTTGTATAAATAAAGAATTCTAAATTTATCTAAAGCTTCTAGGTGCATTAAAACCATTTCCTTGCTTATAAACGGCTTATATTCTCTTTCCACTTTGTTAGTTCTACTTTTGAATGCTCTTTGCTAGACAAAATGGAAGGAAAATAGGAGTTATGAAGTCCTGTCTTCCTTAGTAAACATTGCTTAACCTGCTAAAACAGCTAAAGTGTGTCTTTTCAATCATTTTAATCCAATCATCTAAACATCTTTTTTTAAAATGGGAGATGGGGCACATTTCATGTCTTTAGCATATCTTATCTATTGAACTCCAGCCTTCCAGTCTTAAACATTCACAGCACATTTTGTTGCCTTTGAATTATGTGACACTCCCTTTATTTTTTTTTTAGATCATTTTAAAGGCTGCGCTTATCACAAAGCTCCCTATATAGCTAATTTTATTTCTTTGTATGCTGGTTATCTCACTTTCCCAATGATATAATTAATGATTTCATAGTGATAATTTTATTAAAATCTCTTATATATTTTGAACCATATTCTTTTATAGATATTCTAACCCTAGTATCAACCCTAGTATAACATACTAGATTATCCATAACATATGGATAATCTTGGCATGTGGCCAAAAACTCATGGATGCTGAAATCACTTGGGAGGTCAGAGTCTGTACTTAAAGTGAAATAAATGTTTGCCTTTGACAATCCCATTTTCAGTTCCAAAGCCAGAGGAACCATAGAGGACATGGTCTCTCTCATCAGAGATTCCAATCTCACATTATCCTCGGGTCTTTGTTAGTCAGATTTAAGTCCATAGTGGTATTTCCCATTATTGTATGAGAATGTTTCCTCAGGTCTGGCATGCATCTTCACAAATCTCTTCCTTTTCATTAGATTCCACAAAAGTCCAAACTTAAGTTACTTTAAACACTCTCATGAATTCGATTTGGTGGTTTTCTTTATACTTTTCACATAAAATCATCCACCTCCCCCTGAAATCTTGTCCTCTTTAAAACTATAATATTTTCTGAAGAATAAGTTCTTTGTTCCAGGCTATAAAATTCCAATGTGATCAAAATGCTCTGGAAATTCAGAGGTGGGGGAAGCTGGAAAGAGTAATGGCTTTCTAAATCAAGAATGGGTTATAACCCATCTTTGCTTGAGATGGAATGAGGACACAGTTCAAGAAAACAGGAAGAACTGGAAACACTCAAGACGTGTTTAGAAGACAAATGAACTAGTTTATCTGGAAGGTTTCGAGAATCAGATGTGAGAGTTAAATCTGGAATGGAAAAGTGGAGAATTTACATGCCAAGCTAAGAATTAGGATAATATCCTGGAGTGAGAAGGAAGTCTTCAATGGTGTTTAGGAAGTGAATTGATGGCATTAAAACTTTATTTTGGGAAGATGTGTGATGCATTAAGCAGAACTATCAGAAGGAGAATTAATGACAGTAAAGAAATTTTGAAGTTATTCAAGCATGAGGGAATAAGGCCTCATACTGATGGTAACAAAAATGGAAATAATGAATAGATGGAAGACCTATTTCAAAACACAGGGCTTGTTTGGCTGTTCCTAAAAAGGTTAACCATAGCATTACCATATGACCCAGCAACTCCACACCTAGGTATATATTCAAAAAACCTGAAAACATGTGTTCAAACAAAAACTTGTACACATATGTTCATAGTAGCATTATTCATAGTAATCAAAACGTGGAACCAACTCAAATGTTCAAATAATGAAGGGATAAACAAAATGTGGTATACCTATACAATGGAATATTATTTGGCAAATAAAAGGGATGAAGTACTGATACATGCTATAACATGGATAAACCGTGAAGATATTATGCTAAGTAAAATAAACCATATACAAAAGGACCAGTATTGTATGATCTCATTTATTTGAAATATTTGGAATAGGCAAATCTGTAGAGACAGAAAGCAAATTAGTGGTTACCAGGGACTGGGGTAAGGGGGTGATGGAGAGTGACTATATAATGAATACAGGGTTTCTTTTCAGGATGATGAAAATGTTCTGGAACTAGATGGTGATAACGGTTGCACACCACTGCGATTCTTAATTCCACGAAATTTTACATTTTTAAATGGTTAAAATGGTCAATTTTACGTTATGTGTATTTTACTACCAAAAAAATCCCAGAAAACAAAAAACACAGGGCTTGCTAAATGATTGGAAATGTTAAGGAAAAGGGATGAGCCATGATATTATCATTTGAAGTATGGTTGACTGGGATACAGATGGCACCATTATCTGAAAGAAGGAAATTAATTAGGGGACTTATTTAGGGGAAAACTATGTGGCAGGCCCCTCCCTAAATGGCATGGGGGTCAACATTAGGTTTTCTTTAGCTGGCTTGTTTACTGTGAGTGGTTAAGCCTTATACCCAATAATACACAATGAAGGTGGAGCTGATGCCTGCTGATTTATGAAGGAGGAGACTTCCACCTAAATGCTTCAGATACTGCCTCACCGACTGTGAAGGACAGGACATACTGCCTAGATTCCCCTTCATGGAAAGAGTTTGTAACTCCAGCTGCTGGAAGTGCTGTCAGCAGGCAGTCTTTAGCTGTCAGCGCTTATGGGGTCTGCCTCAGGCACAGATAGTGCCTAGCCCAAGGTCATGCTCTTTCCAGAGCAGCTCATAGCCATGACTTATTAACAGGGGAGTATAAAGGCCCTGCCAAATGGGCCCAATACAGGAAAACTCTGATGGGCTATTTTAGCTCCAGAGCTCCTCCCTGCCTTCCACAGCTATTGATCACAATGGCACTCCCTAATAAACAACCTGTACCCTAAACTCCAATTCAGTATGCTTCCCAGAAAGTCCAACCTGCAATAATTAGTGCCAGGAGTGGTCTAAAACACAGATAAGATAGGGATTTAGAGTTAGTTCATTCACTACCTGCTCGGTAAACAGGATGCCATCACTGACAGCAAATGAAGCACGGACAGCCTCTAGAGGCAGGGAGCTCTGCAATGGTCCAAATTTCCACTCATGGTGAACTGGGAAGGCATACCAGTGGAAAGAAGTAACCTAGCTGGTCTGATGTATTAGACATTTGAGAAATATGGATGCATTAGTAACTACAAGGACAATGGAATTCCATAGCTAATGCTAAAGTGGATTGATGCTCTAGAAAAAGACAACAAAAGGCTGAGAGCAATTAACACACAATTGAGAGTCAAATGGAAAACCAGGCGGCCCCTTAGCAGCATACAAAGTGGCTCTCCTTTCCTGAAGCAGGAGGGCATAGAAAACTTAGGACCAGGCCCAGAACTTAATTGTTAGAGTAGGTACTTTCCAAAACAGTTCAACTTTCAAACAAGACAGGTCAAGACACTATTTGAGAAAGAACTGGGCCTTAACACTTAGAGTGGGGAAGTTTGGGTTGATACCCTTGAAAATATCAAATTCTCAGATTTCCTGAAAGCTATCAGGCTACAGAAAGAGCCCAACCCTCCCTATTCAGAGCTACCATGCGTCTCTTGCTTTAAGAAAATGCAGATTTCTCTCTCCTGCCAGACAATATGTGGTCCTCTAAGAGTCTGTAAGGTAGGCAGTTGGGGGATGATTCTGATGGGGGTCAGAGCAAAACCCAGCTGGGGACATGTTGGGCCTAATAAGGACAGAAAGGAAATGCAGGAGCCAGCCAGCATGGGCTGGAAGGAGCTTGGGAAGTATGCCTGGGACTGTATTCTGGAGTGCTTGATCAAGAGGATTAGAACAAAAGATTGTAAAAGGGGTCATTTATTAAATCCTGAGATACAGGATTTAACAACTGTAGCAAAGATCCCAAGAGGGAGTGTGAACTCACTAATTGGATAGCATATAGAAGCATGCAAAAAATGATGGTGCATAATAAAGGAAGTCAAAATGCCAGAATCCCTGTGGCAGATGGAAAAGGGGGTTGAAAGGCACAAGGAAATAAGCATCCTAGAGTAGATATACCATATCAAACAAAGAACAAACCAAAAAAAACCCTCTAGTTATGTTCAACGGGAAGACCTTAAGGATACACAACTTACCAAGACCATACGGATGTGCTGGTGAGAGAAAGACAAGCATCACCTGAAAACTTCAGTGTTAGTTCTCTTTTGTATGCCTGCACTCTTGATAGGAGAGACAATTAGATAACCAGGTTTACTCATAGCAATAGGGATGATAAGGGCCCAAAAAGATAAGGACAGGTGGTAGTACTTAATGATCAGAAGCCAGGTTGATGCAATTATTGTAATGAATGGCAAGTTCAGGCTGGGAACTGAGAGGAACTGACCCATGGAGAATTATGGAGATGGTTAGTATAATACAGTATGCCTAGCAACAAAACAGATGGACAAAACCAAATGCACTATTCAACTTGTGCCATCAGAAGAAAGCAAGGATAACTAATTAGGAGGCTGAGGCTGAGTTGTCCCAACAAAACTTCATGATTGGGACTTCCCTGGTCCAGTGGTAGAGAATCCACCTTACAACGCAGGGGACGCAGGTTCAATCCCTGGTCAGGGAACTGAGATCCCACATGCTGTGGGGCAACTAAGCCCGTGCGCCACAGCTACTGAGCTCGGGCGCCTCAATGAGAGAGCCTGCGTGCCACAAAACTACAGAGCCCACGTGCTCTGGAGCCTGCACGCCGCAACTACAGAGACCACGCACCCTGGAGCCCACGAGCCACAGCTAGAGCGAGAACCCGCAAGCCACAACTAGAGGGAAGCCCGCGTGCCACAACGAAAGATCCCACGCACCACAACAAATGATCCCGCGTGAGGCAACTAAGACCCGACGCGGCCAAAAATAAATAAATAAATAAATAAACAACTTCATGATCTTTTGCCCAGTTTTCAAAATTAAACCAGTTTTTTGGACCCAGAGGATGCCAGCTCCTCAGAAGGAATAGCCCTACAACAGCAGGGCAAATGTACATGGTAAAAATCTTTTCCCATTGGGACCTATGGACATTTACTCAGGTACACATGTACTGGGAAAAGGGAACTGTCCAAATGTTTCAGAGACTGCTGAATATTGCTTTTAGACTTGGTAGTCATGTTTAAAAACAGCAGAGGTGCCAGCTGAGGATGACAAACATCTGGACTGAGACAAGCTGCAATTACAGGGCTGTAGTTCACCTCACTAACATTCCTCTTCTAAGTTTTCTCCAGTAGGAGAGGCCCATCAGAATCCTAGAGGAGCTTCCTTCCGGTCCTAATTTAAGAAGTAGATTTGAGCTGTGCAGAGGGTATATAGTGATAGACACAAAACTGTGATGCCCAGACCCCTGTTTAGAGAAGGACTTTGCTGTCCAGTCACTGGCTTTTTTGGACCCAGCTCTTAGCTCTTTCCAGGATTGCCTCAGCTGCAGAAACATCCCTCACCCAAGGTCACAACCCTTCTCAGTGGCACACATCCAATGACTGACTGACACTAAGAATAAAGGCCCCATCATTTCCACCCAAAATAAAGCAACTCTGACAATTAGCTCCAGAGCTCTCCCTGGCATTGGCAAAAATGTCATCAAGCCTGCATTATAGTTTGGCTTTTCTCTCTGCGCCTACCTGCTTCTTTTTTTCCTGCTACAGGTATTAATCCTGAGGGTATTCTGTAATAAACACCTTGCACTCTAAACTCTAACTCAGAGTCTGTGTCCTGGAGGACCCAACCTACAGTACCTACCTTCTCCAAATCAAATGGAAGAGTATAGATAGATATTTTACTGAGACAAGGGTTGAGTGGTTGGTGGTAGTAGAAAATGGGGTATTGGGTCCCTGGGTTTTAAAATTTGCTCCCTTTTCCATATAAAGCTTCACTCTCTAGACCTTCAGGTAGTAGTTAGAAGATCTACCCCACTTACTTTGAAAATGTCCCTATCTTTAACCTGCTCTATTTCCATCTGCACATTCTGCAGTGTTTGCCTCTTCATTTCCTTGGAATCTGCCACCTGTCCCTACACAACTCATCAACTCCTAAACCCTTCTTGGGACCTGTTGCATATCTACCGCATGTACAAAATCTATTTTGCATCACCCTCATGGGACTTAGGGGGGAAAGGCAACCAAAGGAAACAGAAAGCTCATGCTGTCCGTTGTGCCATGAGTAAAAAGTCTTTTGTCTCTGACCCAAGAGTCTTGTGTCTTCTGTTAGCATCCCTGAAAGTTTCAGGCTGACTTTTAGCACGCAAGTAAGGTTCGGTTTCAGATCCTTCACTGCTCTTCACACATTTTTTAAAAAAATAAATAAATTTATTTATTTATTTATTTATTTTTGGCTGCATTGGGTCTTCATTGCTGGGCGCAGGCTTTCTCTAGTTGCGGTGAGCAGGGGCTACTCTCCATTGCGGTGCGCGGTCTTCTCATTATGGTGGCTTCTCTTTGTTGCGGAGCATGGGCTCTAGGCGCGGGCTTCAGTAGTTGTGGCATGCAGGCTCAGTAGTTGTGGCATGCAGGCTCAGTAGTTGTGGTGTGCAGGCTTCAGTATCTATGGCTCGCGGGCTCTAGAGCGCAGGCTCAGTTGTTGTGGCACACGGGCTTAGTTGTTCCGCAGCATGTGGGATCTTCCCAGACCAGGGCTTGAACCCGTGTCCCCTGCATTGGCAGGTGGCTTCTTAACCACTGCGCCACTAGGGAAGTCCCACTGCTCTTCATACTTTTGTCCCATGAAAAGTTGGGAAAAGAATGGGAGCAGGAAGTTTCCACTCTACCTGTGGCTGGGATTCTTCTCAATAATCATAATCAGGGCTTCCCTGGTGGCGCAGTGGTTGAGAGTCCGCCTGCCAATGCAGGGCACACGGGTTCGAGCCCTGGTCTGGGAAGATCCCACATGCCGCAGAGCAACTAGGCCCGTGAGCCACAACTACTGAGCCTGCGCGTCTGGATCCTGCACTCCACAACAAGAGAGGCCGCGACAGTGAGAGGCCCGCGCACCGCGATGAAGAGTAGCCCCCACTTGCCACAACTAGAGAAAGTCCTCGCACAGAAACGAAGACCCAACACAGCCATAAATAAATAAATAAATAAATTAAAAAAAAAATCATAATCAAACACCCATCAACCTTGAAGTTTAATTTTTTTAACACATCTCTCTACACAAAAGATTTCTACTTCTCCTACTGGCATAACTTTGATTTTATTTATTACGAACATAGGCCTTATGTTGAAAGAACATAACATCCTCCTTGACCTGGGCGAAACTACAAAACATTCTGACATTAAGTAAA
This sequence comes from Balaenoptera musculus, assembly GCF_009873245.2. Lineage (NCBI taxonomy): Eukaryota > Metazoa > Chordata > Mammalia > Artiodactyla > Balaenopteridae > Balaenoptera > Balaenoptera musculus. The sequence continues at coordinate 77,500,206 of NC_045786.1, forward strand.
AAGGGACACTCTGCTCATGTTGCTTTTCCCTGTTTCTCCCCTGATTATAGGAAAAAGAGTACAGAGGTAATTGTCCCAGCTGGCTCTCTCTGTCTCAGTGGGAATATAAGTGGTATGGTAATAAATAGGCCAAATTTGAGGTGATAGTGGAATAGCCAACTAGAAATTTCCAGTAAGCACTTGGATGGAACTTGAGGAAAATGTCAGATTTAGAGATAAAGACGTAGTAATTTGAAAGTTAGTCACAAGCTTGTATAAGATATGCAACTTATTTTCTTTTTTTACATTTCAACTTACTTTCTGATCCTGACTTACTTTCTGACTCCATTCCACTGGGATGACAGGAAAGTTGATCTCAGCCATTCTTAAGGATGCCCTTCTCCCTGGGTTGTACCATAATTTCAAGGTCTTATACAGTGCCAGGGCATGGAGGGGACTTACACAGTTCCCACTGGGAGTCCACTGTCCTGTTTCCATGGACCCTCCAATTCTAGAAGATCTCTGCTGCTTTTGTGCCAATTTAGTGCCTGGGAATCTTTTTCAGACTGCCTATGTTCCACCTGTCTAGATGCTCCAAGAGCCATTTCTCTCTAGCTGCTTTCTTTCTCTGTGCTGTCTCCCTGGTGGTATAGCTGAAAGCAGTACCCCAATGTCTAAGCTCAGTATCTCACAGATCTTTTCATTCCTGCCTCTGAGAGAATATCTGTATAGTCTGAGATAGATCTTTGTTCTTTCATGTCTCTTCTGAGACATGCCATTTATGCCTAGGAATTTTATCCCCACTTCCTTTTAACTTCCCCTTTAAGTTTTTTTAAGGGCTCACACTTTTGGGATGCAAAGTCCAAGGAGACTTGGTCGATTTCTGCTTTCCCTTCTGCTGCATGCCTTCTTCTAGGCAATGATCACAGGGCTACGTGCTTGAATGAGAAGTAAGGAGAAGGGAAATACAGAGATAAAAACCCCATAGATTCATATCTCACAGCCACACAGTTTTGATCATGAGCTAAAGGTGAAGCCATTAAAATTAATTAAATATTTTTTATCCTATTACATCAAAATCCTTTGGTCTATCTTACACTTTAAATCACACTTCTGCCATTAAACTAGTCAGTGTTTCAAACTCCGGTGATTTCATTTTCTTCTGAACTCAAGAGAAGTAATTATCACCAGATTCATTCTTTTGGTAATGACCATGTACTATCTTGTTACTTATCTTGCTCTTTGGATATCCTGAGGTTTTGCCCATAATTGTTTTAAATTGCAAAACTATTATGTTTTCATTATAAAGAATTCGTTTGGGGATTTAATTTTGTGTGATGGCAGGTAAGTATTTGAACTAATGCTTTTACTGAAAACAAAATGCTGAATATAATACATATGTTTTAATTAAGAGCACTAAAAAACTGACAAGATCATAAGGAACTACCAGGCCAAAATCCAAGGGAAAGCCGAAATCCAGAGAGAGAAGTCACAACACCAAAGCTACTTTTGGCCTGAGGGTTTTGTTATTCCTGGAAAACTTGAATTTGGTTTGGAAAACTTGCAGGGTAGTGGGGACAGATGTCAAATCCTAAGTGGGAGGTGGGGAGTCTAGTAGAAGATTTAGTCAAATTAAACCGAGGCCATAAAACGCTATACTCTCAAGATAGAGATGAAACAAGTAAATCTGCTCTAATTCCCACTTCTGGGGGACTGCCAAGAATCTTGCTTTGGTTCTGGAAGAAGAAGAAGGAGAAGGAGGAGAAGAAGAAGGAGAGGAGAAAGGAGGAGAAGGGGGAGGGGGAGCGGAGGGGGGAAGGAAGAAGAGAAAAAAGAAGGGATTAAAACCTTCTCTAAGAATTTGTGACTACACAGTGTATCCTCCCATGGATGTGCAGCCTGGATTAATATCACCTGATGATCAATAAAACCTCAAGCCATGAACTTGTTTTGAGAGATGTTTCTGGACTGGAGCCTGGCAGAAGCAAACACAAATACTCTCTGGAGAAGGTACTGTGGTAGGCAGAATAATGCCTCCTCCCCCAGAACAAAAGGTGTCCATGTTCTAATCTGTGGCGCCTGTGATTATGTTACCTTACTTGGTAAAAGGGACAATGCAGATGTGATTAAGTTAAGAATCTTGAGCTAGGAGCTTATCCTGGATTATCCAGGTAGGCCCAATATAATCATAAGGCTCCTTATAAGAAAGGGGCAGGAGGATCAGAGTCAGGAGTAGGAGATGTGGTGATGGAAGGAGAGTTTGAAGTGATGCAAAGAAAGAGCCAGAAGCCAAAGACTGCAGGCAGCCTCAGAAACTAAAAAAAGGCAAAGAAACAGATTCTTCCCTAGAGTCTCCGGGAAGAATGCAGCCCTGCTGACACCTTGATTTTAGACTTCAGAACTGTAAAAGAATAAAATGTGTTATTTTAAGGTATAAAATTTGTGGTTGTTATAGTAGCAATAGGAAATTTTTACAGGTGCCTTAATTATAGGTCCCAAAGAATCCTCATCAATGATTTTCAAGAACAATGAGCCATACACAGTAAAAATACCAAGCATAGAAAAATGCATTTCCAAGCTATAGATGATGTTGCAACAATTAACTTTAAACACATAGTTTGGGAACAAATCTAAGACACAGACTTGTCTATAAAATAAATTTTCACCACTAACTGAAATATCAACATAGAAAGTTTCTATCTCCACTTCAGATATAGCTAAAATTAGAGACCAGAATATTAGGTATCAACTTTTCTACAATTCCAAAGTGATGCACTATACTTCTAAGCAAGACCTGCAAAAAAGTTTGTCAAATCTGTCATTGCTTTTGGTGGTGGTAGTGTCTCTAACTTCTAATATATTCTCTGCACCACCATGTGGGTGGTGTCTATATTCCAAAAGTATTGTCCTGGTTGTGGCATCATATTCGTAAACGTTTTTATTTCTATAGCATTTTACTGAACACTGTGTGAAAGGCTTTGGGCAGATGGATGTCAGTGTGGATTAGAGAAGAAGGAGAAAAGTGTTCTATCAAATAAATTTGGAGATGTTGCCAATTATGATGCTTTCTTGGAAATTTCCCAACTATATAAGCATATAGATGACTTTTACAAATTCTAAAATCAGGAAACTGATTTTAGTATTAATTATTGTAATTGTTTGCAAATGCATTTGATGAAGAAAAATTTTTAATGAAATCTATTTATATACAAGCTTGTAACATAAATAAAAATTCTTCTCAAAAATAAAAAAAGAAAAATGCAAAGTACAATTAATGAAAACCAGCAGAAACAGCATAATAAATAGAGGTACAAAGTATTCGGATATAAGAACTATCAGACATAAATCTTAAAACCCTCTATTCCTTCTGTGTTTGAATAAAGGAAAGTTTGGAATTTTCTCTAGAGAATAGGTATAAAATAGACCACAAATGACCAATGAGAAATTGCAAGAAAGAAAAAATACATACTAACCACAATAAAAAATGTAATGGATGTGATTATCAGCCAATTCTAGCTAGTGGAAGAAAAAAATAAATGAATCAAAAAATAAGTTAGAATAAATTATCCAGGGACTCCCCTGGTGGCGCAGTGGTTAAGAATCCACCTGCCAATGCAGGGGACACAGGTTTGAGCCCTGGTCCAGGAAGATCCCACATGCCGCAGAGCAACTTAGCCTGTGTGCCACAACTACTGAGCCTGCGCTCTAGAGCCCACGAGCCACAACTACTGAGCCCGTGTGCCAGAACTACAGAAGTCCCCCTGCCTACAGCCCATGCTCTGCAACAAGAGAAGCCACCACAATAAGAAGCACACACACCGCAACGAAGAGTAGCCCCCGCTCGCTGCAACTAGAGAAAGCCCGTGCGCAGCAAGTAAGACCCGACACAGCCAAAAATAAATAAATAAAATAAAATAAATTAAAAATAAAATTATCCAGAATGCAGCATATAAGATAAAAACATATAAAATTTTGAACGAAACATTAAAAAACATGGGGATAGAGTGACAAAGTCTAATAAACATTTATCAGAATTCCAGGAGAAAGGAAAGAGAGGGTGGACAGAGGCAATATTTTAAAAAATCATGACCATGGCTAAGAATTTTCCAGAACTGATGAATGACAGCAATCTGCAGATTCAAATAGAATAAGATAAATAAAAAGAAATCACCATCTAGGTATATCATAGTGAAAATGCAGAACACCAAAGATAGAGTCTTGAAGCTAGATGTGAAAGGTCACCTTAAAGATCAGCTGTTATATTTATGACTTATTTTTCAACAGTAACAATGGAAGCCAGAAGACAGTAGAATATCTTTAAATGTTGTTAAAGGAAATAATTGCCAACCTAGGATTCCATGTACCAAGAGAAAACAGTTTTGAGACTAAAGGCAAGTTCTAAAGGCTGTACTTCAGGTAAAAGGAAAGTAATCTCAAATAGAAGATCTGAGATACAATAAGGAATAAAGAACAAAAATGGTGGACATAATAGGTAAATCTAAATGAGAAACAATAACATCTTGTGAAATTTAAAAAATTACAACATAGAATTTTAAAATTCAACAACATGTAAGTGGAGATGGGAAAATAAAGTTAATGTGTTCTAAGAAATTTGTATTGTGCTGGAGGAGAACAAAGGTATTGATTACACTTTGATAAGTTAGGTATAAATTTTTAAACTTCTAGTGTCACTATTAAGAGAAGAGAAACTTGATGTATAAATTCCAAACTAGAAAAAAGTTTAAGTAATATTAAATTTTTTAAGAAGTCAAAAAGAAGGCAAGAAAGGAGAGAGAAAGAAACAGAAAAGTGAGACAAGTAGAAATCACAGATAAAATGACAGATTTAAACCCAAATATGTCAGGAATTGCCTGACATAGACTTAATGCTCTAGAAAAAGAAAGATTCAGGCTGGATAAAATAACACAATATAACTGTATGACATTTACAAGAAACATGTCTAAAACAATAAGTTTTAAATAAAAAAATGGAAAAAGATATACCATGCAAATTCTAAACTCCTTCCTAAAAACCTGGTGTAGCTGTTGCTATGTTAATATCAAACAAATAAAATGCCAAGACAGAAAACATTACTGGAGATAAAAAAGATCATTTCATAATGAAAAAGATACAATTGGCCAGGACGATATAAACATTAATTTGTAAAATCCTAATAATATAGTCTCAAAATTTCTAAAGCAAAAATTTGCCAAACAACAGGCACACAAAAATAAGTATATAGAAGACTTGAATAAAATAAAGAAAATTGACCTAAACAAAGGATTAATGTAAAACACACACATTTTTTCCAAGCACACATGAAACATTAAGTCTCAACAAATCTAATATGGTTAAAATTATATAGAGAATTGTTTTAATTAATAGACTTTATTTTTTTGAGTCATTTTAGGTTTACAGAAAAACTGAGTGGAAAGTAGAGACTTCCCATAAACTCCCTCAGCCTACTCCCTTACCACCCAGTTTCTGCTATTACTAACTTTTTAAAAAAAATCAACACATCCATCACCTGACAGTTGCCATTTTTTTGTGTGTCTGGAGAGAACGTGTAATATCTACCCTCTTAACAACTTTGAAGAATACAATACAGCATTTTGAACTATAGTCACCATGCTGTATATTAGATCTCCAGAACATATTCATCTTATAACTAAAAGTTTGTACCCTTTGACTAATATCTCCTCACCTCCCCCACCTCTCAGTCCCTGGTAGCCAACAATCTAACTTTCTATTTCTAGGAGTTCAATTTTTTTAGACTGCACATATAAGTGAGGTCATACAGTATTTGTCTTTCTCTGACTTAATTCACTTAGCATAATACCCTCAAGTTTCATCCATGTTGTTGCAAATGGCACAACTTCCTACTGTTTAATTGCTGAATTTTATATATATATATATATATTATATATATATATATATATATATATATATATATATATATATATATATATATATATATATATATGCCACATTTTGTTTATCCATTCATTCATCCATCAGTGGATACTTAGGTCGTTTCCATGTCTTGGCTATTGTAAATAATGCTGCAATGAACATGGGAGTGAAGATATTTCTGAAAGAGTGATTTCATTTCCTTTGGATATACACCTAGAAGTCAGATTGCTAAAACATGTAGTAGTGCTATTTTTAATTTTTTTATGATGCTCCATACTGTTTTTCATAGTGGTTGCACCAATTTACATCCCCACCAACAGAGCACAAGAGTTCCCTTTTCTCCACATCCTTGCCACCACTTATTATCTCTTGTCTTTTTGATAATAGCCATCCTAACAGGGGTGAAGTGATATCTCATTACGGTTTTGATTTGCATTTCCCTGATGATTAGTAATGTTGAACACCTTTTCATGTACCTACTGGTTGTTTGTATGTCTATTCAGGTCCTATGCCCATTTAAAAATCAGATTATTTGACTTTTTCTACTTATATGGGTTCCTTATATATTTTGAATATATGGTTTAAAAATATTTTCTCCCATTCTGTAGGTTGCCTTTTCATTTTGTTGATTGTTTCTTTTGCTGTTTTGAAGCTTTTTAGTTTGATATAGTCCCACTCATTTATTTTTTATCTTGTTGCCTATGCTTTTAGTGTCATATCCAAAAAAACACAAAAAAATCCCACAAAAAAATTGCCAAGATCAATACCAAGGAGCTTATGTTTTCTTCTAGGAGTTTTATGGTTTCAGGTCTTACATTTAAGTCTTTAATCCATTTTGAGTTAATTTTTGTGAATGGTGTTAAGACTGGGGTCTACTCTTTCATTCTTTTGAATGTGAATATCCCATTTTCTAACACTATTTATTGAAAAGACCATCTATTCACCACTGAATATTCTTGGCTCTCTTTTCAAACATTTAGTTGACCATATATGCATGGATTTATTTCTGGGCTCTTCATTCTGTTCCATTGGTCTATATGTCTATTTTTATGGCAGAACTATACTGTTTTGATTCCTATAGCTTTGTAATATAGTTTGAAATCATGACGTGTGATGCCTCCAACTTTGTTCTTCTTTCTCAAGAATTGATTTGGTTATTCAGGGTCTTTCATGATTCCATATGAATTTTAGGATTGTTTTTTCTACTTCAGTGAAAAAAAATGTCATTGGAATTTTGATAAATTGCATTGAATCTGTAGATTGCTGGGGGTAATATGGACATTTTAACAGTATTAATTCTTCCAATCCCATGAACACTAGATATCTTTCCATTTATATATGTCTTCTCCAATTTTTTCATCAATGTCTTACAGTTTTCAGTGTACAGATTTTTTACTTCTTTGGTTAAATTTATTCCTAAGTATTTTATTGTTTTTGATGCTATTGTAAATGGGATTGTAGTCTTTATTTCTTTTTCAGATAGTTCACTGTGTATAGAAACACAACTGACTTTTGTATGTTGAATTTCTATCCTGCAACTTTACTGAATTTGTTGATTAGATATAACAGTTTTTTGGTGAAGTCTTTAAGGTTTTCTATACATAAGATCACATCGTGTGTGAACAGAGACAATTTTATTTCTTCCTTTTCTGATTTGATGCCTCTTATTTCTTTTTCTTGCCTAACTGCTGTGACTTGGCCTTCCAGTACTATGTTGATCTTAGAAGAAAAGCTTTCAAATGTTCACTGCTGAGTATGATGTTAACTGTGGGCTTGTCATATATGGCCTTGCTTATAGTGGGGTATGTTCTTTCAATACCCAATTTGTTGAAAGTTCTACCATGAAAGGATGTTGAATTCTGTCAAATGCTTTTTCTGCATCAATTGAGATGATCATGTGATTTTTATCCTTCTATTAATGTGATATATAGCATTTATTGATTTACACATGTTGAAACATCCTTGCATCCCAGGGATAAATCCCACTTGATCATGTTATGTGATTCTTTTAATGTGCTGCTAAATTCAGTTTGCTAGTATTTTGTTGAGAATCTATGCATCTAAATTCGTCATGGATATTGGCCTGTAATTTTCTTTTCTTGCAGTGTCCTTATTTGGCTTTGGTATCAGGGTAATGCTGGCCCTGTAAAATGAGTTTGTGAGTATTCCCTCAAATTCAATTTTTTTGGAAGAGTTTGAGAAGAATTGGCATTAATTCTTTTTAAGTGTTTGGTAAAACCTACCAATGACACCATCTGGTCCTGGGCATTTCATTTTGGAGAGGCTTTTGATTACAGATTCAGTCTTTTTACTCATTATTGGTCTGTTCAGATTTTCTCTTTCTTCATGATTCAGTCTTTGTATATTTCTAGGAATGTATACATTTCTTCTAGGTTGTCCAATTTGTTGGTGTATAATTTTCAAAGTAGTCTCTTATTACCCTGTGTAGTTCTGTGGTATCAGTTGTAATATCTCCTCTTCCATTTCCGATTTTATTTACTTGAGTCCTCTCTCTTTTTTCCTTGGTCAGTCTAGCGAAAGTTTTGTCAATTCTGTTTATCATTCAAAACCAACTCTTAGTTTTGTTGATCTTTTTTTCCTGTTGTCTATTTCATTTATTTCTACTCTGATCTTTATTATTTCCTTCCTTCGGCTACCTTTGTGTTTAGATTGGTCTTCTTTTTCTAGTTCCTTGAGGTATAATGTTAGGTTGTTTATATGAGAACTTTCTTTTTTTCTTAATGTAGGCATTAATAGCTATAAACTTCCTTCTTAGAACTGCTTTTGCTGGATCCCATAAGTTTTGTTATGTTGTGTTTCCATTTTCGTTTCTCTCAGATATTATTTGATTTCCCTTTTGATTTCTTAGAGAATGTTCTCTTGTCACAAAAAAAGTAAGCTAGTAATTAATACCAAAAATCAGTTAGAGCAGGAAGACCAAATGGGAGTGTGGTTTAAGTCCTGTGAGAAGATCAGAACTTGAAAAAAAATCAAGCCAGTGTCAGTGAGGATGGAGGAAAAAAGGAAACATATATTTAGAAATATATGAGTAGAGAGGTGCATCTGGGGAGAAAATGGGTTTGATTTATCTGCAGGACAACAGTTGTCCAGAAGTCAGTTGGAAATATGTGTCTCGAACTCGGGGGAGATGTCAGGCCTAGAGTTGCCAGAGTCATTAATGTATGAGGTCATGATGTGAATCACCTTGGGAAAGTAAAATGTAAGAAAGATGCCAAGGACTTAACTCTGAGACCCCAAAATTTTTTCCATATTTTTATCATTCTTTTCTATTTTATATATTTTAATATAAAATGAATATAATAATTAAATACAGTTTTATTTTTAATTATTCTGAATTAAGATAAAATTTGGAAAAAGGATTATTAGAACTATATGGGGAATATGAACAATTTTTATTTCATCATACTTTTCCACTTAAAAAGGAAAGCATTTTCTTTAGAGAAAATTAGAATCAAAAAATCACTCATAGTCTCCTCACTCATTTGAGTGAGTCATTATATTCAATTTGTTTCTTACCCATCTTTTTTCTATATACTTTTAATTTAACAAAATAATAATCATTCAACAAATATAATAAATTGTTCAATAAATATATTCCTTCTTTCTAGTTGACACTGTATAACAGGCATTTTACATTCTATCCACACATACTTGGTAAAATGGAAATATAATATTCTATATAGAGGATGTCATAACAGCTATTCTTTTATTTCTGGACACCACTTTAAATACTATTTAGATGACATTTTTATGCATAAAGGTTTTTTTCATATTTAGGATTATTTCCTTAGGTTAGATTCAAGAAGTGTAATTTCTAGGACAAAAGAAATAAACACTTTTAGGGACTTCCATACATATTGCCAAAATGCTTCCTAAAAAATATTTGTACTAACTCACATTGCCATCAGCAATTGATGTAGGCAGCTCACTGATACTAGGAATTCCACTATCAATCTTAAAAAATCTGTAAAATTTATAGATGAAAAATGGAAAGTCATTTTAATTTGCATGTTTCTGATAACCAGTGAGGTTGGACACTCCCATGTTTATTGAAGATTTGTATTTTCTCCTCTGTGAATTCATTTCCTTTGTGTATCAATTGAAGTCTAAGTATTTTATCAAATTTGTATCAGTGCTATCAAATTAAGTGTGATTTTTCCTCCAGGTTTATGTTTGTCTCAATTTTAGTTGTGGCTTATCTTGGGGATAAATAAATATTTTAAATGTTCACAGAGTTAAATATTTCCCTAATTTTTTCTATTGCTTTTCAGCTATCTCCTTCCAAAAGTTTGATAAATAGTCACTTCTATTTTTCTTGTTTTAAATTGTTTGTATATTAACTCAAACCATCTGGAATTTATTTTGATGTTTGTTGTGAGGTGAAAATCTACATGATTTTTTTTCCAAACTGCTAAACAATGGCTCTAGCATAATTCACTGAATAACTCCTTCTTTTTCCTTTGATTAATGATATATCCTTTATCTATATTGCTTTCACATTATATTCAAGTCTATTTCTGGGCTATCTTGTGCCACTGATTACCTCTTCTTGCCCCAGTATTTAATGGTGTTTATAATTGTGTGTTACAATATTCTTTAATTCTAGTAGGACCGAAACTTAACAGATGGTTTTCAAACATATTTTTGTTGTTTTTCTTCTAGAAATATTTTCAGTGGGGATTATTTGCTGATTGTCTGTGTTTCAAAACAGGGATATAAGAAACTTACAACACAGTCATAGAAAAAGATGCAAATAATATTGAAGAGTAGAAAGCAAACAGAAAAGCCCGCTCCCTCCATGTTCCTTTCAAACTCTCAGTGCTGCTCCTTGGGGCCCTCTGTTAACATTTTTTTGGTTGTATTCTTCCAGAAATTGTCCATGTATTTATTTATAAGAACATATATAATGTCCAGTCCCCCTTCCCAATTCTGACACAACTTGGTTCATACTACACATTCAGTTCTTAAACTTGTTTTTTTCCCTTCACCTGTCATAATTGTGGTACATTCCTTATCCAGAAAGGACTCTAAAATAACTTGTGATGTTCCAAAATATCCCACTGAAGTTTTGTCTGGAATCGCATCAACTCCTATACACACTAATAGGCATATTGAACTTCCTTCACTCCCTCAGCGATAAAGGGCCTCCTCTTGCCCCCGGGTCTTGCTTAGAAATTCCCTTAGATAGGAAGAGTACTCTCATCTGCCTCAGTTCCTTTCTGCCCCCTTTCATTTTGGTAACTCTTAACCACCCTTCAGGTATCAGCTTGTGATATTTCTCCCACTTTCTGATATCCAGTGTTTTAATAAAATCATATTGATTCTAATGGTTTTGGAAATTCAAATGAAATTTCTTGATGTCAAATATAATTTGCAAATAATGAGAGTTTACCTATTTCTGCTTTATCTTTATTGCACTAACCAGAACTTCCAATGTAATATTTTTTTTTTTTTAAAGATTTTAATAGTGTCTATTTTTATTTTTGGTTGCGTTGAGTCTTCGTTTCTGTGCGAGGGCTTTCTCCAGTTGCGGCAAGTGGGGGCCACTCTTCATCGCGGTGCGCGGGCCTCTCACCATCGCGGCCTCTCCTGCCGCGGAGCACAGGCTCCAGATGCGCAGGCTCAGCAACTGTGGCTCACGGGCCCAGCCGCTCTGCGGCACGTGGGACCCTCCCAGACCAGGGCCCGAACCCGTGTCCCCTGCATTGGCAGGCAGACTCCCAACCACCGCGCCACCAGGGAAGCCCCCAATGTAATATTAAGTGGCAATAGTGATGGTAGACACCCCTAATATTGTGTCTACTTTTAATAAATATGCCTTTTCTGTTTTAATTTAAAATATGTCTACTGGTGGTTTGAAATATGTACTCTCTACCATGTTAAGGAAGTGACTGCCTAGTCCTATTATTTTAGAGGATATAAATGGTTTTGGTTTTATTAAATGACCTTTTGGCATCTGTTGAGATGATTGTGATTTTTATATGACTTACTTATACAATGTATCACGGGAAAAGTTTCCTAATGTTGAATCTTGATTTCTTTCCTGGGATAAATCCCTTTGGTCTGGGAGATTAAAAATACATATTGTTGCTTTCTCTTTCTCACATTCTGTTTAGCATTTTTTGCACCTATTTGAATGAGAAGGATTAGTAACAATGATTTCAGAGCGGTAACTTAGAATGAGAGAACATCAACATTTAAAGGAGCAGGTAGTCTCTCAACTTAAACCAGAAATGCCTTTTATTATAAATGAAAAACAACTGATAATCTGATAATCTGAAAAAAAAGTATCCTGTGAATTTGATTAGCATGAACCCATATCATCTCATCATCTGTGGATGAATCAAATTACTCAATCTGTAGTTCTTAGGGGGGAAACACTGTATTGGGGCAGAGGTATAAAGTATCATAGCCATGAAAACTGCCTGCATGCAGTCAGTCACACCAATTCTCACAAGTTCCTAGGTCAAAGACCTTATTTTCAAAGCGCAAAAATATTACAAAATTACTTCATTATATAGATACCACAGTCTTCTTTTGCTTTTCAGCTATTTTGACTACCTGAGGATTTAAACCCATATACTAACCTCTGTTGACTAATATCTTTTGGGGAATTTTCTTTTCATTTGCCTTAAAAGGGTTCTATTTTTCCCTTTCCCATTCTGTAACACAAATATCTTTAAAGGCCTATTAAGCATTTAGGAACCCTTATATTCAGAAACACCAGCACTTTTGTAATGCTGAAGGTAATATGCAAGTAACTCAGATGTCATTTAACCTGTTCAGTGCAAGCTTTCTATCACACACACAATAACTTTCTTACCAATCATTAAAAAAAAAAATCCCTGGAGTACCTCTGAACTCAAAAGAATCAAACTTAAATCAAATTAAGTCTTTCTGAAGCTATAAAGGACAACCTTGCTTTGGTTTCTGGTTTAATTCACTGACTGATACCCCAACACAAACCTTTGGTTGAAATTACTTCAGCAGATCTATGACAGGCATTAGTTATTCATGTGGCTTTGCAATAATGTTGGTTTTTCTAATTAATGTTCACTCTTAGGCATAAAATCTGCATTGAGAATTTAAATGATTCAGCCAGGGACTGACAAATGTGGAAATCATTCCCAGCTCCGATGATTCTGTTACATCTCTCTTCAGATAACTTTATTCAGAACAACAGTTCTCTGAAATTAAACATATCCTGATGGAGTTATGTTCTTTTGTATCTTTCTTGTGGACAATGTTTCTTTTTCTTATAAATCTACTAGAAAATGGTTAAAGTAGGCATAACCTTGCTTTTATTTGTAGCAGCCACAATCATACATTATTTAACTTGGCTCATGTAATTTATTCCTTATGCACAGAAATTACATCTATCATTACCACCCCACCATCTTTGCCTTTGGGTAGAATATTCAGAAGATAAAAGGGGGTTATTTATCCCTTCTGGTAAAATTATTCCTGCATAAGAACATGTGTATTTTCAAGACTTGCACAATGTGAGGGTTTAACAATAAAATAAATAATATCCTTCATCTCCCTAACACCAAAGGTAATTCCCACAAAGCCAGCTAAAGTTGTTAGTAAGGATCATAGGGAGGAAATGCCTCCAAATTATCTCTCAATTCTTATAGCACATTTCTGCTTTTCTGTACACAAATTTAGTATTTCTGAGACTTTTGCTTCATGTTAATATAATTACGTTAAGAAAAATGTTCTGATATTTGTAAATAAAGCAAAAGGATAAGTACGTACCTTTTTCATGTGTTGACTGAAAAAAAATGCACCACCTAAAAGTGGAGAATTATGTTTTATTCAGCAGACTTACTGAGAACTTCAGCCCAGGATACAGCCTCTCAGATAGTTCTGACAGACTGTTCTGAAGAGGAAAGGGAGAAGCCAGGATATATAGGCATTTTTGCAAAAAAAAAACCCAAAAAAACCCCCAAAACCCAGGTAGTCTAACATCAAAAGATTGCTGCTAATCCAAGAAAAACCAGACATCTCAAGTTAATGAGTTTAGCACTTTTCTAAGTATGGGAATATGCAAGAGTTTGGACTTAATGAAATTATTCCTTTGATATGCACCTTAACTATCTAGGGCCAGTACCCTGTTTTTCTCCATCCTGAATCCCCTCAGGGTGCACCACTGGGTAGGGGGTGGGGGTTGCTGCAGCAGCTGATGGCTTGACAGCTGCAACATCCTTTGTTTACTGATATGGCAGGAGATATTCTTTGTCCACACATGTTACTCTAAAGCACTAATGGCTCTGTCCAAAGATTATTTAATTCCTGAGTAGGGAATTTTACCTTTGCTTGACTTACTATTTACTCTTGATTAGGGGCTAGATTATATAAAATTAGATATTAATTATAGATTTTTCTCTGGAAATAAAGGTAACCCCAGTGGTTATGGCTCTCTTGCCCTGTAGGACATTAACTAGTTTGTAGCTGTTAGCAAATGCATTTCAGCTTTCCTTTCACTGGATAACTACCTATCTTGGGTTCCTCAGATTTTTTCTTGAACCAGCTTTGCCATCTTTATGATTTCCTCAATAATGGATTAAGAAACCCCTGACCCATGCTCACTATAATATTTGTATAATAAACCAGTCTTAATTTTTTAAAGAAATTACACTTTGACAATTCTCATGTTTAACACATAGTTCACTTTTGAGGTCAAAGCTTCCTATGTTATTCTCCTCCCAAGCTCTTCTCAACACAATAAGAAGGCATGTAGTTTCAAATACCATAAAACATGAGCAACTATAATCCCCTGAGGCGTATTTCTAAATGCAAGCATCAAGTAAACCGCTTAAAAAAAAAAAAAAAAGCCCTGTCACTGGTAAGTACATGAACAGGGGTTTTTTCCCCTTAAATTAACAAAAAATGTAAAATTCTGAATTCAATTTAATAGATTGCATCAGGCCAATGTTCCAGATGCAACAATTAGAAAAAAATGAATAAATGACAAAAATCACATTTTTAAAGACATCAGAGTGATGTGGAAGCAAAAAGGACTGGATAATATTCCAAAGAAAGAACACTTCCTAATAAACTATGCTGGCAAGCAGTTTTCTTCCCTGGTGTAATTGGATAATTCTGGGCTTGGATTACAGATTAGACTTGGTGCAGGTAGAAGAACTAGAATGAGTGAAAGAAAAACCAGTGGATCTTTGGGTGGTTACAGAAGGTGACATGACAGATTGGAACTTGAGGAGCCTATACAAATACTAATCAAAAGAAAGCTGGGAAGGCAATACTAATATCAGAAAATTGGACTTCAAAACAGGAATATTTCTGGGGATAAAGAGAAAAGTTACATAATGACCAATGTATCAGTTCACTAAGAATACACCAAAAAATGCTAAGTGCACATGCACCTAACAGAAGATCTTCAGAATACAAGAAGCAAAATTGGGTAGAATGAAAAAATAATGACAAATTCAAAATTATGATTGGTGATTTCAACATTTTTCTCTCTATAATCAACAAAATAATTAGACCAAAAATCAATAAGGAATCAGAAAACCTGAACAACATGTCAACCAACTTGACCTAATTAGTATTCATAAAACACTCTACCCACCACAGCATATGTCATCCTTTTCAAGAAAATATGAAACATTCACCACACCAAGACAGATGATATTCTGGGCCATAAAACAAACAACACATTTAAAAGAATTAAAGCCATACAAAGTATGTTTTCATAACATAATTAAAGTAAAAAGAAAGATTTCTGAAAAAATCTTCTATTTGGAAAATTTTAAAACTCTTCTAAATAACAAATGGGTTGAAGAAAATCTTGGAAAGAAAATTAGAAAATATTTGGGATTGAATGAAAATGAAAATACAACATATCAAAACTATTGGGATGCAGATAAAGCTGTCCTTACAGAGACATTTTTAATATTAATGCTCATATTCACAAACAGATGAAAAGATATACTATGTTCTTGGATTGGAAGAATCAATATTATCAAAATGACTGTACTACCCAAAGCATCTAGAGATTCAATGCAATCCCTATCAAATTAATATCATTTTTCCCAGAATTAGAACAAATATGCTTCAAATTTGTATGGAAACACAAAAGACCCCAAATAGCCAAAGCATTCTTGAGAAAGAAAAATGGAGCTGAAGGAGACAGGCTCCCTGACTTCAGACTATACTACAAAGCTACAGTCATCAAAACAGCATGGTACTGGCACAAAAACAGAAATATAGATCAATGGAACAGGATAGAAAGTTCAGAGATAAACCCAAGCACCTATGGTCACCTAACTGATTGACAAAGGAGGCAAGAATATACAATTGAGAAAAGATAGTCTCTTCAATAAGTGGTGCTAGGACAACTAGACAGCTACATGTAAAAGAATGAAATTAGAACACTCCCTAACACCATACACAAAAGTAAACTCAAAATGGATTAAAGACCTAAATGTAAGGTTGGATACTATAAAACTCTCAGGGAAAACATAGGCAGAACACTCTCTGACATAAATCGAAGCAAGATCTTTTTTGATCCACCTCCTAGAGTAGTGAAAATAAAAACAAAAATAAACAAATGGGACCTAATGAAACTTAAAAGCTTTTGCACAGCAAAGGAAACCATAAACAAAATGAAAAGACAACCCACAGAATGGGAGAAAATATTTGCAACCAAAGTGACCGACAAGGGATTAGTCTCCAAAATATACAAGCAGCTCATGCAGCTCAATAACAAAACAAAAAACAAAAAAAAACCCAATCAAAAAATGGGCAGAAGAGCTAAATCGACATTTCTCCAAAGAAGACACACAGATGGACAAAAAGCACATGAAAAGATGCTCAACATCACTAATCATTAGAGAAATGCAAATCAAAACTACAATGAGATATCACCTGGCTATCATAGAAAAATCTACAAACAATAAATGCTGGAGAGGGTGTGGAGAAAGGGAACCCTCCTACACTTTTGGTGGGAATGTAAATTGGTACAGCCACTATGGAGAACAGTACGAAGGTTCCTTAAAAATCTAAAAATAGAGTTACCATATGATCCAGCAATCCCACTCCTGAGCATATACCCAGAGAAAACCATAATTCAAAAAGATATATGCACCCCAGTGTTCACTGCAGCACTATTTACAATAGCCAGGACATGAAAGCAACCTAAATGTCCATTGACAGAGGAATGGATAAAGAAGCCGTGGTACATACATACAATGGAATATTACTTAGCCATAAGAAAGAATGAAATAATGCCATTTGCAGCAACATGGATGGACCTAGAGACTGTCATACTGAGTGAAGTAAGTCAGACAGAGAAGGACAAATATTATATGATATTGCTTACACGTGGAATCTTAAAAAATGGTACAAATGAACTTATTTACAAAACAGAACTAGAGTCACAGATGTAAAAGACAACCTTATGGTTACTGGTGAGGGGGGAAGGGGGAGAGGGATAAATTGGGAGATTGGGATTGACATATACACACTACTATATATAAAATAGATAACTAATAAGGACCTACTGTATAGCACAGGGAACTCTACTTAATACTCTGTAATGACCTATATGGGAAAATAATTTTTAAAAAGAGTGGATATACATATATGTATAACTGATTCACTTTGCTGTACAGCAGAAGGTAACACAACATTGTAAATCAATTATACTCCAATAAAAATTTTTTAAAAAAGAGAGACATGACTATATGTAATGTGGTATCCTGGAAGGGATCTTGAAACAAACAAACAAACAAACAAACAGACATTAGTGGAAAAACTGGTGAAATCCAAACAGTCTGTAGTTTAGCTAATAGTACTGTACCAATGTACCAGTGTTGGTTTCTTAGCTGTGAGAAATGTGCCACTCTGAGGTAAGGTGTTACAATAGGGAGACAGAGTGAGAGTTATATGGGAACTCTCTGTATTATATCTGCAAATTTTCTGTAAATCTAAAATGATTCCAAAGTTGAAGTTTATTAAAATAAAAAACTAAAAAAATGCTAATACTACTAGAAAATTAGAAAGGTCTCACATCAGTGATCTAAGCTTTTATCTTAAGAAAGTAGAAAACTTATATGAACAGACAAAGGAGCTAGTATAACAAAAACAAAACAGAAAAAAACAAAGGTGGAGGATATTTCCTATATGGTTTCGAGATGTGTTACAAATAATCAAATAATCAAGATTGTGATATTGGTGAAAGAACAGGCACATAGATCAATGGAACCAAGTAATCCAAAAATAGAACCATAGCTAACTGGTTTTCAACAAAATTGCAAAGGCAATTCAATAAAGAAAGGATTTCATACTTTCAACAAACAGCATGGAAAAGTTGGACATCCATTTCAAAAACAAAACTAGATCTCAGCCCATAATATAGACCATACACAAAAAGTAAGTCAAATGAGCTACAGATATATGAAAAATCTAAAGCTATAAAACAACTACAATAAAATACAGGATAAAGTCTTTGTGACCTTAGGTCATACAAATATCTCATAGACAGATTTATTAGTCAATAATTTATGAACCATAAAAGAAAAACTTGATACATCAAAATTCAAAATTTCAGGTTTTCAAAAGACCATGGTAAGAAAATAAAAGACAAGTGACAAGACTGGGACAGAAATATTTCAATAACACCTATCAGTTAAAGTCTCATGTCCTGAATATATAAAGAACTCTAAAAACTTGATAAGAAGAAAACAGAAATCCTGGAAAAAAACTTGGTGAAAGATCTGAGCAGATACTTTATCCAAAAAGGCATATGGAATATCAAATCATTATGTTATACACCTGAAACTAATAATTTTATATGTCAATTATAGCTCAATAAAATAAGTATTAAATAATAAAAACAAAACAAAGCAACTTATGGATGACAAATAAGCACATAAAAAGATAACTTACATCAGTAATTTTTAGAAAAATGCAAATTAAAATCACAATGAGGTACCACTACACACCTACTAAAATGACCAAAAAACCCAACAACACCCAGGGCTGATGAAGATGTGAAATTTTTATACATTATTGGTAGGAATTTAAAAACTGTATGACTACTTTGGAAATGAGTTTTCAGTTTCTTAGTTATCAATTAACTGTTTACTGATCATATGACACAGCAATCCAACTCCTAGGTACTTACCAAGTAAAAAGGAAAACATACATTCACACAAAAACCTGTATAAGAATGTTCCTAGCAAATCTATTCAAAATTGCCAAAAATTGGTAGCAAGTTAAATGCATTATTACTAATAGTCAAAAAGTGGGAATAACTCAAATGTTTTTCAATTGGTGAATGGGGAAAGATTGGCTGAAAAGGGACACAGGCACAATTCTGGGAATGACGGAAGTGCAATATACAGGCATACCTCATTTTACTGTGCTTCACTTTATTGTACTTCACAGATACTGCATTTTTTTAACAAATTGCAGGTTGTGCCAACCCTGTACTGAGCAAGTCTCTTAGTGCTGTTTCTCCAATAGCATTTGCTCACTTCATTTCTCTCTGCCACAGTTTGGAAATTCTTCAAATATTTCAAACTTTTCCATTATTTGTATATCTGTTATGGTGTTTTGTAATCAGTGATCTGTAATCAGAGATCTTTGATTTACTATTGTAATTTTTGGGGGCACCATGAACTGCACCCATGTAAGAGAGCAAAATTAATCAATAAATGTGTATGTTCTGCCTGTTCCACTGACCTGTGTTTCCCCTATCTTTCTCCCTCTCCTCAGGCCTCCCTGTTCCCAAAGACACAACAATCTTAAACTTAGGCCAATTAATAACCCTACAGTGTCCTATAAGTGTTCAAGTGAAAGGAAGAGTCGTATATCTCTCACTTAAAATCAAAAGCTGTTAATTATTAAGCTAAGTGAGGAAGGCACATAGAGAGCTGAGATAGGCCCAAAGCTAGGCCTCTTACATCAAACAGTTAACCAAGTTGCAAATGCAAAGGAAAGTTCTGGAAGGAAATTAAAAGTGCTACTCCAGTGGACACATGAATGATAGGACAGCAAAACAGCTTTATTACTGATATGGCGAAAGCTTGAGTGGTCTGCATAGAAGATTAAACCAGCTACAACATTCTCTTCAGTTGAAGCCTAATCCAGAGCAAGAACCCAACTCTCTTCAATTCTATGAAGGCTGGGAGAGGTGAGGAAGCTTCAGAAGAAAAGTTTGAAGCTAGCAGAGGTTGGTTCATGAGGTTTCAAGAAAGAAGCCATCTCCATAACATATCGGTGCAAGGTGAAGCAGCAAGTGCTGATGTAGAAACTGCAGTAAGTTATCCAGAAGATCTAGCTAAGATCAATATTGAACATGGCTACACTAAATAACAGATTTTCAATGTAGACAAGTAGCCTTATATTGGAAGAAGATGCCATCTAGGAACTTCATAGCTAGAGAGGAAAAGTCAATGCCTGGCTTCAAAGCTTCAAAGGACAGGCTGACTCTCTTGTTAGGGGCTAATGCAGCTGGTGACTTTAAGCTGAAGCCAATGCTCATTTATCATTCTGAAAATCCTAGGGTCCTTAAGAATTATGCTAAATCTTCTCTGCCTGTGCTCTATAAATGGAACAACAAAGCCTGGACAGCAGTACATCTGTTGACAACATGGTTTACTGAATATTTTAAGCCCACTGTTAAGACCTACTGCTCAGAAAAAAAGGTTCCTTTCAAAATATTACTACTTACTGTTTTCATGCCTGCTAATGCAACATCCATACTTCAGCCCATTGATCAAGGAGTCATTTCAACTTTCAAGTCTTATTCTTAAAGAAATACATTTTGTAAGGCTATAGATGCCATAGATAGTGATTCTTCTGATGGATCTGGACAAAGTAAATTGAAAACTTTCTGGAAAGGATTCACCATTCTAGATGCCATTAAGAACATTAAGCGTTCATGGTAAGAGGTCAAAATATCAACATTAACAGGAGTTGAAAGAAGTTGATTCCAGTCCTCATGGATGACTTGGAGGGTCCAAGACTCCAGTAGAGGAAGTAACTGCAAAAGTGGTGGAAATAGCAAGAGAACTAGCATTAGACGTGGAGCCTGAAGATGTGAGTGAATTGATGCAATCTCATGATAAAACTTTAACGGATGAGGATTGGCTTCTTATGGATGAGCAAAGTGGTTTCTTGAGATGGAATCTACTCCTGGTGAAGATGCTATGAAGATGCAGTGGCAGAGTTTGAGAGGACTGACTCTGATTTTAAAAGAAGTCCTACTGTGGGTACAATGTTATCGAACAGCATTGCATGCTACAGAGAAATGTTTGTGAAAGCAAGAGCCTACTGATGCAGTAAACTTTGTTTCTTAGTTTCAGAAATTGCCATAGCCACCCCACCCTTCAGCAACCACCACCTGATCAGTCAGCAGCATCAACACTGAGGCAAGACCCTCCACCAGCCAAAAGATTATGACTTTCTGAAAGCTCAGGTGATGGTTAATATTTTTTAGCAGTAAAGTATTATTTAATTAATGTATGTACATTTTTTAAAAAAGACATAATGCTATTTCACATTTAATGGACTACAGCATAGTATAAACAACTTTTATATGCACTGGGAAAGCAAATCTCTAAGCTATGCCTGTGTCTTGACTGTGATGGTAGGTACAAAACTTGATGCGTTTGCCAAAACTCATAGAACTATATAGTAAAAATGGTGAATATCTACCATTTTTATTCAGATATACCTCAGTAAAGAGGTATTTAAGAAAAACTAGTAAAGAAGTAATACAGAATAATAAAATAATTAATCCTAAAAAAATAGGAAAGAAGGAAAAAAGAAAGAACAGATGAGAGAAATTAAAAACGTAAGCAAGTCAGTTATATGAGTAATTATATGAAGTGCAAATGGACTAAACCCTTCAATTAAAAGGCAAAGATTTCCAGACTGGATTTAAAAAATCAACTCAAGTGTGTGCTGTTACACTTTAAATATAAGTACACAGATTTAAACCAAAATAATGGAAATAAATATCATACAAACTAGAAAGTAAAGGAAGCTTGCGTGGTTATATTAGTAACAGATAAGGTAAACTTTAAGGCAAGAAGTGTACTAGAGATAAAGGGTGGCATTTCCTAAGATAAAAGGGTCAATTCAACATGAATACACAGCAATCCTGAGTTTTTCTATCCAGAATAACATAGTTTCAAACAAGGAAATCTAACAAAAAAGGAGAAATAGACATAACCCCAATCTTAGTTTAATACACCTATCTCTGGTGTGTTAGACTAAAAAAAGAAAACTAAGTTATATAGACTCTTTGAACAAAATTATTAAAAAATTTAACCTAGTTGATATATATATATATGTAGGACACTACACTAAGCAACTGGAGAATACACATTCTTTTCACGTGCTCATGAAATATTTACCAAAATGCACTATATGGTATGCATAAAACAAGTCTGAAAAACCTTCAAAAAATTAAAATCACATAGGGTATGTTCTCAGGCTATGGTGGAATAAAACTAGAAATCAATTAATAGATAACTAGAAAATTTGATAATGTTTAGAAGTTAACCAACATTCTTCTAAATAACCCAGCAGTCAGGAAAGCACAATGAAAATTAGATATTGAAAATAAAACACACTAAACTTTATGGGATATAGCTAAAATGGTGTGTGCCGGTTATTATTTACTGCCTTTCAGTTCTAAGTTCCACCTATTAGGCTGCTTTGTGAAAATGGGTTTGGGTCCTTTAAATAGCTCCCCTTGCCAACTGGCACTTTGCCATTAGAGGGCACTGTAAATACATTGCAGGAGGAAAAAGTTTTTGCTTCCTGGTTCTGGGGTGCCTGCTGGGCAAGCTTCTCCAGGATGCATTATTTTCCCCTACACTAGACTTCTGCAGTGCACAGTGGCCAGCAGCACCTAGCAGCCAGTGGCTTCCCTTGGCATATCCCTCAGGCAGTTTTGTAGCAAAGGGCCTCCAGTGAGATATCTCCCTGTGAAGAGTCTTCCCTGGCACCCCAAAGGGTGGATTTCCAGCAAGTTTCAGAGGGTGGATTTCCAGCATATTTAAGCAGGATGGCACCACAGTAACTTTTCTGCCATCTAGTGAGCCACACTGTGCCTTCTAAAGAAAGGTCTGGATCTCAGGCCTCAGTGGGCCTCTTCCTTGGTGTGCTATCTCAGCTCTGGGGGGTACTAGCTTTTCCCTATATCTACTATTCTTATATTCTTTTGAATCCTCTTTAATTCTTGCTAACCAATCCCTCATTACTGCCATCCCCTGGTATTGTTAATAATTCCTTATATTAAAATCTTTCTGTTGAAATTACTGTTGTGATTTCTCTCTCCTGATTGGACCTGTTGATTCACAGTGCTTAGGAGAAAAATGACTTTCAATGCATATATTGTAAAAAAATTAAAAATCAACTTCTAGGTTACCATCTCAAGAAGTTAGAAAAAGAATAAAAAATAGAAGGAAATTAATAAAAGTGAAAACATAAATAGAAAAAACAGTAAGCTCACATACATAGACAAAAATCAATAGAGTCAAAAATTTGTTCTGTCATAATATCTATAAACTTGATAAACTCTTAGAAAGACCAATCAAGAAAAAGAAAGTATAAACTACTAATATCAAAATGAAAGGGAGATATCACTGCAGATCCTACAGACATAAAAAGATAATACAGGGTTGTGATACATAGTTTTATATAAATAAATTTAACAAACTGAATAAAACTGATGATTTTCTTTAAAATCACAAGTTATCTAAATTGACACAAGAAAGCAAATTTTTAATCTGAATAGTTGTTAAATATATTAAATCCAGAGAGGTCCAGATCAAGATGGCAGAGTAGGAAGATTCTGAGCTCACCTCCTCCCATGGACACACCAAAACAACAACTACATATAGAACAACTATCTCTGAGAATAACCTGATGACCTGCAGAATGGATTTTCTACAACTAAGGATAGAAAGAAAAGGCCACATCAAGACAGGTAGAAGGGGCAGAGACATGGTCTAGTCAGAACCCACAGCCCAAGTGCTGTGACCCACAAGTGGGAAAGATATTACAACCACAGAGGTTCCCCCGAGAAGTATTGGGTCTGAGCACCATGTGGGTCTCCACGACCCAGAAAATCTGCACCAAGAAGATGAGCCCCCATAACATCCAGCTTTGAAAACCAGCAAGGCTCACCAGGAGAGCTGGCGGGCTTTGGGAAACCAAGACTCTGCTCCTGAAGAGCTCATGCACAGACTCACTCACTCTGATACCCAGCACAGAGGCAGCAGCTTGAAAAGCACCTGGGTCACACAAGGAGATTCACTGACTAATTTTAGGGCATATGCTGGAGAGGCAGGTATCTGGTGGAACTTTCTCTGGGGATGGAAGTGCTGATGGGCACCATCTTTTTTTTTTTAGCTCTCTTTCTACCTAGCTGGCCCAGGGCTGGCAGGCACCATTTCTGTCACTCTCCATCAACCTAGCTAACGCCATGTGTCTTGCCCTGGCATTCCCCTGAGGACCCATCTACCAAGCCCGCCAGCCACTGGCCAGCCCCTCCAAAGTGGCTCCCACCTCGTCCCACTTAGTGGGTACCCTGGCTGGCACTGGCACCCCTCCAAAGCAGATCCCACTCCAGGGGGACAGCCACATCTCACTTGGCCAGCCTCAGCACTACTCCAAAGCAGCTCCCACTCTGGGGGGCAGCCCTGCACACCAGCATGACTACAGAAGTCACAGCCAGGCCGCACAGCCAGTGTACCAGGGGACAGCCCCACTCACCAGTGTGTCTGCAACAATCAGGGCCCAACCACAATAGGAGAGTGCACACAGCCCACAGAGGGAATACTCCTGGAGGCTCTGGTGACCAGGGGGATTGCACTATTGGGCCCCACAAAACATTTCTACATAGGCTGCTCTTTCAAGACCGGGAGATGTAACTGATATATATATACCTAATATAGAAACAAACACAGAAAGTCAGGCAAAATAGGAGACAAAGTAATACCTCCAAATGAAAGAATAAGACAAAGCCTCAGAAATAGAACTAAACAAAATGGAAAT
This sequence comes from Balaenoptera musculus, assembly GCF_009873245.2. Classification (NCBI taxonomy): domain Eukaryota; kingdom Metazoa; phylum Chordata; class Mammalia; order Artiodactyla; family Balaenopteridae; genus Balaenoptera; species Balaenoptera musculus. The sequence continues at coordinate 77,525,160 of NC_045786.1, forward strand.
AAGGAATTTACCAGAGACTATAAAGTAAAAGTCATAAAAATGTTCACCAAACTCGAGAGAAGAATGGATGAACTCAATGAGACCTTCAACAAAGATAGAAAATATAAAAAAGAACCAGCAGAACTGAATAATACAAAAATGTAAATGAAAAATACACTAAAGTGAATTAATAGCATATTAGAGGATACAGATGAACAGATCAGCAATCTGGAAGACAAGGTAGTGGAAATCGCCCAATCAGACCAGCAAAAAGAAAAAAGCACTAAAACAAACAAACAAAAATAACATAGTTTAAGGGACCTCTGAGACAATGTTAGGTGTATAAATGTACAAACAAGACTACTGTACCCAAAAAGATTATTATTCAGCAGAAAAGGAGAGATAAAGAGTTTCCCAGACAAGTAAAAGCTGAAGGAGTTCATCGCCATTAAACCAGCCTTACAAGAAATGTTAAAGGGACTTCTTTAAATGGAAAAGAAAAGGCCAAAACTAGAAACAAGAAAATTATGAAAGAAAAAGTGTTATTAGTAAAAGCAAACACATAGTAACGATAGTGGATCAACCACCGATAAAGCTAGTATGAAGGTTAAAAGACAAAAGTAGTAAAATCATCTATCTAAAATAATTAGGGACTTTCCTGGTGGTCCAGTGGTAAGGAATCCGCCTTCCAATGCAGGAGATGCAAGTTCCATCCCTGGTCAGGGAACTAAGATCCCACATGCCACGGGGCAACTAAGCCCACGTGCCACAACTACTGAGCTCATGCGCCTCAACAAGAGAGCCCATGTGCCACAAACTACAGAGCCCATGCGCCCTGGAGCCTGCACGCCACAACTAGAGAGAGAAAATCCACATGCCACAACTAGAGAGAAGCCCATGCGCCACAACTAGAGAGAAGCCTGTGCACTGAAACAAAGAGCCCAAGCGCCGTGGTGGAAGATCCCACATGCCCCAACGACGATCCCACGTGCCGCAACTGCGACTCAAAGCCTCCAAAGAAATAAAGAAAAATAAATAAATTAAAAAATAAAATAATTAGTTAAGCAATACAAAAAATATAAAGGTGTAAAATATGACATCCAAAACATAAAACATTGGAAGGGGGGAGTAAAAACTGTAGCATTTTTAGAAGCATTCAAACTTAAGTGACCATCAAATTAAAATAGACTGAAATATACATTGGTTGTTATGTATGAACCTCATGGTAACCGCAAACCAAAAACCTATAACAGTTACACAAAAAATAAAGAAAGGAATCCAGACATAACACTAAAGACAGTCATCAAACCACGAGGGAAGAGAGCAAAAAAAGAAGGAAGGAACAGAGAAAAACTACAAAAACAACCAGAATACAAGTAACAAAATGGTAATAAGTACATATCTAACAATATTTACTTAAAATGTAAATAAATTCTCCAATCAAAAGACATGGGTGACTGAATGGATTAAAGAAAAAAAAAGAAGACCCATATATATGCTGCCTACAAGAGACTTACTTTAGATGTAAAGACAGACTGAAAGTGAAGGGATGAAAACAGATATTCCATGCAAATGGAAATGAGAAGAAAGTTGGGGTAGCAATACTTACATCAGACAAAATAAACTTTAAAACCCAGATGGTAACAAGAGATAAAGAAGGGTATTACATAATGACAAAGGGATCAATCCAACAAGGTGACATAACACTTGTAAATATCTATGCACCCAACATAGGAGCCCCTAAACACATAAAGCAAATATTAACAGACATAAAAGGAAAAGTTGACTGTAATGCAGTAATAGTAGGGGACCTAAACACCACACTTACATCAGTGGGCAGATCATCCAGACAGAAAATCAATAAGGAAACATTGACCTTAAATGACATATTAGACCAGATGTACTTAACATATATATGTAGAACCTTCCACCCCCAAACAGCAGACTACACATTCTTCTCAAGAGCACCTTGAACATTCTCCAGGATAGATCACATGTTAGACCACAAAACAAGTCTCAATAAATTTAGGATGACTGAAATTATATCAAGCATCTTTTCTGACCATAACACTATGAGACTAGAAATCAATTACAAGAAGAAAACTAGGAAAAACCCACAAATACATGGACGCTAACCAATATGCTTCTAAGCAACCAATGAGTCAATGAAGAAATCAAAGAGGAAATCAAAAAATTCCTTAAGACAAATGAAAATGGAAACACAATGTTCTAAAATCAATGGGACACAGCAAAAGTAGTTCTAAGAGGGAAATTTATAGCAATACAGGCCTACCTCAGGAAACAAGAAAAATCTCAAATAAACAACCTAAATTTACACCCAAAGGAACTAGCAAAGAAGAACAAACAAACCCCAAAGTTAGTATTGTAGAAGGAAGACAATAATAATCAGAGTTGAAATAAATAAATTAGAGATTGAATACAATAGAAAAAAATCAATGAAACTAAAAGCCGATTCTTTGAAAATATAAACAAAAGTGATAAACCTTTAGCCACACTCATTGAAGGAGAGAGAGAGAGAGAGACAGAATTCTAATAAATAAAATCAGAAAAAAGAGAGAAGTACAACTTTGACCTCAGAAATAAAAAAGATTGTAAGACATTACTATGAACAATTATACACCAACAAATTGGACAACATAGGAGAAATGGATAAATGCCTAGAAGCATACACTCTTCTAAGAATGAGTCAGGAAGAAATATAAAATTTGAGTAGACTGTTCACTAGTAATGAATCAGTAATCAAACAACTACCAATGAAAAAAAGTCCAGGACCAGACAACTTCACAGGTGAATTCCACCAAAGATTTAAAGAAGAGTAAATACCCATCCTTCTCAAACTACTAAAAAAATTGAAGAGAAATGAATGCTTCCAAATTCATTCTATAAGGCTAGCATTACCTTGATACCCAAACCAGATAAAGATACTACAAAAAAATTACAGACCAATATCCCTGATGGACATAGATGCAAAAATCCTCAACAAAATATTAACAAACGAAATTCAACAATACACTAAAAGGATCATACACCATGATCAAATGATATTTATTCCAGAGATGCAAGGTTGATTCATTATTTGCAAATCAATCAACATGATACATCACATTAAGAAAACAAAGGATAAAAATAATATGATCATCTGAATAGATGCAGAAAAAACATTTGATGAAATTCAACATTTATTTATGACAAAAACTCTCCAGAAAGTGGGTACAGAGGGAATTTACCACAACATAATAAAGGCCATATATGACAAACCCACAGCTAACATAATATTCAAGGGTGAAAAGCTGAAAGCTCTTTCTCTAAGATCAGCAACGAGATAAGGGTGCCCATATCATCACTTTTATTCAACATAGTATTGGAAGTCCTAGCCACAGCAATCTGATAAGAAAAAGAAATAAAAGGTGTCCAAATTGGAAAGCAAGAAATAAAACTGTCACTATTTGTAGATGACATGATACTATACAGAAAAAACCCCTAAAACTACCAAAAACTATTAGAACTAATGAATAAATTCAGTAAGATTGCCGGATACAAGATTTCAATATATAGAAATCTGTTGCACTGTTATACACTAATAATAAACTACCAGAAAGAGAAATTAAGAAAACAATCCCATCTACAACTGCAACTGCATCAAAAAGAATAAAATACCTAGGAATACATTTAACCAAGGAGGTGAAAGACCTGTATTCTGAAAACAATAAGACTGGGGATGAAAGAAATTGAAGACAATACAAATAAATGGAAAGATATACTGTCCTCATGGATTGGAAGAATTAATATTATTAAAATGACCAAACTACCTAAAGCAACCTACAGATTTAATGCAATCCCTATCAGAATACCAGTGGCATTTTTCATAGAACGGGAACAAATAATTCTAAATTTTGTATAAAACCACAAAAGACTTTGAATAGCAAAAGCAATTTTAAGAAAGAAGAACAGGGGCTTCCCTGGTGGTGCAGTGGTTGAGAATCTGCCTGCCAATGCAGGGGACACGGGTTCGAGCCCTGGTCTGGGAGGATCCCACATGCTGCAGAGCGACTAGGCCTGTGAACCACAGTTGCTGAGCCTGTGCGTCTGGAGCCTGTGCTCTGCAACAAGAGAGGCCACGATAGTGAGAGGCCCGCGCACCGCGATGAAGACTGGCCCCCACCTGCCGCAACTAGAGAAAGCCCTCGCACAGAAACGAAGACCCAACACAGCCATAAATAAATAAATAAATAAAAAATTTTAAAAAACCAAAACGTCACAAGTTCACATAAATGGCAATATTTTAAAAAAAAAAGAAGAAAGAAGAACAAAGCTGGAGGCATCATGCTCCCTGATTTCAAGCTATACTGCAAAGCAACTGTAATCAAAACAGTATGGTACTAGCACAAAAACAGACATAGATGAATGGAACAGAATAGAGAGCCCAGAAATAAACCCACATTTATATGGCAAATTAATTTACAACAAAGAAGCCAAGAACATAGAGTGGGGAAAGACTGATTTTAATAAATGGTGTTGGGAAAACTGGTCAGCTACATGGGAAAGAATGACACTGGATCACTTTCTTACACCATTTACAAAAATAAATTTAAAATGGATTAAAGACCTAAATGTTCGTTCTGAAACCATAAAGTTCTTAGAAGAAAATATAGGCAGTACGCTCCTTGATACTGGTCTTACCAATATTTTTTTTGGATCTGTCTTCTCAGGTAAGAGCTGCAAAAGCAAAAATAATCAAATGGAACTACAACAAACTAAAAAGGTTTTGCACAGAAAGGGAAACCATCAACAAAATGAGAAGGCAACCTACTAAATGGGAGATGATAGTTGCAAAAGGGGTTAATATCTAAAATGTATAAAGAACTCACACAACTCAACATCAAACAAAAACAAGTAAAAATTGGGCAGAGGACATGATAGACATTTTTCCAGGGAAGACATGCAGATGGCCAACAGACATATGAAAACATGCTCAACATCAACAATCATCAGGGAATAGCAAATCAAAACCACAAGGAGATATTACCTCACACCTGTCAGAATGGCTATTATCAAAAAGGCAACAAATAATGAGTGTTGGCAAAGATGTGGAGAAAAGGCAACCCTCATGCCCCATTGGTAGGGATGTAAATTGGTGCAGCCACTATGGAAAACAGTATGGAGGTTCCTCAAAAAACTAAAAATAGAACTATCATATGATCTAGCAATTTCACCTCTGTGTATGTATCTGAAGAAAATGAAAATATAATCCAAAAATATATATGTACCCCTATGTTCATTGCAGCATTATTTACAATAGCCAATGTGGAAATATGGAAGCAACCTAAATGTCCATCTATAGACAAAGGAATAAAGAAGATGTGAGATACATATATATTATATAGATATATGTATTATATATATATAAGAGAATATTACTCAGCCATAGATATATACTCTATGTTATCACTTGCATGTGGAATCTAAAATACAAAACAACCCCTCAGGGGCAAAACTGCCCCTGGTTGAGAACCACTGCTTTTGACAAATTATTAAGGAGACAGTATCCCATAATCCACTCTGAATCTGAATAACCACTGACAAGAGATGATGATTCACAGAGACCATTTTAATATTCTCATTAGTCATTATGATGTTTTTCCTATACAAAACTAAAACTGGCAACATTGCAAAAAATAAAAAAATAAAATAAAATACAAAACAAGTGAATAAACAAAACGAAACAGAAACAGACTCATAGACTCAGAGAACAAACTGGTGGTTATCAGAGGGAAGGGGAGTAGGGGGTTAAGCAAAACAAGTAAAGGGGAATAAGAGGTACAAACTCCTAGATATAAAATAAGTAAATCATAGGGATGTAATGTACAGCATAGGGAATATAGTCAACACTATTGTAATAACTTTGTATGGTGACAGATGGACTTAGACTTATTGTGGTGATCAGTCTGTAATGTATATAAATGCTGAATCAGTATGTTGTACAACTGAAACTAATATAATATTGTATGTCAACTATACTTCAATTAAAAAATAAAAAGGAAAAAATGGATAAGGTAAAATAACTAAATAATAAAAGAAAGAAATACATTAAATCTGTAACTAAAATCTATCCCAAAGAAAATTCGAGTCTAGATGACTTTACTGGTGATTTCTGCCAAGCATTTAAAGAAAGAAATAATACCAATCTTGTACAACCTCTTTTAAGGAATAGAGAGAGAGCACTTCTTCCTAATTCATTTTATGAGACCAGCATAACCCTGATACAAAAATATACAAGGAAATTACAAGAAAAGAAAACTGCATAAGAGTACTTCTTATTAATTGATACACACATTAGTATAAAATATTAGAAAATCAAATCCAGAGAATATATGCACTACGTCATGACCAAATTCACTTATTCTAGGAATAAAAAATGGTTTAGGGACTTCCCCAGTGGTCCAGTGGTTAAGACTCTACCTTCCAATGGAGGGCGTGGGTTTGAGCCCTAGCCGGGGAACTAAGATCACACATGCCACGGGGTGTGGCCCCCAATTTTTTTTTTAATGGTTTAAATTTTGAAAGTTAATCAATATAATTCACTTCTTTAACAAAAAGTGAACGTTAAGGCCATATGATTACCTCAACAGATACAAAAAGGCATCCAATTAAATTAACCACTAGTTCATGATAAAAACTCTCAGCAAACTAGGAATAGAAGAGAACCTCTTTAATATGATTAAGTTTATATATAAAAAGTCTATTGCTCACATATTTAATGGTGAAATGTTGAGTGCTTTCTCCCTGAGTTCAGAACAATTCAAATACATTCGTTTTCATCATTTCTGTTAATTATTGTTCCGTAGGTCCCAATTAGTGCAAAAGGGCACAAAACAAGAATTATGAGGTATAAATATTGAAAAGGAGCAAGTAAAAATGTAATTCCAGGTGACGTGGTTGTCAATATAGAAAACCTCAAAAAAATATGTACACTATTAGAATTAATAAATGAATTTAGGTAGGTCACTAGATACAAAGTCAATATATAAAAATCTATTGCATTTCTATATATTATACTTGCAAAAACAATTAGTCAATAAAATTTTAGGTACAACACTATTAACAATAGCTTTGGAAACGGCCTAATATCTAGGAATGAATCTGATGAAACACATGCAACATTGTTAAACTGAAAAATACAAAACATTGTAGGGAAAACCATAGAACACTTAAACAAATAGATAAATATACCATGCTCATGGATTTGAAGACTCTGTTTTATAAAGATGTCGATTCTCCCAAAATTAATTTATTGACTCAATGCAGTCACAGACAAATTCCCAGCAAGGTTTTCTTTGGAAATTTATCAGGGAATTCTAAACTTTATATGGAAATGCAAGAGCCAAAAAATCAGGAAGAAGAAATTGTTGGAAGATTTACAATATCAGATACCAAGACTTAGCATAAACCTACAATATTTAAGATAGTGTGGTACTGGTGCAGTGATAGATAAACAAACAGTGAAATAGAAGAGAGAGTCTAGAAACAGGCCCATGCCTATACAGTAAACTGATATACAACAAAGGTGCTACTGCAATTTTGTGGTAATGAGATTTTTTTTTTCAAAAATTGATGCTGGAGCAATTAGATAATTCATATGCAACAGACTTTAACCCTATTTTATACCATTTACAAAACTTAATTCCAATTGGATTATAGGCCTAATATGAAAGGAAATCAATAATTTTCTAGAACAGGGGTTAGTAAATTTTTTCTGTAAAGTACAAGATACTCAATATTTTCAATTTTGTGGTCCACATGGTCTCTGTTGAAACTACTCAACTCTGCTGTTACAGCACAAAAGCAACCATAGACAATACATTTATGAAATGGAATCGCTGTGTTCCAATAAAAATTTATTTACAAAAACAGGCGGCAGGCCACATGGGCCATAGTCTGCTGACCCCTGTTCTAGAAGATAACATAGACGAATAATTCCATGACCTTGAGGTAGGCAGTGATTTCTTAAATAAGACCCAAAAAACCATGAACCATAAAAGATTTATAAATTCTGAAATTCTATTTATCGAAGTACACCATCAAGAGAGTGAACCAGAAATTCACAGACTAAGAGAAATTTGTGATATATATGCATATATATATATATGCATGTTTATATACATATATCATAGATATAGCATATATATCCAAAAAATATCTCATAGCCACAATATCTAAAGAATGGCAACAAATTAGTAAGAAAAAGATAAACAACACAATGAAGATAAACAGCTCAAACAAAGTGAGAAAAAACTTGAGCGGGAGTTTTATAAAAGAGAATATCAGCATGGACATAAGTACATGAAAAGATGTTCCATATGATTAGTTATCAAGGAAATGAAAATAAAAATAAAACCAAAATGTAATATCAGTACGGACTTCTCAGAATGGCTAAAATGAAAAGAATTGACAATATGCAGTGGTAGCCAGAATATGGAGCAACTGGAACTGGAACTTCCATATACACTAATGAAAGTGTAAATTGTTACAACCACCTTGAATCACTCTACTAAAACCTCCTCTATGACCCAGCAGTTCCAGTACTAGGTATATAAGAGAAATGCATGAATATCACAGAAGGCATGTACAAGGCAAGTCATAGCAGTTTTCTTCCTAATAGCCCCAAACTGGAAATAACTCAAATGTCTATCAACAGAGGAATGGATAACTAAACTGTGGTGTATTCATACAGTGGGATACTATAAGCAATAGAAAAGAACTGACAACATGGATTAGTATAGTAGATATGGTATGAAACAAAAAGAGCCAGACACAAAATTAGAACAAGCTGTATGATTCTATTTCTATGAATTTCAGGGACAGATAAAATAATCTGCGGTGGTGGGTACAATGGAGGACCACGATAGAGCATTCTAGGGAGCAGAAATATTCTACATCTTGATCTGGGTAGTGGTTACATGAGTAATACACGTGTAAAAATTCATTGGGCTATATACTTATAATTTGTGCACTTTAGTCTCAGTATGTTAAAACTCAAAAAAAAAAACTTTAAAAAATCATAGAAATTTACAGGATATATTTTCACTGAAAGATTCAAACAACACTGAAATATAGAGACTAAAACATTAGTCTTACCTCTGTTTCCTGTCCCTCATTCTTGCTGTCCTCCCTAAAAAAAACCATTAGGTGATTCTACTTCCAAATTATTTTTTATACATTTACCTGCACATATATATGTACACATATATATATGTATACACACATGTATGTGTAACATTAAAAAATTCACATTCACACTTCACAATAATTCTGTAATTTTATTTTTAGCCTAAAAATACATCTCTCAGCTCTTTCTGTCGAATACAGATCAGTCTCATTTTAACAGCTGCACAGTATTCTATTGTATCAATGTAACATAATTAATTATTTTCCCTACTAACAGATATATAAATTACTCCTAATTTTTCACTATTTGAAACAATGCTGCAACAAACTTTCTTAAAATTTCCTAGTGCACACAAACAAGTATTTTCTTTTTTGTGCACTATGAACAATTCTTTTGGCTAAAACAGTAGAAACAAAATTTCCGAGTAAAAGAAATTGTAGAGTAAAAATTTTGGTAAATTCTGCTAAATTGCTTTCGAAGAAAGTCTTACAAATTTCATTCTGACCAACAGTATATGAAAATACCTGTTTCCCAACATCTTTATAAACACTAGATATTATCAATCTCTTACAAATTTGCCAGTTCTAAGGGCAAAAAAAAAAAAATGCAATTCACTGTTATTTTAAATTATTTTTTATTCATTATTTACATTTCTCCTTATTGAAGTGGTTATTTAGATCCTTTGCACATGTTTTTATTAGGTTGTTTATATTTTTCTTATCAATTTTGAGGTGTTCTTTATTAAATGTAATAATATATATTTTGAAAATATTTTCTCCTGGTTTGCCACTTTTAACTTTCTTTTTCTTATCACATAGCATTAGCCAGGACTCTCAAAGCAATATTGAAAAAACTTTAGTGGGAAAGCTTCTAATACTTCATTAGGTATGATGCTTGTGTATGCAGATATCTTTCATTAAAACAGAGAAGTTTCTACTTCTGGTTTGCAAAAGTGGTTTTCTTTCTAATCAACCTAGGGGCAGGACAGGATAAAGACGCAAACGTAGAGAATGGACTTGAGGACACGGGGTGGGGGAAGGGTAAGCTGGGACGAAGTGAAAGAGTGGCATGGACATATATACACTACCAAATGTAAAACAGATAGCTAGTGGGAAGTAGCTGCATAGCACAGGCTTCTGTGCTTTGTGACCACCTAAAGGGGTGGGGTAGGGAGAGTGGGAGGGAGGCTCAAGAGGAAGGGGATATGGGGATACATGTATACATATAGCTGATTCACTTTGTTATACAGCAGAAACTAACACAACATTGTAAAGCAATTATACTCCAATAAAGATGTTAAAAAAAAATAGATGTCCAATGGTATCAAATGTCTTTTGCATCTCTTAATATTTTTTTTTATTTTGAATGTAACGATTTGTATTAATATATTTTGAATTTTGAATCAGCCTTGAATAGCTTAGATAAATCCTTCTTAGTTATGACATTTAAAAAATACATTTCTGGATTCACTTTACGAATACTAATACTTAAGATATCTGTATATGTGTTCATAAGTGAGTGTACGCTTTCCTTGCCAGTTTTAAAATTCAGGCCATGTCAGCTCCAATGTAAATGAGTTAGAAAACTTTCTATTTTTTCCATGCTTTGGATTAACTAATTAATATACCATAGGGATTATTTGTTCCTTAGTTATAGAACCATCTTTGTTTGGTGACCTTTTATGAGCGAGCTTTGACTACCTTTTCAATGCTCTCATTGTTTTTATTGTTGTTGTTTGTTGTTTTAAGGTGACTATTTCTTCATGGGTCAATTTTGGTGATTTCTATTTTCCAGAAATTATTTTAATCTAGAATTTTCTAATTTATTATCTTAAAGTTAGTATTCATCTCAGATTTTTTAGAATCTACTCTATACTTATAGTGTCCCTTTCTTATTTCAAAGGTTGATAATTCTTTTTTTTTTTTAACCTTGATTAAACATTCTAGACTTTTGATATTTTTGGTTCTTTTCAGATGATCAGTTTTAATTTTATTCAGATTAACTCTACTCCTTATTTCATGCATTTCTGGTTTTTTCTTTAGTAATACTTTCCTTGTATATTTTAATTTTTCTTCCTTTAGCTTCTTGAACTGTATGCACGATTTACTTCCATTCAGTCTTTTCCTATTTTCTAATGTATGCATCCAGGGCTATAAGTTTTCTCTGAGTATGTATAGATTTTGAATTGTATTGATCTCATTGTTCTTCTTGTTGTAGCAGTTAAATATACTGGCTCTGGACTATACCATCTAGGTTCAAATCCCAACTCTGTCATCTATGGACTATGTGCCCTTGGGCAGGTTATTTAACAGAGCTTTGTGTTTCAGTTCTTCATCTGTGAAATGAGATGATAATGGAATCAACTTCTCAGGATTATTGTGATAATAAAATGAGACAATCCAGGTGGATCACTTAGCACAAAGCTGGTTGTATAGTAATGTTTAATAAATTTTTGGTATTGTTATTTTTAAATAATTGATAGCTTCATTTTACATTTCTTTTCATTAAAGTTATTCTAAGTTAAAGTTATTTAAAGGTGTGGGTTTTTTATTTCCAAGTTATAAAAATTGTATTCTTTTGTACTAACTCCAAATTGTATTGCAGTGTGATCAAAGAATGTGACCTGAATGATTTCTTATCTGGGAATTTATTAACATTTTCTTTTCTTTCTTTGTTTTAGAAAGTAGTTAATGTTGCATGTGTGTTTGAAGAGATTATGCATTCACCATTTATTGTGTATAGTCCTTTACACCTATTCAGTCAAGTTTCTTTACTGTGTTATTCAAATCCTCACTACACTTGCTTCCTTTTTTCCTACTTGATCTGTCAATTTCTGAGTTGAAGTCTTCCAAAATAGCTGTGTATTTTTCATCACTACCTGTATTTCTATCAGTTTTAACTTTATACGTTATATTATAAACATGACTTTTGATGTTATATTGTTAGGTTTGTAAAGGTTCATTATTAATTGACCTTCTTATGGAATTGTATTTTTCATCAACATAAATGTTCTTTATCTTGTCAAATCCTCTTTACATCAAATTCTTCTTTTTTGGTCTAACATTAATATTACCATACTTGTTATCTATTTTTAGTTATTTGGCTTATTTATCTTTGTATGTTCTTTTATTTTCAACTTTCTTTTTAGATGTATTTCTTCTAAATACCGTCTGACTAGACATGTTGTTATTTTAAAGATTTTGAGATTTTTCTGTCTTTATTTAGGAAATTGTATCCATTTGTCACATACTGTGATTACTGATGATTTGACTTTTTCCCTGCCATCTGGTTGTGTGTGTGTGTGTTTTACACACTTTTAGAACTTCCCTCTTATCTCTTCATCACACCTTGTCTCTGCCATCTTTATGTTGCATTCATCCAAAACAGGGGTGGCAGGCAGGCTAAATCTGTCCTGCTGCCTGTTTTGTAAATAAAGTTTTATTGGAACACAAACAGGCCCATTCAATTACATATTATCTATGGCTGCTTTCACACTATAGCAGCAGAGCTGAGTAGTTAAGACAGAGTCTGTATGGACCACAAAGCTGAAAATATTTACTCTCTGGTCTTTTACAGAAAAAGTCTGCCAGCATCTACTCTAGATTTTAAATTTATGTTACTAATTTTTAAACACAGGCCATAATTAGACAAGTTAACTAGTTTCTTTCTTTTCCACTGTTTCTTGAATATCTTCATCTTTCTTGGATTCATTATTTATTTTATTAAAATTCATCCAAAAGTCAGTTATCCTTTCAAGGAATTTCAATTGGTGATACACGTCTGCTGAGTTTTCTTATTTTGAAAATCATGTTTTTAACCCCTAAGATCACTGTTTGCTTCCTTTCCACTAATGTAATAATGTCCTAATCTCTTTGAAGATAATTGTTTATTTGTAGCATTTATAAGTATATATTTTACTTAAAAGTAAAATAAGTATATATTTTACTTTATATTTTATAATATATTTATATTTTAATATAAATATATAATATATATATTATATATTATATAATATATATTTTATAATATATTTATATATTATATTTATATTTATATAATATATTTATATTTTACTTATATTTTACTTATAGTTATATTTTTCTTAAAATAAGATGAAATTTATACTTATCGTTTCATTTATCTTTCCACAGGTATTATTTCAGTATTTACTGAGTTTGGTGCCTCTACGTACTTGTGTTATTCTTATGTTGATTAATCTTTTACTTTGTAAATGAAAATTCCTTTTAGTGCTCTACTTCTGCTTAATGTGGGTTGACTCTGATGATTATAGGAGAAGGGAAGGACATACTGCTGGGCAGAGTGATTTCAGAGCGAGGGGTCTCCCTGTCCCTCCTGGAGTCCATTGTTATTATTCTATCTTTGGCTCCCAGGACCCACAGGCTCACTGCTTTAATCTGTGGACAATTCTAGGCAGGAAGAGGGAAGGAGATCAGCAGACCAGCTGCTCCAACTGCTATGTCTTCATTCATTGCTCTGGTCATTATGCTAGCACCCTCTACGCACTGAATCTGCTCTTTCTGAGATGGGAGCAGCCCTGAAATTGCTTCTACTCCTTTAGCAGTCTTAAGCTTAGGAGTATTTGAGGTTCAGGTGCCCTAATTTGTTTTTCCAAGAAAATTTTCCAAATTTTCTGATACACTGATGACACTTTTTTGTCCCCAGTCCTGTTACCAATTATTCCTCTCCCCCTTCCCCTTTCCCCCATCTCTCAACCTTTTCTGTCATTTCATAAGGTTTGGTAGAGGTAAGCTTCCTTCAGTCTGATGTCTTGATTTAATCTTCATACACAGGATTTTAAAACTAACTCTTTCAAAACACAATTAAATATAATTTATTTGTGAGTGGTAACTTATATCTTACCATTTTTAAAATTTCAAAACATTTAAAAATATACTCAGAAAGAGCACCTACGACACAGAAAGAACATTGAAGCCCTACTCCAACAGCATCTCTGAGGGGACTCGAAATGAGAAAACGATGTTCACCAACTAGAGTGAAAAGGGGTACTTAGTCTTGAGTCACTTGCCTTTAAAAATAGATTGGGTGGTCCATTCAATTAAAAAGTGTTCCTTGGGCTTCCCTGGTGGTGCAGTGGTTGAGAATCCACCTGCCAATGTAGGGGACACGGGTTCGAGCCCTGGTCTGGGAAAATCCCACATGCCACGGAGCAACTGGGCCCGTGAGCCACAACTACTGAGCCTGCGCGTCTGGAGCCTGTGCTCCGCAACAAGAGAGGCCGCGATAGTGAGAGGCCCGCGCACCGCGATGAAGAGTGGCCCCCGCCTGCCGCAACTAGAGAAAGCCCTCGCACAGAAACGAAGACCCAACACAGCCAAAAATTAAGTAATTAATTAATTTTTAAAAAAGAAAAAGAATTTACTTTAAAAAAAAAAAAAAGTGTTCCTTCATGGGGGTGGGAGACACCGGTTGCTGCAGAGCTGTAATCATTTAGCCACATTTTCTGCCCGATAACAAATGACACATTAGGCAGCAATCGGTGACATCTCTGACATTTTCAGTCAGAAAAATCTGACTCACAAGCTCATCCTGTTTTGGAATGCTACCCCCATCCTGCCATACCTCAATCCTTGCCTGCCAAGCAGCCTGTTCAGTTAGCCTGTTTATGAGCTAACTTTAACAGTTTTTAATCCTGCTCTATCTAGAGCAGCTGGAAAACATAAACCCTGACGCCCCTCTCCCTCAATCACACACACACACATTATCTGGGCTCTTAAGTCCCTGGGAAGAGTAGCTGGTCTCATTGGGCTTTCTTTCGGGACCTCAGAAGGGATACATATGGATGTGATATTCCTATGAATACTCTTAGATTCCTCAATTGATTATTAACACCTTCCCTTCTTTCTCCATTTCCAGTGTTGGGTTTATTTGCAGGGGTTGCCTCTGTACATTCTCAGAGCTCTCTGAGACAGCATTAGATGAATCTCAAAATTTTCTCTGCTTGGTGTAGGCAAAAACTTCTTCCCTTGCCATTAATGATGCCTATCTCACTATCAACTGTGCCCCAATTTCAACCTGGCAGGGTTTGAATGTCCTTCCACACTCTGATCAAAATATCTCCTGTGGCAGCTGCCTCAGGTGCAGTGTGGCTTTGGATGACTAAGACCTGTGCTTTATCAGATTTTCAAGTGGTGGCACACGGTCCCTCGGCTGCTGGCCCTTTTGATTTTCAGGGCCCCAGTCACTGTCAAGGTCCTTGTCCTCCACCATCATCCTATGTCTTCCCTTCCCTTCTCCACCTCCTCAGGAATAACATATACAGGAAATTCACATTTATTTGGCTCTTACTAAGTATAAAACATTGTGCTAGGTATTTTCACAAATATTTTTCATCAAACATTCAGCATAACTATGTAAGGGAGTCCTATTTCCCCATTTCTACCACTTCGAAACCGAGGCTCAGAGAGTTGTGAGGGACTTGTCTGGGACTACAAAAGTGGCAAGGGGTATGGCTGGGATTTGGGTCCTGGACTCTCAGCTCCGAAGCCCAGGGGATGTCCCTGAGAGTGAGCCTCAAGACTGGCCTGTCCAAGAGTGTGGATCTGAATTCAGATGAGAAACTGGAGGCTGAAGGGAGAACGTAGCTGACTCTTCTCCTTAAAAGGAAGAGGGCTGGCCAAAGTACTTTTAAAACTGGAGAATCATAGCACCAGATGTCTAGCTGAACAGACAATATTTGGCTGCTTGGGAAATTTTTGTATAGTCACAGAGACATGAATTTTAAGTATGAATTAACTAAGTTCTTAGTACCTGCACTATTATTACGGACAAGCTATTGGGTTTTCTTACTAGCCCATTCTGCTTTTTCCTGCATTCTGCCTTCTTTTTTCTTGGCCTAAACAAAAGGAGCTCTCTCTAATTCAATAATTCAATTCAACAAACATTTGCTATTTGGCTACTTTATGGTAGGGACTGTACTATATGTAGGAGATACAGAAAAGAATAAAAACATACATCCTAACCACATACAGTTCACAGTACTTGGAGCCAACGGTGGGGAGGGTAGGTACAAGAAATTGACAAGTAAACCTATAATTACCATACAATGAGATAGTGTCTGTGACATAAGGCTGTGTGAGGTCCTAAAGGACCACAGAAAAGGGACAGCTAACTCAACCTGGGTGCGGGTGAGATGAGGAATGGATAAGGTAAGACTTTCAAGAGGACGCAGTTCTTGACATTTAATTGAGCCCTTCAGATGGTCAGGACCATAACTGCATGTGTAAGAATCTTTTGGAAGAGAGAGACCCACCCTAAAGTAAGGTAGCAATGGAAACCTTCTCCTGGGGATCTGAGGAAATAAACCACTTGCTAGAATTGCATTGGAACCTAAATGGACTTTTAGTTCCCTAGCTCTCTTCAAGTCTGTATGAAGTCACTTATAAGTCTGCTCCTGGGTTTCTGGTCAGTTATTCTGGATTTCCCCAAGGCCTGGCCAATAATCTGCTCTTCCTCATTTGTGCCCTCTTACTCTGGAGCTCCATCAAAAAACCTCCTCAGTTTCTATCCACCTCTGGGCATATTGCTCCTACCATTACTAAGCAACTATCTTATCTTCTGAAAGCCTTTTCTGCTTGTCTTCTCACAGTTGCCTCTTACTTATTCCCTCGACTGGTTGCTGCTGCCTAATGGTTTCTGAGGTCTGCCTCTCTTGTGTCTCTTAGCTACTTTATTTTTTTTTTTTTACCGCCAACTGCCTAACTGTCTCTCTTTATCATATTCATATTCTCCAAGAAAGGAATCAATTTGTTAATTAATTACTAACCTCTTCCTTGAGCAAAGACCTTATATTTAGCCAGCTCACAGGTCACTGTCCAGCCAGGGGATTGGTTGCCCTTATGTTGGATGCTGAGCCCTGTTCCAACCACAGACCCAGGGTTACAAGTGACAAGGATGGAGGCTTACATCAGCTGAGCCCTTTAGAAGGTAGCTACAGAAGGCAGAAACCTGAGGGTTTGGCCAACTCAGGAGAATGATGCTAATAGGTACATTAGAGGCACTATAAATAGGAAAAACAAAAAACAAAAGATTAGAAAAAAAACCCATACTAACATCAACACAATTCTTACTTGGTACAACTTCAGGTAATGGGGGCGGGAGGGAAGGATGAAGAAAAACAGGAAGTTCCTGGGAGTATGTATATTTATATACAAAAAAGAGCAAAGAAAATAAATATACCCAAGGAAAGGACACAAGTTGGCCTACTTCATAGGAAAGGATCTTTCCTGAGGTTCCTAAGAAGAAAGTCCGAAGACTTCCTCCTCTTCTCAAATACATGAGGGATGACATAGAGTGTAGTGAATGTGACTGTTAGTTTTATGTGTCAATTTAACTAGGCTAATGTACCAGTTATTCAATTAAATGCTAACCTAGGTGTTGCTGTGAAGGAATTCTGTTAGATGTGGTTAACATCTACAATCATTTGACTTTAAGTAAAGGACATTATCCTTGATATTCTGGGTGGGCTCCATCTAATCAAGTGAAAGGCCTTAAGAGCAAAACTAAGATTTTTCCTAAGGAAGAAGAAATGCCACCTGTAAACTGCAGTGCCTGTTCCTGCCCAAGAGTTTCTGGCCTGTCAGCCTGCTGGCCTGCCTTACAGAGTTTGGACCTATTAACCGGCACAATCAGGCAAGCCAGTTCCTTTAAATTATATAATAGAATAATTACAATAAATATTGTGACAAATATGTGATCATAATGAATATTACAAGAAATTTATAATATATTCTACTGGTTGTTCTCTGATACAACCCTGCCTTATACAGCGAGGACAGAAGCAGAGATTTGTAATTTGGTACCCAGCGCAACCTTTATCATCAGCTATTCACTCCGGTTAGGCCAGTCTCCTGTTTGTCTCTTTAGTCATGCTGATTTTCCTGCTTCTGTTCACACTGCTTTTCCCTTCTGGCTTGCTGCCGTTCTTTCTCCCACTTTCACAAACTTCTTCCCTTTCCTTACACTCCAACTCTGTCCGAAGCCCTCCGTGAAGCCACCTCCTTTTACTTTAACTCCATTTGCTCTTTGCCTTCTCTTAACTCCCTCAGCAGTTGTTAGCTGTGCCATTCACTGTGATGCTTAATCTTACACATCTCGCTTAACACTGCTTCATATATAGTATCCACCACTAGCTAGGTTTAAAGCTGTAAGTACAAATTTGGGCGTGCAAGAAATGTCACGATTCTTTATTGTGTTTAAATCAAATTAAATTCACCTCAGACTTAAATGATCCCAGCCTTAATTCCACTGAAGTAGAAGGAAATCCAATCCCAGTTATTACTGGACTTCCCTCCATTCCTCCCTAGAAATGCACTAGAGTCTGGAAGATTTATGTTGAGCCCAGAAAATGGGGGAAGATGGACTTTGACAACTTCATTGTTCAGGGATACATGGTCCCTAGAAGCCAAGCAACAGCTCTGCTCATAGACCAAGAGTGGCAGGGCGATCCAGCCTCCATAGGGCACAATGCATCTATCTGAGGTCTGGGGTGATCGAGGAAAGAGGGCTGGTGTCTCCACTACTGCAACCCTGAACTTTGACTCTTTTCCAGTTTGGGAAATTTTTTCTTTTGCAACAGTTCCACCTACGCACAACCCCTCCTTCCTTCTCTCTCTTTCCTCCTTTCCCTCACCAGATGCCCCTACCTCTTGAACCCCCTAGCAAAATCCCTCTAGGAGCAAGGAACCTGGAAGGCAAATTGCTGGGCACAACTCCAGGGGTAACATTGACAGTGCATCCTAAGGAGTTGTGGTCCAGGAGGCTTCAATTACAATGTGAGTGGTGCCCCCTGGAATGGTCTGATATTGAGCTCCTGTCAACTTCTTTCTGCCTAGAAACACACAACTCTCTTGAAGCATGTTTGGAATGGAGAGGAGGGAAAATATAAGGAGAACATAAACCAAATTAATAGCTCAATAAATTATCCTGTCACACACTTATTTTTTTGTTTGTCCCCTGCATTTTCACTTCATGTTTAAAAATATGTGTGGGCTGATATGTCTATGTTCCAATTAGATTATGAACTTCTTGAAGATTAAACAATACTGTATTTACCACGTATTTTTTTTAATATTTATTTATTTAAATTTATTTATTTATTTTGGCTGTGCCGGGTCTTAGCTGTGGCACGCAGGATCTTTGTCGAGGCATGTGGGCTCTTTAGTTGCAGCATGCGAACTTCTTAGTTGTGGCATGCGGATTCGTAGTTGCGGCATGCATGTGGGATCTAGTTCCCCGACCAGGGATCGAACCCGGGGCCCCTGCATTGGGAGCGCAGAGTCTTACACACTGGACCACCAGGGAAGTCCCTTACCACTTACTTATTTTTAAATCTTTCTGTGGTTTCAGCATAATAATTAGTATGTAAGAGGGACTTAAATGTGTCTTGAACTGAGGAATGATGAGTTTGTGGATTACTGATTAGGCTCTACCAGTTCAGACTGCACCAGTGCTGACCTCCTCATTGTAGGACTGGCTCTAGTGTCTTTTTACTGTCACTTTTAGGGTTAGGTAAATATGCTTTTCCTTTACCGGCTTCTGTTCATAGCTGCTGCTGGCCTGAATTTCCAAGATATCAAATTTCTACTTGGGACGTTTCTGGCCCCAAGTAAAAGTAAACATTTCTTTTAAAATTCAGACAGATATTAACTTGAACCTTCTTTCATATAAAGAGAATGCAGGTCACAACATAAACATGTGTATTGTAACAACAGTGGAAAATTTCTAAATGAAATCAAAGCAGTACCTCGCATTCATTTTCATAATACCATTCACTTGAAGAGCCAAGTACATTACGAGAACTTTATCCCAATAATTCTCAGAAGTAAGTAAAGGGACCTGACAGAATGACTGGTACAGATAGGGTCACATAGCCAGGTAGTGACAGGGTTGTTAACACCTTGCTGCCTTACCCCGTATTTGAATAGTTAGGCTACTTCCCCTTAACAAACCATTGTTTTGATGACATAATAGAATATTTGTGCTCTAACAGGAGAAATCATATTTTCACATCATACTAACATTAGCAAGTATGGCATGGAGAAAATTTAACCAAATTTGCCAATATACACTTGGTTTTGAACCTTCCAACCTAACCTCTTCTGTAATCTTGCTTCCTCTTTGTTGTCTTCCTCCTGACTACCTTCACCTCCCTCCCTCTAATGCTAGTAAAAGACTGAAAACTCAATTACATTACAGCACTGGAACTTAACATATCAGCTCCCCTAGTACTACATGCATTTTGACAGACAAGAGCTTAGTCCAAAGAAATTAATCATCATTTTCTGATACAGAGAAAGATTTTTTAGGAGATGGAAAGCCTTCCTTCCTTGTTCCCTGAAATAATAACATGTAGGTAATTACATATTCTACTTTCAGCTCCTAGAGGGAGAAGTTTGCAATGGAAGAAGGCAGAGAAAGTAATGATAAAGGAAAAGAGGATGAGGGAATCCTTCGTTTTTAAGAGGGGAAGGAAAAGAGGGTAGAACCTGATCTTTTCCACATCTGTAAACCACCATAATTTGTGGAAATTAAATGTACACTTTAAGCACTTAACCAATATTAACCAACGATGAGCCTATTTGAGGCCTCATTTTGTCAGAACAATCGTAACTAATAACACAGAGTAACGTTTAGTAAAATGGGCTGTGTCTCCCTCCCCTCCTTTCCCTCCCCTATACACTCCATTAAGGATCTGAGCACAAAGCTAACACTGGGTTCTGCATTATGCACTCCTCTCATGTGCCCTTTCATGGCTTCACACCAGTGTTCACGATGCTCCTTGACCTGAAACCATCTTCCCTCAGTGTACTGCCTGTTGAACTTCTATTCACCCGATGAGACCCCATTCAAACGATAGCCAAGAGGCCTTCTCCAAAAGCTCTTTTACCTTGAGCAGGACCAATCCCTCCCTCCACTATACTCATCATCTTGTGTAACTAATATATATTAATAGGTCTCTCTGCTCCCCAGAATGTAAACTACTTCAAGTTAGGACCAGGTCTTACCTATCATCTATCTATTTATTTATATTTTCAATGCCTGACACTCTTATGTATGGGGTATAATAAATGTATGATAAACATATGTACTATAGTCTGGTCAGTATGCAAAGTTTAGTTTCATAAAGGAGACAAAGTTTAGACATAAGAGAGCAAGATGGTATAATGTACTGGGCTAAGAAAATTAAGGTTAGGTAACTACTCAATTCAACAAATATGAACACCCAGGAGTAAGGAATTGTGTCCCGGGATCACTAAGATAAAATAAGGCTTCGAGGTGCTCACGACCCACCTTATAGATTGTCTTTCTCTGTGTATAGCACTTCCCTTTTTAGGTTTAGGTATCACCTTATGTGTTTCTCATAATAACCCCGTGAGGTAGGTCATGATTTTCATTTTTATAGAGGTGAAAACAGAGGGTTTGAATTCCCACGTTTTCTGACTCCCAGACTGGAGTCTTTCTTCCCCACTACATCAGTGTTTCTCAAAATTTTCCACAGGAGTACACTTTCCCAGGGAGGACAGACTTATACTCCTCAGGGTTGAGAAACAGAAGCTCAAAATTTAGTGTATTCTCTTGAAAGTTCATGTTCACTATAATGTTTTCCGCTACTTCTCACCGAGTCAAACTGAAGGTCTGAGGAAATCAGCCACATTGATTCTGGGTCCCTGAGGGACCTTAGTACAGAGTTTCATAACCAGAGGGGGGCAAACACAATTTCAGAAGCACCATGGCTACACTGCCACCTTTACTCAAGGTATCTGGGTTTGGCTTGAGTCCCCACCCAAGATTTTGAATAACTTCAACAGATTTCTTTTAGGTTTCTACTGGTATAACTCTATTCACCGCCCTCTCGGATGACGGTAACAAAACACACACTCTACTCCCAGATTTTAAGTGAGAAGTGGGGGCTGACTCTTTAAAGCCTCCCTGCAAGGATGTCCATTCTGGCAATAAGATCTCTTAAGTCTGACATTATCTGCGACCCCTCTCATTGCTGGTTGAACCTAAGAGTCCCAGATGTCCATCCCCCGTGGGCCCTTGAGGGCCCACAGGCTCAACAATGCCCTCTCGTCAGCACCACCGCTAGAGGGCAGTTCAGGGTTGCGGCTCTGCTGTGCCCTCTAGTGGCTGCTGGCATGACATGCTCTTTTATGGAACCTATAAAACACTGAAAAATTGCACTCGGGAAGTCAGCCTGTGTGACACCCGGTAGTAAATCTTAAAAGAAACGTCTTGGTTCTCAGCTTCCTTTTCTTAAGGCGTTTGGCAGTCTCAGATACATTACCCTTCTTGGACGACCTCCTACTCCCTAGGGTCTCCCCCTCCCAGGGTGTGGCAACGTGGAGCCATCATTCTCTCTTGGCAAGGTAAAAAAAATTAGAACCTGGGGGACTTTGCAACTTTCCCCAATGCCTTTTTACTCCCTCCATCTTCCCCATGGATATACAGCTTAGATATGCATTCAAGGTTTTTCAGTATAACTTCATTTTCACCAAGGCTTGTAAGCTCTGGCATTAGACTTCAGGATTCAAATCCTGGCTCCCTCATTTATTATTTGGGTCACTTTAAGAATGTTAACCTCGCTAAGCTTCTGGTTCATCTGTAAAAAAGGGAGACTAGTAATATATTATACAATTTGGGGATGACAATGTATGGAAAGTGTTAGGTCTTGCACAGTGTAAGTGCTTAGCCAACATCAGCCATTTTCATTCTTCAAGGCTCCTGTCTAGTGCACACCACGTCTATCAATTTGGTACAGAAAAAAAGCCTGTCTTTACATAGAACACAAGGGTCCATATGCAAAATGAATTCATAAACAACTAACATTTTCTAAAAATGGCTAACAGTGACCCTAGGTTATGGAAAAGGGGGCTCGTTTGTGTGGCAGAGTCAGTGCAGTGGGCTTCAGGGTGCAAAGGAATCCAAGGGGCTTAGAATCCTCATGGAGGAGCTGTCTTGCACACAGGTGTCCTTCCTCCCTCCTAGTCCTCCTGCTCCCACCACGTGCAAGAAGTCAGGGTGAATCTGGGAGTGGATTCTGTGAGTCAGGCCTGAGGGCACAGTGGTGCAAAAGCAAAAAGGTTCCAGGCCAAGGCAGGGAACCTAGAACTCCAAAGGCCAAGAAACCCAAGCCAATCAGATTCCCCACCCAGGAGGAGTCTAAAAGGTGGCAGGGACTCACTGCCCAAAGTCCAAGCACTGCAGGAAAGTGGCCAGAGAATCTGACAGGTAGAAACCTGATAGAAACTGTCAGAAAAGTTAAAGCAGAAGAGCTCATAACACCCACAGGCCCATAGAAAGGTCAGTGTGAGCTGAGCAGCTGTTCCATCTGGTGCCAGAGGCCTTGGCTGTAGTCTTCTACACCCAGGCAGTTTAGGCCTCCCTGATCAGCCCCACCTAGAAAAGCCAATTCTTCTGCTCTTAAAGGGGACTTGCATGTTTCTGGCAGGGAGTCTTACTCTTGGTGGGCAAAGCTAGCTCTTAAGGATGAGTAGCGTGGGAGGGGGCAGAGAGTACGTCCAGGGGTTCAACTGGCTCCGAAGGAAGGAGCTTGTGGCTGGAGCCTGAGCCTCCATGTTGTGAGAACTACACGCGTTTCTTTCCGAGGCAAGCAGGGGCCTTGACTGCCAGGGACCCTGACAAGCCGCGACTTGAGCTGTGCCCGAGAGCCTGGGTTGGCTGGAGAGCGGTATAGAGGAGGAGGGAGGGCAATCCAGGAAAAGGGGTGGGGTGGGGAGGGAGGTGAGAGGAAGAGCACGAGCAAAGGCACGAAGGAAGAATGAGTCTGCGGCGCATTGAGAATGGCATGGAGACTTCACTGATTGGAGCCGGGAGTTCTTGCACGGGGATGGAGGCAGCTATGATTGGATAGCTAAAGTGGGGCCAGATTTGGAGGGCTTTGAATGCCCGACCGAGGAGCACTCAACCCAGCTCCTGCCTTGCGATTTCCGTTCAAGACTGAATGACCTAAAGGGTGGTTAATTCCAACGGGTGTTCTTCTTTGGGGGCTTCTGAAAAGTCAGCTTATGCTCTTACCTGCTTCAGTTCTCTTCCTTTACCCAAGGAGAAAGTAATCCTCACTTGCCGAGGGGAGGGAGGATAATGTTGATTGATTTCACTTTACTTGCTTGGAGGATGCAAAAAAAAAAAAAAAAATCCCATTTCCACGCCAAATGTTAAATTTGGTTTCTCCTCCTCCTCCTCACGCAAGTTCTCTTTCTCTCGCCAGCACCTCCCCCACGTTTTCCTGCTCTCCTCCACCAGCTCGGCCAGTCCCCTCCTCGGCCCCGGCGGCGCACGTTCCGGGCCCCGCTGGCCCGCGCCCGCCCTCCGCGCCCGTGCGGCCCCCTCCCGGCCCCCCGCGCCCGCGCGCGTATCCCGCACACCCTGGTCCACGCCCCCCCCGCGGCCGAGCGGTAGGTGTTTTGCCGTCTGCGCCGGGCCGCAGTGCGGCTGCGCGCACTGGGCTGCCTCCGGGGCTGGCAGGGCAGCGGTGGCCGCGGCGGCGGCGGCGGCGGCGTGGGGAGTGGCGTGGAGCCGAGCCTGGGGCTGCAGCAGCGCGGGGCCCCCGGAGTAGAAAGCCCCGGGGGCAAGAAAGGAAGGCCAGGCCGCCAGGTCCCTGAGCAACCGTTCTCCTTGGATTTGGGGGAGCCCTGCCCCCCCACCTCGTGTTCAGACGCCCCCTCCTCACCCCCCCCAAGCCCCGGCCGCTGACGGGAGGAGGCGGCGGCGGCGGCGGCGGGGGGCTGAGGGGCGCCGCCATGCCTCTCCCGCGGTGAAGCGCCCCGGCCGTAAGGAGCCGCTCGCTCTCCCCGGTGATGTCCCCCAGGCGGCAGGCGAAAGCGACTCACTCGAGCCCTGGGGTAAAGGCCTAGCTTATCCAGCTTCCTTCCTCCTCCTCCTCGTCCTCCTCCTCCTCTTCCCCTCCCCCCTCCTCCTCTCCCCCTTCGTCCTCCCCTCCCCGTCTCTTCCCTCACCCTTCCCCGCGCCCCCATCTTCCCTCCCTCCCTCCCCCCCCTCCAGCAGCGATGGCAGAGGAACAACAACAGCCGCCACCACAGCAGCCTGATGCCCATCAGCAGCCTCCCCCCAGCGCCCCCAACTCGGGGGTGGCTTTGCCAGCCCTTGTGCCCGGGCTGCCAGGGACAGAGGCCAGCGCGCTGCAACACAGGATCAAGAACTCCATCTGGTAAGAGGATCCTCCATCGCTGGGGTAAAAAAGCCCAGGCACATTTCTGCTGCAAAGCGGGTGGGGGACGGCGGGCAAGGGAGCCGAGGAGGAGGCTGATGCATTCATTGAATGGGGGTCTCCACAAAGTCGGGTGCATATTCATAGGACCTCTGGAGGTGTGGGGACTTTGCATCAGCCCCTGGGCTCCGGAGCCAAAAAATGCTTTTACCCCCTCCTCAATTTCGAGTGCAGATAAACAAGTCATTTATGTTTTTCACTTATGTGTTAGAGGAATACGGGTCGAAATTAAGTCATGGTGCATGATGGTAGCATGAATTTGGGACTGAGGAATGCAAAATGTGTTTACTCCTTTTTGCAGTCATACTGGGAGGAAGAAGTGTATTGTGAATTTTCACCGAACAGACATTGTGCGTAAGAATATTAATATGCAGCACAAAACCTAATGTGTCTCTTCCTTTCACTTGGTTTAGCTGCTGTTTCTGGATGTTTTTGCCTTCTTTATTCTGAGCTTAAAATTCTCTTCCAGGGATCTTAATCTTTGCATTGATTGTGAAGAAAGGGTTTCTTCAGTATGAGATATTTTAAGGTGGTAGTTTACACTGCAAAGTGATTTTCTAATTTAAAAGGATGTGTTTAATTTAAAATAAATGTGTTGCCTTTTCGTGTGTCTTTTTTTAGAAACCATGGATGAAATATCCTTTGCTTTTCCTATACTTTCTTGTATGAGAATTTCCAATATTTCAACATTAGATTAAACTCTGAAAGACTGGTAGCAGTCTTTTAATAATTAAATACACTGACTTAAGTCTGTCCTCTGTTAGAGCCATTGCAAATATTCTTTGAACATGAACTTGCATTATTTTTGTAGGGCTCTTCATTAACTGACATGTTTTAAAAAGTGTAGTGCTATTTTAAAAATGGAAAGCATTATTTGGAGTTTAGTCTAAGAGACTGCTTTTAATAGAAGTTTAAAAATAGAATTAAATGTGGTGTTTAAAAAAGCTCTGATTTTAAAAATGAGACCTTGCATGTTCATCATTGAATATGATTACTGAAATATCAAAACTCCTTACTTTTTTTATATTGCAACTTCAAAAGTATCATAAAACAACTGGCATTGCAGTACAATATTTACACGTTTAAAAATAGTGACAATTTTTGAATACAAAATTAAAGTTGGTTATATAGTAATTTCATTATTTTCTTGGCATACATCTATATTGTCATGATGATAATATGAAGTAGGTCAGTGCAGGCTTTAATAGCTTTATACTACACAGTAGTTGGCAGCTGAGTATCTTGCTTTCAGTTTTAATTTTAAAATGAAGTTTAAATATTTTAAAGGAGAATTTTTTAGGGTTAACAATAGTCCTGCTGTGGCAATTTGAATAGGTCAGATAAATAGGATTGCCTTGTGTGTGTGCGTGTGAGAGAGAGAGAGAGAAGGCTTTATTCTTCGATGAATGCCCTCACCCCCTTTTAAAGCTGTAATATAAGGGAAGAGATGCTTAATCTCCTTACCATCAAGGTTTCCAGAAACCAGGTTTTTTTTCCCCCCTATTAACTTGATGTAACTAGTGTCTCTGAAATGTGAATTGAGCACTTTGGTTTTTACATTCAGGTAAGGGACATCCAAGTTAAAGGACTAAAATCTTTTAAGAAAGACAAATTTTGAAAGTTGAATTAGTAAGTATATGTTTTAATTTATTATGAGAACAATAGGGGAAAGGAACCTTCACCTTATATTTTTAAAATATGATTAAGTTGTATAGGCAGTGGACTGAAGTGTTTGAATGATAATGATAGTGGAGTGGTGCTCTTTTTGGTAAATCATGTGATTTAATTATTCTTTAATTGATAATTTATATTTACACATCCATTACAACTTAACTGCGCCGATTTTAATGTAAGAAAAACTTCTGAAGTACAGTGTGCTTCAGTTTTTGGTACTTGCTCTGAAAAGAAAAACTGACAACAAACACCTTAATCCCCAAATGTACAATTTTATAGCTTCATTTTAAAATTGTACTGGCACACTTAGTAGCATTTAATTTTCAGCTTTAGAAATCCTATTTGCAAAACTTATTTCTTTATATTTAAAACTTTAGAATAAACAACGTCTGTGGATCATAAACAACGTTAGTGGCTCTATGTAATATATAGACTCATAGCCACTGCTCCACAAGACTGGATTTATGTTATTCATCAAGTGACTATATAAAATACATTAGGAAGTGAAAGCTCCTTCACCACAATCTCTTCCTAAGAAATAGTGTGTGTATGCGTATAAAATTAAAATGACTTTTAATAGGTAAGATTGCAGTTCTTTAGGTATCTCATTTCACAATTTTTTGAAGCAATAATATCTTTTTACCAATTATTTTATCACTTGATAATGTTCTGAAAGATTATCAGTTTTGTAGTACATCCTGTATCAACCTGTGGTATCATTACTAATGAGAATTTAAAATTGCATTAAACAGAAATGTGGCATTTAATAATTATCAAAAGGGTTTTGCATTTAGGTTGATCATAGTTTCTAAATTATTGGACTTGCAGGTCACAAACAAGTCTGAACTTGTCCTCCTATTTTACAAATATACAGTATGTGATGTAGGCCTTTAGCTGGATAATGAATTATTTATTATCTCAGTTCATAATTAATCTATTCTGTTTATTAAACTAAAATACTGTTAGATAAAAGTATGTCCGTGGTTATTTCAAGCATTAAAAATGAGTCTTTGGAAAAAATATTAAGTATTCAGAGTTGAAATCATGTTACTTAATGATTAACATCAGAAACCAGATTTCTTAAGAATTGGAAATATAATGTATTTTTAAGATAGTTCTACAAAATAAAGTTACTAACTTGATAACTTGATAGTCTTGTAGTATTTGTGTAATATACTTACAGGTATCTTCAGCTTAAGTCCAATGTAACGAGCCTGTACCTTTCTTGATCTTCCTTATTCCCACTCCATAGACAGAGGTCCAGATCACTTACACAACTCACTTGAAAGGAGATTGATTTGCAGAGGTGTGTTTTAATACTGAATATGCTATAACATAGTATTTATATTTTGTAAGTAATAGAAAATAATAGAATTCTAATATAAACTTTTCATTAAAAAAGGAAAGCTAGTAACTCATGCATTTTTTTCTAAATAAAAACTCATACTGGCAACCTAAAACAAAGCCACAATCTAACCTCACTGCAAACTTCTTTAACTTACATTGCACCCCTCTTTGGTTACCTAAAAAAAGAATACTGAAGCACGTTTTTCCTTCCTCTTATCTCCCAGTGTCTTCACAGTTTAAAAAAAAGAATGTTTGTATTTAATTTAGACCAAAAGAATTTAAGTGCTTTTCTTTTCCTTTTTAAAGCAGTTTTTCCTGAAACCCTGATAGAATAAAATTACTGTGGAAAAATTGCATTTGAAATCGCTCTGCCTGTTTGTGATTAGTTATGTTTAAGAATAATTGTACCTGCATGGTTGGGAGTGATTAGCATATTTGGAATTAGACTGTCACATAGATGACAAACATTTACCTATAAATTCAAAAGAAATCGTGATGTTTCATTGTAGAAAATGTTCTAATACTGTATTTACTCAACAAACAAATTCAGGGATTCTTAAAAGAATTCATTATTATCAGTTATTATTTTTATTTATATAACTATTTGCAAGTAAGACCTTAAAAACCATTTTTTAAAAACAGTTCTATATGATGTGTCATTATTCTACACACTTTATGGAAAGAGATAAATTGAGTGACAGGGAAGCTATAGGGTTCCTCTGATTCATTGTCAGATCCTGGGAGCAGTGCTGTGGCTATAGTTCCTTGTCTTTATTTAATCCTGTAAGTCACACAGAGGTCTGAATCTGGTACATTTTAGATTTAGAATTTAAACCCAAATTGAGCAATTTTGTTTTACTCCCTTATTTCTTAGTTGCAGCGAGCAAAGTATGGCGATCCATACGTTTTTCTTATTAGCACCATATTTGTTCTGATTTCTGTCCCCTGTCATAGAACTCAGTAGTTCAGTTTTGTCCTTGGTTCTGGGACAGGCAATTTTTAGCTCTAAGAAATAGTTACTGTTTCTTCAACTTCAGTGGGGAACATTTGCTATAAAGCTCATGACTTTAGAGTTTACTTTAACCATAAGCCCAGGATTTTCATTTTGCTTTAAAATTAGAGACTGACTAGTACATCAGCTGGCTTTTAAATATTTTGATTAGTTGTTTGATATGTCACCTACCCTGAGTTCAGCCTATCTTCCATACCAAGCACACCAAAGACTTAGGGTCCTTTTAGCTTGTCTATATTGAGGCCAGCTGTGATGGTGCATCCTAGCACTAAGTGTTTCTGATTCCAGAAAGAAGGCAATTCCTTGTTCTCCTCTATGATCAGAAACTGATGAAATTGTCTTCCCTATTGCTCAGAAAGGCAAGTTAAGCAGTTTCAAACCCCTCAACTTTATGGCCTCGTTTAACTTAGGTACTGATTATGTGTGTGTATAAATAATTGACCAGTTTGCTCTCCCCATTGGGAGGTGTCTTGAATGATGTAATGTGCAGAACTGATTTGGTTTCTGTGTCACTATTAGTTTTTGGTATTATTGGGGGAAATGAACTTCACAGTGGTAGGAAAGGCAGAAGTGTCTTGTTTGTTATGAAAGATGCTTTGAATAAAAACTTACGTCAAGTCACTTTTTATATTAGAAAAATGTTACACACTAAAACTGTACAAATGAAAATGAGCATTGTCGTTCACTCAAATTTGAACACTTTAAGCAAGAACAGTGTTTAAGTACTGACCTGAGCACCTGCTGTATACAAAGTACTATTCTAGAGACTGGCATTTGAGGAATGCCCATTCACATGTAATATTAACCTAAGCAAAAATGTGCAATAAAACCTCTCTTTCATTCAGTTAGAGGACCAGGGAATGCGGTGACAAGTGCCAAAGCATGGGAAAAGCAGACCCCTTCGTTTCCTTGTCTACAAAATGAAAGATTTATGCTGGATGACCCTGCAAGTTCCTTTAGCTTAAATTTCTATAGCTCTGTTACTAAATTAATATTGACAGCAATAATAAAGCAGACCATAAGTACAGTGAAAGACTAACATTTAATTAATCAGCAATCAGCAGAACATTTTCAATGGATGGATTGTTAGGTTTTGTCGGTGTTTCCTTGGGTGCTAGCCCAGGAGAACTACCTGAAGGTGTAATTCACTTATTGTTACCTTGTGCAAGAGTTCTGTTACGTGAGATTCAGTCTGCAAATATTTATTGAGCATGTATTACATTTAATGTATTCTAAGAGCTGTTGTTGATTATGCAAAAATATGTGAGACTGTAGTACTCCCTGTTGTTGGGGAGTTTACTAGTTGCTAGTTGAGAGATTGCACTAGGGGGGTTATTTGTGTGATTGTTTTGTTTATGAAGAGGTGCTCAATACTTAAGAGCATGTCACATAGGAACTTTTCTCCCGTAGTAATAATATAATATTTTAAAGCAGTAGAGAGTGTTATATTGTAAATTTGGTTATGTAAACAAGAAAGGTGTGTATTCTTTTCAGAAAATTGAGTGTTGAGTTGAGCTTCACAACTTTATTCATCAAGGGTAGACATTTTAATTTGTAGTTGTGACAGAGTGTTCTTTATAAGTATTATAAAGAATGAGACAGTAAGATACTCTATCTCTGACCAAACTAGACCACTTTGTCAAGTGCCTCCTTTTCCACTGTCTCTCTGCATGCATTTGGTCTTTTTAGTTGCTTTCTCTTCTGCTTCCTTGAGGTTCTAAAAGTTCAGGTTAAAGAAGAGTAACATGGACCAATAAGAGGAAGACTCTTGCTGCCCTGGGCGGGATAATAAACAAGGAACAATAAGCTCTGAAGCCTTAATGCACTTGATTGCTGACTCTGAGATTAATGTAGTTAACGCTTAACCTTAACCCACATGAATAAAAACTTTAAAACATGATTTAATTTTTCTTTCTTGAGACGTTTACTTTTTTCTGTGTCATGGACTGTATACTTCCTATTCATAAGAGGAAATAGAAAACAATGAGGTTTGGTTAATTATGCACAATACCTCTATCAGGCATCTATTACAGGAGCTCCTATATATATTACAAGAATGTGTGGGAGGTGAGGTTTTGTATCTCAGAACAAACTGAAAACATACAGGTGTATTCCTTGCTATTTGTACCCTATTTGGTTTCTTAATTTGAAGAGTGAGAGGTCGGAGTGACAGGTTCCAAATCTGTTATGTTTTGGAATTTGGGGAAGCAAGAGTACATACGGTGGGAAATACCATCTCCCCCAAATAGCTTTATCTTAAAAAAAAAAAAAAAATTCCTGAACCTGTTTGTGGTGGTCTGGGTTTGGATAGGAAGGGTTCAGATAGCAAAGGATACCTTTACACTTATTTCGACACAGGATTCAAATGGACTTGAACTTGCATGCCACAAGTCTGATTAATGAGTGATGCCTACCAAGGGCATGGGAATAGGAAGTGATGGTACATATGCCGTATATTTACCTCCCCTTTTCTTTCTGAAATCCGTGATTTTTAGAATTTGAGCTGCGTTATAGGTAAAGCATCAGAACTATTGGTTATCTTGGAGGATGATTCCCTAGAGCTTTGGGGTTGCCATCTGTGATTCCTAATTTTAAGATACAAACCAAGCATGTAGAGCACTTGGGTTTGTGTTTTTCATTTTTTTCTTGTGTTTTTATTTTTCTGTGGCTTTCCTGTTTTGATGATCTTTTGCTGCTAAGTAGCTTCAAGATGGGAACAGGGGATTAGTGTATTAAGTGGCTACTTCAGTTTGTATTATCCATAACCCTTTTTCTTTGCTTTCATTATCTTGTTTCTCTGCTTATGCCTGTGCTGGTCTTTTTACCTGCTACCTTAAAAACCCTTCTCTTTTTTCTGTTGATGTAAGTGTCTAACTTTAAGATCCAACTCATGTGCTACTGCTTCCATGAAACTTCTCCCAACTCCTAAGGAACAATGATCTAAGGTGTATTAATTAGTTTTTTTCAGTAATTTAGACTGGCCTTACCTGAGATGAATCCATTTTAGTGAATTTTTAACTGAATTTAAATGAAACATTCTCATTTTCCAATATGTAAGGTTTATAGGAATTCAGAGACCGAATATACCTGAAACAAAGCAATCACTGCATAATAAGTAGTTTACAGTATGACAGTAAAATATTATTTGTATATGGGAGAGCCAAGAACTTGCCATTGTTTTTGCAGTATACATGAAATTTTTAAAATGTAATTGGATAAGAGTGTCACTTCAGTGATATCTTGCTTGGAGCAAAGTTGGTGCTTCTGGGAGGTTGGGAAATGTATTTGAACAAGATGCTTCAGTTAATGTAAGTGAATCATTTCCCTAATTTGATTGCATTCATTAGATTTATTAATTGCATTTGTGTATAAGCAATCTATGATCAAAAAATTAACTGTCAAATTACTAAATGCATGATCCCTTTTTCTGCAGTAGAAGATATTAGCAAGCTTTGTTTGGGCAAAT
This sequence comes from Balaenoptera musculus, assembly GCF_009873245.2. Classification (NCBI taxonomy): domain Eukaryota; kingdom Metazoa; phylum Chordata; class Mammalia; order Artiodactyla; family Balaenopteridae; genus Balaenoptera; species Balaenoptera musculus. The sequence goes on from NC_045786.1 coordinate 77,558,116, forward strand.
TCTGTACATACAAGTTCCAAAGAAGTGAGAAGGTCAGCAACTAATCCTGCATTTATGGAATCGAGTGGTCAAAGAAAACTGAATTCAGTGCACATTTATTTTAATGTCTACTACATACAGGCATAGGAAGATTAAAAAGCAATATGACACTAGCTCTACCTTACATTCACCCTCTGTGTGTAGTTGTATGCAACATAATTGAATTTAACAAAAGTAAGATTTTGTTACATGCAGTGATGGTGTAATCAATGGTATAAACAAATACAGAATTAGATGAGAGAAAGATTCAGTGAGGACATAATAGTTTTATTGGCAAAATTCAGGATCATGGCCTTAGCAAAAAATCAAGGGATGGGCTATTGATCCAGATACATTTAACAGTTGGCTTACTGGGAGATCTTTATTCCCACTATCAGGAATTAGACTCAGAGTTGTTGATGACGGTAAGCCTTGCCAGTAATGAGACTAATTAGAGGAAAATAGCTTAGGACAAAGTTTGGTTGACTGAGGAGTGGGGTTTTCACCAATCACAATCCTCTCATCTAAATTTTAATGCACAGAGGTGGAAGCAATAATATAAAGTAATAATAGAGAAGAAAAGGACGAGGTTGGGTGGAGCTGGGGCAGGGGACCAGAACTGCTCCAATAGCAGTCTTGGCAGGGGACTGGGTACCCTGAATTGACTCAGTGAATGATGCCACTTCATGAAGAGGATTAGAATATTTAATGTGGGGGTCCCTCATGTATCTCATTCAGCCCATATCTTGGCTCCTGTATCTTGGCATCTATATCTATGTACTTTTCTATTATTGGAGGCAGTTTGCTTTCCCTGTTGGATTCATCTGTGTCCATATATTTAGGGAATTTAACACATACCCCTTTTCTGTCAGCATCATCAAACTGTTCTTTTCCATAGGCTGCTTTTCCTGTGGCTTTATACATGCTTAGGACTTCCTTAAATCAGCAGCAAACAACCTTGGAGGTTTTTCAGTAAAACAAACAGTTGATCCCTCAAACACCTAAAGAGCTCATTCATAGTCATAAGAAAAACGTCATTAGGTAAGTGAATGAAGAATGTGGATACTCATTTTATAGGAAGAATAGCATAAACTATTAACAAATATGCAAAAATCTTTACTCTCGTTGACAATAATTATAACAGAAAAGTACCGTTTTTCTGACCACTAAGAAAAGGTTTAAGAAATATAGTAATTATTGCTAGCTAATCTTACCCCTGGTGGTTTTACTATTTTCCTTATCTCTTTCCCTCCCTCCAGTCCCTCACATCTTATCCTGTTGTATGGTATGTAAGCCCACTCATATTTTTGGTAGAATAAGTTTGAACATATATTTTAAAAGTGTTAACTGTGTCTGCACTTAGGTGGTGGAACAATGTATGGTTTTTCCCTCTGCTTTGTTATATTCTCCAATTTTTTTTAAATGAGCAAGTATTATTTTTAGTTTGGAAAAATATCCAAAAAAGTAAAATAATGCTCGTTGTCTATCCTGCTGCTCTTCCCTTTAGGCTGCCGTCTGTCCTTCAGATCTTTTCTCTCTCTTACCCATTTCAACTCTTGCAGTCTGGCTTCCTGCTCTTCTTGCCAACTCAGTGGGCTTTTCTGAGACTCTGTTTTTCATTTTGTAACTTTTCTTCTGATTATTAAGATTCCTTCGCACTTTGGAAATTCTCATTCATTCCTTTTTGAGAGTCACCTTTGTATCAGCTGCTCTGCCAGGCATTGGGGATTCCATGGGCAAGGATGTAGGATCTCTGTTTTCGGGACCTTACCTCTGATTAATGTCTTATCTGTTCTGCTGCTTTCCTCTAGATGCTCTTTAATTGTGCATATCCAAACACTTACTTCTCAGCCATCCATTCTTTTTCTCTTTTTATATCTTTGCTAAAGTCACGAAATAGATAGGCTCACCAGACAGCTCTAACCACATCTACTCATTCATTCACCAGAGTACAGGTTGCCACCATTGTCACGTTAAACTTGGCATTTTCACACTAACCCTTCTTCTGTGCCATGATGCCTTGCCACCTCAATTTGCTTTCCTTTCCAATTATTCTAGTTCTTTTGGTAGTAGATACCAGTGTTCCTTCATTCTATAAGGCTAGCAGTATTGGCTTCATATTTGATTTTTCTCTCTCATCCCTTGCCCAATATTTTAACATGTTGCCAAGTTCGCCTTGTCACTTAAGTTTCTCCCTATCTTCCTATTTCTACTGCCAGGACCATAGCTAAGTGCTTTACTATCTCATTCCTGGATTATTACAGCAGCAAAATAGCTGTTCTCTGCCCCTGGCCTTTCCCCCTGTTGTATGCTGCTGCCAAAATCAGTCTCTAAAACATCCTTTTTTATGTATCTAAAGCCTACAGTAATTTCCTCTTGCCCGCCGTACCGTGATTGAATATTTGTCAGATTTCAAAGGCCTTTGTAACCTAGTCCTGTACAGTACATCCAGCCCTACTTCTTGGTGTTCACAAGAATTCAACTCCACTTCAGTGCAGCAGGCACTTCACTGTCTGCCTTATATCTTGTGGTCCTGCTTTGTATCTTTTCTAGAATCTCCACTCCCCTGTCTCCAAATCCTGCTTAATCACGTTTTAACTATTTTGAAGTCATAGCACAAGTTATGGTACTGTAAAACATTCTTTAGCTACCCTAGTCCATATTTGTTTTTTCTTGACCTCATGTTGTATATTGAGGTCTGTACAATTAAGCACTTAATCACTCTTAATTTTTTTCCTGTGCTGTTTCAATAAACAACAAGTTCTTTGAAGCTAGGGGCAACATCTTTTGCACCTTTTTATTTCTCATGTAGCAGTAGGTACTACTGGATACCATTTTTGTTTACTATATTCTTAGAGGTAATTTATTTTTTTCTGCATATTAATGTTTCTGTATTTTATATATTTAATGAGGTAATTTCCTCCCCAAACAAGTTATTAAACTCATGCTGCATTTTACATAATAGAGGACTTATAGCAGTTGTTTTTTTTTTAAATTATATTGGCGAAACTGAAGTAATCATGTGTTTCGAGTTTCAGTTTTACTAGTCAAATGTCTTTCTCTGTATTTAGATTAAAAAATGATGTATATCCCAAGTGAGAGCCGTTGTGTCCCTCATTTAAAAAATACTGAGCAGATGACTACTACATAGTTCTGTAACCTTTCATGAATGAGTATACAGTAGTAGAGTTGACCCTTGAACAACGTGGGTTTGAACTGGGAGGGTCCACATTTATGTGGAATTTTTTCAGTAGATACGTGCTATGGTACTACACCATCCGCGGTTGGTTGAAGCCGCAGATGCGGAACCACAGATACTTAGGGTGACTGTAAAATTATACTCAGAATTTTGACTGCACAGGAGTGGGCACCCCGTCCTCCGCATTGTTCAAAGGTCAGTTGTATTTAGTTAGGGTTTTCTGGACTGATCAGCTGTGTCCCAGCTTAGTTCCCAAGTGATAAACTTGGAATTTTGAAGATTCTCTTAACATTGAGCTGGAGATAGCTTCTTTTAAGTTTGGTCCTGGTGGAAGGTTTGACCTACTTATTTTGGGAGCCAAGATCCAAGGCTAAGGTAACTTGTTGAGTCATGACTGAAGCCTGAAGACAGCAAAGGAAACCTGTGAGTGAGGGCAAGTAACTGAGGGAGGTGGATTTACCTGGGAAGTAAGGAGGGAATGACTAAAATAGGAAAATAATTCTGAGGGCCTGAAGTATTTCAGATTCATAAAACAGGCTAGTCTGCTGGGCCTGTTTATCTGACATAGAGACTTTTTAATTTGTTTATTTGGCCTGCTAGATATTCTTTCAGAGAGATACAGCAACTAGTTTATCTTTAAAAGACTTTTTTTTTTTTTTTTTAAAACATTATTTGTTTTTATTTATTCATTTATGGCTGTGCTGGGTCTTCGTTTCTGCGCGAGGGCCCTCTCCAGTCGCGGCAAGCGGGGGCCTCTCACCATCGCCGCCTCTCCCGTTGCAGAGCACAGGCTCTAGACGCGCAGGCTCAGTAGCCGTGGCCCACGGGCCCAGTCGCTCCGCGGCACGCGGGATCCTCCCAGACCAGGGCTCGAACCCGCGTCCCCTGCATTGGCAGGCAGACCCTCAACCACTGCGCCACCAGGGAAGCCCTAAAAGACTTTTTAAGCTTTAAAATTGTATTTATACGATGCTACTTGGTTTGTTAGAGCAGTGGTTGTCAAATGGGGGTCATACTAGCATCACCTGGGAGCTTGTTAGAGCTGTAAATTTGGGGACTCTACCTCAGATTTACTGTAACAGAAACAGGGGGTGTGACCAGCAGTCTTTGTTTTAGTAGCCTTTTAAGTGGTTCATAGATACTGAGGTTAGAGAACCACTGGCTTAAAGGAGATATCTTCTAATAAAATATTAAGCCTAAGTCTTCTCTGTGGCAGAGCTTTAGTATTCTCAATTCTTGAGTACCCCAGGTAGAGTTAGTAACTCCTTTATTTTAATTTTCATAGTATTTGAATATAATTCTGCTATAGCATCATTTACACTGTGCTGTAAAAGATTTCCAGTAAGTTGAAATATTTAGTTTCAGTAATTGTACATGAATAAAAATTAAACAGATAGTGCATAGTCATCATTGCACTCATCCCTGGTCAACAGTTTAAAGACAGGCAGACAGGCACACAATACCAGTGACCACATGGGCAAGAAAGTATGGGATGTATAACCCAGGAGTCAGCAAGGTTTTTCTTCAAAGGGCCAGATAGTAAATATTTTTGGCTTTGTAGGACATAGAGTCTCTGTTGCAGCTACTTTACTCTGCCATTGTATTAGGAAATTAGCCATCAATAACATATTAGTGAATGGAGATGGCCAAGTTTGTTCCACTGCTGGCAGGATTTGGCCCTTGGGCAGTATTTTGTGGACCCCTGTATACCATTGCTACCTGGGAGAAGTATGCAAAGAATATAGATGACTGTTCTCAATCTTCACTATCTTACATTGACAAAGAATGGATGCTAGTCACTTGCTTGATATTAATTGTCTTGTAATTCTCCCTTGGGTAAAACCAGGATTATATGCAAAGCATATTAGAATACAAATGAGAGTTGTATTTCAGCAGTAGTCGTAACTCAGCTCCCAATGAGGATAATAAAGTATACTGACTTTTGATTTCTGGTCCAACACATAAAGAGCTTGAAAGTCTTCACTCTTGTCACAACAAGAATAAAAGGAGGAGAAAAGTAACCATTTTGAAATACAGCCAGAGCTCTCTGTTCTCTTTAAGGAGGCCTGCCTTAAGGGAAACTGTTTTACCAGAGCCTAACCAAATGGGGCTTTACCAAAGCCTAACTGACCTGAGGGAAAGAAAATACCCAACTCCAGTCCCCTCTAGTCTTCTATGTGGGGGAAGGGAAATACCCAACTCAGGCTCACTAAAAGACCTGAGACCTAATCATAGGACAGTAGAATGCTCCTCACCCCCCACCCCCAATTTTACCACATCAGTAGGGCTTCTGTATAATAATGGGATTACAGCTAAAACAACTATAAGCCTCAGACCTTGCTTAATAAGTACCTTATTATAGGTACTCTCAAAGACAACACGGGAGACGAAAACAGAGAAGTTAGAGAAAATTTTAGTTTCAGACACCACATCAATGGCAAACAATTAACGCAGCCCAGCTCCCAGACAGATGAACATAACACCTCGCAGTAAGGAGCTATCTATCTATCTCAGTTCCTTTTACCCAACATCATGTCTGTCTTTCAGCAAAAAATTACAAGGCATGCTAAAAGGAAAAAAGCACAATCTGAAGAGGTAAACCAAGCATCAGAACCAGACTCAGATATGACACAGATTTTGGAATTATCAGACTGAATTTAAAATCACTAGATTAATATGCTAAGGGCTCTAATGGAAAAAGTGGACAACATGCAAGAACAGATGGGTAATGTAAGCAGAGAGATGGAAACTCTAAGAAAGAACCAAAACGAAATGCTAATAATCAAAAATACTATAACAGAAATGGAGAATGTCTTTGATGGGTCCATCAGTAGACTGGACATGACTCAGGAAAGAATCAGTATGAAATATGAAGATATGTCAATAGAAACTTCCAAAACTAAAATACAGGGAGGAAGAAAGAATGAAAAAGATGGAACAGAATATCCAAGACTGTGAGATGATTACAGAAAATGTAACATGCATAATTGGAATACCAGAAGAAGAAAGAAAGAGAGGAACAGAAAAAATATTTGAAGTTTAATGGCAGAATTTTCCCCAATTAATGACAGACAGCATACCACAGATCTAGGAAGCTCAGAGAATACCAAGCAGGATAAATAAAAAATATCTACACCTAGGCATATTATGTTCAAACTGCAGAAGATTAAAGGCAAAGAGGAAATCTTGAAAGAACTCAGAGGGAAATAACCCCCTTACCTACAGAGGAACAAGTATAAGAATTACAATAAGACTTCTCTTCAGAAACCAAGTAAACAAGCAAGCAACCAAGAGAGTAGAGTAAAATATTTAGCATTGAAAGAAGGAAACCACCAACCAGTGAAATTATCCTTCAGAAGTGAAGGAGAGTGCTTCCCTGGTGGCAAAGTGGTTAAGAATCTGCCAGCCAATGCAGGGGACACAGGTTCGAGCCCTGGTACGGGAAGATCCCACATGCCACGGAGCAACTAAGCTCATGCGCCACAACTACTGAGCCTGCGCCCTAGAGCCTGTGTGTCACAACTACTGAGCCCGTGTGCCACAACTACTGAAGCCCACCGCCTAGAGCCTGTGCTCCGTAACAAGAGAAGCCACCGCAATAAGATGGCCACACACCACAACGAAGAGTAGCCCCTGCTCGCCGCCATTAGAGAAAGCCTGTGCACAGCAACGAAGACCCAACACAGCCAAAAATAAATAAATTAAAAAATAATAATAATAATAACATGTATAAAAAAAAAGTGAAGGAGAAATAAGGGCTTTCTCAGACCAACAAAAATTGAGAGAATTCGTTATCAGTAGACCTGCTTTGAAAGAAATGTTAAAAGAAGTTCTTCAAAGAGAAGGAAACTGATATAGACCAGACACTCAGGTCTGCATAAAGATAGAAAGAGTGAGAAGGAATAAATGAAGATCAAATAAAATCTTTTATTTTTCTTTAATTGATTTAATGGCTAACAGTTTGTTCAAAATAATGCGTTTGGTAATTATAGCTATGGATAAGTGAAATGAATGATAGTAATATTATAAGGGACTGAAAGAAGGAATTGGGAATACTCTTTTTTTTTTAAAGAGATTTTTTAATTAATTAATTAATTAATTTATTTATTTATTTATTTTTGGCTCTGTTGGGTCTTCGTTTCTGTGCGAGGGCTTTCTCTAGTTGCGGCAAGCAGGGGCCACTCTTCATCGCGGTGTGCGGACCTCTCACTATCGCGGCCTCTCTTGTTGCAGAGCACAGGCTCCAGACCCGCAGGCTCAGTAGTTGTGGCTCACGGGCCTAGTTGCTCTGCGGCATGTGGGATCTTCCCAGACCAGGGCTCGAACCCGTGTCCCCTGCATTAGCAGGCAGATTCTCACCCACTGCGCCACCAGGGAAGCCCTGGGAATACTCTTAAAAGGTACTTGCACTAACTATTAAGTGGTATAGTGTTACTTGAAAGTGAACTTCCCTGGTGGCGCAGTGGTTAAGAATCCCCCTGCCAATGCAGGGGACACGGGTTCGAGCCCTGGTCCGGGAAGGTCCCACATGCCTCAGAGCAACTAAGCCCGTGTGCCACAACTACTGAAGCCTGTGCGCCTGGAGCCCGTGCTCCACAACAAGAGAAGCCACCACAGTGAGAAGCCTGCACGCTGCAACGAAGAGTAGCCCCCACTCGCAGCCACTAGAGAAAGACCGGGCGCATCAACGAAATCCCCACGCAGCCATTGATAGGTAGATAGATAGATAGATAGATAGATAGATAGATAGATAGATAGATAGGTAGATAAATAGATAGAAAGACCAGGCGCATCAACGAAATCCCCATGCAGCGATAGATAGATAGATGGATGGATGGATGGATGGATGGATGGATGGATGGATGGATGGATGGATGGGTAGAAAGAAAGTGAACTTAGAGCAGTCATAAAAGTATCCTAGGGTAACCAGTAAAAAGATTTAAAAAAGAAGTATAATTGACATGCAAAGAGAGTAGAGAAAATAGAATCATATAAAATGCATTTAAAAAGAAAGTATAATTGACATGCTAAGAGAGTACAGAAAATAGAATCATATAAAATGCTCAAATAAAACAAAAGAAGGCAGAAGGTGGAGAAGACCAAAAAAAAAAAAAAGGCAATGAATAGTAAATAGTTACAAATGTGGTACATATTAATCCAGCTGTATCAATAATCACTTTAAATGTGAATGTTCCAAATACACCAATTAAAAGACAGGGGCTGTCAGAGTAGATTAAAAAACCAGACCCAACTATATGTTGTCTAGAAGTATTACCGTTCTTACACTTTGGTACATTTAGTAAGCAATTACTTGTAACATAGCTCTGGAATATGTTGTAACTGAATTTGAGAACCTTTGCTATAAAAGTTGTAAGCAAATGGTGAGCAGTTTAAATGGTAAAGAGCTCAAGGGAGAGTGGCCATGTTTTGTGCCCAGTTTTGTCTATAAACTATTTAATATCCATTTAAAATTAATTTTACAAGTAATTATTGAGCATTTCTTATGTAGATTCTGATTTTTTTAACATTTTTAATGAGATAATTTGCATACCATTAAATTCACCTGTTCTAAGTGTACAATTCAGGGGTTTTAGTGTATTTACAGAGTTGTGCAGTCATCACCATGATCTAATTTTAGAATGCTTTAATTTTTTTTAAGCAATTGAGAAATTAATTATATTGACTAGAAGTGGAAAGGTTATTTGTCTAATTGTAATTCTGCAGGCTCAAAGGTAGTAGGAGCATTTGAGGTAGTGTTTTTGCTTTACCTGTTGATGAGACTTAACAATAGTACATGGGTTTCTAGAAACTCAAGAGATGAAGTTGCATTTGGCTCTGCTCTTTTTCCCTGCAGTCTTTGCTTGTCTTTATCCTCTGTGGACCAGTCTTTCATTACTTTAGATATGCTAAAAAGCTTTCTTCTATTTAGGTGCTTTCTGCTAAAAAAAAATTTTCTAAGTATTGCCTTCAGCTTCATCATAACTGGTTAAATACTTGTGTGAGTCTTACTATGGCACACATTATTTTAAGACATTTCTACTTTATGTATTTGTAATTATAAAGCACAATATGTCAGCTGTTACTTTTTTCTTTAACATGTTTTTGAACCAGTGAGGTAATTGTACTGTCCTAAATTAATTTTCTCTTTAAGATGGTTAGAAATTTTCTCTGCCAAGCATAAAAATTTACAAAATAGAGTAACTTTTATTTTTAAAATCTTACATATTTAACAGTTTTAAAGTGAAAGTAATCAGAATCACAAAGAGGCAGTCCAGTGCAGTGGTATAAGTCATTGTAAGATATTCTGAAATTAGTTGCCTTGGTTTGCCACTCAAGTCACATAACCTTTTGAAGTTGTTTCCTTTATCAGTAAAATGGAAACAGTAATAGTGTTTACCTGGTAAGATTGTAGTGAAGATTAAACGAGATAATTCATGTAAAACACTGAGTACAGAATCTGGCCCATGATAAGTACTCAGTAAATGTTGGCTACTATTTTTTAACCACGGTAAAATTCAGAGAACTTTTTCACTTTAACACACAATCTGTTTACACAGAGAATTCAGATTACTTCCTGATTTTAATTACTGAATTACTGTACTGTGATAGAAGGAACCATATTTGAAGGAAGTTTTCCAGGCTGAGGGAACAGCAAATGCAAAAGTCATGAGAAGGCCTCCCCAAGGAGGCCAAGCGATGAGAGTGCATCAGGGTGTACAATTGAAGTCGGAGATATAGGGGCAGATTTGTTTAGGGCCTTGCAGGTCTAGTAAGCACTAAGACTTAGGCTTTCTTTCTGAGTGAGATGGGAGCCACTGGAAGGCTCTGACCAGAGGAGTGACATGATCCTACTGATGTTTTAAAACGCTCACTGGTCCACACTTTCCCAACCCTAATACCCCCTTGGTAAATTTCTGCTTATCATTCAGAGCTCAACTCATATAACTCCAAAAGGAAAGAATCTTTCCTGAATATTTAAGGTAAGTCAGGTCCATCACTCTCCTCCTAGGTTCTAGTTCTTGTTACCATGCATTACAATTGTAGTAAAATAGTTGAATAACTTCATAGTCTCCTCCGTTAGAATATTAGCACCATAAAGACAGGGATTGTATCTCTCAAAGATATCACCCCAGTGCAGTGAATGCATGCATGTATACAGGAGCTAACTTAATAACTATGTACCAGACTTCTTTTAGACTTCAGTTGGAGGTCTGGTGCAGTTTTCCTGCTATTCCTTCTCCCACCTTCCACTGTCTACCCCTCATGTCATGTTTTAAGTTATAAGTTACTAAGTGTAGAAGTTATAAATAAAAATAGCGAACTTTAGTATTTTTACCATTAAAAATCTTAAGTTTTCTTTTTTTTTTTTTTTAAAGAAATTCACGTTCTTTTATTTATTTATTTATGACTGTGTTGAGTCTTCGTTTCTGTGCGAGGGCTTTCTCTAGTTGCGGCAAGTGGGGACCACTCTTCATCGCGGTGCCGGGCCTCTCACCATCGCGGCCTCTCTTGTTGCGGAGCACAGGCTCCAGACGCGCAGGCTCAGTAATTGTGGCTCACGGGCCCAGTTGCTCCGTGGCATGTGGGATCTTCCCAGACCAGGGCTCGAACCCGTGTCCCCTGCATTGGCAGGCAGATTCTCAACCACTGCGCCACCAGGGAAGCCCCTTAAGTTTTCTTGATAAACTATTTTCAACAGTACAAAAGTACAGCTTATTTTAAATTTCTGTTTAGAGATGGTCTTTTTGAATGTCTAAATTAGTGTTAATATAGGCAGCATTACCAAAAATAAATCATTTTATCAGAATTCAAATCGGTATGTATTATCTCAAGTTGGTGTTTTTTAGCTTGAAGTATGAAACATTTTTCTGAATCTCTCCCACGTATTCCTTTTTCCCTCAGTATGGTAGATTTTTCCAGTGTATATATATGTATATTATAGTATGTTTTATTGTGAAGAAGTATTAAGTGCTCTTAATAGAAATTTGTTAAATTTCTTTATAAATTCTCACTGGGGAGGTAGGGGAGGAGAAGAAAAATGACTTTGTGGTGTCACTGCCCCACTTCTTTATTTTTAATATCTGGAAATGATGACATGTCTGATTAGTACAGCCTGAGTGTACTAATCAGTATGAGGGAAACAGTATGAGGGAAAGTCTGGCATATAGACAGCCTATGCACTTAGCTGTGATCCTTAAGACTTAATTCTGGGGTATGTGATTTCTTTCTTGAAGGGCATTTCCAGGGAATTCAAGATTAACTAAACACATATGTTTTTATGTCTATCTCAATTCTTTAAAAAATCTTTCTGATCACTTTTTTCCCCTTGGAGAGTAATAAAGTTTTTATTCACAATTTCTTGCTTAGGGATTTTTGGAGTTTTTTTTTGTTTGTTTTTTTTTTAAACACAGAGAATTCCAAAAAAGTTTCTCCTATGTAAAATGGATCTGAAGAACCTCCAAACATAAAGAAAGCTCTTTTGTTCTTTGGCTTGTGGTTCACCACACTTAACTCCCATCCCGGTGTTGGGTGCCACTTTTCTTGGGGCTGCAGTCTTGGTTTTTTTTGGTTTTTATTTATTTATTTGTTTGTTTGTTTGTTTGTTTTTGGCTGTGTTGGGTCTTCGTTTCTGTGCAAGGGCTTTCTCTAGTTGCGGCGAGCGGGGGCCACTCTTCATCGCAGTGCACAGGCCTCTCACTGTCGTGGCCTGTCTTGTTGCGGAGCACAGGCTCCAGACGCGCAGGCTCAGTAGTTGTGGCTCACGGGCCTAGTTGCTCTGCGGCATGTGGGATCTTCCCAGACCAGGGCTCGAACTCGTGTCCCCTCCATTGGCAGGCAGATTCTCAACCACTGCACCACCAGGGAAGCCCCTGCAGTCTTGTTTTTATGGTCTTCCTCTCTGGAGGGTTTCACACATTATGTGCTCAACTATTTATAGCTTTTCATTCTATATATCATATATACCATAATGATAAGGAAATCTTTGGTTATGGACTTAAATACTGGTGGGTAATTACATCAGGGTCACACTTTTGTCGTGTGAAAGAGCAGGTCTTAACACAGTGTGTAAGTATTTACAGTTTTCTCTGTATGTTACCTTCTTTTTCCATCTTTGCTTCTAGCACATTTAAGTCTGGGTTTTCTTTCTCAGTTTCTTTCATCACTGTCTGTCTTTTTTCCTCCAGTTCTGCCTCTGCAGTTGGCATGTAGCATCTGTTTGTCACTCTTCCGAGAGCTGTTCCTTGTTCTCTATCCTTCTCTAGGTGACTTCCCTCAGGATAAGTAACAGTGGATATCTACCCTGTACTTCCTCTTAATCTTTATAGTTAGTTAATCATCAGTTTCTCATTTCTTCTAGTCATTTCTTCAGGCAGACTCTCTGTGGCCCCAAAATATTTACATTGGTCTAGTACATTTACTTCTTTAAACTTCTGTTTCATAAATGTGGATCATCTCATCTAAAACAAGACAAGAGATAATTTCCAGTAAATTGTGAAGTGTTTCCTCACAGTGCTCATATTAGTACAAGGTGTTTATGACAGCTAATTCAGAACCTCCTAGTTTGTCTCCCTCAATTTTTCTCCATCCCCCTTTTTTTCTATTATTTTGTTCTCTCTTATTCTTTTCCTTCCCCCCTCTTCTTTTACTTTTTTTCCTGTCTCTTACCTTTCTCTTCCCATCATAAAAGAAAAAACTTTAGGTAATTTATTAAAATTGTATGTCATTTCTTAAATTTAGAATCTGAGAAGTTGATAGCTTTATATTTTTTTAATCAGGGTATTTCAAAGCCTAATCAGGTTTTTATCCTTTTTTTCTTTTTTTGGCCACGTCTCTCTGCATGCGGGATATTAGTTCCCCCACCAGGGATGGAACCCATGCCCCCTGCAGTGGAAGCACGGAGTCTTAACCACTGGACCACCAGGGAAGTCCGTAATCAGATTTTTAAAGAAAAGATGTGATGAGCCTTTGTTATGGAAAATATTATACAAAATCATTTAATAATGTACCGTAGAGAAGGTGTTAGTCAGCAGGCAAGTTTAACAGAAGGAAGGGCTGTGCTCGGCTGATTGCTTTCTTGCTTTAGTCTCCAGATACAAGGCTACCAAATTCCCACCAGTTGAAGACAGATAGGAATTAAGCTAAAAGGACATTTTGGGATACCTGACTCCTGAAGTGAGATGTGAAGTGTTGTGAATTCTCTAAAATTTCAGCTTATTTGGGTAGACATGCAGCTTAGTCTTGCTTTATTTAAATAATAGAATAAGTTCTCTGTAGTTGTTTAAAATCTTTTTTTTTAAGTAAGTTGGAAGTTGTATTCCAGCATTGGCAATGCAGTATGAAGAATTTAGAGGTTGCTCAGACAATTGCTTTGCTGGATGAAGACAAAGAACTGTGAGGGACTATAAACGAAACCCAGCTAGAGAAATTCAGTTTTATAGGAAATTGTTCTGGGATGTCAGTGCTGTAGTGTGTTTGCTATTTGAGTATATAGCTGCGGTTATATGTGTTTAATCTTTCTAATAATTTAAAGAGATAAATGGGCTTTGGAGTGATCATGGCAGATTAACGAACAAAACAAAACTATATATTTTAGACCTGTATAATTTGGCTGTTTTGGATTGCAATTATTCATCCCTTGAGTTCCAAATATAAAACTGTTACATTAAGTAATATTTAATAATATAATTTTGTTTGTTACTGTCATTTATATTTTTTTAAAATTTAGAATCATAATCAAGTTGTTATTTCAACTATAATACAAATACATGATAAAAAGGGCACCACAAATGAGCAGGAGGATTATTTAAGAAATGGTGTTAGTACAATTGCTTAAATTTAAAGCTGCAACTCATAGCAGTCATCAGTACATTACAGATGAATAAATGGTTAAATGAAAAGAAAAAAAAATGGGTCGATTAAAATAAAAGACTAGAACAAAATAGAAATCAGTTTTGGTGTAGTGAAAGATTTTTTTCTGTTAGAAGTAGTAGAAGACATCTCAGAACAAACCAAAAAAAAGAAGAAAAAAAAGATTTTACTACTTAAAATGAAAAACAAAAAACTTAGTATTTTTTTTTACCTCCTAGTCCAAATTAGAAGACAAATTGAATAGAATAAAATTTAAATGTTTATGCTCCCATTAAAAATGATTGAGAAGAATAAATGAATAAAATATTTTGATAGACTCTTAGTGGGATAAAAAAAAAAGCAATATAGTTGCACAATTTCACACACATAACCAAACATACACACACATGTGCACATACACACACACCCACACACAGCCCTAATCTTAGAAGAGAGAGTGAGAGAAGAACACACCAAAATACTACCTTTCAATAATGTTGGGAGTGGTGGTGTGGGTGATTTTCCAAATAATTTATTTTATTTTATTTTTAGTATTTTTGAGCCTCTCTGAAATGCTTACTTACTTTACTTTAAAAAATATTTCTTTTAAAATTGCTTACAGGATCAAGTCTAAACACTTCCTAATTTGTTTCCAGCTTTTCTTCTCTGTCTTACTTTCTCTTACACAGCGTGTCTACCAGGGACTAGCACAATGCTTTTTATAAAATTTTACAGAAATTTTAATGTGAATACCTTCAATTTGTTTGATTTCACAGCATGGCCCACCACATCTTATTTGTATTAGATACTGATGTATCACACATTTAGGTTATATGTCTAGCCCTGGAGGATATCCTTACCTTGCACCCCTTGCCTGATAGGTGTTTTGGAGTTTGTGCTCTTCTCTTACAGATCTGTCACATAGTCTTCCATCTCTTTTCCTTGGCTTTGGCTTCCCTTTTCCCTCTACATATTCAAAGTCAGTTTTCAAGACCATAATTAGGCCACCCCAGTTTACTGTATTCTTTCCAGTGTTTCTTTTCCCCCATTTTACCTTGTACTTCCATTATAGCACTTATCACAGTTTGCATGTACTGTATTTTGTTCTGTGTATGTCTTTCTTTCCCAGTAGATGTTGAGTCCCTGATGGGCAACAACCATATCTTATTCATCTTTGTATCTCCCACAGTGCTATGTTAGCAAATATTTATGGTCTTAAGTTGATATAAATAATAATTTGTCACAGTTTAAATCACTAGTCAGAAAGATGTTTTAGTTCTTTTTTTACTTATATGCATTTATTCTTGTTTGATAAGTAATCCAAATGTACTGTCTTTTTCAAAAAGATCATTTATTTTTTAACATCTTCAAAGCAAAGAATATTAATTACATAAAACTTATAAACATGTTTCTTTTGTTTTTTTTCCTATAAATAATTTTAGTTTTGGTCTAGTTTAAATTATATTGTATAGTTTATCCTTCTTTAATATTCATATTCATTCAACAAATAATAAGTATCTGCTGTTAGGCAGGGATTCTTTTAGAACTCTGGGGTTATAGCAGCAAACAAAATAGTAGAAAATGTCTGCTTTCATAAAGTTGCATTATAGTTGAGGGAGACATAATAAACAATAAATAAATACACACACACACACTCTAAGTAATATGATGGTAAATTATATATACACATATACCACCATTTCTTTATTCATTTATCAGTGAACACTTAGCTTTCTTCCATACCTTGGATATTGAAATAATGCTGCAGTGAACATAAGGGTGAATATATATTTTTGAGTTAGTGTTTTTGTTTTCTTTGGATAAAGACTCAGCAGTAGAATTGGTGGATCATATGGTAGTTCTCTTTTTAATTTTTTGATGGACCTTCATACTGTTTTCCATGGTGGCTGCGCCTATTTACCTTTCACCAACAGTGCACAAGGGTTCCCTTTTCTCCACATCTTTGACAACACTTGTTATTTCTTGTCTTTTTGATAATAGCCATTCTAACAGGTGTGAGGTGATAACTTATTGTGGTTTTGATTTGCATTTCCCTGATGATAAGTGGTGTTGTGCATCTTTTCATGTGTCTGTTGGCCATCTGTATGTCTTCTTTGGGAAAATGTTTATTCAGGTCTTCTGCCCATTTTTTAATTAGGTTGTTTTTTGGTAAAGGCTGTAATCCCTAAGAAAAGGAAAACTCAAGAGGTGAGCTCACTCTGGCTTTCCAGACTGCAGCTCAGGGAAGTAGAGCCCACCCAGAGACCAGAGATTTAATGAGATGGTGGAAACAGTGATTGGAGTGCATGGCTGCTGAAACAGCTGGAATTGGAGGTACTAGAAAGGAAGGAGATACTTATAGAAGGAGCTTTAAAAATTTCAACAGTGGTTGTCAGATTCTTTGGCTGAATAGTGACCTCCACATGTGCAGGACAGGTCTTTTTTCAGAGAACAACTACTGGGACCTTTAAGTCAGCAGGAGATTCTGAAGGTCACATGTTGCTGAGAGACAGAATTTCAACATGAAAGGTCAAGGAAAGACCTTGCTGAGCACCTTGGATATCAGTTGAGACCCCAGAAAGTCTTATATTTTAGGGCTAAGGCTATTTTACCCATAGAGTAAGGGCTGTTCTAGACCTACTCCAACAAAGCTTAAAACTAAGCTTCAACAGAATCAGGTTGAATTGCCATACGTTAACTTCCTGCCAGAATAAAACACACTTTGAAGGAACTTCAGACACTCAACAACATAGTACCCACAGTGTCCAGTTATATAAAAAATTATTAGACATATGAAGAAGGAAAATGCAACTCATCTGTAGAGGAAAAAAACAATAGGAACAGACCCAGAGAGGACAGAGATGTGGAATTAGCAGGCAGATATTAAAAATTATCTCTGGTAAATGGGACTTCCCTGGTGGTCCAGTGGTAAAGAATCTGCCTTCCAATGCAGGGGACGTGGGTTCGATCCCTAGTCAGGAAACTAAGATCCCACATGCCACGGGGCAACTAAGCCCATGCGCCACAACTACTGAGCTCGCATGCCTCAACTAGAGAGCCTACATGCCACAACTACAGAGCCCACGCACCCTGCAGCCTGTGTGCCACAACTAGTGAAGAGAAAACCTGCATGCCACAACTAGAGAGAAGCCTGTGTGCCGCAACAAAAGATCCTGCATGCCTCAACAAAGATCTTGCATGCTGCAGCTAAGGCCTGACACAGCCAAAAAATAAATAAATAAATAAATAAATTTAAATTGATTAATTAATTTAAATAAATAAATAAAAATTATCTCTGGTAAATATTTTCAAGGGTGTAAAGGAAAAGATGGGCACGATCCATGTGCACAGGTAGGGAATCTCAACAGAAGTGGAAATCTAAGTAATTATCAAATGAGAAATCTAGAACAGAAAAATTCAGTATCTGAAATAAAAATTCACTGAATATGTTTAATAGCAAATTGTAAACTGCAGAAGAAAACTTGAGTGAACTGAAGCACAGAGAGAAAAAAGAGAGGAAAAAAAATGAACAAGCCTCAGTGATCCATGGGCCAGTATTGAGTGGTAGAACATTTGTGTAAATAGGGCCCAGAAAGAGAAGAAAGATTGGAGCAGGAAAATATTTGAAGATAGTAGTTGAAAGATTTCCAAATTTGATGAAAATTCACAGACCTGTGGTGGTCAAGAAACTCCAAGTACAGTAAACACAAGGGAAGCCATACTAATGTATCAAGTCAAACTGCTGAAAACCAAACATAAAGAGAACACCTTAAAAGTAACTAAAGGGAGGGAAAGACATTGCATTATACATAGGGGAACAATAATAGGAATGAACACTGATTTCTCATCAGAAATAATGGAGACTAAAAGACAATGGAATATATTCTTTATAAAGTGCTGAAAGAAAAAAAAAATTCAACCTGGAATTATAAATCCAGCAAAAATATCTTTTAGCATTGTAGGCAAAATAAAGACGTTTTCAGATGAGCAAAAGCTAAGAGAATTCATCACCATCAGAATTCGCTACTTGTAATACTAAAGTAAGTCCTTCAGGCTAAAGGAAACATACCAGTCAGGAACTCAGCTCTAAATGAGGGAATGAATAGGGCCAGAATTGGTCTTTATTTAGGTAAATATAAATAACATTTTTCTTATTTCTTATTATCTATAAAAATTCTATTTAAAATTGCCTCTTTAAAACAAAAAAGTTAATATATTGTGAGATAAAGTAAAAAACATGGGACAGTAGCACAGGATAGTAGGAAGGTAAATTGAATCACATAGTTGTGAGATGATACAATGGTGTAATATTAACTGAAGGCAGACTGTGATAGATTAAGGATATAATATAACAGATCCCTAAAGCAATCACTCAACAAAGTGGTATGGCTAAAAACCCAACAGAGATGATAAAATGGAATACTAAGAGATACCAGATGAAGCAAAGCCAACCATATTAATATTTACCTTAAATGTAAATGGACTAAACATTACAGTTACAAAGCAGAGATTTTCAGACTGAATAGAAATGCAAGACCCAACTATATACTGTCTCCACGAGATGCACTGTAAATATAAAGATACAGACTAAGTGTAAAAGGAAGGAGAAAAGACATACTGGTGAGAAAGCTGGAGCTGCTCTGTTAGTATTAGACAAAGTAGTCTTCAAGACAAAGAGCATCACCAGTGATGAGGGACATTTCATGATGATAAAAGAGCCAATTAATCAAAAAGACCTAAAAATCTAAAATACGTATTTGTGTTGTCATATAATGGAGCTTCAATATACATGACACAAGAACTGATTAAAGAAGAAATAAAAGTAAATATTGTAGTTTTGCTAGTTAATAACCGAGGAATTAATATATTTTAGGTTTTTATAGTAAACTTCAGAAGGGTATTATGTTACCAACCTCTTTTTTTCCCAGTGTCGTCTTGCTCACTAAATTTTTATCTGAACTTGAGTTCCTTCACTTATTTACATTAGTTTATTCACTGTTCTAATGGACATTAACTCTCTAATTTTGCAGTTAGGTGTTTCTGTTACCTGGTATTGGTAAATAGTGTATACGTTTGTAATAAGACAGACCTACATTTGAACTCTGGTTCTTTTTCTAGGTTTGTATTTCTTTGTACCTCATTTTATAAGCAATGTATATAAAATACTATGTATTGATACTTAGTATGTGATAACATTATTACCTGGGAGAGTTTTTGTTTTGTTTTAGTATTTTTTTGCTTTGTTTTGGACAGAGGTGATTAGATCTTGCTTGTTGCTCACAGCACATGCTGTTAAAGTTCAGTCTCTACTTCCTTCCCAAATAGAGAATAACTATACTTTACTTTGTCATCCCTTCTTGCCTCTAGAGGCCCAGATACTGTAGTTCCATAAACCAGGCTCACTGTGTTTTCTCCAGTTTCCCAGGTAATCAGCCTGACAGTGCATTGCCCCTGCTGTGGTTTTAGGGACACTATGTTTCTTCTGTTTGGGATTTAAGACCTAAGGGACTAATGATGTACAATAGTCAGCAGTCAGTGAATTGTTGAAGGACTCCTTAGAGCCTACTCTTTAGGGAAGATGTAGAGAAAGATTAAGTCTCAGTCATAACTGTACCAGGGAAGAAGGCAGGATCAAGGAATATTGGTTCTCTTTTTAATATGTGAATTATTGAATATGAGGATTAAGCTCTATGCTGTTATTACATGCAGTAGACCTTGGTGCTAGTTCATTACTGGAGAAATAATAAAAGTGAAAGAAAAACTGACAAATTGGTTTGGTTGAGTAAAAGAATATTGATAACTATCATTTACCTGAGATATTTAGCATTTGTGTCTGAATACTTTGCCAGAAAAAAAATGCATATCATTAAATTTGGGTCAAATTAAAGCTATAATCAAATAAATCTTACATACTGTGCAGTTGTTACTGTGTTCTCAGACATCCTAACTGGTGCTCAGATTATATAGACATTGACTCATAACTTAAAATGTTTAGTGGAAAAGATAAAGTATTTGCTTTAGAATAGTCCTTGCATTCACTTGTGCCATCAAGAGGAAGCAATCGCAAAAATCCAGAGTATGTGACATTATCAAGTCCACTGTCCTGGACCTGGACTCTTCAAAAAGTGAATGTCATAGGGGAAAAACGGAAGATAGACTGTTCTAGATAAAAGATACAAGAGCCACTTACAGTGTATGAATCTGGATTTGATCTGGTTCTGGGATAAAAGCTATACTAAGACATTCTTGAGATAATTAGGGAAAATGTGAATGTGGGCTACATGCTATCTTGTGGAATTATTATTAATTTTCTCAGGTGACATAATGGAATTGTGGTTATTTAGGAGATTGTGCTTATTCTTAGGAGATGCATGCCAGACTCTTTAGGGATCAAGTGTCTTAGTGTCTACAACTTTTAAATGGTATAGCAAAATGCATGTGTTATATATACTATATATGTGTGTATGTATTAAGAGAAAATAAATTTGGCAAATAATTGTTATTGAATCTAGGTGAAGCATATATACAGTTGTTGGTTGTACTTTTTAAAAAAATTTTCTTTGCTTTAACTGTTTTTATAATGAAAAGTTTGAGAACACCTCCACATATTTAGCAATTTAAAAAATATCTTCAAAGAAGAAATCATGATGAATATTAGAAAATATTAAGAACTGGCTGATAATGAAAAGATTCCCTATTAGAACTTATAGATGTAGCTAACTGGTACTTAATAGAGAAATTTGTAGCTTTCCTCGCTTGTATTAGGAAAAAAGAAGGATTGAAAATTAATGAGCTAAGCTTTCAGTTTAAGATGAAAAATGAACCACAGAATTAACCCAAAGAAAATAGAAGGAAGGAAGTAATAAAGGTAAGAATAAAAATCAATTGAATAGAAAACCAAGATATAATAGGATCCAACATCAGAGTTCGTTTCTTTGCAAAATCCTGTTAAATGGTCAAGACTCAGGAATGATGAATCAAGAAAAAAGTAGATAGAAATAATATTAGGGATGAAAAATGAGATGTAACTATGGATGCAGCAGAGATCAAAATAAGGGAATTTGTAAGCAACCTTGATGTCAGTAAATTTGAAACATTAAATGCAGTGGATAAATTTTTTTAAAACTTTAAATTACTTCAATAACAGAAAAGCTGGTTGCCCTTTAACCATTAAGGAAGTTGAATCTGTTCTTCAAATATTGCCTACAAAGCAAATACCAGCTCACAATAGTTTTAGAAGTGAAATCAACCAAATATTTAAGGAACAGATCATTCCAATTTTACACAAATCTGGAAATTAGAAAAAGAGAGAATACTCTGTGGTCATTGTAAAATATGTTAAACTCTTTGGGTACTGGCTGGACCTATTGATGCAACCTTTTTTTTTTTTTTAATTTATTTATTTTGGCTGCTCCAGGTCTTAGTTGCGGCACGTGGGATCTTTCGTTGCGGTGTGCAGGCTCTTTGTTGCGGCGGGCGGGCTTTCTCTCTCTAGTTGTGGCACACGAGCTCCAGAGCGTGTGGGCTCTGTAGTTTGCGGCACACGGGGTCTCTAGTTGAGGCACACAGGTTCAGTAGTTGTGGCACGTGGGCTTAGTTGCCCCACAGTATGTGGGATCTTAGTTAGTTCCCCCACCAGGGATCGAACCCATGTCCCCTGCATTGGAAGGCAGATTCTTTACCACTGGACCACCAGGAAAGTCCCCTACTGATGCAGCCTTAACAGAAAAAAAGCAGAAGAGACGGTATGAGACTTTAGAGAGTAGTTCTTAAAAGGCGCTGCAGCTTCTTCCTCACTCTGTCTGTTGGATTACTCATTCTTGGAATAGCCAGCTAATTATCATGAGGACACTCAAGGCTATGGAGGAACCTCTGTTTGAGGAGGTGAGGCCTCCCACCAACAGCATGTGATTGGGCCATCTTGACAATGGATACTGTAGCCCCTGCTGACATCCTGACTGAAACCCCATGAGAAATGCTTAGACCCCACCCAGCTAAGCCACTCCCAAGTTCCTGACATACAGAAACTGTTAGAAATGTTTGTTGCTTTAAACCACTAAGTTTTTAGATAATGTATTACACAGCAAATAACTAATATATGCTGTTACTCATTTTGTGAAGCTAGGATAATCTTGGCACCCAAATCAGATAGAATATTTAAAAATGGTCTTTAATTTTACTATACCACTCAAACATAGGAACAGAATGTCCAAAACAAAAATAAGAAAATTGAAGCCAAAAATGTTTAAAAAGGTGATATATCTCAGCCAGGTTGAGTTTTACAGAGTACAAAGTTAGTGCATTAGCAAATCTATTCATATAAATGACCACTTTAACATGCAGGAAGACAAATTATTTATCTGTGATGCAGGAAAAGAATTTAATAACATTCAGTATCTGTTTATGATAAAACTCTTAACAATCTAGGAATAGAACTTTCTTGACTTGTTAAAGGGTATCTACAAAGAAACTACAAAAAACATACCTATTAGTGAAAAAGATTTAAAATACACTTTTTAAAATCAGAAACAAGATGGGGATGTTTCTTATCACTCTTATACACATTGTACATTCAGAAATAAAGAAAAAAATAAAATGAGTTAAAGTTAGGAATAATTACAAGGAAAAAGCAAATGTATGGGTTAATTTGTATAGAAAACTCAATCTACATAAAAATTACTGAAATTATTAAAATAATCTGGCAAGAGTCATTTGCATTTGTATACACAACAGTAATTTTATCTAAAAATTTATATACAAGTATAAAATTTAATTTAAAAACATATTCAGTAACAAAACAAATAGGTTCTTGTAAATAAATCTAACAAGAAATGTGCAAACCTTTTAATAGATTTTAAAACCTTACTGAAAGATTTAAAATAATTTAGACCTAAATAAACGGAGAAACTTACCATGTTTATTTAAAGACTACTATGAAGATTTTTTTTCATTTCTTACCAAATAGTTCTACAGAGTCAATGCAATTTTAATCAAAATAGTGTTTTTCAAAAAAACACACTATCTAATTTTAAGCTTTTTGTGGAAGAGTAGTCAAGATGCTCCTAAAGAAGGACAAAGTTAAGAACTTGCAATACCAAATGCCAAGGCTAATTATAATTATGACTACAGTTATTTATGGCACAAGGGTTCCAATTTCTCCATGTCCTTACCAAGACTTGTTGTTTTGTTTTGTTTTTTTGTTTTGTTGATAGTAGTTATCCCAATGGCTGTGAGATGGTATCTCATTTTTCAACCTATGGAATTGCTCCAGCACTGTTTGTTGAAAATCTGTCTTTCCTCCGTTATTGCTTTTGCACTGTTGTCAAAAGTCAATTGAGCATGTTTGAATGGGTCTATTTTTAAGGTGCTCTGTTCTATTTCATCGATCTATGTGTGTTATCACTCTGCCAATATAGTGGTAATCCCAGCTTCATAAAATGAATTGAGAAGTTTTCCCTCCTCTTCTATTTCCTGGAAAAGACTGTAGAGTTGGTCCTAGTTCTTAAATGTTTGGTAGAAATCTCTAGCATTTCTGAGCATTTAAATAAAAGTTTATTTAATTCTAAAATTTTATTAATTTTGTGTCAGCATAATGAAAGTGAAAGGATAAGTCACGAACAGAGAGAACATGGTTGCCACATAACTGAAAGATTAGTATTTGAAATATATGAAGAAGTCCTCCAGATTACTAAGAAAGAGAAACAAGTAAATAGAAGTTTGGGCAAAAAATGTAATCAGGCATTCCATAAAAAGGAAACATGTTTGTTTGTTTGTTTGTTTATTTATTTTTGGCTGTGTTGAGTCTTCGTTGTGGTGCGCGGGCTTCTCATTGCGGTGGCTTCTCTTGTTGTGGAGCGCAGGCTCTAGGCGCGTGGGCTTCAGTAGTTGTGGCACACAGGCTTAGTAGTTGTGGCTCACGGACTTAGTTGCTCCGCGGCATGTGGAATCTTCCCGGACCAGGGCTCAAACCCATGTCCCCTGCATTGGCAGGCGGATTCGTAACCACCGTGCCACCAGGGAAGCCCTTGCTTTTATTATCTTAATTGGCACCCTTATAGGTATTTTAGATTTCATTCTAGACAGTGTAGCTGTTTCATGTGTTTCTATTTACATTAATTATTCTGGTTGCTTGTTTACTTTAACTTTGTGCTGTGACATTCAAAAAGTCCTTAAACATGCCTAATTTCAACTGCAGCAGCTTTAGAATCAGATGGGTTTTTGACCCTCACTCCTATTTGATTTCATAAAGTTTCTCTTTTGGTTTGCAGGAGCGTAAAGACCAAAATAAGATTTGGGGAGGGTAGGATTTTAATTAAATTAATCTTGTATTTCATAGACATTATGACTTGAATATAGGAAGAGGGTAGGTATTACAGCTCTCCAGACAGATCATTGCCTTTTATACTGGACCAAATCAAAAAGGTGTTCCTGATAATTAGTCCTTAGAGTTTATGTTAGAATATTGTTAGGAACTACACCTTCAAAGCCTACCCTAACAATACAGTATATTCTGTTCTTAAAGCCCTTACCAACACTCTAACGTTGATTCTCCCTGGGGTTGTGGAAGTAGTCTTTCTTACCTGTGCTTCTAGATCATTATTTTACAGCTTGAGATACTAGTTTCTCAAGCTGATCCATGAGAATAAAGTATCTTTGTTAAATTAGTTGGGAAATGCTGCATACTGTAGCCCTCTTTCTAACCCACTCTAAGATGGAGACAGTGCATGGTAGCATGTTAAGGTGCATGAACAGTCCTGTATTATAAGGATGGGGGAATCTAGAATATGTTTAATTTTATTTAACTCAACAGTTCCTAAATTTACTTGAATATTGGCCACTTTTCACATGGGATACCTATTTATATTAGGAGGAACAGTCCTCATAAAATGCAACTCTAGAATAAATACCAGCAATATGTCGCTAATGTATACTAACCTTACAGTTCTCAGTTCCAGATGGCTGGCTGCTAACATTTTCATACTCCTTTTTACTTGACAACTACCTTCTCCCTGTATTATGTTATAATCCCTGTATTATGTTATAACCTCTTATTGACTACAGCACATAAATGGTTTATCATCTGTGCCTGGGATTCTTGGTTTTAAGTGAAGGACAGCAGGATATTAACTTAGTGACTTCTTTTGGTAGGGACAGATACTGGGATACTGATCCCTTTATTGTCCTAGTAAGATCTAGAAAAGGAATTATTCCACATGAATCATGAAGGCAGTCTACCCAAGAGATTGATAGTTTCATATACTTTTTAAGGAGTAAATATAATTAAAGAGTAACAGATGACCTGTTTGGTCTCTGCTTGCTTACCTCTGAAGCCATCATCAAACGTACTTATATTCTTTTAAGTATAGCTCGGGAGACATACTATGCCATACGCCTATGCTATCCAGTACACTAGCCACTAGCTACATGTGGCTACTGAGCACTTGAAATATGGCTAAATCATATTGAGATGTGTTAAGTAGAAAATACATACTGGATGTCAAAGATTTAGAAGTATGAAAATAGGATCTAAAATATTTTAATGATTTTTATATTTAAATACTGAGGTGGTAATTTTTTTTCTCCCTTAATGTCTTTTTTTTTATTAAAAAATTTTTTTATTGGAGTATAATTGCTTTACAATGTTGTGTTAGTTTCTGCTGTACAATGAAGTGAATCAGCTATATGTATACCTATATTCCCTCCCTCTCAGACCTCCCCCCGGCATCCCACCCATCTAGGTCGTCACAGAACACCGAGCTGAGCTTCCTGTGCTTTATAGCATGCTCCCACTAGCCATCTATTGTACACGTGGTAGCGTATATATGTCAGTCCTCATCTCCTAATTTGTCCTACCCTCCCCTTCCCTGTCCTGTGTCCACATGTCTGTTCTCTACGTCTGTGTCTCTATTTCTGCCCTGCAAATAGGTTCATCTGTACCATTTTTCTAGATTCCACATGTGTGCGTTAATATACGATATGTGTTTTTCTCTTTCTGGCTTACTTCAGTCTGTATGACAGACTCTGGGTCCATCCACATCTCTACAAATGACCCAATTTCGTTCCTTTTTATGGTTGAGTAATATTCCATTGTATATATGTACCACATCTTTATCTAAAATATTTTAATGATTTTTATATTGAAATACTGAAGTGGTAATTTTTTGATGTATTAGTTATAAAATATTTAATTAAAATTAATTTCATCTGTTTTTTACTACTTACTGTGACTACTGGATAATTTAAGATTACTTATGTGGCTTGTATTATATTGCTATTAGTCAGTGAGACTATAGATAATTTTCCCATGAACTGACAGATCTTGAACAACTGAACGTCGTTATTTAGGTTTTTATAAAGCTTTCTGGCCGAGGGAAGAATTCTGGTTTTGTTTTGAAAACTTTTGACCTAAGATCAAATGATCCTTCGTTCTGTAAGTCTCTTTGAAGTATCCCAAGAAGAGAATATTACCAGACCTTCCTTTATGAAATCATGCTTTAGGCATAGAAAGATGAAAAATCTAGATGTTTCTAACTGTATCATTAATAAATATTTTTACCTATTTCCACTGATAACTATTCTGTCTTTAAAATATATCAGTCTTAGTATCTTCCTTTCTAAAACATCTTCTGAGCATTGAATATCTTTGATCTCCTTGGATGATCTACTTTATAGATTGGAACACTGTTTTTAGGTTAGGCTCTCTGCTTTTGGTTCTTTTAGTGCTTTGGGGGAAAGAATTTTAGTATTAACTATCAAATTGGTTTTTATGGTTTTTACCTTTCTGACAAAAGTCCTTGATTCTTGAGCTTAAATGGCGGACAGTAGGACATTGAACTTGGTGGCTTCGTTTTTTTGAACGGATATTGAAATACTGAACCCTCTACAGTCCTAATAAAATCTAGAAAAGAGTAGTAGTAAGTCATGTCTCAAGAAGGCAGCATACACGAGGGTCATTTCAAGTACAATTTTAAGAAATATTCTTGTAGCCGTTTATATGAAACATTAGCATAGTTTCTGATCTGCACATCAAGCATCATTGCCTGCATCTGCCATCTTAGAGAAAGTCTCATTTTAAGTTCAGTCCTCTATAGCCATCCTCACTTTGGTTTCCTTCTTTTAGAATCTCAGTTAAGCATCTAGTAATGACTACCACAGGTTGGTATAATGCTTTTTAGTTTAAAAAGACTTACACATATGTCACCTATTGATCACACATAAGGTACCTCCAAAGAAAATAAAGTCACTTACCTTTATGTCTGTTTGTCTCAATTTAAAGATCTGCCTTATCTCTGATCCTGCTTTTTCATAAGGTAACATAAGAAGATATGAAGCTGCATGGCTGTGTAACTCTTTTTCTGAAACTATGCAGTAGGGGGAGAAGAATAGTTTACCCCACTGGGCTACCCACATGATTCTGTCCTCTGCATATTTTAGTTTGTTTTTGAAAGTTTAATATGTTTATTATAAAAATTCAAACAAAAACAGAAAGTGTAAAAAGTTTTTTTTTTTTTTTAAGTTTGAAAAGAAAACAGAGCCTCTCAAAAATGTCATCTCCTGGGCTTCCCTGGTGGTGCAGTGGTTGAGAGTCTGCCTGACAATGCAGGGGACACGGGTTCGAGCCCTGGTCTGGGAGGATCCCACATGCCGCGGAGCGGCTGGGCCCGTGAGTCACAATTACTGAGCCTGCGCGTCTGGAGCCTGTGCTCCGCAACGAGAGGCCGCGATAGTGAGAGGCCCGCGCACCGCGATGAAGAGTGGCCCCCGCTCGCCGCAACTGGAGAAAGCCCTCGCACAGAAACGAAGACCCAACAGAGCCATAAATAAATAAATAAACAAATACTTAAAAAAAAAAAAAAAAGCTAAAAAAATGTCATCTCCCAAAGAAAACGGAGTCACCTTTATAGATGGGTCTCTATGTGCATGCACTTGTCTCATGTTTCACTTCATTATTTTTATGGGCACTGTTACCTGTTCTGTTTGGAACCTGAGGCTGCCTCTGCAGATCAGCACTAGAGGGCATTGAAGCCCAGCAAAGAGTATATATGGCTTGGGAGCTAGTCAAAGCCTTCATCCAGCTCACTTACCGGCAATACCTAATGTTTTTTGGAGAAGTAAGTTCCCAAGTGATGAGACTAGGGCACAGTTTTTCTTCTTAATTAAAATATCAGTGTAAAATAGAGGCATTATTATCAGGTAGTATTTTTTACTGGATAATGGGGCAAATAAAAATCAATGTGTGACTACCAAATGTAAAATAGATAGCTGGTGGGAAGCAGCCGCATAGCACAGGGAGATTGGCTCGGTGCTTTGTGACCGCCTAGAGAGGTGGAATAGAGAGGGTGGGAGGGAGGGAGAGGCAAGAGGGAAGAGATGTGGGTATATATTTATATGTATAGCTGATTC
The DNA here is from genome assembly GCF_009873245.2 of Balaenoptera musculus. NCBI lineage: Eukaryota > Metazoa > Chordata > Mammalia > Artiodactyla > Balaenopteridae > Balaenoptera > Balaenoptera musculus. The sequence continues at coordinate 77,586,584 of NC_045786.1, forward strand.
ACTTTGTTATAAAGCAGAAACTAACACACCATTCTAAAGCAATTATACTCCAGTAAAGATGTTAAAAAAAAAGAAATCAATGTGTGACCTTGCACAAGCCATTTAATCTTTTTGATCCTTAGTTTCCTTACTATAAATGAAAAAGGATTTGACTATTTAGTTTCATTTAACATTTATTAGCAATCTATTACTTGCTTGTTGTTTCAGTATGGCTTTTATATAAATCATCTTGTTTAATCTTCACAAAAAACTTTGGAGGTATCATTCCTCAAGAAAAAACAGTTCATCTAAGTAAGAAGCATATTGCTGGTAGTGGCAGAATTGGAGTTCCTGCTTTCAAAAACCACAGTATTGGGACTTCCCTGGTGGTCCAATGGTAAAGAATCCGCCTTACAATGCAGAGGACGTGGGTTCGATCCCTGGTCAGGGAACTAAGATCCCACATGCCGCGGGGCAACTAAGCCGGCACGTGCCACAACTGCTGAGCTCGGGCGCCTCAACTAGAGAGCCTGCATGCTGCAAACTACAGAGCCCATGCCCTCTGGAACCTGCACACCGCAACTGCAGAGCCCACGTGCCCTGGAGCCTGCATGCCACAACTAGAGAGAAACCCATGCACTTCAAAGAAGAACCCATACACCACAACGAAAGATCCCGCGTCCCGCAACTGAGACCCGACGCAGCCAAAAATAAATAAAATAAATTAAAAAATAATAAATAAATCTTTTTAAAAAATGATATTTTTTTCCTGCTACATGTATCATGGTGTTTCTTACTACATAAATTTCTTGGAAGGAGTCTTTTTAACTTTAAAAAGTATATTGTATGAGCAAATGCTTTCCTGTTATTTGCACATTTGAATCCTGTTGACTATTTGAACTTTTATTATCAACCTGAAAATCTGCATTGAAAAAAATTGGGCAAATGCATACATTGAGACTAAAGAGAACAGCCAATATTGTTCAGTACACTGCCTCCCCAAAGTACAGATTTTTACGATCCTTTTAGAGCAAATTTTAATGGTAAAAGTCAGCATTTGGAACAACCAGCTCATATAATGATAGATGCCTGTATGTGGAAGAACAGCAAAAAAAGGAAAAATAACTCATTAGAAACTTTCTATGAAAATGAGTCATTATAGTCTAAACTTTATAATACAGTCATCCCTCATTATCTTTGGAGGATTGGCTCTAGAACTCCCCTCGTGTACCAAAATCTACGCCACTGAGATCCCTAATATAAAATGGCATAGTACAGTCGGCCCGCAGATACTGAGGGCTGACTGTACTACCAACGTAATTTTTCAGTATCTCTCAGTAGACATTGGTTATAGTGGATGAATCTGTGATTCTTAAGTATTCTATATAGTCCTCTCATAGTAAGTCCTTCAGAGTTTTAATCAACATCAGAAGGTTTCTAGGTCTCAAACTATTCTCTTAGCTTTAGGACCTACATGGTTAGTTTGCTTTTCTTTCGAAAAGGAGCTACTAAGTACTCCCACTTCCTAAATGTTATTTTGAAAAATTTCAGTTGTATACAGAAGGAGAGAAAATGCAGTGAACTCTCCTGTCCTTATTCAGCCTCAACAACTAATCTCATAGCTAATCTTATTTTTATATAACCCCATTTATAACAACACTCCATTGATTATTTTGAAGGAAATCTCAAACATCATATGATTTCATCTGTTAATAAATATAGCTCTATGATTAACACACACAAAAAAATAGTGATTCCTTAATATTTGCAAGCATACAGTCAGTGCTCAAATTTCCACATCTCATTTTGTTTTATTTTTTCCTTTACAGTTTGTTTGAATCAGCATCCATACACTGCTATTGGTTGATAATCTCTTAATCTGTAGATGTTCTTTTAAATTTTTTCTTGTAGTTTTTTTATTTGTTGAAGAAACTGGATCATCTGTCCTCTGGATTTTCCCACAGTCTGGGTTTTGCTGGTTTCATTCCCATGGTGCTATTTAGCATATTTTTCTTCCCCTCTTTTTCCTGTATAGTGGTGGTTAGATGTATATATGGTTCAGTATGTAGACATGGTTCAGTATTTCAGCAAGGATACTCCCTTTCACTCTTATGGAACATACTTCTTATACTATACTGAACTAGATACCATAATGTTACTCTAGGGAGCTGTTTTTCTGCTGAGGGCCACTGAGACAAAAGTCATTCTAGGTCTCATTCTTTTCTTTGTTTTCTATTGTCCCCCGCCCGCATTTGACTTCCAGGTTAAGAATGGTTGGGAGGAGACTATTCACCCACCTGTTGATTGTTCCTTTTGCTTGTTGTATTATTTAGTTAAGGATATAGAAGCCACATGACTGTTCTGAATAGTAGTAAATACAGCTTACCTTTTAACAGCTTTTCCAATCTCTCTAGTCTTTTTCCAATATCTCTAGCTTTTCCAATCTCTCTAGGCTTCCTGTGGTACATATAGCCACCTTTCCTACAGGAAAAATTCAGCTAGAGTTATTATATCGAATTCTTGGTATATCTTTGCCCTTTATACTTAGGCTTTGATGAGCATTCTGCAAAGACTTGATGTAACAATCAAGTGATGCTTACAACATCACAGTTTTCTGGATTTTTGAACCAATTCAGCACCAGCAAGGCCATATTCTCATCCTGGGAGACAAAAAGCAGAGTCAGTATCAGTTACACATGAGTAATATCTTTGCCTCTAACCTTCAAGAGTTCTGGAAAGTCATCTTCCTGCAGACCACCCCTGAGTCTGTTTTAATACCTTTTGACTTGTATGGATCTGATATTTAGTTTGCACCAAGGAGTATGATCTGAATACTTTTCCCCACACTGCCATCCCTACCTTGCCTTCCTTTCTTTCCCTTTTCTTCCCTCTATTCCTCCTTTTATTGATCACACATTTATAACTGCCTAATATGCGCCAGGAAAAGAGCTTTTAAGAAACAGATTAATGAGACATAGGCCTTGTCTTCAAGGGAAAGGGTGGACTGCTGGGACCTTTAGTTATCTATATGAAAAAAAAAAGCTTATATCACATGCAGAATCCAGGGAAATTTAACCCCCTAAATGTGAAAAGCAAACATTAAAAAAAAAAAAGCAAACTCTGTGGCCTCATGATAAGACTTTTTTTTTTTAAAGTACTTATTTTATTTATTTTTTAAAATTTTATTTATTTGTTTATTTATTTATGGCTGTGTTGGGTCTTCGTTTCTGTGAGAGGGCTTTCTCTAGTTGCAGCAAGTGGGGGCCACTCTTCATCGCGGTGCGCAGGCCTCTCACTATCGCAGCCTCTCTTGTTGCGGAGCACAGGCTCCAGACGCGTAGGCTCAGCAATTGTGGCTCACGGGCCTAGTTGCTCCGCGGCATGTGGGATCCTCCCAGACCAGGGCTCGAACCCGTGTCCCCTGCATTGGCAGGCAGATTCTCAACCCCTACACCACCAGGGAAGCCCAAGACTTTTTTTTTAAAGGAAGACTTACAACACCAAAAGCACTTCTCATGAAGAAAAACATTAATAAATTTGACTATATTAAAATAAAAGCTTTCTGTAAAACAATGAATGCCATAAAAAGAAAAACAAGCTGCAGATGGGGAGAAGATATATGTAATTCAAATAATTGGCAAAGGATTAGTATCCAAAGTATAAGTGGGCTCCTCTAAGTAAGTAAATATATATATATATATATATATATATATATAATATTGGCAAACAACCAACTAGAAAAATGTGTAAAGGATATGAGTAGGTAGTTCACAGTCAAGATTAGTGGTCATTAAACACGTAAAGATGTTCAACCTCACTAATAGGGGAATGCATATTAAAACAACAAAATATTTCACACACATGAGATTGGCAAAAGCCAATCATTACCATATTTTGGAGAGGATAGAGAGAAATCATTCTCATACACAGCTGATGGAGTGTACTTTGAAGGGCAATTTAGTAATAATTAGAAAGTTGAAAATCAGCATTCCAGAATTCCCCTGCAAGGTTTGTCTATGTATGTTTGTATATGTGTCTGTCTGAGGAAAAGTCTTGGCAGTGTGTATAGTAAGATCTGTGTGCCACATGTTTGTTGCAATATTATGTGTTACAAAAATAGAGCTGGAAATACCATAAAAGTCCTTCAGTGAAAGAAGGTATAAATAAAAAGTGGTATGTTCAAATAATGGGGTACTGTATGTATTAGTTTGCTAGGGCTGCCGCAACCAAGTACCACAGAGGAGGTAGCTTAAACAACAGAAAATAATTTTCTCATAGCTCTGGAGGCTAGGAGTCCAAGATCAAGGTTTCAACAGGGTTGATTCCTTCTGAGGGGTATGAGGGAAGGATCTTTTACAGGGCATTCTCCTTGACTTGTAGATGGCCCTCCCCTTATGTCTCTTCACGTTATCTTCCCTCTATGTATTTCTCTGTGTTCACCTTTCCCTTTTTTTTTTTTTTTTTTTATAGCTACTTTATTTATTTTATTTTTATTTTATTTTTGGCTGTGTTGGGTCTTCGGTTCATGCGAGGGCTTTCTCTAGTTGAGGCAAGTGGGGGCCACTCTTCATCGCGGTGCGGGGACCGCTCTTCATCGCGGTGCGCGGGCCTTTCACTATCGCGGCCCCTCCCGTTGCGGGGCACAGGCTCCAGACGCGCAGGCTCAGTAGTTGTGGCTCACGGGCCCAGCTGCTCCGTGGCATGTGGGATCTTCCCAGACCAGGGCTCGAACCCGTGTCCCCTGCATTAGCAGGCAGATTCTCAACCACTGCGCCACCAGGGAAGCCCACCTTTCCCTTTTTTATAAACACACCAGTCATATTGGATTAACGTCCCTCAAATACTGATTTATTCATTTTGACTTGATTGCCCCTATAAAGACCCTATCCCCAAATAAGGTCACATTCTGAGGTACTGAGGGTTAGGACTTCGACATATGAATTTTGGGGTGGGAGAGATACAATGCAACCCATCACACTATGTAACAGTTAAAAATGGATAAACTAGAACGAATCAAAATAGATAAACTTCTAAAGCCTATTAGGTAAAAGGAAAAAAAAGATAGAGTGATATATGCATCATAATTCCATGTCTATAAAGTAAACAAAACTGCTTTATATAGTTTATGAGTATACTCAACATCTATAGTAAAAATCTCAACATTTATGGGAATGGTAAACAGCAACTTCTGGATAGTTCTCACCACTGAGAAAGGAATGGTGAAATGCAATTGCAAAAGGACCATAGCAGCTTCAGTTTTATCTGTAAAGTTTTCTTCCTTAAGGGAACTAAGGCAAAATGTTCAGATTTGTTCAAACTGGCTGGCAGGTACATGAGTGTTATTAATATTCTTTGTAACTTTCCTATATTCCTGCAACTTGATAATTTAAAAAATAGTAAGAGAAAAGAAAATACTAACTCAGTGAATGGAATAATGTCACCAAGTTGAAAAGTTAATTTTAATAATATAAACAGTAATTAAATCATAGGCAAAAGTTATAAAGTAGTGACAGAGTTAATTCTGGTTGAAATTAGTTTTAATGTTCAGAGCAACAAAATGAATTTTATGATAAAATTAACAAACATTTATAATACAGGCATACCTTGGAGATATTACAGATTCGATTCCAGACCACTGCAATAAAGTGAATATCAGAATAAAGTGAGTGGCATGGATTTTTTGGTTTCCTAGTGCATATAAGAGTTATGTTTACAATATACTGTAGTTCATTAAGTGTGCAATAGCATTATGTCTAAAAAAAAAGCAATGTACATACCTTAATTTAAAAACACTTTATTGCTAAAAAATTCTAACTATCACCTAAGGCTTCAGCGGGTCATAATCATTTTGCTGGTGAGGGTCTTGCCTTGATGTCGATGCTGCTGACTGATGAGGGTGGTGGTTGCTGAAGGTTGGGGTGGCTATGGCAATTCTTAAAATTGCAGTAAAGCTAGCCACATCGATTGACTCTTCCTTTCAAGACTGATTTCTCTGTAGCATGCAGTGCTGTCTGATAGCATATTACCTACAGTAGAACTTCTTTAAAAATTGAAGTCATTCCTCCCAAACTCTGCCACTGCTTTATCAACTAAGTTTATGTAATATTCTAAATCCTTTGTTGTTGACATGTCAACAATCTTCACAGCATCTTTACCAGAAATAGATTCCATCTCAAGAAGCCACTTTCCTTGCTCATCCATAAGAAGCCACTCCTCATCCATTCAGGTTTTCTCATGAGAGTCCAGCAATTCGGTCACATCTTCAGGCTCCACTTCTAATGCTGGTTCTCTTGCTATTTCTATCACCTCTGCATTTACTTCCTCCACTGATGTTCTGAACCCCTCAGAGTCATCCGTGAAGGTTGGAATCAACTTCTTCCAACTTGAATCATGAATGGAATCTAGAGTGATAAATCCTTTCCAGAAGGTTTTCAATTTACTTTGCCCAGGTCCATCAGAGGAATCACTGTCTGTGGCAGCTATAGCCTTACAAAATGTATCTCTTAAAGAATAAGACATGAAAGTCAAAATAAGTCCTGATTCATGGGCTGCAAAATGGTTGTGTTAGCAAGTGTGAAAGCAACATGAATTTTGTTGTACATTTCCATCAGAGCTCTTGGATGACCAGGTACATTATCGATAAGCAGTAGTATTTCGAAAGGTATCTTTTTTTTTTTTTTTTTTTGAGCATAAGATGTTCAATAAACTATGTTATAAACAGACGTGATTCCATCTAGGCTGAGTAGATTTGGCATAATTCTTAAGGGCCCTAGGATTTTCATAGTGGTAAAATGAGCATTGGCTTCAACTTAAAGTCACCAGCTGCATTAGCCCCTAACAAGAGAGTCAGCCTGTCCTTTGAAGCTTTGAAGCCAGGCATTGACTTTTTCTCTCTAGCTATGAAAGTCCTAGATGGCATCTTCTTCCAGTATAAGGCTTTTTTGTCTACGCTGAAAATCTGTTGTTTAGTGTAGCCACCTTCATTATTGATCTTAGCTAGATCTTCTGGATAACTTGCTGCAGCTTCTACCTCAGCATTTGCTGCTTCACCTTGCACTTACATGTTATGAAGGTGGCTTCTTTCCTGGAACCTCATGAACCAACTTCTGCTAGCTTCAAACTTTTCTTCTCCTTCATTGAATTGCAGAGAGTTAAGGCCTTGCTCTGGATTAGGCTTTGGCCAAAGGGAATGTTGTGACTAGTTTGATCTTCTTTCCAGACCATTCAAACTGTCTCCATATCAGCAATAAGGCTGTTTTGCTGTCCTATCATTCATGTGTTCACCAGAGTAGCACTTTTAATTTCCTTTGCATTTGCAAGTTGGCTGACTGGTGCAAAGGCCTAGCTTTGGGCCTGTCTCAGCTCTCTACATGCCTTCCTCACTTAGCTTAATTATGTTTAGCTTTTGATATTAAGTGAGGGACATATGACTCTTCCTTTCACTTGAACATGTAGAGGCCATTGTAGGGTTATTTATTGGCCTAATTTCAAAATTGCTGTGTCTTAGGGAATAGGGAGGCCTGAGGAGAGGGCAAGAGATGGGGGATTGGCTGGTCAGTGGAGCAATCAGAACTCACATAACATTTATTGATTAATTTTGCCATCTTATATGGGCTCAGTTCATGGTGCCTCCAAACAGTTATAATAGTGACATCAAAGATCACAGATCACTGTAACAGGTATAATAATAATGAAAAAGTTTGAAATATTGCAAGAATTACCAAAATATGACAGAGAGACATGAAGTGAGCCAATGCTGCTGGAAAAATGGCACCTGTAGATTTGCTTGATGCCGGGTTTCTCATCAACTTTCAATTTGTAAAAAATGCATTGTTTGTGGAGAGCAAAAAAGCAAAATGCAATAAAACAAGATATTCCCGTGTCCTTTGTAAAAAGCAAGAAGTTCACTTTTCATACCTGAAGAAGTTTGAACTTTTGAAGTGACTCATTTGTGGAGCATTGTGTTGGGCATGTTAGGAAGCATCTTATATGTGACTCAACACATAGCATGTAAATGACTTTATTCTCTACAGTCTAGAGCAGTGGCTCTTAACTAGGTATGTATGGTAGTAGGTGGGGCGTTTCTGGTTGTTATAATGTCTCTTGACACTTAGTGGGCAACATCTAGTAATGCAAAACATCCTGTAATGTATAGGACAAACTTGTACAGTAAAGAAGGATGCCAATAAATGTCAATGGCCCATTGAGAAATGTTGGTCTACAGGCTAATTTCCTTTCAAAGCAGATCACCTGAAGGTTCATAAAAGCAGATAAGAACTGTGAGACAGTAACTATTTTTAAAGCATTTTGGGTTATAAAAATAAACAGTACTTTCTTGATTAGTCACCGGTAGCATCAAAATGATTTTTTCTTAGTTTTATGATAACAATTATTTGTTTTTCATTGAGGTAAAATTTACATAACATAAAATTAACCATTTGAAGTGTACAGTTCAGGGACTTCCCTGGTGGCGCAGTGGTTAAGAATCCGCCTGCCAGTGCAGGGGACATGGGTTCGATCCCTAGTCTGGGAAGATCCCACATGCCGCAGAGCAACTAAGCCTGTGTGGTGCAACTACTGAAGCCCGCGCCTAGAGCCTGTGCTCCACAACAAGAGAAGCCACCGCAGTGAGAAGCCCATGCACCACAATGAAGAGTAGCCCCCGCTCAACGCAACTAGAGAAAGCCTGCATGCAGCAACAAAGACCCAACGCAGCCAAAAATAAATTAAATATAAATAAATAAAGTGTACAATTCACTGGTATTTAGTACATTCACAGTGTTGTGTAACCAACACCTCTGTCTAGTTCCAGAATTTTTGTCATTACCCCAAAATGAAACCCCATATGCATTAAGCAGTCACTTCCCATTCTCCTGTCCTCTCAGCCCCTGGCAACCACCAATCTGTCTTCTTAGATATTGTGGGTATTTTATATATATGAAATCATATAATATGTGACCTTCTGTGTCTGCCTTCTCTTACTTAGCATAAAATTTTTAAGATTCGTCCATGTTTGGCACATGTCAGTACTTAATTCCTTTTTGTGGCTAAATAATCCCATTGTGTGGCTGTATTGCATTTTGTTTATTCATTCATCCATTGATGGACATTTGGGTTGTTTTCACCTTTTGGCTCTTGTGAATAGTGCATCTGTGAATATTTATATACAGGTTTTTGTTGGCATAGCTGTTTTCATTTCTTTGGGTATATACCTAGGAGTAGAATTGCTGGATTGTATGGTAATTCTGTGTTTAACTTTTTTAGGAAACGCCAAACTGTTTTCCACAGCAAGTCTACCATCTTGAATTCCCACCAGTAGTGTATAATCGTTCCAATTTCTCCACATCCTCACCAACAGATCCCAGTTATATTTAAGATTACATACTAAGTAATTGAATCAAAATGTCTGGATAGTGGGATTCAGGGTAGTTTCTGTTTTCTTTTTTATATTTTTCTGGCTACACCTTTTAACCTTTATAGAATTAGCCACTATTACTATGGTTATTTTTTTAATGTAAAATTTTATTTGTTCTCATTTGAGCAAACTAAAAGTAAATGCTTCACATTCATTATCGACAAGTGTAAGGTTAAAATTCGTTTTATATGATGGACTGTGAGCTGAGTTGTAATCCACAAAAAAGATCTGAAGTCTTAATATATTTTAACAGAAGTATTTTACAAGAGAAGAATGTAAGAGTTTGATTTGTCCTGGCAAGACTAGAATGCAAAAGGTTCTTATGGTTGATGTATTACACGGTACCTCTGCTACCTCAGATTTTCTGTGGCTGAAGTCTCGTATCTAGTGTTCACAGATCTCTATTTCAGCAACACAAGAATTTTGAATCAAGAATATAGGAATTGTGAGTCTGAATTCAAACTTGGGACTCCAAATAAATTTAGAAGTAGTACTGAACTTTTGGATGGAGGCCAAACTGGTGTTGGAAGAGATGAGTGGGAGTCTCTTAGAATGATATTATTTGCATTAAACAAATAGTTTAGAAACAATTTGTTTAAAGTGGGGATACAGAGGTTCTGAAATGTTTTTAGCAAGAGAAGTCTCTAAGTGTCCTTTCACGCATCCTTTTACTTACAGTGTATTTATTATATACCATGTGTGTTTGGCCCATGACTGTTAATTTAGTTATTGTATCATATTTTAAGTCTGAAGAAAGGGAAATATTACAGGGTATTTTTGTGAAGTGTTTCTTTGAGGTAAAGTAGGCTTAGATTAAGTTGATTTGTTTTTGTTTTTGTTTTTTAAACACGTGCTTCTTAAATTTACTCTCTTTTGTGTAGTCCTACTGGGTAAGAAAGTTTTCCCCAGCTTCACTCTGTAATTTGATTTAGGGAAAACAAAATATGCTTTCTCAAACTGTACCCCTCTTCCTTAAGTTTTATATGCTCTCCTTGTTGGTGTGTTTTCCCCTTTTTCTTACTCCATTGGTCTAGGATTAAGCTTTACTTTATAACATTGTGGTGATCTGACTTGATATGCGAAGGTTGAACTAAAAGATTTAGAAGATGAATGATTGGCATGTTTCATAAACTTTGTAATTACAATAGCACAGCAAAATTATGATCCTGATATTTTGTTTTTATCTAATACCAAAATACCAGGTTGATACAATTTAATTAAAATGTTTACAAAATAACGATTTTTTTAAAAACTCAGTGAGACCAAAAGTTTAATGCATATCAAATATTATCAATTATCAACAATTCAGAAAATGTCAAAAACCTTATAAAAATATGAATGTTAAATATATATTATTTGAACATAAGCTATTTGTGGATAAAATTAACAAAATAGTTTTATTCAAAAATAAAAATGAAGAACACTTAAGTGCAGGTTCAAATGTGCATCAGTGGTTCATTATTGAGCGATGATCGTATCTTTGTGCATATTTTTCCTGCTGCTGAAGAAGTTTTCTTAAACTTAGCAAGTTGAAATAATGGTGAAAAAATAATTATAATCCCCAGTATATTCATAGATAATCTCATTTCTTGTTTGATAGCTTTGAGATTTTTAATTTAAATTTTATATATTTAATTTTCATTTTTGATTGAAGTCTTAATGCTCATAGTTTAATGAGTCAAAAAGGTCTTACAGGACTAGCTAAGAACCACAGTCCCCCAGCCACTAACTCATTGCCTTGTCAGAGGGAAAAGCCAAGTGCAATAAATACCTCCTCTCTCTTTTGCTCTCTCACCTCCTTCTCGTGACTAATATCAGCCCACTGGAAACCAAAAGGGAAGGAAGCCATATAGATACAATGCATAAAGGCCAACGTCCTTTTGCAGAGGGTGGGAATTGGATCTGAAAGGGCAAACAGGAAAAATTTAGCCCAATAGTTTTAATTTCTAAGACACCACTTTTTAGTGACTTTTTTTTTTTATAGTAATATGGTACCCAATTTTTGGTTTTTACCTTTGTGAGGATTAAAATTTTTTTCCTTCTTTCATGGTCTTCTTCCTTCCAAGTGTGGGTTTCATGCCCCCTTTATAAGGGGAATGTTCTGTCTTTCATATTAGAGATTTTCCCCAATTGTATACCCATCTGAGTGAATTTAAGAGTGAGGCACAAAAAGCTGACAGGAAGGTCTTTGCTGGTGGATGGGGCTTCTGCTTTCTCATTCAGTAGGCCTGAAGGGGGACTTACAAATTTGCATTTCTAACTAGTCCCAGGTGTTGCTAGTCCAAGAATCACATTTTAAGAACCATTTTATTAAGGCGACTCACATCTATGAAAGGAATGGATCGGAAGGAAGCAGAGGGAAAGTTAAGCTGCAGTGCCGAGAGTTCTGAAGCTAGAATAGCCCATCAGAGATGTCCAAGTTAAGACAAAGAGCTGGGCCTTTAATACCCACATGTTGATCAGCCTCTGGATGTGGGCTGTCCCTGGAAGGAGATATGACCTTAGGCAGTGAAGTTTTCTTCAGCATAGGTATCCCCATAGGGGGCTGACAACTGAGGGCTTTCTGCTGGAAGCACTCCCAGCAGGTGTCGGGGACAGAGTCCTTCTTTCCTGAAAAGGGGAAATGGGGCAGTATATTACAGAGTCCATATATGCTCTTTCCCAGTCATTTGCCGAGCTTCTTTGGATATGTAAGTTTGTGTTTTTTGCAAAATTTGGGGAAATTCTGGTCATTATCAGATATTTTTCTGTCTCATTATCTTCTCCAGTGGTACATAATTAGACCACTTGATATTGTACTATGAATCTCTGAAGCTCTGTTTATTATTTTGAAGATCTTTTTCTTTCTCCTTTCGAATCAGTAAAATGTATTGATTTATTTACTGGTTTAGTGTCCCCTTTTCTGCTGTAGCTGATCTCCTTTAAGGTAATCCAATGAATTTTTCATTTCAGATATTGTCCTTTTTACTTCTAGAATTTCCATTTGGTTCTTTCGTTTTGGTTCCATCTCTCAGCTGAGAGTCCTCCCAGGTGTACATTTATTATGACCATATTTTCCTTTAAATACTTGAATGTGTTTGTAATACCTTCTTTGAAGTCTTCATCTGCTAATTCTGATGTCTAGGTCATTCAGGATTTTGTTTCTTTGAGCTGCTTTTTTTTCTTGACTCTGGGTCTCTTTTTCCTTTGTTCTGGTAAATTTTGCTTGTGTAATGGGTATTGTGAGTGATATGTTGTAGACTTTGGATTCTGTTATTTTTCTCTGATGAGTGTTGATTTTTTTTATCCTGGTTGCCAGTTAACAGGGCTGGATTCAAACTCCAACATTATCTCTTCTGTGTTAAGTAACAACAAAAGTCTCAACTCACATCTTTACACCTTCCAGCTATTGCTTTTTGCTGGTAACCTTGGAGTCTTCCCCAAATGAAGGTCATCCAAATATTTGGGCATAGTTTATACAGAAATTTTGTGGCATTTTCCTGTCTGGGATTCATCTTTATTTTACAGTGGCTCTGGCAGCCCTAGACTTTGTCCTGTGGCTCCTCAGCTAGCAAGAAGGCAGATTTCTGCTTCCATCCTGAGTGAGTGTTGCTGTGTGGGCAGATAAGTGCTGTCAGGCAACAGCCCTATAAATACAGCTCCTACCTGGTGCAGTTCCTTCTTTTAAGGATGGCTTCCCTCCAGTTGCTACCTATTTTTGTTCTTGTTTGTTTTTATATTTTAATGTTTGTTTTTATATTTTATCCACAGTATATAATTGTTAAGGGTGGGAAGGTTACTCTAATATAAGTTAGCTTGTCATTTCAAAGCAGAACATTACAATATTGAAGCATTATTCTATTTTAGTTCAGTCAGTCAAAACATCCATTATTCAAAGAATATTTTAGGAAATTGTAAAACATCCACTAAATGGAATATTACAATACATTATGTTAAATTTTTTTTTTTAAGGGATAAGTACATTTTTTATTTATTTATTATTTATTTATTTATTATTTATTTTTGGCTGTGTTGGGTCTTCGTTTCTGTGCGAGGGCTTTCTCTAGTTGTGGCAAGTGGGATCCACTCTTCATCGCGGTGTGCGGGCCTCTCACTATCGCGGCCTCTCTTGTTGCGGAGCACAGGCTCCAGACGCGCAGGCTCAGCAGTTGTGGCTCACGGCCCTAGCCGCTCAGCGGCATGTGGGATCTTCCCAGACCAGGGCTCGAACCCGTGTCCCCTGCATTGGCAGGCAGATTCTCAACCACTGCGCCACCAGGGAAGCCCTATGTTAAATTTTTGAAACAAAATTTGGAAACAACAAGGATGTCTGCTATCACTGCTACTCTTTACCTTTAGATGAGAGATTTTAGCCAAAGTAATTAGATAAGAAGCGGGGGGTGGGGGTGGGGGGAGGCCTAAAGATTGGAAAGGAAGAAAAATATTTTCATTAATTGTAAGTGAAATTATTATCAACAAGAGAATCTACATACTATTAGAATAGATAAGAGTTCAGGAAGGCTGCTGGATATAAGGTCAGCATAGAATACCAATAGTTTTTCTGCACATCAGCATGCACATTAGCAAAAGCCAATTAGAAAACATATTAAGAAAAAAGAGATACAGTTTACAATACCATCTACAAACTACCTAGTACTCTATAACAAAAGATATAGAGAAAATTACATGACATTTTTAAAGGACAGACAAGAATAAATTCAAATTATCAGTCAACTCCCCCAGTTCAATCTATAACATCAGTGCAGTTCAATAAAACTCTTAGGACTTTTGTTGAGTTGGAAAAACAAAAAGCTCACCTGGAAATTAGAGGTCCAAGAATTATCAAGGCTGTTCCGAAAATGATTGAGGAGTGTCATACAAATTCAAAATGTGGTGTTGGCTTAAGTATAGACAAGTAGATTAATAATAAAACTGAAAAAAAGCTGGAAACAGATTCAAACATATATGTAAACTTGACATAATAAAATAGAGAACAACTGGTTTGCCAAATACCAAACAAGAATAAATTCTGATTAAAATAAAGATCAAAAACAAAAAAGCTAACTTCAAAAATTTTAGAATGAAATATAGAATGTCTTTAAAACCTTAGCTAGATAGGATTTCTTACGACAAAAAACACAGGTCATAAAGGAAAAAAATTAATAAATTTTACTAAGTCAAAAATTTAAACTTTAGTAAGTTATTAAAATGTACCACTAACAAACTTAAGATAAGTATATGTAACAAACAAAAGATTAGTATCCAGAATATATTAAGAACTACTACAATTTAATAAGAAATCATCAACTCCACTTAAGAATCGGCAAAAGCCAAGAACCAACAGTTTATGGAGGAGAACCCATGTGGTCAAAAAGCAGGTGAAAAGGTATACAACAATGCTAGTAATTGGGATAATGACAAGGAGTTTTTCATACCCATTAGAATGGTAAGTTTTTTTTTTTTTAAAGGAATTCCTTTTTTTAAAAATAATTATTTATTTATTTATTTTTGGCTGTGTTGGGTCTTCGTTTCTGCGCGAGGGCTTTCTCTAGTTGCGGCAAGTGGGGGCCACTCTTCATCGCGGTGCGCTGGCCTCTCACTATCGTGGCCTCTCTTGTTGCGGAGCACAAGCTCCAGACGCGCAGGCTCAGTAGTTGTGGCTCACGGGCCTAGTTGCTCCGCGGCATGTGGGATCTCCCCAGACCAGGGCTCGAACCCGTGTCCCCTGCATTGGCAGGCAGATTCTCAACCACTGCGCCACCAGGGAAGCCCGTAAGTTTTTAATATATGTCAACATAATATATGTATCACATATAAATGGCATATGTATATACATTTTTTTTTTCACGGAAGTTGACAGGAAAATAGGGACTACATATACTGCTGATGGAAGTATGAATGTATACAAGTGCTTGCGAGAGGAATTCTGTAATACATAATAAAACTGAAAAGATACATCCATGAATCCTAGAAAATCAACTTTTAGACTTATAACTGAGAAATTTTTTATTGTGTGTACCAGGAGACATGTACAAAGACGTTATTGCAGCATTGTTTGTAGAAAAACTGGAAAGTACATAATTGGCTTTCAATAGAGGAATAGATGAATAAATTTGATACATTCATTCAATGGACTACTTTGAGCAGTTGAAATAAATGGACTTCATCTAAGTGCGTCAACATGGAAAGATCTCAAAAACAAGGTTGAGTGAAAAGGACATTTGCAGAATATATACAATGTAATGGCATTTATATAAACATTTAAAAGCTTCATGGAGCAATAGTGTATGTTGCTTGTAGATCTAATACAGGTATTGAAATACCACCTGGGAAGGTTATACATCAGATTAATGATGGTTGTGTTTGGGAAGGTAGGGGAGGGTGTGAGACTGGACAGAAGAACAAAGGGGACTTAAATGTCTTCTATATCCCTCTATCATGTTTGTGTTAAGTATGAAGGGCTAGATTTAGATGTGTTCCCATTTTACTTTGTAAGTTTATTCTTTAAAAGGCTGTCTTTTACATATTCTTTTCAGAGATTTACCAAGTTGTTTGTTTGTGATAGGAAGTCACAGTCATCCTCCTTAGATATCCTGTAGAGCAGTCAAGTTTCTCGTAGAAGGGGAATATATTTAGATCTATTGTTTTTAAAATAATCACATTTTCAAGTTCATTTTAATTTCTCTAAAAACGGTTTCTTAAGTGGTCCCAAAGAGTTGTCTTTATATGGGGGACTAAATGTCTGTTTGTCATTCATTTATTCAACAGATTTTATTGAACATCTAACATATGCCAAATGATAATACAGCAGTGAGCAAAACAGATGAATCCTGCTGTCATGGAGTTTAAATTCTAGACAAGGAAGATAGCCAGTAAACAAATAAATTAATAAAAATATAAAATGGTGGTAAGTGCAATAATGAAATTTAAAACAGGATAAGAAGGATAGAGCGTGATGGAGAGTGTTTTACATGAGGAATTAGTCAGGGAAGAAGTGTCTGTGAAAGATAATATTGAGCAAAGTCATGAGGAAAGTGAACAGATAAGTTATATGGGAGAAGATTCTTAGATGCTGACCGAAAAAGCCAGTGCAAGGCCCTACTCCTGCCTTGAGAAGCAGCATGGAGGACAGCGTGGCAGGAGCTGAATGGATGAGGAGTAGACTAATATGAGATGAGATTAGAAAGATAGCAGAGGGCTGGATCATACAGGGCTTTGTTGGCCATGATAAGGACCTTGGAGCATAGGACTAATGTGTACGGTATCACTCTGGCCACTTGGTTGAGAATAGCCCACAAGGTTGGTGGTGGGGATGTAAAAATAGAAGCAGGGCGACCAGATAGAAGGTTATTATAACAGTTTTGAAAAGAAATGATAATGGTTTAAACCAAGGTGGTGAGAAATGGTTGTTTTGGTTTTTTTTTAATTTATTTTTGGCTGTGTCGGGTCTTAGTTGCCGCACACAGGATCGGCATGTGGGCTTCTTTCTAGTTGTAGCACTCAGACCTGTCTCTAGCTGTGGCACGTGGGCTCAGTCTTTTCTCTAGTTGTGGCATGCGGGCTTCTATCTAGTTGGGGCATGCAGGCTCAGTAGTTGCAGCATGTGGGCTTAGTTGCCCCGTGCCATGTGAGATCTTAGTTCCCCGACCAGGGATCGAACCCGAGTCCCCTGCATTGGAAAGCAGATTCTTAACCACTGGACCAACAGGGAAGTCCCGGTTTTATTTTTGATATATTACTTTGTAGCATCAATTCTTAATCTGTAGATTACGTTCTTATCTCAGGGAAACTGTGGGAGTTATTAAGAAGAGGGAAAAACAGCACACTTTAGCTGCTAATGAGTGAGAAGCTATACACACAATCTCCAAAGATTTTAAACTTCTAAAGATCTTCTGTGGGATGGTAAGGAGGGGATTTCAGTTCCTCTTACCTAGAGGTATCATTTACTTTTCCTTTCAGTCATTGTGAATTTTGCAGTTGAGCTTAATCCAGTCATACTTTGTTCTTTAAATAATGAAATTTGAAATTCAAGTACAGGTGTAAAATTTTGAGGTTACTGATTGAGTTAACTGAATTGTGATTTAAATACTTATTTTTTCTTACTCTATAGATTAACTGTATAGCTATATACAAAGGTAAATAACCACTTTTTTTGCATTTATTTGGCTCTAGAACCTTTTATGGAAAATAATTTGGTTTGTAACATCTATTCAAGATAGTATATAAACTGTCTTTGAACTTTTGCATGATTTCATTGCATTTGCACTTCGATGTGTTAAAATCCAAATTACAGTTCAGTTATTTTATACTGGCTTCATTTGTATTATATATTAATTGTTCACTTATATTCAGTAGTTCAGTTAAATTTTTATATAGTGGCTTTTTGTGTTATTTATTTCTAAATATAGTCTTTCTCTCCCACTTATTACCATATTAGCTAATCTTTATTATCACTTATATGTCTATGGATTCCATGCGTGTGTGTTTGTGTGTGTGTGTGTGTGTGTGTGTGTGTACATGAGGGAGGGGGAGAAAGAGAGGAGGGGAAGAGAATTACTTTTTTTTTTTTTTAATTTTTTGGCCATGCCACGCGGCATGCAGGCTCTTAGTTCCGCAACCAGGGATGGAACCTGCACCCCCTGCAGTGGAAACGAGGAGTCTTAACCACTGGACTGCCAGGGAAGTCCTCGAGAGAATCTACTTTGTAATAAGTCTTTAGAAATACAGATAATGTTACACCATTATGGCTTTTAAATGCTAAACAAATCATTGTCCAGAGTGGCAGGCATACAGTAAAAATCATGATTCATTGTAAACTCTGTGTTCTATTTCTATGTGTAATAATACATCTGCACTTTTATGTATCACTAGAAACAAACTTTGTTCAAAAACATCTTTTACAAAGATAGAGCATAACAACAATAGGGTGACTGTAGCAGTGAACTCAGAAAATATTCTGATCATGCTTTAGGATTGAATTTAGTACAATGAGTGGGAAATAGATTTTTGTTTTGCTTTGTGAAACATGCAGTTTTAGGGTATGATGCCTAATCTTAAGAAGTTTTGCTTTTTTTTTTCATAGTACAGATAACGAATTACCATGTCTGTTTGAAAATACTTTGAACATTTAATAAATTTATCAGTCTTATTAACTTAACTTTCTTTTTCTTTTAGCAAAACTATACAATCTAAAGTGGACTGCATTTTGGTAAGTAAAATAACTAATCTTAAAGTTCTTTTGTTATAAGGCTTTTCCCACTATATAAAATACAACATTTTTGAGTAAATATTTATTTTAAGTATAACTAAATTTTAGTGAATAAAATTTGACATTTAATTACAACCCTAGGGGTGAACTGGCTATGTGCTGTCTAGATACTTTCCTATATCCCATCAATAATGAAATCATAATCTGAGGTAATTGCATGTTTTTGAAACTTACTGGCTTTTACTAAAGATCACTTCAGCATTTAATAAAGTGAATGTTTATTTTTCTGTTCTAATAACTCTTAAAGGATTTGTTAAAGAAAAAATTCAAGATGTTTGATGGGTTAAGTTTTGTTGTGATAGTGTATTTTTTGTATTTGGGTTGCTAGACTTCAGGAATTAAAGCCACAATAATAGTTTACATTCAGGTTTGACTTACAGACTATAAGAATTTGTTTAAATGATAGCTTTTTAAAATACTTTATGGGTTGGTTTTTGTTGCTATAATATACTTTTTATGTTTGGATTGCTGGCCTTCAGGCGTTAAAGCCACAAAAATAGTTTAAATTTAGATTGTGTTTTTAGTTCCTTAGATCTTTTCTTAAACATATGAGGGAAGAAGTATGCAGCTACTGAGACTACTGGAATAGTACTGACTTCTTTCATGGAAGTGTTTATTAATGGAATGTTCCCTAGGCTCTAGAATATTCAGTGACTCTGCACTGTTAGATTCCCCAAAATGGCACTGCAGTTAGTCCTCTTTCTATATTTGTGATATCAGAACTTTCTTATTCAGGTTCAGGTCTTCACTATAAGCTAACATTTTTTTGTTAGGGAGTAAGTGTCTGTAGTGTCTGGTGCTGAAATAGTATGTGATCTTATTAACTTATGATATTATTATTAGTTTCTAGGTAGGTGAGTAGATAACAGTACTTCATAGGAGAACAGGTAATTTGATCAGTTCTCTTATGCCTTTCTAACCTAATAGTTAAGAAAGAGGACTTTGTGGGGATGTTTTCCCCTTTTTTTCACTTACCTTTATTATCTTTTTTTTCCCACAGTAACCCTCTGAAGTAGATAATCTTGTTACTTCCCTTTTACAAATGAAGAAACTGATGCTCTTGCATTTACTTCAAAAAATAATTATTGAGCCCATGCTAGATATAAGGGATACAACATTAAAAGGACATGTTGCCTTGCCCTCAAGAAATTCAATCTGTTAAAATAGATTTAATAGTGCTCTTATGATCTAGGGAGGTGGTGATTGGGGATGGAGGGGCGACCTTACCCCCACCCCCCAGAGCATTTTCTGAATCTCCCATCTCTGGAGTCTCATTGTTTATATCTATCACTCAGTAACTATTGCATAATTACTCTGTGCTAGACCCTGCCTGGGTGTCAGAATACAGTGGTAAACAAGACAGATACAGTTGCTATCTAAGACCTCCTGCCCCCTTTTTTTTTTTTTTTCAGTATCTGAGATAATGTTGGAGGATTATTGAATTTTTTCTTTTCATTGAGAAAATTGAGACAGAAGACTAGTATAATTTATTAAATATGCCATTTATAAAATACTAAATAAGAACAAAAAGGGTTTTTTTAATCTTTCAAGAGTTCAGAAGTGTTTATATTTTAGCATAAGTTTTAAAGTTATATGTATTTGATGAACAAGATAGTAAGATCTCTGTCTTCATGAATCTTACATTTTATTGAGTGATAGTAAGATCTCTGTCTTCATGAATCTTACATTTTATTGAGTGAAGTAGACATTAAGTGAATGGTAAAATAAATAAGCATTATAACTTCAGATAACAATAAATACTATTACAAAATTTTTAAAGGCAAAAGGAGACAACTGATGGTAGGTAAGATAACCTCAGATTGGGTGATTAGGAAAAGTCTCTGAGGAAATGACATTTGAGAGAAGACCTGAATAATAGGAAGCCAGTCTTGTGTGAAGGTCTGCCAGTAACACATACTAGGCAGAGGGAACAGAAAGTACAAAAATTCTGAAGCAGGAATGAGTCTGGCATGTTTGAAGAATACAAAGAACCCAGTATGCTGGAACTTATGAAAGGAGGAGAGGATGATAGGAGAAAAGTCTAGATAGGGCTTACTTAGCTATGGCAAATAGTATGTATTTTCTTCTAAGTGAATGGAAAGTCAATTAAAAGGTTTTAAGTAAGAAAACAGTATGATCTAGTTTTGTTTTTTGTTTTTTGTTTTTGTTTGTTTTTTAATAGCTTAGCTGTTGTTGGAAAATGGGCTTGTAGGGGGATAAGAGTAGAAGCAGGAAAGCCAGTTAGGCTATTGGAAAAGTCCAAATGAGAATATAAGGCTCTTGCTCAGATGATGGCAGTGGAAGATGGGGAAAAAATAGATGAATTCAAGGCATATTTTCGATATAAAGCCATTAGGCCTTGCTTGCTGACGTATTGAAGGTGAAGGGAGAAACAAAGAGGAATTAAGGATAATTTCTTTTGGTCTAAAGGATTTCCTTTAGTATTTCTTACAAGGCAGGTTTGCTCATAATGAATTCTCTTGATCAGTATTTATCTGTGAATGTCTTTATTTTACTTTCAGTTTTGAAGGATAGTTTTCCTGGAGATAGAATTCTTAATTAACAGGGTTTTTTTTTTTTTAATTTCATCTCTTTGAATATGTCATTCCACTGCCTTTGGCCTTCATTGTTTCTGATGAGAAGTCAGTCATTAATCATGTTGTTTTCTGGTACATGATGAGTTGTTTTTCTCTTATTGCTATCAAGATTCATTCATAAATTCATTCACTGTTTGTTCACTCACCACCTACTCTTGCTTTCAACAGTGTGACTATATATGTAGGTGTGGATCACTTTGTGTTTATCCTACTTTGGGTTTGCTGAGTTTGCATCTGTAGATTAATCTGATTTGGGAATTTTTCAGCCATTATTTCTTCAAATACTTTTTGTGTCCTTTGAATTCCCCTCTCCATAGGAAGCTGCCATTGCACAGCTGTTGAAATGATTGATTTTATCACTCTAGTCTCTGGGGCTTTGTTTCTTTTTTTCTGATTATTTTTCCCTGTGTTCTAGTTTCTCTATTTTTATTAAGATTCCCTATTATTTCATTCCTTGTCATCATGTTTTCCTTTTTATGTTTAAACACAGTCAGCCTCATCCATGTGGGATAGGTCATGGGAGAAGCGCCAAGCAAGAGTAAAACAGACTCTCACAGTACCTGAAGTTCAGCAGTTTTTAATGACCAAAGACTTCTCAGTTTGTTGCCTTTCATCAGTTTCCAAAGCCCTAAAATCATTCTTTTTGACAATTTTTCATCATTTTAGAGTTATTTTGAGGGGAGGATTTGCTGGCTATTCATTCCATTTGGTCTAGATAGCTCAGCTTTCTCACATAGATTTTATCATGTTTTCTTCAAGAAGTTTTATAGTTTTAGCTTTTTCTATTAGGTCTGTGAACCATTTTGATTTAAATTTCTGTTTGGTATAAGGTGAACTGCAGTGTTTATTTTTTACCATATGGATAGATATCCAGTTGTTCCAGCATCACTTATTGAAAAGTCTACCCTTCCCCAATCACCTCCTATATCAAAAACCATTATGTGTGGGTCTTTGACTAGAGTCTCTTTTTCCATCAATTGCTGTCTCTTTCTTTATGACATCACCACACTGTCTTGTTTACAGTAGCTTTGTCAAAAGTCTTGACATCAGGTAATGTGATAATTCAAATTGGTTTTGGCATTTCCATACAAATTTCAGAATAACCTTGTCAATTTCTTTCAAAAAAAAAAGTCTACTGGGATTTGCTTGTGATCACAGTGAATTTATTGATAGATTTGGGGCCAGTGGACATCCTAATGACAAGTTTTCTAATCCATAAGCATAGTATATCTCCATATTAGTGGATTCTTCTGTAATTTCTCTCAGCAGTGTTTTCTAGTTTTCTGTGTATAGGTTTTATATATATTTTGCTTAAATTATTCCTAGATATTTTAAGATTTTGGATGTTATCACAAATGGCATTAAAAAGTGTTTGTTATCCAATGTTTTGTTGCTAATATTTACATTGACCTTGTGAGTATGCAGACTTACTAAATTCTCATATGAGATGTAGAGTTTTTTGGATTTTCTACCAAATCAATCATATTATCCATGAATAAAGAAAAGTTTAATTCCATTTCAGTCTAAATGTCTATTTATTCATTTTTCTCACCTTATTCACAGCTAGGACCTTCAGTTCAATGTTGAATAGAAATGGTGAGAATTAGATTTCCTTCCCTTGTTCTCAGTCTTAGGAGAAAGCCGTTTATTCATTCACCTTACAATGTGATGTTAGCATTAGCTTTTTTATGAATGCTCTTTTCAAGTTGAACATGTTCCCTTCTGTTCCTATTTTGCTAAGAGGATTTTTATCAAAAATACATGTTGGATTTTATCGAATGATTTTTCTGCACTTACTGAAATAATCACATGGTACTTCTACATGATTCTATTAACAAGGTGAATTAACACTGATGGATTTTCCAAAATCAACCATCTTTGCATTCCCCTGGTAAACTCCATATGGTGCATATATTTCCATATGTTGTGTTATACTTTTATATATTGCTACATTGGATTTGCTATTTTTTTAAAGACTATTGTCTGTGTTAATCAGGACTTTTGATCTGCTGTTTTCTTATAATGTCTTTTTGTTTTTGCTCTCTGGGTAGTGTTGGCTCATGAAGTGAGTTTGGAAGTGTTTTTCCTTTATTTTTTGAAGGGATTTATTTAAAATTAATATTATTTCTTCTTTAAATGTTTGGGGTTTTTTTGGGTTTTTCTTGGCTGCACTGCATGGCTTGTGAGATCTTAGTACCCCAACCAGGGATTGAACCCAGGCCCTCATCTGGACCGCGGCAGTGAGAGCACAAAGTCCTAACCACTGGACTGCCAGGGAATTCCCTCTTCCTTAAATGTTTATGGTAGAGGTCACTAGTGAAACTATCTGTGGAAAAGGTTTTAGTTACGAAATCAGTTTCTTTCATTATTATAAGGTTATTAAATTCTTAAATTTTTTCTTCATGCAGTTTTGGTGTTTGTGTCTTTCAAGGAATTTGTTCATGTTTCCTATGTTAGTGAATTTGTTAGTGTAATGTTCATAATATTCCCTTATCATCCTTTACTATCTGTAAGATTTGTAGCAGTTTCATTTCTGATAATGGCCATTTGTATCTTCTTTTTTCTTGATTAATTTAGCTAGAGTTTTAATAATTTTATAAATAAAATTAGTTATATTAAATAATTTTGTTACTTTGTAAATAAACTTTTGGCTTCATTTATTTTCTTTCTTGATTGTCAGTTTTCCATTTTGTTTCTTTCTCCTCTAGTATGTGTTATTTTTTTTTTCTTCTGCTTTACTTGGCTTTAATTTACCCTTAGTTTTCTAGCCCCTCAATAAGGAAATTTTAAACTTTTTTTTCTTTTCATTGTAAGCATTTAATGCTACAGATTATCCTCTAAGCACTGGTTTAGCTACATTCCATAAATTATGTTGTGTTTTCATTATCTTTCAATTAAATTTTTTGTCTATTTTCCATTCTGATTTATTCCTGTCCCCATGGAACACTTAGATATAGGCTGATCAGTTTCCAAATAGTTGAGTGTTTATTGAATCTTGTTTATGGTATATCTTAGTGAATGTTTCATATGTACTTGAAAAGAATGTATATTCTAGTGTTATTGGATAGACTGCGCCCTCTCTCTCTCTCTCTCTCTCTCTCTATATATATATATAGATATATAAACTGATATATGTATATATCAGTTGGTTATTGTTTTTTAAGACATATTTATCATTACTGATTTTTTTTTTTTACTTATTTCAGTTATTGAGAGGGATGCCTAAAATCTCGTATTTGTGATTGTGAATTTTTTTTCTCTCTGATCTTGTCAGGTTTTGCTTCATGTATTGAAGCTGTTAATAGGAGCATAAATTTTTAGGATTTTTATGTATTCTTCATGAATTGATTCTTTTATTATGATGATATTTCTATTTTTAATTCTGGTATCATTTGTTGCTTTCAAGTCTGCTTTGTCTGATATCACCATAGCTCCTCCATCTTTCTTATAATTAGTGTTTGTGTCTCATATCTTTTTTCGTCCTTTTACTTCTAAGCAGTCTGGGTCTTTGTAGTTAAAGTGTTTTGTTGTTGTTGTTGTTGACATCATATGCTTGTCTCTTTCTTAACCAGTTTGACAAGTTTTGTCTTGTGATTGGTTGAATGTATGTATACCATTTTGCTATTTATCTTCTTGTAGTGTAGGTCTACTGTTGATTAATTCTCCCAGTTTTAGCTTATCTGAAAAAGGTCTTTAATTTCCCTTCATTTACAAAGGGTATTTTCACTGGGTATAGCATTCTAGATATTTTTTCTTTCAGCATTTTTGCAATGTAGGTCCATTTTCTTTTAGCTTGCATAGACTTCATTGAGAAGTTTGTTGTCATTCTTAACTTGTTTTCCTGTGTGTAATGTGTTCTTTTTTCCTCTGGCTTCCTTTAAGATTATTTATTAGTTGTTTTCAGCAATTTTATAACCTTAGTATGGTTTTGTTTGTTTTTGTCCTGCTTGTGGTTTACTGAGCTTCCTCAAACCTGTGGGCTCATAATTTGTCATCAACTTTCAAAAATTTCCTTCCATTCAAATACTCTTCTTCGCCCCCTTCCATCCTGGGACTCAAACTATGCTTACATTGCATTCCTCAGTAATTTTCCACAGGACACTAAGGCTATGTTTATTTTTTTCTCTTTTTGCTTCATTTTGGATAGTTTATATTTCTTTATTATTATTATCCCATTCCTTAATCTTCTTAAAGTGTCTAATCTGCTATAATTCTATTCAGTGAATTACCCATTTTAGACCTTGTATTTTTTAAGTTCTAGAAATTTCACTTGGTTATTTTTTTTTTATATATCCTCTGTTTCTTTCCTTGTTATATCCTTGGGCATGTTTATAATAGCTATTTTAAAGTCCTTGTTTGCTAGTTATATTATCTCTAAGTCTCTTTTTATTTACTGAGTTTTTGTTGCAATTATGGGATCACGTTTTTCTGCTTCTTTCCATATCTAGTAATTTTTAGTTTAGTATTTATTTAGAATGTCTAGATTTTGTTCTCTTTCTTTAAAATGTATTGCAGTTTTCTTTGGCTGGCAGCTAAACTACTTGCAGATTAGTTTGATCCTTTCGAGGCTGTGTTTAAGCTTTGTTGGGGCAAGTCTAGAATAGCTAGACTTTACTCTAGAGTTAGTTCAGCTTTTATACTAGAATGTTACCACTCTAGTGTCTGTACTGCATTCCTTGGGTGTTGACTGAGATCTCTCAGTGCTGTCTGATTGGAATTTGAACATGTCACAGTCAGTTACAGTTCCCTGGTAGTTCTTTTCCCAGCCTCATGGAGTTTTCCTCTACCCATATATAGTTTAATACTCAGCAGTAGATTCCAAATCTTTGTAGGGATTTGTATAGATTTTGAAGATATTTCTGTGTCTTCCTTCCTTTTGGTACTTTGCCTTCTCAGACACTGATCTCAGAAACTGAACTGCTTGGGTTCCTACTCCCTATACCACAGTTCAAAAGTTGCCTTTAGACAGAATCATCTCATTTATTTTTTTCGCTAAGAACATTCCATCCAATGACAGTAGAATATACAACTCTGTTTTCAGAAAATGGACAACAAATGTGCTCTTTTTAACTTTCGCTTCTTTAGCTAAAGTTCCTAAAGTCACTTCTGTTGTCAGCAGATGATCTCACCTCCTACTTCTCTGAGGAAGTAGGAAGATGCAGTGTAGGTATCCCACAAAATTAAAACCACTTTGTATTCCCAACTCAGTAGTTCCTCACTTCTGTACCATGTCTTCCTTCCCTTCCTCCCAACAGATGAAATATTTTTCTGCCTATCTGAAGGTTGATCTCCTCTTTCTAGGCCCTGGATACCATCTCTTCCGGTCTCTGAATTCATTTATCCTCTTCCTCCTGTTCTTTTATGCTCTCATTTTCTCCTGACCTTTTCCCATTAATAGTTCAGTGCTTAATTTTTTTCCATCTAAAAAAAAATCGTTCCTGAAACCCACAACCCTTCTTTAGCTACCACCCTGTCTTCCTCCTTTTTTTTGAAAGAAGAAAGTCAAGGTTTAGTCAAAGTGTTGATTGAATTCAGTCTCCTCCTCTGAAACTTGTGTTTATCAAGGATACCATGACCTCTCATTGCTAAATATAATGGACAGTCTCAGTTCCTAACTTGACAACCCTTTTTCGGTTGACTCTGTTGACCATCCTTTTACCCTCCCTTGTTTAGTTCATTCTCATTCTTTTAATTCATTAGATGCCACACTGTCCTGGTTGTCCTGTTACACCTTAGGCTGTTCCTTCCCAGTTTCTTCAAGGGCCTCTGTTCCTCAACCTAAGTCCTCTGTATTCTGTCTATATTTGCCCATGGTGATCTCATCTATTTTGATGGTTTCAATTAATCTCAGTATACTGATGATTCATAATTATACATCCCCAGTTTAAGCTCTAGACCCATACAGCCAAACTGTTATCAATTGACCAATTTTGCTAAGATGTCACATAGGCACTTCAGACTCAGCTTTTCCAGAACCAATCTCACACCCCTTATCACACCCCAAATTCTGAACATATTTCTATTTGTTTCTTATTGCTGCTGTAACAAATTATCATAAATATAGTGGCTTAAAACAACACTCATTTATTATCTTTTAGTTCTGCAGGTCAGCAGTCTGACACAGGTCTCACCTAGATAAAATGAAGGTGTCAGGGGAGCTGTGTTCCTTTTGGAGGCTCTAGGGGAGAATCTGTTTCCTTGCCTTTTATAGCTTTTAGTGGCTGCATCTTCAAAGCCAGCAATGGCTGCTCAAGTCTTTCTTACACTGTATCACTCTGACACATCTCTTTTTTGTAGTCAAATCTCCCTCAACTTCCCTCTTACTAGGACAGTTGTGATTACATTAGGCCTACTAGATAATCCAGGATGCTCTCCCCGTCTCAAGGTCCTTAATTTAATCACATCTGAAAAGTCCCTTTTACCATGTAAGGGAACAGATTAACAGGTTTCAGGGATTCAAGGATTAGGACATGAACATCTTGGAGGGCCATTATTCTTTCTACCATATTGTCTTAGTGAATATACTCACTCATCCAACCTAAAAGCCTGGTGGTCATTCTTGTTTTCATCCTCTTTCTCACCTGCCTCACATCCAGTCAGTCACCAAGTCCTATCACTTCTGTCTTCATAATTGCTCCATTTTTGTCTGTCCCTACTGCTACTACATTAATCCAGATCATTGTTTGTTGGAAATACTGTAGCTATTTTTCTGCTTCTCGTCTCTCCACTTTTATTCCATTCTTCACAGTATCATTACAATCATCTTTATGAAATGTGAATCTGTGTATTTTGCACCCTTGCTTAAGACCTTTTGCTGGTTCCCCATTTTTCTGTCTTTAAGGCATTGAAGACCCTTCATACTCAGGCTTTACTTTTCTTATTTAATGTCATCTTTCTCTACTCCCTCCACAGGCTGTCAGCAAGCTGTAATGAACACTTGTGGAGTAAGAAAAGAGAATATATACTCTCTCAGTCTAGAACAGCAATGGCCATTAGAACATTCTGTGGTGGTAGAAATGTTCTGTATATGCACTCTTCAGTATGGTAGCCAGTAGACACATGTGGCTATGTATTAAGCACTTGAAATGTGGCTAGTGTGACTGAGATACTGAACTGTTAATTTTATTAATTTAATTTTAAGTTAAATAGCCAAAAGTGGCTAGTGGCAACCTTTTTGGATAGTGCATATCTAGACAGTGGTTCTCAACTGGAGGCAGTTTTGCCCCCCAGGAAACATTTGACAATATCTGGAGACATTTTTGTTTTGCTACCAGTTGAGTGGGTAGAGGTTTAACAACCTGTAAAATACAGGACATCACTTTATCAGCCCAAAATTGTCAGTAGTGTTAAAGTTGAGAAACTGTGGTCTAGACTATCCTCTTTTTTTTCCCTCTATCTAGTTATATTTTAAGATTCATCTTCACCCCCTCGGAAAACCATCTGTGATTTGTCAGGTCTGAGTCTGATACATCTTCTGTCCCCTAATGTCCTGTGCTTACCTTTATTTGTTTTATGTAGTCACCTCTATGATAGTCATAATCAGCATTTTTATTTGTTCTTGGCTTCTTGAGTGTAGGAGCATATTGGAATATGCCCAAGGGCACATGAGGGTGATCAATAAATATTTGTTAAATGTATGAATGAGTATAGTCTAACGACTCAATTATTAAACATATTGCAATTTAAAATGTAAAGAAGTGTTACCACCTTCAGTTGAGACCTTTTTAGAGACCATGTACTTGATAAAACATTGGAATTTATTTGTTGGAATTACTTCACAGTTTGCCCGTAAGAACAGAAACTGGTCTCATTCATTTAGAGGGAAAGAACTTTTTTTTTTCCTGGCATTCTCCTCTTTTCCCCTGTTCTTCTCAGCTTAGGTATTTCTCTTCCTCCTACACTAACCTGTTAAGAGAGAACCAGCTGAAACCACTCCCACTCATCCCCAGAGTACAGATGGGGAACTGAAACTTTATTGCATAGATTCAGGAAGGATTTAAAGAAGTAAAGTGGGATAAATAGTTCAGAAACTAAGAGAAACTGGCAGCATAACAGAATGGCTCAGAGCTGAGGCTATAGAATGACACAGTCCTGAATTTGAATCTTTGCCCCTACCATTATTGCCATTATTGTCTGATTTTGGATAATTTTAACCTATTTTAGTTATATTTTTAAAGGTGATAATAATAGTACCTAAGCCACTGAGTTACTGTGACTATTAAAGGAAATAACAACTGTACTTGTTACAGGCATCCCTCAGAGATGCTGAGGGTTTAGTTCCAGACCACTGTGGTAAAGTGAATATTGCAATAAAACGAGTCACACAAATTTTTTGGTTTCCCAGTGCATATAAAAGTTATCTTTATGTACATGTATGGCTGAGTCATTTTGCTGCACAGCATTGTTAATCAGCTATACTCCAATATAAAATAAAAAGTTTTAAAAAGAAGTTATTTTTATACTATACTGTAGTCTCTTAAGTGTGTGATAGCATTATGTCTAAAAAAAAATTGCACACACCTTAATTGAAAGATACTTTATTGCTAAACAATGCTAACCCTCCTCTGAGCCTTCAGCAAGTCTTAGTAGTAATATCAAAGATCACTGATCACAGATCACCATAACAGATATAATAATAATGATGGAAAACTTTGAAATACTGTGAGAATTACCAAAATGTGACTCAGAGACACAAAGTGAGCAAATAAGATTGGGAAAATGGTGCTGATAGATTTGCTCAACGCAGGGATGCCACAAACCTTCAAACTGTAAAAAACACAATGTTTGCAAAGTGTGATAAAAGGAAGCTCAATAAAAGGAAGTATGCTTGTAGTATAAATACAGTGCCTGGCACATCGTAAGCACACATGACAGCTTCAGTTGAAGGTGTTGTACATGTAAATTGTTAATGTGGATCTAATTGACTTTATTGCCACAAATTTATGTTTCTAGAAGTCTAAATGTTAGTCAGGGATAACATTTTATGTTCATCATCACAAAACTTACCATTTAAGAATGAATGCTTACCATATGGAACCAATGAGGGGAGAGGATTGAATCCCTCAAACATAGAGAGTGGAAGACAGAGAAGTTGGGAATCACCTGGCTAAAGCTGCCTGGAAGCCAGAAGGTACATATTGTAGAACAGCTGCCAGTATCAACACTCTATGCTCCCTCCCCCTTCAGGCCTTTGTAGGTGCTGTTTCCTCTACCACCTGTGCCCTTCTCAGATTTCTTCACTTGGATAATAACTCCTAGTCCTTTTAGACTTGGCCCAAAAACCCTTTTTGGAATGCTTTTTATCTATTAGGAATGCATTCAGTTGCAGATAACAGAAAACCCCAACTATTGGTGGCTTAAAGAAATAAGAGTTTGTGTCATCTAATAAGTCCAAAGTTAGGCATCCAAGAGTGGCGCAGTAACTCAGTAATGCCTCTGGAATCCTAGGCCCTTTGTTTTTTGCTGTGTCATCGTTTATCCTGTCACGTCATTGATGGCTGCTGCACTTCCATGCCTTCTGTCCAAATGCTAAGGCAGGAAGAAGGGAGGAAGGGTCAAAGGGCTTTCTTCTAGGGAAGCTCTGTCTTTGTTTTCAGTACACTACTTCTGTTTCAAAAACCCACTTCAGGAACTTCCACCTCCAGGGTAATGTCACTTGGGTGCCTCTAGCTGCAAGGGAAACTAGGATATGGAGTATTTTGTTTTCTAGCCTCTATACCAGAAGAAGAAGACCAAAAAGAAGGTGGTTAGCAATATACGTCTGAGTCCAGCCTGTCTGCCACAGCTTCTCATGTTAAGGTCCCCTGATGTCATGCACCTTATAAAAAGCTTTATACCCCTATTAAAGCTCTTACCATATAGTATGCTAATCCCCAGATTAATTGGTTTTCTTCCCCAAGAATAAGCTTTTGGTAGTAAGGACTGTGTCTTACGGTCTTGGTATCCTCAGTGCTTAGCACAGTGTCTAGTACGTGGAAGACACTCAGTAAATATTTGCTGAATGATTATCCGCAAACAATAATTATCAAAAAGAATGTATAATATGCACATAATATCCCCAGAGTTTCTTTATACGTGTTGTTGTTATTATTATTAACATTTATTGAGTATTTATTATCATGTGCCAGACAAGTGCTTTACATATTTTATCATTCAGCCCTCATAATTTGCCTATGAGCTTAATCTGTCATCCTCATTTTACAAATGAAGAAACAGTCTCAGACAGGTTAAGTAACTTACTCAAGGTCATAAAACTTGCTAATTGGTAAAATTAGGCTTTTAATCCAGATAGTCTGACTCCAGAGCCCAGGCTTTTAAAAAACTGTGATATACATAACATTTTTAAAGCGTCTGAAATATTAGGTTATTATATATGAATTTTTAAGAATTCTACTTCTTCATCTTCCTATAATTAAGAAATGTTCCTGAAAGTAATTATCCACTTTGAAAATAAATCTGAAAAGAAAAAATGAAAAGCTGTCCTCATTATCTTACTGAATTTTAGTAGTCAGTAATTCTAAATTCAGTCTCTTTTTCTGCAAGCAGGTTGCTTGAATGCCATTTTAAAAACATAATATGCTCATTAAAACAAAATTGCTAAAATGATTTCAGCTATTTAAATTGATTACAATTGTGAAGACTATGGTGCTGTGAAATATGCTAGAAGTGAAAAATAGAAAATTGTATCTGTGCTATTTTTAAAGCCTAGTATTTTGCCTGCTTATCAGTAAAGACAAATCGAAAATATTTGCAGAAGCATAATTGTGAACAGAGTTTTTTGTTAATATTTTAATGCTTTTGCAATAAAACAATTGATTTTTACTTAATTTTAACAATAATCAACATGACTTAAACTAAATTTCTCATGAGTTGTAACAATTTTAGGTCTATAATGTCATTATACATTTGTAAAGCCGATCCAATTATATTTTTCATAACCAGCTTAATAGTCAAGGCAAAAATCTTACCACTGATACTTCCAACCCCCTAGGATTAGCTAGACCTCAGCAGAGTTTGAAAGCTGCTCATTCCATATTACCTAGGCCCCTTATTTTAGTTGAATGAAATTGGACTACCTGAAAGCTATAGCGAGACCTAAAATGTGAGAGAAATAATCCTGAATGTTTGATGGAGAAAAGGCCTGGTTTGGTGAGGCTCAACCACAGAAGGATGGGAAATAATAGTTTCCCAAAATATGGTCCTTGGAAGAATAATTCCATAAGATGTTAATATGCAAAAAGGGTTCCAAAAGTCAAATATGTTTCGTGAACTCTGGATTGAAGGATGTGTTAAGAGCTGTTATTAATATGCTGCTGTGTATCATGAATCCTAACAAATATTCAATATGTACAAGACTTTTTTCCCCTCATAAAACTTCTCATGAAACTGATGTTCGAAGACACACTATTTGGGAAGTGATTGATAAAACTGATAGGGTAAGTTTCT
The DNA here is from genome assembly GCF_009873245.2 of Balaenoptera musculus. Taxonomy (NCBI): domain Eukaryota; kingdom Metazoa; phylum Chordata; class Mammalia; order Artiodactyla; family Balaenopteridae; genus Balaenoptera; species Balaenoptera musculus. The sequence goes on from NC_045786.1 coordinate 77,619,267, forward strand.
GCACTAGAGAGAGAAATTATTTTCCATGTGCCATCCAGAACTATCAGGATATTGAGAACTTCCTGTTTCTATTACTGTATATTAGGTGTGTATGCTACCAGGAAGCAATCTTTCACCAGTTCTAATGTTCAGGTCCCCTACATTGATTAGTTGTGTTGGAGTTACTAGAACTAACAAGAGTTAAAAGAGGGGGGAAAATGACCATATATTTTGGTTCCCGTTAGGAAAAGCTAATGTAAATATTAAAACAAATAACATTTCGCTTATCAGGAAATCAGTTGAAAGCAAGAAGAAAACTATTTCTGTCTCATGGACTGGGCAATTCGACAGCAATCCTAGTAAGATTATAGAGGTAAGAGTAGACAATCTTTGTTTACTTTTCTTCCCATCAGCTGGAGAGATAAAAGGCTTAAAAGGAGGAATAAGGGAGGCTAAGTACAGTTGACCCTTGAACAACACAGTTTTGAACTGCTTGGGTCCCTTATATGCAGATTTCTTTTGCTAAATATGGTACTACAGGATCTGTGGTTGGTTGAGTCCCCAAACGCAACTGTGGTATGGAGAGCCAACAGTGAAGTTATACTCGAATTTTCAACCACAAGGATGGTAGACACCCCTAACCCCCATATTGCTCAAGGGTCAACTGTATTTTAGATCCATTTAAGTCCATATTTTAAATCTCTCTGGAAGAGTATACTGCCTTACTTTTAGGTCTCTCTACTGACCAGTGTTCTAAGAGAGGACTCTTATGTATTGCCAGTTACTTCTAAGTTTAATAAATGCAGTGTTGGTGAGTTAACATGGCCTAATAAGGCATGTGCTTTACAGAGCATTCTATGCTCTGCACCGAGAAGGCCAAGTAAACTCAACTGGACAGAAATTGAACATGTCTAATGAGTTCCTTGCACAGATGAGTCTAAAGGCTTCTTGACCTAAGTCTGCTATACTGGGAGAGGGCGAGTTATATTCATGCGAGTTGAACCAAGGAGGACTTTCTAGGATTACCAGTAAGAGAGAGAAGTTGAAAGTGATGTGAGGTTGCCAGAATGCCTATTCCTTCTGGAGGGCTAGAGAAACTTGAAATTTGGTGATAGATGCCGTCATTCAGATTATTCTGTAGTGAGGCAGGTTCCCTACAGGGGAGAACTCTCAATAGGGTCCTCTTGCAAGGGAATACAGTAGAAAACTTGAAAGGGTGAGATTGTAGTGAATCAATAGTCAGTGTGTGTTAGGTTCTGAATGCTGATTAAGTAATCCTTCAGTACTCTGCTGTCGCCTCCCACCCATGCTGGACTAATGTTTGTCCTCCCTGGGGGAAATGAACAAAAATTAGCAGTCTAAGCTATGTTCTATAACAACTTTCCTTCTGTAATGGACACCAAAGTCTATTATTAGATGAATCCTAAGAACCAACTTTCTGGGCACACGTGAGTTGTCCATTATAAATGCTAAAACCTGAAAAGAGAATCACAGTGGAGGTACTAAGTACCCCATCTGAAAAACCCTGTTTAGCACAGTAATAATTTGGTTAGAAAACAGGAGGGGGAAGAGCAGGGCAAGCAATCTGTCTGTAGCAAGTCTATTCATTTATCATGGATATCTATGTGGAGGTTCAGCATTACTTACATTCTCACCAGGGTCGTATCTGGAACATTGCAGTAGAGAATATTTCCCTGGGTATAACCTTCCCAGTGTCATTTCATCTTGGCTTATAGCATCTTATTCATATAGCTAACTCTGAATCGAAGTACTGTACATTCCAGAGATCCTGGATTTTAAAACATATGGTTGCTCAGATATGGACTGGATGGTAATAGCAAGCAGTCCTGGTCCAGCAACTCAAGCATCTTGGTGCTTATGGCCCTGGAAGGAATCAACCCTTAACCCTGCAGACCCGAGGAGCTAAACTGGAGACCCACAGACTAGATCCATTCCACAGAGGTGTTTCCTTTGGCCCACGGTAACATTATCTAAATTTCTAATTGGTTGCCATATTTCAAATTTGAAATTTTAAAATTGGGAGAGTTCACAGAAAAAAATCAGGTGTCTGGCCTCTCTGAAAACTTAGGACACTGATGAATCTTTATTTCTACATGATGTGTGTTCTCCAGTTTTCTTGCATTTTCCTGCCATGCATTTAACTCCTAAATATATATATTTTTCTTACCTGTAGTCTAGTTTAATCATTTGCATTACCTACCTGGCATTTGAGCTTGTGACCTCTGTGTTAGATCCTTTGGGGGCAAGATTTTCCTGAGAGCCATTCATCACAGGATTGGAGGAGCCATAATAGTATGTATGAGGACAGATAATGAGAAGGCAGCCTCCATTTTTGTCTCAGTAATGTGGCCTCTTTACTGTCAGTTCTTGCCCTGCCTGGCCATTACAACAGTCAGTCAGTAGAAAGCAAAAGTAGGGTAGAACAAAGAATAATGGTAAAGCTCTTTGAGAATCTTTCCTATTGGTTAGCCACTGTGTGAAACGTTTTATCTTCATACTTTCCAATGAAACCTTCCCTGACCAGTCTAGTTTAAATTGTACCCACTGCCAATACTTTTTCTTTATAGCATTTATCATTATCATGTAACAGATGTTCTGCTTTTAAATTTTATTGTCTGTCTCCCTGGTACTAAAATGTAAGGTCATGCATGTCTAAAGCATAGTTGGCACTCAATACTCAGTGAATGAATGAATGAATATAATCTCATTAATTTTTTAAACTTTTCAAATCTATCCCATAGTTAATGTTTTAAGTTAGAAGCCAAATCTTTTAATGTGCCGACTGCTGAAGTGGTTGGATGAGAAGTAAAAGATACGTGAAGCAGGGTGTAGGATATCTGCTTCCTGAGAACCAGTCTAATGTTATTAGAGTGGGACTTTCTAAGACAGATGACACACTCCCAGAAATAAATTCGAGTAACTTGCTCAAGGGAGAATTTTTCACAAAAGGCACACCTCCTCTCCTGCTCTCCAGAGATGTATGTTATTGAGGGGGCATGTATGAGGTGTATACAATTTGAAAAGACTTCTTTCCTCCCTTTCCTCCTTTATGGAAGAAAGCATGCTTTCTCACCTCAAATCCTTGCTATAATGAATACTAAATGATGACCAAGGTCAATTTCCTGACCCAGTATTGATTGAAACTAAAAATTTTGTTTGGACTATTTAATTAAAATACATCAGACTTGAAAAAGGCTCGTTGTTAGAATAGAAGATAGGGTTTATCATGTGATGTAGCACTGAGGTTACTTTTAGTAAAGACCTAGCTTAGAATCTGACCGTTTCCTTTCAGCCACTTGGTGGAGAGGAAATGAGTACCTTCCAAGAGAGCTACTTTTGTGTAGATTTTACCTGTCCTGGCAGGGGTTGGGGCATGGTGCTTGCTGACAGAGGGGCTAGATTTAAATAGCTGCATTTGCTTTGTTTTTTGAGTTATCACAGAAAGAAATCATCTGTGTAAGTCCATGCCATCCATTCAGAGGAATTTGAACCCTTTATTCTTTTTTATTTACATCAAGTACATGAGTTATTTTATCCCTCAGTATGGGAGGACAATATAGTTATAATGTTTTTGGTTTTTTGGGTTTTCTCCTGTTAGGAATTCAAGTGGACTAAATTGCCGCTAAGGCCCAAATCATGAGTTCTGGTTACTTTTCTCTTCCATAATTGTAAAGAGTGCCTTTACCATTGTCAGCTAGCTTTCAAATTCATTTTATTGTCACAAATAGGAATAGGATAGACCAAGATGGCAATCTCTCACCCATTTACCTGAAATAAGTCCAATTTTCATTAGTACCTTTATATTCAAAGAATGATATAATACACTATAATGCATTTTGATAGAAAACAAATGAATTCTTACAGTATTCTAGTTTTTCTATTTTTGCATTTTAAGTTATTTTCAGACTTACAGAAAAATAAACTAAGGGGGAAAGAAGAAAAGGTTACTAGGAGCAGAGACAGGAATTAAAGAACTAACTTTTCCTCTGTGGCCGACATCTTAGTTGAGGCTGTAGCTTTGTGATCTTGAAGAATCAATTAGAACAAATCCAGTTTTTTGGAAACATAATAGTAGTTGGGCTCCCAGGGACTATCCTTTCTTTCCATGCTATAAAAACAAAAACAAACAAACAAAAAAACTTTAAACACAGTGACTAGAAAGACCTAAACCTTATCCTTCTTGCTAGTGCCCTCAGCCTTATCCCCAACCACTAGTAGAACCCTAGGATCTTTTCAAACAGCATACAGAAACATTGATAATAACCTTTGCCTCACCTAAATGAGCCAGAGAAAGATTACATGATCATTCCGTGATGCTCACTTTTTGTAGCATTTAACTATGGGCAGAAGTATTCTCCCTAGAGATGGCTCTCATTTGAATCCTGTTTCAAAGGGACTCAAATCTATAGGTTTATGTACCCTCTGCCTATTTGAACCCTAGCAATATGCCCTTGTCTCAGCATTTCATTTGGTTTTTAGTCATCTGGGCATTTATGTAGCTGTGGTACTTGCTACCATGTTATTCATTATTTCAGTTTGAGGGATTTAGCTTCCTTTTTTGTTAAGCCCTAAAAAAAAAATCAAAGAGTATATTTTAGGGCACATTTATAAAAAATGACCACATGGTTCTCATAGGAAGTTAGGAAACTGAAAATTGCTGAAAATTAAGAATTCTAAGCAAAACGAATTGAAAAATAGAGTCCTTATACCTTGACCTTTTTCTCTATCTTCCTTATTCAATCCTGTGGAAGGACAGCTTTCACAACTGCTGGGGCCTGAGAGAATGTAATATCAGGTATGTTCATTGTTTCCATAAATTTTTTAAAAGGCTATAGAATAAGGTTCTACTTTCCCCCTTCAAGTCCTTCTGTCAGTGATGCTGGTGAAGAAAGAGGCCTTTTAATAACTGTGCTCCAGAATCGGTGTCTCTTGTCGGGGGAAGAAATAATTAGAATTTTTTTCACGTTTTGTTTTTTGTTTTGTTTCTGAAGTTTACAAAATTAAAAAACAAATTCAAGTCTGATTATCCTGTCATTGTATATATTTTCCCTCCTTACCTGGTAACTTAAGTGAAGAAACTGTCAAACTGGAGAATTTAAGTTTCTGGATTTTAAACTAACTGTTCTAAATACAAATTTAAATTAAAACTTCTTTTAAAACCTTTTTCTGATACTAGTTTGAAAAGTAAAATTTAAAGAATAATCATGAATGTGATACCCTGGTTGGTCATCTTCCATCAAGACTCTGTCATTGTCAACCTGACTAGTTCCTTGAGAGGTGTTTATACATCTCAACAGGAGAGTTTCTGCTTCTTTTGGAAATAAAGATAATGATCCATCAAGGATTTGTATGAAAGCTCCTCAGTTAAGTCCTTACTTGTTACCATCTTTATAACCATCAACCCTTCCCCAGTTTTGTGACCTTGTAAAAAAAAACCAAACAAACAAACCTGAATAACACCTGAGAATAAAGTCTCATAACAAGAAACACATCACTGCAAAAAAATTTATTTCAAACAGGGAAAACCTTTTTTAGTAATGTTTGTGAAATTGTGGGGTAAACCTGATTCAGGATGTTCCCTAAAAACCGGAGCAGATCTCTCCACTCAGACTACCTTATAACTGTATTCTATGCCAGTAAATAGTGGGAACGTTTTTCCTTACCATCTGCTTGAAGGTTTTTAAGTTCTAGTAATAAGACATTGAAAATTCTACCTGGTTCTCTGCAATTCATCTGGTATGTTTTGACAGTTTGGAGGTGGATGTCCTGAGCAGACAAGCTGAAGCACTAAAAATTAACTCAGTTTTTTGAAATATAGAATATTGTTTCAGGTATTTTTTTTAACAATGGAAAGCAAATGGAAAGTTATACATTTTTTTCCAAGTCCAACCTAGGGAAAGCTTTTATTTCTGATCTATTCTGCTTAGATTGATTCCTTTCTCTCTAGTATCACAGTTATCAGAAATATTTTCTAACTTCAGTTACATCTTGATGGCTCAGGAAGGAATAGTGTCGACATTTTTCTGCACTTACCCTGACGAAAGTCAGTGCTGGTGGAAGGAACATTGTCTTCAGTAATTTGTGGTCAAGTCTGATGCTCACATAAAATCTAGGAACCTTGCTCTTGTGGTATACCTCTTAAGTTAGTGGAGGTCACCAGGCAAAATATTTCCTAAATTTCTTAAGATACCTTGCTTTTTCAAATAAAAGATTCTATACTTGTTGATAGAATTTGAATTATAAACTCTTTTGCCAAAATCTGACTTTAAGCAAGTATATATTTCAAAATAATATTTATGTAATAATAATACCTATTATAGATACCTTTTATAAATTTCTTTTAATCCACACAAAAATTTTATGGGCATTTTATCACTGTTTTACAGACTTGAAAATTAATGCTCATCTTGCCTAATATCACAGAGCTAATGAGTGGCAAATCTGGAACGCTTCTGATTCTGTATCCTGTACCTTAGCACTATATCCTACTGTTTTAGATAGATTAGATTTGAAAGGTCCACCAATCAAGCTCAAGTAGCAACTGCTTTATTCATCTATAATATATGATATAGGTCCTTTATCCTTATTAGCTATTAATTTATCAATACGAGACTTGCCTATTAACCTCAGATTTCTAAAAGTTCCATCAAAGCTGCTTTACTACTACACTAATCAGTTACTGGGAGATATTCTTATATGAAAAGTCTGTTTCACAAGTTCAAGAAGGATCAGTGAATCATACGTTTTGCTATGTGATCCTCTCAAGGATAAGGAGTCAGATTTTTTCTAAGTTAAATTCCAACTCAGTGAAAGTTGTTTTTAAATACTGAAAGTAAAAACGGCATTATTTTTAACCTTTAATAAACAAGAATCCCATAATAGATGTGGCATGAAAATTAGAATTGGTGAATCATTCAATAAATTATACTAGGAAAATTAGCTAACCTTGTGGAAAATTTTTAATTAGGTTTCTACTTCATAAATTATAGAAAAATAAATTTTAGAGGAATTAAGTACAATACCTAAAGACCTAAATGTGAAAAACAAAACTTTAAAAAGAAAACATGGGATATCTTAATGACATTGGGATAGAGAAGGATTTCAAAATAAGACACAAAAAGCACAGATTATAAATGAAAAGATTGATATATTTGACTGCCTGGAAATTAAAAACTTCTCTGCATCTCAAGACTCCAAAAACAAAATGCAAATACAAGCTACAACTAGAGAAGATATTAGCAACACTTCTAAGCAATAGAAGATTAGTATGTGGACTACATAGTAAATATTCCCATTTTTAAATGTGTAGTTCCTTGAGCAGTGGTTCTTCAGATGTGATCCTCTGACTAGCAGTATCAACATCACTGGGAACTGTTTAGAAATCCGGGTTCTCAAGGTCCCTGCTCCAGACTACTGAGTCAGAAACTGTCATCTTTAACAAGCTCTCCAGGTGATTCTGATGCATGGTAAAATTGGATAGCCATTGAATTAGAGTAAACTCAAATGGTAAATAATATGATAGTTTCATCATCAATCAGAAAATGTAAAATAGAACAGTGAGATACTTTTTCATACTTATAAGATTAGCTAAAATGGAAATCTTAATTTTTAACAAGGATGTGGAGAAATTGTAGCATTGCTGTTGGAAATATAAATAGGCATAACAGTTTTGGCGAGCAATTTGGGAATACCAACAAAGTTGAAGATGTGCATCTTATATGACCAAGTACTTCTACTTTTAGGTAGGTTCGTACTATAGAAAAAACTCCCACTCAAGGACACAACAGTCACAAATAAAAATTTTTATTGCAGCACTATTTGAAATAATGGGACTTTATAACAACTCTGTCATAAAGAAATGGATAAGCTGGTTTCAATTCATATAACAAACACTACTGTATAATCTAAAAAGTTGAAAGAATTCTGAAGCAAATATGGCAAAAAGTTAGCATCTTTTAAATATGGATAGTGATACATGTGTACCTACTTTGTATACTTTGGTTGAAATACTTTATCATTTTAAATTTAAAAATTAAATGGGGTATTAAAATATTAAAAGGAGTACCATCTGGCTCTGTCTTACATTTCAGGATTCTGCTTCAAATGGTGATTGAGTTTGGATAAACCAGAATCTTCGATCTAGGTGAGGGGGGAGGGTGTAACTAGATAGCGGAAAAACTTTTTTTTAGCAATCAGTAAATGCAAATTAATTGAGTATAAATCCCTGAGTAATTGCTGTGGCCCAAAGTAAAGGGACAAACAGGCATATTATAGGACCTTGTGTACAAAATCTATTAGAGTTGAATTTTTTAACTAGGTTTTTTTTTTTTTTTTTTAAATAAAGTGAGAGAGAGCATGAAGGCTGTATATTCTAAACTGGTACTTCTTAACTTTTTTTTAGCCCATATCTCATTTTGATAAACATAAATATCTTCTATTCTTGGTTGATATAATTTGAAATTTCAAAATATGTTAAATACTATGCTAAAAATGAGTGAATGAAAGCTTTTGTGATTAGAGAGGAGCCCAGTTCCTCTCTCAACGTTTTTATCTGCATATCTAAAAGGGATCTACAGTTCTCTCAGAAGTGCTAGGGGGAAAGGTCTGACTTGCTGTATTAATCAGGATGGGCAAGGCTATGCTGCCGAAACAAAGGAAGCCTGAAATATCAGTGGCCTAACCAGAAGAACTTATTGTCATTCACACTACATGTATAGCACAAATCATTGGAGGGCCCTGTTCCACATAGTCCCTCAGGAACCCACATTGACAGACATTGCCATGTTGTAGCCTCACCACTGAAACACAGGACTGCCAAGGTGCCACAAAAGGGGAAAAAGGATATAGAGGTGACACATTGGTTCTTAACTATGTCAGCCGAGAAATGAAATGCATCACTTGTGCTAAGTTCATGGCCCTAAACTAACTGCAGAGGAGGCTGAGCAATGTAGGTGAGCAGATGGAATATTTGGTGAACTGTCTCTGTTCCTTATTCTCTTCACCACTTTACTTACATCTCACAGAAACAGCTAGATAGCTCCATGCTCCTCGTTCCTCCTGTGAATATTCTTGATCAGCCAGAGTTTCAGAGGGGAAGGGCATAGGAGTGGTAGAATTCGAACACAAAACTCCACCTTGTTCCTCCAGAAGTAACGTGATCTTGTATATTTCGCTTTACACCTTTAATTTTCTCTGGATCACATGATATCAAAGTGAATGTTGAATCTGGTTGTTTGCTATATGCTTTTCTGTCTAGGATGTGAAAGAGCAAAGCACTATCTAGGTCATTTGCAACATTAAGTCTGTAACATTGCTTTGTTTTCATACCCAAAGTTTCTGAAAAACCAGCTACATAAATGTATGCTTATGTAAATGGGATGATTGACACACAAGGTCTGCTTACTTACATGGAAGTAAACAGGGAGATTTTTACCAAAAGTTCTCCAAAGGGGTTTCCTGGAATGTCTTTGACATCTAAATCAAATTTTAGTTCCAAGATTCCTTGGATATCTTCTTGAAAAGATTGAACTGTGTGAGAGAGAAGTCCCCATAAACTTTTGGGCAAGATTTTCAACTACAGTAGTGGGAAATCATCACCTTAGTTCATTCAACAGACTAGATAATATTTGAGGTTCCCCCTAAACTTGAAGACGTTTTCAATAATTTTGCTTTGAGAACTTAACTTCTTCAACTCAAGAAAATGAAGACTTTTAAGACTAATGAGTAGAGATATTGTTGTTTGTCATTTGAAGTTTCAGGTCAGATATTCAGATATATTTGCCAAATATGCCAAGCGCTATTAAAAATTGTGATTTTTTTATTGTAAAATACACGTAACATAAAGTTTATCATTAGTGATATTTATTACAGTATATTCACAATGTTATGTAAACACTACCTCTACCCAGTTCTAAAACATGATTTCGTCACCCCAAAAGGAAACACATTAAGCAGTCAGTCCTCTTACTCCTCTCCTCCCAGTCCTTGGCAGCCACTAATCTTTCTCTCTGCATGGATTTGACTGTTCCGGGTATTTCATAAAAGTGAAAGCATTTGATATGTGGCTTTTTGTGCCTGGCTTCTTTCGCTTAGCATAATGTTTTCAAGATTCACCCATGTCGCAGCATGTATCAATACTTCATTTCTTTTTATGGCTGAGTTTTTAAATTGTAATTTTTAAAAAATTTATGCAGTTGGTCTTTTTACTAATACTCTAAAAATAGAGCAGCTTTGTCCTTCATTTCATAAGTGCATCAAACATATTTCTTTTTGACAATGAATCTCCACTTGGAACAGAAAACTAATTCTTTATTTTTTGGCGGCATTGGGTCTTTGTTGCTGCGCTCGGGCTTTCTGTAGTGGCAAGCGGGGGCTACTCTTCGTTGTGGTGCGCGGGCTTCTCATTGCGATGACCTCTCGTTGCGGAGCACGGGCACGCGGACTCTAGAGCACAGGCTCAGTAGTTGTGGCGCACGGGCTCAGTTGCTCCGCGGCATGTGGGATCTTCCCGGACCAGGAATCAAACCCATGTCCCCTGCATTGGCAGGTGGATTCTTAACCACTGTGCCACCTGGGAAGTCCAAAACTTTTATTCTTGATGTTTAAATATTTACAAAGTATTTACAAAGTCAAATAATCTGAGGTTTAACATACTTGCCAAATGATATTCTTGCCTTGATAATCAAGCAAGGTTAAGGTCTTCTACACCACTGATCATTGTTTTGGAAGCCAGTGATTAGCCGTAAATGACAAGTGTATCCAAAACCAAAAATCCTCGTGGTGAACTCAGCTTTGCTGGACTGGAATGCCATCACTATACACTGGCATCGTTTTGTTCTCATTTGCTTCATAGAATTTTGATAATCAGTTTTAGTAAACCCTCCAAATTTTTTCTTCTGTGTGTTGAGTCCTACATAACAAATAAAAGAGTAATTGACAGTAGTAACTTTTCATTGTTTGAAAGGCAAAAAAAAGGGGGGCAGCAGTGAGTTTGATCTTTTTCAAAACTATTCCGTCTTTAAATTAAATCTCTTTGGCACTTTATCCTAATTTGGATTATCTTCTGAATTCCTTCTGGAATTTCTTCTCTGTTCTTTTCTCTAGTATATATAAAAATTGAAAACTGTAGCATCCAAGGTTTCTCCAACAGTATGAAGTTTTTTTATTCTTAGTCATCAAAAATGATGTGTTTTTCGTTTGATGTTTTTTAAGTGAGGTGTAACTGACATAACATTATATTAGTTTCAGGTGTACAACATAATGATTTGATACTTGTATATACAGGCACACCTCATTTTATTACACTTTATTACACTTTACAGATACTGCATTTTTTATAAATTGAAGGTTTGTGGTAAGCCTGCCTGCATTGCCAGATGATGGTTAGCATTTTTTTAGTAATAAATTATTTTTAATTAAGGTATGTACCTTGTTTTATTAAACGTAATGCTATTGCTTACTTGATAGACTATAGTATAGGGTAAAGATAACTTTCATATGCACTAAGAAACCAGAAAATTTGTGTGTCTCGCTTTATTGCGGTATTTGTTTTATTGCGGTGGTCTGAAACTGAACCTATAGTACCTCCGAGGTATGCTTGTATTGCAAAATGATCACCCCAGTAAATCTAGTTAACATCCGTCACCATACATAAGTTTTCTTATGACAGGAACTTTCAAGATCTACCATTCTAGCTACTTTCAAATATGCAATACAGTATTATTAATTGTAATCACCGTGCTATACATTATATCCCTATGACATTCATTTTATAACTGGAAATTTTTACCTTTTTGACCTCCTTTACCCATTTTCCCCACTCCCACTCCCACCCCCCACCTCAGGCCACCACCAGTCGTCACTGTATCCATGGGCTCAGGGTTTTTTTGTCTGTTTTGGTGGTGTTTTTAGATTCCACATATAAGGGAGATCATACAGTGTTTATCCTTTTTTGTCTCACTTATTTCACTTAGCATAGTGCCCTCCAGGTCCATCCATGTTGCCACAAATGGCAAGATTTCACTCATTTTTATGGCTGAATAATATTCCATTGAGAGAGAGAGTTTCTTTATCCAAAAAAATTATGTTTTGTGTTGCGTTTTCTCAGACTTTGCCCATAATAATACCCATGGTTTTTTTGGTAACATAATCTATTTTTGATTTAATATGATAGGCACTGTTGGGATTAAGTGGGTGATGTTAATAATATTGAACAAGAGGTATTTTAGGGATGATATTTATTTATTTATTTATTTTATTACTTATCTCCATTACATCATTTTATTTTATTTTTTTTAAAATCTTTATTGGAGCATAATTGCTTTACAATGGTGTGTTAGTTTCTGCTTTATAACAAAGTGAATCAGCTATACATATACATATGTCCCCGTATCTCTTCCCTCTTGAGTTTCCCTCCCTCCCACCCTCCCTATCCCGCCCCTCTAGGTGGTCACAAAGCACTGAGCTGATCTCCCTGTGCTATGCGGCTGCTTCCCACTAGCTATCTATTTTACGTTTGGTAGTGTATATATGTCCATGACACTCTCTCACCCTGTCACATCTCACCCCACCCCCTCCCCATATCCTCAAGTCCATTCTCTAGTAGGTCTGTGTCTTTATTCCCGTCTTGCCACTAGGTTCTTCATGGCTTTTTTTTTCCCTTAGATTCCGTATATATGTGTTAGCATACTGTATTTGTTTTTCTCTTTCTGACTTACTTCACTCTGTAAGACAGACTCTAGGTCCATCCACCTCACTACAAATAACTCAATTTCGTTTCTTTTTATGGCTGAGTAACATTCCATTGTATATATGTACCACATCTTCTTTATCCATTCATCTTTCAGTTGACACTTAGGTTGTTTCCATGTCATGGCTATTGTAAATAGTGCTGCAGTGAACATTTTGGTACATGACTCTTTTTGAATTATGGTTTTCTCAGGGTATATGCCCAGTAGTGGGATTGCTGGGTCATATGGTAGTTCTATTTTAAGTTTTTTAAGGAACCTCCATACTGTTGTCCATAGTGGCTGTATCAATTTACATTCCCACCAACAGTGCAAGAGGGTTCCCTTTTCTCCACACCCTCTCCAGCATTTATTGTTTCTAGATTTTTTGATGATGACCATTCTGATGGGTGTGAGATGATATCTCATTGTAGTTTTGATTTGCATTTCTCTAATGATTAATGATGTTGAGCATTCTTTCATGTGTTTGTTGGCAATCTGTATAGCTTCTTCGGAGAAATGTCTATTTAGGTCTTCTGCCCATTTTTGGATTGGGTTGTTTCTTTTTTTGATATTGAGCTGCATGAGCTGCTTGTAAATTTTGGAGATTAATCCTTTGTCAGTTGCTTCACTTGCAAATATTTTCTCCCATTCTGAGGGTTGTCTTTTCGTCTTGTTTATGGTTTCCTTTGCTGTGTAAAAGCTTTGAAGTTTCATTAGGTCCCATTTGTTTATTTTTGTTTTTATTTCCATTTCGACAGATTAAAGTGGGGAAAGGCTGGAGGCAGGGAAAGCAGGTAGTTAGACTTTTTTAGTAATTCAAGAATCACTGTAAGTTCCTTAAGGGCAGGGGCTATTGTTGTGTTGTTCATCTGTCTACTTCCAGTCTTTGTATAGGTTGTGATACACAGTATAAGTTCATAGTTATAAATCATTTGTGGAACATTGCAGAAAGTAAACTTAGTGAATAAATAAATGAGTAAGTGAATTCTCCTTTATTGTTTAAAGAAAGACAGCTAAAGACCTAAACTAATGTGGTGGCTGGGAAAATAAAGAGACTAGAAGAACATGGTGGAAAGAGTTAAGAAGGCTAAATGAAGGATTAGAGTGTAATACACCAAGAGGAACAAAACTAGGCAGACTCCAAAACTGAACACTGGGAAACTAGAGAAAAGAAGGTGTTAAGTAACAACTGAGAAAGAAAATGTCTGTGTATGTGTAGGGGTTTTTTGTTGTTGTCAAGGGAAGAGTTATGTAGGATGTTGCTGATCAGTCTATCAGATATTAAAGCAAGAGCTAATTGGAAAATACCCCATAGACAGTGGAATGAAAAAAATGTGGATTTGAGAGTTAATTGCATGTAATTGGTAGATTAAGTCATTCTATGGATAAATTCTAAGATTAAATTGTTTCGTGAATGAATTCTGGTGAGAATAAGAATAGGCTAAATTATATCATTGTAAGCTTTTTCTAAAAATTGGATCTATGTTTGAGCTATGCTTTATTGTGTAAGAATAAATTCTGCCACCAAGAATGCCAGTAATCTGTCCATATTTTCCATTGCAATGCAGTTCAATTGTAATGAATTAGGCTACCAGAATTTTATTATGATATTTTTATTGCGGTAGGATTTGTGGCACATTTAAAGCTATCCTGTGGCAAACTCAGCTGGGAAAGAAAACTATACAGTCCTCTGCATAGCAGAAATTTTCTTAAAGGGTACATTTATAGACAAAATGACAAAGTTGCACAACAGTAGTGATAGACAGTCTTACAAGTAGGTTCTCCAGATAGCATCCACTGTTGCAAATCAGAGAACAATTACATCTGCATAGCATGGAACAGATTGTTGGTTGTACTTTGGAACAGTTGGCCCTCCGTATCCACAGGTTCTGCATTCGCGGATTAGACCAACCCTGGATCAGATTTGATTCCTCCGTTATGGAGGAACTGTGCATAAGGAGGACTGACTGTATAACACCATTTTATATAAAGAACTTGTGCATCTGTGGATTTTGGTATCCGTGGAGGGGAGAAGGGGGTTCCTGGAACCAATTATCCACAGATATTGAGGGATAACTATATTTTTTAACCTCAATTCCACCCCCAGTGACAGTAGCATCATCAGTCACATGTTCTAGATTTTTGAGAAATAGAAAAGAAGCCTAGAAATCATCTCATTCATTTTACATTTCTAAGGAAAATCCGCCAGAGCATGGAAGCCTCATAGCCAGTTAAATAGTTAGGCTAAGACCAACTAATAAATAGTCTCTTGACTCCCAATCTAGTACTTTTCCTGTAATATTGCACAACCCTCCTTCTTTAAATGTGATTTAAAATGAGAAGTTTTCGTCTAAGCATTGATTTATGATTTTATTTATACCTAGAATGTAAGAATTAATAGGAAAGTACCATTTTCTCTTACTAATCAACTTTTTATATGCAATAAATTTATCACACAACTTGACTGTATTATTTTACTGATAAGAAAAAAAGCCTAGATTCTGTTTTCTTTGGCAGGTGATTCATTCCACCTGGTTTAAATTTAGATAGTCAGTATTTTTAGGGAGGTGTTAGTAAATTTTGTTGAGGGAGAAACAAGAATTTTTTAAATGATCTTTCTTTTTAATCCTTTTTAACCAGCAAGAAGTTGAGAAGTTTACAGACCTAGAGAAACTCTACCTCTACCTTCAGCTGCCTTCTGGTCTCAGCAATGGAGAGAAAAGGTAATATCACTTCTTGTCTTTGCCTCAATTACAGTGTTTATGTGTGTGTTGTGGTTGTTATTGTTTTGCACTATTCCTAAAATCATCAGGAAACAGACTGTCAAAACAGTAGATCTTTTTAGTCTTTGATCATATTTGGTTAAGTGTTTACCCATAGTTTTTGCTAATTCATTTGTGTACCTGGGTGAATGCTGTGAAATGCAATTGGGTTATGTTTTATAAACAGATTAGTGTATTTATACAGTGTGCCAGATTTTGAAAATTGAACAGAAAACCAAAGAATAAACAGGTAAGTATTGTGAGCAATAAAGTGCAAGAGTTTTTTTAGGTACTGTCAGGTAAGCAGATCACAGAGCATAAAAAAGAAAAAAAATGAATTGCCTGTATGGCACATGAATTTATGATAAATGTGTGATGTTTTAAGTGCTTGTGGGGTATTACTCTATTTTCTTTAGTACAAATATTTAATAGCCTCATTTAGAAAATATAGAGAAAAGTTGTTGGTTCATGCATTCTGTTCTTAAAGGAGTTTCTCTACCCTTTTAAGTATTTCTCAGAGTTCATTTCATTCATATAAGTTATGCTTAACATTACTTTAAAAGTATATGTATGAAAAGAAATGGAATGAAAAATCTGTTGCTTTTACTTTTTTCCCCTTGGACCACATTTTGTAACTATTTTAATAATTT
Organism: Balaenoptera musculus; assembly: GCF_009873245.2. Lineage (NCBI taxonomy): Eukaryota > Metazoa > Chordata > Mammalia > Artiodactyla > Balaenopteridae > Balaenoptera > Balaenoptera musculus. The sequence goes on from NC_045786.1 coordinate 77,635,407, forward strand.
TCTGTCCTAGAAATTGCTCAGTAATTTCTTTGAAAACACATAAATTATTGTTTTCATAGCTGAGATGAATGTGAGTCAAGTGAGGAGCTTCCCTCATGTTATAAGAGACACTGCCAGATAATAAAAATTTATGATGTTTAGTGGAGGTGTCCTGGAGAGGAGGACTGGTTACAGAAAGGACCATAGAGGGAGACTTGTCCTTTCAGGATCTCTCCAGGGTGAATTCCATTCTGGAGCATAGAGGCTTTAGTAAGATTCAGGGTGGTTACTTGAGATCGCTAAGCAAATAGAAAATAAACAATTTTTTCCATAAGTTTCACTTTATAGTTTGATGATTTGGTAAGTTTAGGCAAATGAACAGGCAAGTAAGTAAACAAATATCCCTTTAGAGGTAATTTTGGCCAAAACAAATACCTTATGTTTTCAATGCTCCATCATCTCTGCCAGTTTAGAGACCGTGGCGGGGATGGAACAGGGCAATAACTTCAGTCAGACACTAGCTATAGAAAATGGCTCACAACCACAGGTGGACAATTTGTATTTGGATAACTGGGCATATACTTTATGTCCTGAGTTTGGTTTGGTCATTTATAGTGAGTTTACACACAGTCCTTTAGTGGAACATTTAGGCCTGGTTCAAAAATTATCAATGAATTCCTGTCTAGTTCAGCTAAAACATGTTTTTGTTTTATGATTAGTGATCAGAATGCCATGTCATCTAGTCGGGCACAGCAAATGCATGCCTTTTCCTGGATTCGGAATACCCTAGAGGAGCATCCTGAGACTTCACTGCCCAAACAGGAAGTCTATGATGAGTACAAGTAAGTATTATGTGTATATGTCAGGCATGCAGTGTATTAAAGAGATTAAGTACTATACTTGGCTACAATGATTTGTTTTATCATTGGCGAATATCATACTGGTATATGAGAGTTTAACTTAGAAATCTCTAAGATTCCATCCATCTCTAAGCTCCTCTGGTAGCATGTGTAATAAAGAACAGGATTACTGAATAAAAGGATTTCTTTAGAGTTCTTCTGGATCACAGGAGGGATGTCTGAGGGCAGAGGGACAATGGAGTAGGGTTGGTGAATAAAAGGATTCTGGTAAAGTTCTTAAGGATGACAAGAAGGGTGTGTCTGGGGTTCGTAGAGGGACAGTGGATGGCAATAAATAAATCAATGCATATGGAAAAACTAAAACATGTTTTTTATTTAGATTTCTTAAAAGTCTTTTTCATGAATCCAAAACTTTTCTAATCATTTTCTGTGCCAACCAGAGAAAAAGCTAAGTATCTGGAATGTTGTGAATTACTTACTCAGACGAAGGAGTTCAGTAGCTTGCAAATAGAAGACACTCAAACAGTTTTGATTGTACAGATAACTTATTTAAACACAGAAAACACAAGTATAGAGGCTAATGGGCCTTTCTGTATAAATGTCATAGATGCTAAATCTAGTCTTGTTTAACGTTTTATAATTGATTTGGAAGTGGGAATTTGTTCTAGCAGAGTAAGTGAAACCAAAATTTTCTGGGTATTGAAATATCAAAGCAGGGAGCACGTATGTGTTGTACTTACACAGTGTGGAAGAAAAGTGTCAAATAAGTGCTGCTGTTAGCCAGTGTAAGATGATGCAAAAGAACTACACTTACTGAGAAGATTATTGGTATCTAGAAAGGAAACTTTCTATGCTCGTTCAAAATTCTGATTCCCTCACCTTAAGAAATGCAATAGAGCTGGAGAAAGTCTAGAGAAAAATGTCTGAAATAATCAGGGGAACAAGGTTAAACTGAACAGCTTTAGATTTTTCCTCTTTAGAAAAATTGAAGCTAAGAGTACATGTGATCCAAGTCTATAAAGTTCATTTTCTCAGTCTACAACAGTCTACTGAATACCTGCTATGTGCCGTGTCAAACCCTGTAAGAAGTTCTGAGGATACAACAAATAAAACACAGCTTCTGCCCTCATCAAGAATATGAAAAAGCAAAAAACAAACAAACAAAAAATATATATATATAAAAAATATATATAGTGAGCATGAATTCTTAACTAAATTCAAGTTAATTCTAATTAAGATAGAGATAACCTTGTGAAACTACAAAGAAGTAAATTTAAATTCATTAAAAGTTTATTAGTATCAAACAAACGTGATATGTTTAAGAAACCGTGTATCGAGTATCAAGAGAAAAGGTTCTGTCGTTAAACTTGTGTGACCTGGACAGGTGTTTTAACCACTCTTTTTTCAGTTGCATCATCTATAAAATGAGGTGATTGAAGAGGTATGAGGTTTCTTTTAGCTCTAAAATTCTAAAAGTTGTCTGAGGTAGGAAATGAGGAAAACAAATTATCCAAAATGTCTCATGTTTCCCAAAAGGCAAATTGGACAAATTAATGCATGACATTTCCATAATGAATTAATAAGGAAACCGAGGATATTTATATATTTTTGAAGTGATATCCTTCCCCTGCACAGCCCTTTGCATCACCATTAGAGACAGCACCCTACATTTGTGGAAGTATGACTCTGAACCATTAAAGCAGTCCTTACGTTCCTAAAAGTTTCCTGCCTTGGGCAAAGCACAGTTATATTTTTCTATAATATTTTTCTGTGAAATCATTTTCTAAGGTTCTCATAAATTCTTACAATTTTTTTCACTAAGAAAAGTTAAAGGTTTTTCCTAAACAAAAGAGAACCAAAACATAACATTGTTTTGGGACAAGGAATGGTAGCTCCCATTTTGAGCAGTTTATTCGCAATTCAGTAGAGAGCAACTGAGATAAAAGGAAGTAACTTAGACTAGAGTTTTAAAAGGAAGTAGTAGGTAAGGGAAATTCTTTATAATGATGTAAATAGGAAAGAAATACCACTTCTGTTAATGGAATTTGAAAGTATTATGCTAATGATTGTCTCTTTATAAAAATCAGTATATTACTATACAATAGTACTGTAACTGAGTCTGAGTATTCTAGTTAAAAACACATTTCACTAAGAATATACATTATGCACTGTTGTATTCTACACAGTGTTTCCACATAGTAGGCACTAATTTAATATTAAGAGTGACTAGAGACCAGTCTCTCCCATCAGGAAACTTGCACAAGCCTCTTAGATAGCCTCATCCACCAGAGGGCAGACAGCAGAAGCAAGAAGAACTGCAATCCTGCAGCCTGTGGAACAAAAACCACATTCACAGAAAGATAGACAAGATGAAAAGGCAGAGGGCTATGTAGCAGATAGAGGAACAAGATAAAACCCCAGAAAAACAACTAAATGAAGTGGAGATAGGAAAACTTCCAGAAAAAGAATTCAGAATAATGATAGTGAAGATGATCCAGGACCTCGGAAAAAGAATGGAGGCAAAACAAAGATTGAGAAGATGCAAGAAATGTTTAACAAAGACCTAGAAGAATTAAAGAACAAACACCTAGAAGAATTAAAGAACACAAAAACAGAGATGAACAATACAATAACTGAAATGAAAACTACACTAGAAGGAATCAATAGCAGAATAACTGAGGCAGAAGAACGGATAAGTGACCTGGAAGACACACTGGTGGAGTTCACTACTGTGGAACAGAATAAAGAAAAAAGAATGAAAAGAAATGAAGACAGCCTAAGAGACCTCTCAGACAACATTAAACGCAACAACATTCGCATTATAGGGGTCCCAGAAGGAGAGGAGAGAGAGAAAGGACCCAAGAAAATATTTGAAGAGATTATAGTCAAAAACTTCCCTAACATGGGAAAGGAAATAGCCACCCAAGTCCAGGAAGCGAAGAGAGTCCCATACAGGATAAACCCAAGGAAAAACACGCCGAGACACATATAATCAAATTGGCAAAAATTAAAGACAAAGAAAAATTATTGAAAGCAGCAAGGGAAAAACGACAAATAACATACAAGGGAACTCCCATAAGGTTAACAGCTGATTTCTCAGCAGAAACTGTGCAAGCCAGAAGGGAGTGGCATGACATATTTAAAGTGATGAAAGGGAAGAACCTACAACCAAGATTACCCGGCAAGGATTTCATTCAGATTCGATGGAGAAATCAAAAGCTTTACAGACAAACAAAAGCTAAGAGAATTCAGCACCACCAAACCAGCTCTGCAACAAATGCTAAAGGAACTTCTCTAAGTGGGAAACACAAGAGAAGAAAAGGACCTACAAAAACAAACCCAGAACAATTAAGAAAATGGTCATAGGAACATACATATTGATAATTACCTTAAATGTGAATGGATTACATGCTCCAACCAAAAGACACAGGCTCGCTGAATGTATATAAAAACAAGACCCATCTATATGCTGTCTACAAGAGACGCACTTCAGACCTAGGGACACATACAGACTGAAAGTGAGGGGATGGAAAAAGATAATCCATGCAAATGGAAATCAAAAGAAAGCTGGAGTAGCAATACTCATATCAGACAAAATAGACTTTAAAACAAAGAATGTTACAAGAGACAAGGAAGGACACTACATAATGATCAAGGGATCAATCCAAGAAGAGGATATAACAATTATAAATATATATGCACCCAACATAGGAGCACCTCAATACATAAGGCGACTGCTAACAGCTATAAAAGAGGAAATCGACAGTAACACAATAGTCATGGGGGACTTCAACACCTCACTTACACCAATGGACAGATCGTCCAAACAGAAAATTAATAAGGAAACACAAGCTTTAAATGACACAATAGACCAGATAGATTTAATTGATATTTATAGGACATTCCATCCAAAAACAGCAGATTACACTTTCTTCTGAAGTGCACATGGAACATTCTCCAGGATAGATTGCATCTTGGGTCACAAATCAAGCCTCAGTAAATTTAAGAAAATTAAAATCATATCAAGCATCTTTTCTGACCACAACACTATGAGATTAGAAATCAGTTACAGGGAAAAAAACATAAAAAACACAAACATGTGGAGGCTAAACAGTACGTTACTAAATAACCAAAATATCACTGAAGAAATCAAAGAGGAAATCAAAAAATACCTGGAGACAAATGACAACGAAAACATGACGATCCAAAACTTATGAAATGCAGCAAAAGCAGTTCTAAGAGGGAAGTTTATAGCAAAACAAGCCTACCTCAAGAAACAAGAAAAACCTCAAACAATCTAATCTTGCACCTAAAGGAACTAGAGGAAGAAGAACAAACAAAACCCAAACTTAGTAGAAGGAAAGAAATCATAAAGATCAGAGCAGAAATAAATGAAATAGAAACAAAGAAAACAATAGCAAAGATCAATAAAACTAAAAGCTGGTTCTTTGAGGAGATAAACAAAATTGATAAACCATTAGCCAGACTCATGAAGAATAAGAGGGAGAGGACACAAATCAATAAAATTAGAAATGAAAAAGGAGAAGTTAACAACACGCACCGCACTAATACAAAGCATCCTAAAAGACTACTACAAGTAACTCTATGCCAATAAAATAGACAACCTGTAAGAAATGGACAAATTCTTAGGAAGATATAACCTTCCAAGACTGAACTAGGAATAAATAGACAATATGAAGAGACCAATCAGAAGTAATGAAATTGAAACTGTGTTTAAAAATCTTCCAACAAACACAAAAGTCCAGGACAAGATGGCTTCACAAGTGAATTCTGTCAAACATTTAGAGAAGAGCTAACACCCATCCTTCTCAAACTCTTCCAAAAAATTGCAGAGGAAGGAACACTCCCAAACTCATTCTATAGGCCACCATCACCATGATACCAATACCAGACAAAGATACTACAAAAAAAGAAAATTACCGACCAGTATCACTGACTGATGAATATAGATGCAAAAATCCTCAACAAAATGCTAGCAAACAGAATCCAACAACACATTAAAAGGATCATACACTATGATCAAGTGGGATTTTTCCCAGGGATGCAAGGATTCTTCAATATACGCAAATCAATCAATGTGTGATACACCATATTAACAAACTGAGAGTAAAAACCGTATGATCATCTCAATAGATGCAGAAAAGGCTTTTGACAAAATTGAACACCCATTTATGATAAAAACTCTCCAGAAAGTGGGCATAGAGAGAACCTACCTCAACATAATAAAGGCCATATACAACAAACCCACAACAAACATCATTCTCAATGGTGAAAAACTGAAAGCATTTCCTCGAAGTTCAGGAACAAGACAAGGATGTCCACTCTCGCCACTATTATTCAACATAGTTTTGGAAGTCCTAGCCATGGCAATCAGAGAAGAAAAAGAAATAAAAGGAATACAAATTGGAAAAGGAGAAGTAAAACTGTCACTGTTTGCACATGACACGATACTATACATAGATAATCCTAAAGATGCCACCAGAAAACTACTAGAGCTAATCAATGAATTTAGTAAAGTTGCAGGATACAAAATTAATGCACAGAAATCTCTTGCATTCCTATACACTAATGATGAAAAATCTGAAAGAGAAATTAAGGAAACACTCCCATTTACCACTGCAACAATAAGAATTAAATATCTAGGAATAAACCTTCCTAGGGAGACAAAAGCCCTGTATGGAGAAAACTATAAAACACTGTTGAAAGAAGTTAAAGATGATACCACAGATGGAGAGATATACCATGTTCTTGGATTGGAAGAATCAATATTGTGAAAATGACTATACTACCCAAAGCAATCTACAGATTCAGTGCAATCCCTATCAAATTACCAATGACATTTTTTACAGAACTAGAACAAAAAATCTTAAAATTTGTATGGAGACACAGAAGACCCCGAATAGCCAAAGCAGTCTTGAGGGAAAAAAAACAGAGCTGGAGGAATCAGACTCCTTGACTTCAGACTATACTACAAAGGTACAGTAATCAAGACAGTATGGTATTGGCCCAAAAACAGAAATATCGATCTATGGAACAGGATAGAAAGCCCAGAGATAAACCCACACACCTGTGGTCTACTAATCTACGACAAAGGAGGCAAGGATATACAATGGAGAAAAGACAGTCTTTTCAATAAGTGGTGCTGGGAAAACTGGACAGCTACATGTAAAAGAATGAAATTAGAACACTCCCTAACACCATACAGAAAAATAAACTCAAAATGGATTAGAGACCTAAATGTAAGACTGGACACTATAAAACTCTTGGAGGAAAACATAGGAAGAACACTCTCTGAAATAAATCACAGCAAGATCTTTTTTTGATCCACCTCCTAGAGTAATGGAAATAAAAACAAAAATAAACAAATGGGACCTAATGAAACTTAAAAGCTTTTGCACAGCAAAGGAAACCATAAACAAGACAAAAAGACAACCCTCAGAATGGGAGAAAATATTTGCAAACAAATCAATTGACAAAGGATTAATCTCCAAAATATATAAACAGCTCATGCAGCTCAATATTAAAGAAACAAACAACCCAATCCAAAAATGGGCAGAAGACCTAAATAGACATTTCTCCAAAGAAGACATACAGATGGCCAAGAAACACATGAAAAGCTGCTCGACATCACTAATTATTAGAGAAATGCAAATCAAAACTACAGTAAGGTATCACCTCACACCAGTTAGAATGGGCATCATCAGAAAATCTACAAACAGCAAATGCTGGAGAGGGTGTGGAGGAAAGGGAACCCTTTTGCACTATTGGTGGAAATGTAAATTGATGTACCCACTATGGAGAACAGTATGGAGGTTCCTTAAAAAACTAAAAACAGAATAACCATATGACCCAGCAATCCCACTATTGGGCATGTATGCAGAGAGAACCATAATTCAAAAAGACACATGCACCCCAATGTTCATTGCAGCACTATTTCCAATAGCCAGGTCATGGAAGCAACCTAAATGCCCATATACAGACGAATGGATAAAGAAGTTGTGGTACATATATACAATGGAATATTACTCATCCATAAAAAGGAACGAAATTGGGTCGTTTGTAGAGACGTGGATGGATCTAGAGACTGTCATACAGAGTGAAGTAAGTCAGAAAGAGAAAAATGAATATCGTACATTAACGCATGTATGTGGAACCTAGAAAAATGGTACAGATGAACCGGTTTGCAGGGCAGAAATAGAGAAACATATGTAGAGAACAAACGTATGGACACCAAGGGGGGAAAGTGGCGGACTGGGGGGGTGGTGTGATGAATTTGGAGATTGCGATTGACTAATATGTATAAAATGGATAAATAATAAGAACCTGCTGTATAAAAAAATAAATACAATTCTAAAATTCAAAAAAAAAAGAGTGACTAGAATGGAATCTGATCTTGACATTCATAATAAAATTTCAGTGTTATAAGACTTCATAAGTCTTCTAGTACACTACCATCCCCATTGTATAGGCAAAACATTAAAACTCAAAAGTTAGGTGACTCTTCCAGTGTTCCAAAATTTGTCAGGGATGAATATAAGGCTAGAACTCAGATTCCATGAGTAGTTCATAATAGGTGAGAAGGCAAACCTGTTAAATTTGAGTGATATGAAGCAGAGTGAGTAGAATAGGTTAGGAAAGTAGTTAGAAATAAAGTTGGCTAGGACTTCCACTTATTGTGAATAAATAAGCTGCACAAAATATGAATCTGTTAATATACAGTTAGTATACATGCATACAGATAATGTGAGTGTTGTAAGAGACACAGCACAGTAACATCTATTAGCAGCATGCCATGTTCCAAGAAGAAAGTATGTTTGTGTTTCCACAGAATTGCAGCATGTGGGAGCTCCAAGCTATTCTCTCATTTCATTGTACATTGCCTAAAACCATAATTTGCTATGTGGGTTTTAATAACTTGATGAAAACTGTAGAAAGGCTAGAGACAGGCAAAAAGTAGATCAAAGTATTAGGAAATAGATACTTAAAAGTTTTTAAATTATGTTGTCTAGAGAGAGCAAAATGGAATATAGCTATATATTTTTAAAGGACAAGAAGTTTAAATCACAGGAGGAGGGATTTCAGTTAGACACAAAATAACACTTCCTGCCAGAAGAGATTTTTAGAGAAATTTTGTCCTTTTCTAAAGGCCTTTTGGACTAGTCATTTTCCAGTTTGGAGTGCCTTAATGAGGTTTCCTGAGTAAAAACTTAACATAGAGTGACAAATCTTAAATTGATTCTGTTCTAAATATTCATTGAAAAATATTATTAATATGAAATGTACATTTATTTTAAGCTATTCCTATTCATTGCAGTGATGTTTAGATATATTTGTGTGAAAATCAATCCCTTTCATAGTCATTAAAATCAAAATCCCTTTGAGAGAAAAAATGAAGATGTAATCTAAAACAGTATGGTTTCTTTTAACTGTATTTTTATGCTAAATTATTAATAGAACCAAAGTTTTAAGGGACTTTCCACAAGCAAAGACAGTTGATTTACAAACTATTGTGAACTTTTATATTTGTTGAAACTTCTGAAGTCTGATAATCACAATGTGTTTATGAAAGTGATGATTAATGTGTTAATTTTTCTGATTATGAAAGTAGTATGTATTCATCATGAACGTTTTGGCAGGTAGTCATAAATGTATAAAAAGAAAACTAGCACCAGTAATCTTACTACCTACAAATAACCATTTTGCTTATTAATTCTTTTTATTTTTTCTAATGCCTTCTTTTCATGTATATGTTCTTGTTATTGTTTAATCAAATTTTGACCCCACTGGTTACACAATTCTTGAATGGGGGAACAGTTGCAAATAATACTGCAGTGAACATTCTTGACTATATAATTTAGTGTAGATTATTACAATTGGAATTGCTGCTTATGAACCATTATATATTAAGGATATTAACTATTGAAATATAAATTTTTTTCAAGATTGCTGTTTATTATTTAATTTTTTAATAAGTAGTCTGATCTGTCTACTTTCTTTGCAGCTTGTAACATTGCTATTATGCTTAGAAAGAAATTCTTCCCAATGCCACTAGCAGCTGAATACTCATGTGTATTTTCCCTAGATATTACTTACTTCATTTTTCACATACTACGCATTAGTCCTTCTAGACCAAATATATACATTTATTTTGATAAATCACATAAGATAAGGAACTAATTTTAATTTTTTCTAAGTGGTTAATTTCCCAGTCTTATTTATTGATAATTTTTTTCTCAATACTAATCTATAATGTAATTTTTATCTTACTAAAGCCTTTTGGACTCAGTTTTCTTCCTTTGTATTTTTCTGTTCTTATTCCAGTACCATACCATTTTTAAGTATTTTAGCCATTAAATGTTTAAAAAGCTAGTGTGACCCGCCTTCCTTCATTATTCCTCTTTTTCAAAAATTTCCATGGTTTTATTTTCATATCAATTAATATTTCTCGTGAAGATTGGAATCACTTTGCTAACTTTTTTTTAAAAGGGAAACCTCAAAGGAGTTTTGATTGAAAATGCATTAAATACGAAAATTTATTTTAGAAAAATTAACTTCAGAGCTAGAAGTATGTTTCTTAACATCTTTCTCGTGTCGTTCAGTAAAGTTTTAGTTATTTTTCCTTCAATTGACTCCACTTATTTTTCTTGTTAAGTTTATTCCTTACAAATTTTCATTATGTTATTTATATTATGAAAAATATATTTTATTATTTCATTATTGATTTGGTTTGTAAGATATCTGTAGACTTCTATTATATTTATGTTGCACATTTTATATTTAGTGAACTTTGTTTAATCCTAATTTTTCAGCTATTACTTTGGACTCTTCTGGGTAGCGTTTATCCTGTATATCTTCCTCATCCTCTTTATTTAATTACATTTAATTGATTTTCCTTCTGACTTTGAATAATAGCAATAATAGGCATCATTTCGTCTTACAGTTCTTTGATGTTAAGGGTGTATCATTTATAATTGACCAAGACTTTATTGGCTGTTTTATGAGAAATTGATATTGAAATTCATCTAATGCTTTTTGGGCATCTGTTAAGATTATTCAGTGCTTCTTCTGTTACCTATTGATATGATATATAACGATACTACCTAATATAAACCCTTCTTTTATTCCTAGAATGAATGTCTTCTTCATGTCAAGATCTGTAATCTTTTAGCATACTGTTGGTTTCTATTTTCAAGTATATTTTTTAGGATCTTTGCATCTATATTCATAAGTGAATATGGTCTGTAATTTTCTTTTTTTGTGCTGTCTTTGTCAAGTTTTGATATCTGGGTTAGACCAGCTTCGTAAATGAATTGGAACTCTTTCCCTAATTTCCTGTGCTCTGGAACAGTTTATATAGTTAGGGAATTATTTGTTCTTGAAAATTTTAAAGAACTCAACTATAATACCATCTAGGCCTGGAGCCTTTGTTGGAGGTAATTCTTTGACAATTTTTGGGGGTTTTTTTTCTGGTTAGATTTTTACTTCGTTAGTCAGTTTTGGTAACTGGTTTTTCCTGGAATTCATTCAGATTTTCAGATATATTGGCATAACATTATATATACTATTCTCTCACAAATTGAATATTTTCTTTATCTGTTATATTCTTTTTTATATTTCTAGTTTTAATCATTTGAATTTTGCTCTTTTTTTTCAAAGTATATTTAGCTGTAGTTTATTTTTATTGGTTTTCTTTAAAAAAAACTAAGATTGATAAGTCAGTTTTATTTTTTTTTTGCCTGATGTCTCATTTTTAGGTGTCTATTTTTGTTATCCTGATTTTCTCAGGTTTTTTCCTTATTAAATGGAATGCTTACTTTGTTTTCATTCTTTTCATATTTAAGACAAAAAAGACGGCGCCATTACAATGGAGAAGCATATGAGGATGATGAACATCATCCTCGGGGGGGGGGGGGGTGTTCCTTGTCAGACCTCCTAATAGGGCCAGTGAATAACACTCACCATTGGCATTTTATTTGCAGTAGTGATTGAGTGAAAGACTGTAATCATAATATGCTCACTACTTGCTACTGTTTGTTTTAATATTCAACTATAGTAGTGTTTTAAAAGTTAAATGAAGAATAAACTTGAATATAAAAGCTCAAAAAAAATAAATCTCCGAATTGGATCTTTATTTTTAATTCCACTTTCATTCCTCCGCTATACACGGCCTGGTAGTCAACATTCTACACGACTCTCTTTCCATTCAGAAGAGCCATCTTTATATCTATGAATTTGCCTCTTATAGTTCTGGCTGTATTCCTTAGATATGAATATGATTACCTTTATTTTCTAATATACCTTTATTTTCTAATAGTGTGCAATTATAGCTTTGATTTCTTCTTTGACCCAAAATAGTTAAGAGTGGTTTTTTTAACTTTTCACGTGCTTGAGGGAGTTGAGGTTTTTTTCCATTTTGTTTTGCACTTTATTAATTCCTAGTTTTATTATATTATAGTCAAAGAATGTGGCTCATTCAATTTTTGATTTTTTTATAATCATTGAGGTTTACTTTCAGGCTAACATTATCAATTTTTATAAATATGTCTGGACATTCTCTTTATTTGCACTGTATATTGATAAGCACTGAATCCAGTTACTGTAATTTTCAGATCCTTTGAATTCTGCAAAAAGTCCTTACTCTTTTGTCTGTTTAATTAGTTTAGCATGAATACTGTGTTAATCTCTTACAAAAGTGATATTTCTCACAGTTCCTTATGGTATTTTTAATGGGTTTTGCTGCACAGGTCTTGGGGCTGTTAGACAAAAAACATTCATGATTGTATATCTTTATGATAGTTAAAGCCTACTGTCAACAAAAAAAAATGATCCTCTGTCATATTAAATGTATTTTGTCTTAAATTCTCCTTTGATTCCAATATTTGTAACCCATTCTGGATATCTGTCTAATATAAGTGTATAGTTTTCCATCCTTTTATTTTTACCATTTATGTCATTTTGTTTTAGGCAGTTTACATTATTATGTTTCTAAAGTTTTTAATCTAAAATCATCTCTGGTCTTAAAATCTGACCGATAGAAGAAGCTGGTGGAATGAACCAGTCTCAGAACTCTGGTGTTTGCAAACACTTAGCAACAGAGACAGCAGCAGCCACAGTTCCTGCTGCTTTTTCCTGCTGCATGCTAGAGAAACACAAGCATTAATCCTAAGTGGATTTCTTACTAAATAATATGTAGCCTGTTTTAGCATTCCTGAAAATCTGTTTGCTTTCATTCTCGGTAGAATCACAAATGTTCAGATTTATAAACTTGACAACTTTGGCTGCAGTGTTTCCTGGGACACAAATGTTCTCTCCAAATCCTTTTTTTTTTTTTTAATCTATGTAATATTTTAAGGAATATGGTTATTTTGCTTTTTATTTTTTTTAATTAAAAAAAAGTTGTTATATTTTTATTTTTGGCTGTGTTGGGTCTTTGTTGCTGCATGCGGCCTTTCTCTAGTTGCGGCGAGCGGGGGATACTCTGTGTTGCAGTGCACGGGCTTCTCGTTGCGGTGGCTTCTCTTGTTGTGGAGCACGGGCTCTAGGTAGCACGGGCGCGGACTTCAGTATTTGTGGCACGCGGGCTCAGTTGCTGTGGCTCACGGGCTCTAGAGCGCAAGCTCAGTAGTTGTGGTGCACGGGCTTAGTTGCTTCGCGGCATGTGGGATCTTCCCGGACCAGGGCTCGAATCCATGTCCCTTGCGTTGGCAGGCGGATTCTTAACCACTGCGCCACCAGGGAATTCCCTGTTTTGCTTTTTAGTTTGTGCATGGTCATTGATTTTGTATGTGTGATACTTTAGTGCTTACCCATCTAAGTTTGTAACTTCTGTTGTATTAATCAATGTAAGTTAAATTCTTAGGACAACCTTGAAGGTTGAAATAGATTCTAGTAACATATTTGTGGGGTTTTTTAACATTTATTTATTTATTTATTTTTGGCTGTGTTGGGTCTTAATTTCTGTGCGAGGGCTTTCTCTAGTTGCGGCAAGCGGGGGCCACTCTTCATCGCAGTGCGCGGGCCTCTCACTATCACGGCCTCTCTTGTTGCGGAGCACAGGCTCCAGACGCGCAGGCTCAGTAGTTGTGGCTCACGGGCCTAGTTGCTCCGCAGCATGTGGGATCTTCCCAGACCAGGGCTCGAACCCGTGTCCCCTGCATTGGCAGGCAGATTCTCAACCACTGCGCCACCAGGGAAGCCCAACATATTTGTTTTAAGAACTTTAAAATAGTGAACATTTCATGAGTTAAATGACATATAAATGTTTTACAGCAACCTATAATCTAGGTCAGACCTAAACATGTGTAGAATTTATAAATTTCTTAAATACATATTGTTTAATGTTACATCACCTGTATGAAATAAATGGAAGCAGATATTATTCCTGCTTTATGGATGGTGTTCTTATGATTCAGAAGTGAATTGTTCTGGACAAATCTGAAACCAGGTTTTCTGACTTCAAAGCTGGGCTTTTTTTACATTAATCCCTATTACCTCTAGAAACTTGTCCCAAATGCTATCCTTTTTCTTTTTTTATAAATTTATTTATTTATTTATTTAATTTATTTGGCTGCGTTGGGTCTTCATTGCTGCGTGCGGGCTTTCTCTAGTTGTGGCACATGGGGGCTACTCTTTGTTGTGGTGTGTGGGCTTCTCATTGCGGTGGCTTCTCTTGTGGCAGAGCACAGGCTCTAGGTGCGCGAGCTTCAGTAGTTGTGGCTCGCAGGCTCTAGAGCGCAGTCTCAGTAGTTGTGGCGCATGGGCTTAGTTGCTCCATGGCATGTGGGATCTTCCTGGACCAGGGCTCGAACCTGTGTCCCCTGCATTGGCAGGCAGATTCTTAACCACTGCGCCACCACGGAAGTCCCTGCTATTCTTTTTAAAATTTTAAATTTTGGAGTAGCATTTGCCAAGCCTTAATTGTATTTTAAATATATATAACTAATTGGAAATAGTAAACTAAAACTTAAAAGTGATCAATTTTGGTGTTACTGACTTTTCGTTCATATTTGATAGTTAAATATGTATACTAAATATGCTTAAGATGTAAATTGGTTTAAGATTTTTACCATTTAAATTTACATTAATATTTGTAGTCTGAATTGTTACCCTAAATACATTGTCTAGCCTTTAAGTTATTACTTTTCAGGTAAGTTTTTTTTCACACTTCCTTGGTGTGGCCTGTTCACAGAGGTCCTTTTCCTAGTTTTCTCTTTTCCCTGTGTTTCCTTTGACTTGATTCTCAAGGAGCTAGTTGATAATCTGTCTTTCCCTCACCTTCTCTATGTTTCTGACCACTGGTACTTTCACAGAGCGCTCATTTACTCTCATCTTTCCCTCCTCAGCTCTTTACAATAATCATAGGAAGAGCAGTAACAGCGCAGTGGAGAATAAAGCTGGAATTGTAAATATTATATCAGGAAAGGAACTAGTTCTGTTATTTGACCCATTTGTAGAGAAGACTGACTGACTTGTCCAAAATTACACCAACTGTACTAAACATATGTTATAGTCATAACTGGAACTACAAACCAAGTCTCCTAATTTAAAATCAGTCCTTTCCAATACCCCCACCCGTGTAAACTGCATGTTCATGAGCCCAGCTGTTCCATATCTTGAATCTTTCAGTTATCAATCCATCACTGCTCTTACTACCTTAACTTTTTTGTCTGCCAGCAACATGATATGTTGCAATTGATAGGCACTGAGTACTTTTCTTTTAGCTAATGCTATTAAGACTTCAACATTACTACTCCTGAGGACAAATTAAAATAAATTATTAAAAATAAATTAATTTGAGTGCATTAATTCACTGAGCATTATATGCACACAATCCCTGCTCTCAAATAGGAGAAACAGACCAGTAAGTAAACGGGTGCAAAGAAAGAGTTACTATAGTTCAACTTGGTGAATTGAAGGCAGACATCACAGAAGAGGTGACTTCTATAAAAACAGAAGTTTACCAAGCAGACTAGGGATTGAGAAGGGTGTTCTAGGTGGAAGGTGCAATACGTAATGCATGGAGGCTTATAATCAGAGTTCAGGAGAAGATGTCAGAGAGCAGGCAAAGTTAGACTACTTCCATGGCCAGGTCATGCAGGGTCACTGAAAACTTAATAAAAACAAACATCGGCAGAAAGTGAGAAACTGTAAGGTTAAGGAGAGAATTGGTATTTAGGAGTTAGGAACAGGAGGAACAAGAGCCCTCCAGAAATGAAGAGGAATTTAAAAGAGAAGCAAGAAAGCATGTTGTGTTATAATGTGAGAAAAGAGATTATTTTGAGAAGGGAATTTGCTCCAGTCTCCTGTGCGTCAGGCAGCTCAAGTAAGAGGAAGACAAGAAAGAAAGTCAGTTAATAGCCTATTGGAATCTGTTGCCAGAGCAGTTTCCATATCGTATTAGGGAATGAAGCCTGATTTCAATGTCATGAAAGGTAAATAGGTGGGAAGTAAAGAACTTGAGTAGAGACTCATTTTTAAAGGGTTAGAGAAAAAGTAGTTAGAAGTAGAGACGTGAGGTAGTGAGAACAGATTTTTTTTTTTTTTTTAGTCTCATCCGTTAGGGATCAAGTTAATTTGCATATAGCAACATGCAATGAGCAGTAGCTGCAACAAGAAGAAGGAATTCAATTTTCCTTTTTCCAGCTCTGTAATGTTAGCAGGGATCCAGGCTTCTAAGTCCCCACTCCACCACCCATAATCCTTAGTCTGGTTTTACTTGTTGCGTCCAAAACGAGCTACTATGGCTGATGGGAAAACTAAGCGACTTAGAATTCAGATGCATTATGGAAGGGAGGAAAAGGTTGAAAAGTCACTGATTTATGTTACTTATTTAAAACTAATCATCCTGTCTTCTTGGTTTTCTAAATTACCATTTAAATAGAGTGTTTTTTTCCTCTTCCCAAATAGATACTTTAAAAAAAAAAAAACCTTGCACTAAGCCTTGCTTATAATAAAACCACATTTCATTTATTTTTATTTGTGGTAAAATACACACATAAAATTTACCATCATAACCATTTTTAAGTTCATAGTTTGATGGTACTGAGTACATTCACATTGTTGTGCTACCACACCACCATACATCCAAGGAACTCTTTTCTTCTTGCAAAACTGCAACTCTGTACCTATCAAACAATAACCCCCCGTTCCCTCCTCCCTCCTCCCTGAGCACCTGGCAACCACCATTCTACTTTTCTGTCTCTGTGAATTTGACTATTCTAAGTATTACCTCATATAAGCCAAATCATATGGTATTCTCCTTTTGTGAATAGCTTATTTCACTCAGCATAATGTCCTCAAGGTTCATCCATGTAGTAGCATGTATCAGAATATTCCATTATATGTATTCACAGTTTTGTTTATCCATTCTTCTGTTGATGGGTACTTAGCTTGCTTCTACCTTTTGGCTGTGATGAATAATGCTTCTATGAACATGGCTGTACAGATACCTCTTCAGGACCTACTTTCAATTATTTGGGGTATATGCCCAAAAGCAGAATTGCTTAATCATATGGTCATTCTATTTTAATTTTATGAGGAACTATCATAATGTTTTTCATAATGACTATACCATTTTACAACCTCACCAGCAATGTACAAGGTTCTCCATATCCTTGTCAATGCTTATTATTTTCTGGGGGTTTTGATAGTGGCCATTTTAGTGGGTGTGAGGTGGTATCTCATCGTGGTTTTTTTTTTTTTAACTTCTTATTTTATATTGGAGTATAGCCGATTAACAATGTTGTGATAGTTTCAGGTGCACAGCAAAGCATCTCAGCCAAACACATACATGTTACCATTCTCCCCCAAACTCGCCTCCCATCCAGGCTGCCACATAACATTGAGCAGAGATCCCTGTGCTATACAGTAGGTCCTTGTTAGTTATCCATTTTAAATAAAGCAGTGTGTACATGTTGATCCCAAACTCCCTAACTATCCTTTCCTCCCACCCTTCCCCCCTGGTAACCATTAGTTCATTCTCTAAGTCTGTGAGTCTGTTTCTGTTTTGTAAATAAGTTCATTCATATTGTTTCTTTTTAGATTCTGCATATAAGGGATATCATATGATATTTCTCTTTCTCTGACTTACTTCACTCAGTATGACAATCTCTGGGTCCATCCATGTTGCTACAAATGGCATTATTTCATTCTGTTTAATGGCTGAGTAATATTTCATTGTATATATATACCACATCTTCTTTATCCATTCCTCTGTCAATGGACATTTAGTTTGCTTTCATGTCTTGGCTATTGTAAACAGTGCTGCAGTGAACACTGGGGTGCATGTATCCTTTCGGACCATGTTTTTCTCTGGATATATGCCCAGGAGTAGGATTCCAAGGTCATATGGTAGCTCTATTTTTAGTTTTTTAAAGAACCTCCATACTGTTATCCATAGTGGCTGTACCAATTTACATTCCCACCAACAGTGTAGGATGGATCCCTTCTCTCCACACCCTCTCCAGCATTTATTGTTTCTGGATTTTTTGATGATAGCCATTTTGACTCGTGTGAGGTGATATCTCATTGTGGTTTTGGTTTGCATTTCTCAAATAATTAGCGGCGTTGAACATCTTTTCATGTGCCTCTTGGCCATCTGTATGTCTTCTTTGGAGAAATGCCTATTTAGATCTTTTGCCCGTTTTTCCATTGGGTTGTTTGTTTTGCTGATATTAAGCCACATGAGCTGTGTGTAAATTTTGGAGACTAATCCCTTGTTGGTCACATCATTTGCAAATATTTTCTCCCAATCTGTGGCTTGTCTTTTCGTTTTGTTTATGGCTTCCTTTGCTATGCAAAAGCTTTTGAGTTTAATTAGGTCCCATTTGTTTATTTTTGGTTTTATTTCCATTGTCCTGGGAGATGGATCAAAAAAGGTATCACTGCAATTTATGTCAGAGTGTTCTGCCTATGTTTTCCTCTAGGAGTTTTATAGTGTCCAGTCTCACATTTAGGTCTTTAATCCATTTTGAGCTTATTTTTGTGTATGGTATTAAAGAATGATCTAATTTTATTTTTTTATATGTAGCTGTCCAGTTTTCCCAGTGCCATTTGTTGAAGAGACTGTCTTGCCCCCACTGTGTAGTCTTTCCTCCTTTGTTGTAGATTAATTGACCATAGGTGCATAGGTTTATTTCTGGGCTTTCTATCATGTTCCATTGATCTGTATTTCTGTTTTTGTGCCAGTACCATACTGCCTTGATGACTGTAGCTTTGTAGTATAGTCTGAAGTCAGGGAGCCTGATTCCTCAGGCTCCGTTTTTCTTTCTCAAGATTGCTTTGGCTATTTGGGATCTTGTGTCTCCAGACAAATTTTAGGATTTTTTTGTTCTAGTTCTGTGAAAAATGCCATTGGTAATTTGATAGGGATTGCATTGAATCTGTAGATTGCCTTTGGTAGTATAGTCATTTTGACAATATTGATTCTTCCAGTCCGTCAACATGGTATATCTTTCCATCTGTTGGTGTTGTCTTCGATTTCATTCATCATCATCTTATAGTTTTCGGAGTACAGGTCTTTTACCTCCGTAGGTAGGTTTATTCCTAGGTATTTTGTTCTTTTTAATGCCATGGTAAATGGGATTGTTTCTTGAATTTCTCTTTCTGATCTTTCATTGTTAGTGTATAGAAATGCAGCATATTTCTCTGTATTAGTTTTGATATCTGCAATTTTTATCATAAATGGGTGCTGAATTTTGTCAAAAGCTTCTTCTGCATATATTGAGATGATCATATGGTTTTTATTCTTCAATTTGTTGATATGGTGTATCACACTGAATGATTAGTGGATATTGAAAAATACTTTCATCCCTGGGAGAAATCCCACTTGATCATGGTGTATGATCCTTTTAATGTATTGTTGGATTCAGATTGCTAGTATTTTGCTGAGGATTTTTGCATCTATGTTCATCAGTGATATTGGCCTGTAATTTTCTTTTTTTGTAGCATCTTTGTCTGGTTTTGGTGTCAGGGTGATGGTGACCTCATAGAATGAGTTTGGGAGTGTTCCTCCCTCTGCAATTTTTTGGAAGAGTTTCAGAAGGATAGGTGTTAGCGCTTCTCTAAATGTTTGATAGAATTCGCCTGTGAAGCCATCTGGTCCTGGACTTTTGTTTGTTGGAAGATTTTTAATCACAGTTTCAATTTCAGTGCTTGTGATTGGTCTGTTTATATTTTCTATTTCTTCCTGGTTCAGTCTCGGAAGTTTGTGCATTTCTAAGACTTTGTCCATTTCTTCCAGGTTGTCCATTTTATTGGCAAAGAGTTGCTTGTAGTAATCTCTCATGATCCTTTGTATTTCTGTGGTATCAGCTGTAACTTCTCCTTTTTCATTTCTAATTTTATTGATTTGAGTCTTCTCCCTTTTTTCCCTGATGCGTCTGGCTAAAGGTTTATCAATTTTATTTTTCTTTTTCAAAGAACCAGCTTTTAGTTTCATTGATCTTTGCTATTGTTTTCTTTGTCTCTGTTTCATTTATTTCTGCTCTGATCTTTATAATTTCTTTCCTTGTGCTAACTTTAGGTTTTGTTTGTTCTTTCTCTAGTTGCTTTAGGTATAAGGTTAGGTTGTTTATTTGAGATTTTTCTTGTTTCCTGTTGTAAGACTGTATTGCTATAAACTTCTCTCTTAGAACTGCTTTTGCTGCATCCCGTAGGTTTTGGATCATTGTGCTTTCGTTTTCACTTGTCTCTAGGTAGTTTTTGATTTCCTCTTTGATTTCTTCGGTGGTGCATTGGTTGTTTCGTAGCATTACTGTTTAACCTCCACGTGTTTGTGTTTTTTATAATTTTTTTCTTGTAGTTTATTTCTAAACTCATAGCATTGTGATCAGAAAAGATGCATGATATGATTTCAATTTTCTTAAATTTACCAAAGCTCGCCTTGTGGCCCAGCATGTGGTCAATCCTGGAGAATGTTCCGCGTGCACTTGAGAATAATGTGTATTCTGCTGCTTTTGGATGGAATGCTCTATAAATATCAATTAAGTCCATCTGGTCTAATGTGTTATTTAAGGCCTGTGTTTCCTTATTGATTTTCTGTCTGGATGATCTGTCCATTGATGCAAATGGGATGTTAAAGTCCCCTACTATTGTTGTGTTACTGTCGATTTCTCCCTTTATGGTTGTTAGTATTTGCCTTATGTATTAAGGTGCTCCTGTGTTGGGTGCATATACATTTACAACTGTTATATCGTCTTCTTGGATTGATCCCTTGGTCATTATATAGTGTCCTTCTTTGTCTCTTATAACAGTCTTTATTTTAAAGTCTATTTTGTGTGATATGAGTATTGCTACTCCAGCTTTCTTTTGATTTCCATTTGCATGGGATACCTTCTTCCATTTTTTCATTATGGTTTTGATTTACATTTCCTGAATGATTAGTGGTATTGAGCATGTTTTCATATGTTTATTGGCCTTTTGTATATCTTCTTTGGAGAAATGTATTCAAGTTCTTTTGCCCATTTATGCATTGGGTTGTTTGTTTTTATGTTGTTGAGTTGTAGGAGTTCCTTATATATCCTGAATATTAACCTCTTATGAGATATTTACATTAATTTGTTTTTAATTCTGCAAATAATATACAATATGTGTTCATTATAACAAATTAACAGTCTGAAAATATAACATCAAATTAAAATCTTTGTTTATTCCCCCCTTCATCCCACTATCCTCTTGAGATTTAAATATTCCTAACAGCTTTAGCTTTCTGTTCTTTTTTTCTGTACATATGAGTCCTGTCAGTTATTCATACAGTTTTTTATTTAAAATGAAACTATACTGTAAACGTTGTTCTTACTTTTATCACTAAGCAATATATCTTAGGTAGCTCTCCTTGTCTATATATGTAGAGGTATTACATTCTTTTTTTTTACTGCTGCACAGTATTTCATAATATAAATGTTCCATTGTGTGTGTGTGTGTTTATACCCTCTGTTGATGGACATTTAGGTAGTTCCTGATTTTTTCTACTATTAAAAAAATGCTCAACAGCCTTGAATTAAGTATCTTTGCACTTGTATGAAAGTAACACTGAAGTATAAACTGTGATTGACTCTTGAACATTGCAGGGGTTAGGAGTGCTGACCCCAAGCAGCCATAAATCCACTATAAATTTACACTTGGTCCTTCATATCCTTGGTTCTACATCTGTGAATTCAACCATCCAAGGATAGTATAGTACTGTAGTAGTATTTATTTTAAAAATTCTGCATGTAAGTGGACCCCTGCAGTTCAGCTTCAGGTTGTTCAAAGATTAGTGGTTCTTGGAATTGTTAGATCAAAAGCTACAGTTTATCCATTCTAATTTAATTTTTGAATGATTACATTCACATGATGATAAATCATAAAGCATAAAAAGTATACAAGGAAGAAATTGCATCTCATCTTTGTCTTTCAGCCACCCATTTTCTAAACCTATAGACAGCAACTCATATTACAGTAAGTCACCTATATACGAACCTTCAAATTGCAAACTATCAAAGATGCAAACGTGCGTTTGCATGTCCAGTCACGTAAGTTAGTTCACGTGTCTGGCATGTATTGTCATGTGCATGCATCCTCCACAAGTAGTTGTGCTTTTATGTACTTTACAGTACTGGATAGAGTATAGTAAGTAGTACAGTATCTTTATTTCAAGCCCAGGATGTTCAGAAGCAGGCATAAAAGCAACAGTGGTGTAGCTGGTACTTTTCAAGGTACTGTACTGTAAGATTAAAAATGTTTTCTTTATTTTTTGTGTTTGTTTTTTATGTATTATTTGTGTGAAAAGTATTATAAGCCTATTACAGTACAGTACTATACAGCCGATTGTGTTAGTTGGGTACCTAGGCTAACTTCGTTGGGCTCACAAAGAAATTAAACTTACGAATTCATTCTCGGAACGGAACTCGTTCCTATGTAGGGGACTTACTGTAGTTTCTTTTCTGTCATTCCAGCAATATTTTGTAATACTGTACAGGTAAGCAGTATTACATATTTTTGTTTCCTCTTTCTTTACATGCTATCTACATGGTTTTTTGCTTTGCATTTGTTCACCCAGCAACATATCCTGAGATCTTTCCATAACAGAACATTAATTATTAATCGTTTTACTATACTGGCATACCTCATTTTATTGTGCTTTGCTATATTGTGCTTCATAGATACTACAGTTTTTACAAATGAAAGTTTGTGGCAACCCTGCCTTAAGCAAGTCTGTTGACACCATTCTTCCAGCAGCATTTGCTTACTTCATGTCTCTGTGTCACATTTTGGTTAATTCTCACAGAATTTCAAGCTTTTTCATCATTATTATTCTTGTTATGATGATCAGTGATCTTTGATGTTACTACTGTGCCTCACTGAAGGCTCAGGTGACAGCATTTATTAGCAGTAGTGTTTTTTAATTAAGGTATGTACGTTGTTTTTTAGATGTAATGCTATTGGACACTTAATAGACTACAGTATAGTGTAAACATAGTTTTGTTATGCACTGGGAAACCAAAAACTTCATGTGACCTGCTTTATATCGTGTGATATTCGCTTTATTGCGGTGGTCTGGAACCCAACCAGAAATATCTCTGAGGTATGCCTGTATAATTATTATAACTAAATAATTATAATTAAATAATCATAATTAATCTTAATTATGAATGGCCTCATCTCATTCTATCATATGAATCATTATGTGTATATTTAGACTTCAACTGATGGACATCTAGATTGTTTCTAGCCTTTTGGTAATACTGACAGTGCTGCTGTCAATGAACACACACGTATATCAGTAAAACAAATTCCAATACATGAAATTACTAAGGATTTGTGTTTTTGTAATTTGGGTAGAAGTCATCTAACACATAGAGATGCACATTTTTTTTGGTCTTCATTTCCTGCATTATCTCTGCTTCTGAATTTTTATTGTTAGTTTATTATTTTTTTTTAAATCTTCTTTCATGTTGGAGATTTTCTTAAACACGTCCAGTGCTCTTTGTTATCTTCATATTTTGAAAGGCAAGCCAGAGCTCGTCTGCTGTTGGGCTTTACTTTTAGGTGACCAAGCTTTATTTTGAGAGATTTCCAAATGTCTATATATTCTCCAGGTGTCTCTCTGTTCTTCAGAAGGATTCTTCCAAACTTCTGCTTAGGAAGCACCACTGGCTACTGGTAATCGTTCTGGACCTTGGGCAGGGAAGGGAGAAATGGACTATTCTGTTAGCAGACTTTTAACAAATCTGCACTGCATTCCCCTTTCCCCTCCCCACTACCACCCAGACTGGCTTGAGATTTCTACCTCACCTTTTGCTTTCTCTTGACTATCACTCACTCCTTTTAAATTTCTCTGAAGGGTTAAGTTATTCTGACCCCTGTTACTCTGTGCCTTGGGGGGGTGGGAGGATTTATTCCTTATATTAACTTTTTTTTAAGCATGTGATCTGTCCATTACATTTAACCAGAATTTTTCTTCCCTTACTTTGGCATATGACAATGTAATGTAGCATATGATTATGTAACTCTCTCAAGTTTTCTGGTCTTCCAGATTAATCTTAAATCCCCATAGGAACCTAGCACCTAGGAAACACTTTAACAGTGTAAATAACTATCCTGACAGCCTAAGGCAGAGTAACTTTTAGATCTCTAAGAAGTTTCTTTCAGTAGAAGTGGACCATACATTAACTTCCTCATGTCTCATTCACTCTGCAACTCACCATATTCTGTCTTCATTAAAATTTTTTGGGCAGAAGTTATTACATTTTCTAATAATTCAAGTCTGTGAATTTGATGAGATAATATAGAAAAATATTTTAAATGTATGCTTAAAAATATTAACTTTATTAATTGTATTGTTTGTGTGCATTACATTCTCTCCCGCAACTCTCTGGAAGAAACTAATCAGTCAACATGAAATCCCTGCATGTCTCTGGGAGCATATACCCTATTAACTTTATCTCCTACACACACACCCCGGCTCCACCCCACCACCCGTCCATTCTCCCTTCCTCCATGGCACCCTACCAACTATAAGCAGCAGTACTATTGAATTTCTAAAAACTTTAAAATTGAGTTGGGTGTGTAGGTTAAAAAATTGTTTACTGAAAGTAAATGAGTTTATAACAAGTCCTTTCTTTCCCAGCCCTTAGCACCTCTTCCCTGAGTGTACTGTTTCATCTAGTAGCCAGACTAGACATGAGCAGCATATACCTAAAATGCACCTGTCCTCTCTTTCTGAGAGTTCATAGATATCCTGGAAAGGAGAGAGAAATTATATATAAAATTGTCACTCCAGAGTAGTTTGGCTAAAAATTGCAGTCACCTGGGGTGCTTTCAAAACAAGTCTGTTTCTCACCCCTGTCTCCCCAGATAGTCCGGTTTAATTCATATGAGGTACAGCTGGGCATTAGGAATTTTAAATGCTTACCAGGTGTTCTTACTTTGAGGCCAAAGTTGACATGTACTGCTTTAGAGTACTGGTTCTCAACTGAATGTCGTTTTGCCCGCCAGGAGACATTTTTGGTTGTCACAACTGGGGTGTATTACAGGACACCTATTAATTCAGGTGAAGGCTAGGTGTGCTACATAGGGGCTACTTAACCATTTTTATTTTACTGTTAGATTTGCCTTTGTGTTTAGGTTATATTATGTTTAAATTGAAGAGTAAAGGGTACTCTGATTTTTCAAAAGCCTTTAACAAGGTAACGTGCCTGGATATTTTTGTTTTTGTTTTTTACTGCATCACTTGGCTGAAGGATAGGGAAGTAAAAATGAGGGTAAACAAATAACATCTTTAAAGGAGAAGTACAAACAGCAGGGTAGTCCTCCGTGGGCCATGTAAGAAGAAAGGCAGTTTACGCTGAGCTCTATCAGGTCAAGAATGCCAACAGTATATTAACTGTAGGAACAGTCCTAAGGCATATAAGTTGGCAGAAAAATCCACATAAGCATATTTAATCAGGAAACTTCACTGTGGGCAGAAGTAAGTGTATTTAAGAAAATAACCTGTATTACAGGAAGAGGATTTTCAGCTACCTTTTATAAATGGCTCAGGAAGATCTTCATAAATTATATCCTGGAAAGAGTAGCCTAATGTTGTGCCATGGCCAGAAAGATCAATCATAGTGGGTACCATCAGAAAGATAACAGAATTAGAAAACAAACATTTCACCCTTTCACAAAACCATGATGCTGCCAGGTAACGCAGCCTGAAATTTGCCAAGTAGACACTATACGTCCTACATGAATTCATAGTTTTGGGAATATCCTTACTCTTTTAGATCTCTTAAGCTTCTATTCAGTACTGTCATCATCTATCCTGAAGAACTGCTTTGTGTTCAGGGCAATTTCTCCTCCAGCTTCTATTATCAAAATTTTCAAATATAACAGAAATGTTGAAAGAATAATGTAAGAATATGCACATATTCTCCACCTAGATTCAACAGTTTTTTTCCTGTACCATATGAAAGTAAGTTTTGGATATGATACTTTTAAGAGTAAGAACAATCCCTTTTATAACCATAATACCTTTATCACATCTGGGAAAATTAACAATCCTCTAATCCATCTATTACCAGGTTTGGAGCTATTTTAAATATAGAAAAACATTTTTATCATATTTGGAGTCTGTGTTAAGTTTTAATGACTTGAGAACAGTGGAGCCTTACTTATGCGGATGTGATTGGCTGGCTTATATCTCAGCAAAGGAGTCACTTCCACTCCCCAGTGTTTTATTTATTTATTTATTTTTACTCCCCAGTCTTAAAGCATATGATTCAGATTCACACAGTAGTAACGTCTCATTTTACTGCATATTATAGACTAAGACAGTTATTCACAGGTAGACAAAACTATACATTTTTGTTTTGTTTATGAGCTTTTATATTTTGAGATATGTCACATAAAATTCACTTTTAAATTGCACAATTCTGTGGGTGTTAGTATATTTACAAGGTCGTGCATCAGTCACGTCTAATGCTAGAATATTTTCGTTACTTCCCCAAAACCCCATTATCCATTGGTGGTAACTACCCATTTTTCCTTCCTCCCAGACCCTAGCAACAAATAATCTTTCTGTATGAATTTGCCTATTCTGGACATTTCATATAAATGGGTTCATATATTTTGTGGCCTTTCCTGTCTGGCTTCTTTCAGTTGACATAGTTTTCAAGGTGTATCTATGTTGTATCATATATCAGTACTTCATTCTCTTTTATGGCCAAATAATATTCCATTGTATGAATATACCACATTTTGTTTATCCATCCATCAGTTAATGAACATTTGAGCTGTTTACACTTTTTGGTATTATAAATAAGGCTGCTGTGAACATTTGTCTATAAGTCTTTATATGGCATGTGTTTTCTTTTCTCTTGGGCGTATATCTAGAAGTGGAATTTCTGGATCATATTGTAACTCTATGTTTAACTTTTTGAAGAATTACCAAACTGTATTCCAGAATGGCTGCACCATTTACATTCGTATCAACCATGTATGAGGGTTGCATTTCTCTACATCCTCACCAACACTTGTCTGCCTTTTATATTATAGCCATTCTAGTACATATGAAGTAGTAGTTCATGGTTTTGATTTGCATTTCCCTGATGACTGATGATATTGAACATCTTTTCATGTGCTTATTGGCTATTTGTATATTTCCTTTGGAGAAATATTTATTCTTTTCCCATTTTTGTTGTTTGTCTTTTTATTATTTAGTTATAAGTGCTCTATATTTATTCAGGATAATAGATCCTTATTAGGTATATTATGATTTGCAGGTATTTCTCCCACTCTTTGGGCTTTCCTCATTGTTTTGATAGTGTCATCTGATGAACAATAACTTAATTTTGATGAAATCCAATTTATTTTTTCTTTGGTTGCTTGTGCTTTTAGGTATCATATCTAAGAAACTGTTGCCTAACTGTTGCAGATTTACACTATGTTTATGATTATAAGAGTTTTATAATTTTAGCTCAGGCATTTGGGTCTTTGCATTTTGAGTTACTATTTGTACATGGTGGGAAGTAGGTACCCAAATTCATTCTTTTGTACATGGATATCCAATATCCGATTGTCACAGCATCATTTGTTGAAAAGACTACTTCTTCCCCATTGAATGGTCTTGGCAGCCTTGTGGAAAATCAATTGACCATACGTATAAGGGCTTACTTCTGGACTCTGAATTCTGTTCCATTGCTTTATGTATCTTTCTTTGTGCTAGCATTATGATGTATTGATTACTTTAGCTTTGTAGTAATTTTTGAAATTGGGAAGATTATTTTGAGTCTTCTGGATCCCTTGAATTTCCATATGGATTTTAGCATCAGCTTGTCAGTTTCTGTAAGGAAGACAGTTGGAATTTTCATAAAGATTGCATTGAATCTGTGCGTCAATTTGGGAGTATTGTCATCTTAACAGTATTACTTATTTCAACCCATGAACATAGAATATATTTCCATTTTCTTAGGTCTTTAATTTTTTAAGAAATGTTTTATAGTTTTCATATATACATCTTATACTTCTGTTAAGTTTATTCCTGGCTTTCTTTTTTTAATGATGTTGTAAATGGAGTTAATTTTTAATTTCATTTTTGATTGTTGCTAGTTTATAGAAGTAAGACTAATTTTTATATGTTGGTCTTGTATCCTGCAGTCTTGCTGAACTAGTTTATTAGCTCTGATAATAGTTTTTTTTTTTTAGTACATTCCATAGGATTTTCTGCATATAATATGTCATCTGAAAATAGAGATACTTTTACCTCTTCCTTTCTAATCTGGCTTTTATTCCACTTTCTTGTCTAATTGCTCTGCTAGAATCACCAGTACAGTGCTGAATAGAAATGATGAGCCCAGTCTGAAGGGGGAAGTCTTTAGCATTTCATCATTAACTATGATAGCTATGGGTTTTCCATAGATTATCTTTTTACATGTGAGGAACTTACATTCTATTACCAGATTGTTGGATGTTAAAATTTGTCAAATGCTTTTTATGCATCTATTCAGATAATCGTGTCAGATTTTTTTCTTATGCAATTAATACAGTGTATTATGTTATTGATTGATTTTTGTATGTTGAATCTGTCTTGTATTCCTGGGATAAATCACACTTAGTCACAATGTATTATTCTTTATATATGCTAACAGACTCAGTTTGCTAATATTTTGTTAAGGGTTTTTACATCTATAATCATAAGGGGTATTGGTCTGTATTTTTCTTTCTTTGATATCTTTGTCTAGCTTTGGAATCAGGTAAGATTGGCCTTACAGAATGAGTTTGGAAGTATTCCTCTTCTGTTTTTATGCAGGACTTTATGAAGGATTGGTGTTAATCTTTAACTATTTGGTAGAATTCACCAGTGACGCCATCTAGCCTTGGGCTTTTCTTTGTGGGTACTTTTAAAATTCAGTTAAATTCATTTAAATTAAATTTAATTCAGTCTCTTTTCAGATTGTCTTACTCTTTTTTGAGTCCACTTTGGTAGATTGTGTCTTTCTAGGAATTTGTCTATTCATGTAGGTTATTCAGTTTGTTGGCATACAGTTTTTCATGGTATTCTCGAACAGTCCCTTTTATTTCTGTAAGGTTGGTCATAATATCCCTGTTTTATTCCTGATTTTAGTTGAGCCTTCTCTCGTTTTTTATTTTGGTCTGTTTAGCTAAAGATTTATCAGCTTTGTTGATCTTTTTCAAAGAATCAACTATTGGCTTCATTAAATTTTTTCTGTTGTTTTTCTATTTCCTGTTTCATTTATTTCCACTCTAATCCATATTATTCCTCTCTTCTGCCTGCTTTGGATTTGGTTTCCTCTTACTTTTCTAGTTTCTTAACATGGAAGATTATTCATTTGAGACCTTTCTTCTTTTTTAATGTAGGCATATGCACCTATAAATTTTCCTCTAAACACTGCTTTCACTACATCCCATAAGTATTGGAATGTTGTGCCTTCATTTTTATTCTTCTCAATGTATTTTCTAATTTCTCTTTTGATTTCTTCTTTGACGCATTTGTAATTTCCACATATTTATGAATTTCCAATTTCCTTCAGTTATTGATCTCTAATTCCATTCCATTATAGTTGAAGAAAATACTTTGTGTGATTTCATTCCTTTTAAATGTATTGAGACTTGTTTTATAGCCTAACATATGATCTAACTTGGAGAATATTCCATGTACACTTGAGAAGAATGTATATTCTGTTGTTGGGTGGTGGAGTGTTCTATAGATGTCTACTGTTTCTATTTGGTTTATACTGTTGTTTGTTGTATATTTCCTTATATATCTTCTGCTTAGTTCTATCTATTACTGAAAGTGGAGTATTAAAATCTCCAATTATTATTGTTAAATTTTCTGTTTCTCTCTTCATTTCTGTCCATTTTTGTTTTATGTATTTTGAGCTCTGTTGTTCGGTACATAACAGGTTATGATTGTTATATCTTCTTGATGTTGACCCATTTATCATGAAATGATAACTTTCTTTGTCTCTAGTAACAATTTTTGTCAAAGTCTTTTTCTCTGATATTAAAATTGGCATTTCAGTTCTCTTTTGGTTACTTTTGGCATGCTGCATCTTCTTCTGTTTTTTTACTTTCAACCTATATGTGTCTTTGAATGTAAAATATATATGTAGTATGTAAATGACATGTAGTTTGATCATATATTATTCTAAATCCGTTCTGCCTGTCCCTGCCTCTTCATTGGGAAGTTTAATCCATTTACATCTAATGTAACTACTAATAATATTTACATTTACCATTTTTGTATTTGTTTTCTATATGTTTTATGTCTGTTCCTCAATTCCGTCATTACTGACTTGTTTTGTGATAAATGGGCATTTTCTAATAAACCATTTTAAACCCCTTCATGTTTCTTTTACTATAGTTGTATATTTTAAATTATTTTCTTCTGTGGCTGTCCTGGAGATTACAGTTAACACTTATTCGGATTAAAACCACCTTTATTTCAAAAATATATAAAAACTTTTGCTCCTATATATCTCTGTTATCTTCCCCACCCCCATTCATCTTATACATTGTGTACCCATTCAACACAGATTTATATTTGGTGCTTTATGTAGTTATCTTTTAGATCAGATAGGAGAATAAAGGAGTTACAAACAAAAAATACATTTAGACTGTATTTTATATTTACCTATGTAGTTACCTTTAACGGTGTTCTTTATTTCTTAATGTGCATTTGAATTACTGTTTACTGTCCTTTCATTTAAGCCTAAATGACTCCCTATAGGACCAGTCTGCTACTGCTGAATTCTCTCATATTTTTGTCTGTCCATTGAAGTCTCTACTCAGTTCACTTAATAGTCAGCTGTTGATTGGACAGAGATTTCCTTAAACATCTTAAACCAATAAATCAGTCTTTGCCAGCGGGCTCTGTGTGCATGTTGGGGTACACCATAAACACTCAAGCAATTGACAGCTCTTCCTTAGCCTTCACTTCCTACTTTTTTGGAGCCTCAAGTTTAGCAAAAGGTTAGAGCTTAGGGACTTCTTGGGTCTTGAATTGCACATAACTCTTTGCATGTGCATGGCTTTCTAGATTCCCAGGAGTATGTTGGAGCTTTTCAAAGCTTCTTTGGACATCTTACTTCCCGGCTTTGCCTTTTAAGCTTTTTGGTTAGTCTATTGTTTGCCCTAATTGATAGCCACTGTCTCAGGCTGTCACGAAGTTAAGATACTTGCCTATAATTTTTTTTAACAACTTCTTTTCCCCATCCTTCCACCCCGACAAAGGAGAAAGCTTTTCACAGTGGGCAAGTTCCAACACAGGTCAAATACAACCAGTAGGTGGGGTCTACCTAGGATCCACCACACAAGACAAATAATGAGTCTTTGGGATGAGGCTTTGAGAGAGCTCTAGCTGTGTTATATTTCTTCTGGTGGCCACCAGAACTAGGAATACGGGCTGTTACCTTTCAAGGCTACTGCTGAAGAATGGGGTGTTTTATGGAGAAGTGAATCATAATGGTCCTTACTATGCAATTTTCATTGATGTTTCACCAAAACTATAAAATTGAAATTCATGAATGTTAAAGGACCAGAAATGGTATATGCAGTTCTGAGTGCCACACTTCATTGAAGTTAACTGAAATGATACAGCAAATGGAATAGCCGTTTCAAACATAAGAAATAAAATTGTTCAGCCTAGAAGATGAAGACCTCTATACTTTCTTTAAAAGTCTACAGTCATAAACTATGAAAAAGACTCATTCTAAATTATATTTAATATTAACCATTGCTACAGAATAAAGTTCAACACCTTTATTTTTCAGAGGAAGGCAGAATTATATGGTAGAGAAAGATTAGACTTTGGAACTAGCCACATCGAAGTTTGAGACTAAAGTGTACTGGGGTTTGTAGCCATAGGCAGGTCCTTAATGTCAGTTGCTTTCTATCCCTTTGCGGAATGTAAAGATACTATACTGTTTTTATTAAGGTTTAATTAAAACCATGTATATATAATGTTTGTCAGAATGCCTAGAACATAGTAAGCCCTCAATATGTGGCAGCAGTTGTTACTCAAACTCTTCCACAGTCCAACATTTTGGCCTACCTGGTGTAATCCTTATTTTGTATAAACTTCTTCCCCCTCCTTTTTTCCCACCATTCATCCTACACCTTAGCTATTTTTTTTTTTTTAAAGGAATTCCTTTATTTTTATTATTTATTTATTTATTTTTGGCTGAGTTGGGTCTTCGTTTCTGTGCCAGGGCTTTCTCTAGCTGCGGCAAGCTGGGGCCACTCTTCATTGCGGTGCGCGGGCCTCTCACTATCGCGGCCTCTCCTGTTGCGGAGCACAGGCTCCAGATGCGCAGGCTCAGTAATTGTGGCTCTCGGGCCCAGTTGCTCCGTGGCATGTGGGATCTTCCCAGACCAGGGCTCGAACCCGTGTCCCCTGCATTGGCAGGCAGATTCTCAACCACTGCGCCACCAGGGAAGCCCTACACCTTAGCTATTTTGAACTTACTGAGATTTCAGAAACACACCCTCCTCTTCTCAGTTTTTGTTCACACTCCTCTACACGAATCACCCCCTCCCACACTAACACCCATATGATTAAATCTGCTTGTTTTTTAAGGCCCAATTTAAATCCACTTTCTCCATATACCATTTTATCCTCAATGACCTAAGTTAAAATTACTCTCTACTCTTTGATCACATGACATCTTTTTTGTGTCTCTCTTACCATTTATTTACAGTGTTTCATGTAACTTTCATTGAGGTGTAACATACACATAGAAAAGTACACACCTTGTAAGTGTACAACTTGATAAATCTTCACGCGGTGAGTATGCATGTATTACTAGCTTCCAGATCAAGAAACTGAGCATCGCCATTATCCCAGAGGCCCCTTGTGTCCTCTTCCAGCCACTACCCTTCCCACCACCTCCACCCCACCCTTGCCAAGAGCAACTGCTCTCCTGGCTTCTAAACACCGTGGATTAGCTTTGCTTGTTTTAGAACATTATATGAATGAAATTATACAATGCTCAACATTTTGTAAGATTCAAGCATTTTGCTTTCTGTAGTTTTGGTTCATTCGTTCCAATTGCTGTTTAGTATTCTGTTTATGAATATATACCACAACTTCTTTTTCCATTCTACTGTGTATGGACATTAGGGTTTTTTCTCATTTGGGTTTTAATTTGCATTTCCTTGATGACTAAATAAAGTTGACTGATTTTTGTTTTTGTTTTTGTTTTTTTTTTTTTTTGGCTGCGCCTGACCTTAGCTGCAGCACGCAGGATCTTCATTGCGGCATGTGAACTCTTTAGTTATGGCATGTGGGATCTAGTTCCCTGACCAGGTATCGAACCCCAGCCCCCTGCACTGGGTGCACAGAGTCTTACCCACTGGACCACCAGGGAAGTCCCTGACTGATTTTTTAATATGTTTTTTTGGCCAATCGGATATCCTTTTTCATGAAGGACCTATTTAAGTCTTTGTTTTTCTCTCCTGTATAATCATTAAAGGCAGGTAAATATATCACACTCATCATTAACTGCTGACAGTTTCTAGAAGAATGCCATACTGTATACATCATAGCTTTATATATTTATTGATTTGAGACTTTATGCAGCAGATTAAATTGGGAACTGATCGATGTTTTTTTTTTGTTGTTGTTTTTTTTTTTTAATTTATTTATTTATCGCTGTGTTGGGTCTTCATTTCTGTGCGAGGGCTTTCTCTAGTTGTGGCAAGTGGGGGCCACTCTTCATCGCGGTGCGCGGGCCTCTCATTGTCGCGGCCTCTCTTGTTGCGGAGCACAGGCTCCAGACGCGCAGGCTCGGTAATTGTGGTTCACGGGCCTAGTTGCTCCGCAGCATGTGGGATCTTCCCAGACCAGGGCTCGAACCCGTGTCTCCTGCATTAGCAGGCAGATTCTCAACCACTGCGCCACCAGGGAAGCCCCCTGATCGATGTTCTTCAGAAGGAAGATGTTGCACTGCCACCAGTTAACAAATATGTATTGAATACCCATTGTATAAAACTCTGCTTGGCTCATTGGTGATAGAAGAACCATTCACTAATGATCTTGCAAGTCATCTTTACTTCTCTACTCTTTAGTGTCTTCATCTATAACATGGTGTGAATACACAAGATGATGTTGGAGTTTGTTGGGGGGTTTTTAAATGTAGACAACCTTGTTCCTATCTGAATTTATCATTTTACTAAAATTATTTCAGAAATGTTTGAAACTATTGAAGAAAAATTGTAGTATAATTGGATTTGAGTGGAAACTCAAAGAACAGAAATGGTTGATCAGGAATTAATTGACTCAAGGCCCAATGCTTCAGTATTTTTGTTCATTCTTAATCTGTATGCAGAAACTACATTCATATAATCTGAACATTTTATGTGAGGTTAATTTAAAACAAAGAAAAACTGAGACAATCTAGAAGTGAAAGTAAGCATACCAGTATAGTTTGCACTATATACAGAGAGGTATTTTTTTTAATTAAAAAAAATATACAATCCAAATTGAGCAAAAGGATAATTGTTTTAAATGGCTCTTTTATAAGCAATAGTGAGAAATCAAGTCTTTTTTAAGAAATAATAAAACAAGAAATATTTACTTTTTATTATTAAAAAGTTGACACAAATTTCTTTTTAAAATATTGAGGATTTATCAGTGACTACCCCTGAGGTTTATATTCTTTCACTAGTAATTTAAAAACTTTACAATAAGATCCTTGACATACCAATCATGATTCATCATGACTGAGTCTTTTTCATGGGATTGTTACCTAAAATCATTTCAGTTAATAATCCCATGAAAAAGGAAAGGCAAGTTGGAAGGAAAGACCTGATTACTAAGGTCATACAAGATCATCATGATCATTTGTTTATATATACATGGTAGTTTAATTCTTTATTTTTATTTTTTTAATAGATCTTTATTGGAGTATAATTGCTTCAGAATACTGTGTTGGTTTCTGTTGCACAACAGAGCAAATCAGCCATATGCATACACATGTCCCCATATCCCCTCCCTCTTGAGTCTCCTTCCCATCCTCCCTATCCCACCCCTCTAGGTCATCGCAAAGCACCGAGCCTATCTCCCTGTGCTATGCTGCTGCTTTCCACCAGCCAACTGTTTTACATTCGGTAGTGTATATATGTCGATGCTACTCTCACTTCATCCCAGCTTCCCCCTCCCACCCCATGTCCTCAAGTCCATTCTCTATGTCTACCTCTTTATTCCTGCCCTGCAACTAGGTTCATCAGTACCTTTTTTTTTTTTAGATTCCATATATATGCATTAGCATACGGTATTTGATATTTGTTTTTCTCTTTCTGACTTACTTCACTCTGTATAACAGACTCTAGGTCCATCCACCTCACTACAAATACCTCAATTTCGTTTCTTTTTATGGCTGAGTAATATTCCATTGTATATATGTGCCACATCTTCTTTATCCATTCATCTGTCAATGGACATTTAGGTTGGTTCCATGTCCTGGTTATTGTAAATAGTGCTGCAATGAACATTGTGGTACATGTCTCTTTTTGAATTATAGTTTTCTCAGGGTATATGCCCAGTACTGGGATTGCTGGGTCATATGGTAGTTCTATTTTTAGATTTTTAAGGAACTGCTATACTGTTTTCCATAGTGGTTGTATCAATTTACATTCCCACCAAAAGTGGAGGAAGGTTCACTTTTCACCACACCCTTTCCAGCATTTATTGTTTCTAGATTTTTTGATGATGGCCATTCTGACCAGCATGAGGTGTTACCTCATTGTAGTTTTGATTTGCATTTCTCTAATAACTAGTGATGTTGAGCATCTTTTCATGTGCCTCTTGGACATCTGTATGTCATCCTTGGTGAAATGTCTGTTTAGGTCTTCCACCCAGTTTTTAACTGGATTGTTTGTTTTTTTGATATTGAGCTCCATGAGGTGTTTGTATATTTTGGAGATTAATCCTTTGTCTGTTGTTTCATTTGCAAATATTTTCTCCCATTCTGAGGGTTGTCTTTTTGTCTTGTTTGTAGTTTCCTTTGCTGTGCAAAAGCTTTTAAGTTTAATTAAGTCCCATTTGTTTATTTTTGTTTTTATTTCTGTTACTCTAGGAGTTGGGTCAAAAAAGATCTTGCTGTGGTTTATGTCAAAGAGTGTTTTTCCTATGCTTCCCTCAAAGAGTGTTATAGTGTCTGGTCTTACATTTAAGTCTTTAATCCATTTGGAGTTTATTTTTGGTGTATGGTGTTAGGGAGTGTTCTAATTTCATTCTTTTACACGTAGCTGTCCAGTTTTCCCAGCAGCACTTATTGAAGAGGCTGTCTTTTCTCCATTGTATGTTCTTGCCTCCTTTGTCGTAAATTCGTTGCCCATATGTCCGTGGGTTTATCTCTGGGCATTCTATCCTGTACTGTTGATCTATATTTCTGTTTTTGTGCCAGTACCATACTGTCTTGATTACTGTAGCTTTGTGGTATCGTTCAGAGTCAGGGAGCCTGATTCCTCCAACTCCGTTTTTCATTCTCAAGATTGCTTTGGCTATTCGGGGTCTTTTGTGTTTCCATACAAATTGTAAAATTTTTTGTTCTGATTATGTGAAGAATGACATTGGTAGCTTGATAGGGATTGCACTGAATCTGTAGGTTGCTTTGGGTAGTGTAGTCATTTTCACAGTGTTGATTCTTCCAATCCAAGAACATGGTATATTTCTCCATCTGTTTATGTCATGTTGGATTTCTTTCATCAGTGTTTTATAGTTTTCTGAGGACAAGTCTTTCACCTCTTTAGGCAGGTTTATTCCTAGGTATTTTATTCTTTTTGTTGCAATGGTAAATGGGAGTTTTCCTTAATTTCTCTTTCTGCTTTTTCGTTGTTGGTGTATAGGAATGCCAGGGATTTCTGTGCATTAATTTTGTATCCTGCAACCTTACCAAATTCATTCATTAGTTCTAGTAGATTTCTGGTGGCATCTTTAGGATTTTCCATGTATAGTATCATGTGATCAGCAAACAGTGACAGTTTTACTTCTTATTTTCCAACTTGTATTCCTTTTATTTCTTTTTCTTCTCTGATTGCTGTGGCTAAGACTTCCAAAACTATGTTGAATAATAGTGGCAAGAGTGGACGTCCTTGTCTTGTTCCTGATCTTAGTGGAAATGCTTTCAGTTTTTCACCATTGAGTATGATGCTTGCTGTGGGTTTGTCATATATGGCTTTTATTATGTGGAGGTAGGTTCCATCTATGCCTATTTTCTGGAGAGTTTTTATCATAAATGGGTGTTGAATTGTGTCAAAAGCTTTTTCTGCATCTATTGAGATGATCATATGGGTTTTTTTCCTAATTTGTCAATGTGGTGTATCACATTGATTTGCGTATATTGAAGAATCCTTGCATCCCTGGAGTAAGTCTCACTTGATCGTGGTGTATGATCCTTTTAATGTGCTGTTGGATTCTGTTTGCTAGTATTTTGTTCAGAATTTTTGCATCTATGTTGATCAGTGATATTGGTCTGTAATTTTCTTTTTTTGTGATATCTTTTTCTGGTTCTGGTATCAGGGTGATGGCTTCGTAGAATGAATTTGGGAGTGTTTCTCCCACTGCAATTTTTTGGAAGAGTTTGAGAAGGATTTGTGTTAGCTCTTCTCTAAATGTTTGATAGAATTTGCCTGTGAAGCCATCAGGTCCTGGACTTTTGTTTGTTGGAAGATTTTTAATTACATTTTCAATTTCATTACTTGTGATAGATCTGTTTATATTTTCTAATTCTTCCTGGTTCAATCTGGAAAATTGTACCTTTCCAAGAACTTGTCCGTTTCTTCATGGTTGTCCATTTTATTGGCATATAGTTGTTGGTAGTAGTGTCTTATAATCCTTTGTATTTCTGCAGTGTCAGTTGTGATTTCTCCTTTTTCATTTCTAATTTTATTGATTTGCATCCTCTCCCTTTTTTTCTTGATGAGTTTGGCTAAGGGTTTATCAATTTTATCTTCTCAAAGAACCAGCTTTTAGTTTTATTGATCTTTGCTATTGTTTTCTTCGTTTCTATTGAATTTATTTCTGCTCTATATGATTTCTTTCCTTCTACTGATTTTGGGTTTTCTTTGTTCTTCTTTCTCTAGTTGTTTTAAGTGTAGGCTTAGATTGTTTATTTGAGATTTTTCTTGTTTCTTGAGGTGAGATTGAATTGCTATAAGCTTCCCTATTAGAACTGCTTTTGCTGCGTCCCATAGGTTTTGGGTTGTCATGTTTTCATTGTCATTTGTTTCTATGTATTTTTTTATTTCTTCTTTGATTTCTTCAGTGATCTCTTGGTTATTTAGTAGCACACTGTTTACCCTCCATGTATTTGTGTTTTACAGTTTTTTTCCTGTAATTGATTTCCAGTCTCATAGCTTTGTGGTCAGAAAAGATGCTTGATATGATTTCAACTTTCTTTCATTTTCCGAGGCTTGATTTGTCACCCAAGATGTGATCTCTCCTGGAGAATGTTCCAGGTGCACTTGAGAAGAAAGTGTAATCTGCTGTTTTTGGATGGACTGTTCTATAAATATCAATTAAATCTATCTGGTCTGTTGTGTCATTTAAAGCTCCTGTTTCCTTATTAATTTTCTGTTTGGATGATCTGTCCATTGGTGTAAGTGAGGAGTTAAAGTCCTCCACTATTATTGTGTTACTGTCGATTTCCTCTTTTATAGCTGTTAGCAGTTGCCTTATGTATTGAGGTGCTCCTATGTTGGGTGCATATATATTTATAGTTGTTACATCTTCTTGGATTGATCCCTTGATCATTATGTAGTGTCCTTCCTTGTCTCTTATAACATTCTTTATTTTAAAGTCTATTTTATCTGATATGAGTATTGCTACTCCAGCTTTCTT
Organism: Balaenoptera musculus; assembly: GCF_009873245.2. Taxonomy (NCBI): domain Eukaryota; kingdom Metazoa; phylum Chordata; class Mammalia; order Artiodactyla; family Balaenopteridae; genus Balaenoptera; species Balaenoptera musculus. The sequence goes on from NC_045786.1 coordinate 77,674,590, forward strand.
TTGATTTCTATTTGCATGGAATATCTTTCTCTATCCCCTCACTTTCAGTCTGTATGTGTCCCTAGGTCTGAAGTGGGTCTCTTGTAGACAACATATATATGGGTCTTTTTTTTGTATCCATTCAGCCAGTCTGTGTCTTTTGGTTGGGGCATTTAATCCATTTACATTCAAGGTTGTTATCGATATGTGTGTTCCTATTACCATTTTCTTAATTGTTTTGGGTTTGTTTTTGTGGGTCTCTTTCTTCTCTTGTGTTTCCTGCCTAGAGAAGTTTCTTTAGCATTTGTTTTAAAGCTGGTTTGGTGGTGCTCATTTCTCTTAGCTTTTGCTTGTCTGAAAAGCTTTTGACTTCTTCATAGAATCTGAATGAGATCCTTCCTGGGTAGAGTAATCTTGGTTGTAGGTTTTTCTCTTTCATCACTTTAAGTATATCCTGCCACTCCCTTCTGGCCTGCAGAGTTTCCGCTGAAAAATCAGCTGATAACCTTATGGGGATTCCTTTGTGTGTTACTTTTTGTTTTTCCCTTGCTGGTTTTAATAGTTTTTCTTTGAATTTAATCTTTGTTAGTTTGATTAATATGTATCTTGGTGTGTTTTTCCTAGGGTTTATCCTGTATGGGACTCTCTGTGCTTCCTGGACTTGGGTGACTATCTCCTTTCCCATGTTAGGGAAGTTTTTAGCTATAATCTCTTCAAATATTTTCTCACACCCTTTCTTTTTCTCTTCTTTTTCTTGGACCCCTATAATTCAAATGTTGGTGCATTTAGTGTTGTCCCAGAGGTCTCTAAGATTGTCTTCCATTCTTTTCATTCTTTTTTCTTTAATCTTCTCCTCGGCAGTTATTTCCACCATTTTGTCTTCCTGCTCCCATATTCGTTCTTCTGCCTCAGTTATTCTGTTATTGATTCCTTTAGTGTGTTTTTCATTTCAGTTATTGTATTGTTCATCTCTGTTTGCTTGTTCTTTAGATCTTCTAGGTCTTTGTTAAACATTTCTTGTATTTTCTCAGTTTGTGCCTCTGTTCTCTTTCCAAGATTCTGGATCATCTTTACTGTCATTACTCTGAATTCCTTTTCAGGTAGATTGCCTAGTTCCTTTTCATTTATTCTTCTTGTAGGTTTTTACCTTGCTCCTTCAACTGTGACATATTTTTTTGCCATCTCTTTTTCTTTTTTCTTTCTTTTTTTTTTTTTTTTTGATGGGTGGGATTGTGTTCCTGTCTTACTGGTTGTTTGGCCTGAGGCTTCCAACACTGGGGGTTGTCGGCTGTTGGGTAGAGCTGGGTCTTGGTGCTGAGATGAGGAACTTTGTGAGACCTCATTCCAATGAATGTTCCCTGGGGTCTGAGGTTCTCTGTTAGTCCAGTGGTTCGGACTCGGAGCTCCCACCGCAGGAGCATCGGCCCGACCCCTGGCTCGTGAACCAAGATCCCGCAAGCCGCGTGGGATGGCAAACAAAACAAAACAAAACAAAAAAACAATTACAAAGTAAAAAATAAAATTAGACTAGGAAACTAACAGATACGTTAGAAAGAACTTAAAAATATAGATGAATAAACAACCGGAAGGTACATCAGTACCACAATAGTAAAAAAGGGGAGGAGGGGAAAAGACAAAAAAGTGGGGGGGGAGGCCTTGGCTGTGGGGGGGGTGCTGAAGCAAGGGTGAGGTTTGGGTGGTGGGCAGGGCCTATGCTTAGGACCCACAGGGCTGGAAAAGGCCCTGGGGTCTGTGGAGGTTGGAGCTTAGTTAAACTCAAGGAACAGAAGGGGCCCAGGCATGAGCCCACCCCTTGTCTCAGAGGGCAGAGGACCTCACCTGGGATCCCAGCAGGCTTCCTGGGCTCGAGTGGGCAGTGTAAACACCCTCCTCTCCTCTTCTGCTCCTCCGGTCTGGGAGGGCCTCTCCCGCCTGTCTTTCCTGATCTCCCCGGCCTCTCTCCTATGCCCAGAGAACCAATGTGACAGCGGGGAGAGGGGGGCCTCAGAGGACAGGGGACCAGCCTGGAAGCTCAGCAGGCTCCCAGGCCTGCGTGGGTGGGGCAGTCGCCCTCCACTTCTCTCCCGTCCCTCCTGGAGGGCCCCTCCTGCAGGGCCCCTCCTGCCTGCCTCTTCTGATTTCCCCAGCCTCCCTCCTATGCCCCCAGGACCCATGCCACCTGGATGGGGCTTTGGAGGTGGGTACCAGCTTGGGAGCTCAACAGGCTCCCCGGCCCAAGTGGGCCAGGCAGTCACCCTCCGTTTCTCTCCCGCTCTTCACGCAGAGTCCCTCCTGCCTGCCTCTCTTGATCTCCCTGGTCTCAAGGGTGCCGATCCTGTCTGGCCTCCACTGCTCCTCCTCCCTCAGTCCCTCCACGTCCTACTGGTTCACTTGAGGGTTCCTCCCGTCTCCTTGGGCATCAGTGTTCCCCACCAGCAGCCGGCAGGTGTCCTAGTTATGGGGAGATGCTCTAATTCTTCTTTAAATTAACTTTGTTGACTTCAAAGTAATCTTTTAAGTATATTATTTATTATGTAGTTACCACGAAAATAAGATTTACCACGTGAATTTCAAAGGTGATGTTTGATCTTAGTCTAAGCTCGGCTTAATAGTACTATTAAGAGCTCTTAATTTCTCTCCAGGGCCTAGACTAGAAGACACCATAACTAACCAACAGACTTATGCAGTGCTTTTCCAGCTGTGCTATTCCCTGGGACACCAAACCTTCATGTACTTTACACTGTGTACTTCTGCAGTGTTCTTTGAGTGTTCCTGCCAAATGCCAGACTCTGGTGGACTTTAGCCATGCCTCAGACTCAGCTGTGTATTATTGTTCTGTCCAGAACCTGGAACAATAAGAAAAATCAAATCTGTTTATGATCAAGGTCAGGCCCCTTCAAAGAGTTTTCTCTCCAGAGACTGGATCTAATTGTACCTTAAAATTATTGGAGGATTTCAACAACTGTTATGCTTTCAAAGGCTCAGGCTAATTAGATGTTTGACCATATTACTTTTACCTCGTTTATGTATTACCTAGTGAATGTATTATTTGCTTAATACTTGTAAGGGAATATAATTCTACCATGTCTTTGGGACCTTTCTAAATTCCATCTTTTATTGTCATCTGTAATACATGAATGTTAATAATACTATAGGTCTTGGTAATAAAAAGGCTCTTAATAGAAATTAATAAATTCTTCTCTTTAGAAATATTAGAAAAAATTTCAGTGATATAATTTTGGTTGCTCTCCAAGCCATTCAGTTTGCTTACACTCACTGATTAGTAACAAAAGCTTCTCACATATAAAATGAGTGGATTAGGCTAGATGAGCAAATTCTTTCCAGATTCACCTCTCTATGCAAGTGTCTCATTTATAAAATGTGTATAATAAAAAATACCTGGGGAGAACAGTTCAAGATGGTGATGCAGGAAGCTCTTGAACTCATCTCCTCCCATGGACACACTGAGTCTCCAGCTACATATGGAAAATTTTCTCTTTAAAAAAACCTAAAGGCTGGCTGAGTGACAACTACACATCAGGCAAACAGGAAGAAAGCCACATGAAGCAGGTAGGGGAGGCTCAGACCCCAGGAGGCTCAGACACAATCTTGCCATAAACCCCACCAGTGACACAGCAACCTCCAATCAAGAGGGAACTCAAAACCCGGAGCTTCTCATGAGGAGCAAAGTGTTCACACTCCACATTACACACCCCAAGTTTTAAGACGTGCACCTGAGAGACGAACCCTCAAAACATCTAATTTTGAAAACCAGTGGGGCTCACAGCCTGAGAACCACAAGACTATAAGGTTCTGAGACATGGCTACTGGAGGGCCCACACACTCAGACTTACCCGCCCCAGGGCCCAGCTCAGAGGCAGCCTGTCTTGCCCAGACATAAGGGAAGGAGGATCACCTACTTATATTAAAGCATCAGCCTGAGGGGCAGGCATCCGATTGAAGACACATCTAGGAGACAGCTGGAACACTGTCTAGGGATAGAGACTTGCAGGTGCTATCTTTGCAGTCTCTCTTTGCTGTGCTCCAGAATACCAGTATCTCCCAGAAGGGAGCTACTACATGTATCTGGTGCCCTGATTTTTGCAGTTTCCGCCCAGGAGACACCTCTTAATTGCCTTGCTTTGGAGGCCAGGGGAGCTTGTGTTCCCGGTCCAATGGAACTGTAACAAACAGTCACCCAGAAAGGAGCTTATACCCTTGTCTGGCACCCTGATTTTTGTGGCTGCTGCCAGAGGATACCTCTACATAACATGGCACCGGTGCCAGTGGGGCTTACAGTCAAGGGTCCCACAGGACTGTAATCAACAGAGAAAGAGTTCTTCAACAGCTACCACCTCCAGGCACAGCAGCAGTCACAGACCCAAGAGCTCGGTTTTTCTGTGGAGACCTGTTACCCAGCTGTCACGGCTGCAGCCTGAAGGGCAGGCTTCTAATTAAACGTGTATCTAGCGACTGATTGTAATCCTTTTCAGAGACCTCAGAGGGCTGGTGCTATCTTCGTGCTCTCCCTCTGCCACACTCCTGAATGCCAGTGTGCCCCCAGGGGGAGCTTTCCACTCATCTGGCAGCCTGGTTTTTGTAGCCACTGCCCAGGGGATGCCCCTAAATCAACTGGCTCTGGTAGCCAGGGGGGGCTTGCATTCCTGGGTCATTCCAAAGGAATGTGGCAGTCGGAAAGACAGTTCTTGGCCAGGTACCACCTCCCAGGCACTGCACAGACAGCAGACTGGGACACCCCCTCCCATCCCCAGTTTTTCTGTGAAGGAGGCCTCTTTGCTTTCCTCGAACTATGGCCTAAGGGGTAGGCTTCAGGTTTGGCATATGTCTAGCGGCCTACGGAGCTACTCTCAAGGAACAGATGTAGTCTTGCCTCTTTCCCTCTGCCTTGCTCCAGCTCACCAGTATCTCCAGCTCACCAGTATCTCACACACTTGTCAGGAGCCCTGATTTTTGCAACTGCCCAAGTGACACCTCCAGATTGCTTGGCGCTGGTGGCAAGCAGGGTTTATGCTTGTGGTCACACTGGACTATATATACTTGCATACTTTTAAAAGCTGCCTGAGGGTCTGACTTCCAGTCAGCCTGATTTTAGGTGCTGGGATCCTCTCTTCTGGGACCTTGATAGGTCTTGGTACATACCTAACTACTGGGAGCTATTAAAGATAATAATAAGCTGCTTGGACAAGCAAAAAGTTTAAGGGACAACCAAGACCTAGGACAGAGTTGAACAACAAGTTTCATCTCCTACATCCTTCAAGACTGGGAGGGATGGTAGTTTCATCTACTACATAGAAACCAACACAAGAGTTAAGCAAAATGAAGAAACAAAGGAACATGTTCCAGGGACTTCCCTGGTGGCACAGTGGTTAAGAATCCACCTGCCAATGCAGGCAACATGGGTTCGAGCCCTGGTCTGTGAAGATCCCATATGCTGCTTAGCAACTAAGCCCATGTGCCACAACTATTGAGCCTGCGCTCTAGAGCCCGCAAGCCACAACTACTGAGCCTGAGAGCCACAACTACTGAAGCCCGTGCGCCTAGAGCCCATGCTCCACAACAAGAGAAGCCACCACAATGAGAAACCCGTGCACCACAACAAAGAGTAGCCCCCGCTTGCCGCAACTAGAGAAAGCCCACGCACAGCAACGAAGACCCAATGCAGCCAAAAAGTAATTAATTAATTAAAAAAAAAAAAATATATATATATATATATATATATATATATGTTCCAAATGAAAGAACAAGGTAAAACCTCAGCAAAAGTTCTTAATAAAATGGAGATAAGACACATTATAATTAAAATGTCAGAAGTTAAAGACACGGAGAGAATCTTAAAAGCAGCAAGAAAAAACAACTAGTTATGTATAAGCAGACCCTCATAAGATTACCCGCAGATTGGTCAGCAGAAACTTTACAAGCCAGTGGGATTGGCAGAATATATTCAAAATGCTAAAAGGAAAAAAATCTCCATCTGTGATCAAGAATACTCTACCCAGCAAAGTTATCATTCAGAATTGAAGGAGAGATAAAGAGCGTTTAAAACAAGCAAAATCTAAAAGAGTTTATCACCCGTGAACCAGCCTTACAAGAAATGTTAAAGGGACTTCTATAAGCCCTAAAGAAAGGGTACTAACTAGTAGTAAGAAAACATATGAAAGAATAAGTGTCACTGAGAAAGTAAATATATAGTAAATGTAATGGGTTAGTTATAAAGCTAGTATGAAGATAAAAAAACAAAAGTAGTAAAACTATGATTATAATAACTAATAGATACAGAAGATTAAAAGATGTAAAATGTGACATAAAACATTGGAGGGCAGAGTAAAAACGTTGAACTTCAGAATGTAATCAAATTTAAGGTGTTAACCACCTAAAATAGACTGTTATAAGTTTTTATATGTAAGCCTTATGATAACCATAAAGCAAAAACCTATAGTAAATACAAAAAAGATAGAAAGCAGTACAAGCATATCGCTAAAGAAAGTCATCAAACTATAAAGAAAGAAAGCAAGAGAAGAATAAAGGAACAGAGAGGAACCACAAAAACATCCAGAAAACAAATAAGATGGCAATAAGTACATACCTGTCAATAATTACTTTAAATGTAAATTTACTAACTCTTTCAATCAAAAGACAGAGTGGCTGAATAGATTAAAAAACAAAACCCATCTATATGCTACCCACAGGAGACTTGCTTTAGATATAAGGACACACAGAGACTTGAAAGTGAAGGGATAGAAAAAGATATTACATGAAAACAGAAACCAAAAAAAGCTGGGATAGCTATACTTTTATCAAAATTGACTTTCAGACAAAGGCTATATAATAAGAGACAAAGAAGACATTACATTATATTGGTCCAACCCAACAAGAAGATAAAACATTTATAAAATATTTTTTTATCCAACTTAGGAGGACCTAAATATGTAAAGCATACATTAACAAACTTGAAGTGAGAAACAGACACCAGTACAACAATAGTAGCAGACTCTAATGCCCCCTTTACCTCAGTGGATAGATCATCCAGACAGAAAATCAATAAGAAAATATCATCCTTAAAAGACAGAGTAGACCAGGTATACTTAAAAGATATATAAAAGACATTCCATCCAAAAACAAGAGAATACATTCTTTTCAAGTACAGATGGAACATTCTCCAGGATAGATCATATGTTAAGCCACAAGACAAAGTTAATAAATGTAAGAGAATTGACATCATGTCAAGCATCTCTTCCAACCACAGTGGTATGAATCTAGAAATCAATTACATGAAGAAAAGTGTAAAATTCACAAATATGTGGAACTTAAACAACATACTACTTGAACAACCAATTAGTCAAAGAAGAAATCGAAAGAGAAATAAAAAAATACTTTGAGACTAATGAAAATGGGAATATAACAAAGTTTATGGAATACGGTAAAAGCAGTTCTAAGAGGAAAGTTAACAACAATAAATGCCTATTTTAAGAAACAAGAAAAGTCTCAAATAAACAACCTTACTTTTCACCTCACTAGATAAAGAAGAATAAAGCCTAAAGTTAGTAGAAGGAAAGAAATAACAAAGAGTAGAGCAGAAATAAATGAAAGAGACAATAGAAAATATCAATGAAAATAAGAGCTGGTTCTCTGAAAAGATAAACAATACTGAAAAACCATAAGCTAGACTCACCAAGAAAAAAAGAGAGGACTCAAATAAATAACATCAGAAATGAAGAGGAGATAGTACAACTGGTAGCACAGAATACAAAGGATCATAAGAGACTACTTTGAACAGTTATATGCCAACAAATTGAACAACCTAGAAGAAATGGATAAACTCCAAGAAACATACAACCTACCAAGTCTGAATCATGAAGAAATAGAAAATCTGAACCAACTGATTACTAGTAAGGAGACGGAATCAGTAATCAAAAACCTCCCAACAAACAAAAGTCCAGGAACAGGCAGGTTCACTGGTGAATTCTACCAAACATTCAAAGAAGAATTACTACCTATCCTTCTCAAACTCTTCCAAAAAATAAAAGGGGTGGAAACTCTTCCAAACTCATTTTGTGAGGCCAGCATTACCCTGATCCCAAAACCGGACAAGGATGCCACAAAAAAAGAAAATTACAGGCCAGTATTCCTGATGAATATAGATGTAAAAAATATTAGCAAACTGAATTCAACAATACACTGAAAGGATCATACACCATGATCAAGTGGGATTTATTCTAGAGATGCAAGACTGGCTCAACATTCACAAATCAGTCAATGTGATTCAACACATTAAAAAAGTGAAGGATAAAAATCATATCATTTCCATAGCTACAGGAAAAGTATTTGACAAAAATCAACATTCATTTATGATAAAAACTCAACAAAGTGGCTATGAAGGGAATGTTCCCCAACATAACAGAAGCCATATATTGTACAACAAACCCACCGTCAACATCATACTCAAAAGCTGAAAGCTTTTCCTCTAAGATTAGGAACAAGACAGGGATGCCCACTTTTGCCACTTTTATTCAGCATAGTATTGGGAGTCTTAGCCAGAGTAGTTAGGCAAGAACAAGAAATAAAAGGCATCCATATTGGAAAGGAGAGAGTAAAACTGTCACCATTTGCAGATGACATGACGTTATATATAGAAAACCCTAAAGACTCCAACAAAAAAACTATTAGAACGAATAAACAAATTGAGTAACGTTGCAGGATACAAAATCAATACACGAAAATCTTTTGCATTTCTACACACTAATAACAGACTATCAGAAAGCAAAATTAAGAAAACAATCCCATTTCCAACTGCATTAAAAAGGATAAAATACCTAGGATTACATTTAACCAAAGATGTTCAAGACCTGCATACTGAAAACTACAAGACATCAAGGAAAGTAGTTGAAGAAGACACAAATAAGTGGAGAGATATTTTGTGCTCATGGATTGGGAGAAATAATAGTGTTAAAATGTTCATACTACCCAAAGTAGTCTACAGATTCAATACAATCCCTGTCAAAATTCCAATAGCATTTTTCACAGAAATAGAACAAAGAATTCTAAAATTTGTATGAAACCACAAAAGACCTCAAGTGGCCAAAGCAATCTTGAGCAAGACAAACAAACATGTAAGCGTCACACTCCCTGATTTCAAGCTCTATTTCATATCTATAGTAATTAAAACAGCATGGTATTGGCATAAAGACAAACATGTAGTTGAATGGAGCAGAATAGAGAGCCCAGAAATAAACCCACACATATGTGATCAATTAATTTACAACAGAGGAGCCAAAATTAGTGGGGTAAGGACAGTCTTTCCAATAAATGGAGTTGAGAAAACTGGAGAGCCACATGCAAAAGAATGAAACTGGAACACTATCTTATACTGTACACGAAATTCAACTCAAAATGGATTAAAGACTTGAACATAAGATCTGAAATCATAAAACTCCTAGAAGAAAACATAGGTAGCAAGTTCCTTGACATAGGTCTTGGCAATGATTTTTTTAATCTGACACCAAAAATAAAATTTTTAAAAAGCATAGATAAACAAGTGGAACTGTATCCAACCAAACAACTTCCACACAGCAAAGAAAACCATCAACCAAATAAAAAGGTAACCTACTGAATGGGAGAAAATATTTGCAAGTCATATATCTGTTAAGGTGTTAATATTCAAAGTGTATAAAAAACTCATACAACTCAATAATGAAAAAAAAAAAGTAATTCGATTTTAAAATGGGGTAGAACATCTCAATAGACATTTTCCGAAGAAGACATAAAGATGGACAACAGGTACATGAAAAGATGCTCAATATCTCAAATCATCAGGGAAATGAAAATCAAAACCACAATGAGATATCACCTCACACCTGTCAGAATGGCTGTTATCAAAAAGATAACAAATAACAAGTGTTGGTGAGGATGTGGAGAAAATTGAACCCTCGTGCACTGTTGGTAGGAATGTAAATTGGTGCAGCCACTATGAAAAACAGTATGGAGGTTCCTCAAAAATTAAAAATAGAACTACCATATGATCCAGCAGTTCCACTTCTAGGTATATATCTGACAAATTAAACACTAACTCAAAAAGATAAGCACCTTCATGTTCACTGCAGCACTGTTTACAATAGCCAAGACGTGGAAACAACCTAAGTGTCCATTGATGAATGAATGGATAAAGAAATTGTGTGTATATACAGTGGAATATTATTCAGCTGTAAAAAAGAATGAAATCTTTCCATTCACAGCAACATGGATGGACCTCATGGGCATTATGTTAAGTGAAATAAGTCAGACAGAGAAAGACAAATACAATGTGATCTCTCTTACATGTTGAAACTAAAAATTCCTTAAAAAAAAAAAGCTAACAGATATAGATAATATATTGTTGGTTGTCAAAGGATGATGGTGGAGGGTGGGAGAGATGAGTGAACTGGGTCAAGAGGTTAAAAATAAAAAATCTTGAAATCATACATTAAGTCAGAAGTATATGCCTTGAATTGTAGGAGTCCATAGCCAAATTAGAATTTTTGGTACACAAATTGAAAGCATGTTCTTATAAATAAAAGCAGTTGGACTTTATGACATTTTATACACATGCTGTTTTCTTTATTTTTTACATAATGATGTAAGGATTATCTTTTGCGTCAATCTTTTTATAGGTAATAATGTGTCATTGCAATAAGACAGCTTAATTGCATTCTAGGAGCTACTGTCACCATCCTCATTAACTGGCATTTAGGCAGTATAGGTAACACATATACTTTATGTATACTAAAATATGTGTGAATATTTTCATATAAATAATGTTGAGGCCATTTTTTTAACATCTGTAAGAAAATAGGGGCTTATTTATAATGGGTTTTGAAATTTAATGTCTCAAAAGAACTATAAAAATAGCTTCGCAGGGAAAAAAAAAACCTGCCTCAAGGTGGTTGGGGGGATTAAATGATGTATCACATACAAAGCAGTCCAAAAATGTCCAGGTATTGTTATGTATCCTATGACTATATTTTGCCACAAGTCTTTTATGATTTTTATTTATATTTTTGTACCTTTAAACAATGTTTACCTTTAACTTAATCATTTATTTGTAAATGGTATGAATAAACATTGAAGACTGACTTGCTTCTGAGGATTTTGAGTGACATGTTGATGGCCATATTAAATATTAAGCTTAATTTCAAAGTCTGTAAAGCATACTTTTAAAAAAAGAGTAAGACCAAAAGAAAAATCTCATTTTAAGAATGGCATTAGAGTGTTAGTTATCCTGTGAACAGAACATTCTCTGTACCTTCCCCTTTTGTGAGTCTTGCATAAATATAATGCGACGCTGAGTTAGGTGTTAATTGACACTGTATCTTGCTTGATCAACCTGCAGTTTAGTTATGAAGCAGGAAAACAAGATGTAAACTATCCAAGATCTCCACATGGCCTGGAATGACCTATGGCATGTTATATAGCCCTGGTTTCAAAATTATGAATAGATAGCCTATAAATATTTAATTATACTAAACAGAGTCACTGAATGTCTAGAACTTCTCAATGGGAAAGAGGCTGTAATAATGAAGTTATTTTTCTTTGAAAATTAGAACCACTGAAAATTGGATAGGCCACGTCACAATATAGAGCCCTTCCTATCAGGAGAAGTGTTCAGAGGTAACCCATCATTCAGTAGGATAGCCATTTCCACACCTGACAGGAAGTTGAACTATACAACCTTCTGAACTCATTTCCAGTTCATTAATTTCACAAAATTAAAGAAATTGATGACCTGTCTGGGTATTGTTATTATTACTTTCAAATTGAGGCGCTCTTTATTTTCTCTTTGACATGTAAGGTGTCAAAGTATAGAGTTTTGAACCATAAGCAGTTTTATTCTTAACATTGCCTACTATTTGATTCAGGAGGTATAATTTGAGTTGTTTATTATATGTCTCCAAAGTATTGGGTTGGCCAAAAAGTGCCTTCGGTTTTAAGTAAAAATAAAAGACATTTTTCATTTTCACCAAGAACTTTATGGAACAACGTATTCACCATTTTTTTCCACTACCTTCTGCCATTTTTCAGGCAACTTCATAATTCCATCTTCCCAAAACTTTCTATCTTTTTGAGCAGAGAACTGTTCCAGGTGCCTTTTACAGTCTTCCAGGGAATTGAAATTTTTTCCGTTAAGAGGATTTTGTAAAGACCGAAATAAATGGAAATCCAAAGGTGCAATGTCTGGTGAATATGGTGGACGAATCAGAACTTCCCAGCCAAGCTGTAATAGTTTTTACCTGCTCATCAAAGCAACATGTGGTCTTGCATTATCCTGATGGAAGATTCTATGTTTTCTGTTGACTAGTTCTGGACGCTTTTAGTGGAGTGCTGCTTTCAGTTGGTCTAATTGGGAGCTTGTTTGACTTAATCTTTGGTTTTCAGGAGGGAGCTCATAATAGAGGACTCCCTTCCAATCCCACCACATACACAACATCACCTTCTCTGGATGAAGACCGGCCTTTGGTGTGGTTGGTGGTGGTTCATTTCTCTTGCCCCGTGATCTCTTCTGTTTCACATTATTGTACAGTATCCACTTTTCATCGCCCATCACAGTTTGTTTTAAAAACAGAACGTTTTCGTTATGTTTTAGTAGAGAATCGCACGTGGAAATATGGTCAAGAAGGTTTTTCTCACTTAACTTACGTGGAACCCAAACATCAAAGTGATGAACATAACCAAGCTGGTGCAAATGATTTTCAACGCTTGATTTGGATATTTTGAGTATGTTGGCTATCTTCTGTGTGGTATAATGTTGACTGTTCTCAATTAATATCTCAATTTGATCGCTATCAACTTCAACCGGTCTACCCAACCGTGGAACATTGTCCAACGAGAAGTCTCCAGCACAGAACTTCGCAAACCACTTTTGACACGTTCAATCAGTCACAGCACCTTCTCCATATGCTGCACAAATCTTTTTTTGCGTTTCGGTTGCGTTTTTACCTTTCTTGAAATGTTGCTTTTTTTCTTCCATCTTCAATATTAAAATGGCTACACAAATATTCACCAGTTTTGATAAGTCTTTTTTTAAATGCACGCTGATATGACAGCTGTCTCATACAATCTAACGAAACTGTTTCGAATGAAGTTAAAGACAATAAGTGCTACTAGAGCCATCTTACAGAAAAAACCAAACGAACCTTTTGGCCAACCGATACTTTATATATTTATCCACTAAAGAGTATTTTAAAGGTAAGTTCATTGTTATTCTTCCAAATAGTGAATTCCCTGCTTTTAGTGGAATAAATAAGAATCAAAAACCAGATGAAACTAGATGGTCACATTCTGAAATCACACTCAGGATTAGTTCAACTTGACAAGCAAATTTTGCATTGGTCATCCTGATACTTAATTTTGCCAACCTTCCACCTACCCCTTCTGCCAAAATAAAGAACTTTGGTATACTAATATAATGAAAAAAATATCAAAACCTAAATCACAAAAGGAGAATAGAATGGATATTATATCTCTTATTAGACTCATTGCTTTGATTCTCTTTATTTGGTTTCAGTTTTTTTAGGCCCATCTGCCAGTGCTGTCATAGGAGCCAGTGGGCCCTGTTTTCTTTTTTGTTTTGTTTGTTTTATGTGTTTCTGTAAGGTTTCTTGTCATTTTAAATATGACATACTTATTAAGTCATATTTAAAGTCATTTTAAGTTGTATGTCATATTAAGGTTTAATGTGACACGTGGGCTTAATATGACTCTTCAGTCTTGTTCCTAGTGCTAAGAATACAGTGGTGAACCAGACAGATATGGTCACTGACCTGGTTGAACTTATAGTCTAATGGAGGATACATAACAAATAAATTGTCTGTTACATAATTTTAAGTCAGGAGAAGAAAAGAAACAAAGTACACAGACAAGGAATATGGTGAGGGTATGGCAGGAGAGCACTGCTTTAGATGGGGTAGTCAGTAGAGACCCTTTCAAAGTCATAACAAGCAGGGGCTTGAAGGGTAAGAAAATATTCCAGGTAGAGGAAACAAATATCAAGTCCCTAAGGTGTGAAAGAGATCATTCACATTTTCTTTCTGCGCTGGTTTAAACCATAAAGATGACCAATTTAAGTTGCTACTGAAATGGTTATGATTTGATGCAATTCATTTAAATTGTCAGCCCCCCAAAATAGTCACTCCTTCGCTTTGTGCTTTAAACCTTGGCCCCTGAGCCACTTGGAGTTAGTCTCAGCTTACATATGATGTATCTAATATTCCTTATAGAGGGAGTTCTCGATACATGTTAGCTCCTTTCCCTTCTCCCTACTCTGCAACATTGTTGAGAATGCATTTGCTAGGCAACTCTTCTCCTTCCCCTCAGCCCCACCCCCAACAGAAGTGTGTGGTATTTGGTGCTGGGATAGGGAGGGCACAATCAAGAAAAACACCAGTCTTCAGACCTACCCTGTTCTCTCTATTAAGGCTCCCAGCGTTCCCAACCTTCTCCTGAGTCTCTACCAATTTGACTTCTGGAATTCAGGTCACTTCAAGAATGTTGCCAGGATATTCATTCATCTACAAGAACTCAAGTCCCAGTTACCATTATAGGCTGCCCATTCCAGTGGTTTTCCTTCTTCATCCTAAACCTCTCTCCTTGGCTCGCTACTGCATGACTTCTTCATCGAGAAGCTGCTCTAGTTGATGCTGAAATGGGGGATGAGCTGGGGAGATTTGATTGAGTTATTTTGGAATTCCTCTGACTTGCTCTTTGGTAGCGGTTCTCCCAAAGGCCAACAGTTATGAGGGAGGCCTTGGTAGCCAGAATAGGACGTGGCATTTTCCTTCTGCTGAACTGGTAGAGAAGGAATTGGCCTTTTACCCATGACTGGCAGCTGTAGAGAGAAACAGAACACCTGATCTAGTAGTAGGTAAGACTTGGCTTGTTTCCCTGGTCCCCCTTGAAGTTACTGCCTTACAAGGTACTTTCTCCTGGCAATAATGGGGGGCGGGGGTGGTGGTGAGAACACTGTGCCTTCATTTTTTTCCCTTATTGGTAAAATGAGAGTGTTGGTATAGATGATCCCTAAGGTCCCTTTTAGTTCTAATACATCGTGTTTCTATTCCAAACCATGTAGTAGTTTTGTCTCTAATGTCTGACACACATAATGTTTACATTGGAAATTATTCCAGTATGTGAGCTTGATATATATGTGGAAACGTATAGCCCTAGTGGTTGAGCCTGGATATTCTCATTTCAGAATGCATGGTTGGATTGTAGCTGGAAAACTTTGCACTGCCAATGTCTTACTGCAAGTTTTTGCTAGTAAAAGCAGTAGTACTGTGTACCCTGAGGATGAAACAAGCTAAGTAAGCCTGAGTTAGTCTTTAAAGAAGGATGAACAAGTATCAATGAAAATTGTGGTGAATGACTTGAAGATGTGTTTTTTCACTTTGTCATAGGGGTCAAGTTGGACTGAAATAACGCTGTGCTAATGTGATGCTGAGTTCTGTTGCTCTCTCTGAATTGATCCCTCCTTCTTTTGCAGGAGCTATTGTGACAATCTTGGTTACCATCCATTAAGTGCTGCTGACTTTGGAAAGATCATGAAAAATGTCTTTCCAAACATGAAGGCACGTCGTCTGGGCACGAGAGGCAAATCTAAATATCCTTTACCAGAATGGTTTTTAGTAATCTCTTTAAGTTCTCACTTATTACAGAACATCTGCTGCTGTAGTTCAACTAGCAGCTATACTTAGAAATAAACTTAAATCAACAAATATAAATGACTCAGAAGTACTTAGAATAATTGTATTTTCCCAGCTGTTTATCACACTGCAAGAGAAATAACAAATAGTGGTTATTAGGATTGTGATAGATTTCACCTTACTCTGCCACTATAATGTGTTCTTAATGGTCTGATCTTCTTTTCCTTAACAATAAGAATTACTAAGGCACGCCACAGTACAGCAGTTGTAAATTATATCAGTGAAAGTGGAGAAAGATGTTAGTTTATCATCTTTCCTTCCTCTAATTTAGAAACATAGGGATCTCCTTGGCAATATATACAACATTCAAAAAATTTTTCTGTGGAACTTGTGCTGGAGAATTAGTGTTTTCTTTGTATTTTCATCCAACCCTTTAAAGGCTGTATTAAAATTAAAGCCAGGGCATAGAAAAGGCCCCTCTCATGATAGAGAAATACTTAGGAGCAAAGAGAAGTAAGGAAATTAAAATTAAGAGTTTACTAAAGTTCTTCCTACCCTTGGAAGAAGATTGTAACATGGAGGGTCTCTGTATCATATTAGAAATACATCATTTCTCTCTGCTTAGCTTTTAGCCCTTTTCAAAGCATAAAAATTCTGCTGTAGGGGATATGAAAAGGGGAAGGGGAGAGGTTGCTTTTCTAAAACGGCTCCAGGTGTTCTTTAACCAGTTGTTGCACGACTGAGTCTTGTTTCCCGAGTACAAACAAAAATGTCTTCGTGTGTCTTTGGCATGTTACAGGTGATAATCCTGTACGTTTCAGTGGAAAAAGAGAAGTGAAAAGGTTAAAGCCCTTGTGACACTCTTAAGAGTTGTTTTTGTCCCAGTGCCCTGGGCTAAAGTTTCCCTTCTCTCTGCCAGGTTTCCATCTGGATATTCCTTTCCTTCTGACCTGTTTGTTACTGGTGGCTGGCACAGCTTATTAGGAACATTTATTCATAAAATTTATAACAGATGAAAATCATTTTGTTCCATTTAAGCCAGTAACATTCTACAAGGACTGTTTCAGTTTCAAGAGAGTAAAGGTGCCCTGAGTTTCTAATATTAAGTTTTCTTTTACTGAAGAACTCAGAAAGTAGATGGTATCTCAGGCTGATTTTATTCTCATTTCATATATAGTTACTTTTCAAGTGCTAACTATATAAACAGTTCATTTAATTTCGAGTACTTTAGACCTTAACCATTTATTACGTATTGCTACAGTGGACTAAGAAAAAAAGCTTTTGTTCATATGCCAACACTGCCCAATCTTGATTTTCACAAAACTGGGGATGGGGTAAGAATTTCTGCCTTTTCTTTTTGATAAGTAGAATTGTACCTTACTATCAACATTGAAACGATTCTGCATGGTATCATTTGGATAAAACCAGGGACCAGGAACTGTCTTTTACTAAATAAATGAGCCAAAAAGTTCAACAGTGGCTGGTAACTGTTAGCATATATGACTTATATCACCATGGTTCGTGAAATTAAGGAGAAAAAAGATGAATCTAAAGTTCCTAATTTGTAGATCTATCCATGGTCTATATTGTCAAGAGGAAAATTTAAGTTATAGAATAACATGTAGAACGAATGTTTTCAGAAGAGAAAATACGGCTTATGGCATAGTTTGTTTTCTTGATGTTAGAAAAGGCTTTTTAAAAAATTCAAAAGATCTGTTAGTCTTCATATATGTTTAACAATATATGTTTAAATGTTACATTCACAACGCTGCTGGTAGCTGTGCACCAGTGTGTATAGGCATAGGCCTCGTATCTGCAGGTCTCTACTTTTATGCCTGCCAGTACCGGTCACTTAGTACTACTTTGACTCAATAGTTTTATATTGTATCTTCTGATTAAGAACATGTATCTTAAGTGTGCTTCAATTTAATTTCTCTGAACTTTCTTTTAAAAGTCTTTTCCTTTTTCCTTTGTTTAGTTGGAAGGAGCTGAACCTTCTGGGCAGCTTCAAAATATTGATGAGGAAGTTATCACTTCTGCTTGCCGTCTTGTGTGTGAGTGGGCCCAGAAAGTGTTAAGCCAGCCATTTGACACGGTCTTGGAATTAGCCCGCTTCCTTGTAAAAAGTCACTATATAGGCACCAAGTCGATGGCAGCTCTAACTGTAATGGCCACAGCACCACCAGGTACAAAATTACTAAGAAGCTAAAACTGACAGGGTGTTAACTATATTTAGAGTTGGTAGTAAAAAGAAGAGCTTAGCCAAAAGACCTCCTTTGTCTTTTTAGTATTTGTATGTGTTCACTCTTATTTCCCTTAGTACTAAACTCAGATGGGCTTGTTGAGCTAACAAAAATAATAATAGTTCTTTCATGATAAACTTTTAAGCTATAGCTTTGTATGTTGCTCTGCTTAAGTATGAAACTTTTATGATTTCCTAGTTGGTATTTCATTAATTTTTCCATTGCTGTTTTAAAGTTTAAAGAATATGTGTATATGTACTTTTAAGTATATATAAGTATTTCTAAATTAATAAATTAAATATTACAAGTAAAAAGTAAGATTAAGTTTTTTAATTACTTGCTAAGACTCCTATCCCCAAAACTAATACTTATAAATGAAATGATCTTTGGACAATGTGAAAGGTACCTTAGTCTCACAAAAAAATAAACCATGTGAAGCATTCCTATGAAATAGCAAGAGTGATTTTTTTTAATATGCATTCAGATGAGTATTTTTATTCAGATAGGAACTTAAGAATTAACAGTATTAGGACTGACAGTATCGTTGGAATAATAACTCCCTCCTAAATTAATAGCTGTGTAAAGTATCTATTTTAATGAAATTTTTTAAATGTCTTATTTCAGTCATACTTTATAAACCTAAAAAAGAGTGAATACATTTTGTTATTACTCTAGGAAATTATAACTTCTATAAAAAATGTATTAATATGAAACAGTAGATTTATCACAGCCAGAACTATAATTATAATTATACTCTTAAATAACTTTACTTTTCTATCTTAACTTCATTATTTTAATAACGAATCCTTTTTCTCTGTTTAAATTTATCAGAAGCTTTAAGCATTTGCAGTATGTGTGTGAGAGAGATTGTTCTGTTTTCTCATTTTATTGTCAATTGAGGACCATAAATGTCAGGAAAATAGCCTTTTACAAGAGCCTCATCATAATTTTTCCTGTCTCGATATAAAATGGATGGCTCAAGTTTGTACACTTATAGTTACACAGGGGCAGGAGAGTGCTTAGGCTGCCTCATCTAGCTAGATAGCTCACATCTGTTACCGCATTTATTCCCCCAGCGGTCCTGTAAGATAGGGGATATTTATTCCCATTTTACAGATCAGGAAACAGATTCAGGGAGGTTAAGTAATTTGTCCATAGTCAGATAAGCAGTGGAATTAGCCAGAATTTGAATCCTGATTTGTCTGTCTCCAAAACCCAGGTTACTCCTTTACACCAGACTGTCTTCCTAGCTTCTGGCAAAATGAGGTTCTAAAAGATATGGGCCCTTCAACTTGCTGTGTTCTCTTTCTCCTATCCCTACTGACACCCAGGAGAGTACTTTCACATGTTGCGGACTTAGGAGGTATCATGGGGTAAAGAAACAGAGACATCTCTGTCTTCTTATTTCCCACGTTATTCACATAGTCTCACTGAAAGAAATGTTGAATGAATGGATTTTTAAGGCATAAGTGTGAAGAAAGGTATATTTTTTAAACCAAAATACTAAAAATCACATATGTAAGTAGGCGTTTTCACTTTTTGAAAGTAGCTTGGGAGGCTGACTTTTTTTTAACAATCTTCTGAAATTTCGTTCTCAGCCATTGCCACTTTGTTGGTTTTTTTTTAATTTATTTTTGGCTGCAGTGGGTCTTCGCTGCTGCATGCGGGTTTTCTCTAGTTGCAGCAAGCGGGGGCTACTCTTCGTTGTGGTGCGCAGGCTTCTCATTGCGGTGGCTTCTCTTGTTGTGGACCGTGGGCTGTAGGCGCACGGGCTTCAGTAGTTGTGGCACGTGGGCTCACCAGTTGCCGCTTGCGGGCTCTAGAGCTCAGACTCAGTAGTTGTGGCACACGGCTTAGCTGCTCCGCAGCATGTGAGAGCTTCCCGGACCAGGGCTCGAACCCGTGTCCCCTGCATTGGCAGGGAGATTCTTAACCACTGCACCACCAGGGAAGCCCCATTGCCACTTTTAAAAATATCCTTTGGTAGGGATGAATCTTCATCCTTTGAAGGTGCATTTGGTTTTTTGTAAGTATCGTCTCCCTATTAAGAACAGGTTGTATTACAGATGTCCTTTGTAAGCAGCTGCTTGGAACTCATGCCTGTCCAGAAACCCTGGCAGGAGGCATGAGACAGCGAGCTTGAGCGGTTGGCACAGGCTCTCGGGTGCAGGTGCTGAGCAGCCAGAGCCGAGGCTGCGGATCGGATGGGAGCAGTGCAATTCGAGTTGGATTTGAGGGGAAAGAATAGTACTTAGGTGATAAAAGGGGGGTCAGAACACGCGGGATTGTTGAGCAGTGAGTGTGTGGGTTAGAGTTTACTTTCTCTCCTTCCCCGTCTCCCACTCCCGAAGCTGTTGCTGTTAACCAGATGAAAAGCAGAAACGGCTGGGGAAGGGTAGGTCAGGATGTGCCAGCAGCGCAGGGGTGCCCTCCCTTTGCCTCTCTCCACTGTTTCTACTGACCCCTGCTCACTTTCTAATGATCTTAATGCCACTCCCTAAATGTGAAATGAGCTTTTGAAAAATTAGTTGTATTACATAATCAAGTTTTCTTAAAATTTATCCCTTGCTTATTTTATCATTCCTTTTTCTCAGTGTTGATCTTACTACTACTTTAAGAAGCTTTCTCAGTGACCCTTTTTTTAGAATATCTTAACCTCAGTCTTATTAAGAAACTCTGCTTAATTTCTCCTAGGTCATACTGGAATAATTAAATAATTAATTAATTAATTAATTAAAGCACTTAAAATTGTAGTACCTATTTTCATGAAATTCTTGTAGAATTAAAGACTTGTTTTCCCCATACAATTTTTTTCTAAGATATGGATGGTTTCAGCAAATATTTATTGAGTGCCCCTTGTGGACTGAATATTAAAATCATGAAAATGAGTGAATTTCTTAATTAGAGAAGGGGGAAGGGAGATTTTTCTGACATCTACTGATAAATGTAAAACATGCTCTCTTGGCATTTATCTTAGCTTTTGTACATTAGTGATATAGCTACTACTCTTTTCAAAATCTTCATCTATTATTGCAGATATAACTACAGCTGTCACCCAAGTTGAACCATATTCTAAGGTGTCAATTAAAACCATATTGACAAATGTTTATAAATTGGAAGTGTAACATTTATGCTTTATAAAGAAATTGTGAGTTAAAATTTGCTGGGTTTGGTTGCTTTGTCCAGTAAATGGCTACATAGTCTTAGAAATTGAGTTGTAACTACTTTCTATAAAGAAGAGTATTTTAGCTTTACTTTCTGTTTATTTTCAGGAATTAAAGGCATTACCCAGCCTTCTGCTTTTATACCTACAGCTGAAAGTAATTCCTTTCAGCCCCAAGTGAAGACTCTGCCATCTCCTATTGACGCTAAACAGCAATTGCAACGGAAAATCCAGAAGAAGCAACAAGAACAGAAACTACAATCCCCTTTGCCAGGAGAATCCTCAGCAAAAAAATCAGAAGGCGCTACAACCAATGGAGTGACTAGTCTTTCTAATGGAAATCCTGCAATCCTCTCTCCTCAGCCTATCGGTATCGTTGTGGCAGCTGTCCCTAGTCCCATTCCGGTAATATCATTAAATAGCATTTGGCCTTACTGGAATTGTGGGAAGTCAGTTTAGTTAAAAGTGGCACAGAAGAAGGAGACAAGTATAGGTGTAGATTCAGTTGTAAACTGATTTTGTGACCGCACACAGATTTCACTTCAGTCGGTTGTCTTTTATTCAGGATATACGTTGTTGATTATAACGTGAGCTATAAAAGGAACAGAAGTGAAATTACAAGACATTTAAGTTTGCACATAACCAGTCAGAGCTTTATGTAAGAGATGAGTCGTTTTCAGAGTTGTTTCATCTCTATCTAAGCTAAGGTGACACAATTGCAAACTTTTTTTGGTTTATTTTTTTTCCTGTTTAACATTCAGATGGAGCAAAATTGTAATATGTGTTGGTAATACATTAACATAGACTTGTCTCAATGGCTTTCTGGACATGGAACCTCAGGCAAGTCTCTAAGCTACTCTGAGTCTCTTTCCTTATCAACAAATAGAGGTTATGATCTACTCCTTGCCTCTCTCACACAGCTGAGTTTATGATGAAGAGGCTTTTAAAATGAGAGTGCATGGACTTCCCTAGTGGTGCCACGGTTAAGAATCTGCCTGCCAGTGCAGGGGACACAGGTTCAAGCCCTGGTCTGGGAAGATCCCACATGCCACGGAGCAACTAAGCCCGTGCACCACAACTACTGAGCCTGCGCTCTAGAGCCCATGAGCCACAACGTTGAGCCTGCATGCCACAACTACTGAAGCCCGTGCTCCTAGAGCCCATGCTGCACAAGAGAAGCCACCGCAATGAGAAACCCGTGCACCACAACGAAGAGTAGCCCCCGCTTGCCGCAACTAGAGAAAAGCCCACAGGCAGCAACAAAGAGCCAAAAATAAATAAATTAATAAATAAATAATTTTTTTAATGTTTAAAAATAAATAAAAATAAAATGAGAGTGCATCATGCTAAAGCAAGATGGTATTTTATGTTGTTATTTATGATGTTATTAGGGAAATATAGTATCTTGTGGTTTTTCTGTTCTTATCATTATCCTTATCATCGTCATCATCATGTTATTGAAACATGGAATACCTGGGAACCATACTCTTGCACTATTCATTGTAGAGCAAACTGGGGGAGGCAGTAGTTTTATCTGAGACCCAATCCACAGTGGTTTATTAGTAATGCCCATGGTAGATCCATTTATAAGACAGTCTCCCCTGTGAGTGAGTCATCTTGCCACAGACTCCAGTTAGATACCTTTATAGTTGCATGTTTCTTCAAGATTTTATTTCTGCTCCCTATAACCTCCTTAAAATTCATTGTTTTAGCAAGTATTCATCACAAATGTGAAGTTTTTCATTGAAGTCTTCATACTCTTCTTACATATCATTGTATTTGGTAACTATATTACACTGTGTTGCATTTATTATAGTATTTACTTCTCGGGTTATATCGAATCTGGTCTAAAAACTCTTGTCTAACATACGAACTGTCCTTTTTTTTTTCTTTTTAGCATTACATGTATTAAATCCCTTAATACTAATGAATATATGAATTGCTATTTATATTCTGGACTTGTTACATCTGATATTTTTGTTTTCCGCCTTTTTAACAGGTCCAGCGGACCAGGCAACTGGTAACTTCACCAAGTCCAATGAGTTCTTCTGACGGCAAAGTTCTTCCCCTCAATGTACAGGTGGTCACTCAGCACATGCAGTCTGTGAAGCAGGCACCAAAGACTCCTCAGCACGTCCCAGCCAGTCCTGGGGGGGATCGCTCTGCTCGGCACCGCTACCCTCAGATCTTACCCAAACCAGCCAACACCAGTGCCCTCACCATCCGCTCTCCAACTACTGTCCTCTTTACTAGTAGTCCCATCAAAACTGCTGTTGTACCCACGTCACACGTGAGTTCTCTAAATGTGGTGAAAATGACAGCAATATCCCTCACACCCAGCAACAGTAGTGCCCCTCTGAAACATTCTGCCTCAGTAAACAGTGCTGCAGGAACAACGGAAGAATCAAGGACCATTCCACAGATCAAGAATGGTTCTGTTGTTTCACTTCAGTCTCCTGGATCCAGGGCCAGCAGCACCGGGGGACCATCTGCTGTGGAAGTCAAAATGGAACCTGAGATGTCATCAGATGAGCATCCTGTACAGTGCCAAGAGAACTCTGATGGGGCTGACGTGCCCAAAACAACACCTAGTGCCCTCTCGGGGCAGAAAAGTAATACAGAGGGAGTAGTGCAAAAACCTTCAAATGAAGGTGTTATTGAAATAAAAGGAACTAAGGTCTGTGACCAGAGGACCAAGTGTAAAAATCGCTGTAATGAAATTCTGCCAGGCACTTCAACAGGCAATAATCAAAGCACTATCACTCTCTCAGTTGCCACTCAGAACTTAACTTTCACCAGCACCAGCTCACCATCTAATGGTGACTCAATAAATAAAGACTCTAAATTATGCACTAAAAGTCCAAGAAAGCGGCTGTCTTCTGCATTGCAAGAGTCCCAGGTGCCTCCTGTAAAGAAACCAATCGTGGAACAGCTTTCTGCAGTTATCTCGGAAGGTCAGAAACCAGGCAGTGTTAAGAAGGACCAAAAGGTTCTGCATTCAGGGAAAACGGAAAGTTCAGCAGCAGGTTCCCAGATTCCTAGCAAGGTATCAACAAATGTTAACTCGCACGTAGTGGCAAGTCAACCCTTGAAGTCCTCTGCTCTTGTTACCAGTGATTTAGCTTCAGAACAGCAAACCACACCATCATCATCTCCAGATATAAAAGTAAAGCTTGAAGGCAGTGTCTTTCTCTTGGACAGTGATTCAAAATCGCATGGCAGCTTTAACCCAAATGAATGGCAACAGGTCACTAAGGATTCTGAGTTTATATCTGCCGGCTGTGAACAACAGCAAGATATCAGTGTTATGACAGTTCCTGAGCACTCTGATATCAATGACTTAGAGAAGTCTGTCTGGGAATTAGAAGGAATGCCACAGGACACGTATTCCCAGCAACTACACAGCCAGATACAAGAATCTTCTTTGAGTCAACTGCAAGCACAGTCTTCAGATCAGTTACCTCTACAGTCCGAACTGAAGGAGTTCGAGCCTTCTGTTTCCCAAGCAAATGAAAGCTACTTTCCTTTCGATGAGGAGCTGACACAGGACAGTATTGTAGAGGAGCTGGTGCTCATGGAGCAACAGATGTCAATGAACAATTCTCATGCTTACGGTAACTGTTTGGGAATGACCCTTCAGAGTCAGTCCGTGACTCCAGGCGCGCCAGCGTCATCTCACGCCCCCAGCACCCACTTCTATCACCCCATCCGTAGCAATGGCACCCCGATCCCCACCCCCACCCCGACCCCTACCCCGACCCCGACCCCCACCCCCACCCCCACCCCCACATCTGAAGTGGTTGCCGGGTCTCAGAGCCTGTCACGGGAGAGCCCTTGCTCCAGGTTGGCCCAGACCACGCCCGTGGATAGTGCTTTAGGAAGTAGCCGACATACACCCATCGGTACTCCCCATTCTAACTGCAGCAGCAGTGTCCCTCCCAGCCCCGTGGAATGCAGGAATCCATTTGCATTTACCCCAATAAGCTCCAGTATGGCATATCATGACGCCAGCATTGTCTCAAGTAGTCCTGTGAAACCGATGCAGAGACCCATGGCCACACACCCTGACAAAACCAAGCTTGAATGGATGAATAATGGGTACAGTGGGGTTGGTAATTCATCCGTTTCTGGCCATGGCATTCTCCCAAGCTATCAGGAACTAGTGGAAGACCGTTTCAGGAAACCTCATGCTTTTGCTGTGCCTGGACAGTCTTACCAGTCTCAATCCAGACATCATGACACTCATTTTGGTCGTCTGACTCCTGTCTCTCCTGTGCAGCATCAAGGTGCCACTGTAAGTAACACCAACAAACAGGAGGGCTTTGCAGTCCCTGCCCCTCTTGATAATAAAGGAACTAACTCTTCGGCCAGCAGCAACTTCCGGTGCCGAAGCGTGAGCCCTGCTGTTCATCGCCAACGTAATCTTAGTGGAAGCACCCTCTACCCAGTATCTAATATCCCCCGATCTAATGTGACCCCCTTTGGAAGTCCAGTAACCCCTGAAGTTCATGTTTTCACAAACGTTCACACGGATGCATGTGCCAACAACATAGCTCAAAGAAGTCAGTCGGTTCCATTGACAGTCATGATGCAAACAGCCTTCCCAAATGCTCTTCAGAAGCAAACAAACAGTAAAAAAATAACCAATGTTTTGTTGAGTAAACTTGATTCTGACAATGATGATGCAGTGAGAGGTTTGGGCATGAACAACCTGCCCTCCAATTATACAGCCCGGATGAATCTCACTCAGATTTTGGAAACTTCCACTGTCTTTCCTAGTGCCAATCCGCAGAATATGATCGATTCCAGCACTTCTATTTATGAATTCCAAGCACCATCTTACCTCACCAAAAGTAATAGCACCGATCAGATCAGTTTTTCTCCTGGCGATAATCAAGCACAATCAGAAATTGGAGAGCAACAATTAGATTTCAGTAGCACTGTTAAAGACCTGTTGAGTGGAGACAGCTTGCAAACCAACCAGCAGCTGGTAGGTCAGGTAGCGTCTGATCTCACTAATCCTGCGTCTGATTTTTCTAGCGACATCAGGTTGTCTTCTGAGCTCTCAGGCAGCATCAATGATTTGAACGCTTTAGATCCAAATCTACTGTTTGATCCAGGTCGTCAGCAGGGACAAGATGATGAAGCTACACTGGAAGAATTAAAGAATGACCCATTATTTCAACAAATTTGCAGTGAATCCATGAGCTCTATGACTTCATCAGGTTTTGAATGGATAGAAAGCAAGGACCACCCTACTGTTGAAATGTTGGGTTAAATTGTATTTTATAATATGTAGCACACTGTATCGAAAGACATATGTATTGTATTTGTCTTAATGGAAGTGCCTCCCGCAGCAGAAACACTTACTATTAATTGTGACATTTTAAGAGTTTGCTGCAGAAGCGGTTTCTTCTTCAGTAGGAAATGGTTAGACTCGCCTCAGCTCTTAACAAGTTTCTGAAGAGAGTAGGCTGTAGAAAAACAAATATTAGGTTTTCAATTTTATAATGTTCCCCATTTAATCACATTGTTTGCTAGTAAACAAAAGAATAACCAGCTTTTACGAGAGCAGTCTAGATCTTTATTTTGTATAAGTTTATTTTAATTCATTGGTTGATCTGCACAGATTTTAGAGGAAACCATTGATTTTAGGTATAGGATATTTTTTGTTGTTGGCATTATCTTTTAGATATGAAATCATAGTTAAGGTGAACTGTAGACAAGAAGGTCTTCCTTGAAACAGGGATAATATTCAGGTTATTATAAGTATTTAGGCTTGAAGCATAGAGCTACTGTAGAATGAAAAAAAAATCTCTGTAGGACTTTCTGGGACTTCAGTACCATTTGCACCTGCAACGAAGGGCTTAAATAGGAGAAAATAATGGAAAATTAAATATTAATGTAAGGAAAGCAAAAGCTGCGCTAAAATATTTAAAAGGAAAAACCAGTAGCCATTTATATTTGTGACCTTGCATTAGTCTTCTTTTAAAATGTTGATTTTAACATGGAGCTAACACAGAGACATGCCCACACGTGCACACACACACAAACAAAACAAGTAATTCCAAACATTGTAATTTAATAGAATAAATACAAGCATGTTAGAAGAATATTTTATGTTTTATTATTTGGTAGTTGAGATAGGGGAATTTAGAAGGAAACTAAAAGCGTTTTCTTAGTTTCATCACAGTATGTCTGCATGCACATATTAAAATTCTATTTAAGATTTATTTTGAAGGGTTTTAATTATAAGTCCTCGATTTAGTGACTGACTCCTTCACTGCTCCTGAACATAGAAATGCAATTTGATCGTGGGAATCCCTTTGAAAAACAAATAAACAGGAGAGCGATAACATAAAAAACTCAACAGAAAACATTTCACCACCTGAGGTCTGAAGTCACAAATCTTTATATCTCTGATAAAACAAAGGGGATATCAATAGTACTTGAAGAAGAGGAGCATTTTATAACATGCTTAATTTTTATTTATTGTGATAACCACAATTGCAAAAGAAGCACTCAGGATTTGTTTTAAAATGTTTCTCTCTGTGGCTCCCATTTTGTTTTGTGAATAATTATTTATGAATTTCATGCTGACACAAATCTTCTCACTAGTCGACAGCTCCATTTAAGTGAGCTTCAAGATCAGTTTCAAATAGACTTAAAAATTGCCGTTAAGTTTTTAAAGCTAACATTAAACCATTGCTATGCTACCTTGAGCCTAGCTAAGCTTTCCTTTACCTTAATTAGTAAGCCAATCAGAAGACTACAATCAACAAATGTGGTGAAAGGTTTAATAAGATTTCATTGTTCAATAAATTTGCAAAGTAGGGTATTAACATTTTGATAAATAAATGGTGCTAGGTTTGGCTCAGAGGTTTATATATTGATATGTCCTAGTTATTGGCATTTGTGTGTGTTTGCTGTTATCTTGATTTAATGATCTGTTAGATTTTTTTTCTTGATGCTAGTTATTTCTTCACTGTACATTGAGACACAGCACTACTGCACACCAAAGTATGCAATACCCAAAGGAAACTGTGTGATTTCTTTTAACAAATGATGGGAGCCTTTCTACATGAGATACTCTGAAAAGGAGATTTTGAGGCCATTCTAATCCCTTGTTTACATTATTAGCTTCCTACTAATACAAAAATAATGGAAATCTTTTTTGATAAAAATATAAAGACTGGAGGATTTTTAACCCCCTGTACAGTATTGCAGCAAACACTTTAAATTTGGTTGAATTCGTCCAGCAAACTTTCTGGGGTTCATATATTGCACTAAATTTGTTGAACCTGTGGTAGGCACATCTCTTAGGATAAATGCAACCAATACAGTCCACAGATTAAACTTTTTAAATGTGTTTCATTATGAAAAGACAAAATGTCATCAAAGTGACAGATAAAATTGTCTTATGTAGCAATGTGCATTAATCTCAATGAGATATTTCTATTTCTTATTCTCTTACATGAGAATATTACAGCAGGAAGAGTTAAGTTTAGTTTGCTTCACCATGTTAATACATGATCACAAAATGTGCATGAGTGTTATTGACTTATCTTGTACAGTACTAGGTATTCCTGTAACCACTTTTTTTTTTTTTCTTGGCTGTACTGAAACTGGTTCATTGTTAACCAGACAAGCATAGTTATTCACAAGTTATTTGCTTTTTTATGTTTACTAATTCTGCTTAGTTATTGTTGAATATGTTCTTTTCTCAGATTATTTTCATTGTTTTGATGTTTTAAACATTTTGCATACTGTTTATCATGATAAGACTTCATGAAGTAAATAATTTTGCATATAATTGCAATAAGCACTGACTTTTGAACTGAAAAGAAGGAAAGTGTTTTTTTGTGCAGTGCATCAGAGGTTCATATAACAGTCTTGTACTATAATGTGCTTTACTACACCATAAATGACAAAAACAAGCCCTGTTTCATGTTTTCATTTAGTGCAAAAATTCAAGATTTCCCCAGTGTTTTGTTGTCTGTTGTACCTGCTGAAACTACAGTAGTTGAATATTGCAGTAGCATTTCAGTTCTCTTTTTTTATTGAAAGTGCTCAAAAATTGTTTTTTAAATGTTTTCAAAAACAATTAAAAACATTTTATATTAAACTGACTGGATCTTAAGGTGATTTATGGGATCCGTTTTATGTAGACAGCATGCCATTTTGTAAACAGACCTGAAGCATTTCTTCCTTTGATCTCATGAAAGTTGAGAAAATGGGAAAAAATCAGCATCAGGAGGAACAGTGCTGCTAATCTATGCTCTGCTATTAATCCAGAAGGCTACACAGATCTTATTTCATTCACCAGAACTCTGCTACTCACTTACAGTTTATTACCAATGAATGATACATGGCATAGAGCTTTATGTTGTCCAAAAAAAAAAAAAAAAGGTCTTTCCTTTTGTTCACTGACATATACCGTTTGCTTTAAAATGTTAGTCTGTGTAGTACCTAGATATGGGTATTTGGGGAACTTTGAATAGAAAAATAACAGAAAATTTTAAAACACAGCTATGTCCAAAAGCATTATAGGCATTTTGGTGAAGAACAGGCAAACAGAACAGGAACCAATGGATATAATGAACCAGGAAGAAATTCTGGAGGAAAAAGTGTTATGTAGTACCTGAGGTGCTTTTGGCTGCAGGTAAGAGAAAACCTAACACTGACTTCAGCCATAAGGACATTTATTTTTAGCTTAATAAGAATTTTGGTGATAAGAGGTGCTCAGGTTCATTCAGTGACTCAGTGTTTTTTTCTGTGTTCCATCAGCTTCAGCGTTGCTGTTCTGTGTCTATTGCCTCATGGTCACAAGATGACTACCACAGCTCCAAATATGGTATCTTCATACATCCCAAACAAGGTGGTAAGGGCGGCTCTCAGCCTTTTATCAGAGAGAAAAATATCTTTCCCATACTCTCCCATTACTCCCTCCCACTCCACCCCCCTACTTAATCTTGTTAGAAAAAAGAAGGTCAAGGCCCACCATAAAACTAACTAGTTTAGATTCTTGATTCATCTTTTATAGCTAGGGGAGAGGCCCATTTCCAGGAGCATGTGATCATCCACTGAAAATGAGTTCCATAACCTAGAGAAGATACCAGGGACTTAAGATATTGTGCCCACCTTTGAGAGAGGCTCACAGTCTTGTGAAGAACTGATTGCATGTTCTTTGATAAGTGCCAGTTAGAAGTGTATATGGCGTGCTCTCTAGAAGAAAAAAGGTGAGAGTTCACACTCTGAGGATCCATGAACTGGGCAAAAGAAGGTCCTTAGTAAGGGCTACATTTAGAAGTAGCCTGTTAACTAGTGTAAACTGTTAACTTGTGTCTTCGCTTCCCTCTCTGAGTTGAAAATCAGAAGTGTAAATTGCCTCAGTACCTATTAATGTCATAGAAGACTGAAATTTTGATTCTGTTGAGTCTGTAGAGATTTATTTTGATATATATTGCTATAAATGAATTTTTAAATAATTAAAATTACAAATTTGTGGATGGGATCATTTATCAATAGCATATGATCTGGAATTTTTAAAAAATATGTATATGACCAGTCCTGGAGCTATAAGTGTAGAAGGGGAAAAACAAAAAGGCAACAATTTTCAAGATAGGTTTTATTTCTAAGAAGTACTTAATTTTAGAGAGAAGGGAAAATAATTTTATAAATGAAATGTATCATGAGCATGGTATTACTACCATATATAGACTATTTCCTTGCACTAAACCCTGTATTAAATACTTCACATATATTCTGATTTTCTCATTGTAACAATTATGAAAGAATATCATTTTTCAAGTGAGAAAGTTTTAGCTCAGATATTAACTGGTAGGAGTAACAGCTAATAATAGGAAGAGCTGGAATTAACTTGGTTCCAAAGCCAAGTTCTCAACTATTATGCTATACTTAAAGATACTTGTTCAAATTACCTACGGTAGTAGTTGGATTTGGTGGCTTCTTTGAAATTTTCATTCTGGCTTAAAATTTAAAATTAAATTTGATTTTCGTGGGAATTTTGTTTCTGTTTAACCTCTGATCCTTATATTTCTTATACTTCCTTTGCATTTTTGTTGCTTTTGGATTTTGCCTGTATTTTGTAACTTTCCTCTAAATTATTTGCATTCCTTTCCCCTTCTCTCCCCCCTTGGAAATACATGCCCTATTGTATTGGAAATCAAGGGAGAAGTAAGATTTAAATAGAAAATTTTGTTTTACGCACAGCTTTTCAAGCACGTCTTACAGGTATACCCAATCATATCTATTTTAAAACCACTTCTTAAATTTCATCAGGAAATAAAAACTAGGCAAAAAATGTTTTGTTGAACAAATGATAAAGTGCCTAAAACATGTCAGTGTCTGTGCCAGGAGTTAGAGAAGACATCTGCCATTTTTAAATTTTACAATATGATGAGGAAGATGCACAATGAACAGGATTGCAGGATGCAGTGATGTCACTGTAGCAGAGACTGCTGTTTGCCACTAACACATTCTCCTAGCCATCTGCACAAAAGACATTTACCAGCTTCCCTTGTAGCTAAGTGGAGCCGCTTACCAAGTACTCAGCCAAAAAGAATCAAAAGGTTTGAGTGTTTCTTCGAAGTGTTCCTGCACTCCTTCCTCTCAGCTGGCTAGAATGTAGATATGATGACTAGAACTCCAGTAGCTCCCTTGGACTTTGCGGTAAGGCCACAGAGGATGATGGAGTAACAAGATAGAAAGAGCCCGAAGCCCTGATGACTGTGAGGGAAGCTGCCC
Source organism: Balaenoptera musculus (assembly GCF_009873245.2). NCBI lineage: Eukaryota > Metazoa > Chordata > Mammalia > Artiodactyla > Balaenopteridae > Balaenoptera > Balaenoptera musculus. The sequence goes on from NC_045786.1 coordinate 77,706,431, forward strand.
TACTAGTCCTGACTGTTGCCTCTGGATGTGTTTTATGTGAGGGAGAAGTTTCTTTCTGGTTTAAGTCCTTCTGAGTTTTCTGTTACTCAATGCAAATGCAAATTCTAACCAATGTAGCCACCAGAAGGTTTTAAGCAGGAGTGGGGATGTTAGATTAGCATGGGGATCACTAAACCATCATGGGTTCCCCTGCAGAACGACAAACTTGCATCTCCTTTTCACTGAAATTGGTAAATCAGGAGAGACTCTTGGAAAGAATACCCTGATTTTAGCACAGACTTGAATAGTGTTTCATGACTGTCCAATATAAAGAATAAATTTAGGTGGAATCTAAGCTACTTAAACAACAAAAGAAAATTGATTGAATTGAAAGGAAATAACGGCTTTCTGGTCATTGGTGTCAGACCTAGGTTTAAATCTCAGCTCTGCCAATTATAACCATAACCCTACCAAGTTGTATGAGTACTGGTAATGATATCCATCTGGAGAGCATTTTCTAGTGGTGTGCCACATGGTTCTGGCCTGTTCGTTATTTTTGCCAACATCTTGAACGAAGACAAAAGTTTTACTGTGGCAAGTACTGTGGAACAGCTTGCTCAATTTCTGTTCCAGCCTCTTCCTCTTATGCAGACCCTGGGAAGCCCAAAACTACATTTTCTAGACTTCCTCACAGCTTGGGTTCTGGATATGAATTGCATTCCATCTATTCGATGCATTCTTGCAAGATTTGGAGGATGAAAATGAAACAGAAGCTATCCTCCTACCCATTTTTGGTGATTTTCTTGAAAGCAAGCTCATAGCAGCAGCAATGTTCTAGAGTCCATTCTTGAGATTCTTCGGTATCTAGGGTCCACGTCCCAGTGCCAAGTCACCAGTTCCGTGAATATCAAGATACAGTCTAGTGGTGGCAGTGATGGTAACGGCAGCAGTATCAGCAACTTCCTGGTCTGGCTTCCTGATCCGTGGAGTGGTCTCAGGTATGAACTTGTCCCCCAAATGACCAACTCTACCGTGTTGTTCTGGTTGTCATTTCTGGAGGCACAGTCTAAAGCTTGTTCTTCCATGTATGTAGAAGTACCAAATTCCCTGCATTAAGTATTTTTTTTGCTTAAAATACCCAGAATAAACATTTCCTACACGTAACTCTGACTCGTACGCCTACAAGATAGGAGTCATGAACATCGGAGATCCAGACCTGCTTCTGTCATTCCTTCCCCCTCTTTGCACTTTATGAAGAATAGTGACCTCTGTTCTGGTTACGTCCCAGAATGTTTTGTGAATTTCAGTGAGATATGACAATATTTTGTAAACCCTAAATATAAACTATTATGATTGTTATAAATGCCTACATAAAAGAACAGACATTCACCTAGGAGTGGGAAAAATTCTTGTCCTTTTTAGCACTAAAATGCACTGTTTTACTTGAACACACACACATATCACATCTGTCAAGAGGTAAAGTAAGAATTATATTCAGACAAAGGGCTGAACTTTGAATTAGATTATGTGTCCGTAAGAAATCACCGTTAATAACATTTAATTTAAACCAAGTTATTGTCACCTGAGCATGTTTGTTTAACTGACACCTTCATAGATTATTTAAATCATGATACCTTGTATTTAGATTTCACATGTTTGAAGGACACAGAGTTTAAATTTCCTACGCAAATTCACCCCATGTCAATATAATCTCTCTACTTAGTCTTTCATAATTTTACCACACCCTCACAACGGTTCTGAAATGGCTGTCTCAAAAATTACTGGTAATTTCATAATTGGTAAATCCTGCGACACTGCTCCTTTGATTTCTATGGCTTTATATTCTGGTTCACTTCCTACCTCAGACCCCTCATTGCCCATCTCTCTCATAGATTGGCTTCCTCTGCCTATTATTTAGATATAGAAATCCTTCGACATTCTATCATTGTCTTTTCTCATTCTGCTTTCTCTCCCTAGTCATTTCAAACACTCCTACAGCTCCTCCAGATGGCTTCCAGCCTCTCCCTGACTTCCAGTCTTAAAATCTAAGCACCCAAAATTGAAATTCACTCTCTTTTCCCCAACCCTCTCCTCTTCCTATTATTTGACAACATTACCATCATTGCAGTCACGCAGTTGAAAGCTCATGTGCCCTTTCCTTCATCCTCTCCTCAACATCAAATTAGTTTCCAAGTTCTATAACTTTGATGTCCCTATCTCCTTGTTCTTCCTTTCCCTCTTGATCCTGCCCTGGTACATGGATTCATTTCTCACTTGAAATATTGATACTTACTTATCTCTCACTTTTCTAATAATTTCTGTACTCTGTCACCTTTGAAATCCTTAACTCAAAAGGCTTTGATATTCAGAAATCAATATTCATCATATATATAAACAATAACCAGCTAGAAGATATAATGCAAGAGAAGACCCTTTTTATGCTAGCAAGAAAAAAGATAAAATATCCAGCCATGAACCTAATGGGAAACGTGCAAAAGTTATATAAGGAAAATTTTAAAAACAGTTTTACTGAAAGACACAAGGTAGACTAGAGCAAATGGAATGAGAAAACCATGTTCTTAGATGGGAAGATACAACATCACTAAGATAATTGATAAATTTAACATGATCCCAACAAAAATGTCCATCTTTTTTTCTAGAGCTAGACAAGTTGAATGTATTCTTAGAATATAAATAATTATAGCTCCCCCCGAAAAAAAAAATCTTTAAAAAAAAAAGCAATGTCTGAGGGGTTGACCCTACTAGGTATTAAACATAGAGTCATATTCCTAAATCCCTATAAGTAAAGTCAAACAACAAATGACAAAGTAGGAAGAGATATTTATAACACATACCACATACAAAGGAGTAATGGCCCCAATATGGAAAGAACTCCTAAAAACGGGGGAAGAAGGAACACCAACAACCCCATAGAAAAGTGGACAAAAGATATGAACAGACAGCTCACACAGAGAAGAAATGATCCTTAAACATTAAAAAAAAAAAATTCTCAACCTGATTCATACTAAGAGAAATACAAATTAAAACTATGCCAAGTTACCCCTCCTTACCTATCAGGTTAGCAAAAAAAAAAAAAATCTATGCTTGATGCCATCCTCTTTTAGAAACATTGGGCGGGGGCACAGGCATTTAATATTGTTTCCTTGCACATTTCCTAAAGAATCTACTAGAGAACAGACTTCAAATGTCCAAATGACTAGAGAGATGTCAACCTAAGGACCGGTGGTGAGCATTAAATACCTATTTACTTGTAAAACAAAGACGACATGAGGGTTAGAGAGGAAAGAGCATAGTATGTATTGGCTATATGCTCTGAAAATGTATATAAAATCAAACTATAGAAAATGGAGAGAGTATATGCAAACAATTTTTAAACTGTTTCAGTAATATTGGTGATGGTAGAATGGGTGATTTTGCTGAGACTGTAGTGGATATAATGCAAGACCATGCAAACTGTAATTGTGTGATCTTCTAATTCTATCATTCTCTGGTCTCTGAGAACCTGGATTCTCAGAAGAAACGTGATATTGATGTGAAAACAGAAGATGTTAAGTAAAAACAATACAGTCCTGACTTTGCATTGGAAGTATCAGTGTGAACTCATGGAATATCTTGCCATACAATAGCAAAGAAACTTATCAAATACTACTTAGGTCATGTCAAAAGGACATAAGACCCAACCTGAAGAAGCTGCCACTGGCCAGAGATGGAACAATTAAACTCCATAGGGATAATAACTTCAGGGGATTGACACACTTAAAATGTTTTAATCCATAAGTTTTAATGATCCTAAAAAAATTAATTGGTCACCTTTTGAGAGTGATAGGCAACCAACTTATTATTTTCAAAACTGGGTAAAGGGAAAGAATCAAATATTTATCCTGCCTTTCCTATGTGAGCTATACTACTGGATAATCAAATAATAGATGAGGGGGAGCTACTCTATATAGAAATGTTCTAGCTAATAAGGGAGTGATAAAATTGGAATATCATCATTTTGCAATCCCTAATGAATTGAATGGATCTAGACAATGGGCATTGACAGCTACTAATATCACAAAGAGAGAAATAAAAAGACATCATGTGCCCCAGTATAGAAGAGTACAGTTCACAATTAAGTAGCCTTGCCTCCAAAAATTAAACTGAAATCTAATCAAGTCTCTGTTCCCAATTACCAATTTACAGGAAGTACACAGATCATGAAACACTGCATCATGGCAATACAATCAGTAAAATCCAGAGTCTGGGAAACTCTACAGGCCAAATAGTTGAGTTTCTTTAACAAATAACTTTCAAGGAAAAAAAAGAAAAAGCAATGGAAGGAGAACCTGTAGATTAAAAGAGACTTCTTAAAAAGTTATATTAAAGTTCATAGTAAATAAAAAATAGAAGAAAGTTAACTATAGTGTTTAGAGTTGCACACTTGGGTGATAAAATATAAAGAGAAGCAAGGAAATGATTATCATAAAAATGAGAATAAGTGGAAATACGGATGGCTTCTGGGGTAGCTGCCAAAGTTCTGTTTCCTCACCTAGGTGGTGGTTACAAAGGTGTTTGCTTACAATAATTTATTAAGGTATTCTTTATTTTATGTGGCTTTCTGTATCTTTTATGTTTTACATTTTTTTTTTTTATAAATTTATTTATTTATTTATTTTTGGCTGTGTTGGGTCTTCGTTTCTGTGCGAGGGCTTTCTCTAGTTGTGGCAAGCGGGGGCCACTCTTCATCGCGGTGCGCGGGCCTCTCACTGTCTCGGCCTCTCCCGTTGCGGAGCACAGGCTCCAGACGCGCAGGCTCAGTAGTTGTGGCTCACGGGCTTAGCTGCTCCGCGGCATGTGGGATCTTCCCGGACCGGGGCACGAACCCGTGTTCCCTGCATTGGCAGGCGGATTCCTAACCACTGCACCACCAGGGAAGCCCTGTTTTACATTTTTTTGTTTGTTTGTTTTGTTTTTTTTGTTTGTTTTTTGTTTTTTGTTTTTGTTTTTTTTTGTTTTACGTTTTTTAATGTTATTTTTTTAAGCAGTATGTTGAAAATTGACCAATTATAAGGAAATTTGCCTTTCCTATATCAACTGTATTTAGGATAACCAAATTGCCAACTTGTCACAGGGAAAATTTTTCTTTAGTAAAAACTTCCAAATAATAAGTGTGGAAGGAGTGATAAAATTAGAAAATCACCACTTTGCAACCCCTACCCCTAATGAAATAGGAGCTTCAGGCAAATTTCATTAACGGATGAAACCAAGAGGTAGTAGATGAATAGGAAATTTTATAATGGAAGAATCAGGCTGTCACCACCTGAGCCCACTTACCAGTCTTTGCATTACTGTTAATAAATGTGGGCAAGCAAGATATTAGGATATTTCTATTCATAAATACAGGAGATAAGGGAACAAGTTAAATAAATAACACCCCCAGGAAAGCAGCCAGACCAATACAGAATCAGGAGCATTCTAAGGGATGACTTGCATGGGTATCTCAACAAGACAACAGCATAAAGAAAAAAGGTGGGGTGAGGAGGGCTGCTGTGGATTAAAATAAACTGAAGAGCTATAAGAACCACATTCCATGTGTGGACCTTGTTTAGAGCATGATTTAAACAAGCCAGCTAACCAAAGGCATGTTTTAGATAATCAGGGAGATTTTACTTTATTTTGTTTTTTAATTTTTATTTTATATTGGAGTATAGTTGATTAATAATGTTGTGTTAGTTTCCGGTGTACAGCAGAGTGATTCAGTATATACATGTATCCATTCTCTTTCAAATTCTTTTCCCATTTGGGTTATTACAGAATATTGGGCAGAGTTCCCTGTGCTATACAGTAGGTCCTTGTTGGTTATCTATTTTATATATAGCAGTGGAAATTTTAATATGGACTGGGGATTAGTCAATCCCAAAGAATCATTAGTTGTGATGATGGCATTTTGTTTGTAAGAAAATGTCCATACTTTTTAGAAACGCATGCTAAAATACATAGAATTGAAAACACAGGATGTCCAGGATTTACTTTGAAATACTTTGGCAAAAGACAGAGCGGAGGATAGAGGAAGAATGATAAAATCTTGACACAGGCATACCTCAGAAATATTGCAGGTTTGGTTTCAGACCACTGCAATCAAGTGAATATTGCAATAAAGCGAGTCACATGAATTTTTTGGTCTTCCAGTGCATATAAAAGTTATGTTTACACTATACTGTAGACTATTAAGTGTGCAATAGCATTATTTCTAAAAAAAACAATGTACATACCTTAATTTAGAAATAATACTGTTGGGAAAATGGCGCTGATAGACTTGCTCGACTCAGGCTTGCTACAAACCTCCAATTAGTAAAAAACACATTATCTGCAAAGTGCAATAAACCAAAGCACAATACAATGAGGTATGCCTATAATTGTTTAGTCTGGGTATGGGGATTATAGAGATTCACTGTTTTGTTTTGTTTTACTTCTGTACATGTTTGAACATTTTTTCATTTACAAAGGTTTACATGATTCTCCCTTCTATTAAATAAGAGATTTGAAATATGGAACTCAAAATCCAAGCTTTTTAGAAGGTATTCATGGCATTGCACTACCAGCTCCTTCACGTCACATGAGCTGAAAAGAAGGCAGGCATAGATTCCCAAGGGAAAATCATGGTGCTGTTTCTAGAAGAAGGAGAATCAAAGCCAGGCAAAAATCATAATAGTTGCCCACCATTGTTCCCACACAACTTTTTGAGCTTCATCTTACAAAATGCATGTAGCCAAACAGGACCACGTGCTGTGTCCTGAGTAGAGTGCATTCCTATGCCTCTTAGTCTTGCTCAGGCTGTCCTCTGTACTTTTTTTTTCTTTAACTGAGGTCATACTTTCCTTCAAAATCCACCACAACTGCCATCTTAGGGGTAGCCTTTGCCTTACAAGCCTATAAAATAAGAAGACTCCTGTGGCACTGGATTCGGCCTCTGTGATAGTATTCTGCCTTGTATGGGCAAACGTGTGTATCCATAGCCCCCACTAAATTGGAGGCTCCCTGAAGGCTCCTTTCATTGTATACCTCAAAGAATGAAGCCCAATGAGCTGTCTATAGCAAGGGCACAATCCTTGTTTGCCTAATTGAATTAACACCAGTGATTTTCAGATTGAGTTTCTCAACAAGGCACAAAGTATTAATAAGCTAAGAACTTGTCATCTTTCATAATAGCAAATAAATGGAACATTTATTATCCAATATCTCTTGCCTGTTTAAAGACATTGGATATCGTTTTAGTTGAAGTACTAGATATTAGGTCCAAATTGTCTCGTCAAGATGCCTGCTTTGAGGTCTGTAGGGGTAGACTGAGAAGTGTTTGCATTTTGAAATATGTTAATTTTTTGCCAACCACAGCAGATGGTCACCCTTACTGCTTGTAACAGACATTTAACTGATTTGACAATAGCCTTATGGTCTTTCTGGTAGGACTCCAAATATTTGCATTAAACGGATCTTTGATTAAACTACTGTTTTATCATGTGAGTCTGTAAATGGTAACATCCTCAAATCTAACTGAATTCCAATAAGAATATAACATTTTTATATTTTTATTTTTGTGATTGGAGTCTACTATTGTCTATGTGAAATTATGCTATGCAAATGTATATATTTGTTAATTTAATAAGCCCTTTTTGAAAGGACGTCTTGACATAGGCTTGTGTTTGCATTTGTAAATCAGAACTGCTTCTCTCTCTTGTCTAGGTGATGTGGTCCTACGTATGGAAGGTGGGCTTCACCTATGGGAAAGAAGCAGGAGACACATTCATTGAGCACTGTGGCAAGTACCTTCATTTAACTTATTCCAAAGAGCCAAGGTCAATGTGGGCCTTTGAACATAATCACAAAATGAGGAACTAGTTCCTCCCACTTGTCCATGATCTACTGCCCACCTACAGGAACTACACACCAAATATTCCTGGATCTTTAGATCCTGATATCTCAGAGAAGTTAAGACCACTCCCTCCTTGTTCAAATGGGAAAACAGGGTTTGGAAAGGTGAGAAAAGTGATGACTCAAGACCAATACTCAGGCCACCTGGCCCCTGGCCTCCAGTATAAATTCAGGGCCTCCCTGAGAACGTGAAGCTGCCTGAAGTTAACCCACACTTGCAGTTCACTCTTACTTGCAGCTGAGAGCACCCTAAACCGTTATGCTTCTCTTACCCCAGGTCTCTTCCCTCCACACACCTCTATTTCTGTGTTTTGGCCTTTCTCCAACCATTTTTATAATCAGACAGCATTAAATGTAGGGGGGTGTGTGAATTGTGAGTGAGAACAAATCCCCTAGCAAAGAGACTTCCATTAAAACAAATTCATACTTGTTTCCTTATCTCTATTCCAGAGGCAGGGATGCCCAGTAGAATGGTCTTCCTGAATGGATTTGCCTGGTTATAATAAATCTGGGGGTCTCTAGGAGTGGGAGAGCCCACTGCTCTGCCTGGAAACCAGTCACCTGGTCTTCTGCCCCAATAACCACATCATCGATTCCATTGCTCACTCATGAATAAGCTTTGTGCTGAATGATTTTGGCCCCCTGGCCCTGATCCCTTAAATGAATGCCCAGGATATGACAGCCCCCAAACACATTAGTCTTCTTCTAGTTCTGGATGGAAAATATTATATAATGCTTAAGGCTGGGCTTGTTCCTAAGCCCTTGAAATCTTCAGGCTCCTTGATACCAGGGACAAAACCATATTTCTTCTATATTTCCCCAAATTATGACTTGTAAGGAAGATATATAATAATTAAAAGTCCTTATTAATTGAATTCTGCCAACAGACTAGCAACTCCCCAGACTGATAACAAAGCCAGGCAGAGCAGCTGTCAGCTTGAGGATGGCATCTGTGGAGGCAAACTCCTGCTCTCCCTGGCTTCTTCTTGATCCAGGCAGAGAACATAAAAATTTGTTGCGTCAGATACCTGATTGAGCCCCAGATCAAGGCAAAATGCCAGTGCTTACGTGAGCTCTGCACTTCCCATCTCCTACCTTGGGCTATAATTAGCAGACAGGGAAATCAGCAGGAGGTATGAGAGCATGTCTTCAAAACTGAATGGAAATCAATGGGGAAATGACTTGCTTTACCGAAATCTGTTCCACATGCAAAGTTCCAGGAATATTTTAAAATAAGGTCTATTACAGGTTAAATGCAACATCTAAATAACCTTCAGATTATCTAGCCAATGACATTTCTAGATGATCTTTAAAATGCCTCCCATCGTATCTCTTTCTAAAAGATGTAGGAGAAGTAGGAATATTAATAAATTAGTTCATACTTATGAATATTTCTCACAGTCTTTCCAATGCTCTTCAGTCCCTTAATAATCTACATGTAATTTTAAAACTTTTTATTACGGAAACTTCAAACAAATATGTAAGTTAAGAGAACAGTATAATGAACCTTCATGTACCCTTAGCCCAACTTAAATAAGTATCAATTCACAGTCAGTCTCATTTTCTCTGTACTCCAATCCATTTTCCCCGTGTTCTCCAGATTATCTTGAAACAAATCTCAAGTATATCACTTATTTTAAATATTTCAGCAAGCTATGACCATTGTTCAGTCCAGTTCTCAAAAAGACTTCTTCTGGATCACTCCTGATTTTTAGTAGTCAATAGTTGTTTAAAACTTTGATACAGTTTCTATAAAAATAAACATATTTACTTATAAATTTCTTTACACTGATTTAGTTTGTTCATCCATTTGTCCATCCGTTTGTTCATTCATCACACGTCAGAAACATTTATTGGGAATTCCCTGGCGGTCCAGGGGTTAGACTCCATGGTTCCACTGCAGGGGGCACGGGTTCAATCCCAGGTCAGGGAACTAAGATCCTGCATGCCGTACAGCCAGGGAAAAAAAAAAGAAAAAGTTTATTAAGTACTTAGTATGTACTGGACCTACTTGGAATTCTGGGAATACAGCTATGAACAAAGTAGACAAGAACCCCTGATATTATATTTTAGTAGGGAGAGGAAAATAGTAAACAAATTAGAAAATTCATAAACAAGTTTACTTGATCGTGTGCTTTGCTTTGGCCAGTGGGACATTAGCAAGCATGGTAGAAGGAGACTGGATAAGCACTTGCACACTAGAGCTTGTCCTCTTGGAACGCTCTCTCTGGAAGCTAGCCACCATGCTGAAAAGTGACTTGAGCTAGACTAGTGGGTGATGAGGGGCCACATGGAGACATCCTCTCATGGAGGATGAGAGTTCACCTTGGACAGTGCAGCGCCACCGAGCTCCTAAAAGAATGTGGTCACATTACTGCAGTCAACCCTCAAAATCATGAGAAACCGTAAATCACTGTTTTTAGTCATTATTTTGGGGGGTGGTTAATTACATGGCAATAGAAAATTGAAACAGAAAGTAGTACCTGGAAGTGGGGTGCTGCTGTAACGGAAACCTAAAGCAGGTGATTTTGAGATTGAGCCATGGAGAAAGGCTGGAAGGGTGGCAAAGGCAGTGAGGAAATTGAACGCTGGAAAGATGGTCATCTGTGTTGTAAAGCTGGGGAACAACTGGTAAAGCTGATGACTGTGGTAACATGAAAGATAGAAAATGTACTTAATGAACTTGTGGATCTGTCCAAAGGAAACTTCCAAGTAGAATGCCAAAGGGGCTAATCTGCTTCTTTTAGCTGCCTGTCATAAAATATGGGAAGGAAGGATGAACGAGAATTTCAGTTTTCAAGCAGAAAAAGTAATAAATGGCCTCAGGATGCTGCCAGCAAAATGTGATCTTGGTCAAGATCAAGTTGAGGGTGTGGCTGTAAGACCTATTTTAAGACCTCAGAGCCCAAAGTGCAGAGGGCCCGTTCCCAAGAGATGTGTGGATCGGAGTGTGACTCTTGTCTAATGGAGTAGATTATAATTTACCATACAGAACATCCATAACATTTTAAGAGGAACTGTACACACTTACAGTAAAGGAACAAAGACAGTTGAAAATGAAAAGAGACCTCTGGGCTCCCACCTTTCCAAGAGCAAGAAGCAGACTGAGAAAATCAGCCTCAAAGATGAACCATTTCTCATGGAAAAGGAAGACGGTCTCAGAGGACAGAGCCAACAGCCAAGAACAATGGATTGAGGAAAAAGTGAACATATTAGAAAATTCATAAACAAGATCATTTCAAATGGAAAGAAAAAAAAAAAAAAGAACAAGGTAATGTGATGGTAATTTGGCGGGGTGTGGTGGAGGAGGGAACAGAAGCAGGCCCCAATCAAGCAATAGTCCCTCCCTCCAGACCCAGGGAAACTGGCAACATGTGTACAGCTGGCTTTTAGAACTGCTAAGGACCCGTGCCTGCTATGTGCCTTTAAATGTCCTCCCCCTGAGAACGGGAGCATCTGCTGCTATCTTATCCCTCTCTCACCACTGCGTGTGGGGTTGGGGGAGGGGGGTTGGTGATGGTGGCAGATAACTTGAATTTTTAGTTCACAGGTTTCCAGACTGAGAAAAGCCACACCCAAGCAACCTCATCCACGTCCAGACCTGATCCAAATGATGAAATTCTGAGCACTGAGCAGCTGCCATACTGGGTGAGACTTCGGGAGGTACTGGAAGAGATGAATGTGTTTTGCATAAGGGAGAAATGCCAATAATTTATGGCCGGAAGGTGGATTGCGATAGATTATAAAGATGACCACAAAGGGCTTCCCTGGTGGTGCAGTGGTTAAGAATCTGCCTGCCAATGCAGGGGACAAGAAGATCCCACATGCTGTGGAGCAACTAAGCCTGTGAGCCACAACTACTGAGCCCACGTGCCACAACTACTGAAGCCCGCGCACCTAGATCCCATGCTCCACAACAAAAGAAGCCACCACGATGAGAAGCCCACGCGCCACAGTGAAGAGTAGCCCCTGCTCGCCACAACTAGAGAAAAGCCCGTGCACAGCAACGAAGACCCAACGCAGCCAAAAATAAATAAAATAAAATAAATAAATAAATAAAAAGATGGCCACAAAATCTTTTGTGTCCTCACATAGAGACCAGAAGTCTATTTCTCCTCCCCTCGAGTCTGGGCTGGCTTCGTGACCTGTTTTGACAAATAGAAACAGCAGAAGTGATACTGTGCCAGGTCTTAAAAAGACTGTGCAGCTTCCACGTTTGCCCTCTTGGAGCCCCAAGCCACATGGAAAGAGGTTCAGCCACCCAGATGGAGAGCTGAAAGGTGCCTGGCTAAAAGAAAACTGTTTCTCTGCTCGTAGCACTTCTGACGCCAAGAGTGTAGATTTTCCACACCAAGCGATTCTCCAATTCTCTGTGCACACCAAGTGGTGTCCCACAATTTAATTCAATTCTGACACTATTAATCTAGAGTTAGCACACACGTTAAGGGATCAGTCCCACAAGACTGCCCCCACCTTCAGATGCAAATAGTGGGTCCCCAGTTTACCCACACTTCTGTCCAACTTGGTTACGAATCAGGAGTTCCCACAACCCTCTCCTCTGGTGTGATAATTTGCTATAATGTCTCAGAACTCAGGGAAACACTCTGCTTACTATTATTGGCTTATTATAAAGGATACTGTAAAGGGTACAGAAGAACAGCCAAAGGAAGAGGTACATGGGGTGGGGTCTGGAAGAATCCTGAGCACAGGAGCTTCTGTCCCGTGAATTTGGGGCATGCATCCCCCGGCACATAGACGTGTTCACCAAACTAGAAGCTCTCTGAACAATCTATAGTTTAGTCATTTTATGAAGGTCCCATTTGTAGGTATGATTGATTAAATCACTGGCCATTGATGATTAACTCAGTCTCCCTGGAGGCTGGGGGTGGGACTGAAAGTTCTAATCCTCTAGTCACATGGTTGGTTCCTCTGGTCACCAGCCTGTGTCCTGGGGCTTTTGGCCACCATTCATCTTATTAACATAAACTCAAGCATGGTTGAAAGGGGTTTATTATGATTACCAAAGACCCTTCTCTCACCACATAACTCAGGAAATCACAAAAATTTTAAGAGCTCTGTGGCAGGAACTGGGACGAAGACCAAATATAGATGTCTTATTTTATCACAGTGTCACACTGGCCAAGCCCTTGATGTTCCAGCTGTCACAGTGAGACACCAGACTTGTGGGAAAACCTGTCTTGAATTCCCAGCCGCAGGCAAAGAGCTGTCCTGCTAAGTCCAGCGAACCCAAATTGCACAACTGTGAGTAAATGCACAGGGGTTGTTTTAAACCACTAAGTTTTGGGATAGCTAGTTACAAAGCAATAGATGAATGCAACAGAAATATAGTGATGGACTAATTATAGCTCACGTTCTTTGGGGTTCACCCTTCCAAAGGTGGAGGTTTCGCCTGGGCTCACTCATAGGGCTGCATTCAGCTGGAGGGTTAGTTGGGCTGGAAGGTCGAAGACAGCCTCACTCACAGGGCTGGCCATTGGTTCTTCTCCATATGTCCTCTCATCTTTAGTAGACTAGACCAGTTTCCTTACATGGTGGTCTTAGGGCAGCGTTCCCAGAAGGAAAAACCAGGAACTGCAAGGCTCCCTGAAGGTGAGTCTCTACGGACTTATACAGTGTCACTTCCACCACATTCTATTGGTCAAAGCAAGTCAAACAGTCAGCCCAGATTCATTCAAGAGACGGGAGAGAACCAAGTAGTTTCTTTTCTCATCTTATTGATGAGAAGAGCCGCAAAGTATTGTGGCCAAGTTTTTCAATTTTTATCACAAAATTTTAGTGAAATGCCAGATATTTGTGCTTAGGAACAGAACTAGAATGACTGTACACAAAATAACATATATGACATTTAAAAATTAATCTAAGAAAGCATTATATCATCATTTTTACTTTAGCCCTAATGTCAAAAACCACCTTAACTTTCTTTTTTTCTTTATTTTTAGAAAGCCAATTTTAAAAGATACCAAATACTAAATACTAAAATAGGGTCTCCGAACTGTTTTATGAGTTACCAAACATCTCCTCAGGTCTTGAGATCATCCTGCATGGACCCCATCGCTGGTGAGGGCTTTTCTCCCCCTGAAATCCTTTTAAGCCTGGGGAAAAGAGAGTAAGGAGAAAGTGGAATGAGAAAGCAGCAATCAGCTGGAAATTCTGTCAGGTAAGACCTCTAGATCATTGGGTAGGTCCCGATCTATCAGAAATCGTGCTCTAAAAACTTCTATAAAAACCTACATTTCAAAGTGTTAAGCTTACCTTTTCTGGACTTGTCCTTGAGTGATTAATAGTTAGAAACATACTGAGAACCAGCTCTTGTAGAGCATCCTTTCGTTCACAAATTCCACAAATATGGGTTTGCTAAACTAGAAGAATTAGAGAATATCTGCATTTAGTCCAAGATATTTATGTCATGGGTCATAAAGCAACGGTGACACTTATCTAAGCCTGATAAAGGAAACTTACCCATTTACAGGAATCTTTATGATTGTTTGTAGCATCTTTTATAATCTAGAGAAATTTCTTGCACAAAGTGTTTTGATCAAAAACGCTATAAGAAGGCTTCCCTGGTGGCGCAGTGGTTAAGAATCTGCCTGCCAGCTCAATATCAAAAACACAAACAACGCAATCCAAAAATGGGCAGAAGACCTAAATAGACATTTCTCCAAAGAAGATATACAGATTGCCAACAAACACATGAAAGGATGCTCAACATCACTAATCATTAGAGAAATGCAAATCAAAACTGCAATGAGGTATCACCTCACACCAGTCAGAATGGCCATCATCAAAAAATCTACAAACAATAAATGCTGGAGAGGGTGTGGAGAAAAGGGAACCCCGGTGCACTGTTGGTGGGAATGTAAATTAACATAGCCACTATGGAGAACAGTATGGAGGTTCCTTAAAAAACTAAAAATAGAACTACCATATGACCAAGCAATCCCACTACTGGGCATATACCCTGAGAAAACCATAATTCAAAAAGAGTCATATACCACAATATTCATTGCAGCTCTATTTACAATAGCCAGGACATGGAAGCAACCTAAGTATCCATCAACACATGAATGGATAAAGAAGATGTGGCACATATATACAATGGAATATTACTCAGCCATAAAAAGAAACAAAATTGAGTTATTTGCAGTGAGGTGGATGGACCTAGAGTCTGTCATACAGAGTGAAGTAAGTCAGAAAGAGAAAAACAAATACCATATGCTAACACATATATATGGAATTCAAAAAAAATGGTTCTGAAGAACCTAGGGGCAGGACAGGAATAAAGACGCATAAGTAGAGAATGGACTTGAGGACATCGGGAGGGGGATGGGTGAGCTGGGACGAAGTGAGAGAGGGGCATGGACATATATACACTACCAAATGTAAAATAGATAGCTAGTAGGAAGCAGCCACATAGCACAGGGAGATCAGCTCAGTGCTTTGTGACCACCTAGAGGGGTGGGATAGGGAGGGTGGGAGGGATACGCGAGAGGGAGGAGATATGGGGATGTATGTATATGTATAGCTGATTCACTTTGTTATAAAGCAGAAACTAACACACCACTGTAAAGCAATTATACTCCAATAAAGATGTTAAAAAAAAAAAAAAGAATCCACCTGCCAATGCAGGAGACACAGGTTCGAGCCCTGGTCCGGGATGATCCCACATGCTGTGGAGCAACTAAGCCCGTGTGCCACAACTACTGAGCCTGAGTGCCACAACTACTGAAGCCCGCGTGCCTAGAGCCTGTGCTCCGTAACAAGAGAAGCCACTGCAGTGAGACGCCCGTGCACCGCAACGAAGAGTAGCCCCTGCTCACTGCAGCTAGAGAAAACCACGCACAGCAGCAAAGAAACAAAGCAGCCAAAATAAATAAATAAAATATATAAATTTATTTTTAAAAAATGCTATAAGAGAGCTCAGTGTCTGCCTAAGAAGTAACACAGTGCACTCCTCAATAGAGATTAAAGTTGAAGCAATCCGTAGTATCAATGAGGCAATCTTTTCTTTTTATTGGGGGGAGGTTATGATAACTGTGTTAGATAAAGCAAAAGTTGCATGCAATTTTTCAGTTTACCACTAGATGTATCCATCTTCTTACCAACTTACTCATCTTCTTACCAACACAAGACAGAAATCTCCGGTGCATAATTTGTGCAAAGCTTAATGTTAGGCACTCCAGATTATCAAAAATAAGATGCAGTTGATGTTCTAAACATCCTAGTAGTCTGGTGGGGATAAGACAAGAACTCAAGAATCCGTATTTCAAAGCAGAGTATAAATGTCAAAATACAAATGAGAAGTTCTATGGAAACTCGAAAGAAAGAATAACTCCAAAACATTAGCAGAAGATTTTTGGATGAGGTAGCATTTGAATTTTGAAGTTCCAGTAGCATTTCAACTGACTGAGGTGGAGAGTGTTGGATAAACAAACACAGAGGTGGGAAAGCATGATATGTGTTCTTGGAGCACCAAGAGATAAGACTTGAGATGTAGTGTAGGGCTATATTGTTTTAAATGCCGAGTTGAAGAGATTATAATTAATTCAATCAGTGATGGAGGTGCCCCCCCTGCCCCCGCCCCCCCCCACCCCGGTTCTTTGAGACACCAGTCTATAAACCAGGCTCTGCTCCTCCACATTCCTTCCTTTGGGCGGAGTCAGGACTCCCTTTCTCCCACACCTACAGCCCTCCTACCTACTAGAATATCTGACAGATGTGTTGGGGGTAGTGAAAGTGAGAGACAAAAAATAAACCCAAATTCATTTTTCCCAGTTTTTCTCTTTTTATTAAGCATGCTCATGTTATTATTATTTTGACTATTTTCGAAAATTTGGCTTACCACTAAAGAATGTATATTTCATATGATGAGAATATTCAAAAGAATAGACCACATTATGGAGGTAACTAAAATATCCACAAATGTTACTGAGTTGAGGAAGATTATTTGAACGCATAGTGTATATTGCTCCAAAGAATAATGTCCAATTAGGGCAGAGATTGCAAACTGGTGACTTGGGGTCCTATCTAGCTCAAAATATGTTCTGTTAGGGCACTTCCCTGGTGGTCCAGCAGCTAAGACTCCGTGCTCCCAATGCAGGGGTCCCGGGTTTGATCCCTGGTCAGGGAAATAGATCCCACATGCCACAGCTAAAGATCCAGCATGCCACAATGAAGATCCCGCACTTCACAATGAAGATCCTGTGTGCTGCAACTAAGACTTGGCACAGCCAAATAAATAAATATTTAAAAAAAAAAATATATATATATATATGTTTTGTTAAATTTGCACAACATTAAAATTTTTTTTGAGTTAGTTGATATTACTTTACAAATCATGAGGCTTTCACATGCAATCTAGATTTCTGGCTTCTCTTCAAATATTGTAAAATTTCATAACAAGGCATCCCCGTTCCCATTCGGCATAGTCAGCTGGAGCTGTGCAGAGACCACCCCCCCCCCATTCAGTAACACACCTCCTCTCTAGTTTCCATGTGTCCTGCTCCCTTCTGTAATACACAGGATCTGCTTTCCCATTTATATTACTTGTCTGTCCCATAGACATTTGATTTGTGTGATCTCTATGTCTGCCCATTTGGATCTGCAGATTTTAGTATCTTTGTTGGACTGGTCATCACCAATCATTACACACTGATGTTCTCAAACTCTTTCCTGCATCCACATTTTGGTCAGTGTGTAAAATTGATTTTGTTGCAACTGAGCATATATGCCATCAATTCATTAAGCTAAGTGGGTTGTGTGACTTGCTTTTGAATCGGGTATAATCTTCTACAAGAAAGAGGTAAGAGACAAAGTGTAGAATCCAGAAAGATCACATGATTAATGGAACACCGGAGAACTTGCCCCATGAGTATATAAGGGCAGCAAAAAAATGTCTATTCAAATAACAATACAATGAATTCAATAACTATGGGTGCTCTGGTGGTGAGATATTTCGAAATATATTAATGTGTTTTTTTACTTCTGTACTTCTTTGGCTACGCCTTCCCCCCTAATTTAGTCTTCATCGCCTTAAGAAGGATTAGGATATTTTTTAGCAGGAATGCAAAGTCATTGTTTAATCTTGAAGCCCATTTCAGAAGCAAGAGTCTTGAAAGCCAGGTGTACAGTCAGGGTCTAAACAGGAAAACAGAAATTCCTTTAATAACTTACAGTATAGGAAAATTGACTTGGGTAACTGGGTTTACAGGAGATGGAGTAGGTGAGAAGCCAGAGACTGGATGGTGAAGTCACCCAGAGATGAGCATCGTCCGCAAGGCTGGAGGGACGAAGGGAGGAGACTCGCTACAGGAAACTGGATCCACAGTGGAATGAGGCAGCTCCTGCCAGAGGTACCGCAGAGGCAGAGAGAAATACTTAGAATTCTCCCTTCCCATCCCCGGCCCCATCTCCTGCTAGTGTCATCCAGTGGCTGAACCCAGCCAGAGTCAGTACCACGGGGACCTGCAGGCATCCGGAGCCCCCCAGAGAGATGGACAGGGGCAGGACCAGAGAGCACGAGAGGGCAAGCAGGCTCAGTGTCCGCACACCAATTACAAAGGCCAGCCACTGGGGATAGAACAGGGTTTGGCTCTGTTTTGTTTTGTTTTCATCTTCCTAAACGTTCTCCTTAAATCTCTAGACCCAAAGCCTGGAGGGCTAAGTTTAGAGTCTATAACATAAACCACAGGGTGTAGAACATGAGGTCATGGCAATTTCCTGTCACACAAAAAGGCAATAAAAACCCTTCCTGGCTTGGGAGAAGGAGCTTGGAGGAAATGCTGAGGAACACAGGATTCTCAAGCTCCGTGAACGGGGACAGGCAGGGAAAAGGAGCCTCAGCTTGAAATTCCTAGAGCAGGGGGTGCTCATGCACTATTTTCTTTTTTTTTTTTATTCCTTTATTTTTATTTTTTCTTAATTAATTTATTTATTTTTGGCTGTGTTGGGTCTTTGTTTCTGTGCGAGGGCTTTCTCTAGTTGCGGCGAGCGGGGGCCACTCTTCATCGCGGTGCGCGGGCCTCTCACTGTCGCGGCCTCTCTTGTTGCGGAGCACAGGCTCCAGACGCGCAGGCTCAGTAGTTGTGGCTCACGGGCCCAGTTGCTCTGCGGCATGTGGGATCTTCCCAGACCAGGGCTCAAACCCGTGCCCCCTGCATTAGCAGGCAGATTCTCAACCACTGCACCACCAGGGAAGCCCCTGCACTATTTTCTGTTTGGAAATTTGGAAGGACACCACCTTAAAGAATACCCCACACCAACAATAGAGTAGCAATGGCGGGGTGGAGTGTTTAGGCAGAGAAACGGCCTGTGATCGTGGTTTTCCATGGGTTTTCTGGGGTTATGTGTGTCCTGGACAAGATCCAGAGGCCACGTGCCTCCATGCAGGCTGCACAACAGCTGAGAGGGTGTTACTGGGGCAGGACTGGATTCCAGCTGGGGAGAGCATACCCCTCGAGCAGGGAGGCCAAGGCAAGCGCCATAGGCTTCCAAGCAGGTGATGGCTAGTGGTGCGCACAGCAGAGAATGAGACACCTTAGCTGAGCAAGGTGTTGTCTTAGGCCAGCAAGGGGCAGAGGTCGGCAGATCAGCAGGTGAGCCAGACACTCCTCTGCACAGCCCAGTGCTGGACTCAGGCCACCTGCCACCTGTACTCAGAGCACAGCCCTGGGGCAAAGGGTTGGGAGACTCAGAAAAGCCTAATCATGGACTTTGACTTTGAAATAACTGAATTTGAATTTTGAATTGGTTATGTAGGGAGAAAAAGAATAATTTTCCTTCTACCCTTCTAAATTCTCAGCTGGGGCCCCTATAACAGAAGACAGATTAACAAGAGAAAACAAGCAGAAGTTTATTAACATGTGTATCACACATGTAATACATGGGAGAACCCAGAGATGAGTAACTCATAGGTTTGGTTAGAACTTTAGTTTATATAATATCTTAGCAAAGGAACAATAAATTTTAGAGAAGTGACAAGAAAAAGAAAAAGGACCTAGAGTCTCCAATGGGCAGCAAATTATGGGATGGCAAGTATATGGGAAACTAATGAGAGACAAAGGCTAGGTTGTAAACTTTGCATGTAAACTCCTCTGGTGTCATCTCCAGGCTGACAGCGTCTAAAGTCTCCAGTGATTCACTTTTGTCCTTCCTTGTAGAGAGGGGAGGGACACCTTTTAAATTTATGTCCTACTTTTAGGCAAATAGGGGGAAGGCAGGGAGCTTTTCTTTTTTCTTTCTTTTTTTAAAAGGAAACTATTTCATAAACAAATAGCATTTAAAAAAATTCTATTGAGGTATAATTGACATATTAGTTTCACGTGTACAGTGCAATGATTCGGTATTTGTATATATTGCGAAATGATCATCACAATAAATCCGCTTAACATCCATCACCATGCACAGTTATATTTAGAATTCTTTTCTTGTGCTCAGAACTTTCAAGACCCATTCTTCTAGCTGCTTTCAAATATGCAATACAGTATTCTTAACTATAGTCACACTGCAGTGCATTATATCCCCATGACTTTCCTTATATCTGATTCTTCTCATTTGCCTTTAGCTCAAAATTATCCTTATGCCTAAGTGGCATGTTTGGGGGTGGCATATTCTGTCACCCTTCAGTTATTTTTCCAAAAGAGATGAGATTTTAAACTGGAGCTGTCCGAGTTGCCTTAAAGGAACAGGATGAAATGTTTTCCCACCATTTGTAGAAATGAGGGGCTGTTTCAATTTTTAATGACAAATAAAGAAGCTTACATTTCTTTGTTTCTGAATCATTACGACCATAAACTTCAAACCTATTGCATATGAAGGGTTTCAGGCAATTTTTTCTGCTCTGAGTTTAAACGCACAGACTACACACACACACACACACACACACACACACACACGCATGCTTGCACTACTTTGCAGCCCTTCAATGGCCTTCTTTATTCTAGCTGAATCGGCCTTTCCCCAAAGCAGTGAATGCCATTCTAATGAATGGAGAATCACTGGGCAACAAGTATCATTTCTGAAAAGAAAACAAACCTTGATATAAAATTTCCAAGTAGCTTTCAAAATTCCAAATTCATTTCTTCTAGCGAATTAACCATGGTCCTCACAAAGACATTTACTCTCATCTAGATGTCCCCACTTCCAGGAGGTTTCTGTATAGAATCTGTTTTATCTCTCTTCAAAAGCCCTCTAGGTTTACCTGGGTGGCCTTGGCCTTAAGTAAAATCCTCACATGCCTTCATCATTGGCTTTCCTTCATTCCCCCACTGACCCCACCTCATAGGAAGCTTCAGCCATGATGTACACAGAGTCTCCCTCAATGGGGGATAAGCTTCAGACAGGCTTTGGACAAGGTCCCAAGTACAGGGGTGCCGGATGTGCAATGCCCGGGGGCATCGTTTTTATCCTCGGCTGTATGTCTGACTCCCAGGACGGGGTTATACATGGTGGTCCTCACTCCACAACAACAAGGTAAGCGGCTATCTTTTCTTAAGAGCAACAGTCAGTGCGGGCCAATCCCTCAACCCGAGTCCCTCTTCTCCTTGCTGGCGGCTGTGTCTTCCTTGGCTTGTGGCAGAGAAAGGGCTGTGGGCATCTCCTGAGCCAAGGTTCTGCCGAAATCAGTATGGGCCTGCCCTTGTCTCTTTTCTGCCTCCCCAGCACCTCCCAGGTCTGCTCAGTTTCTATATCAGTAGCGTTGGGTTCTCTTTCAAGCCTAGCTTTAAAAATCTTGTTTCTTTCTCCAAAGCTTAGTCTTTCCAGATATTCCCCTAAGCCTGGTATTAGGGCCTGAGTTGCTGTAAGATTTTGTTTTGTGCTTCATGTCTTTATCTCTCTGGAAAGAGGCTCAGTTCTTTGAATCATTCAGAGTCCAAGAAAGAAGCTTTAAATATAGCATCCCACGTTCTTTGCTTTCTTCTGCCAGCTATCCTGTGTCTACCTCTGCTTAGCACTCCTGGCCTATCAACTGGGCCCAAGGAACTCAGGGATCTGGTCCAGGTCATGGGGAACCAGAGACTCAAACACATTATGGTACCATTTCTACTCTACTGAGGCTACCCATAGTGGGGTGGGGCACTCTGCAGGGGTGTCCTCCAAGGGTCCCTTGTGAAAAGTGGGGCACAGGCTCCTGCTTTGATGACTGAACCAAGCTCCACCAACCTACCCCCCACTGCAGGTCTGACTGCTTCCCAGGGGGCTGGGTTCTAGTAGCCCCATTCAGTCACTTTAGCTTTTTTGCTCTCCTCTCCCTCTTTCTCTGATTCCTCTCTTCCAGTCCTGGAAAAGCTTCTGTTATTGTCCTGCCCTGGAGGTGGGGAAATGCCCAGGAGTCAGAGTGTATTGCTCCCTACTTTATGGTTACTTTTTATAAAGCCTAAACTCTGGTCCTCTAATCAAGTTCAAAATTTGGAACCAACCCCTCTGTGTATTCAAAACAAAACCATTTCTCTGTCAAAGGCTTGGCTCACACAAATCCAAAATGCTGTGCTTTCAGACTCTTTTGCCAGGTGTGAATTTAAAAATTCATTCAGTCCTTCAATTAAATTATTTGAATTATTTCTTTGTAGGCAGCATCTGCCTTCATCAAACAGTGAATGTCATTATCCAACCAGTGAAAAACTACAGAATAATTTTAGGAGACGAAAAGGTCCAAGGTTAATATCTCTAAATTCTATCTCAGTAAAAATTTACGGACATGCTGAGACATTGTTATACTTTGGAATTATTGCTGATTGTATGGTTTTGTTTTGACCCTTTGTATTTCTTCAAGAATGCCATCATGGCTTTAAAAATATTTGATGAACCACTTCTTTATTGACATGTCTTGCAAGGCACTATGGAAAGATGGATGTTAAACGGAGTCAAGGTTTAAAGGCTTATCAAAATTTCTGGATTTAGAGGGACTTCCCTGATGGTCCAGTGGTTAAGAATCTGCCTTCCAATGCAGGGGACGTGGGTTCGATCCCTGGCTGGAGAACTAAGATCCCACATGCCGCAGGGCAACTAAGCCCGCGCACCACAACTACTGAGCCTGCATGCTGCAACTAGAGAGAAGCCCACATGCCCCAACGAAGAGCCCGCATGACGCAACAAAAGATCCCTCATGCTGCAATTAAGACCTAATGCAGCCAAATAAATAAATAAATATTTTTTTAAAATTCTGGACTTAGAGATTTCCTTATGACATTTGGTTATTTCTTCTGATATATTTAACATCTCTTTATAGTCTAATACTCAGTAGAGAGAATCTCTACATAAACGGGGAGATCATTTTTATAGGGAAAGACATGAGTTCATTAATCATTGAATTAAAATTTGTTTCGGTAAATTTATGAGGTAAT
Organism: Balaenoptera musculus; assembly: GCF_009873245.2. Classification (NCBI taxonomy): domain Eukaryota; kingdom Metazoa; phylum Chordata; class Mammalia; order Artiodactyla; family Balaenopteridae; genus Balaenoptera; species Balaenoptera musculus. The sequence continues at coordinate 77,729,701 of NC_045786.1, forward strand.
AGAATAAATTTAAGACTTTATTTAGTAGCCTGTTTTTTCAGATCTCCACTTTGGTCATAATATTTACTTACTCCTTGAGAAGAAGATTCTAGAAAAGCTGTCAGTTTTTCTTCAAAGGGGTCTTTAAATAATCCACATAACCCTTTGTACTAAATAACCAGATAATTAAGCCCTGACCTATGTCTCCTGACCCTGTAGACTTTCTCCCTTTAGTATCTGCGGCTGGTCTTGATTTCTGCCTGGGGCACAACGTAATATTGATGAAGAGATAATGTGTTCTTAAAATGTCTTTTCACCCTGTACAATTAATGAGAAAATGATGTATTTATCAAAGCCTTGCCAATATTTTTTTGCTCAGTATTCCAAAGCTTTCAAGCTATTGCCTCAAACTATAGCTCAACAACATTCTTAAATAATGAAGCCTTTGAATTGAATTTCTAGGAAGGTAATAGCCATTTACTGCAAAGATATCCAGGCTAATTTAGAAAGAAAGAGTAATGCATCTACTGAAAGACAGTTTTCTACTTCCCTTCTCCAGGTTCTAATGTCTTCATGGAATTACCTTACTAGGGAAATCTCTTTGTCTTTCATTAAAGATTTAGCTCCTGCATGAGAAGTATTCTTTTTTTAAAATTGAAGTATAGGGACTTCCCTGGTGGTCCAGTGGTTAAGACTCCATGCTCTCAATGCAGGTGGCATGGGTTCAATCACTGGTAAGGGAAAAAAGATCCCTCATGTTGCACGGTGCAGCCAAAAAATAAAATAAAATATTAATAATAATAATAAATAAATTGAAGTATAGTTGATTTACAATATTGTGTTAGCTTCAGGTGTACAGCAAAGTGATTCAGTTATACATACATATATTTTCTTCAGATACTTTCCATTATAATTTATTACAAGATATTGAGTATAGTTCCCTGTGCTATATAGTAAACCCTTGTTGTTTATTTTATATATAGTGGTGTGTATCTATTAATCCCATACTCCTAATTTATCCCCCTCTTCCCCTTTGGTAACCATAAGTTTGTTTTCAAATGTCGTATATTAACGCATATATGTGGAATCTAGAAAAATGGTACAGATGTACCAGTTTGCAAGGCAGAAATAGAGACGCAGATGTAGAGAACAAACGTATGGACACCAAGGGGGGAAAGCGGGGTGGCGGGGGGAGATGAATTGGGAGGCTGGGATTGACATATATACACTAATATGTATAAAATAGATAAGTAATAAGAACCTGCTGTATAGCACAGGGAACTCTACTTCACTTAGCTGTACAGTAGAAACTAACACAACATTGTAAAACAACTATACCCCAATAAAAAAAAAAGACAAACTGTAAGTTTGTTTTTTTGTTGTTGTTTTTGTTTGTTTTATTTTTAGAAATCTTTTCAATTACTGGGGGATTTTTTTGTTTGTTTTTAAATTTATTTATTTATTTATTTTTAGTTTATTTTTTTGGCTGTGTTGGGTCTTCGTTTCTGTGCGAGGGCTTTCTCTAGTTGGGGCGAGCAGGGGCCCCTCTTCATTGCGGTGTGCGGGCCTCTCACTATCGCGGCCTCTCTTGTTGCGGAGCACAGGCTCCAGACGCGCAGGCTCAGTAGTTGTGGCTCACGGGCCTAGTTGCTCCGCGGCATGTGGGATCTTCCGAGACCAGGGCTCGAACCCGTGTGCCCTGCATTGGCAGGCAGATTCCCAACCACTGCGCCACCAGGGAAGCCCCTGTAAGTTTTTTTTGAAGTTTGTGACATGGTTTCTGTTTTGTAAATAAGTTCATTTGTATCATTTTTTAAAAATTCCACATAAAAGTGATATCATATAATATTTGTCTTTCTCTGTCTGACTTATTTCACTCAGTATGATAATCTCTAAGTCCATCCATGTTGCTGCAAATGGTAATATGCCATTCTTTTTTATGGCTAATATTCATATATATATGTATATATCACATCTTCTTTATCCATTCATCTGCTGATGGACATTTAGGTTGCTTCTATGTCTTGGCTATTGCAAATAGTGCTGCTATGTACATTGGGGTGTATATATCTATGCCCAGGAGTGGGATTGCTGGGTCATATGGTAGTTCTGTTTTTACATTTTAAAGGAATTTCCATACTGTTTTCCATAGTGGCTGCACCAGTTTACATTCCCACCAACAGTGTAGGAGGGTTGCTGTATGGGAAGTATTCTTAAAGAGAGCAATCTAGTTCCTTCTGGAAAGCAACAGGGGTATTCTACCTGTAACATGTTTAATTAAATTAAGGTGTGCGCTCTTTATTTTTTTACCTTAAATTATTAATTTATTTGACCAATTCCCTACTATAGATATTTCTTTTGCTGTAACAAGTAATGCTGCATTGAAATTCATTTACATATATAGGTGTGTATTTGGGAGAGTATTTCTGTAGACTTATTGCTAGAGAAGAATTTCTATGTTGAGTAGTAAGTAGATTTTTTAATTTGATAGATGCTGTGAAATTTTCTCCACAAAGCTCTGTGCCATTAGCAGTCCAAACACAAGTATGTGAGTGGTATTCCATTAAGGTGTGCACTTCTTAAATTATTCATTGATAAGAAATAATACAATTTACTATTAACTGTATATTATATCACTTTCACCAAAGCAATATTAGTCCATAGTTTTAAAATATCATATAACTGTTAAAGGCATGTACCAAAACACAACAATCTCCTGCCCTTTTCATCTTATTGTTCTCTGCCTTAAGTGTAACTACTTAGGTATATATATAATTTTTTTACATATGCATCTATATATATTTATTTCACATATATAATTCAAGTACTATGAATGAACAGTCTTGTTGGTTGGTGGTCTTTATTTTAGAGCAAACAGGTGGCCAGCTGCCTTTTTCATCATGTAACCCTAAAGGTCATTCTCTATAGACATTTTTTCCTGAGGCTGTCCATCTTGCCATCTCCTGCCTGTGTTTATAAAACTGGTTACTGTTAGTCTGAAATTCAGTAGGGAAGGAAAATAGCTTTACTTTTCAGTATGCTGGCTATCACTTACTTGTTTTAAATCTGTCATTTCTTCCTCATTCTCCTCTATTCCTGGCATCCTCAAGTCCAGAGCCTCTGGCCTAATTTCTCCAAAGCATCCCTTCTGCTGAAAGTGTTGGGGAGGGGGAGGAGGGCCCTACTACTTAGAGTGTGAATGGCAACCTGGCAACCTGACTGTTGATTATACAGACTTTCAAACAATCCCCTGCTTTCGGTCCTCACACACACACATACACACACACTCACATGCCTCACTCTCTGACTTCTGAGGTACTTGGCACTTCTAATCCCTGAGCATTTCCAGGGTTCTGAGGGGGTAAATCAACTTCTTCCCATCAGTATCCCCTCTATAGGTACTCCTCCATCTTAAAATTGAAAATGTACTGATTATATTTAATATGTCACGGGGTGGGGAGAGATAGGAATTAGTCTTCAAATAAACCATAATCAGGACTTCCCTGGTGGTGCAGTGGTTAAGAATCCACCTGCCAATGCAGGGGACATGGGTTCGAGTCCTGGTCCAGGAAGATCCCACATGCTGCGGAGCAACTAAGCCCGTGCGCCACAGCTACTGAGCCTGCACTCTAGAGCTCGTGAGCCACAACTACTGAGCCCTCGTGCCACAACTACTGAAGCCCGTGCACCTAGAGCCCGTGCTCCGCAACAAGAGAAGCTACCACAATGAGAAGCCCACGCGCCACAGTGAAGAGTAGTCCCTGCTCGCCACAACTAGAGAAAAGCCCGCGCACAGTAACGAAGACCCAACGCAGCCAAAAATTAAAAAAAAAAAAACAACAATCAAAACATTAGTTGGTTCGCTTTTTGTCTATATGTGGTTATAAATCATACTTGTCATTTAATTAGAATTTATATTCTAATAGAAAAGTGCTGTTTATCCTCCATTAGTTAGGTATGACATGTCCTTTTTTAAATAGAAGTCAGTCTTTATAGGTAAGAAAGGCACCTTGAAGTAGCACTTGCCAGACGCCCTAACAGAACAGTGACCCTGTGCTATTGGTGAGGTCCAAGAACCTTGACTTAAACCTTTGAAACATTCTAGTAACTCCAGGAACACATGAGAGGAAGAGTTGAACTCTGTCTCAAGAGTGAACTGAAGTAGTGAAAGAGCCTCAGGCTGGGATGAACTCTGAATATCTAATTCCATCCCTGGCTCGGAGGTATTAGAGACACCTGTCCTGGACACCTGGGATCCAGGTAGTAAGTTTGGGCACTCGATCTATACTCACTCTGTGCTCCTTGCCTTCCTAGCAAAGTACCAGAGGGCATAGGTAGTTTGGATTGGTGTGGCTGCCAGGTGGAAAATATCCAAGGCTGAATGGAAGCCATCATTGATATGGCCTCCAGGATTATAACACATTTATAGTTTCCTCCATTCCTATACAATGATAAGAAGTGGAGGATGTATGGATTTTGAATTGTGTGACACCTGAGGATAATCATCAAACCAACATATTCCTTGCCTGTTTTTCTCTTCTGATCTCTTATTTATATAAATATTGTTATTAAATCCAGAACAAAATAATGAGCTATAAAAGATTTTGACTTGATCATTTGATTTTATCTAAAAATAATCTTAAAACCCCAAATAGATAAGTAAATCCCATTCTTTAAATCCTAAAAATGTAGGTGGAGATCTTAGGTGGTGACCCTTTTCTAGTAAAACACTAAAGACAATCAAAATACTAAGAGCAATCTGAAACAATTGTAGAAAAATAAGATTCTAATATAGTTAAAGGAAAGCTTCAGTTTCAAGGTTAAAAATGGATGACCAGAGGTCTGAGTTTACCAAGGTGGCAATGTCCTCTTTGTCACAGCCCACAGTGGGCATGGTCTTTCCGAGAGTGGGGCTTCCTGGAAGACTTAGGCACAACCTGAGCTCTGAAGGCAAAGACTCTCATATATGGGTCTCAAAGGGAAGAGTCTTTCTTACATTTTCGCCCGTGTGACCTAAAGAAATTACATAGGATTTTTGCATCTCGGTTGCCTTGTCTGTAAAATGGGATGATTACCTTGTAGGAGTGTTGTGAAGGTTAAAAGAATTAAACATTTAGAGGAGTGTCTGGCACTCCTCTAATTGTTAGCATTGATCACCTCACACATAAGAAAGGACAGAAACAGAAAAATGCATTTAAAAGTAGGAGGAGGGGCAGAATTAGCTAAAGGCCAAAGAGCCCAAGGTCCCTGCCTCTGGTTCTAAATTGTATTTCAATTCAGGAAATTCCAGGATTGCATCAGCCCAATAAGATAAGCAGCCTGTCATCTTACACTGTTTGCCAGGACGTGATGCTCTTTTTATATTAGGTTGCTGTTCTAATATGAGTCACATATGTGAGCTACAGCTACTTCTGCAGATGGAATAGTGTTTCATCAAGGTACAGGAAATGCCCTTTCTCCTTTTTTCTCACCTTTAACCTGAAAATCATGTGGTATTTATTTCCTACGTATTAACTCTACAATTAACTCCAAATTACCCATGCTAGTAAAGGGAAAGAACAACACAGATGGTTATGAAGAGTGCTTCAAAAATCCCTTATAATTTATGACTTTTGTGTTTAGAATATTACATTTGAGAGTTGCTGTCTAAGTGTTGTCGAAACAAAACATCAAGCAAAACAACTCTTTCTGGAAGACTGATCTCAGAGAAGTCAGAAAATTTATCCCATTCTCCATCCAATAATCTGGTACAAAACCATGCTGTTTTCCTCTTCTGAGCTAGGATGCACCGTAGCATCGGAATGGAGAAAACCAACAGCCTAACTTGCATGGTTGTTCACTGTTTGGTTCACACCCTTCCTGTGGATAAGGAAGATGTTTAATCATTCCTGACAGTTGAACTTAATTGTGAATAGAGCCTCAGTCTCCTTATCATTCTGGAAGACTGTATATGATAGAAGGAAGTAACAAAAAAAATAATGAATTTATCTATGAGTTTAAATTGTTTTTTAAATGCACAAGTAGTATGGTTATGTAATATGAAGAAATCAGGTCTTTGACAATCTAGCCCTGTGCAAACTCGTTGATTAGATGCGTTTTCCCTCAAACCCCTGACAAAAAGAAGGAAAGAATTATAGACTTGAAATCAATGATTATAGGCTTGAAATCAATGTTTGTATCCTGCAACTTTATCAAATTCATTGACGAGCTCTAATGGTTTTCTAGTGACATCTTTAGGATTTTCTAGGTATAGTATCACGTCATCTGAAAACAGTGACAGTTTTACTTCTTACTTTCCCATCTGGATTTCTTTTATTTCTTTTTGTTCTCTGATTGCCATGGCTAGGACTTCCAAAACCATGTTGAATAAAAGTGGCGAGAGTGGATATGCTTGTCTTCTACCTAATCTTAGAGGAAATGCTTTCAACTTTTCACTGTTGAGTAGGATGTTCGCTGTGGGTTTGTCATATATGGCCTTCATTATGTTGAGGTATGTTCCCTCTGTGCCCACTTGCTGGAGAGTTTTTATCATAAATTGATGTTGAACTTTATCAAAAGCTTTTTCTGCATCTATTGAGATGATCATATGGCTTTTATTCTTCTATTTATTAATGTGGTGAGTCACATTGATTGATTTGTGGATATTGAAAAATCCTTGTATCCCTGAGATAAATCCTACTTGATCATAGTGTATGATCCTATGACCCTTTTAATGTATTGTTGGATTTGGTTTGCTAATATATTGTTGAGGATTTTTGCATCTATGTTCATCAGTGATATTGGCCTGTAATTTTCTTTTTTTGTGATATCTTTGTCTGGTTTTGGTATCAGGGTGATGGTGGCCTCATAGAATAGGTTTGGAAGTGTTCCTTCCTCTGCAATTTTTTTGGAATAGTTTAAGAAGGATAGATGTTATCTCTTTAAATGTTTGATAGAACTCACCTGTGAAGCCATCTGATCCTGGACTTTTGTTTGTTGGGAATTTTTAAATTATTGATTCAATTTCATTACTGGTGATTGGCCTGTTCATATTTTCTGTTTCTTCCTGGTTCAGTCTTGGAAAATTATACTTTTCTAAGAATTTGTCCATTTCTTCCAGGTTGTCCATTTTATTGATATATAGTTGTTCATAGTAGTCTCTTATGATCCTTTGTGCTTCTGTGGTATTGGTTGTAACTTCTTTTTTCATTTCTGATTTTATTAATTTGGTCCTTCTGCCTTTTTTTCTTGATGAGTCTAGCTAAAGGTTTATCCCTTTTGTTTATCTTTTCAAAGAACCAGCTTTTAGTTTCATTGATCCTTTCTATTGTTTTTTTAGTTGTAATTTTTTTAATGAACTCTTCTGTGTGGTAAAACTATGAGTCATGATTTTCAGTAAATTCTACTACCAGTTCATATATAAGTTCTAGAATGTGAGCTATAACAAAGTTTAACTCTCCAGCCTCAAGTGTGCAAACACTTTTTAGTATGCACTTAGAAATGCTTGCCTGAACATGTGATTTCTAAAATAGAAGGTGATATATCCTTTATAAATTTATATATTCCACTTTATTATCTCTTTCTCTAGAACATCAATTCACGAGGACAGTTTCATAATTAGTTAGTTAGCCAAGCCCCTCTTTTTGACTTGACCTTAGATGACTATATTTTCTCTAAATACTTACTTGCTGTTGTCAGCTATGGAAAGTTGGGTTTAGGGTCGAATTTTCTCCTCACATTCAGAAACTATCCCAGGACCAGTTTTTCATTTTTCCTCTGCATTGTCACTAATATTTGACAAGGGAACCAAGAAGACTTAATGGGGAAAGGACAGTCTTCTCCATAAATGGTGTTGGGAAAACTGGTTAACCATGTGAAGAAGAATGAAACTGGACCCCTGTCTTATACTATTTTTAAAAAAGTAACTCAAAATGAATTAAACATTTATGTAAGACCCAAAACTATAAAACTCCTAGAAGAAAACATAGGGGAAAAATCTCCTTGACATTGGCTTTGGGAAAGACTTTTGGACATGACACCAGAAGCACAAACAATGAAAGCAAAAATAAAGTGGAAGTACATCAAACTAAAAAGCTTCTGCACAACAAAAGAAATAATCAGCATTAAAAGGCAACCTATGGAATGAGAGAAAATATTTGCAAACCATCTATCTGAAGAGGAGTTAATATCCAAAATATATAAGGAACTCATACAACTCAATAGCAAAAAAACAAACAATTCCATTTTTAAATGGCAAAGTATTTAAAGACACTTTTCCAAAAAGAGAGACACAAATGACCAACACATACATGAAAATATGCACTACATCACTATCAGCAAAATGTCAATCAAAAATATATAAAGAACTCTTAAATTCCTAAATGTAGATTATGGTATATTTAAAATGTTAGTATATGTTACCAGATTCTTTTCCAGAAAGACGTACCAAAGTACTATCCCATTAATTTTGCCTATCCTGGGAATTATTGTTATTTTTAATCTTTGTCAGTTCAATTGATTGAAAACAATACTGTTTTGTTGCTTTAATTTAAATTTCTCTGACTATTTCTAAGGTTGAGAAACTTGTTTATGAGCTGGTCTTCTGTCTCCAAAATTAACTCTAAACAGAGTTAATAAAGTACCCACTAAAGTGAAAGTTCTAGTTGAATTATTTATTTAGCAGGTAGAAGTTAGAGAGAACAGTGTTCCAAAGAATCATGTAATTGTAGAGTTGAAAGGAACCTTAGAGATCTTCTAGCTTAATTGTGAGTAATCCTATGGTATGATTTGTTCCCTGTCCAAAAAGCAGTGACCTGAATGCTACTAAAACTAGAGAACTCAGATTAAACACTAGTGAGTTAAGGAAGAGAAGCAGCAAATGGGAAGAAAGTCTAAACTGAGTAGGAATGAGTGTAACAACAAAGTTGAGGGAAGATCACAGAGAACAGAGGAAAAGGTTAGTACCACCCTATAGGTGACTATTGGTAAGTCCTGCCAAGAAGGGAATTGGTGGGTACAGTGGCAAGGGCACTGGGTCCCAGGGGCCGTCAGATGGGAGACTGGCTTCTCTAGATCAGGGCAAGTAGACCCTGCTGCCAGCAACAAATGTGCTGGAAGCTGAATCCAGACAGACAGACAAATGTTGGTGTCCTAAAGATAAGTCAAGAAAGCACATACCCTAACAGAGACAGAACTCGTGTTCTCAGATGGGGGAGGTACAAAACAGCAGCCCACAGTAATTCTACAAAGTGGAATTCAACCAATACTGCTATATTTGGAAGGACAATTTTTGGTGGTTGTATATTTGAGGCCAGAGAGGGGGGTTCACCTCCTAGATCCTTGGATGGTCAGAGTTGCTTCCCAAGGAAGCCTGGCAGATAACCTGACTTGTTTTTTAAAGATTCTTTATAATATCTGTGTGGTGAAAGGTCTAGACTTTGGTGGGTATTTAAAGCTGCTTGTTTCAGCTTCATATGCTAGACAGGGATTCTTTTCTCTTGAACTTTAATAATAGTATACGTACTCCTGTACCAACTTTGAGTTGATTATATGCTGAGCCTAACATTCTTCTTGCTCTTTGATCACTGACAGAGAAGTGGGTGCTTCTGCAAGGAAAAGATTGTTGTTCTAGGGTGTGAGGACAGAGCTATAAACCATAGTTCTTCAGTTAGATGGTAACGGCCCAGAGGGCTTACTTCTTCTAGATTTATTGGTCCCACCCAATCACAGTGAAACCAGCAGAGTGGGATTACCCCCCAATAGCCAAGTGGGGCTAACCCCCAATAGCCAGGTGGTTCTGAGAGGGCTAGAAAGTTGACCTCTGACAGGTGGGCAGACCCTATGACCCTCCCCTAGAGCCCTGCTGTAAGCTTCGACTGGCGAGGCAGTATCCAGAGATAAGGGTACCTCTAGGGAACACAGTGCAGCTTGGGGCTTGACAAAATGCCTGCCACTTTTGCTCCATCCTGGGAGTGACCTTGAAGACTATTGATGTTGCTGGGAGTTGTCAATGCCCTCCAGTCAAAGAGCACCCGGAACACCCTTGCAGTTTAACAGTTGGGTTTATTGCTCCTAGAAGGGGGGAGACAGCATCCCATGGCATGCGTCTCAGTAACCATGGGGGTTTGAAAAGACTTACTATAGGATCTGGGCTCTAGTTAGTTCATTTTAAGGCGAGCTTAAGGAGGCAAGAGTTTGCTTTGGGCTGGAGGCTGTCGGGAAGCAGGGGCAATTCTGTGACTAGGCATCTTAATGAACCTTATCTAGAAGGAGGGAGGACTAGAGTAAAGCTAAAGCCGTAATTGGTAAAGAAGCAGCGGTCACTCCTGTTAGCCAGGCTAGGGCATATTTGGGTGGTCATTTCTGTGGTTTGGACAGTGTTTTTGTCTATGTTCAGACATGATTACAGAGTGGACTTGTTTCCGTCTTGATCCGTCCTGGTCTCAGGGGCCTTGTCTGATGTTTGTTCTGTGAAATTATGTTTGACAGGAGAACACCAAGGCCAGCTATGAGTGCCCAGCATCAAGGGCTTCTCATACCCTTCTCCCAGTCAATCTGCGGTGAGGAGTGGAGTTCTTAAAGATCACCTGGGGCGACAGAAGAATGGGACTGTGGCTGGAAGGAGTGCCAGAGGGCTGTGCAGGGGGAGGAATGGCAGAAAGTCACAGACAGGCTGCAGCCTGCATCCAGGAGCCAGAGGATGTGCCGGGTGGGCACACAGAAAGCACACTTCCATGAGCGAGCTTGAGCCAGTAATGGAGGGCTCAGATGAAGCGGGTAGGCTCTGGTATGGAAGATTCTGAGAGAACCAGGAGGAACTAGGGAAGGAATGAATTCTCAGGCAGGTATACTAAGGATCAGGCTTAGGATAGCTGAATTGGAGCAATCAGTTCAATAAAAGTGTATCATTGATTTGAACATGGAGACTTGAGCCTTCCTGCTCTTTTATATCCTGGAAAGTGTGGACTGCAAACCATTGAATGCTTTAAAAGATGTACTTTTATTACTTGATTGGTTTCAAAAACTTAATCTCCATTAGCCAGCACATTAATTGTGAACTAGGTTTATCACTCAGACCAGAAAATAAAACTAATTGGTAATATCTTGGGTAGGGCATAAGATTGCCAGATTTAGGAAAATATTAGAAATACACACACACACACACACACACACACACACACACACACACACACACACATATTTGTAGATAGATAGATAGATAAGTATAGGTATAGACATAGAAATAGATCTCCAGTTAAAATTTGTATTTCAGATAAACAACAAACATGTAATACTTAGGAATACTGAGGAGCTTCAAGATGGCGGAAGAGTAAGATGCGGAGATTACCTTCCTCTCCCCAAATACGTCAGAAATACATCTACATGTGGAACTGCTCCTACAGAACATCTACTGAACGCTGGCAGAAGACCTCAGACCTCCCAAAAGGCAAGAGACTCACCACATACCGGGGTAGGGCAAAAGAGAAAAGGAAAAACAGAGATAAAAGAATAGGGACGGGACCTGCACCTCAGGAAGGGAGCTGTGAAGGAGGAAAGGTTTCCACACACTAGGAAGGCCCTTGGCGGGCGGAGACTGCGGGTGGCGGAGGGGGGAAGCTTCGGAGCCACGGAGGAGAGCGCAGCCACAGAGGTGCGGAGGGCAAAGCGGAGAGATTCCCGCACAGAGGCTCGGCGCTGAGCAGCACTCACCAGCCCGAGAGGCTTGTCTGCTCACCCGCCGGGGCGGGCAGCGGCTGGGAGCTGAGGCTCAGGCTTCGGTCGGATAGCAGGGAGAGGACTGGGGTTGGCTGCGTGAACACAGCCTGAAGGGGCTAGTGCACCACAGCTAGCCGGGAGGGAGTCCAGGAAAAGGTCTGGACCTGCCGAAGAGACAAGAGACTTTTTCTTGCCTCTTTGTTTCCTGGTGCACGAGGAGGGGGGATTAAGAGCGCCGCTTAAAGGAGCTCCAGAGACTAGCGTGAGCCGCGGCTATCAGCGCGGACCCCAGAGACGGGCATGAGATGCTAAGGTTGCTGCTGCCGCCACCAAGAAGCCTGTGTGCGAGCACAGGTCACTCTCCACACCTCCCCTCCCAGGAGCCTGCGCAGCCACCACTGCCAGGATCTCGTGATCCAGGGACAACTTCCCCGGGAGAACACACCGCACACCTCAGGCTGCTGCAACGTCACGCCGGCCTCTGCCGCCGCAGGCCCCCCCCCGAACTCCATACCCCTCCCTCCCTCTGGCCTGAGTGAGCCAGAGCCCCCGAATCAGCTGCTCCTTTAACCCCGTCCAGTCTGAGCGAAGAACAGACGCCCTCAGGCGACCTACACGCAGAGGTGGGGCCAAATCTAAAGCTGAACCCCGGGAGCTGTGCGAACAAAGAAGAGAAAGGGAAATCTCTCCCAGCAGCCTCAGGAGCAGCAGATTAAATCTCCACAATCAACCTGATGTACCCTGCATCTGTGGAATACCTGAATAGACAACGAATCATCCCAAATTGAGGAGGTGGACTTTGGGAACAACGATATATATATTTTTTCCCCTTTTTCTCTTTGTGTGAGTGTGTATGTGTATGCTTCTGTGTGAGATTTTGTCTGTATAACTTTGCTTTTACCATTTGTCCTAGGGTTCTGTGTGTCCAGGGATTTTTTTGTTTTTTTTTTTTACTTAAAAAATTTTTTTTTCTTAATAATTATTTTTTATTTTAATAACTTTTATTTTATTTTATTTCATCTTCTTCTTTCTTTCTTCTGAGGTGGGAGAGCCAAGTTCAGGACACTGGGCCACAAGAGACCTCCCAGCTCCACGTAATACCAAACGGCAAAAATCTCTCAGAGATCTCCACCTCAACATCAAGACCCAGCATCACTCAATGACCAGCAAGCTACAGTGCTGAACACCCTATGCCAAACAACTAGCAAGACAGGAACACAGCCCCATCCATTAGCAGAGAGGCTGCCTAAAATCATAATAAGGCCACAGACACCCCAAAATACACCAACAGACGTGGACGTGCCCACCAGAAAGACAAGATCCAGCCTCATCCACCAGAACACAGGCACTAGTCCCCTCCACCAGGAAGCCTACACAGCCCACTGAACCCACCTTAGACACTGGGGACAGACACCAAAAACAACAGAAACTACGAACCTGCAGCCTGTGAAAAGGAGACCCCAAACACAGTAAGTTAAGCAAAATGAGAAGACAGAGAAACACACAGCAGATGAAGGAGCAAAGCAAAAACCCACCAGACCTAACAAATGAAGAGGAAATAGGCAGTCTACCTGAAAAACAATTCAGAAAAATGATAGTAAAGATGATCCAAAATCTGGGAAATAGAATGGAGAAAATACAAGAAACGTTTAACAACGACATAGATGACCTAAAGAGCAAACACACAATGATGAACAACACAATAAATGAAATTAAAAATTCTCTAGAAGGGATCAATAGCAGAATAACTTAGGCAGAAGAACGGATAAGTGACCTGGAAGATAAAATAGTGGAAATAACTACTGCAGAACAGAATAAAGAAAAAAGAATGAAAAGAATTGAGGACAGTCTCAGAGATCTCTGGAACAACATTAAATGCACCAACATTCGAATTATAGGGGTCCCAGAAGAAAAAGAGAAAAAGAAAGGGACTGAGAAAATATTTGAAGAGATTATAGTTGAAAACTTCCCTAATATGGGAAAGGAAATAGTTAATCAAGTCCAGGAAGCACAGAGAGTCCCATACAGGATAAATCCAAGGAGAAACACGCCAAAACACATATTAATCAAACTATCAAAAACACAACGACCCAAAACCTATGGGATACAGCAAAAGCAGTTCTAAGAGAGAAGTTTATAGCAATACAATCCTACCTTAAGAAACAAGGAACATCTCAAATAAACAACCTAACCTTACACCTAAAGCAATTAGAGAAAGAAGAACAAAAAAACCCCCAAAGTTAGCAGAAGGAAAGAAATCATAAAGATCAGATCAGAAATAAATGAAAAAGAAATGAAGGAAACGATAGCAAAGATCAATAAAACTAAAAGCTGGTTCTTTGAGAAGTTAACCAAAATTGATAAACCATTAGCCAGACTTATCAAGAAAAAAAGGGAGAAGACTCAAATCAATAGAATTAGAAATGAAAAAGGAGAAGTAACAACTGACACTGCAGAAATAGAAAGGATCATGAGAGATTACTACAAGCAACTGTATGCCAATAAAATGAACAACCTGGAAGAAATGGACAAATTCTTAGAAATACACAACCTTCTGAGACTGAACCAGGAGGAAATAGAAAATATGAACAGACCAATCACAAGCACTGAAATTGAAACTGTGATTTAAAATCTTCCAACAAACAAAAGCCCAGGACCAGATGGATTCACAGGCGAATTCTATCAAACATTTAGAGAAGAGGTAACACCTATCCTTCTCAAACTCTTCCAAAATATAGCAGAGGGAGGAACACTCCCAAACTCATTCTACAGGGCCACATCACTCTGATACCAAAACCAGACAAAGATGTCACAAAGAAAGAAAACTACAGGCCAATATCACTGATGAACATAGATGCAAAAATCATCAACAAAATACTAGCAAACAGAATCCAACAGCACATTAAAAGGATCATACACCATGATCAAGTGGGGTTTATCCCAGGAATACAAGGATTCTTCAATATACACAAATCAATCAACGTGATACACCATATTAACAAATTGAAGGATAAAAACCATATGATCATCTCAATAGATGCAGAGAAAGCTTTTGGCAAAATTCAACACCGATTTGTGATAAAAACCTTCCAGAAAGTAGGCATAGAGGGAACTTTCCTCAACATAATAAAGGCCATATATGACAAACCCACAGCCAACATCATCCTCAATGGTGAAAAACTGAAACCATTTCCACTAAGATCAGGAACAAAACAAGGTTGCCCACTCTCACCACTATTATTCAACACAGTTTTGGAAGTTTTAGCCACAGCAATCAGAGAAGAGAAAGAATAAAAGGAATCCAAATCGGAAAAGAAGTAAAGCTGTCACTGTTTGCAGATGAGATGATACTATACATAGAGAATCCTAAAGATGCTACCAGAAAACTACTAGAGCTAATCAATGAATTTGGTAAAGTAGCAGGACACAAAATTAATGCACAGAAATCTCTTGCATTCCTATACACTAATGATGAAAAACCTGAAAGTGAAATTAAGGAAACACTCCCGTTAACCAATGCAACAAAAAGAATAAAATAACTAGGAATAAACCTACCTAAGGAGAGAAAAGACCTGTATGCAGAAAAATATAAGACACTAATGAAACAAATCAAAGATGATACAAACAGATGGAGAGATATACCATGTTCTTGGATTGGAAGAATCAACATTGTGAAAATGACTCTACTACCCAAAGCAATCTACAGATTCAATGCAATCCCTATCAAACTACCACTGGCATTTTTCACAGAACTAGAACAAAAAATTTCACAATTTGTATGGAAACACAAAAGACCCCAAATAGCCAAAGCAATCCTGAGAAAGAAAAACGGAGCTGGAGGAATCAGGCTCCCTGACTTCAGACTATACTACAAAGCTACAGTAATCAAGACAGTATGGTACTGGCACAAAAACAGAAATATAGATCAGTGGAATAGGACAGAAAGCCCACAGATAAACCCACAGACATATGGTCACCTTATCTTTGATAAAGGAGGCAAGCATATACAGTGGAGAAAAGACAGCCTCTTCAATAAGTGGTGCTGGGAAAACTGGACAGGTACATGTAAAAGAATGAAATTAGAACACTCCCTAACACCATACACAACAATAAACTCAAAATGGATTAAAGACCTAAATGTAAGGCCAGACACCATCAAACTCTTAGAGGAAAACATAGGCAGAACACTCTATGACATAAATTACAGCAAGATCCTTTTTGACCCACCTCCTAGAGAAATGGAAATAAAAACAAAAATAAAGAAATGAGAGCTAATGAAACTTAAAAGCTGTTTCACAACAAAGGAAACCGTAAACAAGACCAAAAGACAACCTTCAGAATGGGAGAGAATATTTGCAAATGAAGCAACTGACAAAGGATTAATCTCCAAAACATAGAAGCAACTCATGCAGCTCAATATCAAAAAAACAAACAACCCAATCCAAAAATGGGCAGAAGACCTAAATAGACATTTCTCCAAAGAAGATATACAGATTGCCAACAAACACATGAAAGAATGCTCAACATCATTAATCATTAGAGAAATGCAAATCAAAACTACATTGAGATATCATCTCACACCGGTCAGTATGGCCATCTTCAAAAAATCTACAAACAGTAAATGCTGGAGAGGGTGTGGAGAAAAGGGAACCCTCTTGCACTGTTGGTGGGAATGTAAATTGATACAGCCACTATGGAGAACAGTATGGAGGTTCCTTAAAAAACTAAAAATAGAACTACCATATGACCCAGCAGTCCCACTACTGGGCATATACCCTGAGAAAACCATAATTCAAAAAGAGTCATGTACCAAAATGTTCACTGCAGCTCTATTTACAATAGCCAGGACATGGAAGCAGCCTAAGTGTCCATCAACACATGAATGGATAAAGAAGATGTGGCACATATACACAATGGAATATTACTCAGCCGTAAAAAGGAACGAAACTGAGTTATTTGTAGTGAGATGGATGGACCTAGAGACTGTCATACAGAGTGAAGTAAGTCAAAATGAGAAAAACAAATACCGTATGCTAACACATATATATGGAATGTAGAAAAAAAAGTGGTCAGAAGAACCTAGGGGCAAGACGGACATAAAGATGCAGACCTACTAGAGAAAGGACTTGAGGATACGGGGAGGGGGAAGGGTAAGCTGGGACAAAGTGAGAGAGTGGCATGGACATATATACATTACCAAATGTAAAATAGATAACTAGTGGGAAACAGCCGCATAGCAGAGGGAGATAAGCTCGGTGGTTTGTGACCACCTAGAGGGGTGGGATAGGGAGGGTGGGATGGAGGGAGATGCAAGAGGGAAGATATATAGGGACATATGTATATGTATAACTGATTCACTTTGTCATAAAGCAGAAACTAACACACCATTGTAAAGCAATTATACTCTAATAAAGATGTTAAAAAAAAAGGAATACTTATACTAGAATAAAGTCTTAGTTGTTTATCTGAAATGCAAATTTAACTGTCCTGTGTTTTATCTGGCAACCCTAACCTAGGGAGGTTTGAACTACAAAACAGTTTAGCTTAGAAATGAGTTGGTGTCAGCCCAAATGGAACTAGTTGTGCAGGGCACTGACGCCTGACTGAGGGAAGGATTGCCATGTGCCAGTCACTGTCTTGACAGAATGATGTTACCTTAGGACATGGGAAGTTTGGATTCAGTAAAGCTAATTAGCCTCATTATTCAGACTTTTTTGATGTTTTACAACTTTCCATCAGTATATTATTCTGATTTTTTTTCCTTAATTTGTTATCAAACTTGTTTTTGAACAATCCAGTGTATGTTAGCCATGCTTAGGTGCTAAGACATTTATAAAATTAGCCTAGCAAAGTCCCAACTAGAGCTAATAAAAAAGCATTGCAATAAAGGTAGGTTTGAATAGAACAAGCAATATGTCACATTCTGGGGTATAAATAATTAATATATTGAGGAACACAATATCCTTCCTAATTTAGTCATAGATTTAATGCAGTACAATTAAAATATCGATGTAAACCTCTATAGAAAATAGGAAACTATTTACAGAAAAACAAATAGTAAGAATTCCAGAAACTATTTTTAGTGGAAAAGCAGTATCTTTCTGAATATAAAACACATACATATTTAAAAAATTTTTATAAACAGAAATAAAAGTTAATGATACAGATAATGTAAAAATAGAACCAAACAATTCAAAGTTTTACATGAGTGGCTGGATTTGACTTTCTTCCTTTTTTTTCTTCTTTATATCCCCATTCCCATTTCACACTCACACACCCAAATGGAAAGAAATCCTTGGTAAGACTTTGCACTAAAAATTGGCCACAAGAAGTAGTCACCATCTGCAAAGGAAAGCTTTGTCTCATAGATCAAGGGTCCCCAACCCCCGGGGCTGTGGACCAGTATTGGTCCACGACCTGTTAGGAACCGGGCCGCACAGCAGGAGGTGAGCGGTGGGCGAGCAGGTGAAGCTTCATCTGCCTGCCGCTCCCCATCCCTCCCCATAGCTGCATTACTGCCTGAACCATATGCCCCCCCCAAAACCCTGTCCATGGAAAAACTGTCTTCCGCAAAACAGGTCTCTGCTGCCAAAAAGGTTGGGGACCGCTGTCATAGATGCTTCACTCCCCAGGACCTGAAGGAGTGAAACCTCCTCCCAAGGTGCGAAGGCCTTGAGCAGACACCGCTGCGCCGGGGAACACGCAGGACTTCAGGGATCCGACTCCAGCCCTCAAGGACAGTGCCAGGAAGGAGAAAAATATCAGGACCCTGTGTGCAGGAGAAGGAGGCCCAAGGGAGAAGAAGGAAAGTCCTAGATGTCCATCTGAGGGAGACCCTGGACTGAAAGGTAACTCAATATGAAAAGCAAAGAAAAGTTTTGCCCTACAGACTTGTGCCTCACACACAAGGTAGCATACAACACCTACTGTTAACACGATAAAAGCAAATCACAGAAGTGTGTATGAGGTGTACGACCTTGTGTGTAAGAAAAGAAGGTAGAGAATATATGTTCATTTTTACTTGTATCTGCACTGAAAGGGTACATAAGAAACTAATAAAAGTGATTACCTGTAGAGGACAGGGCAGATGAGGTGGATAGGGAAAGAGCAGGAGAAAGACTTCAACACACACTTCTTTAACATTTTATTATGGCAAAATTTCAAATATATATATAAAGACTAGTATAATAAACCTACAGGGACTCATTATGCAGCTTCAACAATTATTAATATTTTGTCAGTCTTATTTCACTATTTCCTACATATTTTGAAATTTTTAATGGAATTTTGATTATTTTAATTTTTGTTCCATAGTGTATATACCATTTGAAATAAATTCATAACTTTAAAAAGAGATTGGAAAAAAGATGAGATGAGACAAGTTTAGACAATTCCTTTTTAGTTTACTGTAAAGGGAAAGTGAGAATTCAGGATTCTAAATTGCGATCAGGAGTGTTTTCTTGTCGTGTTTTTTTTATTTTTTTATTATTATTATTTTTAATTTTATTTATTTATTTATTTTTGGCTGCTTTGGGTCTTCATTGCTGTGCACCGGCTTTCTCTAGCTGCAGTGAGCGGGGGCTACTCTTCACTGTGGCACGCAGGCTTCTCATTGCAATGGCTTCTCTTGTTGCAGAGCATGGGCTCTAGGCACGCAGGCTTCAGTAGTTGTGGCACGCAGGCTCAGTAGTTGTGGCACACGGGCTTAGTTGCTCCACGGCATGTGGGATCTTCCCGGACCAGGGCTTGAACCCATGTCCCCTGCACCAGCAGGCAGATTCTTAACTACTGTGCCAGCAGGGAAGTCCCTGTTGTGTTTTTTTAAAAATAGGAGATATAAAAGGCATTTTGTATGCTGATAGGGAAAAATCCAGTAGAGAGGGAAATCGAATACTGCAGGAGAGAAAGGTGAGATTTGCTAAAACAGTATTCTAGAGAAGGTGATAAGAGATGGCATCTGAAACATTGATGGGGGGGATTTCCCTAGCTAAGAAAACATTTACAAAAGACATACCTGATAAAAAACTGTTATCCAAACTTTAAAGAACTCTTAAAACTCAACAACATAAAAACAAATAACCCAACCAAAAAATGGACCAAAGACCTTAACAGACACCTCACCAAAGAAGATATACAGATAGCATATAAGCATATGAAAAAATACTCCATATCTTATATCATCAGGGAAATGCAAGTTAAAATGAGATACCACTACATATGCATATATATTCTACACATATTAGAATGGCCAAAATCCAGAACACTGGCACAGCTAATGCCGAAGAGGATGAGGACCAATAGGAACTCTCATTCATTGTTGGTGGGAATGCAAAATACTATAGTACAATCACTTTGGAAGACAGTTGGCTGTTTCTTACAAAACGAAACATACTCTTACCATTAGATCCAGCAATTGTGCTCCTTGATATCTACCCAAAGGAGTTGAAAATGAAAAACCTGCATAAGGATGTTTATGGCAACTTTATTCACAATTGGCAGAACTTGAAAGCAACCAAGATGTCCTTCAGTAAATGAATGGATAAATCAACTAAGGTACATAGAGACAGTGGAATATTATTTGGTGCTAAAAAGAAATGAATTATCAAGTCAAGAAAAGTCATGGAGGAAACTTAAATGAGTATTACTAAGTGAATGAAACCAATGTGAAAAGACTACACACTGTATGAGTCCAAGTTTTGGAATACTGGAAAAGACAAAACTATGGAAACAGTAAAAAGATCAGTGGTTGCTAAGGGGAGGGAGGGATGAATAGGCAAGGCATAGAGGATTTTTAGGGCAGTAAAACTACTCTGTGTGATACTATAATGGTGGCTATACATCACTATACATTTGTCCAAAGTCACTGAATGTACAACACCAAGAGTGAACCCTAATATTAACTATGAACTTTGCCTGATAATGATGCATCAGTGTACATTTGTCAGTTGTAACAAATGCATCACTCTCATGGGGAATGTTGATAATGCATGCCTCAGGGCAGGGAATATATGAGAATCTCTACCTTCTGTTCAATTTTGCTGTGAACCTAAAACTGCTCTAAAAAATAAAGCCTATTAAAAATAAATAGAGAAAGAAGAAATTTGGTATAAATCCATGGGCTAAATCTAGCCTCTTTAGGTCCCGGGATGATCATAGTAACAAAAACAAAAATAATATTTTAACAATAATAATAATGAGAACAAGGAACATTTATTCAGAACTTACTATATGCCAGATTCTAGTCAAAACATTCTTCAGGTAGTAACTCATTTTTAAGGATAGTAACTAACAGCTTGTTACAAAGAGAAACATGAAGAGTAAACCAAGAAAATATTCATATTTTTAGTAAGTAAATAATGCAAATTAAAATAACTTTATTTCTTTACACTTAATAATGTAGCAAAACTAAATATAATACTAAAACTCTGTTTTGAAGGTGATATGGGGAAATAGGCACTGATAAAAGTAAATGGGGCAGTCTTTCTGGCACTGTGTCGCAAGAGCAGGGCAGTCTTTCCGGCATTGTGTCACAAGAGCAGGGCATATTTAAAAAATAAAATAAAATAAAATAAAATAAATAAAATAAAATAAAATAAAATATTTAAGTACGTAATGCTTTAAAAATCATGACATTAAGGACTTCCCTGGCGGTCCAGTGGTTAAGACCCTGTGCTCCCACTGCAGGGGGCATGGGTTTGATCTCTGGTCCCCTGGTCAGGGAACTAAGATGCCACATGGTGTGGGGGAAAAAAAAAAAAAATCATGACATTAGATACTCAGTTGTATCCCACAAAAATCAAGATTCTGATGCTGCTAAGCTGTTTAGTATTTTAAAAAATATTTACGGGTTGAATGTAATTCTTATCAACATTAATAAACTAAGAAAACAAGATATATTGGTTTCATATTTTAGTACAGATGCGGATGTAATAAAGAATATTTTGAATGCTGGCAAAGGTTAGAGAGAATATTACTGATGAAGTCAGTGAGGGGTAAGAAGTAGTGATGGAGGAAAAATAATTTGAGACAATCAAATCAGCTTTTGTTAATTCTTATCGATGGGACAAAGACCATGAGTAAAAGAAGTTAGCAATACATAGTACATTTTTTTAGGAGTAACAAGGGAGCCCTTGACCAGGTTTAATTTAACTATTCTATTTAAATTTCCCCACTAGTGATGTATTGATACTTTCATTTATTTTATGTTGCAATGTAATTACTTTAAGGTGACATAACACTGTAAATCTCATTGGTTATTGTGACCTAGTTAATACGATTCTTTCATGACTGTAGGTATTGATAGACAATAGGTATTAATAGGAAAGAGTATAACGGCATTAAAACCAGAATGTACAGGTTCAGATAAAACTCTGCCCAGGTGGAGAAATTGTGCAAAAATGCAGAAAGGAGAGGAGGAGCCTAGGATTGTGTCTGCTTCATAATTTTTTTCGGACATACTATGGACATGAGTCACATTGACAGTCTACAAAGTGGAGCCTAAATTACTAGCAACCAGAACATGTGGTCTGATCAGGGTCTCTGTATCATACTGGGGGAGAGTAGAGATACTGTTAATTTCCTCTTGTAAGTCTATAGTACATGTTGACATTTTGAGGGTAACTACTGAAAGAATGAAAATAGGAGATATAACTTCCTAAAAAGTTGAAGGGAGAAAGAGGAACAAAGAAAGTACAATCAATCCAATAAATTGTAAGCCAGTCACATTAAGAAACATAGCTCCTCAAATCCTAAATAAAATGTTAATAAACTGAATCCAACAATGAGGGGAGACAGAAGCAGATCTTGAGGCAAACAATGAATAAAATAATGGTCCACTCATCTATTTAATATTTACTGAGTGACTCGTCCACTGCAGGTGTAACAGGGAACAAAACAGGCAAACATCTCTACTGTCATGAAGCTGACATTCTAATGGAGGAGAAACACAATAAATAAGCAAATATGCAGTATATCAGATGGAGAAAAATGTGGAGAAATATAAAGCTGCTGTGGGGAGGGGGTAAAGTAATACAGGAGCATGATTGCAGCTGTCCATAGAGTTATCCGAAACATCTCACTCAGAAGGTGACATTTGGGCATGGACCTAATAGTTGATGGATATATGTAGACATGTGTATAATATATAGGTAGACCTATATGTGTAATCTATGTGTAGACATGTATATATGTAGCCATCTATTAGTATACATGTAGACAAATATATATATTTGTACTCATTTGTGAGAGAGAATTACCCAGGCAGAGGCAGTTGAATCAGCAAATGCAAAGGCCCTGAGGTAGCAGTGTACCTGGTGTGCTCAAGGAAGAGCAAGAAGGCCAGTGGGGTGATTCAGAGTGAACAAGAACAGGGGAGAGCAGCAGGAGATGTGGACCATTAAAAGGATTATAATGTTCACTCTGAGGAAATGGGAAGTCTTACATTTTTAAAGGATCATTACAACTGCAATTTGAGAATCACCTATAGAGAGGCAAGTGTGGAGGCAAAGGGACCAGGAGTGGATCAATGATTCAATCTCGGCAACAGATAATGATGACTTTATTTTGGATGGCAGAGATAGTAAGAAGTGGTCAGATTCAGGGTCTATTTTGAAGAAGGGGCCAATTGAGTCTACTAATAGATTTAATAGACTGGATATGGGCTATGAAAGAGAATGGTTAGGGATGACTATACAAGTTACTCTAGATCAAGTAGAATTTGTCTTAGAAATGCAAGGAAAACTTATAAATGATCTACTAAATTTGTAGATCAAAAGAGAAAAACAATATGATTCTCTTACAAATGCAGGAAAAAATTTTCTTTTGTGCAAATTGAATCCAATTAATGTTCTGTGGTCAACAGCAATCTGAACAGTCTATGATTTGGTTGATAGGAAATAAGCAATTGGTGAGGAAACATCTCAAGGGTATTTAAAAAAATATTTTAGTCCAATTATTACATTTTAAAATGTAAGTTAGGTACATTAAAAAAAAATCCTCATTAGGAAAACTCAGAACAGGAAACTTGTTTACCTTTATAAAACATAGCTATAAAAAACGTACAGAAAAAAAAAAAAGTTCCTCAAACACCACATTTCATGGTGAAATATTAGAAATAATATTTTCTAAAGTCAGTAAGAAGACTGATGTCCACCATCACTGCTCCTTTTCAAAAATTATCCTGATGTGCCTCAGTTTCCTTGTATGTTAAATGGAATGATAGTAAGACCTACATCAGGGGTTAGTAATGGGAGTGTTTAGAACAGTGCTGTCTCATGTGAAGCATGTGCACACTGGTCAAGTGGTGTGCCAAGGAAATATATCTACTATGATTTTTTATTATACTTTAAAAACTTTTTTTAATTGAAGTATAGTTAATTTACAATGTGTTAGTTTCAGGTGTATGGCAAAGTGACTCAGTTATACATATATATATTTTTTTAGATTCCTTTCCATTATAGATTATTACAAGGTATTGAGTAGAGTTCCCTGTGCTATACAGTAGGTCCTTGTTGTTTACCTATTTTTTACATAGTAGTGTGTATCTGTTAGCCCCAAACTCCTAATTTATCTCCCCACCCCCTGCTGTCCCCTTTGGTAACCAGAAGTTTATTTTCTATGTCTGTGAGTCTATTTCTGTTTTGTAAATAAGTTCATTTATATAATTTTTTTAGATTCTACATGTAAGTGATATCATATATTTGTCTTTGTCTGACTTACTTCACTTCATATGATAATCTCTAGGTCCATCCAGGTTGCTGAAAATGGCATTCATTCATTCTTTTTTATGGCTGAGTAATATTCCATTGTGTATATATACCACATCTTCTTTAATTATAAATATATTAAAATAGTTATTATTTTAAAAAAAAATGTTCAGGGAATTCCCTGGCGGTGGTGAGGACTCCATGCTTTCACTGCTGTGGGCCTGGGTTCAATCCCTGTTTAGGGAACTAAGATCCCATAAGCCATGAAGCACGGCCAAAAAAAAAGTTCATTTTTCATTTCAGGGAATTCTAAAAGTATGTCAACTATAATTGACATTTTAAATTTTTTCCACTGTGCTTGTTCTCTTTTTTCTGATCCCAGGGCCCCCTTCCCAGTGAGGAGTCTTGTCTACGTGGGTTGGGTGGGGCTGACATGCTCCCTCCCGCCAGAGAGGGTAGAGCAGGGTGCAAGAAGGACCAGTCTTCCCATAGATCCGTACAGAGAGCTTGAGAGACAAAGGGTTTCTTTTTCTTCTGGGTTTGTGGGTAAACTAAGAATTACATACACTTGGGGCTACGAGCGGCTGTTGTGCTAACGGGTGGAGAGAGGTTTTCAAGAAGGAAGCCGAGAAAAGGCAGAAGATGGAGGCAGAAAGAGCCCTGGAACTCTGAGATCCAGTCACACCTGGCATCAGATTCACCTTCTAGGACTCCCCAGGTATATGAAGCAATATACAGTTGATCCTCATTATTCATAGATTCTGTATTTGCAAAGTTGCCTACTGGCTAAAATTTATGCTTAACCCCAACATCAATACCTGTGGACTTTTGTGGTCATTCCATCATTTATGGACATGCAAGTGTGCAGAATGGTGAAAATTTCGAGTTGCCTGATGTGCACGTTGCCAGCTGAGGTCAAACAAGGCCACACTCTGCCTTTTTATTTCAGCTGTCAGACTGTAAACGTGTCCTTTTCACATTTATCTAATTTTTGCACTTATTATTGGTAATCTTGCTGCTTAAAATGTCCCACGAGGGGAGTGCTGAAGTGTTCTCTAATGTCCCTGAGCACAGGAAGGCGTGAGGTGCCTTACAGAGAAAACACGTGTGTTACATCAGCTTAGTTCAGGTGTGAGTTATATACTCTTGGCTGTGAGTTCTACGTTAATGAGTCAACTATATATTAAATAAGGTGTCTTTAAACAGAAACACCCATAAAACAATGTTATGTATTGGTTGGTTACTGACAGTGTTGTGACCAGGTTCCCTGGAACCTAAGCCTGTATCCCCTAGCAACAGTTGTTCAGTATTCACTAATTCGGTATTTGTGGCAACTTTGTAGAACATACCTACCAGGAATAATGAGAATCAACTGTCTTCTCTTTTTTGCTTAAGTTAGAGTTGGAAGAAGCAGCATGTGAGCTAGTATGGGGCTGAGGGAAGGCTTTACTAAAGGGGTGACCTTTCAGTGGAAAGCACACCGATGAGTATTTCACTAGGAAAGGGAGTGGAAGAAGAGCGTTCCAGGCTAAAGGAATAGCTTGAGCAGAGACCTTAGAGGGAAAAGGAACAAAGCATGTTGAAGATCTGAAAGAAGGCCAGTGAGGATAGATTACAAAGAGCAAGGGGAAAAATAGTGCAAGAGTCTGAGGGAGGTAGAAAATAGATATAGTGGATATTCTAGATGATTACCGAGTTGCCAAGCCTCCTTTCTCATTAATCTCCAGTTTTGTTTGGGTACTGGTCCTTATCAGATATAGCCTTTCTGACTCAGGGAAAGCTAACTCTGTCCTTGGCTCACCAAGAGAGGACTGATTAAGGTAAGCTACTCATGGTAATCCTGCCCCTGGCCAGCAAATGGTTTACAAATGGGAATGTGCCCTGATGTTGGCTAATTAAATATGAGTTACTTAAAGCTTTTAGGAAAGTACTTCCTTTTATTTGAGTGGTAGTGATGGAAAGTCAATCTCACTCTTCCATATTGAATATTGCCCATTTCCTGCTGGCAGCCATTTTGTGACCTTGAGGGATATCAGCCTGAGAACAAAACCTACACATGAAAGAGAATGGAGCTGACAGAACTGCAAGAAAATAGGACAAGAGCCTTGATCACATTGTACCTGAAGCCTGTACTGCCTAGACTTCTGGTTATGTGAGCCAGCATCATTGTTTAGTCTTGGAATTTTTTTTCTGTTATTTAGAGTAGCAAGCCTCTTAACTGACCAATAGATGTCCAGGTATAATCCCCTAAACAATAAGTCCCCTCAACTGGACAGAGGACTGAGAGCTGGTGAGCAAATCATAACCAGGCAATCTAGTTTGGTCTTACATGATAAGTTTATTTCCCTTTTGTTACTTCTTAGCTTTAGTGAAGTCTTGTGTAAGCCATGTGTTAGTTGGAGTTTCCTTCCCATGAGACTGTGCAGAGTATCTTGATCCCACTATTCCAAGTTCTGTGGAAATACAAAGCATTCCTCTAGATTTCTTTGAATTCTAGATGTACTCATGTTCAGATGCCCACTGCTGGCAATGGTTCTCTTCATGGGTCATCTCATTCTCTAGTATATGTTGAGCAGTATGCTGTCTGCTAAATATTATACCAACTTTTATCTGAAACATAACTCTTGTGTTTGAAATACTCACACACAAGAAACATTTATGTGTTGAGTAACCATGATTGAATATTTTGGGGAGATAGATATGGGGCTTGCATTGTAAAAATGCAAATAATTTTGAAGAAAGTTAAACACTCTCAAGGGGTGTGTAGCCCAAGGTATGTTTTTTTCTGCCCATTTCTCCCCAAGTTCGTATCATCCTCTTCCTTTCTTTCCTGAACTCCTCTACCCTCAATGAGTATACCAGGAACTCCAATTTCTTCTGTCTCTAAAATGCAGAACAATTCAAATCTTCAGTCTCAAATTTAGCTCTAGCCTTGTTTTGCGTATCCAAATCTATCAAGGTATTCAACAAAACAGAAGGGGCTTTCTTATAACAGGATCCACCCTCTTTAGAAGAGAATTGTTCTTGTAAGTTAGCCATTTTAAACTTTCCAGCCTTCTTGGTTGCACTAGGGAATATTAAGGATCAGTTAATCATGTTTAGGTCAGTGTGCTCAAGAGTAATAATTGGCAGGAGACACCAGGTCTAACTGATCTTACCCATGTGGCTATTATTCTTTTAATTCTGATGTTAGATCTGGATTTTATTGCTGTTAAGTTATATGGCATTCCCTTCCAGTACAGATGTCACTTATATAACGTTGCTGCTTGTAGCCAAGCATTCCAATGTACTCAACTAGGCTTCTATCATTTATAAGAAATTTTTTTGCCACTTTACCTATAAGGCATTTGTCTTTTTTTTTTTTAATTAATTTATTTATTATTTATTTATTTTTGGCTGTGTTGGGTCTTCATTTCTGTGCGAGGGCTTTCTCTAGTTGCAGCAAGCGGGGGCCACTCTTCATCGCGGTGCGCGGGCCTCTCACTATCGCGGCCTCTCTTGTTGAGGAGCACAGGCTCCAGACGCGCAGGCTCAGTAGTTGTGGATCACGGGCCCAGTTGCTCCGCGGCATGTGGGATCTTCCCAGACCAGGGCTCGAACCCGCGTCCCCTGCATTGGCAGGCAGATTCTCAACCACTGCGCCACCAGGGAAGCCTGGCATTTGTCTTTTTAAAAAAATAAAATAACTATTTACCTCAAGAATAATACCAACATTTTTCCTGGCAACTCAAGTTGGGTCTCAGTAAGAAACCAACTCTTACTATGTTAGGGGAAAAATGGAAAGGAATTTATTGTAAGGATCCAGAGAATCAAAACAATAATTTAACAACCAGTTCCGAGGAAGGAGAGAAACTAGAATAGCTCTGGAGCTCTGGGGACCTCAGAGGTGGGAACTCAAGGTCAGTCCTATAGAGGTCCCAGCTTTGGGATAACTTGGCTCCACCTGCCTTCCATCTCTGTGTGTCTCTGCTAGAAATTTTATTTTGTAAACCTTTTAAATTAAAGTATAACATATATTAAGTACACAGATCTTAAGTGTATAGCTCAATAAATTTTTACCAAGTGAACACACTCATGTAACTGATACGGGAGAAGGAAATATCACGTCCCAGGATGCAAGTGAGCCCCTGGGACGGGCCACCAAGTGAGGGTCCTTGGCTTCACGCAGGAAAGAATTCAAAAGCAAGCCATAGTAAGAGGTTTCATGGTGAAAGCAGGTTTATTTAGAGGGATACACATTCCACAGGCAGAATGCGGACCGGCTCAGAAAGTGAGAGCAGCCCCCAGGGTATGGGGTGGTTAGTTTTTATGGGCTAGGTAATTTCATATGCTAACAAGTGGGAGGAATATTCTAACTACTTTGGGGAAGGGGTGGGGATTTCCAGGAACTGGGCCATGGCCCACTTTTTGCCCTTTTATGGTGGGCCTCAGAACTGTCAGGGCGCCATTGATGGCCGTGTCATTTAGCTAATGTGTTTCAATGAGCGTATAATGAGATCCAAGGGCTATTGGAAATCAAATCTTCCAACATCTTGGGCCTAGTTGGTTCTAACCAGTTGTTGTCATATCCTGTTTTTCTCAACGGCTGTGTCATTCTTTTATCGGTTGTGTTCTGCCCCCTTCCTTCCTGTCTCATAACTAGTATGTAGACCAGGATATAGGCCATTATCAGTGCCCTAGAAATCTCCCTCATGCCCTCTCCCAGTCATTACCCCTCAAAGGTATCCACTCTTCTGACTTCTCTGTCACATAAATTTGTTTTGCCTATTTTTGAACTTTATTTAAATGGAATCATACAGTATGCTTTAATGTCTGGCTTCTTTTGCTCAAGATAATACCTGTGAAATATATCCTTATTGTTGCATATAACAATTGCTTGTTCTGATTGCTATATAGTATTTCACTCTACAAATACTATATTCTTGATGGACATGTGGGTCGTTTCCAATTTGGTAATATTGTAAACAAAGCTACAAATGAATATTCTTCCACATGTCTTTTGGTTCACATATGTTTTCACTCTCTAAGGATGTAACTGTTGGGTGGTAAAGTAAGTGTATATTCAGATTTAGTAGGTATAGCCAAATAGCTTTCCAAAGAGGCCATGCCAGTTTATATTCCCACCTGCATATGATAAGAGTTCCACTTGCTCCACATTCTTATCAATACTTGGTAGTGTCATTTAAAATTTTTTATCCTTTCTGGAGAGTAAGTAGTGTTATCTCATTGTGTACATTTCCTTGATGACTTTAGATGTTGAACACTTTCTTTTCATATGCTCATTGAATAATTAGATATCCTCCTTTGTGAAGTGCTTGTTTAAGTATTTTATTGGGTTGTCTTTTTTCTTATTGAGTCCTTTATTAGATTCCACACTTAAAACTTAAATTCCCGGAAGAGAGTTAGAGTGGCCTAGCTTGGACCACATTCTCATCCCTGTGGTAAGGGCTGTGCTGGCTTATGATGGACATTCTTTCAGAATTATATAAAGTGGGAGTAATGGAAGTTTTCCAAAGGGAGATCCATTGGGCAGCCAAAAGCAAATGTTATAACATTAGTTTTCATTTAAATGCTCATTTCTTACTTACAGTGACAGTATCCTGGAGCCATCATGAATCAGAATTTGGTTTCTCATTTGAATAGAAATTTTAAACTATTCTAAAAAGTCCTCTGGAAAATTATTTCCTTGCAATATTATCATCAAATAAGAATCAGGAGTAATTTTGGTTAAGTGCCTTATCTTTTCCTCCTTACACCAAATCTTATCTAATATTTTTATATTAAATATAAATT
The DNA here is from genome assembly GCF_009873245.2 of Balaenoptera musculus. Classification (NCBI taxonomy): domain Eukaryota; kingdom Metazoa; phylum Chordata; class Mammalia; order Artiodactyla; family Balaenopteridae; genus Balaenoptera; species Balaenoptera musculus. The sequence continues at coordinate 77,759,871 of NC_045786.1, forward strand.
TATATTTGTATTAAACCTTATATTAATGTAGCACTGTATAGTTAATATTTTCCATTCATTCTCTCATTTAATCATGTTTTAACTAATTATAATACAAAAATAGATTTAAAATTATTCTTCAAAAAAATTAATATTGAATACATTCTCAATAAGGCTAAAGTTCCTTTTGACCAAATCCCCAAATCCCAATACCCTCCCCCTGTGCCAGAAGTTACCACTGTTACAAGTTTGATGCATACAGTTCTACTTAGATAGTAAATAGTATACATTTTTCCTCAACTTGTTTTTTTTTTTCCCTACTACGTCTTTTAATCTATGGTGTTGCATACTCATCTAATTTATACATTTATATTTATGGGAATATAGTGTCAATATACCACAATTTATTTAACCTCTTTCCCTATTGACATTAATTTGGTTGTTTAGATTTCACATTGTTTCCTATGAATTTTTCACATAATAGGAAAATATTTCTATACATAAAACTGATCCAAAAAGCTCAATGTGGCAAAAGAACATTATTTTTGAAGTCAGTATTTTTCTATTTATTCTGCAATAAACACTTTTTTTGTCCTTCAACATCAGCTAGCACATACAATGAGGGACATGCCCTCTTGTTCTAAAATTCTGTGATTCTATATGTATTTCTAATAAGAGATGCCAAGTTGCTTTTTGTACTTTCACTGTACACTAGACAGGTAGTATAGTGTTTTAACCTCAAAATTATCTCCTTAGAAGAAGTGAGTTTATTTTTGGCCTCATAAATGAGTCAAGAGAAGGAGGAAGAATTCAGATGCAACAGATTTACTTAATAAATTACTTGCAACTTATTTATCTTCACTTGAGTCTCTTCAGTTGAAAGCTAAACAAGTTTGTGCAGGTAGATAAGACCTTCAGCTTAATTTATAAGTGGTTTCTTGCAAACCCCTCAAGCCATTCATTTTATCTCTCACCATCTCTTAACAAATCTGGAATGTTAACCTATATTTGGTAAGAAAACTCGAAGAGAGTTTTCTCAATGGTTTAGACATTTGAGGCCATGTGTAACTTAGAAATGACTTCTTTGCGTTAGAAATGTGGCATGTAAAGAAAGAGGACAAAATTACACACACTTGCACACACACCACATTACCTACAGGATAATTTTCACTTTTTAAATAAAATATTGAGCTTCTAATTGCTTTCCAACTTGTCTTCTTGGGTTTATATGGAAGTAATGTTATTTTTAGTCACAGATTTGAGTCATTTCAAATTACAGTGTAGAAATCCTCATTTATAATACTTTTACTCTATATGGTATAATAAAGTAGAAGCAATTTCTTAAATGTTTAACTCAAATTCACTTTAATGGATAGATTCTCTAATTCAGACTTAAGAATAGTTAGGGTAAAAGAATCCACAGATACAATGTCTTTTATTCTTCCAGGGAACAGTATAAAACATTTTGCAGTTCAAATTGTTACCTTTCTATCTTTTTGATAATTCATGCAAATATCATCTATAATTCTAAATGCTACTCATTTTAAGTAAAAGCTTAACAAGTCATTATAGAAAGACCATATTTTTGTAGTAATTATTAATATTTTTTCCTAACCTCCACTTTTCAATTTTATCACTCAAAAATGGTTAATAACTAAAACTGAATGTTCTTTGTAAGTTTATTCTATATTTGGGAGTGAAAACAAGCAATAGCATTTGCTCACACGTTTTGAGCTACAGAGTATTGATGGTTTAGACATGGCTTATTTATTTGTAGAGCTGAGTCATATGCAAGAAGAAAACAACATAAAATCCATAAGTATAAAAATTTTATGAGGTAAAAATATGAGTGTTACTTATGCACTTTCCTCTAATGCTGGGAAATATCTTTCATTCATTTAACACATAACTGTTGACTGGCTACTATATGTCCAATGGTAAGATAATACACATGATTCCTGTATTCAAGGAATTCCCACATTAATTCAGGGAGCACTGCAAGGCAATTTATAAAACAATGCATTAGGTCCTGTAAAAGAGGTATGAATAAGTTTTTAAAAGAATGAAAGCTGACTGAAGTTTTTTTCTAAAAAAAAGGTAAGAATCGAGGTCTGTGATTACGCTGAAAACAGTGCAATTAAGTTTGCCTGGGGGAATTGTGACATGTGAGCTGGATCTTAAAAAATGAGTAACTGGGACTTCCCTCGTAGCGCAGTGGTTAAGAATCCGCCTGCCAATGCAGGGAACATGGGTTCGATCCCTGGGCCGGGGAGATCCCACATGCCGCGGAGCAACTAAGCCCGTGCGCCACAACTACTGAGCCTGCGCTCTAGAGCCCGTGCTCTGCAACAAGAGAACCCACCGCAAGAAGAAGCCCGTGCACCGCAAGGAAGAGTAGCCCCTGCTCGCTGCAACTAGAGAAAGCCCGCGCACAGCAACAAAGACCCAACGCAGCCAAAAAATAATTAATTAATTAATTTAAAAAAAAACAAACAAAAGAAACGAGTAACTGCTTTCCAGTCAAAGAAAAGTGAGGCAGAAGGGCACTGCAGGAAGAAAGACAGCGTGGGCAATGTTATAGAATGGTGAAAGTCAGAAATCTTCCATTTAAAGAGATCTGTTTCTCCTGTAGCTCTAAGGCAGGTTGTGATGAAAACAAGTCCAAGCTTTAATGGCAAGGGTGGCAACACTACACAGGAAACTGAATACACAGACTCAACAGGTTGGTCATGCCAAAATCAGGGCTCTGATGGAGAAAATACTGGACTCAGTTCTGTAAACCTTAGAAGCAGACATTTGGTTAGAAGAGCCTGAGAAACTTGAAACCCCATTATACTAAACTGAATAATGGCCACCCGAACATAGCAAGTCTTAATCCTTGGAACTTGTAATTACATTACCTTATTTGGAAAAGGGGTCTTTGGAGATGTAAGTTAAGGATCTTGAGATAAGGAGGTTACTCTGGATTATCCAGGTGAGCCCTAAATGCCATCACAAGTGTTCTTATGAGAGAGAGGCAGAGGGACATAACACAGATACACAGAGGAGGCAACGTAAAGACAGAGCAGAGAGATGCAGCTACGAACCAAGGAATGCTGACAGCTGCCAGAAGATGGAAGAGGCAAGGAACCGATTCTCCTCTGGAACCTCCAGTGGGAGTGCAACCCTGCCAACACCTAGATGTTGGACTTCCGGTCTCCAGAACTGTGAGAGAAGAATTTTGTGTTGTTTAACTCAGCCAGTTTGTGGCAATTTGCTATGGCATTCCCTAGGAAACTAATACACCCAGATTTCCCTGACCTCTCTGGACTGGCAGAAGCCCTTCCCTTGCCCTTGCTAGCGGCGAGCAGCCTCCTGCACCTAGAGGCCCTGCAAAGATGTTACACCAGGCAGGTGCCTCTCAAGATGATGCTTGTCCTGTTCAAGATCCTGGCCCATCAGTTCTTCCAGAAACATAATGGATGCATTTTTGGGTCAGGTCACAGCACAGCCTTAAAATAAAGAAATATCATCCCTGCTCTGGGAGGGAATACTATACACATTACCATAGCTGAAAGAAACCAAGAGAGCATAAGCAAGAATAGATCTTGAAGGTGTTGACTACAAAGGGCAGACTATAAAGGCTGGGTGAGGAGAATTTATTAAAATGGGCTCATTCTCCTCTTACTCAGAATTTAGAGTCCTGACAAGAATACCTGGATCTAGTCTTAATATGCTGCTGGGATTGTTCCTTGAGACTTGAGCGTGACTGTGGCATACAGTAAATGAAGAAGAGGGGTCCAAACAGCCTTCGCAGAATCACTGAGGTAAAAATCAGAAAGCTCGGGGAGGGAGGAATATTGGAATTGGTTTGTAATCAATAAACTCATCAGAGAACTCACCACCCAACTGTATTCCCTAAGAGGACACAGAGGGCACCTCACTAAGGCAATAAGGGATGCACTGGCGAGGGGGCTCCTAATGGCTTTGGGTTCATTGGCTAACCTCTGTAGGGCAGGGATGGCAATAGTAGATATTATCATGAAACCATATTTGTAAGAGTAGGGTTCTGGAAGCGCAGAAGCCTGTGAACATTACTACAACAGGCAGTAAGGTAGCAGATTTTTGGTGTTGTTCTCTAAGAACTAGACCCTCAGATCTGTGACCCAAAGGGTGGAAATGGGCTAGACTCTCTCACAATCATCTCAGTGACTCATTTGTGGAATTTGTGCTCCCTGCTCCTGCAATTTAGGCTCTGTGGGATTAGAAGTCCTAGTTCTTGAAATGGTGTGTGGGGATGCTTCCTTTAGGAGACAGTAGCGGTTCCATTATACCTGAAACTATGACTATCACTTGGTCATTTTGAACTTTTCATAATAGTAGGCCCATAGACAAATGAGGGAGTTATCATATGGGGGGTGTCAACTCTGATTCTCATGAAGAGCTAGTTTTGGGCTATACAAGAAAGAGTATGTGTGGAACTCAGGGGATTCACTGCGGCATATCCCAATACTTGCATGTCCAATGATAACTGTAAATAGTCTATTGCAACGATGGCCTGATACGGTTAATACAACTGACGGTTCATAGCCCTTGGGGATAAAAATCTGAGTCACCACCAGGCAACAACACAGACTTGCTGAAGTGCCGGCCAAGGGTGGGGGAAATCTAAACTGGGTATTTTAGGAGAGAGATGATGAATATTAATTACTACTCTGAGTCCCGTTACTGCAGTGGGCGCTGCAACTAATCCTTGTGTCGGATTTCTTTTGCACTCTGCTGCATATTTCCTCATATCCTCTCATCTAGCCTTTACTTCAGTCCTGCTGCAGCAACCAGCTGTGTGCAGACGTCTTCGGGCAATGACTTCCTTTGGTTGCTTAGCAGGCTTCTCCCCTTCTGCACCCAGGCTTCACTGTCACTCCTGTTTAAGATGTCAGCTGGAGCCTACTCAGCCATGCTACACGGAAGCAAATCTGGAAAAGTAGGAGAGGTAACACCCCTCAAGACAACCCCTGTCCAGTGGGGAATGGAAACCAGTGGATAAATACTTCTTTCTTGGGAAGATAATTCTGAGGTATGGGAATTCCCTGGCGGTCCAGTGGTTAGGACTCCATGCTTCCACTGCAGGGGACCCAGGTTCAATCCCTGGTCAGGGAACTAAGATCCCATAGGTTGTGTGGCATGGCCAAAAAAAAAAGAAAAAAGAAAATTCTGAGTTATATTCTGCATGGCTCTTCAGGGGACTTTAGTGAGACTGAGCCCCACATCAACTCAATAATAGTGATCAAACTCAATAACTCAAAAACCATTACATTGGTTTTACCCCCTTCCCTGTTTTACTCTTCTCCTACCCTCACTCATGTTCCCTAGGATCAATGTTTTTTCCTGGCTCTCTAGGAAAAAAAAATTACCCTGGTTTGTACCATTTGCCAATTTCTGCAGTTGGATAGAGATATGCATAGTTGGTCCAGTTTGTCCTTGGGAGCCAGTAGGAGCTGAGTCTGAGCACACCACTGCTTGGGAGCATGACCCAAAATAAACTACCTGCTTACAAATCTTTGTCTCAGAAGTCACAGGTGGCTCAGGAAGGACGAAGAGTTACCTATCTGTCTGAGCCAATAAGCAGAGAGTGGTTGGTACACCAACATTAGCCATGGATACCAATAAGACAAAATATTATAATGAGATTGGAGGGAGAAGAATTTCTGTTATATAACAAATTGATGGTGGGAAAAGGGGTAGGGGGTAAGAATTTGAGGATACTCAGAAGTTTCTACTGGATAGACAGTAATGCCATTTCCAGACACAGCGAATATAGGACAATGGTGAGTTCATCTTTGGATCTATTAAATTTAAGGGTTTTTAAAGATATTCAGGCAGAGTTAGCTACTGGGAAATACATGTGTGAAGCTTAGGAAAGAACTAAGGGTATAGAAGCTGTGCACAATATTATTATGAAATGTTATTGTTGATAATTACTCATTATTCCTGGAATATCCCGTCTCCCTCTCTCTCCTCCAACCCAGGCAGCAGTGAGCAGTGCTTTCCCTATTTACTGCCCTCAGGGGAGGGCTGTTACTACAGAAATGAAAAGAGAAAGATGAGTCCATGTTCAGTTTGTAAGTTTCAAAATAGAGCTTTGAATCTCCTAGTAGAAAAAATAGGTTGAGGAAAAAAGGTTTTTTGAGTTTCAAAAGCCTGGATTTTGAGTGCCAAGAGCCAAAGTTGATGCCATTAGCATCAGATTTTGGTGGAATGAATAAAAGAGCCAGTTTTCCTACCCTTAAGAGAGAGTTGGAGGTGAAAACAAGATATAGTTGAGTGTCTCTGAGAAAGGACCCTTCTCCCAGCCTACATCCTCACTGCTGAGCTATCAGTAGGAGACAGTGATATAAGTCCCTAATAATGGTGGAGATCTGAGAGGAAGTGTGTGCCCACTTCCTATCAGGATCCCTGTGAGATGGTAAGCCCCAGGTAGTTCTCCTTGGCTAGCATACCTAGCAGCAAATAATAGCTATAGTAGAAATGATGATAGTGTGTGATCTGACAGTGTGCTGGAGTCCAGCTGCCAAGATTTCAGTCTCCAAAGTAGTAGGGGATAGCATGCAGAAGTTTCCACAATCCTAAAAGAAGGTGGAAAATGGTTGAGAGAGGGCCAGTGAACCAGGAGAGCCCTTAGAGATGGGACAACAGCCAGAGAATGATAGGTGACCTGACAACAGCTAGAATTACAATATAGAGGGACGACAGGAAAAAACCAGTCACCCTCCTCCACAGCCATGACCACACGTAAGCTCCTCTTACTTAGATTCTACTCGTGAGAGAATGGGGAGAAAAGAAAAATAATTATTTGATTGAGTTAAAACCTGAAAAGACTGGGGAAATCTGGAATGACTACATCTTTACACCTAAAATTTACCATAACTAATTACTGTAACTTAACCAAAATTTACCACACTAGAAGATTAAAAGAAAAAAGACCATCTCAAAACATACAGAAGACATTGTTAAGTAAAATTCAGTGTCCATTTATGACCAATAATCTTAGTGAACTAGGAATAGGAGTGAGCTTCTTAACCAAATAAAGGCTAGAAAAAAAAAAGACAAACCCCAAATGAAAACAAAATCCAAAACCCTACAGCAAATATCATTCTCTTTAAAACCAGGAATAAGACAATTATGCCTGCTATCACCATGTCTATTTGTTAGACAGGACACTAAGATAAGAAAAAGAAATGCAAGTTGAGAGGAATGGAAAGGAACAAGCAAAATTGTCATTCAAAGATGTTAATGAATGTCTGTGTGAGAGTGAAAATAATTATTTTAGACATAATGAAGTTGAGGAAGTTTGTTGAATACTAAGGTAAATGTATAAAACTGTTGTATTTTTGTACACCAGCAATAAACTATTAGGGTGTGTAATAAAAAAAGACATTAAATTTACAGTAGCAAGGAAAAATGCAAAGTATGTTGGGATAGATGTAGCAAAATATATGCAAGACCATAGTGGAGAAAATTGTAAAACTCTTTGAAAGACACTAAGATTTATTTATTTTTAAACTTTACTTTTTAGAACAGTTCAGATTTACAGAAAAATTGTGAAGATAGTACACAGAGTGCCTATCCACCCCACCCTCAGTTTCTCCTGTTATTGCCACCTTATGTTAGTATGGTACATTTGTTGTAATTAATAAAAAAAACCTTGATGCGTTATTATGAGATAATAGAAAATATATGTCTGCCCCCAGTTCCCAGCACAGAGCTCCTAAAACCCTTGGCATTTCCTAAGTGATAAGAGCACTAGAAACATCTCTTGTTCTACTATTGATCTTTGATCTCTGTTCCTGACACAGAGCTTCTGAAAGCCTTGTAATTCTCTGGGTGGTAATTTCGTGGGTGATAGGACTGTCTTTTGTTCTAATGAGACAACTCTGCATGGGTTCCTGGATGAGGGCTGGGAGAAGGGAGAATGGCTGAAAATGGAGTTAATGATAGATAATGCCTGTGTGATGAACCCTCCATAAAATCCCAAAAGCATGGCGTTTGAGGAGCTTCTAGGCTGGTGAACGCATCCACACTGTGAGGGTGAGGCACCCCAACTCCATGGGGACAGAAGCTCTTGTGCTTGGGACCCTTCCAGAGCTCTCTTCATCTGGCTGTTCATCTGTATCCTTTATCATATCCTTTAATAAACTGGTTAACATAATGTTTCCCTGAGTTCTGTGAGCTGCTCTAACAAATTAATCAAACCCAAGGAGGGGGTCGTTAGAATCTCATCTATTGCCTGTCCGTCAGAAGTACAGGAGATAACCTGGGCTTGTGACTGGTGTCTGAGGTAAGGGGAGGAGGATAGTCTTTTAGGACTGAAACTTCACCTGTGGAATCTGATGGTATCTCTGGCTAGATTGTATCGGAATGAAGCTGAATTGTAGGACACCCAGTTGGTGTTCAGGAATTGCTTGTTGGTATGGGGAAAAACCTCTACACATTTGGTGATCAGAAGTGTCAGAAGTGACATGTTCTCTGTAAAGGTAAAGGAGATACACAGGGGAGAAACATAATAGGGAAGAACTGGATTTTTCCTTACATAGAAAGGAAGAAACAGGATCTTCCCTTTACAATAATTATGAACTAAAATTCATACTTTATTTAGATTTCCTTAGTTTTTACCTAATGTCCTTTTTCTGTTCCAGGATCCTATTCTGGATACCACATTACACTATTACATTTAGTCATCATGTCTCTTTAGGTTCCTCACAGCTGTGACTTTGTTTTTGATGGACCTTGACAGTTTTGAGGAGTACTTATCAGGTATTTTGTAGATTGTCTATTGGGATTTGTCTGATGTTTTTCTCATGATTAGACTGGGGTTACAGTTTTTGGCCTCACAGAAGTAAAGTGCTACTTTCATCCCATCATATCAAGGGTACGTATTATCATCACTTATCACTGGATGTTGACCTTGAACACCTGGCTGAGGCAGTGCTTGTCAGGTTTCTCCAATATAAAGTTCCTCTTGGTGGCACAGTGGTTAAGAATCCACCTGCCAATGCAGGGGACGCGGGTTTGAGCCCTGGTGCAGGAAGATCCCACATGCTGCAGAGCAACTAAGCCCGTGCGCCACAACTACTGGGCCTGCGCTCTAGAGCCTGTGAGCCACAACAACTGAGGCCGTGTGCCACAACTACTGAAGCCCGCGTTCTTAGAGCCCGTGCTCCGCAACAAGAGAAGCCACCGTAATGAGAAGCCTGTGCGCCACAACAAAGAGTAACCTCCGCTCATCGCAACTAGAGAAAGCCCCACGCACAGCAGCAAAGACCCAACACAGCCAAAAATAAATAAATAAAATAAATGTAAAAATAAAAATAAAATAAATAAAGTTCCTCTTTTTCCTCCCTTTCCATACTGTAACCTTTGGGATAAAATTACTATGCTCATCCCACACTGTAGCAGCGGTAGGTCATGCTCCCCTTCCTTGAGGGTGGAGTATCTACATAAATTATTTTGAATTTCACACAAAGATTTGTCTCTACTCCCCCATTTATTTACTAAATGATTTATTTATATCATTACAGACATGTATATTTATTTTATACTTTGGGCTATAATCCAATATTTATTAATTTTGTTGCTCAAACTGTTCCAGCTGTGGTAATTGTGGGTTTGATTTTTTTGAGCACTTCTTTACTTTCTGGCACTAAAAGATGCTCCAGGTTCATCTTGTATATTCCCTGCCCCAGTCCTAGAATCAGCCATTTCTCCAAGGTACCCGGGTTCCTTTTATTGGAGATATTTGTTTATTTTTAACCAGAACAATGTCATTTCTTTTTAAAAAAAATTTTGAAGCAATCTATTTATTTATTAATTTTGGCTGTGCCAGGTCTTAGTTGCAGCACGTGGGATCTTTAGTTGCAGCATGTGTCCTCTTAGTCGCGGCATGCAGGCTCTAGTTCCCTGACCAGGGATCGAACCTGGGCCCCCTGCATTGGGAGCATGGAGTCTTAACCACTACACCACCAGGGAAGTCCAGAAAGTATAAAGACATTTTTTCTTGTACCATTTGGGAGTACTTTGCCAACTTGCTGCCCCATCACCTTCTAATACCTTAGTGTGTACTTCTTATGAACAGGATCATTCTCATCTACATAACCTCAGTATAATCATCATAATCTGGCAGTTAACATTCATACATTACAACCACTTAATATATCCTCAGATATATTCATGTTTCAGCAAATGTCCAAATACTGTCTTTTATAGCAATGGGGTTCAGAATCATGAGTTGCCTTATTTGTCATGTCTCTGTGATGGTTAATTTTATGTATTAACTTAGAGGGTGTTTTCGGATGAGATTAACATTTAAATTGGTAAACTTTGGGTGAAACAGATTGCTCTCCATAAGATTGGTGGGCCTCATTCAATCAGTTGAGGGCCTGAATAGAACAGAAACACTCACCTCCCCTGAGCAAGAGGAAATTCTCCAGAAAACAGTTTTTGGACTTCATATGCACCACTGGCTCTCCTGGGTCTCTAGGTTGCTGGCCCAAGTTCGGATTTTGGATATGCCAACTTCCATTATCACGTGAGCCAATTCCTTACAATAAGTTTATATATATACACATACACACACACATATCCTATTGGTTCTCTTTCTCTGGAGAACCCTGATTAATACAATCTCTTTAATCTCTGTCATTCTGGAATAGTTCCTCAGATTTCTCTGACATCCATGTCCTTGACATTTCTGAAGATTACAAGCCGGTTATTTTATATTATGTCCCTTAAGTTGGATTTGTGAGATGTTTACTGATGATTAGATTCAGATTGGGCAGGAATAGCACTGAAGTCATACTCTGTTCTTCTCATTGCATCCTATCAGGTTGTAAGATTTCGATTTGTTCCATTACTGATGTTCACTTTGATCATTTAATTACAGTGGTGTCTTTCAGCTTTTTCCCTTATGTACACAACATCAAACTCTGTAAAAATCTCACTTGCCAAACTTTGAATTTACCCATCTATTAGAATTTACATCAGTGTGGACTCATAGTACTGGATTTATTCATTAGATTATAATCTCATAGTACTGGATTTATTCATTCGATTATAATCTGTTGCTACCACTTTATTTCGGTGCTCAAGTTAGTCTGTATTTGGCCAGTGGGAACCTCTTCAAGTTGGCTCCTGTGTCCTTTTGACATGTCCCCATCATAACTTTCATTACTTTCTGGCATAACAAGATGTTCCATAAGAAGACTTTATAAACAAGACTGTTTATAGTAGCATTATTTGTAATAGTTAAACAAAACAACAATAGAAAATAATCCAGTAAAAAAAGAAAAAAAAATGGGAAGCATTGACTCTTATTGCTGAAGTGTAAAGTTCAAACTCCTTAACATGGCATGGAAGAGAAAGTTAAAGCAAGAAGCACTGCTGTATTTGGGTTTCAGTGGGGAAAAACTTTTAGAATTTACTTCATTAAACAAAAAAAAGTATAATGGGATCAGATGTTTAACACCATAATCACAAACTGACATTTTTGTATTTGAATGTAATGCACCTTTGGGAAAAGATTAGTAATATCACTGGTGCTTCGTTTATCTCAAGTGATATAAACTCTGAACCATTATTAAATTTCAGAGATGCCACTGTAATTTATCTAAACATTGTGCTGTAAACATTTGAAACAGCTAAATCATATAATAAAAGGTCTTTACAAATTCAAAACAAACCCTGGAAACACCCCAATGTCCAACAACAGAAGAATGATTAATTGTGATAGAGTCATCCAATGGAATATTACACAGCAGTGAAAATAAATTAACTACCATAAACAAATCAGTGTGAATCAATCTCACAAATAGAATGGTGAGTAAAAGAATCCAAGTCACTTTATGATTGCATTCATGTAAAGAAGCAAAAATGAACAATGCATTATTGAGTAATACATACATCTGATGAAATAATTAAAAAAACAAGAAAATGGTAAACATAGAATTCAGAATAGTAGTTATCTTTTGGTGAGTGGAGAAAAGGAAATGGAATAGGAAAGCATGAAAGAGGTGAAAAAAGTTGTTGGTAATGTTTTTCTTACAGTGGGTGATAAGTATATTAGTGTCCAATTCACTGTTATTCTTTATACCTTACCTGTTTTTATAATCTTTGTATGTACTCAAAATTTAGTTTAAAATGTTTCTATAATTTTGGACATGTTAAGAGTTCCTGTGTTGTCTAATATAGAGCTCACTAACCACAAGTGACTATTTAAATTTAAATAATTAAAAAGTTGCAGTAGCCACATTTCAAGTGCTGAATACCCATGTAAACTAGTGGCTACCATATTGGCAATGTAGATATAAAAGATATTCTTCACTGAAGAAAGTTTTGTTGGACAGTACTAGACACGGTGACTATCTCTGGGAAGAGGCTCTGAGAACTCCCTTCCCACACTTGGATTTTCCCTTAAAGGTTCGATTCCTGGAATCCAAGAGTAGAGGTGACCTGTGTCTTGGGTACAGTCTTACACGGAAAGCTTTACAGAAGTGCCCACGATCCCTACGTCATTCCAGAGTGGAACAGCAGCAGTACTGTAGAAGTAAGGCAAAGGGTAGGCTGGAGATAGGCCCCATGTCTCTGCAGCCACAGAATGATGTGGAAGGGCCAGGAGCAGATAAAAGAGGTCGGAGGACCTGAAGGGGTTTTCATCTTTGAGCTAAAATTCCATGGCCTGTATACCAGAAACAGATGAGAGTGCTGATTTCTCCAAGGATGCTGCAGGGCGAAGATGCTAGGGCAGAGACTGCTAATTCTCTTCCTATATCCATTCCTCTCTAGTAATAGAAACTCAACAAGGCTGCCCAGGAAAAAAAGTCTCTTCCTATCCTGTATTTAGATACAGCCATGTGACTCAGATCTGTTTTTTTAAACATTTTTTTAAAATTATTTATTTATTTATGGCTGTGTTGGGTCTTCGTTTCTGTGTGAGGGCTTTCTCTAGTTGTGGCAAGTGGGGGCCACTCTTCATCGCAGTGCGTGGGCCTCTCACTATCGCGGCCTCTCTTGTTGCGGAGCACAGGCTCCAGACGCGCAGGCTCAGTAATTGTGGCTGACGGGCCCAGCTGCTCCGCGGCATGTGGGATCTTCCCAGACCAGGGCTCGAACCCGTGTCCCCTGCATTGGCAGGCAGATTCTCAACCACTGCGCCACCAGGGAAGCCCCAGATCTGTTTTAAGAGTTTAAGTAAAAGGCTCCGTTAGCCTTTCTTAAAAATCGAGCATGAGACCTGAACTCCTTTCTTTATTCCTTCCTCTATCTTGTTGCCTACAACATAGATGTAATGGTTGGAGCTTTAGCCTCCCTCTGGACTATGAAGATGAGGGCCACACTCACAAATGGCAAAGCAGCCAGCTGTAAAGTTCCTGGATTTATGATGTCTTTTGTGGAGCAAAGTAGCCATATTTACCCTGGCTTGCCTACCTCTAGACTTTTATAGAAGAGAACAATATAATTATCTATTTTTTAAACCCGACTAGTTTGGGTTACTATTACTAACAGCCAAATGTCATTCTAACTAGAGACCGCAACTAGAGACCAGTGGGATCGAGGATGCATCTATGAATGCCAGCGTGGAACGATGAAGACCGTGCCGTGCCCTCCATCCCCAAGATGATGTTGCACCACGACAGCCTACTAGAACTTAGAATCAACCTTAGAGGAGAGAGGGTTGAGGAGGAACACTGAGTTGATTAAGATTAGGTTTTTTACTGCTGGGCAGACAGGAAACTTGAGGTGGGGACTAAGTTCTGTTACAGAATTAAATAGTAACATTCATAGTAATATTATATAGTAATATTAAAAGTAACATTCCTTGCACTACTGAGCTCTGGGTCTGAGATAGACTCTACAAAGACTGTAGCCGAAACCATGGCAATGGCAATGGCAATGGCAATGGATGAGGTACAGGGAGTTTAGAGTGGAAGAAGAGGAAGAAAAAGTGAAACTTAAAGAACTCAAACATCTAGTACCAGAAGAGAGGCAGCCAGCAGATATTATGGGAGAGAGAATTAAAGGATAACTTTCAAAAAAGACTTTTTTTTTTTGGTATTCCTTACAGAATTAATAACCAACATTAAAGTATCTTTCATATTGTTACCCTTGATAGATCAGTTATTTAACACCAGAATTTTTTATCCCAAAGACTCATAAAATGAAAACAACTTCCACTTCTGCATTACAATGACTATTTTAGTCAGAGATAAAGAGGTTTAGGTACATAGACTACTAGGAGGTCTTGATGAGGTTTACTCATTTCTGATTTGTTTACTGCTCCTTTATCAGTTTGAAGGCTCATGTAAAAAGAGATTTGAAGGGAGAACAGGTTCACGAACAAGAAATAGCATGGTGATGCAACTGGAGGTTGCTAGAATTGCCTAGCCTTTCACTTGGGGGCAATCTCTAGCAGGGGTGTGAGGCTGGGAACAAATTATTATGCACAATATCACATGCTTCATACACGCCTCTCACATGGTCGTACACATAGTTATTCAAGTCAAATCAACATGAACTTAGTTGAAGGCAGCCTAGGTGGGCAAAAAGCCTGCATGAGTATACCATGCAATTGAGCGACATGTCCAATTGAAGAGGGGTTTCTCATTCTACACAGCTTTCTTGATGGTAGTGGTGGTTATTGGACCACCAGCTAATACCACCTTCTCTATTTGAACTTCCTTATAATTCCAGGTACCAGATGCACAGGGCCTCTCCTAGCTTTTGGCTGGGAAATAATCATTACTGTAGTTCATCATATGTCAGTTAACTGCCTGCTTAATTCTTATTATGATTTTGGACTCAGACAGAAAGAATAAGAAATCATGAGTCAAATCAGTGGTATTTGGAATTATCTTCACTATTGCCTATTAGCTATATGAGCTGATACTTTATAAACCACTGGGATTTCTGGTTGATTTTATTACCAGTTTTAGGTTGTGTGTATCCTTCTCATCCATTCATTAAATTTTAGTAGGAGGATGGAAGCTATTTCTATATCTGTTTGAAACCATGCCCTGAAATGACATGAATGTCCTACTTAAAATAAGATATTAAAATGTGTATCAGAAAGAGATTAGGGAAAAGTATTATTTCAAAAATAAAAGAGCATACTAAATATTTTCAGATTTTACTCCTAACCTACTAAAAAACACAAGTACGTGACAGTTTATAAAACAAAGACATTAATACTATGATAGCTTTTTAAATTTAGTTAAGCCAACAATTCCTGACCTTTCTGGAATTTTACATTCATGTTTACTTAATTGCCACTTCTTTCTGCCTAATACAGATGATAAAGTTTGGATGATGTATTAATCGAATTTTCATACATAACACAAATTAAATGGATCCTGCCAAACATAAAGTACAACAAAATCTTATACAACAAACCAATAATATTGGTATTTTAAATGGTTTATTCTGTATTGCTTATGGAAAATTTAAATTAGATTTTGAGATTCTAGAGTTTTGCAAATTTCTGCAACTGTAGGAAAAGGACAAGATATTAATTCTGGCTTACACAATGCGTGCTTATCATTTTCCCCATTCTCTTTTTGGGTGGTTTATTTGGTAAGAGTCTTCCTGTGACTGTGGAACTATAAACCCCATCAGACATGACTATAAAATAAGCATGACTATTCCATAGCACAGGAGGTCCTAGTTTATTTTCCCCCTTCTTCCCTACCTTCCAGTGGTGCTGCAGATCAAGGCTTACTTAGCTAAGCAGATTTAGAGGGTTAAGCCTGGAGGCTGGACGTTATTGGTAGGCTTTAAAGATGGACAGACCATATGACAGGAAACATTGATTGGTACAGTGTTTACAAATCACAAGGAGAGAATTTCAGATCCTGAGTCCAAGACTGATGCGATCCCTACAGGCCTCCCCATTTGCTACCATGCTCAGGCTGAGCTTTGCCTGGGCGTCTCAAGGTCCAGCTTCTATTGGAATCGGCAGCCTTAACCGACAAAAAAGCGGTCTGATTTTTAGTTTGTGGAGAGGCTAACATTAAGCTCTCCTGATCCCAGGTGGCTAGTCAGAGGCCGAGTTCTGGGGCTGATCTCAGTGAGACTTGTTGCCGAGGAGAGCCGCAGCTTTGTTTCCCCGGGGAAGGGCGGACGTCCTCCGGGCGCCACTGCCGGCTCGGCGCAATGCCCTGGAGTCTGCCTGGCTCCCAGAGGCGGCCGCGTCAGCCACTATCCTCCTGGCGTGGGGACGGAAGGCGCGCCCGCGCCGCGCGCGCTCCTCCCACCCGAGCCCCAGCACGCACGTTCTCCCACCGCGCGCGGTCCCCGCGCCCAGAGCTCCACGACGCGCGCCGCTGCCGAGGCGCGGCCGGCCCTCCCCGCCCTGCTTCCTCGTGCCACTGCCGCCGGCCGGCCGGCCGCTGGGGGCGCTGTGCGCCCAGGGGAACACCGCCCCCTCTTCCTCCAATTCCTCCCGCCTCCTCCCTCTCCTCCTCCGCCTCCTCCCTCTCCTCCCTCTCTTCCCTCTCTTCCTCACTACAGTTCCCACTCTCTGGGTAGGGGCGAGCGCGTCCGGTTTGCCGGAACCATTCGGAAATGGCAACTTGCGCGGTGGAGGTGTTCGGGGTCCCGGAGGACGAGGTGCGAGGGCCGCGGGGCTATGGGGCGAGCTTCCCATCGCGCTGCCCGTCAGCCGGACGGGAGGAGGCGGCGGCGGCCAGAGGGACTGCTGTCAGCGCCCTCCTCCCTCTGCGCGAGCTCCGGGAGCGCGCCGGGCGCCGTGGGGACCCCTGGGGCTGCCTGGCGCGCGCAGGCGGGTGGGGTGGGGGGGTTGCTTTAGGGAGCCGCATTTTCTTCGCGAGTGTGTAGACTCTACACCCCTCTCTTCCCTGGAACCGCCGCCTTCCTTGTCATTTTCCTTCAGGAAGTGATGAGGAGGGGGGCTAGTCAGCCAGCGGCGTGAGTGCGCGGGGGCACGCGCAGCACCCCGCCTGCCCCTTCCTGCCACCCCCCGCCGAGTGTGCGTGAGCTCCGGGCGGGGGTGGGGCGGGGCGAATTTCCCTGGAGCTTAGCATCCCGGCTGTTGATTAGCCTGCTCTGGCAGAGAGGCCCATTGGGCTTAACTTTATGGACTTTGACCTGAAGACTTACAAGAGAATTGTCATTAGCTGTTTGGGTTTTTTCTTTTTCATCTGAAATCCTTTTAAACCTCCTTACAGGAGACGGGGATGGGAAAGCAGGCAGATAGATTTTTTTCCCCCTTCTATTTAGCAGCAAGTGTCAAGTGTGGAAAGTTCACGCTGTGTTTCGCTGGTCTTCACTGATATTTTAAAAATTAAGCCAAAAAGTGTAAATATTTAAAAGAACTTCCCACAGCTGTTCACTCAAAATTCTGTGATTTGAGAATTGTCTCTTTTCAGCTAAATAACTTAGGCTGGTTATGCCTTACGTTTATTAAAAATAAGGCTATTTGTAAAGAGTAGTTACATTTTAAGTGAGATGTGGCTTCCCTGTGTTATTGGTGATTGTCTCAAAAATGGGAATGGGTGGGAAATGAAAGGCTGTCTAGTCTAACAGTGACAAGTTAAGTTTGGGGGAAAATTTTAAGCATTCTTGTTCATTGACTAAACTGTCACATGTACCTGTTATCAGGACTAGACCCAGTTAACTGTAAATCCTTCAGCCTAATTTAGATTGATTGCTTAGATTTTCTAATAGTGTTGTAATAGTGCCTTCTCTTAGTAACTTGGTATCTTTAAAAAACGTCTTTTATAAAGTGTCTTTTACATTTCTCTTGAAAGTTCTTGGTTTATAAACAGTGGGCAACTTGTTGATGCAAGCAAGTTATCTCCCAGCGTTTTGAGAATGATTATGTGATGCAGTTAATTTCTTAGTTATTGCTACCAGAAGAGAAACAAAGTGATGGTGGACAAATGGTGGCAGCTCAGCAGTCCCTCAGGAACGACAGTCAGTATATTATGGCTGAAGATAATATTCTAGCTAATGTTCTGTAGAAGAGATCAGAGGAAAATAATGCAGTGTTGAACCTATGATCGCTTTCTTCTTATCAGTCCTATCTCCCTGCTTGCTACAATAAGTTGTTCAATGCAGATAATCTCAAACTGACCTCCAACCCAATCAGGCTGGCCTTGAACTTTCTTTCTCTGTTGTTGTTACTACTCAGAGGTAGGCTCTGCTATTCCAGATTTCTCATCTCACCTTCTTCCAGCAGAGCCAACTGATCATAGCATCTCGCATCTTCTCTCTCTCTCTTTCTTTCTCTGTACAGATCTGTTTTCAGTTGTCTGCTTCTCACATCACTCTTCTGCCGAGCTGAGATAAATTGAATCATGCCAGTTGCTGGGTGGTCAGTAAGCATCTGGGACTAAGGGCCCTCTGAAATGAGGTTTTCCTGAACTGGATGAAGGATTTGTACTTCTGGGCAGTTTCACTCTGTTCACACCGTGGGGGTCCCGGTTGTCAGTCTCATGACTCAAATTTCCCTCCCTCTCCCACTGTTCACTTTTTCCACGTTGAGGAAGAGAGTGAGATAGGAAGATAAGAGACATGATGATGAAGTGTCATCTTCTACTTCTTCCATTGTAATTTGGGTTATTCATTCGACAGACGTTTTTTAGCTGTCTGTTCTGTATCATGCAGTATTCTAGGCACCAGGTACACAGAAGAAAGCGCATCTGCCTGTTTTGTGAGAAGCTCATAGTCTAGTGGGAAAGACAAAAATCATTTGTTTTCTGGTAGAGGTCGCCATCTCATCACTATCACTTGCCTTTTATTTTCTGGTCTATCACAAAAGTAAAAGTGGGCTTAGAAAAGCAACCCCCCCTTCCTTTTTTTGGAAGAAAAACACTGCAGCTATGTCATTTTCTAAAACTCACAGACTAGTGATTATAAGTAAGATAGGTTTGGTATGACAGCAAAAAGAGATGATTCTTATTTTAAATTTGAAACTGAAACAAAGAAAAATGAATAGGAATGGGATAGAAGATAGTGAGAGAAGTGTAATTTAACCAGTATATACTGAAGAGCCCCTGAGTCACACTGTATGAGCATATTGGTGTTGAAGAATGCCAAAATTTAGTTCATTATATCTCTCTCTCACTTTTGGGTGGGTTTTAGCTCTTCTTCCACATATGTGTCTTTGAGTAAGAGATGGTTCTGGCTCCATGTACAGAATTTTGCCATTAAAGAATAACAAACTAAGCAAGTAGTATACTATAATTTATACCAAGTTTGCTCTGACAGTCTCTTGGGATTAACAGTAGAGGATAACTCCCACTCAGCTGTGGTGAGGAGGAGTGTGGTAGATATGGGGCCTGCCATTCAGCATCCCTTCCCCCTTCATTTCAGTGGACTTCCCTGTTAGGCAGAGGCTGGAAAGCTAAACACCATGTTTCCCAGACTCTCTTACACTTAGCATTCTGGAAAGAGGTTGTGAAATAGGTTTCCCAATGAGGTGCACCTACTTGAGATTGGGAAGGTGAAAATGAAGTGGGGCATAACTTCTTGTTTCCTTGGTTTTTTCTGCTGACAAGCGTAGTCATGTAGACATTGAGTTTTTCTACAAAAGTGTTTCAGTATCTGTAACTTGTTTTGTGGGTATTGATAGGAAGTTACAGAAATAGCGGTCTAGATTTGGTATGTTCTTTTTTTTTTTTTTTTTAAACTTTGGGTTTATTTATTTATTTATTTATTTATGGCTGTGTTGGGTCTTCGTTTCTGTGCAAGGGCTTTCTCTAGTTGCGGCAAGCGGGGGCCACTCTTCATCGCGGTGCGCGGGCCTCTCACTGTCGCGGCCTCTCTTGTTGCGGAGCACAGGCTCCAGACGTGCAGGCTCAGTAGTTGTGACTCACGGGCCCAGTTGCTCCGCAACATGTGGGATCTTCCCAGACCAGGGCTCGAACCCGTGTCCCCTGCATTGGCAGGCAGATTCTCAACCACTGCGCCACCAGGGAAGCCCCTGGTATGTTCTTAAAATCAACAGATCTGGCGGTGGGTCCTGATTACCTACCTTTCTGACTCGGGTACATGTAGCAGCTTCC
Source organism: Balaenoptera musculus (assembly GCF_009873245.2). Taxonomy (NCBI): domain Eukaryota; kingdom Metazoa; phylum Chordata; class Mammalia; order Artiodactyla; family Balaenopteridae; genus Balaenoptera; species Balaenoptera musculus. The sequence goes on from NC_045786.1 coordinate 77,779,904, forward strand.
TGGGTAGGCCAGTTCTGAGGTGTTTTCGGGTCCTCTGAAGACACAGCCTACAGCCTGCCTCTCCAGCTCTTCTGACAATTTTGGAAGCACCTAATTCCCTGTATGAGCATCTTTCTTCTTAAAACATGTAGAGTAATTTCTGTTTCTGACAACTGAAACCTGACTGAACCAAGGAAAAGAAGGAAGGAAATAAAGAGGAAAGGGTTGAGTCTCCATCCCAGTTTGGGAGTAGAGTTCGCACATACAGAAGAATGGACGCCTCTCATGCTGACAGCTACGACAATGCATAAGAAACAGGGTAACAAAGAAGTGCATATTCTGACACTTCTAGACCCGCTAACACTGAGCAGAAGCAGACCCTGCCTGTCCTGGCATTGTCCTGAGCCTGAGAACAAAGTTCCCAGCCTATATTCACTGCACACAACGAAGGAGAAGCACAGTGTGTGCACCAACTGCCTTAGAATCTAACCCAATCTTTCACGTGTTGTTTTTGCCATTATGGCTTTTTTGCAACTTTTTAATTCCAGCATCATTCTAAAGTATTTTTTGTGGGTTTCCATGGGAACAAAGAAGTAGATATAATATAGTTTATTTTTAATAGTTTGCTTTTTATTTTAAACCAACAGAAAAGTTGGAAGTACAGTACGAAGAACTCCAAATCCTCCTAAAGCAGATTCTCCAACTGTTGATATTTCACCACAGTTGTTCCATAACCCTTTTTTTTTTTTTTTTTTGGCCATTTTCATTAGTGTTTTTGGAACCATTTGAGGGCAATCTGCAGACACGATTCCCCATCACCACTAAATACTCTAGTGTGTATTTTCCTAAAACAAGAATGCTTTCCTGCATAACAGCCATCCAGCCCTCTAAGCCAGGAAGTCAACAGTGTTACAACACTACCATCCAATCCATAGATCCCATCAATCTTTGACCAGTGTTCTAATAATTTCTCTTCTTCCTTCACGGTCCAAGATCCATCTAGGAGTGTATGTTGCATGTACTTTGTATCAGTTCCTCAGGCTTTCTTATCCTTAACAGTTGTAAGGAGTACAGGCTGTATAACCTATTGATGTTCCTCAACCTGGATCTGTTTACTGTTTCCTGATGATCATGTCAAGGCCACACTTTTTGGGCAGGAATCACAGAGATAATACTGTGTTCTTCTCGGTGTATCATATCGGGAGTACATGATTTTGGCTTGTCTCATGACTGTGGATGATAACCTTGATCACTTAGTAATTTTGGTGTCTGCCAGGTTTCTTCTTGGTATTATCACTGTTTTTCCCTTTATAATTGATTGGTATTTTGTGGGGACATATTCAAAGATTATGCTAGTATCCTATCCCTCATTCATCAGATCTCCATCCACTAGTTTTACTACCCATTGATGATGACTTCCACCTGAAACAAATGCTACTATTTTTTATTTCCATTTTTATTAATTGGCATTCTGTGTAAGAAGAGCCTTTCTTGGCCGTTTGTTTATCCGTTTATTTATTTATTTGTATCAGCATGGACTTGTAGAATCCCACCTTATTCAATGGGTTGTAATTAATTTCTATCCTTAAGTATTTTGTGGCTCAAATTATTTCAGTTTGGCCAGTGGAAGCCCTTGCAGGGAGATTCCTATGTTCTTACGACAAGTCCGCATCATTCTTTGAACTCTTCATTACCTTTTTGGCAGAAGATGTTCCAAGATCCTCTTGTATTTTGCCTGGCCCAGCACTGTCTGGGATCAGCCATTTCTCCTAGAAACATTGATTACATTGAATAGGAAATGGTTTTTAGAAGCAAAGATCTGTGTGCTCCCTGTGCTCAGTGCTACTGGATGCCGTTGCTCTTCAGCCATCTCAGCAAAGAGAGCTGAAATGTATGTGTGTGCCACACATATATACATATATAAGTCAACACATAAATCTATAGCTATTTCTGTATCAATCTCTATTCATATATCTAAAAATAATTAATTCATATAAGTATCTCCAATTCAAATCTAATATTGTACTTCAGGGTTCTTTCTAGTCATAAGTACCTCCTCTAAAAATGAAAATGCTGCGTTTCATTATCCTCAGTACATTTACTTATGTGCTCAGTCCATTTACTTATGTTTTTGGTGTAACTGATTTCCCAGTCCTGCAGGTATCTCCTCTGCCTGCACTTCTGCACCCCACTTTCAGCTCCCTGCATCGTTGGGTGCCAGTGGGAGTACTGCTGTGTATGTCTATGCAACACTCTCCCCCTGTGCTCTGAGTCCCATGCCAGTGGGCATGCTCCTGAAGCCTCTCTGTATGACACCTCCCTCTTTGCCTCAGTGCCCCGTGCAGGTGGGCAGGCTGACCATGCATCTCCATGAAACTCCCTGCTTCCCCCAGACTCTGCCTCAGGCCTGCCATGGACTCCTCTGCACCAGGAAGAGAAGAGGAGAAAGGACTACAGTCTTTCTTAACAGCTAACTATTAGCAATTCATATGTCACATAGGAATAGAATCTCAGAGACACCTTTTAAATACATCACTTAGGGTGAGCAGGGGTATAAAAAATGGAATTTGACTAGGTTGTAATTCTGGCCCTGTCACTTACAGGTCATCTGGCATAAGTTTTTGACATCTTTCAGAGCAGGATTTTTTGTTTTTCACATCTTTATTGGAGTATAATTGCGTTAGTATCTGCTTTATAACAGTGAATCAGCTATACGTATACATATATCGCCATATCCCCTCCCTCTTGTGACTCCTTCCCACCCTCCCTATCCCACCCCTCTAGGTGGTCACAAAGCACCGAACTGATCTCCCTGTGCTATGCGGCTGCTTCCCACTAGCTAGCTATTTTACATTTGGTACTGTATATATGTCCATGCCACTCTCTCACTTGATCCCAGCTTACCCTTCCCCCTCCCCGTGTCCTCAAGTCCGTCCTCTACATCTGCATCGTTATTCCTGTCCTGATCCTAGGTTCTTCAGAACCTATTTTTTAAATTCCATATATATATGTTAGCATACGGTATTTGTTTTTCTCTTTCTGACTTCACTCTGTATGATAGACTGTAGGTCCATCCACCTCACTAGAAATAACTCAATTTCGTTTCTTTTTATGGCTGATTTTTTTGATTGGGTTGTTTTTTTGATATTGAGCTGCATGAGCTGCTTGTATATTTTGGAGATTAATCCTTTGTCAGTTGTTTCATTTGCAGATATTTTCTCCCATTCTGAGGATTGTCTTTTCATCTTGTTTATGGTTTCCTTTGCTGTGCAAAAGCTTTTAAGTTTCATTAGGTCCCATTTGTTTATTTTTGTTTTTATTTCCATTTCTCTAGGAGGTGGGTCAAAAAGGATCTTGCTGTGATTTACGTCATAGAGTGTTCTGCCTATGTTTTCCTCTAAGAGTTTTATAGTGTCTGGCCTTACATTTAGGTCTTTAATCCATTTTGAGTTTATTTTTGTATACAGTGTTAGGGAGTGTTCTAATTTCATTCTTTTACATGTAGCTGTACAGTTTTCCTAGCACCACTTATTGAAGAGGCTGTCTTTTCTCCATTGTATATTCTTCCCTCCTTTATCAAAGATAAGGTGACCATATGTGTGTGGGTTTATCTCTGGGCTTTCTATCCTGTTCCATTGATCTATATTTCTGTTTTTGTGTCAGTACCATACTGTCTTGATTACTGTAGCTTTGTAGTATAGTCTGAAGTCAGGGAGCCTGATTCCTCCAGCTCCGTTTTTCTTTCTCAAGATTGCTTTGGCTATTTGGGGTCTTTTGTGTTTCCATACAGATGGTGAAATTTTTTGTTCTGGTTCTGTGAAAAATGCCATTGGCAGTTTGATAGGGATTGCACTGAATCTGTACATTGCTTTGGGTCGTATAGTCATTTTCACAATGTTGAGTCTTCCAATCCAAGAACATGGTATATCTCTCCATCTGTTTGTGTCATCTTTAATTTCTTTCATCAGTGTCTTATAGTTTTCTGCATACAGGTCTTTTGTCTCCTTAGGTAGGTTTATTCCTAGATATTTTATTCTTTTTGTTGCAATGGTAAATGCGAGTGTTTCCTTAATTTCTGTTTCAGATTTTTCATCATTAGTGTATAGGAACGCAAGAGATTTCTGTGCATTAATTTTGTATCCTGCTAGTTTACCAAATTCATTGATTAGCTCTAGTAGTTTTCTGGTAGCATCTTTAGGATTCTCTACGTATAGTATCATGTCATCTGCAAACAGTGACAGTTTTACTTCTTCTTTTCCGATTTGGATTCCTTTTATTTCTTTTTCATCTCTGATTACTGTGGCTAAAACTTCCAGAACTGTGTTGAATAACAGTGGTGAGAGTGGGCATCGTTGTCTTGTTCCTGGTCTTAGTGGAAATGGTTTCGGTTTTTCACCATTGAGAATGATGTTGGCTGTGGATTTGTCATATATGGCCTTTATTATATTGAGATAAATTCACTCTATGCCTACTTTCTGGAGAGTTTTTTATCATAAATGGTGTTGAATTTTATTGAAAGCTTTTTCTGCATCTATTGAGATGATCATATGGATTTTATCCTTCAGTTTGTTAATATGGTATATCACATTGTTTGATTTGTGTATATTGAAGAATCCTTGCATTCCTGGGGTAAACCCCACTTGATCATGGTGTATGATCCTTTTAATGTAGAGCAGGATATTTAAGTCAGCTGATTTGCCTGTCTCCTAGCTATGTGTGTTGTTAGGAATATTCTACAGCACCTGGAGACATGTAAGATTGCTGACTCCAATTGCTAAGTCCACTGTTCTACTGAATCGATGTTACTGACCTCTTCCTTCTTGAAGCTTCTATTTAGTCTGGTTCCCATCTCAATCCTGTCAAAGTTTTAAGAGGATAAATGAATGTAAGGTTAAGAGGTCTGCAGATAAATGACAGGAGGAAGACACAGCACAGACAAATGGAAAAAGGTTTTGATAAGACTTTTATGGAATAAGTATGTCTGTAGCTCAACATAACCTCCTGGCCTGACCCAAATGTCTGGCTTCCCTCATGTGAGCCATGTTGGGGCAATGAAGAGAGTAATGTGAACAAACAATCATGTCAGTGCATATGGATGCCTTAATGAAGATATCCTCCTTTAGAGTAAAAGAGTCAATTGAAATATAATCATAGCTGCCTTTAATTGAATGCTTGCTATATGCTGGGCTCCAGGTTCTGTGTTCTCAATGCTTTGGCTGTAATTGTCATAACAGTCCTGCAAAACTAGGTAATGCTCTCCCCATTTTACAGATAGGAAATCTGAGATTGTGATTTGCTCAAGGACTTCTCTCAGTAGGTAGCAGATCTGGGATCGAAACCCAGAACTCTTTTGTAACAAAGACATGGTCTTTCCTCTGTCCTACTGCAAATAGTTGCTCAAATAAAAGAATTTAACAGAAGAGATTCTTTCTCAGGAAGATGATGAATGGAACATGTGCAAAATTAACTTGTAATTGTTCCTCTGTTCTTCCAGATCTTCCATCTTTTTTCTGTTGTTGTAGCTTTTAGGTGGACCTATGAAGTACTTGAATTCTGTATTTGCTTGACATATATTTGTTGAACTCTTACTATATGTAAGGTGTTTGAGTCAGGCTGTGAGGCTATAACGATGGACAGCAGACTTTACTGAATTTACAGCCTAGAGAGAGAGAGGGCCATTAAATATATAATCACACATCAATGTTTTATTAATGTTTTGAAGGAAAAGGAGTGTAAGATAAAAATATATAACAGGAAAGAAAAGAATTAATCTTATATGGAGGAGGGGAGAGAGTATGAGGAAAAGCTGAGGAAGCAGACTAAGGATGGATAGGAGTTAGCCAGGCAGTGGAGGAAAAAAGCCTTCTAGGTAAATAGAACTGCATGTGTAAAAGATGAAATGGAGAGGAACATAAAGAAGGCTAGAGTGTTGGAGAGAGAGGGATGGTATCAGGAGGTGAATCTGTAGAGGAGAGGAGAGCAGAACCCGGTCAGGCAGGGCCTGAAGGCCGTTTATTAAGGATTTTGTATTGGATCCCAAGTGGAATGGAAACTCACTAAATGCCTGTGTGAGCATATGCACATCATCATCATCATCATCATTATCATCATTAACATTGCTATTATTTTTTTATAATTTTTTTCTCATGTAGTTAACATTTTCTTTGCTTGTTATTTCTTCATTTCTTCCTGCCCCTCTGACTTTCCATCTGTGATAACTTTTTTTCTGCCTGAAGTACATCCTCTAGAATTTCTTTCAGTGAATGTTTCCTGCTAATGAACTTCCTTGGTTTTTGTTTTTGGCTGAAAATGACACATCTTTACCTGCAATTTGCAACCTTTCCATTTTGCTTTCAAAAATCAATAAAACTGTCTTGTGAGTGGAAGGGGAAGATTCCAGCTTTAGTGAAGAGCCCTGATCTGCTTGAGGATAATGTCTCTGTTTTGATTAAGGAAAAGATGTTTCATTTTTGTTTCTTTTTTACTCATTTGAGTACTATCCAGAATTCTGTTAATAATACTTTTAATATCATGATTCTAAAATTACTTAAGAGTTTGGTCTCTAGTTGCAACATACATGTTCTTCTCCTTCATTTTCAAAGATGATGTGAGATGTGATCTCTGCTTATGGATGTGATTGAAGAGAGCTGTTTGGACAATTTTCTAGCATAAATTTCTTTTTTTTTTTTTTTTTAAGAGATACATTGATTTTTTTTTTTATAGAAATTCACGTTCTTTTATTTATTTATTTATTTATTTATGACTGTGTTGGGTCTTCGTTTCTGTGCGAGGGCTTTCTCTAGTTGTGGCAAGTGGGGACCACTCTTCATCGCGGTGCGCAGGCCTCTCACCATCACGGCCTCTCTTGTTGCGGAGCACAGGCTCCAGACGCGCAGGCTCAGTAACTGTGGCTCACGGGCCCAGTTGCTCCGCGGCATGTGGGATCTTCCCAGACCAGGGCTCGAACCCGTGTCGCCTGCATTAGCAGGCAGATTCTCAACCACTGCGCCACCAGGGAAGCCCACTAGCATAAATTTCTAAAATGAAGTTAAATGAATGCAAATATGCAAATAAGTGGCATTTCTTATTTAATTTTCTGAAAGAATCTTGAATCACTGTAGCCTTACATCATTTAACCACAGCATCTAAAGTAAGTAGTTCTCATCTTTGTGGTGGGAAATGCAAGGATAAAGTTTAAAAGTTAAATGCATCTGTGACTGCAAGTTATCATCCCCTGGAATTGTTTTTAGTTAATGCTTGCTACATTTTTCTTCAGGAGACTTCTGGGGGACAGTTTCAGTAGAGGCTAACACGGATGATTTTTAAGTCAGGAGCTCCACAAATATGGATTAACTTTTTTAGAGGGGTATGATAATTTCTTTCCTCAATTAAGGTCATGTATAAATTATAAACACTTGTCTGCACTTAGAAAAGGTAAGATTATTTGCTGAGGGCACCTTTGATTATACTTTACCACTTGAAAAAAATTGTGCTTATTAACTCATCAGAGAAAAGATTTCTGATTTTCAGAATCAGTCCTACTATAAAGTATAGCCACTTTCCAGTCAACTGGTATAGGAGAATTCAGGTGTAGGGCCAATAGAATATTTTAATTGGCCTAATTATTCAATGACCCTACAGGAAAAAAAATGGTAGTTCTGTAAATCTCTTCAGATTTTTGGAAATCGATTCCCACAGAAAACTGAAATTTCAGTTTATGTTTTCCTCTCTGATTTTCAATTCTATCTTTATTTCTGATACTTGAGGATTTCTCTTCTTACTTGCAAGATCAGCTGTATATTTAATTATATTTGGTGATGGAGGAAAGTTATAAAATATCTAGCATCTCTAGTCAAGGATTTTTGTGTTGTCTGAATTTGTCATCTGAGTTTTAGAGCTGATAGAATATTTCTGTTATCATATTTATTCAATGAAACCTCCAGGAATAAGGGTGGGTCTAAGTATTTAGAAACGGAAGAAGATTGAAATAAATACCCTATGATATGTATATTTTCCCCCACCCAGATCTCTCCTCAGAAAGGAATATGACCTACTACTTGCTGATGGAATAATTTTATTATTTTTTAAATTTTTATACAGTTTTTAAAGGTTACTTTCCATTTAGTTATTACAGAATATTGGCTATATTCCCCGTGATGTACAATACATCCTTGAGCCTGTCTTACACCCAATAGTTTGTGCCCCACACTCTTATATTGCCCCTCCCTGCCTCTCCCCACTGGTAACCACTAGTTTGTTCTCTATATCTGTCTGCTTCTTTTTTGTTTTGTTCAGTAGTTTGTTGTATTTTTTTAGATTCCACATATAAGTGATATCAAACAGTATTTTTCTTTCTCTGTGTGACTTATTTCACTTAGCATAATGCCCTGCAAGTCCACCCATGTTGCTGAAAATGGCAAAATTTCGTTCTTTTTTATGGCTGAGTAGTATTCCATTTTGTGTGTGTGTGTGTGTGTGTGTGTGTGTGTGTGTGTGTGTGTGTACCACATTTTTTCCCCATTCATCTGGCTGATGGAATAATTTTAGAGTAAAATCAGTTAGATTGCTCTCTGTTGGGCAACATTTATTTCACATTTGTTGATCTTATAAATGCTACTGTGAATACTGTTGTACTTATGGCCTTGTGTACATGAGTGAGAGTTTATCTAGGGGTTATAACTAAAAGTGCAATTCCTGGGTTATTGATTTAGAACTTCTAGTAGATATTGCCAAATATCTCTTCAAAATTATTCTTCAGTTTATACTCCCACCAACAGTGTATTAGAGTTCTCTCTTGTGCTTGCTTTGGCAGCACTTACACTAGAGGTCTCTTTTATTATTGGTGAAATTGAGGATCTTTTCATGTGTTTATTGGCCATTCTCTATGATTTCTTGTATTATGTTGTTTAAACCTCACTTAGTGGCTTTTAGGACTTCTTTATATAATCTGGATAATCATAATTTGTCCATGGTATACATATTTTAGATATTTCCACCCTGTGTGTCCCCTTGTCTTTTCATTTTGTTCATGGATCTTTTTCCATATGAAATATATAAACATAATTTTAGTGTCAAATCTAACAGTTTTTTCCATTAGAGTTTGTATTTTTTTAATCCTTTCCTACTCCAATGTTAGAAATATTCTAAAGTATCTTATGAAATTTTTAAAGTTTTCTTTTTCACTTTTAGAATTTGATGTATCTGCAATTTGTTTTTAGATATAATATAAGATAGTGATCAAATGCTATAGTTTACCTCTTTACTCATTCTCACTTTTCCCTATGAATTTTAGAATCATTTGTTAAGATCTATGAAATAATTCAAGGAGGGGAGTTGAAATTGTATTGAATTTATAATTTACTTTGGAGAAAACAGATAATAATATTAAATATTTACTTCCATGAACACAGTGAATTTCTTCATTTATTTATATTTTTCTTATTTTCTTCAATAATTTACAAATTTTATCCATAAAGGTTTTTGACTTTTATTAATTTTATTTCAGTGTATCTAACAGTTTTGCTTACTTGTGAATTTTTTAAATGTGCATTCTGTTTTATAGTATTTTTTTACCCACCTTTTTATTTGAAAAATTTCAAATCTATGAGACAATAAAAAGAATGGTATAATGAACACTTGATTACCCATCAGCTAAATCCATAAATTGGTAACATTTTGCTTATTCCTTTTATTTCCATACACACACACACATACGCTCATGTTCAACTTTTTATTTGCTGAGACATTTAAGAGCAAGTTGCAGACTTTATCTTACTTTGTCCCTAAATACTTCAATATGTATCTCTTAAAAGTAAGACATTCTTATATAAAACCTCATAATACTATTATGATACCCAAGAAATTTAATGTTTCCTACATTAAAATATCAATACATTATAGTTTTATTTAATATATAGTTTATTGAATGGGATTTTTAAAATAATTACCTAAGTAATTATTACAAATGATTATGAACTCTGTATTTTGTGTTATCCTGTACCTAGCAACAATGATAAATCTATATCAGTTCCAATAATTTGGCTTTAGATTTTCTTGGAAACAATGATAAATCCTTACTCATTATAACAATTTGGCTCTAGCTTTTTTGGCTTTTCTTTGTAGATAATCAAGTCATTACAAATAACAATATAGTTTTTATTTTCCTTTATATAGCTTTTAACCAAATTAATTCCTGAAAAAGATTCTTCCAGTTAATTTTAATATCCTGTTACCTTATTTGATATATATATATACACACACACATATACACACACACACATACACACATATATATATAAAGATAATGTGTCTTGAGTAAGTTATAAATATATGAAAATAAAATATAAATTTTTGTATTTTAGGAAACTTCCCGAATTGTGAGGGTAAAAGTTATAGCTGGAATAGGCCTTGCCAAAAAGGATATCTTGGGAGCCAGGTAAGTGTAAGAAGTTGGGTTGTAATTTTAAAACTTTGTATTTATTAATTAGTTTTTTCCCAAACTTTGGTTAGATGAAAAATTGAGTAATATTATTAGTAAGCTGTTGTATGAGGTAGAATAATGTTTCTAGTTGGTGGTTTACTAAATTCCTTGACATCTGAATTGCAGAGTTTGTGAACTTAGGCAAAGGTATAACTGAGAGTGGTAGTTATAAGATACATTATTGAGTTCTGTTTCTGAGAATCAGTAAAATTCTAACAGATGAATCCTTTTGCAGATAACAACCATAAACTGTGAACATATTATAAAAACCAGCAAGTTAAAGGCAGTGGAGAGTGAACAGAGCAGGTAGAGAGTCTAGTGGAGAGTCCATGTTTGGAGGTGTGGAGTTGTACTGAGTGAGTCTCCAATTTTATGAATTAGTCTGAGGCCACATGGAATCAGAACATGGAAAAATTATAATATTCATAGACTGGGAAATCAGAAGACTTACTCTGAAGAAAACATGACAATGGTGGGGACTCTGGAAGGGAAAGAACTGGAGAGGAAATTCCCAAACTATGTCCACTGACATTTTTGGCTGACCCTGAATCACACATATGATAGCAGATTCAAAACAACTCATTGGAGGACAAAAGATCTGAACAGAGATCAGGGTTGCTGCCCAAGAAACAGAGCTTGTGGCTCTTGTCCAAGTAAGATAATTAATTACATGCTAAAAACAAACAAATTCTCATCAAAGAGAAAGTACAGTATCCACAGTCTCCACAATTTAACATTTATAATGTCTAAGATATAATCCAAAGCTATATAATTTATAAAAAGCCAGGAAAATGAAACACATTCTCAGTAGAGAAAAGAAAATATGCTCACAATAAGTCAAAAGATTGAAAATCTCAGGAATGAAATAGAAACCATAAAAAATGAAAATTCTAGAACTGAAAAATATAATATTTGAAATTAAAATTATTGGATGAAATTAACAGCAGAATGGAGATGACGAGGAAAAATTAATTGAACTTAAAGATAGATCAATAGAAATGATTTCCGAACCGGAGATGAGAGAGAAACAAAGATTTAAAATTTTTTTTAAATGAACAGAGCCTCAGGGACTTGTTAGATAATATCGAACAGTGTAACATACATGTACTTGGAGTCCTAGAAATGGAGAGAGAATGAGGCAAAATGTTGTTTGAAGAAATAATGGCCAAATTTTTTCCAAATTTGATGAATGACACAAGTTTATAGTACCAAAAAACACCAAGCAGGATAAACACTGAGAAGAACATACTGAGGCACATAATAGTCGAGCTGTTGAAAACAAAGTATAAAGAAAAATTCTGACAGAAGAAACTCGGAAAATGACAAATTACATACAAGGGACCTATAATTCAGTTGAGTACTAACTTCTCACCAGAAACTATGGAGGCCAGAAGAAAATGGAACAATAGAATAGCTGTCAATCTAGAGTTCTCTACTATATTCAGTGAAAATATTCTTCAGGATGATGACAAAATAACATTTTCAGATAAAAGAAAACTATGAGACTTTGTCATTGGCAGACCTGCACTGTAATAAAAGCTAAAGGAAATTCTCCCAGCTAAAGAGGTAGATGTCAGATGGAAACTCAGATCCTCAGAAAGGAATGAAGAGCATCAGAAATGGTAAATATCTAGAAACATATGAAAGACTTTTTGCTCTCTTCATCATAATTTTTTAGAAAAAACATATGCCTGTTTATATCACAACTTACTGTTTTGTACTGTCTCATAGATGGAATACATATAACAACTATAGCATAAAGGACAGGGATGGTATGCATTATGAACCTTTTTAGTAGTGGAATAAAAAGTAAGCATGTATATTGTAATACCTAGATAAATCACTAAAAAATAATGTAAAGAATTATAGATTAAAAAGCAATAGAAATTTTAAAATGAAATTCTTGAAAAAATAAAATAGTTAAACAAAAGGCCAGGAAAAGAACAAATGATCAAAAAAGAGAGAGAGAAAGGGGAGAGGGAAGAATAGAAAACTAGTAATAATTTGATACACCTAAATCTAATCATAACAATAATTACATTAAACATTAATGGACTAAGGTGAATATGAGGTAGAAGTTATTAGAATGGATTGAAAAAGAAGACCCAACTAAATGCTGTCTATAAATGATGCACTTAAAATATAAAGACACACGTAAGTTGAAAGAGAAGGGATGCATAGCCATACAAACAAGCATGTGAAGACTGAAGTGGATATTTTAATATCTGATAAAATAGATTTCAACACAAAAATTATTTCCAGATATTTCACAATATAAGAATAAATTCATCAAGAAGATAAAACAATCATAAAGTTGTATGTTCCTGCCAAGAGAACTTGAAAATATATGAAGCAAAAGTTGACAGAATTAGAGGGAGAGAGAAAAAATTCCACAATCATAGTTGGAAACATTAGCTCTCTCTCAGCAGTTAATAAAACAAGATTAAAAAAAACAACAAAAACAGTAAGTTGAACAATATTATGAACTTTGATGCAAAGAACACTTCCTAACAACCACCAAATACACATTCTTTTCAAGTGCACATGGTATATTCACATTATTTATCGATTGCTGCACAACTATAGTTACCTCAAACTTAGCAGCTTAGAAGAACACATATTTATGATTTCATAGTTTCTGTGGGTCACAGAGTCTGTGCATGGTTTAACTGGGTCCTCTGCTTCAAGGTCTTGAAAATCTGCAATCAGGCATTGGCCAGGACTATGGTCTCATCTGAGGCTTGTTTGGGGAAGCATACACTTCCAAGCTCATGTGGTTGTTGGCAGCATTCAATTCTTTCAGACTGAGGGCTTCAGCTTTTTGCTGGCTGTCAGCCAGAGGCCACCCTAAGTTTCTTGTCACATGGCCTTCTTCATATGACAGCTCACAGGATAGCAGCTTGCTTCTTCAAAGCATCAAAGGAGAGAAAGTCTCCTAGCAAGATGGGTTACAATCTTTTGTAATGTAACCACATACATTTTGTCACTTTTGATGTAATTATTGGTTAGAATACACAATCCTTCCCACATTTACGAAGAGGGGAACACAAAAGGCATGAACCTTAGGAGGTGGGGATAAAAGAAGCCACCCTAGAGTCTGTCTGCCATATTATGCTGGACAATGAAACAGTAAATTAAACAAGTGCAAAATTTACATTATTTTCAAGGGCATATGGTACATTCACCAATATAGACGATGTGTAAGACCACAGCACAAGTCTCAAGAATTTAGAAAAGATTGAAATCATATGGAGATGTTCTCTGATAACAATGGAATTAAGTTAGAAACCAATAACATCCAAAATATTTGGAAATAAAACAGTACACTTTGTTTTGTTTATAGGTCAAAGAAGGAATCAAAAGATAAATTAGAAAACATTTTGAACTGAATGAAATTAAAATATAGCAACATCAAAATTTGTGAGATGCAGCTAAAGTATTAGAGGAAAATTTATAGTTTTAAAATGCTTAACTTAGAAAAGGAGTAAGATCTAAATGAATGACTTGAGTTCTGAGATTAAGAAATCAGAAAAAGAAGAGCAAATTAATTCCAAAGTAAGTAGAAGGAAGAAAATAATGATAAGGGCAGAAATTAGTGAAATAGAAAATGGACAGTGATAGGAAAAAATCATTGAAATGAAAAACTCATTCCTTGAAGGGATCAATAAAAATTTTAAACTTCAAGCTAGACCAATCAAGAGCAAAAAAGAGAGAAGGCACGAATTACCATAATGGGAACAAAAGCAGAGGCATTGCTATAGACCCTATGGAAACGAAAAAGACAGAAAGGGAACACTGTGCGCAACTTCATGCCAATAAAGAATCATGCACAACTTAAATGAAGTAGACAAAATCTTTGAAAGATAGAAATTACCAAAATTGATCACAGAAGAAATAGAAAACTTCAGTAGCCCTATATTGAACCGTATATAGCAATATTTGATCAGGCGGGATTTTTCCTATGAATATAAGGTTTGTTCAACATTTGAAAAAAGTCAACCACTGTAAATCATCACATTAATATAGCACAAAAGGAAAAAAATGCATGATCATTTCAATAGGTGTAGAAAGTACATTTGTCAACATTCAACACCCTTTTATGATAAAAACTCTCAACAAACTAATAATAAAATGCAGAATTAGTTTAACATATGAAAATTAATCAAGGTAATATACCATATTAATAGAATAAAAGAAAAACATCATTTCAATAAAAACAAAAAAAGCATCTGACAAAATTCAGTACCCAATCATGACACAAAGTCTTAGCAAACTAGGGATAGATGGGAGTTCTAGACATGATTAAGGTTTTCCGTGAGAAAGACAATAGCTAACATCATGCCCAGTGATGACAGTCTGAATGCTTAAACTCAGGAATAAGAAGCGTTGTCTGCTCTCACATTCTGTTCAACACTGTACTGGATGTCCTAGCCAAGTAATATGACTAGGAAAAGAAATAAAAATAATGCAGACTAAAAAGGAAGAAACTTTTTATTTGTTGACTGTCTGATCATGTACATAGAAAACCCTAACGAATCTCAAAGAAACTGCTAGAACTAAAATATAAGGCCACAAGATACAAAGCCAGTGTACCAAAATTAGTCATATTGTTATATCCTATCAATCAATTAACAATTGGAAAATGAATTTTTTAAATCTGTTTACAATAATATAAAAATTAAAAACTTAGAAATAAATTTAACAAAAGATTTGCAAGCACTGTACACTGAAAACTATAAAACATTGCTGAGCAAAATTGAAGATCTAAATCGATGGATAAATATTTTCATATTCATGGATTGGAAGATTCATTATTGTTAGAATTGTATTTCTCTCCAAATTGAATAGATTTGGCTCTATCCCAATCAAAATCCCAGCCATGTTTTTTTTTTTTGAGAAATGGATAAGCTGATTCCAGTATTGTTATGGAAAGTCAAAGGACATAGAATAGCCAAAACAATTTTGAAAAAGAAGAACATAGGTGGAGAACTTATGCTACATAATTTCAAGACTTTCTATACAGCTATAGGTAATCAAGACAAAGTAGCATTGGCATGAGAACAGATATATTGTTCAGTGGACTAGAATAAAGAGTGCAGAAGTACACACACCCCCCCACACACATACACATATACATGTATTTGGTCAGTTGCTTTAAATATTAAGGTAGTTCAACAGAAAGGATAGTCTTTTAAGTACATGATACTAGAACAACTGGTTATCTATACGGAACAAAATGAAGCTCTTTCCTTATCACACATAATATAGAAAATTAATAAGAGCTAAAATTAATAAATTCTAGAAGAAGAGATAGGAGAAAATATTTGCTCTACTGAGTTACACAACGATGTCTTGAATGGGACTCAAAAAATATGAACCTAAAATTTAGAAAGAAAAATGTTGAAACAGACTTCATCAGAATTAAAAACTTTTGTTGTTTGAAAGACACAGTTAAGGAAGGGAAGAGGCAAGCCACAGATTGGGAGAAAATGTTTTCAAAACATATATCTGACAAAGGCCTTTAATTCACAGTATATAAAGACCTCTTACAACTCAATAATAGTATGATAAAATGGCCAATTAAAAATAGGCAAAACTCTTGAACAGACATTGTGGACTATCCAGGTGGAAGTGTCTAGCTGGGTGGTGAGATCAGGAATATATATTTATATTTATATTTATATTTGAGAGGATATAGTTAGTTGTTAAAACCACGGATGAGATTGTGAAGGAAATATGTAGAGAGAACAAAAGGGAGAACCAGAAGGGACTTGTGTCATGAAAGCTAAACAAGATGAGTTTCAAAGAGGAAATGGTCAGTATTATCAAACCTACAGAAGACCAGTAAAATAAGTGCCTAGAAAGTGTCTATTGTTTTAGCAAGATTGGTGACTTTTCAAGGAATGGGTCTGAAGGAAAGAGGTGGAAACCAGATTATAGGGCTGTGAAGAGCACTGGGAGTTGAGGAAATGAAGAAAGGGAGGTCGTATGCCATCTCGGTTAAGCGCAGGGCCTCTGGAGCCAGGTGCTTGAGTTTCACTTCTTGCTTTTCCGCTTCCTAGCTGTGTGATCTGGGATGAGTTGACTTACCTCTCTGTGTAAAATAGAGATAATAATCATACCTACCTCATAGGTCGTTATAAGGATTCCAAAATTTAATATATATAAACTGTTTAGAACAGTGCCTGGCACAGAGTAATTGCTATATAAGTGTTAGTTGTTATTGTTATTATTATTACAGATTATTCTCTTGGAAAGTTTGAGACAGAAAGAAAAGAAATCTAGTTTGCTTTGCTGGAGGCAGGAAGGAGAGTCAAGGAGTGGGGGAGTTTAATAACATTTCTATGACTGGAAAAACCTAGGTCAAAGAAAAGCTGGAGATATAAAAGGGAGAAGTCAAAATAGATGACGTAAGGTTCCAGAGGAAGTGGGAGGAAACTGGACAAGGGCGATTGGGTGAAATACCTGCATCACTGAGGTTAGGGGTAAGATGGGCTCTGATAAATACCAGAATGTTGGGAGTATTACGATGACTTTGATTTTTGTCAATTAAAGTAAAAGGTAAGGTTGTATAAGGAAATGGGAGGAGGGAGTTTGTGGTGGAGAATGGTGGGTACTTGGGATCCCCAAGAGAAATGGGAGAAATTTGACCATGGACAAGTAAAATGTCTAAAGTCTTTTGCTTTGCAAACCTAAATATCACAAGGTTTTCCTTCTCCATGTCTCTTTGTACAAGGGGTTACATGTCATATAATTATTTTGAACTGAAGCACTTTGCCTTTATTTTGTAAAAAGAGTTTATACCCATGAGATAACTTGGAACAACCTGAGGTCTTGCAAAGCTATTCTTGAGAATCATTGAATCAACCTTCTTAACCCAAAAGAGGAAGACATGTAATAAAGATAAAACAAAATTTCAAAAATCTTAAGAGGTTGGAAATCATTAAATTGTGATTAAAAGGTTTTCTTTCTAATTCTTTGTCTATTTCACTAACATCGTATTTCAGCTTTTTAACAAAATGCAAAGATTTACCCCTGCCTAAGGAACCCTTACTTTTAAGTGTAGGAAGTAATTGTAGAAATTGTTAACAAGGAAAATTCTGTGATTTTTATAGTTCGAGTAACCTGCGTTTGGGAATAAGCAACAATTAACTTTTTTTTTTTAAATTTTAACAGTGATCCTTATGTGAGAGTGACGTTATATGACCCAGTGAATGGAGTTTTTACAAGTGTGCAAACGAAAACCATTAAAAAGGTTAGACTTCACAGTATTCAAAATTTTCAAAAATATACTTTGTTTTATTTTTATATGACAAAATATTAAAAAGTTAGTTATAATATGTTTATTGTCTTTTAGACTTTGAATCCAAAATGGAATGAAGAAATATTATTCAGAGTAAGTATGCATTTTATTTCATTATAACAACAAAGATTTTTCTGAGTAGGTTAGAATGATAAGTTCTCACTTACAGTATTCTTAAATGTATCTTATAAGAATTCGTAAAAATTTAAAAGACTTAAATCTAGGTATCCCCATTTTGACATGGCCCTGGAACCATTTATCTTATTATAAAAACATATGTAAGGTAATGAAGAGGTAAAGGATAATTGTAAACCTGGAATTATCTTATTCTAATTTAATTCTGATTTAGAGAACAGTCTTATTCAAATTTTGCAGATTTTGATTTTAAAGATGCAATATTTGTGTCTCTCCAGTCATTTGTTTATTTATTTATTTATTTTTGGCTATGTTGGGTGTTTGTTGCTGCACACAGGCTTTCTCTAGTTGCAGTGAGCGGGGGCTACTCTTTGTTGCAGTGCACAGGCTTCTCATTGTGGTTGCTTCTCTTGTTGTGAAGCATGGGCTCTAGGCACATGGGCTTCAGTAGTTATGGCATGCAGGCTCAGTAGTTGTGGTGCATGGGCTTAATTGCTCCACAGCATGTAGGATCTTCCCGGACCAGGGATCGAACCCATGTCTCCTGCATTGGCAGGCGGATTCTTAACCACTGCGCCACCAGGGAGGTCCCCAGTCATTTGTTAAATACACTGATCCAGGCAAGAGATGATGAAGGCCTACCAACAAGTGGATACATTTCTTCTTATACACCCTCCATTCACATTCCTTCCTTCCTCCTCACCCCGCCTCACTATCCCATAAGAGCAAACTCCAGTCAGCACTTACTTCAGGTTCCCAGGAGGGCCCTCAAACTGACAATGACATATTATGTATATGGGAACAATGATTCATATAACTATGGATTTCTCATCAGAAACTGTGATGAAACAGTGTAATTAAGGTAGCAAAGAAAAAAGAATAGTCAACTCCAAATTCTATATCTAACAAAAATATCCTTCAGGAATGACAGTGTGATAAAGGTATTCCAAGCTGAGGAAAAATAGAGAATTATACTTGGAAAACTAAATACTATTCTCTCAGTAATTGGTACGATAAGTAGACAAAAAATTCAGTAAAGATACAGAAGTCCTGAACAACACGATCAAATCAGTTTTATTTAATTGACATCTATAGACTTTCCACCCAACAGCAGCAGAACACACGGTCTTTAAAATTGCACATGGAATATTTACTGCGTACGCTGGGCCAAAACCCAAACCTCAACAATATTAAAAGAATTTAAATCATGCAAAGTATGGTCTCTGATTATAATGGAATTAAAGTACAATTAGTAACACAAAAATATCTGAAAAATCCCCAAATATTTGGAAGTTAAACAACACACTTCTAAGTAATCCATGAGTCAAATAAGAATTGTCAAGGGGAATTAGAAGATATTTTAACAGAATGAAATAAAAATACAGCATCAAATGGATAAAGAAGATGTTATATATATACACAATAGAATACTACTCAGCCATAAAAAAGAATGAAATAATGCCATTTGCAGCAACATAGATGGACCTAGAGATTATCATACTAAGTGAAGTAAGTCAGAAAGAGAAAGACAAATACCATATGGTATCATTTATGTGTGGAATCTAAAATATGACACAAACAAACTTATTTACAAAATAGAAACATAGAAAACAAACTTATGGTTACCAAAGGGGAAAGAGGGTGGAGGAGGGATAAATTAGGAGTTTGGGATTAGCAGATACAAACTACTATATATAAAACAGATAAAAAACAAGGTCCTACTACATAGCACAGGGAACTATATTCAGTATCCTGTAATAAACCATAATGTAAAAGAATATGAAAAAGAAAAAAATATATATATATATGAATCACTTTGCTGTACACCAGAAACTAACACAACATTGTAAATCAACTGTACTTCAGTAAAAAAAAAAAAAAAATCAAAATTTGTAGGATGCAGCTAAAGCAATGCTTAGAGAAAAATATATAGCATTAAATTATATTAGAAAAGAAGAAAGGTCTTGAACCATTAATCTAAGGTTCCACCTGAAGAAACTAGAAAGTAGCATCATTACAGAACCAACAGGCATTAAATGGAAAATAAGAGATATTATGAACAATTCTGTGCCCATAAATTCAATAACTTAGATGAAATGGACCAATTCCTTTAAAGACATATCCCATCAAAACTTTAGTAAGAAATAAATTACCTGAAAAGTTCTATATCTCTTAAAGAGATTGCATTTGAAGTTAAAAAACATCCAACAAAGAAGACTTTGAGCCCAGGTAGTTCCACTGGTTGAATTCTACCACGCATTTAAGGAATAAATAATTCCAATTCTATGCAATGTCTTACTGAAACTAGAAGAGGAAGGAACATTTCCCAATTTATTCATGAGGCCAGCATTACTCTGATACCAAAACCAGACCAAAGACTTTATAAGAACATTAAAACTGCAGACCATTAACCCTCATGATCATAGCCATTCTCTGGTAAGTTTATTAAATTGGGTGCCTTCCATTCTGAAAGGGCCAGTAATTTTTCCTCAAATTACCTGTGGACGTGGGTTTGCCTTTCCTGTCTGCAGAACCTCAGCCAGCACAATTATCTGGGGGCTTACAGAATTTGTGTTCATAGGGATGGAATCCATGCAACATTTCATCCTTCCAGGGGACCCAGTTCACAGAGAAGGAGGTGCAGGAATGGGCCCATGACCATGGGATCCATTGGTCACAGCATTTACCACACCATCCAGAAGCAGCCAGCCTCATAGAGCACTGGAATGGCCTACTGAAGGCACAACTGAAGCACCAATATGGAGGCAATACTCTGTAAATATGGGGTGCCAGTTTAATCATTTAAACCAAAGACCTAATATGAGACTGTGTTCACAACGGAAAGAATACACGGTCCAGGAACAAAGGAATAGAAGTAGGAGGGGCCCCACTTACCATCATTTCCAAAGACCCACTGGAGGACTGTGTGCTTCCTGTCTCTAGAACTGTGGGCTCTGCTGAGTTAGAGGTCCAAGTCCCCAGAGGGAGCACACTCTTTCTAGGGGACATATCAAGGGTTCCATTGAACTACAGTCTATACCTGCTGCCAGGGCACTTGGACTCCTTGTATCCAGGAACCAGCAGGTGATTGAGGCTATTATCTGGTTTCTGTAGGGACCAGACTGGAGAATTAAATGAGCATATTATAGGAACCACTCGTATATATCCTTTAGGTCTTTAATGGTGATACAAATCTATGACATTCCTACTAGGTTGCAGTATTTTTGTTTTTTAAACAGCTTTTTAAAGATATAATTAACATAACATACAATTCACCCACTCAAAGTGTACAATTCAGTGGTTTTTAGTATATTCACAGAGTTGTTCAACCATCACCAAACTCAATTTTAGAACATTTTCATCACCCCAAAAATAAACCCCATACCCACCATCTGTCACTCCTCATTTTCCCCCAGGATCTGCCCCTCTTCCCAGGCAACCTCCAATCTACTTTCAGCCTCTTAAAGAGATTTGCCTATTTTGGACATTTCATATAAATGATATCATATAATATGTGGTCCTTTGTATCTGGCTTCTTTCACTAAGTGTAATGTTTTCAAGGTTCAACCATGTTATAGCATGTATCAGTACTTAATTTCTTTTTATTGCCAAATAATATTCCATTATATGGTTAACCACACTATATTCATGCATCAGTTGGACATCTGAGTTGTTTCCACTCTTTAACTATTATGAATAATGGTGCTATGAACATTTGTATGCAAGTTTTTGTGTGGACATATATTTTCATTTGGGGAGTATGTATACCTAGGAGTAGGATTGCTGCATCGAATGAGAAACTGCCAAAATGTTTTCCAAAGTGGCTTTACCGTTTGACATTCCCACCAACAGAGTATGAGAGTTCTCACTTCTCCACATCCTTGACAACACTTGCTATTATCTGACTTTTTATCACAGCCCTCCTAGTGGGTGTGAAATGGTATCTTATTGTGGTTTTGATCTGCATTTCCCTGATGGCTAATGATGTTGTGCATCTTTTCATGAGCTTATTTTCCAGTTGTATATTTTCTTTAGAGAAATGTCTAGTCAGATCCTTTGCCCATTTTATAATTGGGTTATTTGTCTTTTTGTTACTGAGTTGTCATAGTTCTTTACATTTCTAGATACAAGTCCCTTGTCAGATACATGATTTGCAAAAATTTTCTCTCATTCTGTGGGTTGTCTTTTGAATTTATTGATGGTATCCTTGGAAGCACAAAAGTTTTAAGTTTTGATGATGTTCAGTTTCTCTTTTCTTTTGTTCCTTGTGCTTTTGTTGTCATATCTAGTCAGTATTGTTTTAGATTTACTATCTTCACCAGAGGGAGGACAGTTTCAAAGGCTTCCACTTGGCCTTCTCACTATGATAGCTCCTATCCCACAAGCCACGGATTCAATGTGGTGGTGGTAGTGAGGAGATCCAACTTCCAGTATATCAATCCCTACTGTACACTTGAAAACTAGGGAAATGACTACTGGGTGGATCCACAGAACTAGTGAACTCAGTATAAGCTGAACGTTAGACAGGACTCCATTTGTTTTCTGGTCTCTGTAAGTCCTTGCTTTAATATGGAAGACATAATGACGCTTTGGGTTTCTGTTTCCAGCAGTCCTCAGTATGTCTGATTATTCTTTCTCCCCAGTATACACTCACCCAAATAAGTGGCCATAGTCCTTTTGGAGGAGGAAGAGAGGAATCATTACAATATACATTTCCTGCAGTGATGCAGAGTCCTTCCTCCTATGGACTAGGTTACTTCTTCAGTCAATGGACTGTGGATCTGAAAATTGGCTCAGATTGGGGAACTGGATGAGGGATTGTGACTTTCCTTTTGTAATTGGGGCAGTTGTCCTTAGCCACTGCTTCTCCATTCTTCCTTCTTATAATTGTAGATGTTAAGCAGCACTTTTGTTGATCACCTGCCTATTTTGCCCCTTAGGGGCGCCGTGCTCTATACCCTACAGGTCAAGTCAGCTTCAGTGCCCCTCTTACGTGTTGGTCATTACAATAATTGTAGCCCCCTTGATTCTAGCAGTGAAATGTCACTGGCCAGCCTCTTACTGGAGAAGGGGAGGCTCATCACCATGCATGGCTATTAAGGAGCCCAGCTCTTTGACCACCTCTCCCACCCTCAGTCCTGGCATGCAGACGAGAGCCACCACTGCACTTCTGGGTGATGCTGCTGCCCCTCTTACCAGCACACACCTGATGACTGTGGTTCATGGTGCCCTCTGGGCCCTCGCATGGAACATAAGCATCTGGTAGGTATTTTGGCTTCATATTTTATATATATATATATTTTTTTTCTTTTAATTCTAGCGTGCCAACTTCCCTTGGCCTTTTTATTCCTTCCCCTACCATATGCCAGGGCAACTCAGGCATTTCCACTTGGCTCATTATTTTTTCAGGCTTCTAGGAGCCACTCTAGCAGCAACTTGGCCTCATCCCATGGGGTCCTTGACAGGATGTTCAATCCCTTGTCCTGAGAAAGTGCCTCCATGACAATGAATTCTTGCTTATGCAGTCTTATGTTTCTGCCCCTTTGATCAATCGTAGTCCCAGAGATATTCCTCTGGCTCCTGCCAGGACATGCTGTTTAATTCTTGACGCTTCTTCCAAATGTAATCGCTTTCATCCTGTATCAGACCCAGCTGGGATTTAACACTGATTATTATCTTGATAACCAGGGGAGAAGTGGGGGCAACTCCTGAGGAGAGAGTGTGGGGAGCAGCTTCTGCAATGTCATCCTGCATGTGGGAAGTGCCAGCTCTTATTACAGAGGGATGAGATACTCTACTCTGCAAGCTCTGAGGGTTCAGGGACCTGCGGAACCAAAATCCTCAGGAGCGTCCACCCAGATCCTCCTGTCCTGCACGTCAGGGTCCCAGGTTTTCCCAGCCAGGGCCCTGCCATTAACATAATAGACCCACAGTGACTGAGCATTTAAATGTCTCTGAGCTCTGCAACCTGTCAACTCTGACACTGCTCCTCAGTTTTGTCCTCTTTTCCACTTCAGGAGGTGCAGGCCTCTTTATACACTACCAAAGAGACCCTCTGTCTCTGATTTAACCTTTTGCTTTTGTTAACTGCCCTTATTTTCTCATTGTCTCTCTGTAAGTCATCAATAGTAGTAACTAGACAACTTCACTGTCCTTGTAGGTATTGTTCTCCCCTTACCTTTCAAGTGCGTTATACATCAAACTGGCAAGGGTGTCTCCCTCTACCAGGACATTTCCCTAGGACACCCCTGGAGAAGTCTTTAGGAATTGGACCACCATCTTCTGCCAGTGACTATATATGTCCCACATTCTGCTAAGGATGGGGAGATCCTTGCCAGGCAAGGATTGGACCACCATCTTCTGCCAGTGACTATATGTGTCCCACATTCTGCTAAGGATAGGGAGATCCTTGCCGGCCAAGTGAGTATGGGCTGGTCCTAAAACCCCACTACTCATACCATCTGTGTTGGTTTGGGCCCTCTAAGAAACAGACATCAAGATGGAATTAGATATGCAGGAGGTTTACTGGGGAAGCACCTGTGAAGGTCAGACAAGGAAGACACACAGATGGGAAGAACCTTCTCCTCATGATGCAGGCTTAACACCTGCTCAAGGAGAGGGGCGAAAGGATTGGGTAGGAAGAGCCTCACACTGCAGCACAGTTCTGAGAAAGTCTTGCCCAGGCTGATGGAGAGTTTCCCAGCAAAGGTTGTCTGTTAGAGAAGTCCTGTGTTGGGCAAGAGTGCCCAGTCTTTGAGAGAAAGCAAAGAGAACCCAATGGGTAGACTCAAAGGTACATGGTTAGCTGTGGCTGCCAATCAGCTATGCAGGTTCTCTTGAAAGAGATCTGAAAGTTATTAAAGTGGCTCAACTCTCTTATAATTGTGACATTTAAGGATGCATATTGTAATCCTTAGAGCTGTCACTAAGAAATTAAAATGAAATATTAGAGGTGAAAGTCCATTAAAGGAAATAAAATGGTGTACCAAGAAATACTTGATTAATAATTTTTTTAAAAAGGTGAAAGGGAAGAAAAGAGGAATAAAAAAATAGAAAAGAAATAGATGATAACAAACCATAAAGCAAACCATCTCAATAATTACAAAAAATCAAGATTCAACTGTATGCTGTTTACAGGAGACACATTTTGAGTATAGAGACACAGACAGGTTAAAAGTAAAAGTACAGGAAAAGGTATACCAGCACTAAGCCAACAAAACAATACCCTGATATGGCTGTATTATTATTAAATGAAGTAGACTTCAGGATGAAGAGTATTACCAGAGAGATTTCATGATCATAAAAGCATTTATTCATCAACAAGACATACAATCCTATGAATACACCTGATAGAAGAACAAAATTTTGAAGGAAAAATTGACAGAACTAACTAGAGAAATAAATCCAGAATAAAGATTTTGTCACTCCTCTCTCAATAATTGATAAAACAACTAGACCAAAAAACAAAAATCCAGTAAGTACATAAAAGATTTGAAAAACACTATCAATCAACTTAACCTGTTTGGCATGTATAAAACACTATATCTGATACAGCATACCTCAGAGATGTTGTGGATTCAGTTCCAGACCACCACAATAAAGTGAGTCACACAATTTTTTTGGTTTTCCAGTGCATATAAAAGTTATGTCTACACTATACTGTAGTCTGCTAAGTGTGTAATAGCATTATGTCTAAAAAAACTATACATACCTTAATTTAAAAATAATTTTTTATTGCTAAAAAATGCTAACCATCATCTGAGCCTTCAGGGAGTCATAATCTTTTTGCAATAGTAGCATCAGAGATCACAGACTCCATGACAATGGTATCATAATATAATAATAATGAGAAATTTTGAAATGTTGGGAGAATTGTTAAAGTGTGACATAGCGACACAAAGTGAGCAAGTGCTGTTGGAAAATGGCACCAGTGAACTCACTTGACACAGGTTTTCCACAAACCTTCAATTTGTACAAAACGCAATATCTGTGAAACAATAAAACAAAGTATGCCTGTACCTGAAGAATATACGTTCTTTTTATATGCCCATGGAACATTCACCAAGATGACCGTATATTGGGCCATAAAACAAGTCTGAATGTGTTTAAAAGGCTTGAGATTCTATAGAATATATTCTCTGATTACAACAACCTTTAAATAGAATTCTGGAATGTATATCTGGGATATATATTATACATGTATATATGGATATATCAATATATCTAAAAAATCCATAAATATTTGGAAATTAAACAATGTATTTTAAATAAGCCACGATCAAAAAGAAAATCATAAGGAAATTTAGAAATCATTCTAACTGATTGATAATTAAAGCATAACATATCAGAATATAGGATGAGCTAATTCAGTGCTTGGAAATGTACATCTTTATATGCTTATATACAAAAGAAAAAGAATTTAAAATCGATGATCTAAGTTTCTACCTTAACCAAAAAATAAAAAATAAAAAGTAGAGGGAAGGAAATAAGAATGGAAGTCAATAAAATAGAAAATGGATAAAAAGGAGAGAAAATAAATTAAACTAAAGGTGGTTCTTTGAAAAAATTAATAAAATTGCTATACCATAGCAAGCCCTAATAAGAGAGAAGGAAAACTCAGGGCTTCCCTGGTGGCGCAGTGGTTAAGAATCCGCCAGTCAATGCAGGGAACATGGGTTCAAGCCCTGGTCCGGGAAGATCCCACATGCCGCGGAGCAACTAAGCCCGTGTGCCACAACTACTGAGACTGCGCTCTAGAGCCCGTGAGCCACAGCTACTGAGCCCCCGTGCCACAACTGCTGAAGCCTGCGCGCCTAGAGCCCGTGTTCCGCAGCAGGAGAGGCCGCCACAGTGAGGAGCCTGCACACTGCAACGAAGGAGTGGCCCCTGCTCACTGCAGCTGGGGGGGCCCCGTGCGCAGCGGCGGAGACCCGACGCACCCAAAAGTAAATAAAGTAATTAATTAATTTTAAAAAGGAGGAAAAAAATGGAGAAAGAAAACTCAAATGACCAATATCAGGGATGAAAGAAATATCAAAGTGTGGGTAGAAGTAGATAATATGGTTATCCATTAGAGGAATTAAAATTGTAATTAAAATCTTAAAAATTTTAATTTAAAACTGTAATTAAAAATCTTCCCATTATTTTTTACTATCTTGATTTTTTATTAGAAAGGATACTTGAAAGTCGGTACTACTCTTGAGTTAGAGATGTTACTACAAAAATAAGAAAGAAGGCCATTTGTAGATGATAAACCTGGCTCAGTACTTTACTGCCTTTTACTCATTGTTTCTTTTACTATAATTTCACTGTTGCCAAATGTTTTAGCCAGTATTCCTCTATTCTGGGATCATAGGCCGTGCATTTATTTTAATCAGAAATTTACAAATTTATTGCAAGGGTAACTAGATAAATTTTTGTGGATCAATGCTAATTCATCACAGCTAGATACAGAAAACACATGGCGATTTAATACTTGCTGTACAAAGGACATAATTATGTGGGGTCCTCTCTTTTCTTCTTGTCATTTATATCATTATTTATACATAGCACAAAATGTTTTCCATTGAATGTATTCACATAAAAATGTCTATTGAGATAACATAGTACAGTAAAATGTTGATTATTGGGCATTCAGCCAAATGGAAATTGTGGCCAGAAGTTGAAGGGAGCCTTTATATCTTTGAGAAAACGTGAAGTTCGAAGAAAGTCTTTTGTGGAGAACTGTTACTGGTAGATTAACAAACAGGGGAGACTCCAAATTGAAGTTAATGCTCAATAGAAAATTATAGTAAAATCTACACTTATAGTTGCTCATATGAGACCAAGGGAGGCAAGTTATCAGGAGGGAAAAAAGTTTGACACATTAGGAGCAATGTACACATTATATAATCTGTGCATCAGCATAGTGTATGAGTATCTGAAAAAAAACAGCCCCACTTCATTCCCTGTACACCCATGGTGCTCAGTTTATATCTTTAGTATTCATACTCATCATATTATATTTACAAAATGTGTATATGTTCATGAATATATTAGTATTATGTTACAGAAGCAACATAACTTGTACACCACAGATATTTTTAGAAAGAGAAATAAAAATCAGCCATAATTTAACCTCCATAATGCCACCACTGATTGTGTGATAGTCTGGTATTTTTTCCTATGTATTTTTATCCATGTATTTATACTCCTCCACCTCTGCATACACAAGAAGAATTTGTGTGATATTTTTTCCCAGTCACTTTGCTAATGCTTATTAATGTGAGGCCACAGTCCCTACCCTCAGCGAAGCTTACTGTCTGCTGTGGACCCCTATAAACTAGTTTCTCAAAAGAATTACCAATGTGCTGAGACTTGTCAAGGGAAAACACTGGGTGCTAGGGAGTGAGTATCAGGGGATATTAGAGACTTGAGGGGATTCTCTCAATGTAGGGTATTTAGGGAAGGCCCTTCTGAAGTGTATCATTTAGGATGCTTTCAGCTTCAAGTAATCCTAGCCTCTCTGGGATTCTCTTGCCTTTCTGTCCATGGTCACAAGAAGCTTGCAGCAGTTCCTAATGACATAGCCTCCCATGATGATGCCCAGAGGTAGAAAAGGGAGAATGTTTCCTCACATGTCTCTTTTAAAAAGTGAAGAACCCTTTTCCAAAAGTTTCCCTAGGAGACTTTGATTCATATCTCTTGGGCCGGAATTATGTTGTGTGTGTATTTCTAACCCAGTCATTAGTAAAGAGAGTGGAATTACCGGGAGGCTTAGAGGAATCAGAAGTCAGCTCCTGGGTGGGTGGGGTCGGGGTAGGGAGTAGCTGCCTGTATCCCTGACACACATTATCATCCATTATTTGAATAAAATCAGAATTCTGTTAGCTAGGAAGAAGGCTGGGGTGCCCCATAAATAAAGCACTAAGTAAGGTATGGTGTAGCCGTATAATGAAATCCTCATCAGCTGTTTAAAAAGAGACAGAGGTATATGTATTGATAGGATGTTAAGTTTCAAAATATATTAAATGAAGGAACAAAGGTGCAAAACATTGTATATATGATGCACCTTTTTGTGTAAAAACAGAACAGCTTTCTCACACGCTGGTATTTGCAAAAAATACTTCTAGAAGGACCAAGAAACTGTTCACAGTATTTTCTCTGAGGGTGGGGAAAGGGTGAGAGATTTATAATTCACTATACTGAATATCTTTTTTTTTACTGTTTGGGTTTTCTCCCCATGGCTGTGTATCTATAATTCATTTTTATATTTGTTGATAAGCAATAACTGTATAGAGAAACAAATTAGAAAGACATAAAATATGTAGATAAAAATGCAAAGATAGTTTCTATTTATATAATGCTTAAAGCTTGTAAAAATACTTATCTAGTTCATTTTACTTTTTATACAGTTTTTATTTTAAAATCTACTTACCACATATGTCCGCACAAAAACTTGTACATGAATACTTATAGCATCATTATTAATTATAGTCAAAAAGTAGAAACAACCCATAGGTCCATCAATAAATGAATGGATAAACAAAATGGGGTATATACATACAGTGGGATATTATTCAGTTATAGAAAGAATGAAGTACTGATACATGCTACAACATGGGTGAACCTTGGACACATTATGCAAAGTAAAAGAAGCCAGTTACAAAAGACCACATATTGTAAGATTCCCCTCATGTTAAATGTCTGTAATAGACAAATCTATAGAGACAGAAAATATATTAGAGGTTGTCTGAGACTGAGGAAGTTGGGAAATCAGGAGTGACTGCTCAAGGGCATGGGGCTTCTTTGTGAGGTGATGAAAATGTTCCAGAATTGCGAGGGTGGTTGCATACTCTGTGAATATACTAAAAACCATTGAATTGTGCATTTTCAGTGGGTCAGTTACATGGTATATATATTATATCTTTATAAAGCTTTTTAAAAAGTATGACTGCATTGTTTTTTTTTCCTGCAACCACCAGCATAATTTCCGGAAGCATTACTTCAGGTTCTTTATGAATACCAGAGAATAAATTGACATTTGTCAATACCTTTGTCCTTCTTTGAGAATTTGGTTACTCCTCTGGAAAGTGTTTTTTTCCTCTACTCTTTTATGCATTTATAGACTTAGACATTTTTCAAAAAACCTATCTCAATATTTTTATTTTTGTTTCTTCTTCTTACACCTTTCCTATAAATATGACCCTGTAAACTCTATTTTTATGACCATAGCTTTACTCCTATTTTTAATAAATTTTAAAAAAATCATCTCATCAAAGAATTCACACATAGCTTTAAAATGAGATAGTATAAAGGGGCTTATAATGAAAAGCAATAGACTCTGGTGCCCCAACCTCTCCCCTCCTATTCCTGCTTCCCAGAAGGAACCCCTCTTTAACTGTTTCTGTTTGTCATGCTGGTCCTTATTCCCATTCTGCTGAATAGCTCACACATCCCTGTCCCAAACTGACTTCCAGCTATGATAGATGAGTAGATCGCCAACTTATATTTGGCCAGTAGTTTGGCCCCTCATAGGAGTCTAGGTTGAAAATCATGTTTCCTCAGAAACTTGAAGACAGTGCTTTGTCAACTTTGAGCATGATATCGCTATTGAAAAGGCTGCTTCTTGTTCCTTTGGGGGTGATCCTTCTCTCGCTGTGAAAAATGTGATGATTTATCTTTACCCTGGTGTTTTAAAATTTCACAGTACTATACCTTGTGTGTACAGTGTCATTGTATTGGACCTTTGATAAGCATTTCAATTTAAAGAGTACTGTTTCCCTTCAGCTCTGAAAATTTTCATGTGAATAATTTCTTTAATAATTTCCTTCCCTCTGTTTGTATTATCGTTTGGGGATTCCAGCTAGTTGGGTGCAGGGTTACCTAGACTGATTCTTATCTTTCTCAGTCAGAATTCCTCATGTGAACCACAGAACACAGAAAATGATTTGAGTGATAGTTTCCTCACATATTCCAAGGATGGTCTTACTGAGTACCATCCTAGATATATGAGATAAGTCAATAGATAACATACAGTAAATGTCTTAGGACAGGAGTCAGCAAACTTTTTCATAAAGAGCCAGGTAGTAAATATTTTAGGTGTCACACAGGCAGGAGACAAAAACTGAGGCTACTGTGTAGGTACTTATATAGCCATTTAAAAGGTAACCATTCTAAAATGTAAAAAAAAATTATTATGGGCTGTTAAAAAAAAAAAAAAAGCAAGTAAGTGCCTGACTGGCTTTGGTCCATAAGCTGTAACTTACTTAACCTCTGTTTTAGGGCATTAGGGCTTAATTCTTTCACTGAATCTGTTCAGAAAATCCTCTTTTTATTTTCTCTCATATTTTCCTTCAGCTTAGCTTTTTGCTCTACATTTTGGGAGATTTCTGCAAATTTATCTAAAATTGCTTATGTTTGAATTCAACAGTTATTTTTAGTTGCAACACCACTCTTCGCCTCTTTTTATAGTGCCCTATTTTAGCTGTATGGATGCAAGACTTTCCCAAATTTTTCTAAGGATATACCTTACAGTTTTTAAAGGTGTTTCTTAAGTATCTCTTTTCTTTGGGGACAGTTTTTCTGTTTATACATCTGTGATCTCTGCTAATCATCTATTGCTTCTATATATGAAAAGCCTAAACATTCAACAATTACATGTTACATTTTTAGTTATTTATATTTTATATATTAAAACTGATGGTTGAAGGAGATGCAGGTGCTGCTGTTGAGAGAGCACGTGCTCGGGGAGCAGGTGCGCACAAAAATGCTGTAGGGATCCATGGGATGACAGGCTGAGCTCTAATAGCATCTGCTACAGAGCTCTAAAGCCTCATGATTAAAACGGGGGCTACAGCTCCAAAATCGATAGAGCAAGGAGGATCAGAGAGTGAGACATGAGATGCTCTGTGGCTTTTTCCAGACTGCTCTGAACGTCTGTGGGAGGCAAGCCAATCTGAACACTTCCCTGCAGCACTGCAACCTGGAGCTGAGAGAAACCCCTTGCCCTCGGCTGTGGAGTTGTGATGAGCTGTGAGACTGACAGGGTCTTGTTGCTCCAGCCGGGTGTCAGGCCTGAGCCACTGAGGTGGGAGAGCCGACTTCAGGACACTGGACCACCAGAGACCTCCTGGCCCCACATAATATCAATCAACGAGAGCTCTCCCAGAGATCTCCATCTCAACGCTAAGACCCAGCTCCACTCAACGACCAGCAAGCTCCAGTGCTGGACACCCCATGCCAAACAACGAGCAAGACAGGAACACAACCCCACCCATTACCAGAGAGGCTGCCTAAAATCATAATAAGTTCACAGACACCCCAAAACACACCACCGGATGTGGTCCTACACACCAGAAAGAGAAGATCCAACCTCATTCACCAGAACACAGGCACTACTCCCCTCCACCAGGAAGCCTACACAACCCACTGAACCAACCTTACCCACTGGGGGCAGGCACGAAAAACAACAGGAACTACAAACCTGCATCCTATGAAAAGGAGAACCCAAACACAGTAAGTTAAGCAAAATGAGAAGACAGAGAAATACACAGCAGATGAAGGAGCAAGGTAACAACCCACCAGACCAAACAAATGAAGAGGAAGTAGGCAGTTTACCTGAAAAAAAATTCAGAGTAATGATAGTAAAGATGATCCAAAATCTTGGAAATAGAATGGAGAAAATACAAGAAACGTTTAACAAGGACCTAGAAGAACTAAAGAGCAAATAAACAATGATGAACAACACAATAAATGAAATTAAAAATTCTCTAGAAGGAATCAATAGCAGAATAACTGAGGCAGAAGAACGGATAAGTGACCTGGAAGATAAAATAGTGGAAATAACTGCAGCAGGGTAGAATAAAGAAAAAAGAATAAAAAGAATTGAAGACAGTCTCAGAGACCTCTGGGACAACATTAAACACACCAACATTTGAAGTATGGGATCCCAGAAGAAGAAGAGAAAAAGAAAGGGACTGAGAAAATATTTGAAGAGATTATAGTTGAAAACTTCCCAAATATGGAAAAGGAAATAGTCAATCAAGTACAGGAAGCACAGAGAGTCCCATACAGGATAAATCCAAGGAGAAACATGCCAAGACACATATTAATCAAACTATCAAAAATTAAATACAAAGAAAAATTATTAAAAGCAGCAAGGGAAAAGCAACAAATAACATACAAGGGAATCCCCATAAGGTTAACAGCTGATCTTTCTGCAGAAATTCTGCAAGCCAGAAGGGAGTGGCAGGACATATTTAAAGTGATGAAAGGGAAAAACCTACAACCAAGATTACTCTACCCAACAAGGGTCTCATTTAGATTTGATGGAGAAATTAAAACCTTTAGAGACAAGCAAAAGCTAAGAGAATTCAGCACCACCAAATCAGCTTTACAGCAAATGCTAAAGGAACTTCTCTAGGCAAGAAACACAAGAGAAGGGAAAGACCTCCAAAAACAAACCCAAAACAATTAAGAAAACAGTAATAAGAACATACATATAAATAATTACCTTAAATGTAAATGGATTAAATGCTCCAACCAAAAGACATAGACTGGCTGAATGGATACAAAAACAAGACCCATATATATGCTGTCTACAGGAGACTCACTTCAGACCTAGGGACTGAAAAGTGAGATTGAAAGTGAGGTCATGGAAAAAGATATTCCATGGAAATGGAAATCAAAAGAAGGCTGGAGTAGCAATTCTCATATCAGACAAAATAGACTTTAAAATAAAGACTATTACAAGAGACAAAGAAGGACACTACATAATGATCAAGGGATCAATCCAAGAAGAAGATACAACAATTGTAAATATTTATGCATCCAACATAGGAGCACCTCAATACATAAGGCAAATGCTAAAAACCCTAGAAGGGGAAATTGACAGTAACACAATCATAGTACGGGACTTTAACACCCCACTTTCACCAATGGACAGATGATCCAAAATGAAAATAAATAAGGGAACACAAGCTTTACATGATACATTAAACAAGATAGACTTAATTGATATTTGTAGGACACTCCATCCAAAAACAACAGAATACACTTTCTTCTCAAGTGCTCATGGAACATTCTCCACAATAGATCATATCTTGGGTCACAAATCAAGCCTTGGTAAATTTAAGAAAATTGAAATCGGATCAAGTTTCTTTTCCAACCACAACGCTATAAGACTAGATATCAATTACAGGAAAAAAACTGTAAAAAATACAAACACATGGGGGCTAAACAATACACTACTAAATAACCAAGAGATCACTGAAGAAATCAAAGAGGAAATCAGAAAATACCTAGAAACAAATGACAGTGAAAACACGACAACCCAAAACCTCTGGGATGCAGCAAAAGCAGTTCTAAGAGGGAAGATTATAGCAATACAATACTACCTCAAGAAACAAAAATCTCACATAAACAACCTAAACTTACACCTAAAGCAATTAGAAAAAAAGGACCAAAAAACCCCAATGTTAGCAGAAGGAAAGAAATCATAAAGATCAGATCAGAAATAAATGAAAAAGAAACAAAGGAAATGATAGCAAAGATCTATAAAATTAAAAGTTGGTTCTTAGACAAGATAAATGAAATTGATAAACCATTAGCCAGACTCATCAAGAAAAAAAGGGAAAAGACTCAAATCAATAGAATTAGAAATGAAAGGGAGAAGTAACAACTGACACTGCAGAAATACAAAGGATCATGAGAGATTACTATGAGCAACTGTATGCCAATAAAATGAACAACCTGGAAGAAATGGACAAATTCGTAGAAAAGCACAACCTTCTGAGACTGAACCAGGAAGAAATAGAAAATATACACACACCAGTCAGAAGCACTGAAATTGAAACTGACTTAAAATCTTCCAACAAACAAAAGCCCAGGACCAGATGGCTTCCCAGGCGAATTCTATCAAACATTTAGAGAAGAGCTAACACCTATCCTTCTCAAACTCTTCCAAAATATAGCAGGGGGAGGAACACTCCCAAACTCATTCTATGAGACCACCATCACCCTGATACCAAAACCAGACAAAGATGTCACAAAAAAACTACAGGCCAATATCACTGATGAACATAGATGTCAAAATCCTCAACAAAATACTAGCAAACAGAATTCAACAGCACATTAAAGGATCATACACCATGATCAAGTGGGGTTTATCCCAGGAATGCAAGGATTCTTCAATGTATGCAAATCAATCAATGTGATACACCATATTAACAAATTGAAGAATAAAAACCATATGATCATCTCAATAGATGCAGAAAAAGCTTTCAACAAAATTCAACACCATTTATGATTAAAAAACCCCAGTAGAAAGTAGGCATAGAGGGAACTTACCTCAACATAATAAAGGCCATATTTGACAAACCCACAGCCAACATCGTTCTCAATGGTGAAAAACTGAATCCATTTCCACTAAGATCAGGAACAAGACAAGGATGCCCACTCTCACCACTATTACTCAACATAGTTTTGGAAGTTTTAGCCACAGCAATCAGAGAAGAAAAAAAATAAACGGAATCCAAATTGGAAAAGAAGTAAAACTGTCACTGTTTGCAGATGACATGATACTATACATAGAGAATCCTAAAGATGCCACCAGAAAACTACTAGACCTAATCAATGAATTTGGTAAAGTAGCAGGATACAAAATTAATGCACAGAAATTTCTTGCATTCCTGTACACTAATGATGAAAAATATGAAAGAGAAATTAAGGAAACACTCCCATTTACCATTGCAACAAAAAGAATAAAATAGCTAGGAATAAACCTACCTAAGGAGACAAAAGACCTGTATGCAGAAAACTATAAGACACAAATGAAAGAAATTAAAGGTGATACAAACAGATGGAGAGATATACCATGTTCTTGGATTGGAAGAATCAACATTGTGAAAATGGCTCTACTACCCAAAGCAATGTACAGATTCAGTGCAATCCCTATCAAGCTACCAATGGCATTTTTCACAGAACTAGAACAAAAAATTTCACAATCTGTATGGAAACACAAAAGACCCCGAATAGCCAAAGCAGTCTTGAGAAAGAAAAACAGAGCTGGAGGAATCAAGCTCCCTGACTTCATACTATACTACAAAGCTACAGTAATCAAGACAGTATGGTATTGGCACAAAAACAGAAAAATAGATCAGTGGAACAGGACAGAAAGCCCACAGATAAACCCATAGACATATGGTCACCTTATCTTTGATAAAGGAAGCAAGAATATACAGTGGAGAAAAGACAGTCTCTTCAATAAGTGGTGCTGGGAAAACTGGACAGCTATGTGTAAAAGAATGAAATTAGAACACTCCCT
Organism: Balaenoptera musculus; assembly: GCF_009873245.2. NCBI lineage: Eukaryota > Metazoa > Chordata > Mammalia > Artiodactyla > Balaenopteridae > Balaenoptera > Balaenoptera musculus. The sequence goes on from NC_045786.1 coordinate 77,816,105, forward strand.
AACAGTGTATACAAAAGTAAACTCAAAATGGATTAAAGACCTAAATGCAAGGCCAGACAGGATAAAACTCTTAGAGGAAAACATAGGCAGAACACTCTGTGACATAAATCACAGCAAGATCCTTTTTGACCCACCTCCTAGAGAAATGGAAATGAAAACAAAAATAAACAAATGGGACCTAATGGAACTTAAAAGCTTTTTCACAGCAAAGGAAACCATAAACAAGATGAAAAGACAACCTTCAGAATGGGAGAAAATATTTGCAAATGAAGCAACTGACAAAGGATTAATCTCCAAAACATACAAGCAACTCATGCAGCTCAATATCATAAAAACAAACAACCCAATCCAAAAATGGGCAGAAGACCTAAATAGACATTTCTCCAAAGAAGATATACAGATTGCCAACAAACACATGAAAGGATGCCCAACATCACTAATCATTAGAGAAATGCAAATCAAAACTACAATGAGGTATCACCTCACACCGGTCAGAATGGCCATCATCAAAAAATCTACAAACAATACATGCTGGAGAGGGTGTGGAGAAAAGGGAACCCTCTTGCACTGTTGGTGGGAATGTAAATTGATCCAGCCACTATGGAGAACAGTATGGAGGTTCCTTAAAAAACTAAAAATAGAACAACCATATCACCCTGCAATCCCACTACTGGGCATATACCCTGAGAAAACCATAATTCAAAAAGAGTCATGTACCACAATATTCATTGCAACACTATTTACAATAGCCAGGACATGGAAGCAATCTAGGTGTCCATCGACAGATGAATGGATAAAGAAGATGTGGCACATATATACAATGGAACATTACTGAGCCATAAAAAGAAACAAAATTGAGTTATTTATAGTGAGGTGGATGGACCTAGAGTCTGTCAAACAGAGTGAAGTCAGAAAGAGAAAAACAAATACCGTATGCTAACACATATATATGGAATCTGAAGAAAGAAAAAAAATGGTTCTGAAGAACCTAGGAGCAGGACAGGAATAAAGATGCAGACGTAGAGAATGGACTTGAGGACATGGGGATGGGGAAGGGTAACCTGGGACGAAGTGAGAGAGTAGTGCTGACAAATATACACTACCAAATGTAAAATAGATAGCTAGTGGGAAGCAGCCACATAGCACAGGGAGATCAGCTCGGTGCTTTGTGACCACCTAGAGGGGTGGGATAGGGAGGGTGGGAGGGAAATGCAAGAGGGAGGGGATATGGGGATATATGTATACGTATAGCTGACTCACTTTGTTATACAGCAGAAACTAACACACCATTGTAAAGCAATTATACTCCAATAAAGATGTTAAAAACAAACAAACAACTGATGGTTGCATTATTGTTGAACCTCTACCTGAAATCAGATACAAAGAGAAACTCTTTAATGTGTGTGTGTCTGTGTGTGAGTGTGTTTACCAGAGGTTTAGGTGCCATAGGAATATTCTCTCATTTGGTCCATTGACCTCTTTGCTTCAACATTCTGTTCTTTTAATAGTTTTCAGTTTCTTCAGAAGCCTGCTTTCATCCCCACTTCATCTCCCTACTAGGGAGGTATGGAAGTTGCTTGCCTGCTGGTGGCCCTTGCATGTGCATATGATCTTTGCTGTGATGCTTTAATACCTTTTACAAACTCCTTTGCTATTATGAAAATAGGATCTTAAGAGGGAGAGGATTAATATTTGTGTTCAGGCTGCCATTTTGCATTAGAATTCTCACCACATGTTTTAAATTGTATTCTTGCACTTAGTGTGTGCCTTTGATATAACCCCCCTCAAAAAACAAGTAACCAAGTCTTTTATGGTGTTTTTATAATTCAGTAGAGAGCTATTACATATTATTAACTTCATAAATGGAAGAATGTAGTCAGTTTTTTAATAACTGGAAACGGAGGAGGGGGAGTGATGGGAGGTAAGACTTCAGGGCGGAGTTGACGTTTGAGCTGAGGCTTGAACAAGAGGTAGAATTTGGACGTGTCGAGCTGAGAAGGTGTTGCACATGGAGAGACCTTAGCATGTACAGAAGTACGGATCAGAAAGTGCAGTAAGCAGTGATTAGACTGTTTCTAGTGTGATTAGAGCATAGGGTGTATGTGTATTTGGGTTGGCAGGGGACAGTTACAGGACACAAGGCTGGAAAGGCAAATTGGACTCAGATCAGGAAGCACCATTCCATGCTCAGGCATTTGAATATTACTCTTTAGGCCACTGGGAACAGCTTTTGAGTAGGGCAGTAAAGATGGCCTAAGCTATCTTTTAGGTAGGTCACTCCAGTTGAAATAGAAAAGGTAGATTTAAAAGGTAAGATAGTTGAGGTAGAGCATCCTGTTAGGAAGCTATTAATTATAGTCTGAACCAGGACAGCAGAGGCCTATTCAAGTCACATATATCTATTTTCTTAGCAGTATTCATTGAACATCTATATTATCTGACAGGTATTTTGTTAGACATTGAGACTTTTTATTTTTTCCCTCGAAATATTTTTCATGTTCTTGTCTCCCTCCCTAGTCTCACTGGGACCATCACAGGCAAAGCTCTCATCACTTCATACCTGAGTTACTAGAGCCACAGTCTCTGTGGACTCCAGGGTCTCTCTCTAGTCCAATTTATTTCGTGTATCACTGACAAAATAATATTTACATATTTACATATGTAAATGTTTATTATTTACATATTACATGTGTTAGCATACGGTATTTTTTTTTTGTAGATCATTTACATATGATCTACATCGTATCAGTTTTTCATTTAAAAGCTTAATTTTCTTCCATACCAATCAAGTCTTAATTCCTTTTCTGGATATCAGTGCCCTCAGTCTGGCTCTACCCTGACTAACCAAATTTTTCTTACCACTTTCTAACACAAAAATGTTCTTATCAGTTGATCTCCTTACAGCATGCTCATTCTGCCCCCATGCCTTTCCTCCTGCGATCTCCTTGCTGTGAATATTATCTATATTTTCTTATTCAGATTCTTCCCATCTTTCAAGTCTTAGCTCAAGCGTCATCTCCTCCCCAAAATTTCCTCTATATCCTCCTAGAAAAGATTATTGTCTTAACACTGTTTTTTCTATCCCCGTGGCATATCTGGCCCTTAATTGGGGCTTCCGTCCTCATAGTTGCCCCCTGGTTACAATATGACTGTAGGGGTGCCAGCTGTCCTAACCAAGTTCCACACAGGAAAAAGAAGTACAAAGGGCAAAAGCGACATCTCTCCCAGCTGAGTCAGCCCCATTTAAAGAGCTCTCCCAGGAACTTCCCTGGTGGCTCAGTGGTTAAGAATCCGCTTGCCAATGCAGGAGACATGGGTTTGAGCCGTGGTCCGGGAAGATCCCACATGCCGCAGAACAACGAAGCCTGTGCACCACAGTTTCTGAGCCTGTGCTCTAAAGCCCACGAGCCACAACTACTGAGCCCATGTGCCACAACTACTGAAGCCCACGCACCTAGAGCCCGTGCTCCGCAACAAGAGAAGCCACCACAATGAGAAGCCCGCGCACCACAACGAAGAGTAGCCCCCACTCGCTGCAACTAGAGAAAGCCTGCGTGCAGCAATAAAGACCCAATGCAGCTAAAATTAATTAATTAATTAATTTTTTAAAAAAGAAAAGCATAGTCAATCTTTAAAGAAAGAAAGAAAGAAAGAGCTCTTCCAGAAGTCCCACCCAGTGACTGCTGCTAGGTTGGCCTCTTTGGTTGCCCCCGGGTGCAAGGGAACTTTTTTTAGAGAGTCTTATTGAGAGTCTCAATGTTGAACAAGTCCAGAGGGCACTGTTCGCATAGAAAACAATACATAAAATAGAATGGAGTGTTCCATATTTTGATCTGGGTGATGATGACACAGTAAACATGTATGAAAAGTCATCAAGCTGTATATTTAAGGTTAGTAAACTTTATACTTTACTGAATTTATGTTATACTTCAATTAAAAAAAATTAATGCCCCTCTCCCCAAGAGTTGTGCAGTGTGGTGACCCCGGGCACTTGTTGCAGGTAAAATTAGGATTATGTTCTCAGAAGAACATAAGGGAGAGTGGACACTGGGTTAGGTATCTCTATATCTTTGTCACACATATAGGGCTTTTTTCTGAAGGCTGTCGGTACTTTTGACATGTAAACCAAAGTTTTAAAATATCTCAGTATTTAATGTAGTATATTTATCATAGAGAAAATACCAACTTAAATGTGAGAATGTTTCATACATCATCTTAACCTCTGGTATAACAAATTATTAAAGATTTTCTTTGTGTTTGATATTTAGTAGATATTAACTTGATATTGAAACATTTCAGCAAAAATGAAAGCATTGGCTTTGAAAAATAAATTGCTGCATGTTAATTTTACTCGTGCTATAAGATATAAACAGTAAGTGAAAACTCAGTGTATACTTTTTGACTGCTTTTGTACTTTATATAGTATAAACAAGATTGGTTTTATCAAGTCAGTACTAAAAGGATTCAGAACACTAGTCTCCATAAAATCAACATCCACTTTGGGTATTTCTAACCTGATAAATAAAAAGTGAGTACATAAAATTGATAATAAGTTAAAATCTAATCTGTATTTTTAAGTGCTTGTAAATATGTAATATTTTGAAATTTTATCTCACTTTCAGGAATTTCTTGGAGGTCTAGTGGTTAGGACTCTGGGCTCTCACTGTGGAGGGTGTGGGTTTGATCCCTGGTCGGGGAACTAAAATCCCATAAACCGTGTGGCCAAAAAAAAAAAGAAATTTTATCTTACTTTCTTTTATTCTATTTTAGAAAAAATGGAAAAATAAGCAACCAAATCCACTTTGTCGTTATGGAAATATTACTAGAAAATGGGTGACTTGTGACTGGTCTGAGCTTTGTATATATTAAGTATCTTGTGTAGTTTAAAATATATTGTAAGTAACAGGAATTAGGAAATGGTAACATTTTCAAGCATTTATTTCTCAGTGTTTGTGGGTTGATGTTCACTTTTTTTAAATTAAAAGTATAGTTGATTTACAATGTTGTGTTAGTTTTTGGTGTACAGCAAAGTACACACACACACACATACACACACACACATATGATTTTTCAGATTCTTTTCCATTATAGGTTATTACAAGGTATTGAATATAGTTCCGATGTTCACTTGTTTTTTTCTTACTTAGGTTCACCCTCAGCAGCACCGGCTTCTTTTTGAAGTGTTTGATGAAAATCGATTGGTGAGTTCTGTTGAACGAGTGTAAAATGTGAAGCAAGGGTATATTTCAGTAGAGCAGCAAGGAAAAGTGGGCTGGGTATCTGTGAGGTGAGGGATGCTTTTGGGGTGGTTATGGAGACTCTGGGCAAAATGGTGGACAGATAGATTTTTTTTTTCCCTCTTTCCTGGTGCTACTCTCTACCCTTCTATTCTCCCAGGCACCTCTTGTGATTGTCAGTTCTCAGCAGATTCACGGTCTTCCTCAAGGCCTGACGTGGCAGGAGATGCAGGAAAGGCAGCCTCTTTGTCTGGCCTTCCCTCACACTCATCCTTGTACCCTGGTCGGTAGTCCCAGGCTCAGGAGCCTTCCCCTCCTCACTCCAGTGGATTTCTTGGGGTTACCTGTATCCAGTTATGACATCCCATCCTCTCCCTTATCCCCACCATTCTACAAAGGAAAGCTATCCTCTCTACACCGATGAAGTAAAGTCCTCTGAAAGTTTGCCAGCCCTTAGAGGGACAAAAAGCAAATATAACCTGATTTTATTTTTATAAAAGGATAGTTCTGATTCCTGATTTCCTAAAGACTGTCTTGAAATCCTATCCTTTTCCTAATTTGTCTCTTTGGAACTTTATTTCAAACCTTCTTTTTAGCATCTTACGTTTACATTTTAAACCTGTAAGATTTGAATATGAAGGTGTAAGAACCGTGTTATATATTCAAAGCTTATCAGTTACCAAACAGAAGCACCAAAAAAGAAATTAAACAGTTTTATTCATTTTATAGCTAACATAGAAACTGGATTTTTTAAAGAATCTATTTTTAGCGTTGGACTATATAACACTTTGTTTTTTCGGTCAAGAAGTGATAACTATACTAGTAACTGAAGATATTGCAGATGAAATCATTAGTTAGTATCATAACAGGCAAAGGTACTTTTTTGCAGCCAAGGGAGACTTCAGCACTAACTGGCAACCTAATTTTGTAACGCTGAGTGACAGATATTGATGATTTGCTTATCAGATTTGGTTAGTCACGGAGCTTTTCGTTTTCTGTTTGTATTTTTGCCTTTTTTTTTTTTTTTTAACAGAATAGGGAATGTCTTCTGTTTTTTCCCCTCTGTCGCTACAGATCTGTTTTCCTTCTAGATAGGACCAGGTGAAATTTAGTACTGGTGTTTTTTTAATCATGAAATAGACATACAAAAAATATATTTAATATAAATCTTTATTTTAAATAATAAGATAAATATCTGTACACTTATTACTCAACTTAAGAACTAGAATATTACCAAAATCTTCAAAACCCCTCATACTCCTCCCCAATAGCATCTCCTTTTCTTCCCCTGCAAGTAGTAGCCACTGTCCTGAATATTGTGTTTATCTTTCTTATTTAAAAATTTTTATCATGTATGTATGTATCCCTAAAAGCATAGTAGTTTCCTTTTTCATATTTTTGATTTTATTAGAATAGTAGCACTCTGAATACTTTCCTCTGTGACATGCTTTTTGCTTAATGTTATATTTGTAAGGTCGATCTGTAATAAGACATTTTACAGATGCATAGTTTTCCCTTCATCTGCAAATGCTGTAATACCATAATTTATGTATTTATCCTCCTTAATAGATATTAGTGTTGTTTCCAGGTTTTTGCTATAACCAACTGATAAACATTCTTGCTATGTTTCCTGATATATGCGTATGAGTGTATCTCTAAGGTTCTTATTTTGGGGTTGAATTGCCGGGTCATGTGTTATTTTTCCTGTTGTTAGTGACACTGATATGAATTTCTTCCTGATTCTTGGGTACATAACTGGTGAACTATTTTATTTGAGTTATTTGCATATTGTCCACAAGGAGGACATGTTTATGCTTTCCACCCTGCTTATAGTTATCTGGTCTTTTTTGCTGATAATCTTAGTATGGTGTGACTCTTCATTGCCAAAACTGATATTTATCATGCTCTGATTGGTGCATTAACACTCCTTGACCATTTACCGTGTATAGAGTACTCTACAGGGTGTCACGATATAGCGAAAGAAAAAAAGCATTGCTTCTGATATTAACAATGGAATATTTCTAAAAGCAAAAAGAAAATAATGCACTTAACAGGATATTATAGATCCCCATACCAAGGAGTCAGAAGTCCTTGTAGTCTGGCTTGTGATTTGGTACATTAGCTTGCAACCCTAGACAGATTATTTAATCCTTCTGAAAATATTTTCTCATGTTTAAAAAATTGGAATAACAGTATTTGCCTTACCAATCTGATAAATATATTATGAAAATAAAGTGAGAGAGTAGTTATCAAAGCACTCAGAAAATTTTTCATCATTAATACAAAGTGTTATTTAACGTTCATGGAATCATGCGTTTGTGGCTCTCTGGTATCACATTTTGTGTGTTAACTACAGTATGCCATTTCGGGCATCTACTGTGTTAGATACTCTGCTATGCATTAGAAATGTAGTTTTTCTTAAGAAGCTCACTTTACTAGCAAAAGGGAACAAGAAATAATTAGAACAGGGTGGTGCTTATCATTCTAATGCTCTGATTTGTTGTTAGTCCTAGCAGGTAATTGAAGTGTACAGATCACCTGAGATGTCATAGAAACTGTAGCCATTGATGGAATAACAGGCTTGATTGTGTAGCAGTAAATTGGCCTATGCACTGTAAATGTCATTTTATCCTTCTCCTGTAGCATTCACAACTAAATTAGAAGTGCATCCTTTTCCTAGCAGATTCTCTTTGGAAATGTACAGCGAAGAGCACAGGTACACTTTTAAGGAAAAAGAATTTCTAGTCATCTGGAAGATATTTGCAATATAAGTGATATTTTTTCAGCCAGTTTTAAGAAGCTGGGGGTTAAAACTGTCATAGTTTGGTGATGGTTGTGGTGGTGGTGATGTTGATGGTGATGGGACATTTGAGAATGATGTGCCTTTAAATGAATTCTACCCACCAGTGCAAAAGTTAGTGCTTCCGTGTCACTACCCAAGAGCTATGTCTGCATGCATACAGCCTCTGAAGCTTTAGGAGACGCCTATATTCCATATTCCAGGCGGAGATGCTGTGCTTCTCAAGTTCAGTGGTTGTATTAGTCAGGGTTTTCCAGAGAAACAGAACCAATAGGAAACACACACACACACACACACACACACACACACACAGAATGAGAGAGTGAGAGATAATGAGGTGGGGGGGATTGATTTACTTTAAGGAATAGCTTTACATGATAGTGGAAGCTGGCAAGTCTGAAATCTGTGAGATGGTGCTGGCAGGTTGCAGATTCAGGTAAGAGTTAATGCATCTGAAATCTGCAGTGCTGGGCAGCAAGCTGGAAACTAAGGCAGGGTTTCTGTGTTATAGTCTTGAGGCAGAATTGCTGCTTCCAGAAACCCGTCTTTGCTCTTAAGGCCTTTAACTGATTGGATGAGAGCCACCACATTATGGAGGGCATTCTGCTTTACTCAAAATCTACAGATTTAAATGCTAATCACATCTAAAAAATAGCTTCATAGCAACATCTAGTTCAGTGTTTGACCCATCAGCTGGGCAAAATAGCTTAGCCAAGTCAACACATGCAATTAACCATCACAGTGGATATTGGCCTTCAAAGTTCTAGTCAACGATTAGTATTATTCCAGAGTCTGTCCATAGCATGTAGGTAATCACATTATTTTCTGTGTAGATAATCAATAACCAAATATCTCAGAATGTGGGGTCCTGAGCTTCAGTCTAATCCTAGGATATTATCTGTTTCATTCTAGAATGTGAAATTCCATAGGATTTGCATAGACTCCTTCCAGGTGAGGCCTGCCACCACTCTCCAGCTCTTCTCCCCTTGAGGTTAGGGTTGATGCTACTCTCTTGGCATCTGTTTGGCTGAAGGGCTTCATTCTACCCCAGGTTCTCCAGGTTGTACACATAACTGCTCTAATAGTGGTACAGATCCTATGCAGTCCTAGACCAGAGCCAGTAATGCAAACTGTTCAGCCTTCCTAGAATTTAAACTCAGACTAGAGTGCTAGGAAGTGCATTTGATTTTCTTACTTTTCCTTAGCTGAAGCCCTCTTTGCAAATGTTTCAAGCATCCTTCCTGCCTATCCAGCTGGACTACTTTTTGATATTTCTTTAGAAGTAGTAGCTAGATCCATCCAACCTCCTCCCTGGTGTTACTTAGTGCTTGCACTGTGCCCAGTATGAGCTCAAGAGGATCAAAAGAAATGTTTCGTTGTGGTCCTCACACTCTGGAAACTTAGAATCTAGTTAGGGGACATGAAACTGATGCTTATAGTGAAGCTTACCTAAGAGAAAACATTTATCTGGTTCATTTTATATTAACAACCAAAGGAGGAGAGGGCAGACACAGAAGCAAGAAGAACTACAATCCTGCAGCCTGTGGAACAAAAATCACATTCACAGAGAGATAGACAAGATGAAAAGGCAGAGGGCTATATACCAGATGAAGGAACAAGATAAAACCCCAGAAAAACAACTAAATGAAGGGGAGATAGGCAACCTTCCAGAAAAAGAATTCAGAATAATGATAGTGAAGATGATCCAGGACCTCGGAAAAAGAATGGAGGCAAAGATCGAGAAGATGCAAGAAATGTTTAACAAAGACCTAGAAGAATTAAAGAACAAACAAACAGAGATGAATAATAAAATAACTGAAATGAAAACTACACCAGAAGGAATCAATAGCACAATAACTGAGGCAGAAGAACGGATAAGTGACCTGGAAGACAGAATGGTGGAATTCACTGCTGCAGAACAGAATAAAGAAAAAAGAATGAAAAGAAATGAAGACAGCCTAAGAGACCTCTGGGACAACATTAAACACAACAACATTCGCATTATAGGGGTCCCAGAAGGAGAAAGGACCCGAGAAAATATTTGCAGAGATTATAGTCGAAAACTTCCCTAACATGGGAAGGGAAATAGCCACCCAAGTCCAGGAAGTGCAGCGAGTCCCATACAGGATAAACCCAAGGAGAAACACACTGAGACACATAGTAATCAAATTGGCAAAAATTAAAGACAAAGAAAAATTATTGATGCAGCAAGGGAAAAATGACAAATAACATACAGGGGAACTCCCATAGGGTTAACAGCTGATTTCTCAGCAGAAACTCTACAAGCCAGAAGGGAGTGGCATGATATACTTAAAGTGATGAAAGGGAAGAACCTACAACCAAGTTACTCTACCCAGAAAGGATCTCATTCAGATTCAGTGGAGAAATCAAAAGCTTTACAGACAAGCAAAAGCTAAGAAAATTCAGCACCACAAAACCAGCTCTACAACAAATGCTAAAGGAACTTCTCTAAGTGGGAAACACAAGAGAAGAAAAGGACCTAAAAAAACAAACCCAAAACAATTAAGAAAATGGTCATAGAAACATACCTATCGATAATGACCTTAAATGTGAATGGATTAAATGCTCCAACCAAAAGACACAGGCTTGCTGAATGGATACAAAAACAAGACCCATCTATATGCTGTCTACAAGAGACCCACTTCAGACCTAGGGACACATACAAATTGAGAGTGAGGGGATGGAAAAAGATATTCCATGCAAATGGAAATCAAAAGAAAGCTGGAGTAGCAATACTCATGTAAGATAACACAGACTTTAAATCAAAGAATGTTACAAGAGACAAGGAAGGACACTACATAATGATGAAGGGATCAATCCAAGAAGAAGATATAACAATTATAAATATATATGCACCCAACATAGGAGCACCTCAATACATAAGGCAACTGCTAACAGCTATAAAAGAGGAAATCAACAGTAACAAAATAATAGTGGGGGACTTTAACACCTCACTTACACCAATGGACAGGTCATCCAAACAGAAAATTAATAAAGAAACAGAAGCTTTAAATGACACAATAGACCAGATAGATTTCATTGATATTTATAGGACATTCCATCCAAAACCAGCAGATTACACTTCCTTCTCAAGTGCGCATGGAACATTCTCCAGGATAGATCACATCTTGGGTCACAAATCAAACCTCAGTAAATTTAAGAAAATTGAAATCATATCAAGCATCTTTTCTGGCCACAACGCTAGGAGATTAGAAATGAACTACAGGGGAAAAAACGTAAAAAACACAAACACATGGAGGCTAAACACTACATTACTAAATAACCAAGAGATCACTGAAGAAATCAAAGAGGAAATCAAAAAAAACCTAGAGACAAATGACAATGAAAACACAACAAGCCAAAACCTATGGGATGCAGCAAAAGCAGTTCTCAGAGGGAAGTTTATAACTATACAAGCCTACCTCAAGGAACAAGAAAAATCTCAAATAAACAATCTAACCTTACACCTAAAGGAACTAGAGAAAGAAGAACAAACAAAACCCAAAGTTAGCAGAAGGAAAGAAATCATAAAGATCAGAGCAGAAATAAATGAAATAGAAACAAAGAAACCAATAGCAAAGATCAATAAAACTAAAAGCTGGTTCATTAAGAAGATAAACAAAATTGATAAACCATTAGCCAGACTCATCAAGAAAAAGAGAGAGAGGACTCAAGTCAATAATATTCGAAATGAAAAAGGAGAAGTTACAACAGACACCGCAGAAATACAAAGCATCCTAAGAGACTACTACAAGCAACTCTATGCCAATAAAATGGACAACCTGGAAGAAATGGACAAATTCCTAGAAAGGTATAACCTTCCAAGACTGAATGAAGAAGAAATAGAAAATATGAACAGACCAATCACAAGTAATGAAATTGAAACTGTGATTAAAAATCTTCCAACAAACAAAAGTCCAGGACCAGATGGCTTCACAAGTGAATTCTTTCAAACATTTAGAGAAGAGCTAACACCCATCCTTCTCAAACTCTTCCAAAATATTGTGGAGGAAGGAACACTCCCAAACTCATTCTATGAGGTCACCATCACCCTGATACCAAAACCAGACAAAGACACTACGGAAAAAGAAAATTACACACCAATATCACTGATGAATATAGATGCAAAAATGCTCAACAAAATACTAGCAAACAGAATCCAACAACACATTAAAAGAATCATACACCATGATCAAGTGGAATTTATCCCAGGGATGCAAGATTTCTTCAATATATGCAAATCAATCAATGTGATACACCATATTAACAAATTGAAGAATAAAAACCATATGATCATCTCAATAGATGCAGAAAAAGCTTTCAACAAAATTCAACACCGATTTATGATAAAAACTCTCCAGAAAGTGGGCATAGAGGGAACCTACCTCAACATAATAAAGGCCATATATGACAAACCCACAGCAAACATCATTCTCAATGGTGAAAACCTGAAAGCATTTCCTCTAAGATCAGGAACAAGACAAGGATGTCCACTCTCTCTGCTATTATTCAACATAGTTTTGGAAGTCCTAGCCACGGCAATCAGAGAAGAAAAAGAAATAAAAGGAATAGAAATTGGGAAAGAAGAAGTAAAACTGTCACTGTTTGCAGATGACACGATACTATACATAGAGAATCCTAAGGATGCCACCAGAAAACTACTAGAGCTAATCAATGAATTTGGTAAAGTAGCAGGATACAAAATTAATGCACAGAAATCTCTTGCATTCCTATACACTAATGATGAAAAATCTGAAAGAGAAATTAAGGAAACACTCCCATTTACCACTGCAACAAAAGAATGAAATACCTAGGAATAAACCTTCCTAGGGAGACCAAAGACCTGTATGCAGAAAACTATAAGACACTGATGAAAGAAGTTAAAGATGATACAAACAGATGGAGAGATATACCATGTTCTTGGATTGGAAGAATCAATATTGTGAAAATGACTATACTACCCAAAGCAATCTATGGATTCAATGCAATCCCTGTCAAATTACCAATAGCATTTTTTACGGAACTAGAACAAAAAATCTTAAAATTTGTATGGAGACACAAAAGACCACGAATAGCCAAAGCAGTCTTGAGGGAAAAAAACGGAGCTGGAGGAATCAGACTCCCTGACTTCAGACTTTACTACAAAGCTACAGTAATCAAGACAATATGGTACTGGCACAAAACCAGAAATAGAGATCAATGGAACAAGATAGGAAGCCCAGAGGTAAACCCATGCACCTATGGTCAACTAATCTATGACAGAGGAGGCAAGGATATACAATGGAGAAAAGATAGTCTCTTCAACAAGTGGTGCTGGGAAAACTGGACAGCTACATGTAAAAGAATGAAATTAGAACAATCCCTAACACCATACACAAAAATAAACTCAAAATGGATTAGAGACCTAAATGTAAGACTGGACACTATAAAACTCTTAGAGGAAAACATAGGAAGAACACTCTTTGACATAAATCACAGCAAGATCTTTTTTTGATCCACCTCCTAGAGTAATGGAAATAAAAACAAAGATAAACAAATGGGACCTAATGAAACTTAAAAGCTTTTGCACAGCAAAGGAAACCATAAACAAGACGAAAAGACAACTCTCAGAATGGGAGAAAATATTTGCAAATGAATCAACGGACAAAGGATTAATCTCCAAAATATAGAAACAGCTTATGCAGCTCAGTATTAAAAAAACAAACAACCCAATCCAAAAATGGACAGAAGACCTAAATAGATATTTCTCCAAAGAAGACATACAGATGGCCAAGAAGCACATGAACAGCTGCTCAACATCACTAATTATTAGAGAAATGCAAATCAAAACTTCAAAGAGGTATCACCTCACACCAGTTAGAATGGACATCATCAGAAAATCTACAAACAACAAATGCTGGAGGGGGTGTGGAGAAAAGGGAACCCTCTTGCACTGTTGGTGGGAATGTAAACTGATACAGTCGCTATGGAGAACAGTATGGAGGTTCCTTAAAAAACTAAAAATAGAATTACCATATGATCCAGCAATCCCATTACTGGGCATATACCCAGAGAAAACCACAATTCAAAAAGACACATGCACCCCAATATTCATTGCAGCACTATTTCCAATAGCCAGGTCATGGAAGCAACCTAAATGCCCATCAACAGACGAATGGATAAAGAAGTTGTGGTACATATATACAATGGAATATTACTCAGCCATAAAAAGGAACGAAATTGAGTCATTTGTTGAGACGTGGATGGATCTAGAGACTGTCATACAGTGTGAAGTAAGTCAGAAAGAGAAAAACAAATATCGTATATTAACGCATGTATGTGGAATCTAGAAAAAGGGTACAGGTGAACCAGTTTGCATGGCAGAAATTGAGACTCAGATGTAGAAAACAAATGTATGGACACCAAGGGGGGAAAGCGGTGGGGGGGTGGGGGGGGTGTGATGAATTGGGCGATTGGGATTGACATGTATACACTGATGCGTATAAAATTGATGACTAATAAGAACCTGCTGTATAAAAAATAAATAAAATTAAATTTAAAAATTAAAAAAAAAAAACAACCAAAGGAGATCTGCTTATTAACTGGAAGTTTTAGGCCACAGGCATGAGCAGTTTAATCTCACTGATCAGCTTATTGGAAGTGATCCATTTTTTGAGTCATCAGATTCCTAACTTAATTCAAGAAGGAAAGCTGCTGTAGTTATTTGAAGGTATAGTGAAAAGATTAGGACTCTTGCTTCTTAAAGAAACAAGATTATAAGGGAATATGTCCTGAAGTCTATAAAATCATAAAATAGATTATACAAAACTAAAATAGCATAATAATTTTATTACTAAGTTTATAATTGTACCCATTCTAAAACATAGTACTATCTCATTCTAGTCAGAAATACAATTTAGTAAATTCCATATTTCTATTTTGTCCTCTTAATTGATTAAAAACACTGTTTAGAAAATTGTGATTGAGAACAGATCTATCTTAAGTTTTCTTTTTTAAACAAAATGCAGGTATATGTTTTACATATTTGCTTTTACTTAGAAAAAAAAACTTAGAAAAATACAACTTGGGTGTAGTACCATGTGGTGTAAACAACTGAACTATTTTACTTTTTACTTTCCTATGAATGAGCCAGTATATATTTATTACTGGAGTTCCAGCTGTAAAATTCAGGTAAGGGGTTTAAATATACCCTAGAGTATTATTTAAAAATAAATTTGTTTCTTTCAAATAGAATACCAACCTTGGTCTATGACATTTAGGGGAGAAATTAAAATATTAAACTTCTGTTACCTAGTAAACTGAAAATAAAGTAAAGGTTAAATAAATACAAAGCAGAAAAATACATATACAAAAATAACAACATCTAAAAGGACAAACAGTCTACTGTTCTCTCCTGCAGGAGCTTTATCAGAAGTGGGTAAGTAATTCCACCTCTAGGGCAGTCCTAGTACTCAAAAATGTAAACAAGTATGTACTTTGTTTATATCAAGAAATATGCAGCATGGTTTATACTTCTTCACAGATATCGAACAACTAAATGAATTGTTTCAGTGCACCAGTAGGGGGCAGCAAAGAGCTCTTAGAGTTTTTCAGAACAGAATTGGCATTGAGATATGTTTATTTGATGTGTTAAATCCTTTTTAGACTTCTTTACCTACCACAACACTCTCTTAACTGAATGAATTGCAGAGACAGTGGAATAAAATATCTTGTGTGCTCAAACTATATTGGGGGATAGTTTTCCTGTCTAATCTGCATATATTTTTAATGGAATGTTTGCTTAGGCTATTTCTTGGCAGAGTTTTAATAGTCAAAATATAAATGGCATCATTTAAAGACTGTACTGCTTGGCTGGAAAAGCCTTAAAATTACAGGAGAAAATGCTTGGTGACAGCTTCTCTCAAACTTTTTTTTCCTCAGACGTATGCTCAAGTTTTGCAGTAGTATTACTAGGCTAATTTTGTATTTCGATCCTTCAGCTTTCACTTTTTATAAGTACGTAGTGTTTTGGAAGCTAAAATATTTATCTATTTGATTTAATGCTAAAGTTTTAATTCACCTCAAAGTTTTGGTATTTCCAAATTTATACGTGTTTGAATTTACTCATTTTAAAAATATTAACAGTCTATATTCCTTTCTATTTTTACTAAATTGGCTAAATTGACTAGATTTCTATGTTTACTAAATTGACTGTTTGGAAATTCAATCCTTGATTTGATACTCAATTACATGGAGTTTCATTCCTACCAACTTCCTGTAATTCTATCCCTATGGGTAAAAATATTAGTGGTCAAACTCTGCTGGAGAAAGCATAGGCACCGTGATTCGCATAGTTAAATGTTCATTTAGTAGAGCTGGAGTGAAAAAATACTGTTTCAACTTGAAATGCTAGAAGATTGTTGTTCTTGTGTTACTCATTCATGCAAATTGGAGAAGGTATAATTGAAACAAGGTTGGCAGTGTTTGAGGCAGTGTGCTGCAGCTGAGCTCAGCTTAAAGGTCGCTGGAAATCAAGTGCTTTGTAAGTGAAGGCATTTTGACTACAGACGATTCAAGACATTTTGGAAACGTCAGTCTCGGGAATGGGCCGTCTTTTTCTTTCTGTGATATCTGGTCTCTAAGGTTTTACTTAGGATAAAGACTACGACTTCTGAGCTCTTTTAGGCACCACAAATGATTTTTTCGTTCGATGCAGTGCAGCTGCTTCTAGCCTGTCTACCGACAGAGATCTTTGTTATGACTTTCAGCCCTTAACATGTTTGGAAATGAGAACAAATGGCACAAAGCTTACGATTGCACTTTGCAGCCAGAAGAAGCAATACTTATCCTGTGTCAGAAACCTCTGGAGATGATTCGGATAGCAGTGTTCACATGTGCTTCACGAGACCAACACGGATTTCAACGTCTAACGTGGTTCAAATGAAGCTGACTCCCAGACAGACTACACTACCTCCGTTAATAAAGGAAAACGTTAAGTCTCAGGAAGGATCATCTGTTCCTTCACCTGAAAATGTTAATAAAAAGAGCAGCTGTCTGCAGATTTCACTACAGCCAACAAGGTACAGTGGATGTCTTCAGTCTGGCAATGTCTTAGCTGATGGTGATGATGCTTCATTTACTTGTGTCTTGAAGGATGGCAGTGCTGTGGTTGATAATGAACTGAGTGCTGTGGATGATGGTAACCTCTTGAGCAGTCCTGCCATTTGCAGTGGTAGCCTTAGTCACTTCTCAGCCAGTGAGAATGGGTCTTATAGCAGCAACGGTAGTGATTATGGGTCATGCACAAGTATCACCAGTGGAGGTTCATACACCAACAGTATCATCAGTGATAGCAGTGGTTATACTTTTCCACCAACTGATGATACCTTTTTTGGTGGAAATTCATCTTCTGACAGCATCTCCAATAGAAGTTTGCCAAACAGGAATACTACTCCATGTGAAATTTTTTCGAGAAGTAGAAGTACAGTTCCCTTTGTCCAGCATGACCTGGATCGTGGACTAGAGATTATGAAATTGCCAGTGAGCAGGAACTCGAAAATTCCACTAAAACGTTGTTCATCCTTAGTCATTTTTCCTAGGAGTCCTTCAAATACCCCACCAACTTCTCTAACAAGTACAGGTACTCCTCCAAGCAAAGGATCCTATCAGACCTCACACCAGTTTATTATTTCTCCTAGTGAAATTGCCCACAATGAAGATGGCAGTAGTGCTAAGGGATTTCTTTCAACAGCTGTCAATGGACTTCGGTTATCTAAAACAATCTGTACTCCCAGAGAAGTAAGAGACATACAACCTCTTCACAACTCATTACAAAAGAAAATTGTTATTGCAAATAATAGTCCAAATCAGACTGTCTGTGAAAAATCATCTGAAGGATATTCTTGCGTTTCAGTGCATTTCACCCAACAAAAAGCAACTGCATTAGATTGTGAAACAGCAAATGGTGATTGTAGACCAGAGATGTCAGAAATTAAGCTTAATTCTGATTCAGAGTATATTAACCATATGCACAGGACATCTGCATGTTTACCATCTTCCCAAAATGTAGATTATCAAATAAATATCAATGGACAGTTGGAAAGACCACATTTACAGATAAACAAAAACCATGCTTTTTTACAAAGAAGTATTTCATTGGGAGGAACTTATCCAAATGTTTCCTGTTTATCCAGCCTTAAGCACAATTGTTCTAAGGGGGGACCATCTCAATTACTCATAAAGTTTGCATCTAGAAATGAAGGTAAAGTTGATAATTTAACAAGAGACAGCAACAGAGATTTCACAAATGAACTATCTAATTCTTTACAGCATTCTTGTAAGGTAAGTCTCCTTTGGTCTTGGTAAATGTTATTTTATACTAGAATGGCTCTATGAAATATTTGGTTAAAATTTATTATAACTTGGCAGCTTTATATATTTTCTTGGTCCTTAGCTAGCAAGCACTGTGTAGTCATGAACTTTATATTTGTAAATCTGAAAAAATGCCCAGTAGTTTTTCACTCTATTTGTTACTTTATCAATGTAGAAAATATGTATTAAAAAAAACTTTCCAAAGTGATTTAAGCCATAAAACATTTCTGTAGCATAAAAACAAACTATAAATAATAATTTATTTGATAACATTTTGCTTTCGTATGTTTTCCCCTCAAGTGGCATGGTATTTTAATGTCTAACTCCGTATTTTATTCCTGCTTTCAAAAATGCTCATTTAGTATTCTCCCCTCCTTAAGCATTGTGAAAAAAAGTAAAATATAGAAAGCCACTCAAAGTATTAAACAGTAAAAAGTCTACATAAAAATGTGAAAATCTTCTTATAAATGAACATAGAGAAAATGTTTCTTTAAAATACATATATTTATTTGATCATCGATAAAAACTGTTATGCTGAATGTTTAAAGCAGAGGAAAAATAAATGTTATCTGCATTTGTATATACCCTTAACCACAGGAATTTTGTTTCCACCCTATTTTTCTTTAGCTACCAGTTAAGTGTGCCTTCTAAAATGTAACTCACTCAACAATATTGAATTCTAAATTTTGTATTTTTAAATTTGGTTTCAATTGCTAGGTATTTTCCATAATTCTCTAATTACCCAATTAATTTGTTATTTTGGTAATTTTGCTTTATTATATTAGTAATTTAACTCTAGTGAATCTTAACCAAAACAGTTTTTTAATGTAATTTGGCCTTTCCAAAGTATTTTAAGTGTTTTGAACTTAAATAGATTTTTAAAATTTCTGTATTTGGAAGATCTTGCCAGATTTCTGGAAATGAAAAAAATGTTTCTGACTAAACCAATTCTAGATGACAGTACATAATAGTTTTGGGGAAAAAAACTTATCTGTTTATCTGTGTTTGTATAACAATATCACTCAATATTAAAGATTCTTTTAACACTTCTGGGCAAATAAAATATTAAGTAATTGCTGGTTTGTTTTCTCTCTTTTGAAGTCTGATAAATATAATTCTTGTTATCCAATGCCCAGATGTTAATATAAGCAGCTACTTTACTGAGGATGAATAAAGATCACATTTCAAATTCTGATGTATGTTTTAGAATTATTAATTCCATTTACAAAACTTTTAAAACACCAGCTGTTAGGAGATTATAATCCATTCAGTTGTCTTGTCTTCTAAAAAAAAGCAATTCAGTGATACTATGAAGAAATACATTAACAGTTTGCTAATTGTATGACATGTACCTTGTAAATTTATTTTACATTTAATGAAATAATTAACCTGACAGGAAAAATTAACGTAGAAATATTTCTAGAAATATCCTTTAAATAGTTGATTTTGTGGTAATATTATAGTTTGTTGTTGTTGATGCTTTTGAAAAAATGGTATTTTTAATGTTTTTTTTAAAAAGTGTGACTGCCTTTTGCATGGCTAAAAGATACACTTTTATTGGCTTTATTTAAAATTAGGTAAGCTAACTTAAATATTTTTTTGTGACAGCCAAATGCCTAGCTTTCTGCAGATTCTATTTTTTTTGATAGATTATTGGATTATAAAATAGTTCAGAAGTGTGTCATTTGCTGGAGAGCTTTAAATTGTTCCTCCTTTTAATGTTTATTAAACAACTGTTTATACAAGAATTGTAAACAATATAGGACCATTACATTTAACACATACTGGATCTAAATTGATCTAATTGTTTAGTGGTAAATCAAGGGCTTGTTTTAAGAGGAAAATAGTAATGTTGTTTTTTCTAAACATAGCAGTGACAACAATAATGGGGTTTTAGAAATAATCCTGTGTTTATCAATAATTATATATTAATCTAATTATAGTGGTATATTGTAACTCATTTATAAATAAACAGCTCCCAAAATATTTCCCATGACTCCAGTTAGTCTGGGTTAGTATTCTGATATGCTGAGTCTGGATTCACATTTAACAAGTTGATATTAGAGTAGCATTTAGTAATGTCAGCTATCTGTACCCAGCAGGCATGAAATTAAATCACTGCTTTGGTCAGGGACCCTGGTTTCTAAAGCACTGAGAGGTCTACAGATTCTTTTCTTCTGTGTTTAGCTACCAGTCTCTAGGAGAATAGTATCCAGTTTCTAGCTCTCTATAATCAACAGCTCATTACTGGCTAATTTTTAAAATTTAGTGAGAACTTTTACCTGTATCTGTGACTGGGGTTCTGTGTGTTGTTTACAACTTGGGATGAAGATGAGACTTTGTATTCCACATAATAATGTTGATTTCACTTATTGCCTTCAAAGAGCATAACAATAACTGGCATATATTTATTATATATATTTTTTGAGAGACAATATTACTTTTGTAAAGGCTTTATAATGACTTTTGATCTGAAAGTAGATATTTGATATTTTAACATTGTGTGTATTGTCAGCTCGATCAAGAGATAGGTTAAGGAGCTAAGATGGTTTTTATACAGTTACAGAAATTACCATTCAGATTTCTACAATCTGTGCAATAGTTAGTTTACTCTATTATTATTTTATTTTTCCCTATCTATTGTTTTTTTAATTTCCTGTATTGTTAGGATGCTCAGAAATTTCATTGCCCTATTATTTAAAATACCTTAGCATTTGCCTAAGCTTGTATATGTCTTCCATACTTCATGTATATGCATGCTTTTATCAGAAATTTTGACTTTACATTTTTCTTTTTATTATAAACATTTTTGTTTATTTTCTGTTATTTAATCCTGGGTAGGTAAATTGCTTAAGCCTAGTGTAGAAGAACTTTAAAAAACTATGTTTCAATTATTTCAAAGCCTTTAAAACTAATGTCAAGAATTTATATTTCAATAATATATTTAGTTGTTCTTCCCAAAATAACTGTTTTAAATATATACTATTTTTAGTGTTCCATTATTTTCTTAGTCCTTATTTTATTAACTTTAGCAGAATATTTAGAGACATTCGGTTAAATTTATTTTGAACACTTAATCTTTCCTATAAAAATCAATATAGTTTATAAGTATTGACCCTAAAACTGTAATGCAACAATGTTAATGACCAGTTTTAGAAACCTGGTGAGAGGTGTGTGCATGTATATGTACATTTCTTAGGACTGAAGAGCTAAAATATTAATTTCAGGGTGGTTCAGGGAGGTGAATTGTTTGCTTCAGAAATACTTTGTATTTCTCTGTAGATGTGTCTTTAATTCATTCATCTGGCACATGTTTGAGTGCCTACTGTTTGCCAGTCACTGACTCAAGCTCTGGGAATAAAAGATACCGAAGCACAGTTTCTACTTGGGGCAACTCCCATTCTAGTTAGAGACACACTGGTAGATAAAAAAAAATTCAGTCTAAAGTGTGATGTACTAAAATAGAGCTGTATATGAGAATGTGAGAAACATACAGTGTGACTCGAGCACAGGGAGTCCAGGGATGTGGGAGGAGATGATACGCTGGCAGTGGGTGGGAGTCCCATGGCATGGAGCACCTCATGCTGAAAGAAAGCAGTGTGTCTCCTGCTAAGAATAATAGTTAGGCAATGGAAGTCGTTATTTGAGAGTGTGACGTGCTCACTTTTATGTTTTTAGATGATAATTTCTTATGACACCATGGATTATAAGTGAATTAAAGTTTTCTTAACTTGGATGGCCAGGTGAATAGTGACATCATGAACTAAGATAGGGAATTCAGGAGAAGGGGCCAGATTGGGAGGGCAAAGAAAAAACCATGCGTCATTAAGTTTCTGTACTGAGAAGCTGCCCTGGTAGTACTGCTGTCAAGTAGGGTAGTTGGAGATATGGGCTCAGGACTCAGGAGAGAAGTGAGAGCTGGAAATGTAGCTTGGGAGTCATGAGTCTAGTCAAAGACTTAGGTAAGGATGAACTGAAAAAAGCATGAAAGTGAGATGGAAGGAGTGATAAATCAGAATTCTGGGGACTACCAACTTTGGAGAAACTGTGGAAAAGGAGATAAAAAGGAGACCAAGAAAGAGCCACCGGAGGAGCAGAGAGGCCAGGAGAGCTTGGAGGCCTGAAAGCCAAGGGAAGGGAAAGTTCAAGGTGAGCAGCGTACAGTGCCATGGAATTTAGGTATCCATTGAATGTAAGAGGTCCTTGGTGACTTTAGTAAAAGTAGGCTCAGGAGCATAGTGTAAAAGCCTGGTTGAAGAAAGAATGAAACAGGTGAGGAAGCAAAAACAGCAGGCATAGCTTGTTTGCTCAATGTCATGAAAATAGTCATGAGTTAGTGTAGGCAAGGTATATATTTAATGGCTATTATATAGAAGACATGGTATTATGTGGTGATAATTGCATAAGACAAACTGTCCACAAGGATATTGCAGCCTGTTCTCTAGGAGGAGAAAAGGTCTGTAGCTCTCTGTTCTTTCACCTTAGAAGTAAAGAATAAATGAGCATCGGCAGTGAAAACTGAAATGGAGACTGAGCAATATGAAATGAAGGGAACAAAAAATTAGGAGTGAAAGCGTGAAACCACCTATGAGTAGTCACAACTCGTGGTGAGCAGCATTATCCTAACGTTCTCCTCCCCCTCCCTACCACCAAAAATAAGACAAAACAAAAATAGAGCTTCCAGGTAGAAAACAGTTCAGGATTTAAGGCCTATTCCTAGAAACGACTCGGAGAAGAGGCACCTCTGTCTTGCTGTCACCAGCTTCTTCCAGCATATGGAGCCCACCGTGTGCTACCTGTTGTGAGGCCTGGCCCTTCTAGATCCACTCTCCCTTTATGTTATGGGTGACAGGGAACAGGATGAACTAGGAGAAGCCAGGGCCGGAGGCTGTGTGGGCAGAAGGGGCTTGGCAGAGTCCCTGGGTGTGGCCAGCCAACGTGTTGAGGTCAGGAGGGTGGTTAGCAGGAGTGAATGAGTGCTGAGAAGGGCATCCAATGATCTTGTCAGCATATACACAAAATTCCTGAAGTCTTGCTCAAGTGTGTGGTTCGGTATTCTTTGTTGGCCAAGTGGGAGACTGGAAGATTATGGTCAGGTGAAGACCAACATTTAGAGATAGCCTGTAAACAAGAGGTGAGCCGATGTGCCCTGGTTTAGTGAGATATCTGGGGGGAGATTCTCAACATAGCAGCAGTTGTCGGAAAGCAATTTTACCTTCGCTGAGATTTCACAAAACTTTTTAAATATAACTAGAGCAGATCTGAGAACTTGGAAGGGCAAGCAGCTAGCATGTTTATATACCTTGTAGCCCAGTTCATGGATGGGTCATAACAAAGAATACCTTGACCAAGAGATCCCATGATGTTTCTAGTCAGGGTTCTAGGATATCTTGGCAGGGGGGTGTGGTGGAGATCATGCCTTCTCTTGAATTAGATGTATTACATCTAAGATAAAAACCATAACACTGTGAAACATTTTGTGATTTACCTTAATAGACGAAATATTACCGAGCATGAAGTTTACATCAAGGATATTGGTGGTACAATGGACAATGTCTTTATGTTCATTAAGTACAGAAACATTCTTAACTGAATTTGTATCTTTCGTCCCTCTTACAAAAGCTGAGTATGACATTTTATGATATAGCTAAAATAATGTTATCTAGGACTACTTCCTTTTTTAAATGAAATAGCTCTTTTTATTTATTTATTTTGGCTGTGTTGGGTCTTTCTGGCTGCGCGCAGGCTTTCTCTAGCTGTGGCGAGCTGGGGCTACTCTTCGTTGCGGTGCACGGGCTTCTTATTGCGGTGGCTTCTCTTGTTGTGGAGCATGGGCTCTAGGTGCGTGGGCTTCAGTAGTTGCAGCACACGGGCCCAGTAGCTGTGGCTCGCAGGCTCTAGGGCGCGTGGGCTTCAGTAGTTGTGGTGCACGGGCTTAGTTGCTCCGTGGCATGTGGGATCTTCCTGGACCAGGGATTGAATCCATGTCCCCTGCATTGGCTAGCGGATTCTTAACCACTGTGCCACCAGGGAAGTTCCTAGGACTACTTCCTTTTTTTCTCTTTCAAATATTTGTTGGTAAGCTGCCTTCTAATGCTTTAAGGATTGCAACTGGACAATGGCTTATTAAGTTGTCATTTGGACTACTGATTTTCAAATTTTCATGTATGTGTACATCTCCTAGAGATCTTGTTAAAAGGCAGATTTTGGTTCAGTAGGTCTGGGGTGGGGCCTCAGGGTTCCGTATTTCTAACATGCTCCCAGGTCATACCAATGCTGCTAATTCCTCAAACACACTTTGAGAAGCAAGGCTTAAGACAATTTTTTTAAATGAGAAAAGTAATACAATTCATAGTTGAAGTATCCAGTGAGTCCCTCTTCCACTTTTACATAAAGAAGAACCATAGGTATGCTGTGGCCAGGGCTAAAATAATTTGCAAGGAGTTTTAAATCCACTTGGACATTTAGACTAGTTATTGATTGAGACCATGTGATGCAGAAGAGATTGTTTAGACCAACAAACATTCAAGAGCAAGATTGTCTGCCTGTCTCACAAAAGAACTTTAGTATGACTCTTGCAGAATTGTGACTATTAAATCTTCTAGGATTACATTTTAGTTTCATTTAAGAAGTTAAAAATATTGGTCTATAAGGCATGCAGTTCTACTTAAAGAAATCTCTTGAATTCATTATGGCTGTAATTCTGGTTTGTGTTGTTTTTGAAATTGTTGCCTGCATTAACTTTTTCCCCTCTCAGCATGAGATTTGAAAAATATGCAGTGGAAATGTATTTTTCTTAACTATTCTGGCTTACTCAAGCAATAGCTTCTATCTTCCTCTTTGTGAACACTTTCAATCTTTCCAATATACTTTCCTCTAGCAGTGCCAGTTTAGGGTACTACTGAGAATGTTTGAATCTTACATTGGCTTATGTAATGAAATGAAACACCGTCTATAATTAATGCTTACTTATGAGCTACCCTTTCGATAGATCTATAAGGAGAAAGTTTAAAAATCCTTTATGTGTAACTTTGTAATGCTACTTAAAAGTATATATCCATTCTCAAGCATAAATCAGTATATGAAAATCTTAGGAACTGTTCTTCCGTTGAAGCAGTTGAAGACATTTTATTGGTAGCTGGGTTTTTGTGGTCTTCATGGCTGCTTGTGGCTTAGCCTAAATTCAGGGAGCCTAATAAGACATTAAACATTTCAGGTAAGCAATGAGAAAAAGGAAGCATAGCAAGAAAGAAGTTAAAGATAGGGAGATAGATAGGCAGGCAGGCAGGCAGGCAAATGTATTGATAAATTTTCCAGAATTGATTGAGTTCTAGAGAAGGGATTAAGCAAATGGGTAATCTTTTCTGGGCTCTAATTTACTAGAATGTAATTCCCTAAATCAGGGACTTTTTGTCTTATTCACCGCTATATCCTCAGTACCTAGAACAGTGCTTAGCTCAAAATAGACACTCAATAAAGTATTTATTAAATTAATGACTGAAGCCAAGGGAGCCCTTTGGAATGGGGTAGAGACGACTGTAGAATCTAGATGAGGGCAACCAGACAGCCTTGCACAGATAACCAAACTAGGATATTTGAGGGATGACTGTAATGATGAGTGGAAGCTTCTTGATGCTTCATCATCTGCATGAAAGAGTGGCACTCTTAAATGAATACCTTGTCCCTGGGGTGGATGCCAATGGAATATTATGATTGTGACTCAAGGATTAGTTTCCACAGTGGAGTCTGATTCATAGCCTACATATTCCACTAACTAGTACCGTAGAACTATGTGTCTGGGTAGAGGCTCAGATCAAGTTTTCTGAAAAGATTGAATGGGCCAAAAGTTTTAAGGGTATTTAAACAAAGGCCATTTGACTGGCTTTAAGTTTATCATTGTTTAATAAAATGACTTCATTTCAGACTTGATGTAAGAGCTGGCTTCTCAGTGTTGTTCCTGGAGTTTCAAGTAACTGTTTTAGCTAAGAATGACCTTTACCTTTTGTACCAAGACTGAAAGACTGAACCCTCTTAAGGAGTCACAGAGCTTAACGCAAACTCGAGTCATCTTCAAAGCAAATGAGTTTAACAAGTATTTATCAGAAATAGAATATGTGCCTGCTGCGAGTGGCAAATATTATTCCTGGCTTTGAAGAGTTTCTAATCTAGATGAGAAGACAGCATTATCCATTTAAAAAAAGAACCAGAGAACAGTATAAAATAGTATATCATAATGTCCGTATACCTACTTCAGGCAGGTGAATGCCTAAACTCTGAGCTATGTGATCGTCTATATAATTTTTAACTAATTTAAATTTTTATCAAGATGACACATGTGCCTGTTTTAAAAATCAGGTGTTTTTTTCTTTGAAGATTTCCTTTCTGCCTTTTTCTCTGTGTTCTCTCTTCCCAGAATTCCTGTTAGCCAAAGTTTGCACCTCCCAGATTGATCTTATAATTTACTTTTCTCTCCTGTTTCTGTTTCTTTGCCTCCTTATTCTACTTTCTGGAAGATTTCCCCCAGTTTTTTCTTCTCTTTAATTTTAAAATTGTGGTTATTTTAATTTCTCAAGTTCTGTCTTGTTTTTTGATGATTCCCTATTCTTATTCTTGTTTTATAAGTGTAATCTCTTATCTCTCTGAGAATATTTTACTTAAGGCTTTTTCTTTTAAGTTTTGTTATGGGTCCTACATTGTCTCGGGTTCCTGTGGGCCACTTTGCTGTTGTTGTTGTTTGTTCCTCTTTGTTATTAGACATTGTCCTCCAGGTGGCTGGTGAACCTTGGCTGTCTATTCCTATTTGAGAGTGAGTCACTATGAAGTTATCTGGAGGCTCTGTAATTGTGTGGGGCTTTTCAAATGGTACACTTCATTGTAGGGAGACTTCTAACTGTCAGTATCTGGAGGTCTTTTCTCAAAGGTCAGTTTGTTTCTCCAGAGGAGAAACTTGCAACGATTGCCCAGTTATGTTTTATAGCCCTGGTTAGTGATAAACTAGAAATGGAGGTGATTTCTTTCATAGGTTCTGAAACTGAGTTAGTTCAAGGTAAACCATGCCTTAAAAGTGATATTTACTTACCAAATTCTTAAGGTACTGATTATAATTTAATTAATATAGTCAGTAAGGTACCTGATTTTCATACCTATTGTCTGAAATACAGTGTGTATATTCTAGAACTGAAGATGCTCGTAGAAAGACCAAATTTAAACATCCTTTATAAAAGAATATGTCGTTTCCTTAACACATCTCCCAACCTTTTACATTCTTGGCAATATATTTAAATGTAAATGTGTGTGCCTGTCCTCTGAGAAAGAGGATAGACCTGTTAAAACTGTGTTTGAGTACAGGGGAGAAGGAAGAGGAAGCCAAAATGACCCCCTAATGGAGAAGAACATTGTATGCTTACTGTCACACTAGAACCTGAAACCTCATCTCTGATTGTTTTAACTTGGACAGAATCCTGATATATTCTTTTTTAAACTCTTAACCCGATATCTGTAAAAGTTTAAATCAGTCAGCATATGTTATATACCACATTTCAAAAAACTCTGAGATAGTGATTATCTCCACATTAGAAATAAGAGAACAAGCTCAGAAAAGTTAAAATCATGTAGTCAGGATCGTAAGTCTAGTAAATGTCATATTACTTACGTACTTACTCAGCTCTGTTATGTACTCTAAAGCCCTTTTCTACATTTCTAACCAAGAGGAATTCATTTCGCACTACAATAGGGGGAATCTACAGGATAAATAAAGCTGCTTGGGGAAGCTTATTTTAGTAAAAATAGCATCATACAGAACAAAAAAAGAGTTGTCTAAAGGAAAGTTTCCACTTGGGCTGACTGCAATCTGATGACTAACTTTTACTCTCTGAAGAAGTCCTGATCAAGTCCTGTTTGCTTGCCATTGTTGAGTGAAAGTGAGGTTCAGGGATTATTTAAACCTATTTCTAGAGAACCAGTTTATCTCTGAAACTTTTCTTTTTCTATTCTTCTGATTTGTGACCCAACACTTACAATTACTTTCTTCTTTCTGATTAATTTTATTGATCAAATAACACATACTGTGTGTTTCTACCTCCTGCAACTCTTTGAGTTTCACTATGTTCTTTTCCTTCAATAACTATTATAAACTACCTAAATCGTTGGAAGCTGTGTCTTTTTTTCCCTAATATTTTAAAACTTTTTATTGTGGAAAATTTCAAACACACACAAAAGTGGAAAGAATAATGCAGTGATCCCCCCGTGTGAGCCCCCAGTGAATTCCCAATTTCAGTAATTACCAACATTTTGTCCATCAGGTCATCCGTCTTTTCCCATCCTTTTTTTTTAATTATTTTTTTTTATTGGAGTATAGTTGATTTACAATGTTGTGTTAGTTTCTGCTGTACAGCAAAGTTAGTCAGTTAGACATACCCATATATCCACTCTTCTTTAGATTCTTTTCCCACATAGGTCATTAGAGTATTGAATAGAGTTTCCTGTGCTATTCAGCAAGTTCTTATTAGTTATCTATTTTATATATAGTAGTGTGTATATGTCAATCCCAATCTCCCAATTTATTCCTCCCCCCAGTAACCACAAGTTTGTTTTCTACATCTGTGACTCAATTTCTATTTTGTAGATAGGTTCCTTTGTACCATTTCTTTAGAGTCCACATATAAGTGATGTCATATGATATTTGTCTTTCTCTGTCTGACTTAACTCAGTATGACAATCTCTAGGTCCATCCATGTCGCTGTAAATGGCATTATTTCGTTCTTTTTTATGGCTGAGTAATGTTCCATTGTATATATGTACCACATATTCTTTATCCATTCCTCTGTTGATGGACATTTATGTTGCTTCCACATCCTTCCCTCCTTTTTTTCTGTAAGTTTTTTTAAGTAAATCCCATACAACATGTAATTTTACCCATAAATACTTCAGAGTGTATCTGTAATGGAGAAGGACCTTTTAAATATACAAAAGTACCATTCAATTATCACACTTAACAAAATTAACAATAGTTCTAAACTGTTTTGACTGGATCTCTTTCTAAGTCATCTAGGTCATTTTAGTGTTGACATAACTCAAGATGGATTCTTCTCCTTTAACACGTGTCTATCTAATTCTTCATCTATGTTATGAGCTTCATTTCACTTTGGGGCTAAGCGTGCCAATTATTTAGCATAGGATTTTCTGTGTCTTTAATCAGACAATTTTTGATAATACATTTGTTACCAATGTAACTGAGGCTGTATTCTGGAACCTATAAGTAAGGTTAGAGTTAGGACTTAGAACTGATCACCTAACTACACCTTACCTCCACCTTAATCGCCACAAATCTTCATTGAGCTGGGATACCTATCTTCCTCATTCCCCGGTAGAGTGAAAATGTGCTCTATAGTGATTTAGCTGTATTAATTCCTCTTAAAGCTTCTCTGCGTCTTAATTTCATGTTTAGGGAACATGAAGTGTACGAAACTTGGCGAAGTTATTTTGAGGACTGGAAATTTGATATCTGTTTGGCAAATAGTTGGTGCTCAGTAAAAAGTGGCTATTATCTGCCTTATAATATTGTTGTGAGAGTTTATGAAGGTGTGCTGTAAACTAAAAAGTGACACAGTGCATAACATAATAATAATTGTTTTATATATGTACAATCTGAATCATATATAAATCTAAGAATCCAGGTTAACAGTTAAGTAATAGTAAATTCATGAAAAGAACATTTTAAAAAGTAATGCAGGGACTTCCCTGGTGGTCCAGTGGCTAAGACTCAGCGCTCCCAATGCAGGGGGCCCGGGTTCAATCCCGGGTCAGGGAACTAGATCCCACATGCTGCAGCTAAAGATCCCACATGTGGCAACTAAGATCCCGTGTTCTGCAACTAAGACCCGGCACAGCTAAATAAATAAACACACTTTTTTTTTTAAAGTAATGCAAAAATACAGACTAGAAATCTAGGGAAACACTTCTTCCTAAGACTCTAAATTAAAGATCATGATATATTTTTCAACTGAATATGGTTTTTCCAAAGCCATATTAAAAATTAAAGCACAATTCTTTTCATTTATACTCAATTTCGATTATGTATATTCTTGGGAACAAAACTACATCAAGACTAAGATATTCAAAAGAAAGACAGAAATAAATAAGAATTATACAGCAAATTAACAGGAGGAGAGCATTAGAATCTGGAAAGTCCTCTAAGTGGGCCACAAGCCACTTCTTATGCAAAAATTGGTAGTTCAAAAAAAGGTGACCCTATTTTTTTTTATCCCTCATTGAAATTATTGACTCATAAGAGATAGCCTTACTCATCTTATGTCATTGATAGAGTCAGCTTCTAGCCATAAGGTGATAGATTCTTTTTTTTTCTTTTTAACATCTTTATAGGAGTATAATTGCTTTATAATGTTATGTTAGTTTCTCCTGTATAACAAAGAAAATCAGCTATATATATACATATATTCCCATATCCCCTCCCTCTTGCATCTCCCTCCCACCCTCCCTATCCCACCCCTCTAGGTGGTCACAAAGCACCAAACTGATCTCCCTGGGCTATGCAGCTGCTTCCCACTAGCTATCTCTTTAACATTTGGTACTGTATATATGTCAGTGCTACTGTCTAACTTCGTCCCAGCTTACCCTTCCCCCTCCCCATGTCCTCAAGTCCATTCTCTATGTCGGCATCTTTATTCCTGTCCTGCCTCTGATTCATCAGAACCATTTTTTTTTTAGATTCCATATATATGTGTTAGCATACAGTATTTGTTTTTCTCCTTCTGATTTACTTCACTCTGTCTGACAGCCTCTAAGTCCATCCACCTCCCTACAGATAACTCAATTTCATTTCTTTTTATGGCTCAGTAATGGTCCATTGTATATATGTGCCACATCCTCTTTATCCATTCCTCTGTCGATGGACACCTAGATTGCTTCCATGTCCTGGCTATTGTAAATAGTACTGCAATGAACATTGTGGTACATGACTCTTTTTGAATTATGGTTTTCTCAGGGTATATGCCCAGTAGTGGGATTGCAGGGTGATATGGTTGTTCTATTTTTAGTTTTTTAAGGAACCTCCATACTGTTCTCCATAGTGGCTGTATCAATTTACATTCCCACCAACAGTGCAAGAGGGTTCCCTTTTCTCCACACCCTCTCCAGCATTTATTGTTTGTAGATGTTTTGATGATGGCCATTCTGAACGGTGTGAGGTGACACCTCATTGTAGTTTTGATTTGCATTTCTCTAATGATTAGTGATGTTGAGCATCCTTTCATGTGTTTGTTGGCAATCTGTATATCTTCTTTGGAGAAATGTCTATTTAGGTCTTCTGCCCATTTTTGGATTGGGTTGTTTGTTTTTCTGATATTGAGCTGCATGAGCTGCTTGTATATTTTGGAGATTAATCCTTTGTCAGTTGCTTCATTTGCAAATATTTTCTCCCATTCTGAGGGTTCTCTTTTCATCTTGTTTATGGTTTCCTTTGCTGTGAAAAAGCTTTGAAGTTTCATTAGGTCCCATTTTTTCATTTTTGTTTTTATTTCCATCTCTCTAGGAGGTGAGTCAAAAAGGATCTTGCTATGATTTATGTCATAGAGTGTTCTGCCTATGTTTTCCTCTAAGAGTTTTATAGTGTCTGGCTTTACATTTAGGTCTTTAATCCATTGTGAGTTTAATTTTGTGTATGGTGTTAGGAAGTGTTCTAATTTCATTCTTTTACATGTAGCTGTCCAGTTTACCCAACAAAACTTTTTGAAGACGCTGTCTTTTCTCCATTGTATATTCTTGCCTCCTTTATCAAAGATAAGGTGACCGAATGTGCGTGGGTTTATCTCTGGGCTTTCTGTCCTGTTCCACTGATCAGTATTTCTGTTTCTGTGCCAGTACCATAGTGTCTTGATTACTGTAGCTTTGTAGTATAGTCTGAAGTCAGGGAGCCTAATTCCTCCAGCTCCGTTTATCTTTTTTAAGATTGCTTTGGCTATTCGGGTCTTTTATGTTTCCATACAGATTGTGAAATTTTTTTGTTCTAGTTCTGTGAAAAATGCCATTGGTAGTTTGATAGAGATTGCAGTGAATCTGTAAATTGCTTTGGGCAGTATAGTCATTTTCACAATATTGACTCTTCCCATCCAAGAACATGGTATATCTCTCCATCTGTTTATATCATCTTTAATTTCTTTCA
Source organism: Balaenoptera musculus (assembly GCF_009873245.2). NCBI lineage: Eukaryota > Metazoa > Chordata > Mammalia > Artiodactyla > Balaenopteridae > Balaenoptera > Balaenoptera musculus. The sequence continues at coordinate 77,848,692 of NC_045786.1, forward strand.
TCATTGTCTTATAGTTTTCTGCATACAGGTCTTTTGTTTCCTTAGGTAGGTTTATTCCTAGGTATACCATTTTTGTTGCAATGGTAAATGCGAGTGTTTCCTTAATTTCTCTTTCAGATTTTTCATCATTAGTGTATAGGAATGCAAGAGATTTCTGTGCATTAATTTTGTGTCCTGCTACTTTACCAAATTCATTGATTAGCTGTAGTAGTTTTGTGGTCTCATCTTTAGGCTTCTCTATGTATAGTATCATGTCATCTACAAACAGTGACAGCTTTACTTCTTCTTTTCTGATTTGGATTCCTTTTATTTCTTTTTCTTCTCTGATTGCTGTGGCTAAAAATTCCAAAACTATGTTGAATAGTAGTGGTGAGAGTGGGCAACCTTGTCTTGTTCCTGATTTTAGAGGATATGGTTTCAGTTTTTCACTATTGAGAATGATGTTGGCTGTGGGTTTGTCATATATGGCCTTTATTATGTTGAGGTAAGTTCTGTCTATGCCTACTTTCTGGAGTTTTTATCATAAATCAGTGTTGAATTTTGTTGAAAGCTTTTTCTGCATCTATTGAGATTATCATGGTTTTTATCCTTCAGTTTGTTAATATGGTGTATCACATTGATTGATTTGCATATATTGAAGAATCCTTGCATTGCTGGGATAAACCCCACTTGATCATGGTGTATGATCCTTTTAATGTGTTGTTGGATTCTGTTTGCTAGTATTTTGTTGAGGATTTTTGCATCTATGTTCATCAGTGATATTGGCCTGTAGTTTTCTTTTTTTGTGACATCTTTTTCTGGTTTGGGGATCAGGGTGATGGTGGCCTCATAGAAAGAGTTTGGGAGTATTCCTCCCTCTGCTATATTTTGGAAGAGTTTGAGAAGGATGAGTGTTAGCTCTTCTCTAAATGTTTGATAGAATTTGCCTGGGAAGCCATCTGGTCCTGGGCTTTTGTTTGTTGGAATATTTTTAATCACAGTTTCAATTTCAGTGCATGTGACTGGTCTGTTTATATTTTGTGTTTTGTCCTGGTTCAGTCTCAGAAGGTTGTGCTTTTCTAAGAATTTGTCCATTTCTTCCAGGTTGTCCATTTTATTAGCATATCGTTGCTTGTAGTAATCCCTTATGATCCTTTCTATTTCTGCAGTGTCAGTTGTTACTTCTCCTTTTTCATTTCTAATTCTGTTGATTTGAGTGTTCTCCCTTTTTTTCTTGATGAGTCTGGCTAGTGGTTTATCAATTTTGCTTATCGTCTCAAACAACCAACTTTTAGTTTTATTGATCTTCGCTATCGTTTCCTTTATTTCTTTTTCATTTATTTCTGATCTGATGTTTATGATTTCTTTCCTTCTGCTAACTTTGGGGGTTTTTTTTTGTTCTTCTTTCTCTAATTGCTTTAGGTGTAAGTTTAGGTTGTTTATTTGAGATTTTTCTTGTTTCTCGAGGAAGTATTCTATTGCTATAAACTTCCCTCTTAGAACTGCCTTTGCTGCATCCCATAGGTTTTGGGTCATCGTGTTTTCATTGTCATTTGTTTCTAGGTATTTTTTGATTTCCTCTTTGATTTCTTCAGTGATCTCTTGGTTATTTAGTAGTGTATTGTTTAGCCCCCATGTGTTTGTATTTTTTCCAGTTTTTTTCCTGTAATTGATATCTAGTCTCATAGCATTGTTGTCAGAAAAGTTACTTGATACAATTTCAATGTTCTTAAATTTACCAAGGCTTGATATGTGACCCAAGATATGATCTATCCTGGAGAATGTTCCATGAGCTCGTGAGAAGAAAGTGTATTCTGTTGTTTTTGGATAGAATGTCCTATACCTATCAGTTAAGTCCATCTTGTTTAATGTATCATTTAAAGCTTGTGTTTCCTTATTTATTTTTATTTTGGGTCATCTGTCCATTGTTGAAAGTGGGGTGTTAAAGTTCCCTACTCTGACTGTGCTACTGTCAATTTCCCCTTTTGTGGCTGTTAGCATTTGCCTTATGTATTGAGGTGCTCCTATGTTGGGTGCATAAATATTTACAATTGTTAATTTTTTTATTGCTTCTGTATTTTGATTTTTTCTTGATTTTTTCTTTGTATTTAATGTAGTGTCCTTATTTGTCTCTTGTAATAGTCTTTATTTTAAAGTCTATTCTGTCTGATATGAGGATTGCTACTCCAGCTTTCTTTTGATTTCCATTTGCATGGAATATCTTTTTCTATCCCCTCTTTTTTTCAGTCTGTATGTGTCCCTAGGTCTGAAGTGGGTCTCTTGTAGACAGCATATATACAGGTCTTGTTTTTGTATCCATTTAGCCAGTCTGTGTCTTTTGGTTGCAGGATTTAATCCATTTACATTTAAGGTAATTATCGATATGTATGTTTCTATTTCCATTTTCTTAATTGTTTTGGGTTTGTTTTTGTAGGTCTTTTCATCTTCTTGTGTTTCCTGCCTAGAGAAGTTCCTTTAGCATTTGTTGTAAGGCTGCTTTGGTGGTGCTGAATTCTTTTTTTTTTTTTTTTTTTTTTAGTTATTTCTGAGATATATATTTTAAAGTAATAACTAGAATTATGACTTATTACACCAAAAAATATAAGATTTTTAGAAATTTCATGTAATGTCTGAAACATTTATATTAACATATTTCCATACAAATAACCCAAAGAAAGTTTAGTATTAGTTCTTTTTTTTGTTTGTTTGTTTTTTTATACTGCAGGTTCTTATTAGTCATCAAGTATATACACATCAATGTATACATGTCAATCCCAATCGCCCAATTCAGCACACCACCATCCCCACCCCACCGCGGTTTTACCCCCTTGGCATCCATACATTTGTTCTCTACATCTGTGTCTCAACTTCTGCCCTGCAAACCGGTTCATCTGTACCATTTTTCTAGGTTCCACCTACATGCGTTAATATACGATATTTGTTTTTCTCTTTCTGACTTACTTCACACTGTATGACAGTCTCTAGATCCATCCACGTCTCAACAAATGACTCAATTTCGTTCCTTTTTATGGCTGAGTAATATTCCATTGTATCTATCTACCACAACTTCTTTATCCATTCATCTGTCGATGGACATTTAGGTTGCTTCCATGACCTGGCTATTGTAAATAGTGCTACAATGAACATTGGGGTGCATGTGTCTTTTTGAATTATGGTTTTCTCTGGGTATATGCCCAGTAATGGGATTGCTGGGTTTTTCTCTGGGTATATGCCCAGTAATGGGATTGCTGGGTCATATGATAATTCTATTTTTAGTTTTTTAAGGAACCTCCATACTGTTCTCCATAGTGGCTATATCAATTTACATTCCCACCAACAGTGCAAGAGGGTTCCCTTTTCTCCACACCCTCTCCAGCATTTGTTGTTTGTAGATTTTCTGATGATGCCCATTCTAACTGGTGTGAGGTGATACCTCTTTGAAGTTTTGATTTGCATTTCTCTAATAATTAGTGATGTTGAGCAGCTTTTCATGTGCTTCTTGGCCATATTTATGTCTTCTTTGGAGAAATGTCTATTTAGGTTTTCTGACCATTTTTGGATTGGGTTGTTTGTTTCTTTAATATTGGGCTGCATGAGCTGTTTACATATTTTGGAGAGTAATCCTTTGTCCGTTGATTCATTTGCAAATATTTTCTCCCATTCTGAGGGTTGTCTTTTCATCTTGTTTATGGTTTCCATTGCTGTGCAAAAGCTTTGAAGTTTCATTAGGTCCCATTTGTTTATTTTTGTTTTTATTTCCATTACTCTAGGAGGTGGATCAAAAAAGATCTTGCTGTGATTTATGTCAAAGAGTGTTCTTCCTATGTTTTCCTCTAAGAGTTTTATACTGTCCGGTCTTACATTTAGGTCTCGAATCCATTTTGAGTTTATTTTTGTGTATGGTGTTAGGGAGTGTTCTAATTTCATTCCTTTACATGTAGCTGTCCAATTTTCCCAGCACCACTTATTGAAGAGACTGTCTTTTCTCCATTGTATATCTTTGCCTCCTATGTCATAGATTAGTTGACCATAGGTGCGTGGGTTTATCTCTGGGCTTTCTATCTTGTTCCATTGACCTATGTTTCTGTTTTGGTGCCAGTGCCATATTGTCTTCATTACTCTAGCTTTGTAGTATAGTCTGAAGTCTGGGAGTCTGATTCCTCCAGCTCCGTTTTTCTCCCTCAAGATTGCTTTGGCTATTCAGGGTCTTTTGTGTCTCCATACAAATTTTAAGATGATTTGTTCTAGTTCCATAAAAAATGCCATTGGTAATTTGATAGGGATTGCCTTGAATTTGTAGATTGCTTTGGGTAGTATAGTCATTTTCACAGTATTGATTCTTCCAATCCAAAAACATGGTGTATCTCTCCATCTATTGGTATCATCTTTAATTTCTTTCATCAGTGTCTTATAGTTTTCTGCATACAGATCTTTTGTCTCCCTAGGTAGGTTTATTCCTAGGTATTTTATTCTTTTTGTTGCAATGGTAAATGAGAGTGTTTCCATAATTTCTCTTTCAGATTTTTCATCATTAGTGTATTTGAATGCAAGAGATTTCTGTGCATTAATTTTGTATCCTGCAACTTTACCAAATTCATTGATTACCTCTAGTAGTTTTCTAGTGGCATTTTTAGGATTCTCTATGTATAGTATCATGTCATCTGCAAACAGTGACAGTTTTACTTCTTCCTTTCCAATTTCTATTTCTTTTATTTCTTTTTCTTTTCTGATTGCTGTGGCTAGGACTTCCAAAACTATGTTGAATAATAGTGGTGAGAGTGGACATCCTTGTCTCGTTCCTGATCTTAGAGGAAATGCTTTCAGTTTTTCACCATTGAGAATGATGTTTTTGGGGGTTTGTTGTATATGGCCTTTATTATGTTGAGGTAGGTTCCCCCTATGCCCACTTTCTGGAGAGTTTTTATCATAAATGGATGTTGAATTTTGTCAAAAGCTTTGTCTGCATCTATTGAGATGATCATATGGTTTTTATTCTTCATTTTGTTAATATGGTGTATCACATTGATTGGTTTGTGTATATTGAAGAATCCTTGCATCCCTGGGATAAATCCCACTTGATCGTGGTGTATGATCCTTTTAATGTGTTTTTGGATTCTGTTTGCTAGTATTTTGTTGAGCATTTTTGCATCTATATTCATCAGTGATATTGGTCTGTAATTTTCTTTTTTTGTAGTATCTTTGTCTGGTTTTGGTATCAGGGTGATGGTGGCCTCATAGAATGGGTTTGGGAGTGTTCCTTCCTCTTCAATTTTTTCGAAGAGTTTGAGAAGGATGGGTGTTATCTCTTCTCTAAATGTTTGATAGAATTCACTTGTGAAGCCATCTGGTCCTGGACTTTTGTTTGTTGGAAGATTTTTAATCACAGTTCCAATTTCATTACTTGTGATTGGTCTGTTCATATTTTCTGTTTCTTCTTCATTCAGTCTTGGAAGGTTCTACTTTTCTAAGAATTTGTCCATTTCTTCCAGGTTGTCCATTTTATTGGCATAGAGTTGCTTGTAGTAGTCTCTTAGGATGCTTTGTATTTCTGCGGTGTCTGTTGTAACTTCTCCTTATTCATTTCTAATATTATTGACTTGAGTCCTCTCTCTCTTTTTCTTGATGAGTCTGGCTAATGGTTTATCAGTTTTGTTTATCTTCTTAAAGAACCAGCTTTTAGTTTTATTGATCTTTGCTATTGGTTTCTTTGTTTCTATTTCATTTATTTCTGCTCTGCTCTTTATGATTTGTTTCCTTCTGCAAATTTTGGGTTTTGTTTGTTCTTCTTTGTCTAGTTCCTTTAGGTGTAAGGTTAGATTGTTTATTTGAGACTTTTCTTTTTTCTTGAGGTAGACTTGTATAGCTATAAACTTCCCTCTTAGACCTGCTTTTGCTGCATACCATAGGTTTTGGATCGTCGTGTTTTCATTATCATTTGTCTCTACGTATTTTTTTATTTCCTCTTTAATTTCTTCAGTGATCTCTTGTTTATTTAGTATAGCATTGTTTAGTCTCCATGTGTTTGTGTTTTTTACGTTTTTTCCCGTGTCATTGATTTCTAATCTCCTGGCTTTGCAGTCAGAAAGGATGCTTGATATGATTTCAATTATCTTGAATTTACTGAGGTTTGATTTGTGACCCAAGATGTGATCTATCCTGGAGAATGTTCCGTGCGCACTTGAGACGAAAGTGTAATCTGCTGTTTTTGGATGAAATGTCCTATAAATATCAGTGAAATCTATCTGGTCTATTGTGTCATTTAAAGCTTCTGTTTCTTTATTAATTTTCTGTTTGGATGATCTGTCCATTGGTGTAAGTGAGGTGTTAAAGTCCCCCACTATTATTTTGTTACTGTTGATTTCCTCTTTTCCAGCTGTTAGCAGTTGCCTTATGTATTGAGGTGCTCCTATGTTGGGTGCATATATATTTATAAATGTTATATCTTCTTCTTAGATTGATCACTTGCTCTTTATGTAGTGTCCTGCCTTGTCTTTTGTAACATTCTTTATTTTAAAGTCTATTTTATCTGATATGAGTATTGCTACTCCAGCTTTCTTTTGGTTTCCATTTGCATGGAATATCTTTTTCCATCCCCTCACTTTCAGTCTGAATGTGTCCCTAGGTCTGAAGTGGGTCTCTTGTAGACAGCATATAGATGGGTCTTGTTTTTGTATCCATTCAGCAAGCCTGTGTCTTTTGGTTGGAGCATTTAATCCATTCACATTTAAGGTCATTATCGATATGTATGTTCCTGTTACCATTTTCTTAATTGTTTTGGGTTTGTTTTTGTAGGTCCTTTTTTTCTCTTGTGTTTCCCACTTAGAGAAGTTCCTTTAGCATTTGTTGTAGAGCTGGTTTGGTGGTCGTGAATTCTCTTAGCTCTTGCTTGTCTGTAAAGCTTTTGATTTCTCCATCGAATCTGAATGAGATCCTTGCCAGGTAGAGTAATCTTGGTTGTAGGTTCTTCCCTTTCATCACTTTAAGTATATCATGCCACTCCCTTCGGGCTTGTAGAGTTTCTGCTGAGAAATCAGCTGTTAACCTTATGGGAGTTCCCTTGTATGTTATTTGTCATTTTTCCCTTGTTGCTTTCAATAATTTTTCTTTGTCTTTAATTTTTGCCAATTTGATTACTATGTGTCTCGGCATGTTTCTCCTTTGATTTATCCTGTATGAGACTCTCTGCACTTCCTGGACTTGGGTGGCTATTTCCTTTCCCATGCTAGGGAAGTTTTCGACTATAATCTCTTCAAATATTTTCTCAGGTCCTTTCTCTCTCTCTTCTCCTTCTGGGACCCCTATAATGCGAGTGTTGTTGCATTTAATGTTGTCCCAGAGGTCTCTTAGGCTGTCTTCATTTCTTTTCATTCTTTTTTCTTTATTCTGTTCTGCAGCAGTGAATTCCACCATTCTGTCTTCCAGGTCCCTTATCCATTCTTCTGCCTCAGTTATTCTGCTATTGATTCCTTCTAGTGTATTTTTCATTTCAGTTATCGTGTTGTTCGTCTCTGTTTGTTCTTTAATTCTTCTAGATCTTTGTTAAACATTTCTTGCATCTTCTCGATCTTTGCCTCCATTCTTTTTCCAAGGTCCTGGATCATCTTCACTATCATTATTCTGAATTCTTTTTCTGGAAGGTTGCCTATCTCCACTTCATTTAGTTGCTTTTCTGGGGTTTTATCTTGTTTCTTCATCTGGTACATAGTTCTTTGCCTTTTCATCTTGTCTATCTTTCTTTGAGTGTGGTTTTTGTTCCACAGGCTGCAGGATTCCCATTTATCTTTATATTAAAATAGTTGGTTGGCAGTTATTGATAAGGTAAAAGCTAAGTAACTCAGCTCTTGTAATTTCACATTTATCTTGTTACTCTCTTTAGGAAATTCATTAAAACTGAATTTTATATAATTCATATAAGCAATTCAGTTTTGTCCATCTGGTGTCCGTCTTATAGCTATTCTTCCCTTTCGCTTAAAAAAAGTATGTATTTGACTCTTAGGATTACTGTTAACTTTCTAAAATTAATTTGGATATCAACCTGGATTGTCATTTTAAAATTTTATCAGACAGGTGATAAAACTGCTGAAATATATTATACTGATGGAAGCCAGTCATATCTCTTTATTCAGTACATATAACCTGAGTCTTCCCAAGCTTCATCAGACAGAGGGTACCAGTGGAGACAAAATAATGTTTATAACCCAAGTTTCAATGACTTACCCATTCTCTTCTGCTCAGAAAAGTTCCCAGGCAGCTATGAAGTATTCTTCAATATGGCTGGAGTTCCCAAGAGATGGCTCCCATGCAGTCTTAAACAAATGCTTGCTAGTCCTGTCATCATTGCTACTATATTTTCAGGCATTGTCACTTCAGGGTACTACTGCATCCCACTGGGCTGCAGTTTCTCCTTTTCTTAGGGTGCGTACTTAAAAAGCTTAACTCAACCTTTCCTTAGGTATGATGAGCCAACCTAATTAAAAAAAAAAAAAAAGAGTCCTAATTCCAAATACAGTATGGTGGGGGAATCAGTCAACTCTGGGCATACTTATGAATCCCAGAGCAAGAACTAAAAATCAGTCATAAAACCAGAAAGTACTGTTTTACTGAAAATTTTTCTAGAACTTCACTGTTCAATACAGTAACTACATATGGCTAGTGATATTTAAATTAATTTAAATGAAATCAGATTTAAAATTCTGAACCTCATTTGCACTAGACACATTTCAAGTATTCAATACCCACATGTAATCAATGACTACTGCATTAGACAGCATAGATATAGAATATTTCTCTTATTGCAGAAAGTTCTGTTGGACAGGGTCCCTCTAGAAAATTACATTTTGAGCAGCAAGCCATTGATACCCCTATAACTTTGAGAATGCTCCAGTGTATTGAGGAAGGCGCCTAAAGCTACAGTGCTTGGTAGCTGCTTTGGGTGGAGTAGAACCACATCCCAGTGGCCTTATTTTTCTGCACTGGTACCTGCCTGCTGTTTAAGCAAGAAAGATTTGGTTGTTTTTGTTTGTTTTTTATAAATTTATTTATTTATTTATTTATTTATTTATTTATGTATTTATTTATACTTGGCTGCATTGGGTCTTCGTTGCTGCATGTGGGCTTTCTCTAGTTGCAGCGAGCAGGGGCTACTCTTCATTGCGGCGCTCGGGCTTCTCATTGCAGTGGCTTTTCTTGTTGCAGAGCACAGGCTCTAGGCACATGGGCTTCAGTGGTTGTAGCACATGGGCTCAGTAGTTGTGGCTCACGGGCTCTAGAGCTCAGGCTCAGTATTTGTGGCTCATGGGCTTAGTTGCTCCATGGCATGTGGGATCTTCCCAGACTAGGGCTTGAACCCATGTCCCCTGCATTGGCAGGCAGATTTTTAATCACTGCACCACCAGGGAAGTCCCAAAAGATTTGGTTTTAAAGAACTCCATTGAGTTCTTATTTTCTTAAACAGCAGTAACCCACATCCTTCCCCCGCTCCCCTTTTTCACTGATACATTATATTCTTCAATAAACATTATATGAGCTTTCAATTCTGGGAGAAACTTTAAAAACTATTTATAGATCAGCTAAAGTTACACTTGATCAGATAATTAGGTATCAAATTATAAGAATAATCAGTTTCTACTTCTGAATTTTAAAAAAATACTTAGAAAGGATTATTCATTTCCAAAAGTGAAAATTGTTAGAGAAAACATTTCATCCTATCACTCTATAAGTAGTCTTGTGCCAAGGTTTACCACCCCACCCCCCAAAAAAAGAAGAAGAAAAAGAAGAGGAAAAACCTTTTTGGGAGTCGTTTGATAATTAATTATTTTGTTTTTGTTGAGACGTATTCTTTGGCCAGTCCCTTCAGGTCTTGTCCAAATGTGCTCATTTTACTGACAATAAATCTTTGAAAGTATTTGCCAGTCACTGTGCATTGTTTGTGCTTAATACTATTTGTTGTTGATTAGGGAAAATGCTATTGAAACTCCAACGAGCAGATTTTGCTTTTTAAATGTATTTTGTTGGGGCTTCCCTGGTGGCGCAGTGGTTGAGAATCTGCCTGCCAATGCGGGGGACATGGGTTCGAGCCCTGGTCTGGGAAGATCCCACATGCCGCGGAGCAACTGGGCCTGTGAGCCACAATTACTGAGCCTGCGCATCTGGAGCCTGTGCTGCGCAACAAGAGAGGCCGCGATAGTGAGAGGCCCGCGCACCGCGATGAAGAGTGGCCCCCGCTTGCCACAACTAGAGAAAGCCCTGGCACAGAAACGAAGACCCAACACAACCATAAATAAATGAATAAATAAATTTTTTTTTAAAATGTATTTTGTTGTGAAATACAAAAGAATGGAAGACATCATCCCAACTTTTGGTAGGCCAGTCTTAGCAAGGCAGTCAAATAACATATATATGTATATAATGGTTTGAACTTAAGGAGAGTTGAAATGATTGTAACTTCAAGGCTGTTTGCCCATGAATCAAGGGAGTTTGCAGGAGGATCACCTCATTGAAGTAGTCTGTAGACTGGGACTTCCCTGGTGGTCAAGTGGCTAAGACTCCATGCTCCCAGTGCAGGGGGCCGGGGTTCGATCCCTGGTCAGGGAACTAGATCCCTCATGCTGCAACTAAGAGTTCGCATGCTGCAAAGAAGATCCCACACGTGGCAACGAAGATCCCATGTGCCTCAAATAAGACCCAGAGCAGCCTAATTAATTAATTAAATAATTAAAAAGATAATAAAGCAGCTTATTTTAAAAAAAGACCTAATCTGTAGACCGAAAACTTTGATAAATTTTGAATTGTCAACAATGTTCTCCAGACTCACTAAGTACTAGCTGGTGTTTAGTACACTGAAGAAAAATATTTAACATGAAGTTCAGTGGCTTTTAAACTTCAGATTCAGTTACCTTTAAGGATGATTAAATTGGAAGCTGGAGCAGTTAACCTAACAATGAGCTAAATAATGACTTCTTAACCATGTGCAAGGCATTGTAGGCCCTGCACCATATGGCAAAACTTAGGAATTATTTTAACCTTCCTTCTAAACATTGTTTAAACATTCTTAGATTATATTTAAACTACTAAGTGGGGTAGTTTTATCTGAATCTAAGTCTATGTAAGTTGTGGATTTCACCTCTCGTGGATGTATTTCTTTAATTTGAAGGTACTAGCCATTGGAGATCATGGCTGTACTCTTGTGGGACTTGAGTAATAGAGATTCAAGCCTAACATACTGTCTGTCAAACTTTACCAGCTGTGCAGATTCCAAGTGGTGGATTCCATATGCCAAGGATGGGAGAGTAGCTTGGCCACTAGAGGGGAAAAAAGGTCAGGAACAGATGGGGAAGGCTGGGGACAAGTGCAGGGAAGAGGTTGCACCACCTCTTCATAAGGAAGACAACCTCTCACAACTGGAAGAAAACACAGTTCAGTCCCTGGGGCAGAAAAGTCAGTAAATGATCCAGGAACATAAGCCATAGTCAAAGCAGTGAGAAACATGGGCAGGGAATCAATAAACCAGACTAGAACCCAGACATGACCAAGTTATCACACTGGTAGTTAAGTTCAAGTCCAGGTTGAAGAAGGCAGTCAGATTGCTGGAAGTGGAACAGGTCGTGTAACCCTTTTGATTATTTCTCCAACACTGTTCAATATACTGACCCTCTTGAACTGGGCAAGCAGGACTTGAGTCTATTTCCCGAACAAGCAAGGGAAATCTGATACTATCTTACTTTGGTATTGTCACATTTCCTGTCACATTGCTGATTTGGTTTAATAATGCTAGAACTATTACTGTTTTCTTCCTGGTAAGTTCTCTGCACATCATAGAGTACTTCCTTGGGTCTAAATAGTTTTGTTTTTGTTTTTAAATAGTTAGTTTTTTACAAAGGAGGAATTAATTGACATAAAGATGATACAATATAATTTTCTAGTAAGTCTGGCCCATTTCCATTTTTAGAACTATCTAATAATTTAGAATTTATCTCTAAGTATTAAATACCTATAAAGGCAATGCACACTGGGATATAACAAAGAATAAAAGTTTTCCTTAATCCCTCTCCTATAGACACATCCATAGAATTCTGTACTTTTCCTTTCCAATTTTTATGCATGCTTTAATTATATGTGCATGTTTGTCAACCATGCAGGACTGTACACTCCATGACATCAGGAACATTCTCCGTGCTTAGTACAGAGCCTGGCTGTAGAAGCCAATCGCTAACATTTGTTGACCACAGAATGTATGGTCTAATTGGAGTAGAAGGGAGCTATAATACAGATGTTAAAAGATACAGAGTAGAATTACAGAGGAGGAGATTAGCAATTTAGTCTTATCGAGAAGATTTTTGGAATTGACATGTACACACTGCTATATTTAAAATATATAACGAACAAGGACCTACTGTACAGCACAGAACTCTGCTCAGTATTCTGTAGTAACCCAAATGGGAAAAGAATTTGAAAAAGAATAGATACGTGTATATGTATAACTGAATCACTCCACTGTACACCCGAAACTAACACAACATTGTTAATCAACTATACTCTAATACAAAATTTAAAAAAAATTTTTTTTTAATGGCATTGAACTGGGCCTCATCAGGAGATAGGATTTATACAAGCAGAGAGAGAAATTTTCCAGGAAGTCGAAGGGAGTTTGAGAGGGCAAAATACTGGATTTGTTCAGCACAAGCATGAAACTCTATTGAGAGTCTTGTATTAACATCAGTAGATAAGGCTGCAAGGTAGATTGGAAAAACAAAATAGAGGATCTAAGGCTGGGGCCGGTCTGGAATTCCTAATCCAGATGAGTGCTTGTGGCTGACCTCAGCACGGGGATGGCGTTAGTTGAGGGAGCGCTAATCTGGAGGTCAGGAGGCTAAGGCTCCCTCCAGTTTTGTTTGTGACATGAAAGATGCGGATGAGGATGAATGTGGGGGCAATTGTTCTTAATTCTGTCACATTCAAGTGATCGCAAGCTCCACCTTTTAAGGAAAGTGTCAGTGGTTTTATAATAAATGATCTTCATTAAAAAAAAAAAGTAGAGGACCTAGAATCCCATGCTAAGGAGTTTATATTGTTTCCTCTGGACTGATATATATATATATATGTGTGTGTGTGTGTGTATATATATATATATATATATATTTTTTTTTTTTTTTTTTTTTTTTTTGGCCTCACCTCGCAGCATGTGGAACTTTCCCCACCAGGAATTGAACCCGTGCCCCCTGCAGTGGAAGTGCAGAGTCTTAACCACTGGACCACCAGGGAAGTCCCTGGACCAATTTTTATTCAGCATGTTCCTCACCAGTTTGTAAGATACCTCATATAAAGCCCATCCCATTGACTAATAAATTTGTATAATGCCACATGCTATATTTCTTGGAATGTCACAGTGCATATTAGTAAATTTCCTAAAATCCTACAGGAAATAAACTTTTGAACTTTGTTTAACCAAATGCTTCCCAATTATGTGACCACCTTTGAACTATTTTATTATCCAGCAGATCCATTATTCCTCAGAACACACTTGGGAAATGATATTTATGTAATAGCAAACCTTCAAAGATTTTGAAAGAGGATTCTCATAATTAGAAAAGATGTTTTTATTTGTACATTTTAGCAGAAAAGAAATGCAAATACATAGACCCCTGACTCCTTTTGCTTCTTTTAGAGGGATGCTGTTCTGTGTTATCTTTAAGTGCTATTTACATTGTGTGTTATCTTAAAATTACCAAATCTGTTTGCAAATAGGATAAAAACAGATAAATTTAGATGCCATGCTCATTCATCTTCAGCTGTTATCAATCATTGTTTACTCGTCCTGGTTTTCTCCAGAAATTGAACTGAATAGAGATGTGGTTCTCTAGGTGTGACTACTGGATCAGCTGCCTGAGTATCACCTGGGGGTGGTGGGGAAGGGCAGTGATCTGGCTTTAAAAAGCCCTCCAGGTGATTCTGACACACGCTGAAGTTTGGAAACCACTCGAATGGACTAACTCAACCTGAAGCTTTCGAAACTCTAGGTCAGGTTGGGAGCAGAAGCATCTCAGCTGCCACGGCTTTCATTGATCCATTTTAAAGTGATAATGTTAGTTCACCTTCTCACGTTTAACTTGTTTTTAAATTAAATATCTGAGATTTACACGGCTCTTTGGTTTCTTAGCATTAGAGTCAGTCTATCTTTCTCAACACTGGCAGACATCTGCTAGTTTCTCATTTAGACTACAGGTACAGTTCTCCAGAGAACATTAGCTTCCGTCTTTTCAAAAGTTTGCCCTTTTTTCTTTCCCTGGTAGTTTGGCAGATATTCCTAGAAAGAAAAAAGTAGTATCATAATTTATTGGAGCTCAGAAGAGAGAATCTCTGTGTCTATTTTTAATGAAGAGTGAATATATTTTCTCTCTGAAAAGAAGATCCTTATCCCTTTTATCAGTTGTCTAGCTGTGGGTATTTCCTAGTTATAACTTTATATATTTAGTCCTCTTATTATTTTCCTTTGTTTAGAAATGCAAATTCAAAACAATGGGAAAAATTGATGAGCCCCTCACTTTTTTTGAGGGGGGAGGAAAATTGTAATAAATGCAAAACTTTCTTCTCTCCTTCTATAGTCCTGTAGTTTAGGGACATACAATATAAATTGCTTATAAAAGTAGGTTGGATATATTAAATTTTAATTTTGAAAATCATTATAAAATCCTATTCATGTTTGATACAACACAACCTGATTCCCATTACTCCTGCTTTAGATTCCTTCTCTTCTGTACCGTATTTTTAAAATGTTTTCTATTTGAAAATCCTCACAATAAATTACAAACTACACTTTAAAGGATGTAAAGATAGAGGAACATGTCAAGGTAAATCTTCAGCTTTCACAAGTCTGTGATGATTATAAAATAGAGACCTCCAAAGAAACTGAAATTCAGAGGAGAATTCAAAGTGAAACTGATTTAGACAGTGATTTCTCCTGACTCCCTTCCTACCCCCATCTATTAGGTTAAAATCCCTTTAAAAATGTGAGAGTTGCTAAAGGCTGCAGAATTCATGTACTGAAATTTTCAAGCAGTATGAAGCTATTGTGGAAGAACAAGTACAGTTTGTGTGTTATAGTTAAATCTACCAGACAGGCTGGCAAGCGGAGCAAATCACGAGTTTGGGGTGGTGAGTGTTTGCTTTAAGCAAAGACATCCAGTCTCCATAGCACTGTGATTTTATAGCATAGATCAGAGTATACTGTTTTTTTAGCTAACACCATTTTCCCCGCAACATACTAAAAAAGATTGAATCAATAAATCTTGAACTTCCAGAAAAATGTGTAAAATAAGCAGGTCACAGTATAGAGTGAGTCAGTATGTAAGTAGGAAGGTAGAAGCTCTGTAAAAAGCTAAGGAAAAAGCAGTTTTACTTAGTAAGATTTGCATGTGTTAGAAAATAGTTAAGCTGAAGTTAGAGTCATTTTCGTAATCCTTTTTAATTATAATATTTAGGATGTGGTGTAAATCCATGTAGTATGGATTTTGAGAGGAAAGATGTTCATTAAAAATAATAGTTTTTATAAAATTTTGAAAGCAGGAAATATATGGTTTCTTGTTTTTAAAAAAATACTATAAATGGGCCCATTCATAAAAGTTCTGCTTATTTTTCTCAGAGATTCACATGTGTTAATATCCTCTATGTCAAAATATTTGCTTTTCATGTGTTTAAATCAAGAAAACATTTATCCTCTTAACATAAATAGTAGAATGAGAGTTTAAATTCTACCTATTTATACAAAGAGGTTTTTAGATAATTTCACTTTTGGTGTCTCAGCTTAAGAGATTTTAACTCTTATCTTTTATGATCTCTGAAATATCTCTTGCTCTGTTGACTTAATTTGAATAATATAATCAATCATGGCTTGAACTTTTTATAGCTATGAATTTATTGTTTCTTTTTAACTGCCTGCCCCAGTTACTTTTTTTTAGACTATTAGTGATCTCTACAGAAGAATCATGACATTTGCACATAGAAAATTTGAAAGCAGCTGTGTGAAGACAGTAGTTATTGAGCAAGATATTCATTTAAATGCAAACTTCTTGATCTTGAATCTTTTATCTTGATCTTATCTTTGAAAACTTACATATGGTTTTCGGCTTACTCAAGACACTATTTCCTTCTGTAACATACAGTCAGTCATTGAGATCTGCTTCCATTTCAGATTAGTTCAGATTAGTTTAGTGTAGTATTTATTATTATACAAAATAAAAATTATCGGGTATATATGCAAAATGATAAATACAACTTTATTCATTGAGGCATTGCTTGTAATGGGCAAAAGATTAGAAACAACCTAAATATCTGAACTAATTAAATTTCAGCATTCCATACAATGGCATATACTATATCCCCATCAAATAGGTAAAGCATCTCTTTGTGGACCGATATTGGACAAGGTCCTAGAGATATTGACAAGAAAAAAAGCAAGATGCATAAGAGTGTATCAAAGAAAACTCTGAATGGTTTCAGACACACCAAACACAAAAAAATAACAGCTATTGTCTCTTGGGAGGACAGAGTATAGAGTTAGATAGATGGAGCCTAGGAATCTTTTTTCTTTTAATTTTGTATCCTGTGTATGTGTTACTATTGTTTTAAAATTACCTTGAAAAATCATCTTGATTAGAAAAGTGCTGAT
Organism: Balaenoptera musculus; assembly: GCF_009873245.2. Taxonomy (NCBI): domain Eukaryota; kingdom Metazoa; phylum Chordata; class Mammalia; order Artiodactyla; family Balaenopteridae; genus Balaenoptera; species Balaenoptera musculus. The sequence goes on from NC_045786.1 coordinate 77,865,334, forward strand.
AGCTAAGTCTGAAAACTGAAACTATGTTATATTTAATGTCCAGGTATAAAGTTCATTTTTGCTGATTAGAATGCATGATTGAAATGAAAAGTTGGATATTACAGCAGAAAACTTTGGCTCTGTTGTTTGGCTCTGCTTATGAGGAAGTGATTCTTCCTTTAATATTTTGCTCTATACAGTAGATTTACCCTGGGAAATTATCTGTAACTCAGATTTAGTAGAAACTTTTTTTAAAGCCAAGTATTCTTCAAAGCTATGACACTTTAACATACCTGTTTTTAAAATTCTGATTTTTCTGTAACATTGGGTTCTTTTATTTTATTTATTTTTTATAAATTTATTTATTTATTTATTTTTGGCTGCATTGGGTCTTCGTTGCTGCGCGTGGGCTTTCTTTACTTGCAGTGAGTGGGGGCTACTCTTTCTTGCGGTGCATGGACTTCTCATTGCGGTGGCTTCTCTTGTTGAGGAGCACAGGCTCTAGGCTTCTGGGCTTCAGTAGTTGTGCCGCGTGGGCTCAGGAGTTGTGTCTCGTGGGCTCTAGAGCGCAGGCTCAGTAGTTGTGGTGCATGGGCTTAGTTGCTCCACAGCATGTGGGATCTTCCCGGACCAGGGATCGAACCCGTGCCCCTGTATTGGCAGGTGGATTCTTAACCACTGAGCCACCAGGGAAGTCCAACATTGGGTTCTTTTAAAGCAGAGCATTCAATCACTATGCAGCCTTATCAAAGTTAATAACAGCTTGTCCTGCTAAACTTAGAGCCATGTATAGTTCTAATTGAAGTTTGCAAAAACAGCAATTTGGATTTTTCTCTTTTAATATTCTAAAAATTGGTTTAAGAAACAGAAATTCATATCTTTAGAATATTGGAAAAAGTACTATATAATGACTAAACTGTGCCCTAAACGGTCGTGTTTAAAATCACCTTCTGTTCTAAATTCTTTCTCAGATTTTCAGGCATTCTTAAATTACTTATATTTTACTAAATGCAAATTTGCTTTATGAAGCTGTATGCAGTTCAAATATAGGAAATTAATTCTTACAAGGAAATGCTTGATGTTCAGAGTTTGGAATAATCGGTTGGCTAGGAAAACATTATTGAACATCACAGACTGACTTGCCTTCACAGGGATGAATTTTAAGCTATTACTTTTTTTTGGAAATGGAAAAAAGAACCTCTAATTGTCCTCTATTTACAGTAACCATATGTCCCAGACTTTCAGGATAGTTCCCGGTTTTGTATTCTCCATCACCTCAGACCATGCATATAGATTTTTAGGTTGGAAAATTTGTTCATTCTTCTAATATGAGAAATATAGTTCTTTGGGATCGTTTAATTTAAAGTAGACGTTAAGAAACTCATTTTAGATCACTTCTTTTAAAGAAGGAAGATGTGTAGCAAGAACTTTCTAAAATATATTTTTATATACCAGAATTACTTGAGACAAGGGAAGTTTCAGTATGTGGAATTTTTGCTCTATGCTCTTGTTCACACAGTGCAATCAATGAAAAGGGAATATGGGATAAGATGTTTTCTTTCTGCCCCACAGTGACCAGGCACTGCCTCTGTAAAGAGACTGAATCTCTAGGAAAGATTTGTAAGTTAAAAGGTTTTAAGAAATAAGGAGCACAATAAACACATGGAAAGATGCTCAGTATCATTGCCTCAGGGAAAGGCAAACAAAACCATAATGAGATATCACTTCACACCCACTAGGAGGGCTATATAAAAAAGATAGGTAATAATAAGTGTTGGCAAGGATATAGAGAAACTAAAACCCTCTTACAGTGCTGGTGGGAATATAAAATTGTGCAGCCGCTTTGGAAAGTCTGCAGTCCCTTAAAAGATTAAACAGAGTTACCATATTACCCAGAAATTCCACTCCTAAGTATATACCCAAGAGAGATGAGAACATGTGTCAGTACAAAAACTTGTACCCTGGCTTCCCTGGTGGCACAGTGGTTGAGAATCTGCCTGTCAATGCAGGGGACACGGGTTCGAGCCCTGGTCTGGGAAGATCCCACATGCCGCGGAGCAGCTGGGCCCGTGAGCCACAGCTACTGAGCCTGCGCGTCTGGAGCCTGTGCTCCGCAACAAGAGAGGCCGCGATAGTGAGAGGCCCGTGCACCGCGATGAAGAGTGGCCCCCACTTGCCACAACTAGAGGAAACCCTCGTACAGAAACGAAGACCCAACATAGCCATAAATAAATAAATAAAGTATAAAGTGTTAAAAAAAAAAAACTTGTACTCGAATGTTTATAGCAGCCTTATTTATAATTGCTAAAAAAACAGGAACAACCCAAATGTCAATCAACAGATAAATGGATAAATAATATGGTATATCCATATAACATAATATTCAGCAGTAAAAACAAGGGATAAAGTACTGATACTTGCTACAACGTGAATGAACCTTGAAAACGTTTCTTATAAGTGAAAGAAGCTGGTCATAAAGGACCACATATTATATGACTTCATTTATGTGAAATGTCCAGAATAAGTAAAGCAATAGAGATATAAAGTAGATTGGTGGTTGCCTAGGGCTAAGGAAAGAGGGGGGAAATGAGGAGTGACTGCTGATAGATATGGATTTTCTTTTGGGGGTGTTGAAAATGTTCCAAAATTGATGGTACACTTTAAGTGGGTGAATTGTATAGTATGTGAGTTATATCTGAGTCAAGCTGTTATTTTCAAAGTGGGGTGTCTTTTACTCATTGGTTGACACATTCTGTTTTCTACATTCTTTAGCAGTTGTTCTCAACCAGGGACAGTTTTGCCACCCAGGGGACATTTGGCAATGCCAGGAGATATCTTTCGTTGTTACAACTGGTGGAGGAGTACTGCTGGCATCTAATGGGTAGAGGCCCAGGATGCTGCTAAACATCCTTCAGTGCATGGACAGCCCCACAACAAAAAAATTACCTGGCTTATATTGTCAATAATGCTCAAGTTAAGAAACCTTGTTCTCTACTTGTGTTGCTCTAGTGATAATGGACCACAGCCATGTTTTTGAAGCACTGAAAAATCATGAATCATCAAACAGATAGATGTTCACTGAATTCCGTTTACTGAGGGCAAGGCTATTCAGTAAGACTAAACCACTCAAAAGTGTTTTATTTCTCTATCTGGTTAAGTCTAAACCTAAGTTTATTAGATAATTCAGTTAACCGAAATATTTTATCCCTCTGTCATCTTGATTGAGATTTAACTGTATTTTGTTGTATTTTACTTTGTTATTTATCTTCTTAAAGATCAAATTTATGGAGTATAACATCTACTTGCCATGAAAACAGAAATAAACATGCCACAGCATAGCCTTGAGGATATAATTAAAGCTAACTTGTCCATTTCAAAAAAAATTATCATCAACTCATGTTCTGGAATAGGAATATGGCCCTAAACTAAGCTAATTTGCTAGGCTTCAGTCTCCAGCCATGCTCCTTTTATTGTATGTACCTGTTTGACCTGTCCAAAGACTGGTCCATGGGAAAAGGGAGCAGGGGTTTCATTATAAAATCTAGCATTTCAAATATAACAACTAACATTTATTGAAAACTTATTGCTTGCTAGGTATTATGCAATGTACTTTATGTATATTATCTCATTTAATTTTCACAAAACCCTGTTAGTTGGCTATGATTATTCCTATTCCTGTGGAACATCCCTCTTATAACTCTCCACCCTCCTGCTCCAGTATGCACTGGTGGTTTTGTAGGTCTTACACTACTGTCATTCTGACAGTTCCCTTCCCCATAATTCTAGGGAATCCTCTTTCCTTCTCTCCTGTCTTGAATCCCCTGCATCTTCCCTTACCATGTTGTCCTCCCTCATTTTGGTGAAATATATCCTCCATTACCTTAGAAGAACACCAATGTCTTTATTCTGCCTTCATTATTGAAAAAGATATTTTGGCTGGGTCTAGAATTCTATGTAGGATATATTTTTCTCTCACAATTTTGAAAGTGTTATTCTCTTGTCTTTCAGTTTGGGGTATGATCTGTTTTGTATCTCTCAGAGCTCTTAGAATTTCTTTATCTCTGGTGCTTTGAAATGTCACAGTATTGTGCCTTTCTGTGGGTCTTTTCTTCAAGTATTTTACCTAAAACTCAGTGAGGCCTTCCACTCTTAAAATTCATTTTCTTGAGTTTAGGGAAAGTTTCTTAAAATGCTTCTTTGATAATTCCTTCCCTTGTTGTTTTTCTTTCTGGAATGCCTACTGCTTAAATGTTGACTTTTAAAATTTATCCTGTAATTTCTTTATTTTGGGAATCCTACAGTCTTTTCTTTTGTCTTTTAGTTCTACTTTCTGAGAAATTTCTTTAACTCTATTTTCTAATTCTATCTTAAACTTTTAATTTCAGTTATATTTTTAATTCCCAAGAGTTCTTTCTTGTTCTTTAATTGCTTTTTTTATACCCTGCTATTCTGTTTGATAGATGTTTATCTCTTATCTCTGAGAATATTAATTACAGTTTTTCTCAAGTATTTTTCCTGCAGTCTGACTTGATTCTTATTTATCTGACTCCCTTCTTGCCGTTTGTTTTTTTGGATTAGATCTCTGTTTCTCATGTTAAAGACTTTACTCAAATATTTAATGGTCCTTAACTGTCCATAATGTATAAGATTCAGGGTTTATTACCTGCTGATATGATGCATTGAGAAGCACACCAACATCACTTTTATAGTATTCTTGCAAAAAAATGCATAACCTAAATTCAACCATGAAGAAATAATACACAAACCCTAATTGAGGGATATCCTATAACTAGCCAGTATGCTTTTAAAATGTCAATATTATGAAAGACAAAGAGACTGAGGTACTTTCCAGATTCAAAGAAACTAAGGAGACATGACAATTAAACGCAGTGTATGATCCTAAAATGAACCCTGGACCAAAATTAGTAGGACAGTTGGTGAAATTTGAGTAAGGTCCGTAGATTAGTTAATGTTATTCCTGGTTTTTTATACAACTCAATAGCAAAAAAACAAACAATCCAGTTAAAAAATGGACAGCGGATATAAATAGACATTTTTCCAAAGAAGACATACAGATGGCCAACAGACACATGAAGTGATGTTCATTATGACTAATAAGGAAAATGCAAATCAAAAGCACAATGAGCTATCATCTCACACCTGTCAGAATGTCTATTTTCAAAAAGACAATAACAAGTGCTGGCAAGGATGTAGAGAAAAGGAACCCTTATGCACTATTGGTAGGAATCTAAGTTGGTGCAGCCACTATGGAAAACAGTATGGAGGTTCCTCAAAAAATTAAAAATAGAACTACCATATGATCCAGCAATTCCACTTTGGGGTATTTATCAAAAGAAAACAAAAACACTAACTTGAAACGATACATGCACTCTCATGTTCATTGCAGTATTATTTACAATAGCCAAGCTGTGGAAACAACCTAAGTGTCCATCAATAGATGTATATGTATATATACACACACATACAATGGAATATTAACCATAAAAACAAGAATGAAGTCTTGCCATTTGCAACAACATGGATGGACCTTGAGGGCATTATGCTAAGTGAAATAACTCAAAGAAAGACAAATAATGTATGCTGTCACTTATATGTGGAATCTAAAAACAAAACAAACAAAAACCAAGCTCATACAGAACAGATTGGTGGTTGTCAGAGAGGCAGGGGATGAGTGGGGTAAATGAGTGAAGGGGGTCAAAAGATACAAACTTACAGTTTTAAAATAAATAAGTCATGAGGACATAATTACAGCCTGGTGACTACAGCTAATAATACTGTATAACATACTTGAAAGTTGCTGAGAGAGTAAACCTTAAAAGTTCTCATCACAGGAAACAAAAATTCTGTAACCATGTAAGGTGCCCAATGTTAACTAGTTTTATTATGGTGATTATTTTGCAGTATATACAAATATTGAATCATTATGTTGTACATCTGAAACTAATGTAATGTTGTATGTCAGTTATACCTCAACCAAAAAAAATTTAAGTATGTGGGTGGATGCATGCTGGAAAAAAATCTCAGAGAAGTTACTTAACAGTTAACTCTAGTGCCCTCCGGGAACTATGATTGCAGGGTCAAGGTTTTCATAAGCTTACTTTAAATTGATAAAGATTATGGGTGACAGATATTTACTGTCTGTTATGTGTATAGGGTTTTTTTTAACAATTAAAAAAGCTTAAGAATAAAAGAATGAATAAATAAAAGTGTTAATATTTCCTCTAAAAATATGTCACTTAGTTTTGATAATTGTGCTATGGTTATGTAAGATGTTAACATTTGGGGAAGCTGGTGATTTTATTCTTTAAATATTTTTCTCTCTTCTCTCTCTCTCTCTCTCTCCTTCTCTTTTCTCTTCCTTCCCCTCCTATCTTTCTGGAACTTCACTTACACATATATTATACTGCTTGATATTTTGCCACAAGTCCTCTTTATTTTTCATATTATATAAATTCTTTTGATATATATTCAGGTTCACAGAACTTTTCTCTAGTTATTTTCAATCATATGTTAAGTGGATCCACTGATCTTTAATTCACATATTCTATTTTTCAGTTCTATATATATTTCAAAATATACATTTAATTCCCTTTTATAGTTTCCATTTCACTGCTGAGATTCCCCATCCATTCATTTATTATGACCTTATTTTCCATTTTATGTCCTCGAACATCTTTATAATAGCTACTTTCATTTTCCTGTCTGCTAATTCCAAGATCTGGCTTATCTTGTGGTCAGTTTCTATTAATAACCTTTTCTCTTGCTACTGGGTCACATTTTTCTATTTCTTTGCATGTTTAGTAATTTTTAATGTATATTGGACATTATGTGTGACACATGATGGATACAATGAGTTTTGTTATCTTTCACTAAAGAGTGTTGATTTTTGTTCTAGCAGGTTATTAACTTAGCTGAACTCTAAATGCTAGCTCCCCTTAGGTGAACATCAACTGTGAAATCTATGCTGAGTCCTTTCAGCCTTCTAGCTGTTGCCTTTCACATATGCAGTTCAGGGATCAGCTAGGAATTTGGGTAGAGTTTATACGTAGATTTGAAGGGACTCTTGTGGCATCTTCCTTTCAGGGGTTGTCCCCCTCACTTTCCAGTTAGACTGTTGACTTCAAAGTAAGTCTTTGGACTCCTCAAATGAGTAAGATTTCAGATTTCTCTTTGAGTTCCAATCATTCCACCATATGAACTGTGGAGTACTACCAGGTGAAAAGCCATATGAACAGGAATCCTACCTAGCACAGTTCATTCTTTCAAGGATTGACTCCCTTCCAATTTCTGCTTGCTTTTGGTCACTCTGTGGTGCTTTCAAATAGTTGTTTTGATATATTTTCAGAGTATATAGTTATTATCTTCAGAAGGATCAATCTAATATACTCTATTCTGCCATGACCAGAAGTTGTAGCATATTACCTTTTATTTTCCATTGATTTTTTCATTGATATTTCATAGGGTTAAACAAACAAAAAAAAACTTTGATGTATTTTTGTGAATGATGACAATAGCTCATCAAAGTTTTCCAAAAAGATCAAGCATATTACTAATGTCATTTTTTCTTCTTTCTTTTGTAGACAAGAGATGATTTCCTAGGTCAAGTGGATGTTCCTCTTTATCCATTACCGGTTAGTATAGATGTCCATGATTTTACTTTTTATGTTTATTCTTTTTATTTTAATAAATACTTACAGATACACAATATAGTAAATGTAAATATTTGATTTGTAAAGTGTATACTGCTATTATTTCTTGAGCATATTATTTTCTGAAAACTCATCTCAGTTTTCCATTTTATTTTCAAAATTCTCTTACATGAACCCCAGTAAGAAATAGAGAGCCACTGAAGTTGGTTGATATCATGAAAGCATTGTTTGAGGAAGATCAGTTTGGAAATATTCTACTGAATAACTAGACTGGGGAGAGCTTAGTCTCACAAAAAGAAACTAAGATCAATTACAACAATATGGGCATGAAAGTGAACCTGGACCAAGCATATAGCAACAGAAGAAAACAGACAGATGCAGGAAACATTTCATAACATAACATTACTGGATCAGGTTTTTAACATGGAGCTCCAGTTGAAAAAAATAAAATTAAGCAAAAAGTAAAGATAATACAAGTTGAACTTGCGAGATAAGGGTGGTATCTCAAGTAGAAAACATAGGAGGAAAGCCATTTTTTTTTTTTGAGATATGATAAATTTATTTTTGGCCATATTGCATATGAGTAGTAAACAAGAAAAATGAAAGCTTAAAGTGGGCAGCTGACAGAGATATAAAAATAAGTTGTGTAGGGAAAAGGGTCTGGAAGGATTGAGAGCTATCATTGTTAAGGTAACCGCAGAATCTCTGAGAAGAATGGGCTGTCCAAACGAGAGGGATGAGAGCATTGAAGGCTAAAACATTGAACGTTCATCAGTGTGGGTCTGTCAGAGGAGAAAGAGAAGACAGACCAGGAGAAATCGGAAAAGAACGAAGTAAAGTGATGTCATGAGAATTTAAGAGTTTCAAGACTGAATGGGTAGTTAACAATGCAAAGTGCAGCAGAGAAGTAAAGGAGAATAAAAACAAAGGGCTGCTGAACTTGATAAGAAAGAGAAGTAATACTTCTTTATCAGTCTTTTCAGATGTTTGTTGTCTCTCTGTAGTCTTTAGACATTGCAAGCTTTTGATAATGAATTTAATCCAGTCTTATTTTCCAAGCTGCTTACTTTTTTGTTCTCCTAGAACTGTCTCTATGATCTAACCACGCCAGCCTGCTGACATTGTACATATTCCATATTTCTTTGGGGCGCAAGCATACTAACCATTCTCTACTGTTTTTCCACTTTTACCCTCCCTTTGTCTTCACGACACACCTGCTCAGCTAGTTTTATACTGAGTTGTGATGCCAGGTGCAATTCCTGCAGTGCAGGAAAGTGAAAGTGCTGTCAAATTACCAACTGTTACCGTTTAATAAGCTGAAGCTACTTTTTTCTCACCTCTAACTTCAATTATGCCTTAGGTCATAGTTAATGAATATTCTTGAAAAGTATATATTTTTGGTGTTATAGATGTATCTTGAAAACCCACTGTTTTATTCTAGACAGAAAATCCAAGAATGGAGAGACCATATACATTTAAGGATTTTGTTCTTCACCCAAGAAGGTCAGTAAATATAAAATAATAACATATGAAATTTTTTTTTAATCTCTTTATACCTTACAGTAGCCTCTTTAGAAATTCAGTTTCAACCTTTGTAAATAAGCTACATATAAATATCAGTTTTTAAAAGCTTTATTGCTGTTTCTGATTAAAAAGTAATATATGCACAGTGCAAAAATTCTGAAAATACAGAAAAGTGATCATACCCCTTTGGGAAAGACTTGTCTCCCTTATATTTATCATACTATGAGAATGAAATTTGTCATTAGTTTATATGTATTTTATATCTTACAGTATATGTAATTTTGTCATACTGTGCTTTAAAAAATCACAAACATCAATTCCTGTAAAAAAAACATCCAGGGAATTCCCTGGTGGTCCAGTGGTTGGGACTCAGCACTTTCACTGCCATGGCCCTGGTTCAGTCCCTGGTCCATGAAGTAAGATCTTGCAAACTGCATAGCACAGCCAAAAAAAAAAATCTAACTTGATAAACACAAAACCATTTTCAGGGATATATAACTACATTTAGCATACTTTCATTTAAAAAAAGATATTTCAGAAAACTCAAATATTTAGAGAAAATAACATGAGCAAAGACTATAATTTACAACCCAATAGCCTGTTCATAATTCCATTTTCCTAAACTGAATTACTTGATTTTTGTCAAAATTTTTAAGTTTAAGCTGTAAATAAAACTCCTTTTGATCTTCTGGACCACAGAATCAAGTAAAATCTGGTGAAGATGTGTATGTGACTTTACTGTCAGAAAGGGCAGAGTAAAGCAGAGGAAGGAAATCTGTGAAAACAACACTATATGTTTTGTTTTTAAAACTAGAAAATGCAATTGAAAAATATAGTATGGGAACTTAGTAAAATTTTTGATAAAAATATTTTATATTTTTAATCAAAATTTTTAAGTATTCATTATAATATAAATTATTAAAATAAGGGGGACAGTGCTTTCTGACTGTGTTCATATTTACTGTCTATAAGAGAAACCACATATTTAATTTCTCTAGAAGTCTTGCAATATAAGTCTCTTTTCTTCCTTTAATTTTGGACTGATTGTGACATCTGTATATCAAGAATAACTAAATATTTCTTTCTTCTCTTATTTGGTTGCTCTAGTAACCTGCTTTTCAATTTGTCAAATGCTTTCCAGTATCTTTATCTTCAAAACACTTACATCTTCTGTCTGCACTGGGTATTATTGCAAGTGCAGAAAGAGCTTTATCCAACTACATTCTTAGATTTTTTTGAGCATCACTAAGCCCAAACCCACAGGCATATTATCTAGTTGGAAAAATATAATAAAACCTATCACTGTGGAGAAACTCTCCTATAAAATATTATCTGAGTAAGTTTTCTGTATCCATCTTTTATAACAAGTCAGAGTGTTCACACCTCCTTAACTATGGAGACATGAGTCACGTTAGTGGCCTGGGAAATAAGCATCAGGGGTTTTATTGACCACTCAGGGAAGGTACACTTTCCAAATCCATGAGCACTGTGTAGAGAAGAACAACTAAAAAGCTTAAGGGAGGCATTGGGAGTGGGGTGGGGTAGGGGAGTATCTCTTGAAGACAGGATAAAAGATTAGGACTTTTATGTCATATTACATAACTGAAATCTACTAAAAGAAAATACCCAAAAAACCTATACAGAAAGCTAGGACAAGCAAGGATTTCTTAAGTAAACAGGATGCTAGATTTGGTGGGGGCAATAGACAGAGTTAGGTCTTCAGTTAGAAGCTTAAGAAAGACAGATTTTAAAATCCTTAAATGTTACTACACTGGGCAGCAGCCCTTAACTCAGGCAACTCATTATTCAAAGAGGTGATACAAGATACAATATGAAAACAGATGAGGTAAATTAACGTATGACAGATTCAAACAGCTGTCAAAGACACTAGGTTTCAGGCAGTTATCCATCCTTGCTCTCCACTTTTCTGTCATCTTATACAACATGGCTAGATTATTATCCCTAAAGCACATCTCTGAGGGTGGCTTTCCCTATTCCCAAAATTCTATGCAAAATAAAATCTAATAAAAGTTCTCTTATTTCACATGGATCTCATCAGCTGGACCATTCCCACTCCCTTTATGTATCCTGTAATTCAGCCAGTCTCAGCTACTGCCATTTCCTTAACTGCACCCCAGGTTTCCCATCTATTTCCTTGTTTTTGCTCTCTTCTCTACTCATATGCCTTTCCCTTCACTGCCACAGATCAAAATCCTCCCCAGTCTTCTAGCCCCAACTCAAATGCCAACTTCTCTTTCAAATTCTCTCTGATCTTTCACTTAAACTTCCATAGTTCCTTATTTAGCTCATAACAATTATTTATTTATGGATGTTCCTTTTTCTCCACCATCTATTCCTTTTCCTAAATATCTTCTGCACTGGAACTTGTCTTTGAATCTCCTCTAGTAGCTAGTAGATGTTCAGTAAACTCTTATTAAATGAGTGCTTTTCTTCTTAGTATTAAATTTTGTGAATTATTATTTTCTTTTCTACAGTCAGAAATCAAGAGTTAAAGGTTATCTGAGATTAAAAATGACTTACTTACCTAAAACCAGTGGCTCAGAAGAAGATAACACAGAACAGGCTGAGGAATTAGAGGTGAGATTTTATAAATATTTGGTTAAACTAAAAAGAAAATATCTAATTTCTTATTTTACTATACTCTGAAGAAAAAATAACTATTCAAATAAAGTTAATGTGTGAAATAAAAATTACTTCCCTGGACATTTGTTTATTTTACCCAAGAATTTGTTAAACATTTCTTTCCGCTAAGGATATTTCTGTAGAATGAATGGCCATTACTGATGGCATTCTTAAGGGTTAGGGAATAGAGATTGTAATGTTTATAAATGAAAGCGTTTGTTGTAATTAAGTCATTAACTGTTTCTAGTTTTTCAGAGTTTTCTAAAACGATGTCATGTCCCCCCTCCATTAAAGTAAGAACACAATTTAGTATTTGTAAGTTAAGTATGTGGAATATTTGAGAAGGCTCTACTAATTAGGAACTCTTTTATGAAATATAATTCCTGTTACTTTTCCTATCGTGCTTGGGGTGGGAGTGGGCGGGAGGGCTCACAGAAAAGGAGGAGACTAAGAGAGAGAGAGGGAGAGAATATAAGTGATCTAATAAAAAGCCACATTTATGGGGGGCCAGAAGAATTTAACCATCTTCACGGATGACAGGATAAGAGGAAGTCCAGTCAAGGATTTGGGCAGAACCACCTGCCTTTGGGGTGTGTGAAGAAGAGGCAGAGAGTATGTACTTGGAATAGAATTAGACAGGGATTTGGAGCCTGGAATCTTAGTTGCAAGCTCTGCTGCTTGTGAGCTGAGTGACCATGTGAGTCTCTGACCTTCTCTGGACCTCAGGTTCTTCCTTTACAGAGTGACAGGGTTGTACCAGATGACCTCTGAGGTTTCTTCCAGCACAAAAATTCATGATCTGAAAAGGGAACAATAACATTTGCCCCTTGAGGTTCCCACTGAAGGAAGCTTATCATCAAAAGATAGCACCTTAGTCTACCACATTGACTGAAAGCACCCAGTGTGCTGGCATCAGTCTGCTCTGGAGGGTTTTGTATGTGTGGCTTCCTCAACAGTCATGCCTCTTTGATCAAGGTCTGCTGAAGTCTCCAGAAGAACTGTAAGGCTGAGGGACCCTTCCCCAGTGCTGGGCTCTGCATCACACACCCAAACGTCTTGAGAAAGAAAGTTCGAGAACAAGTAGTGCTTTTGCAGCAAAGCCTTCTGGGAATTTTTTATATGCACTAATGAGACTTTACTTTGTAGGGGAATTCATAATAACAGAAAGAAAGAACTTTTTTTCTTTAAATCATAGACTGTAGTTAGCCCTTACTCTGGCAATCAAAGAACTTGGTATCCTCTCTTAAGTCTAATTCCCTTATTTGATTACCTTTTTTTTCGTTTTAGTTTTTCTCTGATTTGTCATATAACAGTCTTTTTTTTTTTAATTTAGAAATTTATTGAGTAGAATTTTCTGTACCTGGCATTTTGGTGCACAGGGAAACCTGAATAATGGAATTCTGTTTGAAATGAAGGATGTCTGCTGTAAAGAAAGAAAATTCTTTATTTAGTAACTTAAAAAAATTTTAACAGCATTTCATTATTTGGTAACCTGCTCCAAGTTTTGCCCACAGACACGTATCACAGGTACCTTATTCACAGTTCAGTTTCTGTGGGTAGAGCTGCTTCGCTTCATTTTGTGGTCTCATGTCTCAATGTTTGAATTCCCTCAGAATGCACCTTATAATTTCAGTAGATGTAAGCATGTAGGAGTTTATTTATGAAAGGCCCTAGGAATTCAAACACACGAATCTGTGCTTATTTATCTTGTGTAGCTAATGACCAGAGAAGTCTTGTCTTTGACATTTAGTTTGTGACTGAATATATAAAATCCTACCATTTAAAGAAAACAATTGTAATTTTCAGAAGAGGCTCACTCTTAGGCAGTGTATGCCCTAGTACGATAAAGTGTGGCTATAATAGATAATTGTGTAATATTTGATTTTTGCACCCCTTGTAACTTTAGGTTTAGTTGTATGTATTTTACACAATTACCGTATAATATAATGTTTGTTGTACCTCTAAATGCTTTCTTTCTGGACTTTGACTCCATTAAATTGTGGGCAGTTGCATATTAGCTTTGAGGTTAGTAATAAAGTAACATACATTGATACTTAGAAAATTATTTTGTGAAGAATATTAGCTGATACATGTTTAATAGGGAGGCATTCTCTACAGAAAATGAAAACTCATTCTTTCTAAACAATGTTCAAATGTGTAACTGTACTTCCTCCTGGAACTGAAACAGGTTTTTTAAAAATAGGCCCTTACTTAGTTTTTTGCCCCTTCACAAGTTTACTTGGGTAACATAAATTCAATAAGTAGAACTTTAAGAGAGAAATCTTTAAGAAGATTTTAAAGAAATATCTTTGGTACCATTTTCCAAGCTTTGAATATTTTTATAATCCTTCACAGCAGAAGTGAGGACCCTTTTATTAATAAATTTTATTAATCTGCAGAAAAATAATCAGTGAGCATATTTTTTTAATTAGTCTTTTTTTTCAAGAGAGTGAAATATAAAAGTTCAACTCTAACACTTTTGAAATTGAGACCAGAGAAGTAAAATGTGATTTAATATGTACAAGACAAATTTTTAGATATATAGATCCTATATCATGATCATTTAAAGGAAAGGAAAGGAGAGAGAGAAGGAAGGTAAACATAGATGGAGAGAAAAAGTAAGGGGTTAGAGGGAAGGGAGAGAGAATGGAGTCTGGGCAATAAAAAGAAAGAAAAGAAATTAACGAGATATCAGTTCCCATAGAAGAAGATATAAAGAAGAAAATAGGCTAAGAAAGAAAAGGAGTCTGTTTTACTTCCCATCCAGATTCCTTTTCCCAGAATAATTCTGTCTGTCTTCCTCTCTCCTACCCCTCACCTTCCTTTCTGCCTCAATCTCTAACCTTCACACTGGAGCTAGCCAGAGGAGACCAACCTTGCTGCAGAAACCCCTATCCTTTTCTCCCAGAAAACATTTCTTTTCTTCCCAGCTGTTCTCCTTGACCCTTCCTCTTCAGAACCCACCTTCCAACATAGAAGAATTCTCTTCCATCTTCTAAGCCGTCAACTGGCTGGCACACAACAGTCCTCCAGTGCTAGATCCCCAATGTCTAGAACAAAGGGCTCTCTATATATTAAGGAAATGATTTTTTTACTTATTATTATGGTACCAAATATGTTCCCCAGCTTGCCTGTTTTTTTTTAACTTCAATTTAGTAGTTTTTGCCATGTACAAATTTGGGGGGTTGTAATCAAATCACTCAATTTCTTTTATGCCTTCCGGGTTTGATGTCATACTTAATGGCTCCTCCACTCTTAGAATATATTTTTTTAATATCCCCAGGTTTGCTCTAATACATTTCGGTTTTACTTTTTAACATTTTAAATATTGCTCAATCTGTAACATTCTGGTTATAAGGTATGAGGTAGAAACCCAGATAATTCTTTCCTTTTTTTCTAAGTAATTTGCCTATCTTCCCAGAAATTTGAAATGTCTTTATCATATACTAAATTCCTATAAATTTGATTCTCTTTCTGAGTTTTCCAATTCTATTCATTATTGTGGTTTGTGGTATGTTTTATCTGATAAAGTTAATCTTCACTCTTCTTTTTTGGAACTGTGCTGATTATTCTTGCTTGTTTTTATTTCTATTTGAACTTGAAAATTGCCTTGTCTTGTTATTTTCAAAAAAAATCCATAATGTAGTTCTATTGGAATCTTGGCAACTTTATAAATTAACTTGGGGAGAATTGACACCTTTGTGAGATTAAATCTTCCTAGCCAAGATCACATTATGTCTCTTCATTCATTCGGGTCTTCTTTTGTGTCCCTTTAGGAGAATTTTTAAGTTTTCATCACTAGTGTATTTATGCTTCCTAACCATATTGATGTTTAGCAGAACCTTTTACTGACTGCCTTTTCTTTTATGAGGTTTCTTGTATAAAAGCATGTCACTAACCCTCGCTATCCTTTTCAAATAATTCCTTACTCTATAACTACCCTAGCTAAGGGTTTTTGTATGTTTGCCCCTTGCTAGTCTCAGAGGAAATTTCCAATGCCTTCCTAGCATATAAATAAAACAAAACAAAACTTTCATTCTTTGACTGTATTATGACCTGACCAAAATGCCTTTCCACGGTCCAGAGGAGAAAGAGAAAAGTCAGACCAGAGAATCATCATGTCTTTTCCATCACTCAATTATTTCTAAATCATTTGCCCTTCCCTATCATGCCTCTACATATTTGATCTTCATCCAGTGATTTTTTTTTTTCAGGTTTCAGAGAGTTGTTTATTTCCACCATAAACAAGGTGCTTTCTCTGTGGGAGAGACAATGCCCAATAAGACATGATCCCTGCTTATAAGTTAGAGAATAGAGTAAGGTTAAACTATGCTTTTCAATTTCTAAGTGCCTTCCAGTGCTGTTTGTTTATTTGAAAGTTTTCTGTGTCCTTTTTCTCCTATTAGACATGTTTTAAATTTTTTCAAAAAAAATTTTTTTCAAGCAAAATTTAAATGTTATCATTTTGCAGAAAAAAAAAATCTTCATTATCATAAGATATTCCTATTATGGTCTTAAAAGTTGACAATGTGCTAATTCTGTCTTTGCATAGTTTCTGGAACTGGGTATGCTAAATCTCTTTTAAAACTTCCTCTAGCATAATTTATAAGGTTAAAAAAATTAACCACACACTTAATTGTTACCATTCTGTTTTTCAGCCTGGCTGGGTGGTTTTGGACCAACCAGATGCTGCTTGCCATTTGCAGCAGCAACAAGAACCTTCCCCTCTACCTCCAGGATGGGAAGAGAGGCAGGATATTCTTGGAAGGACCTACTATGTAAACCATGAATCCAGAAGAACACAGTGGAAAAGACCAACCCTTCAGTATGTGATGACTTTCATGTTTGTAATCTGAATACTTTTGGACCACTAGTTTTCATTTTGAAGTCATGGCTCAAATGGCTCAAATGGATTCGTAATAGTATGGGGATCCAAAAACTGCAAGAATGCTAGGATTTTTATGGCCCAGGGCTTTAAAAATGCTGTCATGGATGCTTCTTTTTTAAAATGATTTGATAGTATTAAAAAGTATTTGAGTCACAAATACCACCCTTCTAATTGCTTCTTTATTTTAATAAATTGTCAGTTATTTCTGTTTTTAATTATAGCCACAAAAGAAATGTTTTTCTCTTGAGACTAATTTAGAAAATCTTGGAGATTTTTTTGTAGTTTGTTACTAAAATATAATGAGATGTTAATTTCTACAGTACAGTATTTTTAAAGTGTAAATTATTTATAAAATTGAAAGGACTCAATTAATAAGGTCTTTTGTTAAACACCCATTTGCCAATCTGGTCAATGTATACATAATTTCCAGTGTACCCAAATCAAGGACAGAATGGCCTTTGAGGTATTCTGATTTATGTTTCCTCAGTGACATTTTTCTTTTATTATCATCAGACTGAACGTTTGTAAATACACATTTATAAATTCTTCCATTATTCATGTTTATTATCAAATATCCTTCCACTTATCCTTCCTTATAACCTTTTGAAGTCTTTCTTTAGTTGTCTACTTTTTGACACAGACATAAAATTTTTCTTATTTGTCCCTTAATGTTCTAATTTTTGGCTTTGGTATTTTGTATCTGATATAGTCCAAGCACTTTCGTAGATATTTTCCCTTTTCAGATCCTTCCAAAGCAAATTAATGATCCAAGTTCTTCGTGTCACAGAGGCATTGATCTCTGTAGAATGGCGTACAGATCGCAAGACTGAAAGCACGATAAATTTCTGCAACATCCTCCTGTTGTATACCTCAGTATTATGGCAAGCCTGACTTGAGCAGAATCACATTTTTTTCACTGTGGTTGGTGTTGTTTTCAGCCAGCAAAAATCAACTATTTAGGAGGAAAAAAGTGTGAGGCTTTCCCTTAGGACCACTATGTTTTCTCCAGCAACAGTGCAGTAAGAACTGGTCTTCTGACTATCCTGGTCTTATCTGGCATTAAATAAATTAACAATAATTTTGTTATTAAATATCTATACAAAATTCTAGATCTTATGGTCTGGCTATGTTAAACACAACTAGCTAGAACAGTATAACTAAGAAATGACTGGGGAGTGGGTGTTCAGTCTGATTAACCGTACCTTTCCTAGATTCAGACACGCCTTTACTACTGTCCTTTTTCAGAAGAGGTCCATTACTGTATATGATCAAAAGCAGATAGATACCATTTAATCTGTACTCTATCAATTTTTTAATTATAGTGTCCTTACACTGTCTTTCCTTCTGCCCTCTGTGTTCCTACACGGGAAGCTTTACTCTTGGCTTAAGATCAGTTCTGGAAAATGTTACTGTCTGATTCATGAAGATGTATATGTAACTCTTAAAGCTTCTGTTTTATGAACTTTCTGGAGCTACTTTAGATTTTACTCTTGTAAGAACATGGTGAAATAATAATATAATGAAATTATTTATGAAACTCTCAGGTATTCATTCATTCAGCAAATACTTTTTGAGTGCCCATACATGGGAGACATTATCCTAGGCAAAGTTAGGAACGAAAATATTAGGCACATTACACATTTTCACAAAAACTTTAACTCCATAAGGTACTCTTGCAGGTACCGTTGTGCCTAGGACTTAATCTATGCATCTTGAAGCAGCCTTTGGCCCAGAACAATAAATTCTGATCTAATATAGGTTTTTTTTTTTTTAATGAAAACAGAATTTTTGACTATCACTTTAACTCTCTTCAGACGTGGGTGATGGCTTTTACATTTCTAATACAGGGACAGCCTAACAGATGCTGAGAATGGTAACATTCAGCTGCAAGCCCAGCGTGCATTCACTACCAGGCGGCAGATATCTGAGGAAACAGAAAGTGCTGACAGCCGAGAGTCTTCCGAGGTAGAAATCATTTTCTTGTTCTTGTGGATAGACATATGTTACAGCAGTAGATTGAGGTATGTGTGGCTTAAGCTTATTCTGTTCATTTTAGAACTGGGAAGTTATAAGAGAAGATGAAGCCACCACGTACAGCCATCAGGCCTTCCCCTCATCTCCACCATCAAATAACTTGGATGTCCAGACTCATCTTGCAGAAGAATTGAATGCCAGACTCACTGTTTATGGAAATTCAGCCACTGGCCAGCCAGTATCCAGCTCAGTAAGATGGTCTTAGATTTTGTTGGAGCTTCAGGATTTTGTATTATATGTTATTCCATTCAGTGTCTAAAGACTGAATGTTATCTTTTTTCCTCCAGTTTTATTGAGATATGGTTGATATAACACATTGTATTAGTTTAAGATGTACACCATAATGATTTCATATATATGTTGCAAAATTATAACCACAATAAGTTTAGTTACTATCCAACCCTTCACAGGCTTTTTTTTTTTTTCTTGTGATGAGAAAAAAATTGTCTTAAGTTACACGTAATAATGTGTTAGGGACTTTGGTACTTTACAGCACGGCCGTTTTCAAATATCCCCACTAATAATAGTATGACGCAGAGTCATGGAAAATCCAAATGGTCATTGGAGTCTAAATGTCCATTACATAAATCAGTGCCCTCCAGCCAAAGGCTGCCAGGAACACACCTGTAATTGAACAAGTTGGGTTTATTACTCATTTCAGCAAGGGGAAAACACACCACGAGTGTCTCAGTAGCAGTATGTTAGGAAAGACTTAAAGGATTTGGGCTCATGTTAATCAGTTTTGAGGAGGGTTTAAGGAAGCAGGACTTTGCTCTGCATTGGATGCTGTCAGGAAACAGAGATTATTCTGTGATTGGGTATCTCAAATCTTATCTGTAGCGAGACTAAAGCTATATTTAGCAAAAAAGCAGCAGTCACTTATATCTGCCAGGATAGGGAGATAATTGGTATTTTGTGGCTTGGACAGTGTTCACATTTTGCTGTGTTTAGGCATGATTACAAAGTAGTGTTGATTTTGTCTTGATGCTGATGAGTGCCAGGGTGGGTCCTGGGTGTTAAGGGTTACTTTTCTCCTTCTCAGTTATACCACACATGTCACCAACACACATGTGAATAAGAGCTGATGTACTTTGACTAAACAAGAAGATAGATGACCTTCTCACTCCAGCAACTGCTTGAAAAATTGCTGTCTGTGGGGTCCAGAAGCAAGTATTCCAACATACACTGCCCTGATGAGGTCCTTGTGGCTAGCTCTCTAATCTTATCAAGGGAGACCTTTCAGTGGAAGACAAAGAGGCATCTGAGGATGCTGTGGTCATTTCCAGTTGGAATTCCTTGCTTTTCATTCAGTTAGTAAATATGGAGGGCTGACTGCATGCAGGTTATATGCTGGTTAAAGTATCTTCAGAATACAGCCCACCTATCTGTTTAAGTATTGCCTATGGCTGCTTTCACACTAGATCGACATGGTTGAGTAGTTGTAGCAGAGACCGTTTGGCCCACAAAAAAATATTTCCTATCTGGACCTTAACAGAAAAAGTTTGCCGACTTCTGTTTTAGCACCTTCCTTAAGAAGCTTCAATGTAGACTGTTCTATGTAAACGCCTGTGTGAATATCCAAGAGCAGGTCTGCCTGCCTGCTCCCTTCCCCTCCTTTCTTCCATCCGTCTATTCTGTCTTCCATTCATTTCATTTTATTTTTTTGTCAGAGGAGTGGGAAAGGTCAAAGACTTAAAGGATAAGCTATGTTGATTTGCTGGTGATAAATCACGTAAGATCCTATTCCCTTTCTTCCTGTTATTATTATTTTTTTAAATTATAAAACAGGGAGATCAGCTCGGTGCTTTGTGACCACCTAGAGGGGTGGGATAGGGAGGGTGGGAGGGAGATGCAAGAGGGAGGAGATATGGGGATATATGTATATGTATAGCTGATTCATTTTGTTATAAAGCAGAAACTAACACACCATTGTAAAGCAATTATACTCCAATAAAGATGGTAAAAAAAAAAAAAGTAAAAGGTGGCACCCATACAATGAAATACTATGCAGCCATTGAAAAGAATGAAGCGTCTTTGAACGTATATGTTGTATGGAACAATCCCTAAGAGATATTGCTCAGTGGAAAACACCAAGGTACCGAACAGTGTGTTTGGTACGTTACCATTTATAAAATTATTTAAATGACAGAGAATAAGTATGTGTATCATATTTCTTGAAAACTAAACTAAACTTGGTAACATTGCTCAGCTCTGAAGAGAGGAACAGGGTAAACAGGGCATATATCTTTTGTACCTTTTGAATTTCAAACCATGTGCATATTAATTCAAAAAAATATAATTTATTATTTTTAAACTATTATATGGTCATGGTTAAAAATTGAAACAGTGCTGAAGTCTGTAAAGTAAAAATTGAATCTTCCATTTTACCTCTAACATGTGCTCCCTCAATTGCCATTAATGGTTTGGCATATATAGTTTTAAACATTTTCTACATATTCATGAACATGTATGCACAGACATATTTGTATATCATTTTTTTAACCTGAGATCATCTTGTATGCACTTTCTGGTAACTTACTTTTTTTACATACTGTATCATAGACATTGGACCATTTCAGTAAATATAGATGTGCTCTTTTTAAAACCAAACAACAAAATAATCAAACGTCATTCCCTTGTGCAAGTAACCCTTAAGCTATTTCTCCAGTCTCCTTTGATGGACTTTAGATTGTTTACAGTTCTTTGTTATTGTAAACAATCCTACAGAGGCTCCTCTGACTTAATTTACACCTATATTATAAATTTTAATGTCATTAAGTAACAGAACTAAAATATTTCAGATGGCAACAACAGCGTGCATATAAAAGCACAAGGGAAGAAAAATCATGCGCGTTCCAGGGAACAAGTAATCTGGAATGTCCAGAGGGTGGGTTGTGAGGTTGGAGGGCTGCAGCCAGCAGGAAGAGCCAGGTCCGGAAGCTCACTAACATTGTGTTCTGTGCTGTAGATTTTATCCTAGTGACTGTAAGTCATTGAAGGGCTCGGAGTGAGAGAATGATGTGATGAAATCTGCGCTGCAGAACGCTCTCTGGCTGCAGCACGGGGTATGGAGAGTAGATTTAAGCAAATAAGACTTGCAGCAAGCACATCTGTTAGGATGTTGCCACAGTAATAGTCAAGGTGATAAATGATGAAAACTTAAAGTTTAAAAAAAAAGTGTAAGGGAAATGTGTTTGAGAGCTAGTAAAGAAATAGAATGCGTAGGATCTGGTAACTGACCCGGCTGTAAGGGACAGGAGGGGGAGAAATCGGGGGCTGACCGATGTCTGCCTAGGGCAGCTGCTGGCCTCCCCTGCTGCCCACTGAGATGAGGAATACCTGCAAAGGAACAGGTTTGAGTGGGTGTGGACAGGGAAAAGCTGAATCCAGTTTTGGACACAATAAAGGGTTCTCTGTTAGACCTTCAAGAGAAAGTGACCAGGAGACAGTCTAGGACTCGAGGGACAAGTGTGAGCTGGAAGTTGGAAGGCATCGGTGGGGGTGGGGTGGTGTAGAGCGAGGCTGAGAGTGGGTGGAGTGGGTGTTCTTTCTTCTGCCCCATCATACCCACCCTGCCACCTTATCTGCCATTCAGAGACAAAGCAGAGACCTAAAGTTATTATCGTTCTTTTTTTTTTTTTTTTTTTTATAAGAATCATTCCAGCAGAAGAGGCAGCTTACAAGCCTATACTTTTGAGGAACAGCCTACACTTCCTGTGGTGAGTTTTAGCCTCTCCTCTCAATCCTCAATAAACATATAAGACGCAGCAACTTCTTTTCTTTTGGAACGCTGAACATGAACGTTTGATCCAGCACAGCAACTGGGCTCTGGGGGATGAGGTTGAGGGAGGGGAAATGGGATAGGTAGGCCCTTTAAAGACAAAACCTGGAGAACTGTCTCTCCCATCACGAGAAAGCCAAGTCCCCATGTGCTGGTGGGTAGCGTCTGGGCTTGGCAGGTGAAGCGCTGTGTGGGCTGGAGGTGTTGCGTACAGATCGAGACTGTGGTCTCCAGCGGCCTCTGCTCTGAGCTTGGCCCGTGGCATCTTGCGGCTGTTTCCGCCACGTGCGTGAAGCTGCGTCAGGGGCCGGTCCCTCAGGCAGGTGTGCCCCGGTGTCGGCAGGCTTGGCGGCCAGGATGGACTTCATCAGCCACTGAGGAGCGGTCTGCTGCCTCCTCCGTAGCATATCCAGCCGTGACCTGGGCTGGAGCTTAGACCTAACAACGTCATGGCCTCCATCCTCTTTTCTGGCTCAACCGTCATTGCTTTGAGTTTGTCTCTTCCTCACATGGTCTCCGCTTGTTTTTTAAACCAAATGTAAGCACCCAGGCTCCTGGCCCTTTCAGCCTCCCCTCCCTCTTAGCCACCCACAGACCCCCCCCCCCGCCCCCACCCGTGCCACCTTCCCTTCTGTCTGGGCTCTTTCTTCCAAATAGCCTGTGTCCCTGTCCTAATTCTCTCCCCATTCTGGGTCTGCGAGTGTTCCAGTTCCCCACTTAGACTGGCCGCCTCACTTTTTTCCCACCAACCATTTGTGATTTTGAATGGCAGTCTGTATATTAATTTTGAAAAGCGGGGATTGTTTTTGCTTTCACGGGACTTCCAGCAAAGGAATGCACAGGCCCAGAAGTCCTCGACCTAGGAGCGGCTCATCTATCTAAAAAGGTGGCCCTGCATCAAGAGAGGGACCTGGACCCTGTGCTGAGGAAGGAAGGGGTACCCACCTGTGCAGTTGGCCCAGTCACCAGTGACCACCAGCACGAGGGTGGATGCCACGGCAAGACTGCCCTCCCCAGCCTTCCTCTCGCGCTTACTAACCCGTGTCTGGCCACCTCCAATCGCCTGGAGCCGCTTAAGGAGATCCCTGGTGTTCCTCCCGCCTCGCTCCATCATCTCCTCTATGCGTTGAAACTGGTGAATTTCTGATTGACTGACAGGCACTCATCCAAGAAACTATTTTAAGTACACCAGATGAGCCACAGAATCTAGAGATGATTTACATTTTATGTACTGGAAAAGCTATTTCCGTGCCTTTTTCTTCTCAATACATTGATTAGAGGTCTGTTTTGTTTGGTTGCTTGTTTACAGCTTTCTTAAGGTATAATTTACATGCCATAAAATCCACCCTTTTTTAAGTACACAAGTACATGAGTTTTAGTAAATTTATGCGGTTGTGCAAAGATCACCACAGTCAAGTTTGAGATTCTCCCATCACCACAAAAAGTTTTCTTAATCCTAATACCTACTCTCAGCCCCAGGTGAACACTCATCTGCTTTTGTTGCTAGTTTTGCCTTTTCTAGAAATTTCATATAAGTGGAATTATACAGCATGCCGTCTTATGTATCTGGCCTCTTTTCACTTCATGTGATGTTTTTGAGGTTTATCCATGTTGTGACATGTCTCAGTAGCTCATGATATTCCATCGTGTAGATACGTCTACTACATCCCATTTATCTACTCACCAGCTGTAGGACATTTGTAAAGTTGGGCAAATTTGAATTCCATTATTTTGTAGACTCACAGCTCATCATAACTGTCAGCAACGTACATCTACCCCCATACATCTAGGGAACAGTATATCTAGTGAACAGACTAGTGTGATAGTTTTTATATGTAAGAGACATTAGGGAACCAGGCCAAACCTTGGAGAGTCTAATCTCTAAGACAAAATGGGTACTTCCCTGGTGGTCCAGTGGTTAAGTCTCCGCATTTCCAATGCAGGGGGCGCAGATTTGACCCCTGGTCGGGGAGCTAAGATCCCACATGCTGCATGGCCAAAAAAATTTTTTTTTAAATTAAAGCTCATGGAAAAAAAAAAAAAAAAGACAAAAGGAAGGCCAGACCTGGACTATTTTAAGTAAACCTGGAAAACTAGACCTTTTTTGTTCATTAGTAATAAACTACAATAATCAGCACGTCCCCAGCCCTCACAGAAAGAAAGCAGGGGTAACTTTGGACTTGGCACATATGGGTGATAATTTCTGTAGTTTGACTACCTGGGTTCAAATCTCAGCTCCACACTAGCAATGTTATCTGGTAGGAAATTGCTTCCATTTTCTAAGCTTCAGTTTCATCCTTAAGTAAAATGGGCCAGTAATCTTAATTATCTCATTAAGGTTTGTGTGGAGGTTGAATGGCATGATCTGTGTTAAAGCACTTAGTGTGCAGTGGTTATTACTCTCATGATTTTTAGTGTTATCATTCTCATCATTATTATCTGTTCTACTGGAGTTTTTTCTTTTAAGTGAAATGCTGTACACTTTAAAATATGATTTAAAACATGATTCATTTTAAGGAGAGCTAGCAGTGGGACTTCCCTGGCTGTCCAGTGGTTAAGGCTTCGCCTTCCAATGCAAGGGGTGCAGGTT
The DNA here is from genome assembly GCF_009873245.2 of Balaenoptera musculus. Taxonomy (NCBI): domain Eukaryota; kingdom Metazoa; phylum Chordata; class Mammalia; order Artiodactyla; family Balaenopteridae; genus Balaenoptera; species Balaenoptera musculus. The sequence continues at coordinate 77,890,443 of NC_045786.1, forward strand.
CGATCTCTGGTCGGAGAGCTAAGATCCCACATGCCTCGCAGCCAAAATACCAAAACATGAAACAGAAGCAATATTGTAACAAATTCAATAAAGACTCTAAAAATGGTCCACATCCAAAAAAAAAATCTTTAAAAAAATAAAAATAAAAATAAAGAGAGCTAGCAGTGAAAAAGGGATGTGGTCCTTTTAAAAAGGATTCTTTCTTATTAATATTTAATTATTCTGTTATTCTTCACTTAGCTCTTGCCTACTTCATCTGGATTACCACCAGGTTGGGAAGAAAAACAAGATGAAAGAGGAAGATCATATTACGTGGATCATAATTGCAGAACTACTACCTGGATAAAGCCCACTGTACAGGTACCCTGCAATCTATCCATTAATGTGTTTTCTTACATAATTTGAACCATCATATTTCTGTGGAAGCTATTACGTCACTTTATAGTATATGCTGGATGCTTCTAATTATTTTCTGATATTGGTGCTAATTGTCTGCCATTTCCTGCAGATCTCTAATATACATGAATCACCACTTGTTATTATGTAAAACAAGTCCAATTGGGAATAGGAGGACAAAGTAAATGATCTGGTCCACTGGGTAATTGTGTAACTTGAATGGTTAAGATCATTATTTTGCTAAAAGATAATCTTGGCGATTAGTATCTATCAAAGAACTTTGTCATGATGACACTTTGTCCTTAGCAACAGTGAGTGCCTTTTGTAATATTTCCTTGTAAGCATTTAGGAAAATATTTTGTCTTATCACCATGTCTCTTATTGAGAAATTTTTTAAAACTGAAAAGTACAGAGAATAATATAGTAAATACCCATTTTCTTAACACCCTGAATTTACCGCCATTAACAAATCATCATATGTTTCTAGACATTTTCTTTTTTAAAATAAAATCTTACAGATAAAACTAAATTCCTTTTAGCCAAGCACTTGACCCCACTACCCAGAGGGAACTACCATCGTGAGCTTGTTGGGGATTCTTCCTGCCTATTTTATGTACTTAATAGAGAGCTAAACAATGCAAAATGTTATTTATGTCCATGTGTCAAGTTTTGCAAAGATGTGTTATATAATTCTAAATATTTTTTTGCTCACCATTGTTTTAAAACCCTATCATGTTGTTTTATATATAAATCCAGTGTATTTCTTTTAACTACTGCCTTATATTTCATCACATGAATGTATTACATTTCAGGTATGCATTTCTGTAGTATATGTTTGTCATTCATTTTGTCTTCCCAGCATTTGAACCCACTTTTTGTGTATAGGAAATTCCCACTCTATATGAGTCTTCTGGGTGAGCAAAGACAACCTTCTCCACTTGGCACTGCAGCTTCCCTTGCAACTAGGGTTAACAGACTGACGGTTAACCAGCATTCTTACTGCTCAAGAATTAGCTGAGAAATTATAAATTATTTTAAAAACAAACTTTGACAAAACACTGTATTGGAAAAATGAGCCTCCAATCTTTAGGCCTATTTATAATTGTGTGTGCTGTTTGCAGGTTAAGTTACCTTTTTAACCACAGCTATTTGTGTGTTCTCTATAAACACTGCAACACGATTGAATTAACGTGCTAGGCCACAGTGGAGACCAGTCAGCTGCCGTCAAGCCAGGGTTCTTCTGCAGGCCCTCACCCACAGGCCCCCACGAGTGACGCAGCACAGCAGGTGACCCAGCCATCTGACGTGGAGCAAGGATTCCTTCCTAAAGGCTGGGAAGTCCGGCATGCACCAAATGGGAGGCCTTTCTTCATTGACCACAACACCAAAACCACCACCTGGGTAACTTCAGTGCTCTCCAGTTTAAATTTATAACAACAATAATAGTCTCTCATGTGTAGTTTTTGATAATCTTTAATTATACATTAATATACCCTACATTTCCTAGTCCTCATTTAGAGATATGTTGAATTCTTAATAGGATTATTTCTATTCAATATGTTTATGCCTATTTTTAATATTTGGGGGGACTGTCATGGAGATTCATTTACTTCCTGTTTGCAGTTTTGGGTTTTTTTTGTTTTTTTGTTTGTTTGTCTTTGTGTGTGTGTGTGTGTTTTTGGTCACACTGTGCGGCTTGTGGGATCTTAGTTCCCCAACCAGGGATCGAACCCACACCCCCTACAGTGGAAGTGTGGAGTCCTAACCACTGGACCCCCAGGGAATTACCATGTTTGCAGTTTTTAGCTCACTAGCCATGAATACTGAGGAAGATATTTAGTCATAATCCTTTCCCTTTATATAAGGCTTATAGTTCCAAAGTACTTTTGAATCCATATCTCATAGTACCCAAAAAAACTTATGAGACTAGGTAGAATAGGTATTTTTATTTTAAGATACGGCTTAAAGTTGTTGAGCAGTTGGTGTCACCACTAATTGAAAAATTACTGAAAATCAGCAGCAGATGAAGAGATTTTGATTAATAAATTTGTTTAAAACACCAATATACCTAAATAAAACTAAAATTATACAATAAATGATTTAAGAAAATAATATTAAAATTATAATATATATCAATAAATCCAAATAAATTAAATTTTGTTCTTTCTTTCAACAATTTGAATTGCCTTTAATAACCTTTTTGCACTTACCTTCCTATCTTTCAAAAATATTAATAAATTAACACCTTAGCAGCTAGGTGCCTAGAAGCATGTTCAGGGCCTCAGAAATAACATGTGCTCCAGTTTTATGTCCCACTCTTACACCAGTTTTTATTTAGAGAAGAGCCCTAGATAGTGACACAATCCATAAAGAGTGGGCAAAATACTCCGAATGGTTTCTGTGAAAGAGGTAGTGAGTTAATACTGATCCTCCTCTGAGATCTGAGAACTGAATTTTGTAGCGTGTGAGTGATAGATTTTAGATGAGAACCTATTATTTCATAGAGTAAGCAAAAGAAATAAAAGTGATATCCATTGATATTAGAAAACATAGTAACAGATTGACTTTCATGATTTTAAAGTTTGTGTGTGTGTATTGTTTTCTTTATTTACTCTACCAAAAAAGGAAGACCCAAGACTGAAAATTCCAGCTCATGTGAGAGGAAAGACATCACTTGATTCTTCCAATGACCTGGGGCCTTTACCTGTAAGTTTATAGAACTGCTACCCATCTAACTTGGCTATCTCAAACATTTGTATTTTGGAATACAGTAGTTCTTTAACAACTATAGTTAATATTATTGTTGAAGTGTTGATGTCTTCTACTAAGAATGGAATATGCAAATTAAATCAACCATATAACCAAATCTATTTCTCTGCCCATACATCGAAAACCCTTTCCTAACGTAATTGAAATCTATTTTTCATTATAGCCAGGATGGGAAGAAAGAACTCACACCGATGGAAGAATCTTCTACATAAATCACAGTATGTGCAATGTGATTATTTTCATTACATTATCTTTTGCAGTATCGAATTTTGTGCGTGAGGATGGAGAACATCTTTTTTTCTCTCTTTCTTCAGATATAAAAAGAACGCAATGGGAAGATCCTCGGTTGCAGAATGTAGCAATAACTGGACCAGTAAGTCTCTTTGTATCAGGATCCTCTGATGGGGTTGTCCCCTTACCTGTCTCTTCAAGGGCGTTTGATCAAGGACATAGCACTAAAGGTGTCGAGAGGAAAGCACATTTGCAGATCTCCCCTCTCCCCACCGCCCATACACCAGGTCTCAGTTATTTGAAAAGAGCATATAAAGTCATTATCCTTACTCTGCACGGTAGCCTTGTGAGACCAGTGAGCCAGACAGTCAAATACTAAGGCAGTGGGCTGCCGTGCTCAGGCTGGTACTTGCCATTGTCTGAAGAAGAAGGCTGGCAATCCTCGGCAGATCAGAGGAGCCAAGAGTGTATCTGGTGAGGAAGCAGAGAGCACCCTGTCAACTCAGGGTCATGACTTGATCTTTTTAGTTGAAATCGTTGTAAATACCGGTATATAAGACGTACTCACATTTAAGTACAATTATTACCATGTATGATATTTACACTACTCTTTTGAGTCAGATTAATGATAGGAAAATCATTTTTCTCATTTATATAGCTTCTTTTTCCAACTTTAGTTTTTCAGATTTTAACTGTTTCCTAATTCACAAAAATAAGTAAAATTGAAGATACAGTTCTTGTAGATTACTCTTCTGACTCCATGTTTAGTCTTTTAAAGTAATGGATAAAAAAGGCAACTCCTCAGAGTTCAAGCAAAAAGTATATTTTTCAAATTGTTCCTTTAATGAAGAAATCACTTTGAAAGCCTCTTTAGAAATGGAAATTTTCATTTCTAATATTTCTCTACTTGGAAGACATTTCCTGTTTCTGGCCTGTTGCATTTCAAGAATATTGTATGATGAAAATTACAGCCATAGGAGTTGCTGAATACAATTTTATCTTAAACAGAGAAATTAAAATTTTTTAAATTGTATATATGGTTTTTCTTTGAATTAAACTTTTCTTTTCAAATATTCTCTTTTAATGCCTTTAACTTATATTCATCAAATACCCAGAGGGGAGTTTTTTAAATTGTTCCAGAATGAAACAACTTAAACCTTCTTTATTTTTCCAAAATTTTCAACTCAAGGCAGTGCCCTACTCCAGGGATTACAAAAGAAAGTATGAGTTCTTCCGAAGAAAGTTGAAGAAGCAGGTTAGTGATACTTATAACGAGTTCTCAGGAATGATTGTCATATAGACTGAAAGCATGGGAAATGCATTTTAAAAAGTAACAGAGAATTTATTCTATATATTAACAACTTTGAATAGTTTCTTTTAGGGAAAGGATGTGTATTTTTTGAGTACCTGTAATATATGATTAGAGACCACAGTTATTTTATGTCTTCATTTTTCAATATACCTTGTAATATAGAAAAATAGTATTAGAAGTGTGCTTTTAAAGAGCTCTAATCTGGTTTCCTCGTGGGTTTGTGGGGTTTGGGTTTTGTAGAAACTAAGCAAGAGTAGCTCAGGAGATTATCCCCAGGCCTGGACTTAATTGTGTAGGAGGACTCTCTGGATTCCTTTTCTGCTTTGACTATTGTTTTCCAGTGTTAGTCATTCGTTATTTACAGCTTCAAATATAATATATCTCTTCATAATTTGACAGTACAGCTGTGGTTGGAGCAGTCCTCTTATTGCTTGTCTCCTTCTGCTTATCGGAAATGTTCACTACTCTCTTTTCCATCACCACAAATTCATTATGTTTGGAACTAAACTCATCTGCCCATCTATTTCATTTCTGTTGATGATGACTATTTTTCTTGAGTAATTTTTAAAAATTGATTGAAAGATTCTTTAAATTCCATAGTGCTTTAGTTTTCAAAGGTTTCACACACACGATTTCATATAACTCCATAATAACCCTTCCCCCCACAACCTCTGTATTGCCCCTCCCCCCTTCCCTCTCCCCCTGGTAACCACTAATTTGTTCTCTATATCTGTGAAGGTGATGACCATTTTTTAATGCCTTTCTAATTTGCTCGTGCTTTTCCCCTTGCCCTGCAGTTTAGGAGTACTGCCACTAGGTGGCTCTATTGGGTTACACTTACTTGCCTTCCAAGCCTGAAGCCTGCTTTTCCAGATTCAAGATGGTGGGTCTCCTTCCACAGATTTTCTCATCCTAAATTTAACAAAAAAAAAAAAATGAAATATGATAGTTTTTTAGTGCAAATATTTTATGCCTGAATAAAGTCCTAAAATGTCATCAATGTTTTAAACTCATTTTCAATAATAATTTTTTGTTAAAATCACTCTGGAAATTTGTTTTCTACTTCTTAAAATTATTTGGGATTTTAAGTCTATTTTGAGTTACTTGTCTGGTAAATATTTTCATTCTTAATACTGTACTGGTGGAATAGAAGCACTAGCTTCTCCATTTGCCAGTCTGAACACTTATAAGCATGTTACAGTATCTAATGGTTGTTGAGGCAACAGGTCACAGAACACAAAAACCATATGAAAGCAGTAATATTTATTGAGCTCTCACTCCATACCAGGCATTTTTCTTAACAAGTTACATGTATTATCTACGTGTAATCTCTACAATAACTCTACAAGGAAGGGACTATTATTATCACATTTTAGATCTGAGGAAACTGAGGCTCAGAGAAATTAGGCAATGTGATCAAGTTCCATGGTTGTTAGTGGCAAAGCCAGAAACAAACCAAGTGGCCTAGCGCCAGAGTCCATGCTCTTAAGCCACCTGACATATCAGATTGGTGATTAAGAGAAGAAATTACCCAGAATGCAACAAAGATATATAAAAAGATTAAAATTATGAAAGAAAGCTTAAGAAGCATGAAGCTGTTCCAGAAAGAGAGACTGGAGAGCCTGAGGAAGAGGCTGAGAATCTGAATCCTCAGTTTAACAAAATGTCCCAAGCAGGATTTAAAAAATAAAGTCCCTATCTGGACACATCACAGCAAAAGAAAGATGCAGATGAAACTATCTAAATCAGTGCTCCAAAGCTTTGAGCTGTCTTTATCCTTTTCCTCTGCCTCATCCTTAACATCTCATTAGTTAGGAATAAGGGTGGCTGATCATTACTGAGATCACTGCATGCCTGGTATCATGTCAGCGCAAGAAATGCGTTATCCTGGTAAGTCCTGAAACAGCTCCCTGAGGGTCGATATTGTTACTGTCCCTATTTTATAGGTGAGGAAATTAAGCCTTCGAAAAGATGTGTGAGGTGAAGCCAGGACTTGAACACAGGGTCCACTGACTCTAGAACCCATGCATGGTCCACCACTCAGCTCAGATGTGGAAATTTCTCCTTCAGCCCTCTCTTCGTTGCCACTGCTCACTCACATGGTCCATTCATCTTCTCTCACACCGTCTGTGTCAGGGGTCTTTCACTGACCAGCATGCCTCTTGTCTCTCCTTAAAAACACCCTTCACACTCGACGCCATCAGCCTCTGAGAACCCACCAGTCCGATCCTGTGGCTTCCTGCTCAGCAGCTCTTCCTGGTCAGCCTTCACGCTGTCTACACTGTGGCCTCAGACTGCTTCTGTACCTTCTTGCACTCTAATCCCTCCTCTCCCTCCCCTCCTCCTTCTGTACCATCCAGCTGTCAAATGGCTTAGACCCTTCCTGCATGCTGTTCCTCAGTCCCTCTCTCCCTTCCCCTCTTGAAGCCCCCTTGATTGTCTCACTTGCAATTAATAGCTCAGTCTTTTTGCCCACAGAACTTTGCTTCTATTTCTATTTTAAATCTCAGAATTAGTAACATTTACATTTGTTTCTCACACACAAACCAAATTATAAACTCCTTGAGAAAGTGACCACATCTTCTTATGCCATGTTTTTACTCCCTTCTCCTCCCATCTCTGGCCCCACTGCGATACCTACCTAGCATGGGCCTATCCCAGAGCGGGCCTTCAGTAAATGCTTGCTGAGTCACCTGCACTGTTTGCCTAGTGCCTAAAATTCTAAAATTCCTTTTCTCCAATCTTACCACTTTTTTAAATTGCATAAGCAGCAGAGGAAACTGATTATGTTATGCTTATATCGCTTATATAAACTGCTTGTATTATTATGTTTCTATAGGGCTTTCCACTTTTCTTAAATATATTGATAGTGAAATTGATTTTTTTTTCCCTTAGAGCTAACCCTCTTTTTGAAGTGACAGAATATTGATAGTATGTTTTCTTTTCATGGTTTCCACTTGAACGTTGCACACAAAGCACTCAAGAATAAAATATTCAGATATATTTCTATGTAATTTACAACAAGATCTGCCTAAAAGCATAGTTATCTACATTTGTCGTATAAGCAAAGTATGTACAAAAGATGAGTGAGGCAACGGAGCTCATTCACTAAGAACAGAGACTCAGGAGCTAAGACTTTCTTAACTTGTGTCTTTAGTTTCTTCACCCATAAAATGAAGACAATAATAGTAGCTTCTTCATAGTGTTACTATGAGGAGTAAATGAGTTAACCCATTAAAACGCTGGGAACAGTACTGGCACAGTCTGTAGATGTTAGCACCTGTTAACGAGTGAAGCGGGCAGGCTCCAAGGAGGAAAAGTGGAGGGCGGGGAAGAACCCTGAGCCAACAGGCAGACAAGTAGCAGGCAGTGGCCAAACTGACCATCTTTAGAACTTAAGTTTAATAACTTAAGTGAAATGTTATAACTTAAATTTAGATGTTAAATAATGCATATATTCAACATATTTCTGCACTCTATTTTTAAATTTATTTTCCAGTAACGAAAGCTGTCTCTCAGAAAGAATTTCTGCTTCTTTAACATTGGACTCATTCCATATTTATTTTAGTAAAACTAATGGTCTTCTTCATTGGATCTTAAGACGGAAAGGACTGTTCATGAACAGTTCACGTGAGCCTAATTACCACCATCAGTAGCTGCTGCTTCAGATGTGAAAATCAGAAGTCTATGTAATCAAGTGACTAGAGAAAATGCATTAGTTCTTTCATACTGTGGAGGAAATACAGACAATATACCTAGTCCTGTTTTCCCCGAAAAAGGATCTTGGGTACAGGGTAGAATACAGTGAACTTTATAACGTTCGTGAGAGAAATGTGTCGTCTTGTTGAATTGATTTAAACCATGAGTCTCTCTTCTCTGGGTTTCCAGAATGACATTCCAAACAAATTTGAAATGAAACTTCGCCGTGCAACTGTCCTTGAGGACTCTTACAGGAGAATTATGGGGGTCAAGAGAGCAGACTTCCTCAAGGCTAGACTGTGGATTGAGTTTGATGGCGAAAAGGGACTAGATTATGGAGGAGTCGCCAGAGAATGGTTCTTTCTGATTTCGAAGGAAATGTTTAACCCTTATTATGGGTTGTTTGAATATTCTGCTACGTAAGTACCTTTACAATGACTGTATACAGAAAGAAAACCACTGTTTTGAAAGTAACAGAGTGATATGATGCAAGGAAAATGTACATCACAATGTGTCAGAAAAGGGAGACTGTAACTAATGTTGTTTCAGAAATAACTTTTTTAAATTGTGGTGAAATATACATAACATAAAATTTACCATTTTTATCATTTTCAGTATATAGTTCAGTGGCATTAAGTACAATACATTCATTGTTGTGTAACCATCACCACCATCCATCTGCAGAACTTTTTCATCATCCCAAACTGAAACTCTGTACCCTTTAAACACTATCTCCCCCATTCCCTGGCATTAACCATTCTACTTTCTGTCTCTATGAATTTGACTCTTGTCAGTACCTCATATAAGTAGAATCATACAGTATTTGTCTTTTTGTAACTGACTTCATTAGCATAATGTCTTCAAGGTTTTATCCATGTAGCAGCATGTGGTAGAATTTCCTTCTTTTTGAAGGCTATATAAGATCCCGTTATGTGTATATACCACATTTTGTTTATCCATTTATCTTTCAATAACATTTTGGATTGTTTCCACCTTTTGACCAAAATGACTATTTTTAAAACCATTAAATCCAATGGTCTAATATGGTTCTAACAGAGGTAAACAACTCTGAAAAGAGGGAGATGATTTACAGTTATTTGTCATATTAAAATTTTTGTGTGAAATACAGAAAGGAACATTTAAATGTGGTTATCTTTACAGGGATAATTATACCCTACAGATAAATCCCAACTCTGGATTGTGTAATGAAGATCACCTCTCTTACTTCAAGTTTATTGGCCGGGTAGCTGGGATGGCAGTTTATCATGGCAAACTGTTGGATGGTTAGTATTAAGCATAAAACTTTTTTTTAATGTAATTATCTGATTTCTTTCACTTGGTAATCATTTTGAATATATTTGATTTTTTACAAGGCTTTTTCATCCGACCATTTTACAAGATGATGCTGCACAAGCCAATAACACTTCATGATATGGAATCAGTGGTATGTCTTTTTCACTTATAAAGTATGATATAACAAGCAACTGAATATTTTACAGGCTTACCTTTTAATAATGAAAAAAATCAATAGATGTTCCACAATACAAATGAACATTTTCCCCAACATTTTGTTATGAAAATTTTCTAATATACAATGAAATTGAAAAAATTTTACAATTGCTATGTGCGTATCCACCACCCAGATTCCACAATTGGCTTTTTATCTATACTCACTTGTCCACACCCCCATCCGTCAATCCATCTTGTTTTTTGATGCATTTCAAAGAAAGTTGCATATATCAGTAAACGTCTCCCTAAATACTTCAACATGTTATACATCAATTTTATGCATCTCTTGCATCAGTATTTGAATTGTGATTATTTGTGATGAATGGCATATGTTTTCAAAATGGCAGCCCAAAAGCAAGGCCTTGAGATTAAGCTACTACAAAGAAACAGAAACCCGATAAAAAGATTGGCTTGCAGGAAAGCACCAGAATCACAACTAACTGCTGAACAAGCATCAACAGGAAGACACTGGAACTCACCAAAAAAGATACCCCACATCCAAAGACAAAGGAGAAGCCGTAATGAGACAGTAGGAGGGGCATAATCACAATAAAATCAAATCCCATAACTGCTGGGTGGGTGACTCACAAACTGGAGAACACTTATACCACAGAAGTCCACCCACTGGAGTGAAGGTTCTGAGCCCTACGTCAGGCTTCCCAACCTGGGGTTCCGGCAACGGGAGGAGGAATTCCTAGAGAATCACACTTTGAAGGCTAGTGGGATCTGATTGCAGGACTTTGACAGGACTGGGGGAAACAGAGACTCCACTCTTGGAGGGCACACACAAAGTAGTTTGTGCATCGGGACCCAGGGGAAGGAGCAGTGACCCCATAGGAGACTGAACCAGACCTACCTGCTAGTGTTGGAGGGGCTCCTGCAGAGGTGGGGGATGGCTGTGTCTCACCGTGAGGACAAGGACACTGGCAGCAGAAGATCTGGGAAGTACTCCTTGGCGTGAGCTCTCCCAGAGTCCACCATTAGCCCCACCAAAGAGCCCGGGTAGGCTCCAGTGCTGGGTCGCCTCAGGCCAAGCAACCAACAGGGAGGGAACCCAGCCCCACCCATCAGCAGACAAGCAGATTAAAGTTCTACTGAGCTCTGCCCACCAGAGCAACAGCCAGCTCTACCCACCACCAGTCCCTCCCATCAGGAAACTTGTACAAGCCTCTTAGATAGCCTCATCCACCAGAGGGCAGACAGCAGAAGCAAGAAGAACTACAATCCTGCAGCCTGTGGAACAAAAACTACATTCACTGAAAGATAGACAAGATGAAAAGGCAGAGGGCTATGTACCAGATAGAGGAACAAGATAAAACCCCAGAAAATGAAGTGGAGATAGGAAACCTTCCAGAAAAAGAATTCAGAATAATGATAGTGAAGATGATCCAGGACCTTGGAAAAAGAATGGAGGCAAAGAACGAGAAGATGTAAGAAATGTTTAACAAAGAACTAGAAGAATTAAAGAACAAACACCGAGAAGAATTAAAGAACAAACAAAACAGAGATGAACAATACAGTAACTGAAATGAAAAATACACTAGAAGGAATCAATAGCACAATAACTGAGGGAGAAGAACGGATAAGTGACCTGGAAGACAGAATGTTGGAATTCACTGCTGCAGAACAGAATAAAGAAAAAAGAATGAAAAGAAATGAAGACAGCCTAAGAGACCTCTGGGACAACATTAAACGCAACAACATTTGCATTATAGGGGTCCCAGAAGGAGAAGAGAGAGAGAAAGGACCTGAGAAAATATTTGAAGAGATTATAGTCGAAAACTTCCCTAACATGGGAAAGGAAATAGCCACCCAAGTCCAGGAAGCACAGAGAGTCCCAGGCAGGATAAACCAAAGGAGAAACATGCCGAGACACATAGTAATCAAATTGGCAAAAATTAAAGACACAGAAAAACTATTGAAAGCAACAAGGGAAAAATGACAAATAACATACAAGGGAACTCCCATAAGGTTAACAGCTGATTTCTCAGCAGAAACTCTACAAGCCAGAAGGGAGTGGCATGATACACTTAAAGTGATGAAAGGGAAGAACCTACAACCAAGATTACTCTACCTGGCAAGGATCTCAGTCAGATTCAATGGAGAAATCAAAAGCTTTACAGACAAGCAAAAGCTAAGAGAATTCAGCACCACCAAACCAGCTCTACAACAAATGCTAAAGGAACTTCTCTAAGTGGGAAACACAAGAGAAGACAAGGACCTACAAAAACAAACTCATAACAATTAAGAAAATGGTCATAGGAACATAGATATCGATAATTACCTTAAACGTGAATGGATTAAATGCTCCAGCCAAAAGACACAGGCTCGCTGAATGGATACAAAAACAAGACCCATATATATGCTGTCTACAAGAGACCCACTTCAGACCTAGGGACACATAGAGACTGAAAGTGAGGGGATGGAAAAAGATAATCCCTGCAAATGGAAATCAAAAGAAAGCTGGAGTAGCAATACTCATATCAGATAAAATAGACTTTAAAACAAAGAATGTTACAAGAGACAAGGAAGGACACTACACAGTGATCAAGGGATCAATCCAAGAAGAAGATATAACAATTATAAATATATATGCACCCAACACAGGAGCACCTCAATACATAAGGCAACTGCTAACAGCTATAAAAGGAAATCAACAATAACACAATAATAGTGGGGGACTTTAACACCTCACTTACACCAATGGACAGATCATCCAAACAGAACATTAAAAAGGAAACACAAGCTTTAAATGACACAATAGACCAGATAGATTTAATTGATATTTATAGGACATGCCATCCAAAAACAGCAGATTACACTTTCTTCTCAAGTGTGCATGGACCATTCTCCAGGATAGATCACACCTTGGATCACAAATCAAACCTCAGTAAATTCAAGAAAACTGAAATCATATCAAGCATCTTTTCTGACCACAGCACTATCAGATTAGAAATCAATTACAGGGGAAAAAAACGTAAAAAACACAAACACATGGAGGCTAAACAATACGTTACTAAATAACCAAGAGATCACTGAAGAAATAAAAGAGGAAATCAAAAAATACCTAGAGACAAATGACAATGAAAATATGACGATCCAAAACCTATGGGATGCAGCAAAAGCAGTTTTAAAAGGGAAGTTTATAGCTATACAGCCTACCTCAAGAAACAAGAAAAATCTCAAATAAACAATCTAACCTTACACCTAAAGGAACTAGACAAAGAAGAACAAACAAAACCCAAAATTTGCAGAAGGAAACAAATCATAAAGAGCAGAGCAGAAATAAATGAAATAGAAACAAAGAAAACAATAGCAGAGATCAATAAAACTAAAAGCTGGTTCTTTGAGAAGATAAACAAAATTGATAAACCATTAGCCAGACTCATCAAGAAAAAGATGCAGAGGACTCAAATCAAGAAATGAAAAAGGAGAAGTTACAACAGACACTGCAGAAATACAAAGCATCCTAAGAGACTACTACAAACAACTCTATGCCAATAAAATGGACAACCTGGAAGAAATGGACAAATTCTTAGAAAAGTAGAACCTTCCAAGACTGAACCAGGAAGAAATAGAAAATATGAACAGACCAATCACAAGTAATAAAATTGAAACTGTGATTTAAAATCTTCCAACAAAAAAAGTTCAGGCCCAGACGGCTTCACAGGTGAATTCTATCAAACATTTAGAGAAGAGCTAACACCCATCCTTCTCAAACTCTTCCAAAAAATTTCAGAGGAAGGAACACTCCCAAACTCATTCTACGAGGCCACCATCACCCTGATACCAAAACCAGACAAAGATACTTCAAAAAAAGAAAATTACAGACCAGTAAAACTGATGAACATAGATGCAAAAATCCTCAACAAAATACTAGCAAACAGAATCCAACAACACATTAAAAGGATCATACACCATGATCAAGTGGGATTTATCCCAGGGATGCAAGGATTCTTCAATATACGCAAATCAATCAATGTGATACACTGTATTAACAAATTGAAGGATAAAAACCATATGATCATCTCAATAGATGCAGAAAAAGCTTTTGACAGAATTCAACATCCATTTATGATAAAAACTCTCCAGAAAGTGGGCATAGAGGGAACCTACCTCAACATAATAAAGGCCATATATGACAAACCTACAGCAAACATCATTCTCAATGGTGAAAAACTGAAAGCATTTCCTCTAAGATCAGGAACAAGACAAGCATGTCCACTCTTGCCACTATTATTCAACACAGTTTTGGAAGTCCTAGCCACGGCAATCAGAGGAGAAAAAGAAATAAAAGGAATACAAATTGGAAAAGAAGAAGTGAAACTGTCATTGTTTGCAGATGACATGATACTATACATAGGGAATCCTAAAGATGCCACCAGAAAACTATTAGAGCTAATCAATGAATTTGGTAAAGTTGCAGGATACAAAATTAATGCACAGAAATCTCTTGCATTCCTATACACTAATGATGAAAAATCTGAAAGAGAAATTAAGGAAACACGCCCATTTACCATTGCAACAAAAAGAATAAAATACCTAGGAATAAACCTACCTAAGGAGACAAAAGAGCTGTATGCAGAAAACTATAAGACTGTTGAAAGAAATTAAAGATGATACAAACAGATCGAGAGATATACCATGTTTTTGGATTGGAAGAATTAATATTGTGAAAATGACTATACTACCCAAAGCAATCTACAGATTCAATGCAATCCCTATCAAATTACCAGTGGCATTTTTTACACAACTAGAACAAAATATCTTAAAATTTGTATGGGGACACAAAAGACCTCGAATAGCCAAAGCAGTCTTGAGGGAAAAAAACAGAGCTGGAGGAATCAGACTCCTGGACTTCAGACTATACTACAAAGCTACAGTAATCAAGAGAGTATGATACTGGCACAAAAACAGAAATATAGATCAATGGAACAAGATAGAAAGCCCAGAGATAAACCCACACACCTATGGTCAACTAATCTATGACAAAGGAGGCAAGGATATACAACAGAGAAAAGACAGTCTTCAATAAGTGGTGCTGGGAAAACTGGACAGCTACATGTAAAAGAATGAAATTAGAACACTCCGTAACATCATACACAAAAATAAACTCAAAATGGATTCAAGACCTAAATGTAAGGCTGGACACTATAAAACTCTTAGAGGAAAACATAGGAAGAATGCTCTTTGACATAAATCACAGCAAGATCCTTTTTGATCCACCTCCTAGAGTAATGGAAATAAAAACAAAAATAAACAAATGGGACCTAATGAAATTTAAAAGCTTTTGCAAAGCAAAGGAAACTACAAACAAGACGAAAAGACAACCCTTAGAATAGAAGAAAATATTTCCAAATGAATCAACAAAGGATTAATCTCCAAAATATAGAAACAGCTCATGCAGCTCAATATTAAAAAAACAAACAATCCAATCAAAAAATGGGCAGAAGACCTAAATAGACATTTCTCCAAAGAAGACATACAGATGGCCAAGAAGCACATGAAAAGTTGCTCAACATCTCTAATTATTAGAGAAATGCAAATCAAGACTACAATGAGGTATCACCTCACACCAGTTAGAATGGGCATCATCAGCAAATCTACAAACAACAAATGCTGGAGAGGTTGTGGGGAAAAGGGAACCCTCTTGCACTGTTGGTGGGAATGTAAATTGATATAGGCAGTATGGAGAACAGTATGGAGGTTCCTTAAAAAACTAAAAATAGAATTACCATATGACCCAGCAATCCCACTACTGGGCATATACCCAGAGAAAACCATAATTCAAAAAGACACATGCACCCTAATGTTCACTGCAGCACAATTTACAATAGCCAGGACATGGAAGCAACCTAAATGCCCATCGACAGACGAATGGATAAAGAAGTTCTGGTACATATATACAATGGAATATTACTCAGCCATAAAAAGGAACGAAATTGGGTCATTTGTAGAGACGTGGATGAATCTAGAGACTGTCATACAGAGTGAAGTAAGTCAGAAAGAGAAAAACAAATATCGTATATTAACGCATATATGTGGAACCTAGAAAAATGGTACAGTTGAACCGGTTTGCAGGGCAGAAATTGAGACACAGATGTAGAGAACAAACGTATGGACACCAAGGGGGGAAAGTGGGGGGTGGGTGGTGGTGTGATGAATTGGGAGATTGGGATTGACATGTATACACTGATATGTATAAAATGGATAACTAATAACAACCTGCTGTATAAAATAAATAAATAAAATTTTAAAATTAAAAAAAGAAACAGAAATCCAAGGATTAAATCCTTGACTATAACTTTGTAACCTACACTGAATAGCATCACACAGTGTGTGAACACATGGATTCCAAGACCTCGTCCGTATTACCAAGTCCCATTTTTGTGACACGTTATTCGTGTGAACAGTATAATTCTTCGTAAATCATAAAATTGCACAGTTATTGGCATTGGTTAACTGAAGTTTTGTATTTAATTTGAGATTTTTCTTCCACTTTGGCCAGGTATAAATAACAGCCTCCTCAGAGCTGCTTAAACACTTCAAACACAGTCTCACCAGCCATGTGAAACAGGTGTTGAGTGCTCCTGAGTATCCATGGCAGTTAGGATTCATGTCAAAACTGACCCTTTAACTGGATAATAAAGTCTGTACCTCCACTACTTCCAAACAGAGATAGACTTCGAAACTTTTAAGCAGGCACCACGCTATTGATATATGCACTTATACTTACTGGTCATTCAACTCTTTGTAATACTTGTGTGTGTGTGTAAAAGATGTCCAACTGACCTTTTCATCTTTTGTCCAATTATTCAGACCCTCAGCATACTTTCTCTGCAGATTCAGGTATCTTCTTTCTACATACAAATTTTAAATATGCACTCTTTCCCATTTAGGATAGTGAGTATTACAATTCACTAAGATGGATTCTTGAAAACGATCCAACAGAACTGGACCTCAGGTTTGTCATAGATGAAGAACTTTTTGGACAGGTTTGTAAATTTTGATTAATTAAAATGGTACATAAATTGTGGAACTTTAGAACTTAAGTTTAATAACTTAAGTGAAATGTTATAACTTAAGTTTAGATGTTAAATAATGCATATATTCAACATATTTCTGCACTCTATTTTTAAATTTATTTTCCAGTAACGAAAGCTGTCTCTCAGAAAGAATTTCTGCTTCTTTAACATTGGACTCATTCCATATTTATTTTAGTAAAACTAATATTTCAAGTTTTCTTAGCTTTTGAATGGATTTAATTTAAAACACCAGGTTTCTGGTATAACTATCATATGTATACTTAATTTTTTTCACTAAAATAACATATCAATGTATCATGCTTAATTTTAGACCCATCAACATGAGTTGAAAAACGGCGGATCAGAAATAGTCGTCACCAATAAGAACAAAAAGGAATATATTTAGTAAGTATTTTGTTGTAAGTATTTTACTCTATTTAGTAAATTCTTTATTGGAAATAATTTTATACTTCTTTCTGGGAAGACTCTTTGTACCTTCTTTCTCTTAGCCCAGAGTCAGAGCCTCAATGTTCTTTTTTTCTTTCTGTAACCATGTCATATTACTCACTCATGTTCAGTTTTTGCCTTGGGCTTAGCTAGTCTTTATTTTTTGTTTCTAACCAGAATACATGTACCTTAACACTTTTTCTTGTTTCCTGTGAAAAAGATGAAATGTTTTGTTTCTTTTAGTCTTGTAATACAATGGCGATTTGTAAACCGAATCCAGAAGCAAATGGCTGCTTTTAAAGAGGTATTTATTTTGTTTCCTCTTCTATAATTTCAAAGTACAGTCCGTAAGTTTTAAATATTGGTCCTTATCATGTCGGAGAAAAAGTAGTATATGACTTTTTAAAACCATTTTAAATTAATTTTCATACTGACAAAATATTAAATGAATAGATGTTGAGTTAAAACGCAATCATTCAAGAAATCCATGTGGGCTTCCCTGGTGGCGCAGTGGTTGAGAATCCGCCTGCCAGTGCAGGGGACACGGGTTCAAGCCCTGGTCTGGGAAGATCCCACATGCCGCGGAGCAACTAGGCCCGTGAGCCACAATTACTGAGCCTGCGCATCTGGAGCCTGTGCTCCGCAACAAGAGAGGCCGCAATGGTGAGAGGCCTGCGCACCGCGATGAAGAGTGGCCCCCGCTTGCCGCAACTAGAGAAAGCCCTCGCACAGAAACGAAGACCCAACACAGCCATAAATAAATAAATAAATAAAATTTAAAAGGCTTTAAAAAAAAAAAAAAAAGAAATCCATGCAATAAACAGTCCTCCTTAACATGGATCCCCCTCACCTTTCCCAGTCCCACTCCCCTCACCTTAAGTAACCTTAGGTGAACAAAGGAACAAGAGTGCTAGAGGGATGGTGGAATATACTATTTGTTTCTTTTCCTAAATGGGGTCACATCATACATGTTGGTTTGTGACTCACTTTCTTCTCTTATCAAATACTTATTGGAGGTCTTTACATGTCAAGATATATAGTGACCTTTCTTTGTGGCTGCCTTTTATTCATACTCTAAATTCATAAGTTATTTAAACTTCCCAATTGATAGACATTTAGGCTGTTGTCAGGGCATTCATTTCCTAAGCTAACTAAAAGTCTTCTGTTAACTATTTATCACATACTTTTTCATTTATTCAACACTGAGCACTGACTGTGTCTGGTGCTATGAGAGAGGCAAAAAGACATAGGTCCTGCTGTCAAGGAGCAAAGACTCTAAAGGGGGAAATGGACAGAGGGAAGCCTGCAGTACTAGGTGAGCAGAGAAGAGAGGTAGAAACCAGGGCAGAGAGAGGTGGAGGCAGGGGAGGGGAGGGCTCAAGGGATGGGCCAGCCACAGAGGAAGAGGAAATGCAATTCTAAGCAGAGGGGCAGCACCTGTGAAGTGTGGCAGTAGACAGACTGGGCACACGTTAGAGAGAATACAAGCAATTGCTGTACTGGATAAGAGGATGCAAGAGGTGAAATTAAGCCTGGAGAGATGGGAAGAACCAGATGATGGGGGCCCTGTTTGTTTGGAGTTTTCTCTGAAGTCCAGTGAGGGAAGAAGGTGGCATTAAAGGCTATTAACAATTGAACACCAGGATTCAATGTATTGATACATTTTGGTCAGATCATTCTGGAAGTGGTATGTAGTGAGCTAGAGAGGGCAAGACGAGCCGCAGAGGCTAGTTGGGAAAGTGCTGCAGTAATCCCGGGGAGAAATGGTAAGGACAGTGGGAAGAAAGCTGTGTGTGCACGTGAGTGGCTCTCAGGAAGGTAGATCTATAGCTTAGGGTGATTTAAAGGATAGAGATCTGGGGATCCTCTGCATGTGTGTAGTGGAGGTGTGGACTAGACAAGATGGAAAATTCAAAAGAACAGTAAGAATGGTGAAAGTGGATGGCCACACGCGGGGATGTGGGAACACCAACATTTAAGGAACAGACAGGAGAAATGGAGACATCAAAGGAAATCAGCAAAGGCAGACAGAGACATAGGAGGAAAACCATCAACAACAGCAGAGTTTCAAGAACAAAGGTGTTGTCAACAATATCGTAGTGCAGAGAAGTCAAATAAGATAGGGAACTAAAAAGCATGTATTAGATGTAGCTGCAAAGCTGTCTTTGAGTTTCTCCAGGACACCTTCAGGGAAGCATTGATGAAGAGGTCAGATTGCAGCGGTTGAGGGATAGATGGGGGTGAGCAAGGGGATTTGGAAATGCGTAGTAACACTGTCCAGAACGTGGAGAGCAGAAAGAGGGGCTTGCTTTCTTGTTTTGTTTTTAAGGTAGATAGGCTTGAACAAATTTAGATGCATCAAGAGTGAGCTAGTAGGGCTTCCCTGGTGGCGCAGTGGTTAAGACTCTGCCTGCCAATGCAGGGGACACGGGTTCGAGCCCTGGTCTGGGAAGATCCCACGTGCTGCGGAGCAACTAGGCCTGTGAGCCACAATTACTGAGCCTGCGCGTCTGGAGCCTGTGCTCCGCAACAAGAGAGGCCGCGATAGTGAGAGGCCTGTGCACCGCGATGAAGAGTGGCCCCCCACTTGCCACAACTAGAGAAAGCCCTCGCACAGAAATGAAGACCCAACACAGCCATAAATAAATAAATTAAAAAAAAAAAAAAAGAGTGAGCTAGTAAAGGTTTAGTGATGACATCCTTGAGGAAGCAGATGAAGCACAGAGAGGAAGTGGTCCCTCTCTCCACAGCAGTGGGGAGGAGGCCCTCGTGGATGTTGGTGCTGGTTGGTACATGGGGATGCAGAAGGTTGAGGGAATTCCATCCTGCAGAATTGCCTCTATTTTCTCTCTCAAGTAGAAATTATCTGCTGTAAAGAAGGGGTGACATGGAGGAGGAGGAGACTTAAAAATTGTGGGGAAGTTTTAAAATAGCCACTTCGAGGAATCAGTGAGAGAACAGACATGTATACTTTCTTGCCAACACTGAAATGTCAGTTAAGAGCCCATGAATGTGTAGTGGAAGAAGACGAAGTATGGGATTGTCCATTGACCCCACTGACCAGGGTTTTAAATATATTCTTTCTACTAGGGATTTTTTGAACTGATACCACAGGATCTTATCAAAATTTTTGATGAAAATGAACTAGAGGTAAGAAATATTGTTCTTATCTTAAAACAGGACTTTTGTTCCAATTATTCTTCATGTCTACAGTTTGACATTTCTTATTACGTAGCTTCTGATGTGTGGCTTGGGAGATGTCGATGTGAATGACTGGAGAGAACACACAAAGTACAAAAATGGCTACAGTGTAAATCATCAAGTCATCCAGTGGTTTTGGAAGGTAATGGAAAGCTTCTATTTTCATAAATTACTTTTCAGTAGATTCAATCATATTTAACTATACTAGTGGATCACATAGAGATAAGACAAAAAATATATATAGCCCTGCCAAAATTATCTTTGATTTTGTACTGTATACGTTTACCTTCTGGATATGGTTCCAACCTCCATACATATTTTTAGATAAGTAAAATGTGCAGAATGTAGTAAGTGGTAGTGACAGCTGAGATAGGCACTTGATTCCTTACTAAAGTTGGGACTCTTCAAGGGAACTTGTAATAACCTGCAGTGTATTCTCTGGGACTCCTGCATGGCTCCTTGGAATGTGATTTTCCATCTTATACAGAGATGTGTATGCTACTCAATAATACCAGTAAATAACAATTTTTTAAAAGCCGTGAGTCACACCTGAGAGGAAATTTTGTCACTTTATTAGGCTATAATACCACTCTAAAGAGTTACCATGTAGCCTTGGAAATGAAGTTTCAAGAACTTCATGAACCACCCATAAGCACAACTTGAACTAAAAGAAACATGCAAATTTCATAAGTGATCATTAATGCTCTAACTAAATTCTGATAGCATATTTTTCAGGATAGTTTTGTTACCGGTTTTTTCCAGTGATGTTCCTAAGTGCTGCTTTTATCTTTTGCAGGCTGTTGTAATGATGGACTCAGAAAAAAGAATACGATTACTTCAGTTTGTCACTGGCACATCCCGTGTGCCTATGAATGGATTTGCTGAACTGTATGGTAAGGATTTCCGTAGATCATTAAAAGATGGAGCTTATGCCAGTTGTCTTCTTCATGGCTGACTAGTCTTCAGGCTTCTATCATTTATACAAATATTTAGCTTAATTTAAAAAATTAAGATTTTAAAATGATTATAATTAGATACACTGAAGTAGGTCAAAATATATGTACACCTTCTAATCAGATAGCAAAGGAGAAAACTGGAAACATGAAATGACTCAAGTTACTTCCCATTCTTGAATTTTAAATTTGATTCCCACCCTGCATTCCATTACAGAAAAAGCATTGCCTGTAGTGTGATGGTTTAGGGCAGGCAGCGTGTAAAGTTCCACAGGGTGTTAATAAGCGTACAACAAAACACAGAGAGTATCATAGTAGAATACATTTGGGGGAAAGAACGGACTAAATGAAGTTAAATATTCTGTTTATTGGAATGACATTTACTTGCTTTTAAAGATACCAAGAAGAACAAATCTTTCAGAGAGAGTATAGCCAAGATTGGAGCCCTACTGTCCCCTCCTTGGTAAACCTGGTTTCCTTGTTAAGCTTCATTTATATCTGTTTGCAGAACCTGTCAAGCAGCTGCCACTTCTCCACCTAGAGTAACCATTCCCAGTAGGAAGGCTGAGACAAGAGCTTTGCTGCTCACCAATGTGCTCATTGGAAAGACAAATCCAATTAAGCAGGGCAAACACCCCTTCCATCTCTAGATCCACTGCCCTCTTTTATGCAGCCCAGGCCTACAGCCATCCACTGATATCATGAATTTTTTGGAATTTGGGGGAGATATCCCACACACAGGTCCAGAGTTATTAGTGTTAGAATATAAATTCAAATTCTTAAGGGTTTACAAAAGAAGTAGAAGTTGCTTCATAATGTTAATATTACAGTACAGTATTATCTAGCCAATAAAAAGTATGTTACATTTTTTTTAACATCTTTATTGGAGTATAATTCCTTTACAATGGTGTGTTAGTTTCTGCTGTATCACAAAGTGAATCAGCTATACGTATACCTATATCCCCATATCCCCTCCCTCTTGCGTCTCCCTCCCACCCTCCCTATCCCACCCCTCTAGGTGGTCACAAAGCACTGAGCTGATCTCCCTGTGCTATGCGGCTGCTTCCCACTAGCTAGCTATTTTACATTTGGTGGTGTATATATGTCCATGCTACTCTCTCACTTCATCCCAGCTTACCCTTCCCCCTCCCCAAGTCCTCAAGTCCATTCTCTACGTCTGCATCTTTATTCCTGTCCTGCCCCTAGGTTCTTCAGAACCTTTTTTTTTTTTTAGATTCCATATATATGTGTTAGCATACAGTATTTGTTTTTCTCTTTCTGACTTACTTCACTCTGTATGACAGACTCTAGGTCCATCCACCCCACTACAAATAAATCAATTTTGTTTCTTTTTATGGCTGAGTAATATTCCATTGTATATATGTGCCACATCTTCTTTATCCATTCATCCGATGATGGACACTTAGGTTGCTTCCATGTCATGGCTATTGTAAATAGTGCTGCAGTGAACATTGTGGTACATGACTCTTTTTAAATTATGGTTTTCTCAGGGTATATGCCCAGTAGTGGGATTGCTAGGTCATATGGTAATTCTATTTTTAATTTTTTAAGGAACTTCCATACGGTTCTTCAAAGTGGCTGTATCAATTTACATTCCCACCAACAGTGCAAGGGGGTTCCCTTTTCTCCACACCTTCTCCAGCATTTATTGTTTGTAGATTTTTTGATGATGGCCATTCTGACTGGTGTGAGGTGATACCTCATCGTAGTTTTGATTTGCATTTCTCTAATAATTAGTGATGTTGAGCATCCTCTCATGTGTTTGTTGGCAATCTGTATATCTTCTCTGGAGAAATGTCTATTTAGGTCTTCTGCCCATTTTTGGATTGGGTTGTTTGTTTTTTTGATATTGAGCTGCATGAGCTGCTTGTATATTTTGGAGATTAATCCTTTGTCAGTTGCTTCGTTTGCAAATATTTTCTCCCATTCTGAGGGTTGTCTTTTCATCTTGTTTATGGTTTCCTTTGCTGTGCAAAAGCTTTTAAGTTTCATTAGGTCCCATTTGTTTATTTTTGTTTTTATTTCCCTTTCCCTAGGAGGTGGGTCACAAAGGATCTTGCTGTGATTTATGTCATAGAGTGTTCTACCTATGTTCTCCTCTAAGAGTTTTATAGTGTCTGGCCTTAAATTTAGGTCTTTAATCCATTTTGAGTTTATTGTTTTGTATGATGTTACAGAGTGTTCTAATTTCATTCTTTTACATGTAGCTGTCCAGTTTTCCCAGCACCACTTTTTGAAGAGGCTGTCTTTTCTCCATTGTATACTCTTGCCTCCTTTATGAAAGATAAGGTGACCATATGTGTGTGGGTTTATCTTTGGGCTTTCTATCCTGTTCCATTGAGCTATATTTCTGTTTTTGTGTCAGTATCATACTGTCTTGATTACTGTAGCTTTGTAGTATAGTCTGAAGTCAGGGAGACTAATTCCTCCAGCTCCGTTTTTCTTTCTCAGGATTGCTTTGGCTATTCGGGGTCTTTTGTGTTTCCATACAGATTGTGACATTTTTTGTTCTAGTTCTCTGAAAAATGCCATTGGTAGTTTGATAGAGATTGCACTGAATCTGTACATTGCTTTGGATAGTAGAGTCATTTTCACAATGTTGACTCTTCCCATCCAAGAACATGGTATATCTCACCATCTGTTTTTATCATCTTTAATTTCTTTCATCAGTGTCTTATAGTTTTCTGCATACAGGTCTTTTGTCTCCTTAGGTAGGTTTATTCCTAGGTATTTTATTCTTTTTGTTGCAATGGTAAATGGGAGTGTTTCCTTGATTTCTCTTTCAGATTTTTCATCATTAGTGTATAGGAATGCAAGAGATGTCTGTGCATTAATTTTATATCCTGCTACTTTACCAAATTCATTGTTAGCTCTAGTAGTTTTCTGGTAGCATCTTTAGTATTCTCTATGTATAGTATCATGTCATCTGCAAACAGTGACAGTTTCACTTCTTCTTTTTCAATTTGTATTCCTTTTATTTCTTTTTCTCCTCTGATTGCCATGGCTAGGACTTCCAAAACTATGTTGAATAATAGTGGCAAGAGTGGACATTCTTGTCTTGTTCCTGATCTTAGAGGAAATGCTTTCAGTTTTTCACCATTGAGAATGATGTTTGCTGTAGGTTTGTCATATATGGCCTTTATTATGTTGAGGTAGGTTCCCTCTACGCCCACTTTCTGGAGAGTTTTTATCATAAATGGGTGTTGAATTTTGTCGAAAGCTTTCTCTGCATCTATTGAGATGATCATATGGTTTTTATCCTTCAATTTGTTATTATGGTGTATCACACTGATTGATTTGCATATATTGAAAAGTCCTTACATCCCTGGGATAAACCCCACTTGATCATGGTGTATGATCCTTTTAATGAGTTGTTGGATTCTGTTTGCTAGTATTTTGTTGAGGATTTTTGCATCTGTATTCATCAGTGATACTGGTCTGTAATTTTCTTTTTTTGAGTATCTTTGTCTGGTTTTGGTGTCAGAGAGATGGTGGCCTCATAGAATGAGTTTGGGAGTGTTCCTTCCTCTGCAATTTTTTGGAAGCGTTTGAGAAGGATGGGTGTTAGCTCTTCTCTAAACGTTTGATAGAATTTACCTGTGAAGCCATCTGGTCCTGGCCTTTTGTTTGTTGGAAGATTTTTTTAATTAATTTATTTATTTATTTTAGCTGTGTTAGGTCTTCATTTCTGTGCGAGGGCTTTCTCTAGTTGCGGCAAGCGGGGGTCACTCTTCATTGCGGTGCGCGGGCCTCTCACTATCGCGGCCTCTCCTGTTGCGGAGCACAGGCTCCAGACGCGCAGGCTCAGCAGTTGTGGCTCACGGGCCCAGTTGCTCCCCGGCATGTGGGATCTTCCCAGACCAGGGCTCGAACCCGTGTCCCCTGCATTGGCAGGCAGACTCTCAACCACTGCGCCACCACGGAAGCCCTGTTGGAAGATTTTTAACCACAGTTTCAATTTCAGTGCTTGTGATTGGTCTGTTTCTATTTTCTATTTCTTCCTGGTTCAGTCTCAGAAGGTTGTGCTTTTCTAAAAATTCGTCCATTTCTTCCAGGTTGTCCATTTTATTGGCATATACTTGCTTGTAGTAATCTCTCATGATCCTTTGTATTTCTGCAGTGTCAGTTGTTACTTCTCCTCTTTCATTTTTAATTCTGTGTCTGGCTAGTGGTTTATCAATTTTGTTTATCTTCTCAAAGAACCGGCTTTTAGTTTTATTGATCTTTGCTATTGTTTCCTTCATTTCTTTTTCATTTATTTCTGATCTGGTCTTTATGATTTCTTTCCTTCTGCTAACTTTGTGGGGTTTTTTGTTCTTCTTTCTCTAATTGCTTTAGGTGTAAGGTTAGGTTGTTTATTTGAGATTTTTCTTGTTTCTTGAGGTAGGATTGTATTGCTATAAACTTCTCTCTTAGAACTGCTTTTGCTGCATCCCATAGGTTTTGGGTCATCGTGTTTTCATTGTCATTTGTTTATAGATATATTTTGATTTCCTCTTTGATTTCTTCAGTGATCTCTTGGTTATTTAGTAGAGTATTGATTAGTCTCCATGTATTTGTATTTTTTACCATTTTTTTCCTGTAATTGATATCTAGTCCTATAGTGTTGTGGTCGGAAAAGATACTTGATATGATTTCAATTTTCTTAAATTTACCAAGGCTTGATTTGTGACCCAAGATATGATCTATCCTGAAGTATGTTCCATTAGTACTTGAGAAGAAAGTGTATTCTGTTGTTTTGGGGTGGAATGTCCTATAAATATCAATTAAGTCCATCTTGTTTAATGTGTCATTTAAAGTTTGTGTTTCCTTATTTATTTTCATTTTGGATCATCTGTCCATTGGTGAAAGTGGGGTGTTAAAGTCCCCTAATATTATTGCATTACTGTCAATTTCCCCTTTTATGGTTGTTAGCATTTGCCCTATGTATTGAGGTGCTCCTATGTTGGGTGCATAAACATTTACAATTGTTGTATCATCTTCTTGGGTTGATCCCTTGATCATTATGTATTGTCCTTCTTTGTCTCTTGTAATAGTCTTTATTTTAAAGTCTATTCTATCTGATATGAGAATTGCTACTCCAGCTTTCTTTTGATTTCCATTTGCATGAAATATCTTTTTCCATCCCCTCACTGTCAGTCTGTATGTGTCCCTAGGTCTGAAGGGGGTCTCTTGTAAGCAGCATCTATACGGGTCTTGTTTTTGTATCCATTCAGCCAGTCTTTGTCTTTTGGTTGGAGCATTTAATTCATTTACATTTAAGGTAATTATTGATATGTATGTTCCTGTTACCATTTTCTTAATTGTTTTGGGTTTGTTATTGTAGGTCTTTTCCTTCTCTTGTGTTTCCTGCCTAGAGAAGTTCCTTTAGCATTTGTTGTAGAGCTGGTTTGGTAGTGCTGAATTCTCTTAGCTTTTGCTTGTCTGTAAAGGTTTTAATTTCTCCTTCGAATCTGAATGAGATCCTTGCTGGGTAGAGTAATCTTGGTTGTAGGCTTTTCCCTTTCATCACTTTAAATATGTCCTGCCACACCCTTCTGGCTTGCAGAGTGTCTGCTGAAGGATCAGCTGTTAACCTTATGGGGATTCCCCTGTATGTTATTTGTTGCTTTTCCCTTGCTGGTTTTAATATTTTTTCTTTGTGTTTAATTTTTAATAGTTTGATTAATATGTGTCTTGGTGTGTTTCTCCTTGGATTTATCCTGTATGGGACTCTCTGCACTTCCTGGACTTGACTGAGTATTTCCTTTCCCATATTAGCGAAGTTTTCAACTATAATCTCTTCAAATACTTTCTCAGTCCCTTTCTTTTTCTCTTCTTCTTCTGTGACCCCTATATTTCGAATGTTGGTGTGTTTAATGTTGTCCCAGAGGTCTCTGAGACTGTCCTCAATTCTTTTCATTCTTTTTTCTTTATTCTGCTCTGCGGTAGTTATTTCCACTATTTTATCTTCCAGGTCACTTATCCTTTCTTCTACCTCAGTTATTCTGCTATTGATTCCTTCTAGAGAATTTTTAATTTCATTTATTGTGTTGTTCATCATTGTTTGTTTGCTCTTTAGTTCTTCTAGGTCCTTGTTAAACGTTTCTTGTATTTTCTCCATTCTATTCCCAAGATTTTGGATCATCTTTACTTTTATTACTCTGAATTCTTTTTCGGGTAGATGCCTATTTCCTCTTCATTTGTTTGGTCTGGTGGGTTTTTACCTTGCTCCTTCATCTGATGTGTATTTCTCTGTCTTCTCATTTTGCTTAACTTACTGTGTTTGGGGTTCACAGGCTGCAGGTTCATAGTTCCCATTGTTTTTGGTGTCTGACCCCAGTGGGTAAGGTTGGTTCAGTGGGTTGTGTAGGCTTCCTGGTGGAGGGGACTGGTGCCTGTGTTCTGATGGATGAGGCTGGATCTTGTCTTTCTGGTGGGCAGGACCACATCCAGTGGTGTGTTTTGGGGTGTCTGTGAACTTATTATGATTTTAGGCAGCCTCTCTGGTAATGGGTGGGGTTGTGTTCCTGTCTTGCTAGTTGTTTGGCTTGGGGTGTCCAGCACTGGAGCTTGCTGGTTGTTGAGGGGAGCTGGGTCTTAGCGTTGAGATAGAGATCTCTGGGAGAGCTCTCACCAATTGATATTACGAGGGGCCAGGAGGTCTCTTGTGGACCAATGTCCTGAACTCGGCTCTCCCACCTCAGAGGCTCAGGCCTGACACCTGGCCAGAGCACCAAGATCCTGGGTCATCCTGGAGAAGATGGACTGAAGCCAGGAGAAAGCTAGATGATGGGAGAGCTGTCAGAAGGCTTGTTTGGTGAAATCAGGCAAAGGATGGTGACATTCTGTACCCAGGCTCTACTCGCGAAGGGGAAAGGGGTGCCTTGGGAAGCCAAGTGCGAACTTCCACGCAAAAGTATGTTACATTGATATTGGTTGACTTACAGTAAGTTTTCCAGATGGATTGTTTAGGTGAGAGAATCAAGAGGAAGGGAAATATGATTCCATGCTATGGAAAACACAGTGACAAAAGTACTGAAATTTTAACTGTATGGATAATTGTGATGGGTGATGTGTGAAAAGCAATGCTTTTTGAGAAAAGAGTAATATGGAAAATTTAGGTATTTTTAGTGCTGCTTCTGACAATTATCCTCACACACACGTATTTGGATATGAGTCTAAGACATGGAGAGAAGTATGGAAGGTGTCTCATCGTGTTGTCAGCATTGATGACCTGGGAGGTTGGAGGATGTTGAGAATTGGAGGAGGAAGAACTAAGCAAAAACTCCAAAGGAAAAAAAAAAAGTTTCTAAGAATGTGCATAATAAGAGGAAAATGTAGCATGTATAACATGATCCCATGCACATAAAATCCTATATAGATGCACATGCACAAAAAGATTCATGATAGGATGTTTACTCAGATTTAATGGTGGAATTTCAGGTGATTTTTACATCTTTCATTATATAATCTCACTACAGAAAAAAATAAAGCAATAGAGAAAAAATAATCAGAAAAAGCTGTTTTCAGTGGGACTCAAAAACGCACATTTTCTGTGTACCTATGACAGAGGCGGTATATGGAAATGCAGGGCTAGGAAACAGCAAAAGCCCCGTCAGACACACAACCCCCACCCCCTGCCCCAGGGCAGAGTGATACTGTGGTCCCAAATGCACTGATAGAGGAGGAGTCCTCGTTTCATGGCTGGACAGTAAAGTCATCAGGCCCAGGACAACATTATTTCTTTTGAGTTTAAAGAAACTAGATGTTCTCTGTGTGTTTAAGTTCTGCATTAGCAAAAGTGAGTTGTGAAATGCCCAGAAATTCCTGTAAGACTAATTGAAACCAAAGCAACTCTTCTTCCTTGTAGGCTCAAACGGACCACAGTCATTTACAGTTGAGCAGTGGGGCACCCCTGAGAAGCTGCCAAGAGCTCATACGTGGTAAGCAGTTTCTCTGACCCTAGAGAACAAGTCCTCAGAGACAGAAGGTCCTCTAACAGTCTGGGTACGGAAGGTCTAGTTCCCTCTGTGCTGTGTTGGTGGCAGATATGGAGGGGGAGGGGGGAGAGGAGAGGAGGAGGAGGACCGGGAGACAGCGACACCAACCCAGGAACAGCTGTTTCTTTACTGGGCAGGCCTGAAGACCAGGTAGCTGAACATTGGAGAGACCCATCTAAACTTTTGACCAGGGGACTTCCCTGGCGGTCCAGTGGTTAAGATTCAGTGCTTCCACTGCAGGGGGCACGGGTTCGATCCCTGGTCAGGGAACAGATGCCACACGGTACAGCCAAAAAAAGGTAAACTGTTGACCATATCCTGCTGCCATCACATGAATGATGAGCCATCCCAAGAAGGACTAGAACACTCCGTTTTGAAGGTTCAAATGACAGGAGCCCAGACATTTGGAGATCAGGGTGGAGGTGAGAGGTCACCACCAAGAATTCATGGGGAGAGTCCACACCTAGAGTCCAATCCTAAACATTCCTTCTCCCTGAGGAGAAAAGGTCTTTTCATGTGGTTGAAACATAGCACGCATAGCTGCACCATGAATAGTTTGCCCTGGGAACTCGCTTTGTCAGTGTCTGCAATAACCAGCCCCTCTCTGTTCTTTCAGCTTTAATCGCTTGGACTTGCCACCGTATGAGTCATTTGAAGAATTATGGGATAAACTTCAGATGGCCATTGAGAACACTCAGGGTTTTGATGGCGTTGATTAGATTACAAGTAACAATCTATGGTGTTTTACTCCCGCTTTTTTATAAGCAAAATCTTGACTTAAAATTTTCCAGGGAACTAGTAACCCTTGGCCATTGATGCTTCCCAGATATTGGAGAAAATCATGTCAAAGAATTAGAAGAAGTAGTATGACAACTTTTCCATTATTTCATTCACTTATATAAGGTGTTGCTTTTACGCAGTTGTTTTGTTCTACCTTGAGTTCACCCTCTAGGATATAAGTCCTGTGTGCCTGAAATCGTGAGTTTTGTCCTTGACATTTACCTCTTTTACAGTATTTGCCAGGCAGTTTCTTAAACTACTGAAATTATAACTGTGAAATATTTGTGATAAGTGTCATGTGTGAAAGGTTTGATGCTTTTTGAGAAGGAAACTGAAATTGGGGAGAAAAACTTTAATATTGACTACACTACAATATACTCAGCGCTGCCTGCAGCTAGTTATTATTTTGTAGACCTGCCTACTGCACGTTACTGCCCAGATTTTTGGAAAAATCTTAGAAAGTATGTTACCTATATTTTTAGTCAACTGATTCACTTGCAAAAAGCTGTTTACTTCTTCATTTTAAAAAGCATTTGGCTTTTGTTAATAGGCGGTTTTACTAAGCAAGGTGGTTCATAAGACGTGAAGCAAATTCAAATTTGCGAAGGGTTAAAGGTATTAACGCCTCCCTCTTGCCTGTACATCCTTATGGCTCATTGGTAGGGCCATCACTCTTTACTGTGTTAGTTTAGTTAAAAGAATTCCTTCTTCAAACTAAAGCTTGACAAAGCAGTATTCCTAAATAAGCCTTGAAGAACTAAGTTAAATGTATAACACTTGCCTTTACTAGTCATTCTTTACTCTTGCACAATTATGTAGTAAATATATGTTTACAGGGTTTATTATGTTTACAGATTAAGCTAATCTCTGCAGTTGCATTTTTATATTTTTAGTATTTCACTTGAGTCAAGAAAACCAAATAATTTGTTAAAAATAACCAAAGAATAGTTATAATGCATAATTTGTATTAAATTACCCTACTTCTTATGCTTTTTTAAAAACCTGTTTACTATGAAAATGTTTTGCTATAAATCCAAAACTCTTTAGGCAAAATGCTACAGATAGACTCCGACTTTAGCCAAACTGAAGTACATAAAAATCCTGTGCATGCATTCAGTGAAGGTTTACTGAATGCCTGCGAGGTGCATAGCTCTGTGTAGGCCCTGGGGTAAAGGTTGTCAGCTTCAAAGAAATCTAGCTGAGTCCCCATCCTCAAGGAACTTAGAGATGTGTAAAGGAATTTTCAAACAATCAAAAGTCGGGGTGAGCAGAATAAGGCAAAAGGGAAAGTGTTCCAGTGCACCTGCAAACATAAGTGTGCCAAGACTGTATTTATATATTTTATACCTACATTGGAATGATTATATAGAAAATGCTCTTGCAAAAAGATAAAGCTATTTCTCAATATGGTATCTTCGTGATTTAGGGGTAATTGTAAATATATTTTATTAATCTTCTTAAATACATACATATATATATATATATATATATATATATATGCATATTCTGAGAGTTGTAAGAAGTGCATCTGGCTCTTGGTTAAAGTTTGTTGGGGTCTAACACAATGGGTACCATTCAGCACCTGGTAGGGATCTCCCATGTGACAGAGGCAAAACCACTTTCCAAACAGCACATCAGCAACTCAGCTTAGGGAGAGTAATTCACAGATCTGTGTACCCTGTGTCTTATCTTCACCTTGCTAACTAGCATTCAGGGGAGACCACCAGGTGTAGCCCTAATTTTATCACTTACCAAATGTTTAAACTGAAGCAGCATACTTCACCTCTCTGGGCTCCTGGTTCTTCACCTGTCAAAGGAAAATAACCATGCGCACTCTCATTGTCATGTAAGATTATCGTAAATTCCAGAAAGATGCTGTGTAAAGTATCATACGATCAGAAGGTGCCTTGTGCTGACCATCAGATTTTGTCAAATCAGGTGTGAACACAAACTACACTCCCAAAGAAAAATCTCTTCATTTAAAAATAAAATGACTGCTGACAGACAAGGAAGTAGGAACATCTCTGATATTGAATATATACAGATATACATATGCATGTTTATCTGTACATGGATCTTACCATCAGAATTCATTTTTTCCACATGAGCAAAGTAATATTAATATGGGCCAATGCATTTTGGATTGTTCTCATTATGTAGAACTGAATGTGAAAACTATTTTTGTTAAAACAAGATTTTACCACATGACTGTTTAAATATCGCTTCTGTGAAATACAGCAGATATCAGAGCCTGAGAAAATATAAAGCTTGCTTTTCGTCCGACTCATTCACTTGGATGATTCTGTGACTCAGATAAAACAGGGTGTTAAAGAGACCAGACACTCCCACGAGCCCCCAGCCACAGACCATCATCTCCCAGGTGTGCACTGATGGTCCAAAAGGAACCTGTATCAAGCAACACAGCCCTTCATCCCAGATAGCAAAGTTTCTCAAATGCATTCTACGGCTGGAAGTAAATAGGGTCATTTATGTAAAGCAAGGACGTCGGGTTTTTTTTAGAATTATAAGCACATAATTTTAGCCTATTATTTTCTCTGTAATCAAACAAATTTTAACAGACATAAAATTGTGCTACAAATGCATTTCATCCTAATTTAAATGGTTATTTGTTTTCATTTTTTATTTATAATGCTGAAATTATTCCAGAGAATTATCAAGTTAAACAATTTGTTTGGATTATAAGCCACTTGACATTGTTTTTTAAAATCTTCTCATATGGGAAAAAGATATCAAGATTAATGTATCAAAATTTATTGCATACTTTAAAATATAAAACCATTTTTTAAAATCTTGATGCCACAAATAAAGTTCTATTCTAGTAAAAACAGAAACTGTGATTCATTTTCAAATAGAAATGTTTCCAAGCCATTATCCTTGGCCAATAGCTCCTGATCTAGTTCTCTGCAGCAACACGTGGAATTCTCAAGACAACCTTGAATTTATAGCAGGTTACCTAGCATGATTATAAACTCTTAACCACAGAGAATCTCCATTTTACAAACAGGTCCTGTTCCCAAAATCTGGCTGTTAGTAAATTATCCAGAAGACAATATAATAATAAAGTTACAAATGGACTGGATTTCAGACTTGCTGTTGTTCATTCCAGAGGCCAGCCATGGAACCTATTTATAACATTGTTTCTATGTGAAAAGGATTTCCCAAGTGTTACTTCAGAAGTAAGTATCTTTTCATCCTTCCTCTGAACTCCTGGAAGTTTCCCAGTTAGAAGGGAATCCAACACCCTCACCCCCAGTCAGCCCTAGGAAGGTGCTGTTCCAGCCCTGTTTCTGCCAAAATCCAGACTGTAGTTGTAATCTGTGGGGTCCAGACGCCTGCCTTCCCCACTTCCACCCTTCCAGTGCTCACCAGCTCCGGCAGTAGCTAGCCGGCACCGTGCCTCCCCGTACAAGAAGTCCTTGCTTTGCTGTCCAGCAGGGCAGGCACATTCCTTTTTATAAAGGATATTATACTAAGTGTTAGAATCGCAGGACCTCACTCTGAATAGTGGGCTTCAGTAGATTTGTGTGTATTTTTCTTGAGCGTTAAAGAATATCGGTAAATTAGCGGCCTGTTTCTGTTCTGCCAGTCTCTCCTTCTGCAATCCATCCAATGCAGTCCCTCCATCCCACACCAGTGTTTCCTTTCTCATATACAAATCTGATCAGGTTACTCCGCCAAAAACGCTCTGAAAGCTCCCCAGAGCCAGAAGGAAGAAGCCCAAACCCGTTGGCATGAAATGCAGTCTGTCCCCAGCTTAATGCATGAGTTCCACCTTCCATCATACCCCACTCAGGCACCCTGCCCTCCACCCAAACCAGGCCTCCCTCCAGTCCCTAATCACTGAAAACTTCTCTGCACCTGCTTATGTCCACTTGCAAAATCACTCCTCCTCTTGGAGCAGTGGAAGGGTGCTGTGGCCTAGCATTTGGTACCTAGTAGCATGAATGGGATCGTATTGCTATGCTTTGTTTACATAATTCTCGCCTACAAACTTGGGCAGCTTGAAAACAGGGACTTCTTTGTATACATTTTTAATATGTTCATTTTCCAACACATAAATACAATATGAGTATTGTTTGTGTATAGACCCAGTGCACATGTATCGAGCACCTACAGTGTCCCTGACCCTGTGCAGTAATATGCAGGAAGCCCTGTGTTTAGGGGGATGGTGGGAACTGTGAAAATACACATGCAGAGAAGGAGCTTGACTGAGATCCTGCAGAGCACCAGGGTCTGCAGTGAACACTTTACGTGGGTCCCATTTAATCTTCATAAAAACTCAGTGAGGCAGGTTTTATAGGCTCAAAAAGGACAAGTAATTCACCTGAGGCCACACAGCATATAAACTCAGTGGATTATGAACCACAAAAAAAAAAAAAGAAAGCTATAGAATCCAATCAGCAAATTACCAAGGTGTATTCATTTTCTACTGCTGCATAACAAATGACCACAAAGCTAGCAGCTCAAATCAACACCCATTTATCATCTCACAGTTCAGTCAGTCAGTAACTCCACGTGGAATCTAAAATATGACACAAATGGACTTATCTACAAAACAGAAACAGACTCACAGACATAGAGAACAGACTTGTGGTTGCCAAGGGGTAGGTGGGGGAGGGATGGATTGGGAATTTGGGATTAGCAGATGCAAACTATTATATATAGAATGGATAAACAACAAGGTCCTACTGTATAGCACAGGGAACTATATTCAATATCCTATGATGAATCATAATGGAAAAGAATGTGAAAAAGAGTGTATGTATATGTATAACTGAATCACTTTGCTCTTTAGCAGTAATTAACAGAACATTGTAAATCAACTCTACTTGAATAAAATTAATTTAAAAATTAAAAAAAAAAGAAATCCACATGGGCTCAGCTGGCTTCTCTACTTAGGGCCTCACAGGCCAAAACCAAGGTGTCAACCAACCAAACTCTTACCTGCTTCAGTGATTCTTCAGTTGTTGACAGAATCCAGTTCCTTGTGGCTAGAGTTCTGAGGTCCCCATTTTCTTGCTGGCTGTCATCTGGGGACCAGTCTAAGCTTCTACAGGCCACATACATTTCTCATCACTTGGCCGCTCCATCTTCAGGCGAGCAATGGTGTGTGGAATCCTTTTCATGCTTAGAACCTCCCTGATGCCTCCTTTTGCCATCCTCTTCTGCCACCAGGTGAAGAAAATTCTCACTTTCCAAGGCTCACTTGATCAGTCCCACCTCTGTCATCTCCCCTTTTGAAGTCGACTGTGCTGTAGGCATAACACAGTCGTGGGAGTGAGATCTTATCACATTCATGGATTGCAGGTATTGGGGCCTTGAGCTTTTGGGCCATTTGTAGAAATTCCACTTCCCACACAACCTAAAAGTAAAGGGTGGCAAAGGGTTATGGAGATGCGGCTTGAAAAAACACTTAAATGTATCTAATTTTATATTTCGTGGTTCAGGGTTCCATTCTTTGCCAATGAAAAGACTGATAAATGAATGGTACTATCAGCCGGTGGATTCATCTTCAGCAGCTGTGAATTCACGAATCACTACTCAGGTTTGTGGTTTTCTCCGTGGCATCAAGGTTGAATTGGCCTGAAATTAGATTCAACTCATCCTTAGAAGCTCCCTTATTATAGAAAGAGAACTAGATCATCGCTGCTCTTTTTATTTGTTTGAAAGATTGGTATTCCTTCCAATGAAGTTATGTTCAGGATAATGACGTGGGTGCAAATCAAAACAGAGCCGAAAGCAAAGAAAGCCATTCACAGCCCGGAGTTGCTGATCATTTGCTGGCTCTCAGTCTCCAGAGAGAAGGGGAGGGGCGGGGAGGGCCTCTGGAGGCCCTGAGCGAGCACGCAACTCTGGAGCAGGGTGTTCTCCTTGGGAAGGTAACTAGAGATTAAAGCCGTAACTGTAGGCTGTTGAGGATGCTCAATTCATTGTTGAGATCCTGATTTAAGTTCTCTTACGAAAAATAATTACTATCAAGGCAAACCCCATACCTTCCTAAGAGTTGTTTTTCTTTAACACATATATTTTATACATGAGAAACTCAAGCATATTCTCTCCAATCAGTAAGAAGTAATGAACACAGTGAGCTAAGGATAATCTGTTTAAACAAACAGGATTTTCATGGATGCTAGACTTGAAAACACGATCCAGATCAATGACATGGTTAATATTCAGTCACTGTGCATTAGCCCAAGGATAAACTTCCAGACTTGAAGACAATGAAATAGCTCCAATGGGATGACCAAATGCTCAATGATGAAGGGGGGGTAGCCAACTAGCTTTGCTTTTTCAGTATTGCTATGTGTTGTAATGTTGTAATGCTTGTCGATAAATGTTGATGTTGTGTGGTTTTAAGCTACAAGGAATTCAGTAATGTTTTATCCTTGTCTACATCTTCAAAAGAAGTGTGAGAAGGGAAAAAAAGAAAGCTCTGTTAACTCAGTTACTACCAGAACTCTGAATATCTGTGGTTGCCCCTATGAGTCAGTTTACATACTTTCCCCCATTGCCATCTGGGGACAATGTGGATAGGAATTTGGGGTTTATCATCAAAACATCTAATTACTCATTTAAGCTTTGCCAGGGGTGGGGAAGAAGGAACACATAGCACATACTGCAAGCCTTTGGAAGGTATATTAAGACATTTAAGACTGAGCCATGGTCTAGTCCAGCCATTGTCCAACAGAAATATAATGCAGGTGACATGTAATTTTAAATTTTCTAGTAGCACATTTTAAAGAGTAAAAAGAGATAAATGAATTTAGTAGTAATAATGTTGTATTTAATGAAGTATATCTAAAATTTAACATTTCAACATGTAATTAATGTAAAATTATTAATGATGTTTTTCATTATCTGATGCTAAGTCTTCAATATGCAGTGTGTATTTTATGCTTCCAGCACGTCTCAGTTCAGAGCGGCCACATTTCAAATAGCCACAGGGGGCTGGCGCTACATATTGGACAGCACTGGAATCAATGGACCTGGGTCATGCTTAGACACCACAAAAGGGAATGAAGAAGCAGCTATGAGTGGCTAACCTGGGAAGGTGCAAAATTAGCTTGCTTCCTCCAGGCAACTCCAGAGTCTTGGAAGAAATTTCTCCAAGACAGCCCAATGTCAAAAACTAAGCAACATTGCAGAGAGCCGATCTGTGGTGATTCCAAATTTTACTTTTAGGAGCTTAAGGTTGGCAGTCTGGTTGCAAGGGGAGCTATCTTTGCACTGTGAACACACTGTCTCCACACGGATTCTGTTTGCTAGGGATGGCTTGGGAGAGAGCTAATGCAGATTATGGGGAGATAAGCCAAATCCCCAAATCACACCTGCAACCCTCCTCCTTAGAGCTGAGGTTGCCCCAGCCAGTGATGCTGAAGGTGTCCCACGTTGAACGTCATATAATGCGGGCAGAAGCAAACATGTGGGAATCGCGGGCAACCAGCATCCAGTGTGAAGCGCCGGATCTAGGACCTTGGAAGATCATCACAGAACAGGGCGAGGGGGATGGGGAATGGGGCGATTTATCAGAAACTGCCAGAAACAGGAGGGTGGCGATAAGACTGGACAACTGGGAGGGTAAGGCCACCGCAGAGGAAGGAACTCCACAGGGTCGCAGGGGGTCACCTGGGGGAGAGCCTCTTCGATGTTGGAAGGAAGGCAGAGACTGTGGGAGACACAGCTGTTTGTTTTTTCTGCTGCAAGGAGAATAACAAAATGCGATCAGGAGAGCTAATAGACTACAGATGCAGAACTTCTGGCTGAGCGCTCAGACCTGCGAAAGGCTTTGAACTGGAACCAGCCCTCTCATTTTCAGCAGTGCGTGTGGCCCATGAAAAAGAAAGAGTGAAGTAAAACAAGAGACCCACCAGAGATAATTATGAGTTACTCCCAGCGGGTGAAATAACAGAGATTATATTGGGCTGGGGGAAAAGTAGGGGTTTGATTATGAAAGGACTTATGTTCGATGCTGAGGAATCTCATCAACAATGGGGAAGCTATTCAAGAGTTACATGCCAAAAAGTGTATGCTTTGGTATGAACTTTAGAAAGCTCGTTCTGCCTATTTAAGGGTAGCAGGTCTGGGGGCAGGTGCTAATGTGGAGAGTGTTCCAAGGACGAAGGTGAGAAATGGTAGCGCGTCAGAAGCCAGGGTTGAGATGTCATATGGAGAGAGGTGCAGCTGTTGGGCAGGGGGGAGCAAGAGGGGCGAAGACAGGAGTCTGGGCTGACACCTACCCCGACACCCAGATGGGGGCACCTGGATGGGTGCTGGTGTTGACACCGCCGCCGCCGAAACAGAAAGGACTGTGGACTTTCCACGGGGTGACATCAGAGGGGAGGCTTCTGATAGGCAGCTGTGGATCTAAAGGTGGGTGAAGATTTGGAGGTTGTCAGCAAATAGTTGTGAGCCCATGAGGGGATTGTATTACATGGGCCGCCAACTAAGAAAGCTGATCCAAATTATCAAACATCACTTCTGATAAGTTAATTTTATTATACTTTGTATTTAATAGAACAAGTGGCGATTGGGGGACGTTTATAAACAATACAATTGGTAGTGTATTTCCAGCCAAAACCAAGCTTTTAGGTTTTTCTTTGTTCTTTATTAGGTATTCCAGGACCTGTAATTAATGCCAACAGTTTTCTCCACTTGGTGCTGACCTTCCCCACCTCCGCGCACATTCGGGCACCTGAGCCTGATGCCGGTTGATGACCGGGGCTCCCAATTGTCCCCCGAGCCAGGCCCCATTTCACTTCGCCCGCTTCCACCCGAGGCCCCGCCCAGTCCTCTTCCCTGGAGCCCCGTCACCTGCGGGTATCATCGCTGATGGGAACAACCTGGGACGCCCCCGGGGAAGCGTGGGCGGGAGAGAAGCTGAAACAGGCCGGGCGGGCCTGAGGAGGGCGCCGCAGTGAGCACGGGCTCCCAGACGTGCGGGAGGTGTCGGGGGAGAGGAAGGAGCGCCCGAGGAGCGGGAGGGACCCGTGAGCGGGCCGTGGGGTCACAGCGGCGACCTGCAGAGGCCATGGCAGCTCCAGGACGGAGAGCAGGTAAGACGGCGGCCCTGAAGGGAGGAAGCAAGCCCTCCCCTCTACCCTTGTGCCCCATGACGCAGGTGACCCCGAAGCGCCCCAAATGCGTACATTCAGTTCCCTCTCGGGACTGGCCTCCCCTGCGGGAGGGGTGAGATTCCAGGGCAATTGGATGTGCCTCCCCCAGCCTCCCCGCACCTATTTGCTGACGGCTGAAATTATTTTAATAGCACCTAAGACCTTTCACTTCCATACTTAAAAGACTGAATTATAATACAAAGGACAAATGTTTCCTGAACCCAAGTGTGTTCGTAGTAAAGTATAAGTGACTAAGGTAAGGCCTGTTCAGTAGTGATAGAGGTTAGGAAAAGGGACACCTCGCTTGGGCTGAAACGGGAGGCTGGGGTCCGAAGAGGCCGATATTCACAGTCTGGCCGTGTCCTTCTGGGCTGTTGACCTGAAATGGATCTGAGTCCGGGAGAAGCGGCCCGGGCGGGGTCCCCCGGGGGGCAGCCGCGTCGTCAGCCGCAGCAGGGCCACGGCTTGAATTATTTCCTCTGCCTGAGATCGCGCTCGGGACTTTTGTGTAGGAGAAGCGTTTCACAAATCTCTACACCGCAGAACACTTCCAAGTATTGAGTTACTCAGAAGATGCTTACGATTCATGGGCGTGAACCCAGAGAACAAATATGCTCACACCAAAGGGGACAGACATAAATGTGGGGCTTTCTTTGATTATACTGGTTCCTAGTTAAACATAACAGATACTCCTTCTCCAGGTGTCTACAGACTCTTTTCCAGAGTGACAATAACTTTTTCCCTCTGACTCAACCTCCTCCTCCATCTTCTCGGCGTCCCCTGCCAGCAATGAGGGGATGGCCTCATTCCGAAGTCTGTTTGCCAGGTTATGGGAGCTTGGAAGTCTTTTCAGCTGTGGAACGCAGATTACTCACCCCTTTTCAAATGATCTAACATACATACAACCGTGGTTAGAATAGTGACTCAGCCACTGTGAATGGGTATTTTTTTTAATCCATGACAAACATGTTTGGAAGTTATCTTATTGTCCCCTCACTTCCTAATTAGGACACTGAAGCGCTCTAGGGAGTCCCTTCCTTTCAGACGGCACTTTTAATTCTCTTTAGTGTATCTTCACATTCATTGTCTCCTTCTATTCAGTGCCAGTAAAGTAGGTAGGGCACGTGTCATTATTCTCACTTGACAGATCAGAAAGATGAAACAAGACACAGCAAGGGTTTGCTTTGGTCACAGAGTAAATTAGGAGCAGACCTGGATCTGTGCAGTGAGGTCGGCCGCATTGGGTGGTCTCCTGACCCAGGCTTCGCACAACTTCAGGCCCTTGTATCCAGGACTAATGAGCTCACCTGAATCTCACTAGGCTTGAGCATCAGGTGAGCTGTGGAGGGCCTGTCAGTCATCCAGCCGGCACCCTCCTCCCTCCAGATAGGATGGGGGTGGAGAAGCCAAATGCAGGCTGTCTGTCCCTGAGTCAGGGCCTAATGGGCAGGGAGAGCTTTGCCTTTTTTCAGAGAACCTTATCAGGTTCTTAAAGTGGGACTTGTAGTGAACAATATTCTCAAAATAACAAGTGTCAGCCATGGACAAAATTTTCTAAATAGTAAAACATTACCACTAATTAGAAATCTAATGTATCAAGGTGCTTTGGGCTTAGAACAGGACACTTCTCTCACAGAGGGGGTTTGCTAACAATTCACTGGCTACGGTGGCAGAGCCAGGGTCTCAGTTCTGTCCCTCTCAGATCTTTGTTCTGTGTCTTGATCAATTCTTCTTTCATTCTCTGTCCTCTGGGGGTATGTTTGTGCGTGAGGGTAGAAAGGGTGGATGGATATGTGTAAATCCTCTGCAGTATATCCAGTGCCTGATTATTCTATCACGAGGGCTTTGCTGTCCTGCTTATAAATCCTTACACACTTTCTTTCTCTCCTCCACTCTATTTGGAAAGTTTTTGTCTCAGATCATTGACTATTGGTTATATCAGCCCCCCTCCCCCTCTTCAAGAGGGAGACGCTGTTTATCTTTCCCAAGAAATTTTATGGTTTAGGTGGGAAAAATCTGGCTCCCTGCAGAGCCCTGAGAGGAAGATCCAAGAAAGAAAATAACCCTGTATTTCTGGCATTTCCTGGCCGCCCAGAGCTTCCCTCTACAGCTGACATTGATAAAATTTCATCAAGGACATTAGTCGATCAGGCTACAGGCTTTTATTATGTCACTGACTCTGAGAGTCATATTAGCATTTAAGATACTGGTCTTTTTTTCTGCATAGAATGTGATATGTCTCTATTTGGCATGTTATCACATTCCTAAAAACTCAATACAGCCCCTAAATTAACTGAAAAGTGACTTTAAAATATAATTTAACACTCCTGACAGACACAAAAGTATTCTTAAACAAACGGAAAGACATTTCCTGTTTTTGCATAGGATGACACAACATTATAAAGGTGTCGTTTTCCCTAAATTAATTTAAAAAGCTAATGACAAGCTAATGACAATACTGACAAGTTGCATTTTAGGCAAGTTGATAATGAAGTTCACGTGAAAAAACAAATGCATAAATAGCCAGGAAAACACTTGAAAAATAACAACTACTAGAGATGACTAGCCCTACCAGATATTAAAATATACTATAAATCCTGTGTAATTAAAAGTGTAGTAGTGCCACATGAAGAGACACATTGACCAGTAAAATAGAATGCCCAGAAATAGACCAAAAAACATATGGAAAGTTAGACATTAAAGATGGCATCTCAAATCATAGGGCGAAGATGGACATTTTAATAAATGGCACTATTCACAAAAGCCAAAAAGTGGAAAAAGCCCAAACGGCCATCATGTAATGAATGGATAAACAAAATGTGGTATATTCATACAATGGAATACAACATGGATAAACCTTGAAGACATTATGCTAAGTGAAAGAAGGCAGTCACAAAAGACCATTCTATGATTCCACTTATATGAAATGTCTACAATAGGCAAATCCATAGGGACAGAAAGTTGGTTAGTGGATGCCTAGGGCTGGGGAGTGGGGAAGAATAAGAGTAGATACCAGGTTTCTTTTGGGGGTGATAAAAATGTTCTAAACTTAGATCGTGTTGATGGTTACCGAAGTTTGTGAATGTACTAAAACCAGTGAATTGCACACTTGCAAGGGGTGAATTCTATGGTGTATGAATTCTATCTCAATAAGGATGTTTTTAAAAGGGATAAATGACCAAAAATCCAATAGAAAAATGGGGGAGATATTCTTCAAACATATGAAAAAAATGTTCAAATCCACTCAGATGCAAATTAAGCAACACTGAGATACAGTTCTCATCCATCATATTGGCGAAAATTAAAAAGTATGATGATCCATTGGGTAAACAGGCATTCTCACACATTGCTAGTGGAAATGCAAACTGCAAAGAGAGTTAGGAAATAACCTAACAATACTACAAAAGCAGTTTGACCTAGCAACACCACTTTTAGGAATACATCCTGCAGATACACTTCCAACAATGTGGGAATATATAAGCACAAGGTTACTCATTGCAGCATTGCTGGTCATTACAAGTCTAAATGCTCATTCAAAGGAGATTGATTGAATAAGCTATGGTTCATCTAGAAAATGGAATACTGAGCACTCTATAAAATAATGAGGAAGATCGCTATAAAATTGATATGACTTCCAGGATACACTGTTAAGTGAAAAAAATAACATGCAAAAGAGCATCTTAGTATGTTATCCTACATGTGAGAAAAAAAGAGTTATAGGGAAAATATACATGTATTTGTTCTTTCATACAAAATATGAGGAGAAACCAGAAACCAAGAGATAGATTACTATTATGAGTTGAATTGTGGTCCCCCCCACCATTACCCTCCACTCCTGAAGAGGTCTGTTGAAGTCCTAACCCCCAGTACCTCAGAATGTGATCTTATTTGGAAACAGGGTCATTGCAGATGTAATTAGTTAGGATGAGGTCATGCTGGAGCAGGGTGAGCCCCTAATCCAGTATGACTGGTGTCCTTCTAAGATGACCATGTGAAGAGAGAGACAAAGGGAAAACACCATGTGAAGATGAAGGCACTGATAAGGGTGATGCATCTATAAGCCAAGGAGCATCAAAGATTGCCAGCAAACCACCCGAAGCTAAGAAGCAGCAAAAAGTATTCAGAGGGAGCTCGGCCCTGCCAACATCTCCATTTTGGACTTGGAGCCTCCAGAACTGAAAAGATAACTTTCTATCGTATTAAACCACTCAGTTCATGGCACTTTGCATGAAATACAGTTCCCTACAGAGTGTAGGTGGGAAAGGGGTTGAAAGAAGGGAAGAATTGGACTGGGGTCATTGGGATAAGGAGAGAGCACACTTCTCTGAATAGACCTTTCTTCGAAGCTCTGACTCAGAACCGTAGTAAGGTTTCACATACCACCCCAAAATAAACATTTAAAAATCAACCAGGATGTGGGCGAACCCAATGTGGCATACAGGCAGCAAAAAATGAACCTGACCGAGGTGAAAATAACATAACTACATTGAGGGCAGTGAGGGAGAAAAGAAATAACCTAAAGAACTTTGCAGAACAATATTTTGGTTGGATACTGTAAGGTTAAAGACAAACTATATACAAATTTTGTACTCCAGTTCCTATACTTGTTTCTCACAGTGGTATGGGTTAGCCATTCTGAAACGACTGTAGGTATATACCAGAATTGAACAAGTAAGTAAATATATTATAGATGTTG
Source organism: Balaenoptera musculus (assembly GCF_009873245.2). Classification (NCBI taxonomy): domain Eukaryota; kingdom Metazoa; phylum Chordata; class Mammalia; order Artiodactyla; family Balaenopteridae; genus Balaenoptera; species Balaenoptera musculus. The sequence goes on from NC_045786.1 coordinate 77,934,598, forward strand.
AAAGGTACATTTCTCAAGGTGAGAAGGAAGTTACCAAAAAAGGGAGAAGGCTAGAAGAGGCTCTATGGTGGTGGGTTAAGTTTGGAGGAATTCTAATGAATCTTGGTTTATAATATATATAAAGATAGATGGATCCATCCTTCTCCAGTAAAAGGAACCAGGGCTCCTTAAAGAAAAAGTTGAATCCAGCGTTGGGGCAGGGAAAATAAAAGATGAGCCTGGAACATCTTGTAGTTACAGAAAGTAAGTTCTCAAAACCTGATAAAGGGACCTCAGAAGAACCCAGAAGCCAACCTGAAGGAGCTCTCAACAGCGAGAGTGGAAAAAATTGAGAAAGAAAATGATAGTATTGCATTATAACCCATAGAATAAAATAAATATCCATGAGTCTATACTGATAAAAATAACTGAGTAAGTACAATGGTGGAGGGGGACAGCCCCTCCTCACAAAAGAATTCCAATGAATTAATGTGGGAAGACTGAGAAATTAAAAATCATGGTTAGGCAAACATCACAGTAATAATTGTTGCAGGCACGACTCACTAATGGATGCTGAAATTGAAAGAGAAATGGGATGTTTGCATAGTCTTAAAGTATCTCCCTGGAGAGAGTAGTTACCAAGGGGAAAATAGTAACTTGGGAGAAGCCTTGCAGACATCACCTTAACCAGGTGATCAAGGTTAACATCACCAGGGATAAGTCATGTTGATATCAGGTACCCCCAGTTCGAGGCAGTGAGAAGGGCACAGTATCACTCATGATCTTCTTGCCAAATGCATAGCTTCAATCTAATACGAATGAGAAAACATCAGGCAAACTCCAGCCAAACACTCTGCAAAATAACTCTTTAAAAGAGTCAAAGTCACGAAAGACTGGGCAAGACTAAGGAACTGTCACAGATTGGCGGAGACCAAGGGTGCATGACTAATAAATGAATGATGGGATCCTGGATGCGATCCTAGGACAGAAAAAGGACAAAAGTGGAAAAACTGGTGCAATTCAGATAGGGTCTGTATTTTAGTTAATAGTATCATATCAGTGTTAACTTGCTGGTTTTGATCATGTGCCATGGTTATGTAAAATGGTAACATCTAAGGGAGGCTGTATTAAAAGTACATGAGAAATATTTGTACTATTATTTACAACTTTAAGTTTAAAATTATTTTGAAATATAAAGATAATAATGTAGTTTGAAATGTTCATCCTCAGTTCTACCCCCAAAGTTTTAGTTATTTCCCATCATATGTATAAACAACGTTTCTGCTTCTATTCCTTGATGTACCAATTTTACACTTCACCTATTTCCTGCTATAACAGGTGATATAGCTCATTTATTCTATCTCCTACTGTTATAAACTCCCAGAATTGTTATATTCCAATTTTCAATTTCTCTCTTGACCCATTGCTATGGTCTGAATGTGTGTCCCCCCAAAATTCACATGTTGAAATCCTAACCAAAGGCGATGGTATTAGTAGGTGGGGCCTTTGGGAGGTGATTAGGTCATGAGAGTAGAGACCTCATGAATGGGATTTGCTCTTACGAAAACGATCCCACAGAGCTCCCTAGCCCTTTCTACCAAGTGAGGATACAGGGAGAGCTCTGAACCTGGAAGTGGGCTCTCACCAGACCAGGATGGCACCCTGATCTGAGACTTCCAGCCTCCAGAACTGTGAGAAATAAATTTCTGCTGTATATAAGCCACTCATTCTGTGGTGTTTTGTTATAGCAGCCGGACAGACTAGGGCAGCCATACTTACAACTTTACATAAAAACAATACCTTTTTCTCTTCCATCTTCTAGAGACAACACTTCTTGGCTTCCTATCAACACCCCTACTTTTCCCTCCAGCTGGCTTCCTCTCTTTCTCCTAATCCAGTTCATCTAACTTTTAGTTTTGTATTTTGAAGATTCCTAATGGTTACATTCTGTTTTCAAACCATAGTTTAGTCTTCCTTGAATTGCCTGTTGGTTAAGTCCAACAGCTGAAAATTAGTAAGCAACAATTATATTATTATGACCAGGTAAATAGTGTTCATTGCTGAGTCACACAGTGTATGCATTATAATTGAAGTTCTTTTTGTGCAGCTTTCTGTTTTTCCTGGAATTTCTCAGTAGATTTCTTTTTTGTTCCATCAGTTGTCTTTAGCATATTCCCAATTATTTCCAAGCTCTTCATAACTTAAGTATTAAGTGCCCATTTTCCCTGGAGACCTCTTTTTGGAGATTTCTGGCTTCCTGCTCAGGTTGGAAACAGTTGCTCAAGAAATCTCTTGAAATCCCTTGACACCTCTCCTAGACTGGCTCCAGTATTTCCTAGGTCTTATTTTTTTTTTTAACATCTTTATTGGAGTATAATTGCTTTACAATTGTGTGTTAGTTTCTGCTTTATAACAAAGTGAATCAGTTATACATATACCTATATCCCCATATCCCCTCCCTCTTGCGTCTCCCTCCCACCCTCCCTATCCCACCCCTCTAGGTGGTCACAAAGCACCGAGCTGATCTCCCTGTGCTATGCGGTTGCTTCCCACTAGCGATCTGTTTTACGTTTGGTAGTGTATATATGTCCATGCCACTCTCTCACTTTGTCACAGCTTACCCTTCCCCCTCCCCATATCCTCAAGTCCATTCTCTAGTAGGTCTGTGTCTTTATTCCCGTCTTACCACTAGGTTCTTGATGACTTTTTTTTGGGTTTTTTTTCCCTTAGATTCCATATATATGTGTTAGCATACTGTATTTGTTTTTCTCTTTCTGACTTACTTCACTCTGTATGACAGACTCTAACTCCATCCACCTCACTACAAATAACTCAATTTCGTTTCTTTTTATGGCTGAGTAATATTCCATTGTATATATGTGCCACATCTTCTTTATCCGTTCATCTGATGATGGACACTTAGCTTGCTTCCATGTCCTGGCTATTGTAAATAGAGCTGCAATGAACATTGTGGTACATGACTCTTTTTGAATTATGGTTTTCTCAGGGTATATGCCCAGTAGTGGGACTGCTGGGTCGTATGGTAGTTCTATTTTTAGTTTTTTAAGGAACCTCCACACTGTTCTCCATAGTGGCTGTATCAATTTACATTCCCACCAACAGTGCAAGAGTGTTCCCTTTTCTCCACACCCTCTCCAACATTTATTGTTTCTAGATTTTTTGATGATGGCCATTGTGACCGGTGTGAGATGATATCTCATTGTAGTTTTGATTTGCATTTCTCTAATGATTAATGATGTTGAGCATTCTTTCATGTGTTTGTTGGCAATCTGTATATCTTCTTTGGAGAAATGTCTATTTAGGTCTTCTGCCCATTTTTGGATTGGGTTGGTTGTTTTTTTGTTATTGAGCTGCATGAGCTGCTTGTAAATTTTGGAGATTAATCCTTTGTCAGTTGCTTCATTTGCAAAGCTACAGTAATCAAGACAGTATGGTACTGGCACAAAAACAGAAATATAGATCAATGGAACAGGATAGAAAGCCCAGAGATAAACCCACGCACATATGGTCACCTTATCTTTGATAAAGGAGGCAAGCATATATAGTGGAGAAAAGACAGCCTCTTCAATAAGTGGTGCTGGGAAAACTGGACAGGTACATGTAAAAGTATGAAATTAGAACACTCCCTAACACCATACACAAAAATAAACTCAAAATGGATTAAAGGCCTAAATGTAAGGCCAGACGCTATCAAACTCTTAGAGGAAAACATAGGCAGAACACTCTATGACATAAATCACAGCAAGATCCTTTTTGACCCAGCTCCTAGAGAAATGGAAATAAAAACAAAAATAAACAAATGGGACCTAATGCAACTTAAAAGCTTTTGCACAGCAAAGGAAGCCATAAACAAGACCAAAAGACAACCCTCAGAATGGGAGAAAATATTTCCTAGGTCTTATTTTTAACCTCCGTTTACTCCCTCCTTTTTGGGGAGCATACCTTAAAGTAAATTCCTAAGAAAGAGATTGCATGAAATAAATTTCTTGAGTCCTTACATGTCTGCAAATGCCTTGGCTTTACCCTCCTGTTCAAAAGGTTCAAATGGTTTTATACACCCTTTGTTGGGTATATAAAAGTTGATCATCTTTTTCCCTCAGAATTTTAAGATCTTTGTCCCACTGTCCTCTTGCATCTACTGTTGATATTGGCATCTGATTCTTGTTCTTTTGTTGATGTTCTGTTTTATTCTCCCTTGAAGCACTAGAATCTTCTTCATACTCAGTATTGTGAACTTTCATACCATATCTAGGTATGACTCTATTTTTTAAGTTTATTGTACCAGGCACTCAGTGGACTATTTTAATTACAATGTCACTCATTTACATTGTAACATCATTCAGGTTTAGACATTTTTCTTATATTCTTCCTTTCATAATTTCCTCTCCATGTTCTTGGTTTGTTCTTTCAGAAACTTAAGACAGAGTTTGGACCTCCTTGATTGGTTGTCTTTTTCTCTCATTTTTAGTGTCTCTGTGGGATTTTTTGTTGTGGTGGTGCTGGTGGTGGGTTTTTTTTTTTTCCCCATCTTATTGTCCTTGTGTCTTTGTGTGTTGTCTTTATTTTACTTTCTGGGAGAGCTCCTTGTCTTTATTTCCAAAATCTCTACTGAATATCTATTTCCGCAATCATATTTTAATCTCCAAGACCTCTTTCTTATTTTTTCCTTTTAAAATAGCATCCTGTTCTTGCTTTAAAGGCATGATATCTTCTCACATTCTTCTGAGGATACTATTTACAGATTTTTTTTCAAGTTCTCTTCTGTTCCCTGAATTACCTTTGTTTCCTCTGGAGCCAGTTTTTCTATTTGTTTGGCTCTTTCATTCATGTTGTAATTTGAACCAACTGTCTGGTGATCCTTGGATTTCTGTTCCTGTTTAAGAATGAGGGGTTAAGAAATTGTGTGAACGGGAGAGGCCTGTCAACCAGCAGGTGAGTGAGCAGGAAACTAGCTGTCCATTGGGCAGTCCCTAAATGCTAAATCCAGGCAACTCTAGAGCTGCTCAACTTCATTAGGAGAAAACTTCTAATTTTAAAGTTTTTAAATTTTTTAAAACATTTTTTTCCAAGGGAAGAGATTCCAGCTTCCAAGAGTTGTGTGTATGAGAGAGGGGAAAGATGGTAGGGCTCAACTGGTCTGCTCACCTTCCTCCTTGCATGGTTTGGTGCAGGACAAGTTTCCAACCTGGGTTCAAGCCCTGGTCCACTTCCTGGGGAACCTTGTGTGAGTGACTGCAGCATCACAGAGCCCAGGCTTCTTCCAACTGCAGCTCCCTCTAGGACATCACCCCCAATCCCAGCAAGGTCAGCTGGTAAGGGCAGTCACTGAGACATGTTCTCTGTGTGGCCGTAAGCCCCTGGAGCAGGGCAAGCTCTATAAATAGCAGCGGTGATTACGGAGTAACACTCCTTTTAAATGCTTGGACTTTCCATTCAAAACAGTTCTGGCCCCGTGTTTAGTCTGTCTGGGGGGCAGCTGTAAAGGCCACCTTGTTTCACAGCTAAGGAGAGGTTACAAGGCAATTAAAATATTTTTGTCTCTTCTCTCTTGTGATGATTATTCCCATGCGGTGGTGGCCACTAGAGTAGTTCCTGTCTCCATTGCCCACAGGGAAACTTGACAACACAGGGGCAGCACAAGCCCTGGAGCTGGGCTCAAATGAGAGCTTCAGCCTGAAGCCTCCCCTTGGTTTTCAGAGAGTTAGAAGTAAAAGTCACAAATAGTGGTGTCTCTAATCGCCATAGCCAGGCAACTGCCACTTACTTTAAAGGGGTGTTTTTCCCTTTTAGGAACAGGATTAGGTCCTTTAGGAACAGAGTAAATACTTCTTGTGCCAGAGTAATTAGACGCTCTAAACCCTGGATTCTTCAGTCTGATAAATATAGTCATTGTACAAATAAATGTATGTTCGACACACATGGACATATTTAGGTAAAGACAACGTGCCACATCTTATAGCTCTGAATCATAACAAATAATGATAATTATCCTAGTCATAAAAATTATCATCATATGGAAAGAGTAGCTGTCATAATCTTAAAACTGATCCTGACATAAGCAGCCTCTTCAGTGTTCAAGAATTGTCATTAGGGACTTCCCTGGTGGCGCAGTGGTTAAAACTCCGTGCTCCCAATGCAGGGGGCCGGTTCAATCCCTGGTCAGGGAACTAGATCCCACATGCATGCCGCAACTAAGAGGTCACATGCCACAACTAAGGAGCCCATGTGCCACAACTAAGGAGCCGGTGAGCTGCAACTAAGACCCAGCGCAACCAAATAAATAAATAATTTTTTTTAAGTGCACTGTTGGAACATTAAGAAAAAATCATCATTAACCCCCTCAGAGCATCCACACAGGGCAGGCTAGACAGGTATCATTACCACCCCACGCCCCCCCCCCATACAGATGGACACACGGAGGCCTAGAGAAATTCTGGCAGTAGTTAGTAGCCAACACTGTATTAGGCTCATCAGCCGTCAAACGCTCTGTGTGGTCCCTCCCCCTGGGGCTTGGTGGCCAGCGGACAACAGCCCACATCACACACCTTCCAATGCTCTCTGCACCAAGTGATGGAGGCTGGTGTTTGGGGGCGCTTGTTCCTGCACTGGCCTGAGGAATGGATGACAAGGGGGAGGAGGAGAGAGAGGATTTGGAGTGTTAAGGATTCTCCAACTCAGCAGGAACAGATTCTGCAAAACCATTTTCTCTCTCTCTCTCTCGCTCTCTCCCTCCTCCAAAAGAGCAATTATGAAAAATATTTCCAGGAAGGGAAATATTAAAATGCAAATTAAATACAGTTGTGACTGTAAATCATTGAAGAAAAATGCCATCACTCTTTTTAGAGTCCAGTGTAGGAGCTGAGGATCATTGGTGGTGAGGCCAATGGAGCTGACATCAGATAGGATAGGACCACAGAGATAATAGGGTCCAGAGCCCTCATTTTACAGATGAGAACACTGAGGTGGACACGGTTAGTGAATTTTCCCGATGATGGGAGATGGCAATAGTACAGTAGCCAGCACAGAGCTGGGTACAAAGCACGTACTTATATCAATTAGGAAAGTGTTTGGTTGAAAGCAACAGAGAACTGGCTTTACAGGTTGGTTTTTCTCACATGAGTGCAGAGGTAGGAGTTCTGGGCCTGGCTGTTCCTGGGCCTAAACAAGAAAAATAAGCCTTGCTGTTCAGCAGCTGATCTTCCCAGAGGCAGGGTGGAGTTCTAGGGATGCAGTGTGACCGGAGAAGGGAAGCCTTGTTGAGAAACCATGAAAGAAACCGAGGATATTTAACCTGAAAGGAACGGTGGAAACTTGAGAGAATAGGTCCTGTGTTGCCCAAGAGGTCAGAATTAGGACCAGTACTGCAACCGTTAGATGACAAACAGGACTGAACAACAGGAATAATTTTAATGATAAGCACTTACTGAAAATTGGCCGCCTCTTAAAATAGTGAGTTTCCTGGAGACATTCAAGCTGAATGAGGAATTGGAGAGGGGTGTGTGTGTGTGTGTATGTCGGGGGTGTTGAACGGTGAATATTGGGTGGGGGGAGAGAAGGAGAGGTTAGGAGGGAGAGAAGGAGAGTTACAGCACTGCATGGGGAGATGGTCTCCAAATTCCCTTTTGGAACAATTCATTTAGCAAATATCTGTTGAGTGTCTATTGTGTTCCACAGAGGAACCATATTTTCCAAATAAGAAGCTGGTCTGACATTTATGAAAAAGCTAAGGGAGAGAACAGGGTGTATGATGAGTGTTGCTTACTGACTGACTTCTCAGGAACCACTTGCTTCCTGGAGATTCCAGGGCTCCCAGCACCCCCTCCCTCTCCAGGGAACTGGCCTATCTCCATCCAGGCTCTCAGGACCGGTGTAAGGGCCAGATGCATAGTTCAGTAGCAGCATTTTTTCCAGATACGCTGGAGCCCGGGCTTACTCTCTCTGTCGCCTGTGTTGTCCACGTGTCTGAAAGGCAGCTGGGAAGTATCAGAAAGGTAGCGGGGAGCTGGGTCACTTATTCGCCGTCTCGAGTCTTTCTTGCCCTCACTTTTCTTACCTGGAACATGGGAGAGAAGAGATCGTCTTCACGGACTTCTTACGGGGATGTCCTGGGCTTTGCATGGTGCTCAGCCCTTGTTAAGGATTCAACAGATGTGGCTCATGTCGTGCCTCAGCTCTGCCACTGATTTTGTGAGGCCCCTTTTGCAGACCTGGGTTTCCTCTCCTCTACAACGAGGGCAGGTTGGGCTGGAACAAGCCCTGTAATTCCTGCCAGCACTGAACCTTCTGGTGTGCCCAAACAAAATGGCTGCTGCGCTCTCCCAGCCTCGGCCTGGAGGGCGTCTCTGCCAGCAGGGGGCGCCACTCACTCATGTTTCCACCACAGGTGCGTCTGACCATTTGGTAATCTCCACTCAGCTTTGAAAAGGAGCCTGAAAAGGCGCTTGCTTAGCAGCCGCCTCTACACTAACTTTTAAAATCACGGTGCTGATGGTGTGACTGGATTTTCCACTCTTCCGCTTGCTTCCAGCAACTCAAAATCATCTTCCTACGGACAGTCCTCAGTATTTACAAAAGGGGTAAAGAGAGAAACGTGGCAGGGCCAACTTCCCCACTGTGGCCTTTCCCCGTGCTCAAAATCAAAACTGCAGATACCAAGGAGCATGTGCTGTGGAATTGCACCCACAATCAGCCATTTGCATGCTATTCAGGGGGCACAAATGGCCACTGATGCTGGCAATTGCCTCACTGCCATGTAGGCGATCACAGATACAACTTTGCAGCCTCAGATCTCTGGCAGCGGCTAGGCTGGAGAGGCCCAGAAAATGTGGTTTCCTAGTCATCTTGGGTTCCTGTGAGCAGGGTCAGCATTGTGGAGACTAAGCAGGTCAGGAAAAGAACTAAAGGCCAATAGGGCCAAAGTCTTAAGTTTACCCAAGGTCCATCCTGGGTTTGTTAAGTGAATTGAAGATGGAAATTCCCTAACTCTCTTCCACTCTTTGACTTTTCTCAAGAGTTAAACAGAAGAGGGAGGAAAGAAGGAAAGAGAAGGGTGGAAGGGGAGGGGGAGAGAAAAAGAAAGTTAGATTAATTATCATAAGTAGTTAAATATTTATTTATTCATTTATTTTGGCTATGCTGGGTCACCATTGCAGCATGCAGGATCTTTTAGTTACAGCATGCAGACTCTTAGTTGTGGCATGCATGCAGGATTTAGTTCCCTGACCAGGGGTTAAAGCTGGGCCCCTGGCATTGGGAACACAGAGTCTTACCCACTGGACCACCAGGGAAATCCCCATAAATAGTTAATGTTCAAATAGATTATCCTCTCCATTGTAGCACTATTTACAATAGCCAGGACATGGAAGCAACCTAAATGTTCATCAACAGAGGAATGGATAAAGAAGATGTGGTACATATATACAATGGAATAGTACTCAGCCATAAAAAGGAACGAAATTGGGTCATTTGTAGAGACATGGATGGACCTAGAGACTGTCATACAGAGTGCAGTAAGTCAGAAAGAGAAAAACAAATATTGTATATTAACGCATATATGTGGAATATGAAAAAATTGGTATAGACAATCTTATTTACAAAGCAGAAGTAGAGACACAGACGTAGAGAGCAAATGTATGGATACCAAAGGGGGAAGGTGGGGGTAGAATGAATTGGGAGATTGGGATTGACATGTATACACTATTGATAATATGTATAAAATAGATAACTAATGAGAATCTACTGTATAGCACAGGGAACTCAGTGCTCTGTGGTTACCTAAATGAGAAGGAAATCCAAAAAAAAGGGGATATATGTATACGTATAGCTGATTCACTTTGCTGTACAGTATAAACTAACACAATATTGTAAAGCAACTCTACTCCAATAAAAATTTTAAAAAAAGATTATTCTGCCTCTTCTCTCTTAAGTACATAATTTTAAGCTTTAGAAAGTAGAAGATATAAACGTATTATCTGGTCTTTGCTTCGAGCTCACCCTATCTCCCATACACTTGTGAGCAATAAACAAGTATTCGGTTGGCAGGCTGGAATATTAATGGGCTAAATCAAATTATCCTGTGGACTGGTTTTGACCTTGTGAATGTTAAGTTGTCAAAACTTTCTTCTCTGGGGTACCAGCCTCATCTGAACATTTAGGATGCATCCATTTCGAAGAGGAAAAAATTACTTTCAGACCCTATGAAAGATTCTCTTGTCATTCAAAAAAGACACGATGATTCCTCATTTATGGCGAAGGAAGTGGTGTAGGCAGAACAAGTGTCTCTCTGTTCTTTTTTTTTTAATTTAATTTTTATTTTACACTGGAATATAGTTGATTTACAATGTTGTGTTAGTTTTAAGTGTACAGCAAAGTGATTCAGTTTTACATATATCCATTCTTTTTCAGATTCTTTTCCCATATAGGTTATTACAGAATATTGAATAGAGTTCCCTGTGCTATACAGTAGGTCCTTGTTGATTATTTTATATATAGTAGTGTGTATATGTTAATTCCATACTCCTAATTTATCCCTCCCTCCCCCTTACTCCTTTGGTAACCATAAGTTTGTTTTCAAAGTCTATGAATCAGTTTCTGTTTTGTAAATAAGTTCATTGGATCATTTTTTTTAGCATGCACATGTAAGTGATATATGATATTTGTCTGTCTCTGACTTACTTCACTTAGTATGATAATCTCTAGGTCCATCCATGTTGCTGCAAATGGAATTATTTTATTCTTTTTTACGGCTGAGTAATATTCCATTGTATATATGTACCACATCTTCTTTATTCTTCTGTTGGACATTTAGGTTGCTTCCATGTCTTGGCTATTGTAAATAGTGCTGCAATGAACATTGGGGTGCATGTATCTTTTCAAATTATGGTTTTCTCCAGATATATGACCAGCAGTGGGATTGCTGGATCATATAGTAACTCTATTTTTAGTTTTTTAAGGAACCTCCGTACTGTTCTCCATAGTGGCTGTACCAATTTACATTCCCACCAACAGTGCAAGAGGATTCCCTTTTCTCTACACCCTCTCCAGCATTTATTGTTTGCAGACTTTTTGATGATGGCCATTCTGACCGGTGTGGGTGATACCTCATTGTAGTTTTGATTTGCATTTCTCTAATAATTAGTGATGTTGAGCATCTTTTCATGTGCTTTTTGGCCATCTGTATGTCTTCTTTGGAGAAATGTCTATTTAGATCTGCCCATTTTTTGATTGGGTTGTCCGTTTTTTTGATATTGAGTTGCATGAGCTGTTTGTATATTTTGGACATTAATCCTCTTCTATTAGAGCTAAACTGATTACTTTAGGTTGCTTGAGAAATCACATCACACATTGTCAAGTCTCATGGATGGGGGTGTAGATCTTGTTAAGCAATTAATTTTTCTTCACTATTAACCAACCAAGTGTTTTGTGTGTGTCTTTCAAATTTACATTAAAAAACCCATGTCTTGAAAGACTGAAGGTCTTTCAAGGTTTGAGAGGCGGAATGGGACAGGGGATGTCATAATGATGGTTCTGCCGTGTCCAGTGTCATGCAGACTTTGGCGGGGGCTTGTCTTTCACTGGACTGGGAAGACAGGGGTTGCTACATCCCAGAACATTCCCTTCTGCTCTTGCCCCCGTACCATCTGCAGAGTGGAGCAGGTGGCGTGTGGGTGAGAACATTATTCTGGTTTCATCTGTTGTTGCTGACGGAAAGAGAACTTCCCTGTCGAGGTTTTGGCTTTCTCCTGGTCTAATGAATGAGTCCTACTCTAAGATCAGCATCTCATGACACCACCAACAAATGAACTCTATTAGAGGATTTTGCAGCGGCTTTTAAGTTTATTTATTTATTTATTATTTATTTTTGACTGTGTTGGGTCTTCGTTTCTGTGTGAGGGCTTTCTCTAGTTGCGGCAAGCGGGGACCACTCTTCATCGCCATGCACAGGCCTCTCACTATCGCGGCCTCTCTTGTTGCGGAGCACAGGCTCCAGACGCACAGGCTCAGTAGCTGTGGCTCACGGGCCTAGTTGCTCCGCGGCATGTGGGATCTTCCCAGACCAGGGCTCGAACCCGTGTCCCCTGCATTAGCAGGCAGATTCTCAACCACTGCGCCACCAGGGAAGCCCTGCAGCGGCTTTTAAAAATGTCATCAATAGCATGGGGGCCTTTGCAAAAGGCAGTTTCTTTCTCTTGCTTAAAGTCACACTTCTGGTGTGCAAATGCCTTATGTGACAGTGTATAAAAGGTAGAGATTTTTCTATTTTGAGAAGAATACCCAGTCAGATTTCTGGCAAACTGAATGATGCTTTAGGTCCTATTTCCTCTTTTGAGACTTTCCCAGAGTGTCGAACAAGGATAAGGGGACCAACGCTACAGGCTCTTGTGAGGGGTGGTGCTCTATTAAATTGCGTTGGAGGTGAGAAGAAAACACACTGTGAAGGAGACATTTAACACATGATATGAATTCTCTCATTTAGTCCTCACTACAGTGTAGCAAGAAGGTTTTGCCATCCCATTTCCTAGATGAGGAAACAGGTTCAGAGAGAAAGAGTAATTTGTTCTGAGTCACGCTGCTTCTAGGTACTGAGAGGGGAGTTGCAATCTAGGTTTGTCTGATCAACCCCTGTGCCGTTTTGATACCCCATGTAAGCTGATTGCTCTAGAAATGCAAAATGCTATTTGTCAATCATTTCTATAGCGCATATTATATGCTAAGCACTGTTTTGAGTTAGAGCCTGAACTGGGCTGGGTGGGGAGAGAGTGACTGCTGGAACCTAGAGGAGTAGGCTGGGGAAATGGGTGCCTGGAGTTTGCCAAAGGAAGCAACAGTAGCTCCAAGGATGATTCATTGTGGGGCCTGAGACAAAGAGGGAGGGAGCAGTCAGCCTTGGTATCAGGGTTGGATCTGCACCAGCACATTATTGCAGGTTGACTCAGAGCAGCCTGAAGTGGGGGAAGACGATACCCCTCCCCCAGGCTGTACTGTTCAAAACTTTGCAAAAAGTCCAAGAAAACGTTGGCCCAGAGGACTATAAACCACTGTGGTGTAGACCAGCTGAAGTGAGTTTTAGGCTCAACTGAAAGTCGTCTTGGCTGCATTCCCTCAAAGCAGTGTAATTCTCTAGAGAGCCTGGCTTTTGCAGTTGGACCTGGCTTCGCATCTCTGTATCTACCTACTTGATATGTGACCTTGCACCTCAGTTTCCTCACCTCCAATAATAGCTGCCTTATAGGGTTATCGTAAGGATCCAGTGAGATCACTTGCAAGATGTGCTTGACACAGTGCTGGCCTAAATTCAGCATATTATACATACCTCCTCTGGGATTTTGCTGTCTCAGCTATCCCCCTCCCTTGGCATTTCCAAACTCCATCTCTATCTCCCCTCAGCCTGAGACCATATGCAGATCTCCTTCATCTTAAAATCAACACAACAACAAAGCCAAACAAACTTTTTCTCCACTGCTTTGTGGTGCTGCCCTCCTAGTTCTCTTTGTGGTTCCTCCGGTCTTCTTCTTCTTTATTATTATTTTTTTTTTTTTTGATTATTGAGGTATAATTGACATATAACATTTCCCCAATCTTCTTGAAAGAGGACTCATAAGCTGTTAGTTCCAAAAAGTAGAGACATGACTGTTTTGCATATTCCTGAATCCCAGTGTCTAACGTAGTACCTGGCATGTAGCTGGCACTCAAATATTTGCTAAACGAATGACTGAATGTCTCCATTTCTTCATTCTACATTCCCACCTTGTAACCTTGCAATCCAGCTGCTTCTCTCACCACTCTTCTAAAACTTCTCTTTCCAAAATTTCCTCTGACTTGATTACCAAAACTGGGGCTTCTCTCTTCATCCTCTTCTCTCTGAGCTCTCCCTAGTCAATGTAAGTCTTTAAAACAGATTCCACTTTGCAGCATAAAGCAGATGCAAAAGTACTCCAAAGAACACAGACAAGGCTAGGCTCTCCAGTTTCTTAGTTATCTACTTGGTTAGCAGTATCCTTTGAAGTCTTCCGAGGTCACCTCTCTTTGACGGGGGTGAGTGGCATAAGACAGTGAACATCCCGGAAGCCATCTTCCCTGATCTCAACAGCTGGAAGCAATCTCCCCCTCCTCTGACATGCAGTACTAAGCTTTATCTGTGCTTCTCTGATGGAACTCTTTCTATTTTGTTAGGGTTTATTATAAGCATATCTGTGTCACCTGCTCTGTGTACACCCTCTGAGGGCAGGAACTGGGCTTTATCTCATCCTCCCATCTTGCTCAGCCTCTAGCATCGGGTTATACAAATGGGCCAATGGAAAGAACTAATAGTGGAAAGAAGAGAAGGAGACCTTGAGAGACAACAGAGACCCTGCTCATGGAGAGTTTTATAACAAACCTTTCACTCATGATAGACTGAGTAAAGCCCTGTTATGAACTAGCCCTGGCCTGGGTACAGTGGGAAGGATAAGATAGAGAATGACCCTGAGAGCAGAGACCTAGCTTACAATCTAATTGGAACAACGAGCTATACATGTGAAATGTTAAATAGCAATTCTAAAATGCAGGGGAAAATGCAATGAACAACATGTAAGGGACAAACATGTACTGAAATAATATTAAGTAGCAACTACATGCTAGCTGTGTGTTATAGGACTAAAAGGGGGCTGAGAGGAGAATCTCTGAATTGCAGTGATGAGGGGTAGTTTCTAGAAGAGGTTGGAATTATGCTGAACTCTTTTGACGACTCCATTCAATTTTCTACAGTATGAGATAGATATGTCCTAGCATTAATTCCAGTCTATGAGCTGTGGGTCTTGGGCACTGCACTCTTTAAAGCCCAGGTGGTTCCACTGTGGTAGAATGGTTAAGAGTGAGAGCTCTGGGTCAGCAAGACCTGTGTCTGGCTGGCTGGTGGCCCAGGAACACATGGTCTCTCTGATCTGGTAGCTGCCATCTGGAGTAAGAGGAGTTCAGTCCAGTCTCTAGTATTTTTTTAAATGTCTAAATGTCATGGTGCTGTCTTCCCACAGAAATATTTCCAAAATGTAATCAGAATAAATGCTAATTGTAATAAAGTTAGAGCCACAGCTAGGCTCAGGAGGAAGCAAGGGTGACCTTTCCGGGCTGCTCTTGGCTGATGTGGAACACTCACTGCCCGTTGAGGGTGGCGTTTCACTGCTGGCTCTCTCCACTCTTCCCCGGAGTCTCTACTCCCCCTGCTCCTGCGATGGTGCTGGGTCATCAGAAAAACAAACCAGCATGGTTATATTCGTTTATAATCTGATTTGTTTGGGGTCTACTCTAGGCTTATCTGAGGCGAAGTTCTCACACATTCCGATAACTAGGTAACTTGACCTTTAATCTCACCATTTTCAAGTTAAGGGTACTTTATTCTACACTCCATCATTTGACCAGATATTGATCTGATTTTTCACAATAGGCTGTGTTCAATTATAGCCAAAGAGGGCATCCTCAGTTATATATATATATAAAAGAATTCACGCTGATTAAAATTTGGTCCATACCTGTGATTCAGGGTACACCAGGATGTCAGTGCAAACCTGTTGAATATGCTTCATATCGAGGATGTCACCACAGGGCTTCCCCAGTGGCACAGTGGTTAAGAATCCGCCTGCCAATGCAGGGGACATGGGTTCGAGCCCTGGTCTGGGAAGATCCCACATGCTGCAGAGCAACTAAGCCCATACGCCACAACTACTGAGCCTGCACTCTAGGGCCTGTGAGCCACAACTACTGAAGCCCACGTGCCTAGAGCCCGTGCTCCACAACAAGAGAAGCCACCGCAATGAGAAGCCCACACACCGCAACGAAGAGTAGCCCCCGCTCACCACAACAAGGAAAGCCCGCGTGCAGCAACGAAGACCCAATGCAGCCAAAAAAAAAAAAAAAAAATTGCCTTAAAAAATATGTATATATTAAAAAAAAAAGAATATATTAGACTGAAAATTCAGGAAGTGATTTAAAAAAACCCCTAACTTTGTCTAACCCAAGGATTCCTTAAGCATTTAGACCATAGGACCATAGGACCCCTTCAACCTGTTAGGTGTTCTACCAGCCTGAAGGGCACTGGTATCCATTGAAAGCCATGGGAGGAAGTCTGGGACTAGCTTCAAACCCTGATGTGGACAGCAAGGCCTTCACCGTCAGGCTCCCAATAGCCTTTCTAACCTCTTTTTCTTTCTCACCATCATCTTTCTCTACTCTCTCTCCCCAAAATACCCCATATCATAACCTCAACAGACTGGATTTCCTTAATGTTAGTGGGCTATTGCCCACATCTAGACCTAATGCTTTTCCTTCTGCCTTGAATGCCTTTTCCTGGCCCTCCACCATCAGCTACTTCTACACTTATAGTTCAGTCTCTAGCTATGGACACCTCTTCATCTCTTAAGACCTAGTTCAGATGTTTCTCTCTCCAGGAAGACTTCCTGGAGGATCCAGCCCAGCCCAGCCCAGCCCCTCCCCCAGAGTGAGCCCTCCATCCTGTGCTTGTGCAGCCAGCAGACATTCCTCTGCTAGCACACTTGTCCAGCTGGATTGCAGCTACTGGCTTATATGCCTGTCTCCTTGACCAGTCTAAGAGATCACACAGGGCAGGAATGGGCTTATTCATCATGATGATACCTGTGACTACAATTTTGTTCAATTGAATGAATAAATGAATATACATTCCTTAGTTCAAAAACTTCCAAAGTTTTTCGAAGACTCAACAGAGCACTTAAACTTCCCTGACTGTTAAGACCCTCCATAAAATAGCCCACGTATCCATCCAGACTTCTTCCTCATTGCTGCCCAGCCTGCAGTGTCCACTCCCACCCTCACCCGAAGGGTAGTACCTGACCACTCCTACAGCCATCCATTTGTTAGCACAATTTTCTGAAAGGAAAAGATGCTCCTGTCTTTTTTCATATTTATCCAATCATAGGGTTGTTCATGGGGATGCCACTGAATAATAAAGGTGAATACTTTGCAGAAAGTATAAAAAGGTCAGACCCTGTTAGGGAGCCCCACTGGGAAGGGGGCATCTGTGGACTGGGTCCCCTTTGTGACAAATTGCAGGATGGTCTGAGGGCCCCGGGAGAAAAGCCCTCTGTCACCCACCCCCGCCCTCTGGTTCTCCTGTAACTGCAGCCAGAGTCTGCAGATGCCTATCTGTGTAGCCCCGGGCAGCTGTCTCTCATCCCACAGACTGCTGAAGTCCTTCAGAGGCTCTTTTGTGTCAACAAGCTCCTTTCTAGAAGTTAAGAGGGTATATTAAGCCATTCGCCTTTTAAATCTTAATGTGAATTGTCATAAACTTTGCCTTTCTCTCAATAGTAAAGTCTGAGGGGAGGGGACTTCTGAAGGGGGCTACTCAGGCTATTTTCCATTCTGACTATGACAGCCCACTAAACAGAGGTGGGAACCAGCCTTTCCAAGCAGAGGGGTGTATTTTGACCTAAAATTTCCTTGCTGGTCTAGTAGTGCATCCACTGGAGCCCCTCAGGCCTCTGAACACACCCTTTATGGAGGAGCCCCCACTGCCTGCTATAGAGTGATTGACGGTATAACCGGGGTGTGGGCTCTGCAGAGGGACTCCCAGGGTCCTAGTCCCGCCTCTGTCACTTACTAACTGTGTGATCTCAGTCAAGTCACATAAACTCAGTTTCCTTATCTGGAAAATGGGGATTATAATAATTATGCTCGGTTCACAGAGTTGTGAGGTCTAGACAAGTAAATAAAAAGTGCTTAGCAGAGAGACTAGCCCTTGGTGAGCATTATACTTGTTAGCATTTTTTCCCTGTGTCCTTCACCAAGGCACCAGATGCCTAGAAGACCCTCTGTGAATGTTAGTTGAAAAGGAGGGAAGCATTTTGGAACAACAGAAGGGGCACTTTGGAGAGACGTCCTGGGTGTGATCCGTTCATTTCTCCCTTCCCTCACGCTGAACACGTAGCCACCAGGCCAGCCGGATAGACATCCCCCCAACCCCAGGGGCCCTCAGGTCTAGAGGAGACAAGTATACAGACAGATCACAAATCCAACGAAGCATAGCAAGGGATTGAGATTAAAGTAGAAAAGGGGAAGTGGGAGGGAGCAGCTTCACATAGGTGCCTCAGAAAGGAGGTGAATTCAAGCTGACAGTTCAAGGATGGGTACAAGTGGGATGCGGGATGTGGAAGAGCTGGTGGGAAGGAGAGGAGACACACATGTGGATGCCAGCACTGAGTTTTCACGCCTACAACTTTGGCTCGTGGGTGGGCACTCTCCTCTCCTGCCTGAGATCCAACAGACAGCTGCTCCTTTCTTAGGAGCCCAAGGAGAAGGGGTCCCAGGCCCCCAAAGCCCACTATCCTTCCTGCCCTGGGGAGCTGAGTGGAGGGTACTAAATCTCCATCTTCCCCAGGGACAGCCATTCGCCCATGGCCCAGGGACCCAGCTCCAAGGACAGAGTCAGACCCATCTTCTTCCCCTGCTCCTCCTGTTTCCTCCCTGCAGCCGCTTTCCTGCTGCAACGGGAGACGAAAGCCCTTCTTCTCTCCCTCCCTCCCTCCCTCCCTCCCTCCCTCACCTGCCTGGAGAGCTGGCGCCAGAAGGGAACCCACAGGGCCTGGAAAGGTTTTTCTGGGACAAAAGCACGAAGACACCAGGGAACGTACTTCTGACCGTTAGGGGCCTCTGGCGGGGAGCCCTGTCTGCAACTCATCAAGCAGCCTTTTGTTACCTGCTGCTGGGGGATTATTGACCCAATTGGCTATTCTGAGAGGTCATGGTTTAACATTCCTACCTGGCCCCGGGGCTGTGCTTTTCTGAGTTTCATTCCTACACCCGCCATGAGATTTGCATGTGTGACTCCATTAGGGGACAGTGTTTATTTCTTTGATTTATGTGGGGCCTTCAGTTAAAAAGCTAAATCCAGGCTTGCAAATCATGCCAGTAGGTAACTGTCACTGTCCTGACAACAGAGCCCATTGCTTTTGCCCTGAAAAGGAAGACGAGTTTAGAGAGCAGGCCCGTCCATGGCTTCTGCTGACCAAACTGCTCCCTACCTACTCCACCTCCCCCAGTTACTCACTGACGGGAATACTCACACGTCAGGTTTTTTACTGACTATCGTTAAGTGTAGAGTTGCACGACTACTTGCGTCCCTTCCCAGAAGTAATCACTCTCCACTCCCAGCCCCACTACTGAATGACAGACGGCAAATAAACAAGATGCACTGGGGCTGCAGAGACATTCATCCTCTGGTGGACGCGGAGGTGGTTGCCGTGAAGACCTGGGTGCACAGCCAGCGTAATATTTATTTACTTGTTTACTGGGCTGCGTCGGGTCTTCGTTGCGGCATGCGGCATCTTTCGTTGCAGCACGTGGGCTTCTCTCTAGCTGTGGTGCGTGGGCTCCAGAGGCGCGGGCTCTAGAGCGTGCGGGCTTAGTTGCTCCGCAGCACGTGGGATCTTAGTTCCCCAGCCAGGGATCCAACCCGTGTCCCCTGCATTGGAAGGTGGATTCTTAACCACTGCACCACCAGGGAAGTCCCCACAGCCAGCTTAAAGAGGACAGGAACAGGAGTTGCCGGAGACATACTGACACTATCCATACAAGTCCCCGGAAAGGAATTCGATCAACTGTTCTCAGGTGGCGACTGTAGCATCAGAGAACCACTGCGTGTTAATAACCCTCAGTTCCCCGTTTCTCTATTTGTTCACCTATTTTTAAACCAGTTTGTCTTGGCATTGCCGCCTCCTAAAAGCCGGAGTTGAGCTAACCCCCCCCTCCTCCCCAGGGATCCTGAGATGACAAGAACATGTGACCTCTGCAGAGCAGTCATATTTGGGGTTGTTTTTAAAGCAGGGGGATGGCCAGAAGGGTCCTTCCAGAGCAGGGGTGGGTAGGTGGTGTTGGGAACAAGCGTTGCAGACAGAGAAATCTGTTTATCTTCACACTCCAGAGAGGCAATCCCTCTTCCCGTGACAGCGGAGAGTACTGTAGCAAGCACATTCCAGGAGCGGAGATGTGTGGGCTCCCCGGCCAAGTGGCCTTCTCCTAATCAGCAGTGGGTCTCAACGAGATAAAACGGGGCGGGAGCAGCAGGAAGCCTGTTCCATCTTTCTCTCTAGGTCTTCAGAAGAAACTTTGATCAAAGGAGAAGTGGTATTTGTGAAGAGCCGAGAAAACTTGAAAGAAAATCACAAGGGGCATGGATATTTGTTTATATTTGTCTGGGTTTCTGGGGCAGTCTGGCCTGCAGCTATTTCAGCAGCTCTGCTCTCGCTTCATCTCTCCACCCCTCACCCCATCAATTCCCCCAGACAGAGAGCTTTTCTGAAAGGTCAAAAATTTCTTACAATTCTGTCATTTTTCCAAGTACCTGATCCATCCAAAATTTTATAGGCTAAGAAGGAGCTGTGAGGGTTCAATTGGATTTTACAATTTTTATTATGTATAAGAGTAGAAACCCTCAGGAATGCTCTTATCTTTGTCTCCAAGGCCTCAGAAAGGAAGGCTTGTGGACACAGACTGGACAGAGAGAAACCAAATGCGTGTGTGCGTGTGCGCGTGCGCGTGCGCATGTGCGCGTGTGCGTGTGTGTGCTGGGGGGGCATTTTTTTCTATCAAAGAGTTTCATTTGGTGTCCTTCTTCCTCTCCTCTTCCCTTCCCCTCCCCCCTTCATCTCAGATCAGTTTGAAAAGGACTCAGATCTCTTTTCCCACACACACAGGCTGACCTGATAGTGGAGGAATGAGCGGGGGAGGGGTCCGTTCTGGTGTGGAGTGGAGCCAACTCAGCACCGTCAGTCTCTGATCTAAAGATGATCCTGGTAAAAGGAGACTGTGCGTGATTGCTGGACAGCTTGGAGGTGCAAAAAGTAAAAACAAATGCCCCCAGACCAGGCAGTAGTAGTATTGCTTTTACTGCTTCACCCAGGACTCCTGATAGTTGCCATGGACTGAGTGTTTATGTTCCAGGCATTGTGTTCAGTACTGTGCACGAAGTAGCTCATTTAATGCTACCGACAACACTCCGTAATAGATTCGACCCCTGACTTCCAGATGGGGAAACTGAGGTTAAGGGACAGGAACTGGCCCAAGGCTGCCTGGCTGGTAGAGCCAGTGTTCACACCCAGGTCTGTCTCACTTCAAACCTTGGTCACTCTGCAGTAAATGGTACTGAATGGTGTTGCAGAGCATGGGCTCTAGGCGCCTGGGCTTCAGTAGTTGTGGCACACAGGCTCAGTAGTTGTGGCGCACGGGCTTAGTTGCCCCTCGGCATGTGGGATCTTCCCGGACCAGGGCTCGAACCCGTGTCCCCTCTGCAAAATGTGTTGATGTGCTTCTGCCACCACCTAAAAAACTGGAATCATCTGTCACTTCTTCAGTAGAGCCTGATTCACATCTGGGACAAATATATTCCGGTAGTTTGGGGCTGACCTCGCCCTTGCAAAAGTGGCAGAAAAACCAGCGCGCGGCAACCGCGGCGGCCGCGCTGGCCCCGGCCACAGAGGCCTCCGCCATTTTTGTCTTTTGCCGCGGCCCTTGGTCAGTCTGCAATAAATGGTGCTGAATGGTGATGTAGATATAAATCCAGGGCAGGGACTCCTCTGACAAGCGTTAGGCAATATGCTGTCCACTACAATGCAATGAAATGAATAACATATGTTAGTAAACATGCAAGCCTTTGTGGCCGCAGAATGACTATGGCTCTGCTGACAGATGGAGACGTTACTGTATTCCTCGTGGACTGTGGCACATCTGGAAACAGAGGCCAGCCTTGAAATCAGATGTATTCCAGACATGCACAGGTCCCCCTGCCTCCCCCCTGGAAAAACCTTTGCTGGGCCCTGCTGTGCCCTCCAGCTAGGAGCCTGTTCTCTCCTCCCTTGCCCTGCCAAACTTTCTGAATGAAAAATGGAACCACTCAGCATCCTGCTTCCTCATCCCCAGCCCCTGCACTCCAGCTTCCTCCCACTGCTCTCCTGAAACCTTGAAGAGGTCACCAGTGAACTACTCATTTCCAAATCCTACGACATTGGCTCTGTCTTCATTCCCTTGACCTTCCCCCAGCCTCTGATGCTGTTTATCACGGTTTCTTTCTCCCTTGATTCTGTGATTCTGTCCTGGGCGAATCCACTTCTGCCTTGGTCTCTTCTGTGATGTCAAAACACGGTCTTGGTGGACCAGGCTTTCTCCCTCTTCTCTTTTTTCTCTGCCCTGTGCTCTCTCGGTGACGTCTCCTAGATGTCTGTGCTTCAGCTACCTGTGAAAAAGACATCGTAGGGGATTCTGTCAAAAGAGAACAGGATAGAACGCTGGCCACTGCTCCCACACCGTCTGGGAGGTCTTCGGGAAGCCGCATAATTACTTTCTCGTGCCTCACTTTCCTCGTCAGTAAATTAAGGATGGCCATAGGTACAGCACAGGATCATCTTATATAAACTGTAAAGCACTGTGGAGATACTAGTTATTGTGATTGTCATTATCTTTCTTTTCTCACCTTCTGCTCTAACAATAGCACTCATCAGCTTTTCCCTAGAAGTTGGAGCAGGCCTTCTCAACTCCCAAAACTGCCATTCCCATCCCAAGGTGTATAAATATGGTGAGATATTAAAACGTACCAAGTGACATTTAACTGTGCAGACCTGCCACAAGAATTTTATGTCCTCCAGCTCGACTGAGCCCTGGCCACTTGCCAATAGCGCTCCCACAACTTCTGAAACTCAATGCCCACACTGACTGCTGCTAACCTTCTCTCAGTTGAACTTTCCATTTTCTCTTCATCAACCCTGAGTTCACAGAGAAGATGAGAGCATCTCAGTCTTGGAGTTAGAATGGGTTTCAATTCTGACTGACTCTCGTAAGCTGGATGACCACGGCAATGCATTTAGCTTCTCTGAGCCCCAGCCTGCCGATTTATAAGAAGGAAACTGTAATTGGTTGAATGGTGTCCCCCCCGCCAAAACAAATACGTAACTCAGAATGTAACCCGATAACTCAGGATATGACCTTATATGGAAATAGAGTAGTTGCAAACGTAAGTAATTAGGATGGTGTCATACTAGAGTAGGAAGGACCCCTAATCCATTATTAGTGTCCTTGTAAGAAGATGGCCATGTGAAGGCAGAGGGAAAACACCATGTGAAGGTGAAGGCAGAGACTGGTGTGATGCACCCACAAGCCAGGAACACCAAAGACTGTCAGCAAACCACCAGAAGCTAGGAGAGAGACGAGGAACAGCCTCTCCCTCAGAGCGTTAGAAGGAACCAACCCTGCCAACACCTTGATTTCAGACTTCTAGCCTCCAGAATTGTGAGGCAATGAAGTTCTGTTGTTTGTGATACTTTGTCACAGCAACCCTGGGAAACTAATACAGGCACAATACTCATCAGGGAAGAGATAACAGATTAAAGTGTTAGGCTGCTAGTATGGGATCAGCCCTGCCCCACCCTTCTGGGCTCCATACTGCCTGTCTTTGCAGTCAAACTCTATCTTCCCCGTGGTCCCAAAGAGAGGGCGATGTCTTTCCTCTGCCTGAACACATAATAACCACCACTCCAGCTCTAGCCCTGATCCTTTCTTTACGCCATGAAATCCCGCCAGCTGTGGATCTGCTTTCAGAAGCTGCCATGATGGCCAGAGCCATGCCCCACCAGCCCCAGGCATGTGCCCCTCCACGCCATCCCCCACCCCTTCTTACTTGACCCCCTCCTCCCACCTCCCATCCTACTGACTGACTTAACTTCAATCACACCCTCACGTTTCCACCAACATGAAAAGAGAACAATCCCTGTAATTTACAGCCTCCTTCCAACTGTCACCCTATTTTCTCTTTCCATTACAACTGATTCTTCAATTATATCATCCAAATCAGCAGTGGGTTTAAGATCAACTTCTTTGCTGTGTATACTTTTGCCCCCTCCAGCCTTCACCTCTCCAGCCTACAAAACACGGTAGACTGAGTTACTAAGAATGAGAGCAACTTTTTTTTATTTTTAAAACAAAGACTCGTTTTCATTCTCCAACTTTTGGAGATTGGTCAGTAATAGCTCTTCTCTTACGCAACATTTGCCTACTCTAGAGGTTAATTTATTTCTTTCCCCTTTCTGCAGGGACCTCTGGCTGTGAGGTAGATGCTGCTTATGATTCCGCATAGCTCACAAAGATTCCTCCTTCCCTGTGGAGTGGCCCCGCCCCACAGGGCGGGCCCCAGAGGCCACATCCATACTATGTGACCCAGTGACCTTGGCCATAGCTGATTAATCCAGGGGTGCTAATCCCCCCTTGGGTCCCTCCCTAGAACTGGAGGTATGGAAGAGAGAGACGAGGGATCCTCGGCCTTGTTGAGGCTAAGTCATGTCAATAGCAGGAGTCCTGAGAGATCAATGTCCACTGCACAAGCACCCAGAGATGTCCTGGATCCTTTCCTTCCTTTCATCTTATTCTTTTTTTTTTTTTTTTTCATTTTTTTATTGAAGTATAGTTGATTTACAATGCTGTGTTAATTTCTGCTGTGCAGCAAAGTGATTCAGTTATACATATATATACATTCTTTTTTAAATATTCTTTTCCATTATGGTTTATCACAGGATAGTGAATATAGTTTCCTGTGATATAGAGTAGGACCTTGTCGTTTATCCATTCTATATATAATATTAGAGCTTACATCTGCTAACCCCAAACTCCCACTCCATCCCTCCCCCAACCCCCATCCCCTTGGCAACCACAAGTTTGTTCTCTATGTCTGTGAGTCTGTTTCGTATATAGGTTCATTTGTGTGTTACATATACACAATGGAATACTACTCAGCCATAAAAAAGAAAAAATAATGCCATTTGCTACAACATGGATGCAACTAGAGACTATCATACCAAGTGAAGTAAGTCAGAAAGAGAAAGGCAAATACCATATGATATCACTTACATGTGGAATCTAAAACATGACACCAGTGAACCTATCATCCGATTCTTATTCCAAAATAGACCCCACAGAGACTTCCAGTCTCCTGTCCCACGTGTAAGGAGTCATCTTTCCTGTCCACACAAAAAAGAATGCTGAACAAACCGAAAATCAATAACTCTTCTTAAATCCATCAGAGAACTGAGGTCACAGGGCAAACCCCTGCCCCCCACATTGAAGAGATAGACAGAAGGATACATAGAAACACAAGTAATTGGAGTAGAAGCCCAGGAGCATAAAATTCTGCAGGAACCACTGCCAGTTTCCTTTTACCCAGCACTGACACCGGGCTTCCAGCAAAACAGACCCTATGCATTCTTGTTCTTAGTTTAACATACACAGTGTTGGCTCCTGTTGTTCAACCCCGATGAACACAGCCCAGACATTTCTACATTCTTTCACATGATCAATAGCTACCAAGTGCCCACTAGGTGAAAAGTGGGTGCCAGCCTCGGTGAGAAATGTGAAAACATGGGATTCCTCCTTTCCTGGGGCTCACGACCAGTCGGAAGCAGATTTACAAAAATAATGTTAAATACAAGTTTGGTTGAGATCTTCTGCTAAAGCAGAGGCACCAGGAAGTGCTATGGGAAATTAAGCTTGTGAATATTCAGGAAAGCTTTAGGAAAGCAAATGACAGTGAACTGGGTCTAAGAGGGTTTCAACAGGCAGAGATAGGGGTGGGGTGGTTCTGTACATGGATGGAAATGAGAATGTGGAGAGTTTGGGACCAGAAGTGAAGGATAAAGAATTGGGAAGGGACCGAAAGGGGTGGGGGATGGCCTGGAGTTGTGGGACCAGACTGTGATGAACATAATAAATTTGACAGCTTGGTGTAAGATGCACTAGAAAGAGGAGAGACGGTTAGGGAGGTCACTGAAGCAAATCAAAGAAGTTCTTAAAATCCAGACTAGATGGAGGTAGTGGGAGGGAGGAAGAGACACAAGCCGTGTGGCAGGTAGGATGGATGAGACTCACTAACTGGATGTATGTACATCAAGGGGACAAAAGGAGACAGAGATGGAGTCTACCTCCGCTGATCGTTTCTTCACCCCTTACCCTGCCTAGACCTGGCGAGCTTCTGCGTTTTGCCGTCTCAGAGGGCCCCACCTCTTCTCTGAGCCACCATGGCTGGCCTGGCCTGTGTACAGGAAGATGTGGGTCCTGAGACCATCTTAGGGGGTGCATCCTTAGCAGAAGCTCACCGGCACAAGTCAGCATCAAGGGCAAAGCATCTGTCACTGTTCCACCATTTACGTGCCTTGCATTTTAATCATATCCCTGACTATTAAGTCACAGATTTTCCAAACTGTAGGTGATGTTGCAGATCACAGCATCTAATGCTCTCATTCACGTCTGAGGAGACGGGAGTGCAGAGGAATTAAGAAGCCTGCCTGAGACCAGCAACTGTTCTTAGGGTTGGGCGAGGAACCCCAAGAGGTAACTTGACCTCTCTGGTTCTGAGCATCTTCATCTGTAAATGGAAATAAAAACGGTGCTTATTTCACAGGGTTGTGGCTCGAATTAAATAAGACTGTGAGGGTAAAGTGCTGAGAACAGTATCTGGAATATACAACAAATGTTGGCTATTACTATTGTTGACTGCTCAGACATCATTATTGCTGTGTCACTTACAGCTTTGAACGTATAAGCAATTCCCCCATTCAGTCAGCACCTATTTACTGAGTATCCGCCATGTGCCAGGCACTATGCTAGGTGTGAGGATAGAGTCAGACCCTGCCCTCAGCTATTTTACAGGTCACTGGTTGCTGGTACAAAGCAGGCCAGGAGGGAGAGCTCCAGGAGAACAGTGCTGCAGACAGCAGGAGAGCTTTCAAGAGAAGACATGTGATCTTCTTAAAGAATAAGTCTGCAGGCTGGGGAAGAGGAGGAAGAGAGCCTCACGGGCATTCCAGCCTCAGGGATATCCTGGCAGAGGCATAGAGCTGAGAAGCAAGGGAGGCAGCGGTAAGAAAAGAGGCTGCAGAGGGAGCCTGGGGCCACAATGTGGAAGGTTCTTATAGGTAAATTGCAAGCTTCCGGTCTATCCCTTGGGGGTAGTTAGCACAGTGCTTAATTCAAAAAATGACTTGATTGATTTCTTTTTCTCCCTTAGACACACATGGAGAAAATGGATTCATTCTCAGCTTCCGTTATCACCACTCTACATTTTTGATTCCCAAATCTGCATTTCCACTTCTCTTTGCTCTACCACGAGCCCCACATGGCCAGATGGCTTTGTAGTGGAAATATTTAAGACTCCTACACCCCACTATTTCCCATTACCCCCTTACTCTTCCCTTAATCAAGCAGCTAGACCAGAGGATATTCAGTGCCTTAATCTGTAGAGGAAAAACTTTTGACACTTAAAAGTTCAGGCCTTGGAGGGACCCTCAGAACACAGAAAACAACAACAACAACTAAAATCCTGATGCCTGCAGCAGAGCTGGCTTGGAAGACAGTGATAAGTCTGTCCAGGCTGGCTTGGAAGACAGTGATAAAAATCATTAGCAGGAGTGGGAAGCAGCCGGATAGCCCAGGGAGATCAGCTCATGCTTTGTGACCACCTAGAGGGGTGGGATAGGGAGGGTGGGAGGGAGACGCAAGAGGGAGGGGATATGGGGATATATGTATATGTATAGCTGATTCACTTTGTTATACAGCAGAAACTAGCACACCACTGTAAAGCAATTATACTCCAATAAAGATGCTAATAAATAAATAAATAAATAAAGCTCAGGCAGCCATCTCTCCAAAAAAAATCATTAGCAGGTAGCTCCCTGAGAAAGGAGGCCTGTGCCCTGCCTGCCTCTTCTAGCTTGGCCTGGGGTGTGTCGGTGGGAAACGGGGAGGAAAACCGCAGATGGGTTTGGGCAGGCTGAAAGCAGAGGACACCCGTCCCCTTGTCCTTGGAAGACCCCAGAGGCAGCACAGCTCAGAGTGTATATGGCTGTGTGAGTATGTGAGCAGCTGGCACCAGGGTGGTAGAATGAGCTCCCTTGAGCCTCAGAGGCAGAGAAGAGTCAGGAAAAAGAGACAACTCAGCTATGAGTTGTATAGAAGGAAGACTGAGTACAAGATGGCTGTGTATGAGCCCTCTAGAACTTATACCCAGTCCTAAGGGAAAGTGGGAGAGTCCCCCCAAATTTCTGTCACCCTGAGGGAACAGGACTCATAGAAAAGTAAATTTACTTTTTTTTTTTTACACACCTGGCGTTTGGGGGATATCCCCAGCACCCACCTAAAAAATTTAACTATAGTAAATTTTAAACTCACTCTGTGTAATTTATTTCAATAAATGCTTCTTGGGCAGCCACTAATTGCAAGGCACCCAAAGGAGTCCAGTGGCAGGGACAGACACCCAAACATGTGCAGACTCAAAGTACAAGCAACATACTGTGAGTGCACGGAGGAAACACTCCTGCATTCTGGCTGGCGGGAGGGCAAAGCCTTGAGGAAGCGGCTGGCATTGGCCTGGGGCCTAGAGACAGGGGTAGGAAACTGATAGGGAAACAGCAGTGGTTTCCTACTGTTGAAGACGTTGGCAGAGCTTAGAGCGCAAGGCTGGAGTAAGGGTCCACAGGGGACACATCCCCATTTAGGGATTTGGCATAATACTAAGCTTTTAACCTAAGTTCTCTTCTTTATCCTTACAATAATCCTAAATATAAAAATTATTATCCCATATGGGAGTATTGTCTTCCCACTTCTACTCTAATCCTAATAGTGTCTCAATTACTAGGATTTTTTTCCAAGATGTTCTGTATCATCCAAGGTGGGGTTTTTTTGTCATGTACCTATTGTTTTCTTAACGAAAACAATTTTATTTTTTTTTTTAACAAAAATAATTTTAAACCAAGCCTCTGAAGTGATCTTGTCTTTAAATTTTCTTCCTGCTCTTCATCCAGCTATTATAATTTCATATTTCTTTTCCTCAATACAATTTCACACTAATATTTAATGGTTCAGGAACCCACTGACTCATTCCTACCTGTGTGCCTCTCACCATTTGCTTCCTCCTCTAGGATTTCATTCAAGCTGTTTTCTCTTCCCTCCCCTGGAATAGCCACCCTGACCTTGGTCACCCTAGCCACACCTGTTCATTAAATCATACCCATTCTTCAAGACCAGGCTAACACACTGCCTCCTACATGAAGCCTTCAGGAAGTCTTCCCATCAGAATAACTCCCTTTCTCTTTGCTATCCCCGTGAGCATTGCTTCTGTGTCTTTATGTGGTTGTATTTAAGTTCTACATGCACATATTTTTCTTCCTCTTTCACTAGATTGTGGGCCCATGTCTTATATTACTTGTGTGTCTTATGCATCCCCATTGTTCACGTTACAGATTTTTACTCATATAAATATTTTTTTGAATTGAATCAGAGAGAAACAAACCCAAATTTCTCCATCAGGTGTTCCAGGCCTTCCCTTCCCATATTCTGTTCCTCCAGCGTATACACTAGATTTTTGTGAGGCCATGATCATTAACGCAATCATTTCCTCTTCTTCCCCTGGTCATTTTCTCCTAAAATGGAGGCGGAAGGAACTAGATGAGCATCTGGCAGCCAGAACTGCCCTAGGCCTGCCCGAGTCCTCAACAGGCAAACACCAGGGGGTGTGCGTGTGGGGTGAGGGGGAGGCTCTGGACTTCTAACCTTTGGAACAGCCTTCTCTGGGGGGACCCTGATGCTGGGGGCGACTGTGGTTTCAGGGAGCTGAGATCACTGCGACTGGAAGCCTGGAAAATACCCAAAAGTCAGACCTAAATTCCAGAAGATTTTCGAAAGAAAGGAAAAGAAGTGCAGAGGTAGGGAGGACTCATGGTGAGGTCTTGCTGATTTCCTTTTGAAATTGATGGAGAGAGGTTAATGAGCAGGAAATGTCCCTGTGTCAGTTAAGTTATAGTGAGCAAGTCAATGAATTTCTCTTTGAAAGATGTCTGTCCAAATGTGCTTTAAAATGTTCACAAGGGGAAAAGACAAAGTTCTTTTAATAAGAAATCGTTGTCCAAAGTACAACATAAGCAATGGACGAGTTAGATGCCAGAGAAACCAAATACAACCATATGCTGAGCATATCTTGTGTGCAAAGTCTTAGAAGCTTATATTAAAGTCCTTAAGTAGTTTGGGGCTGAAGGCAAAAGGTTAGCACTTGGGAAAGGTGCTCAAAATGTCTTACTCCACCTTCTAGAATACAAACAATTATACATAAAGAATAGTTTGCAAGAACAAGAGTAATCCAATGTCTTCATTCCTAGAGAGAGATTATGGAAAACAGAATGTGGCCTGTCTTTAATACTTTATCAGGAACAAAAAAAGCATAGGCATTTTAACTATCCAGACTAACAAAATAAAAGCAAGAATAACAAACAAAAAGCAAGAATATATCATGCAGGGACTTCCTTGGTGGTCCAGTGATTAAGAATTCATCTTGCAATGCAGGGAACGCAGATTTGATCCCTCGTCAGGGAATTAAGATCCCACATGCCACGGGGCAACTAAGCCCACACGCCACAACTACTGAGCCCGTGAGCCTCAACTAGAGAACCTGCGTGCTGCAAACTACAGAGCCCACGCTGTCTGGAGCCTTTGTGCCACAACTAGAGAGCGTGGGTACCACAACTAATGAGCCCACGCCCTCTAGAGAGAAGCCCGTGCACTGCAACGAAGAGCCCACGCGCTGCAACGAAAGAGCCCACGTGCCTCAACTAAGACCCGAAGCAGCCAAAAAATAAATATAAAAAAAAAAAGAATATATCTTACAGTCCAATCTTCTCATATTGTTGATGAGAAAAAAATGAGTCCCCAAATGGTTGAATGACTTGCTCAAGATCATCAAAGACAGATTTAAACTCATAAACTCAGAGAAGCCAAAGGGAAATAATGCCAAGATATTAAATGAGTTTTATATCAATAGCATGAGGGATGGGAGATCGCTCCTGTCCAGTCTCCATGGCTTTGGCTACCCTGCTAAACGGGAAGAGATTTGAACGCCAGCATCTGGTTGTCCATGTGCCCCTAGGCTGGGGAGGTCAGCTAGTGAGTCAGTTTCCAAATCATGCTGGTTTTTAGAAAACGGCCAAGCAGGGAGGGACCAGAAAGAACAGAGGGAGCGACAGAAAGTTGAAGCCTTTTAAAAGCTCTCCACAAAAGGCAAAGAGTTCTCCTTGACCAATTCTGACCCCAGCTGACCTCGTGACCTTGTTACCCAAGGTCAGCTTAACACTTTAGAAATGGTCCTGGCTGGCTCTGTAACCTCTGTCACTCACAACTAACAAATATGTCTTTACAGGGGTCACCTCTTGGCCAGAAACTGGCAGATTCTTTCCTTTCAATTCACATATTACCCCCAAAGTCTGTTTGGTTTCTATCAGGAAATTCAGGCTGTCTAATTTGAAACCTTTTTCGCTAACACAGGATGCTGCAGTAATTGTCACTAACACAGAATTCTCTAGAGAGTCTACATTAATACACAGTTTGGAAAGTCGAGTACATTTCATAGAGACACTCAGAGAACAAACATAGTATGTCCCTATGTATGTTCATGCTGCTATTCAAGATGGAGAGAGCACTGAAAACTTAAATTTTAGGGGTCCAAATAAATCTTGTCTTTGGAGGAATTGTCAACAGTCTCTCTGGTGCATAGAGATGCTTAGAGAAAAAGAATGGGGGCCTAAGTAAACAATCATCAGTTATTCTCATCACATTGTCAAATGTTGAAAGATCAAGGACAACTTGTTTAGAGCGAGGGGTCTCCATGTGCAATTAGACAGTTTAAAAGACCCCAGGTACTGTATGCAACACGGTTTCAGTTTTACTCAAGTTTCAATTTTATTCAAGGCAGGAGAGCAATCAGAAGTTATAACTAGTCCCCAGCCTTCAGGTTCCCTATATTTACTGTAAAGATATCTTATTACTCAGGGGATTTACCATTGCAAGGTTCTCTCTGGCTAGTCCTCCAATTCATGTAAGGTACCTTCCAAATTCAGAAAGGGGCATGAGAAAAGGAACGTGACCATCTCTAGAAGCTGGAAAGTGCAAGAAACAAGATTCTTGCTAGAGCCTCCAGAAAGGAAGGCAACCCAGCTGACACCCTGATGTTAGCCCAGGGAGACCTGTGTCAGACTTCTGACCCACAGAGCTGTAAGATAATAAATCTGTTGTTTTAAGCCACTGTGTTTGTGGGAATTTGTTACAACAGCCATACAAAAGTAATACATTGACAAAAATCTAAGGATAAAAAACGTTTACTGTTATTTTCAGACACTAAATTGGGGGGGCGGGTAATTTGTTACACACCAATAGATAACCAATACAGATGTTGATGCCTCAAAGTGGGCTACTGACAAAATAAAAAACTTAAAATGTGAGAGAAATTTGGAGCCAGACAATGGGAAGAACCTTTAAGGACTTTAAGGAGAGCATTAGTAAAAAACTAAAGGGCTCTGAAGAGACTGTCTGTTGAAGCCTGGTGGCCTTTGAGAAAGCTGACACTGAGGTCTTACAGGAAAGTTAGGAAATTGTTATTAGAAACTGGAGGAAAGGTGATCCTTGTTATGCAGTGGCAGAAGTTTTAGCAATGCTGTTGCCTGCGGTAACAGGAAAGTAATAAATGTATCTAAGGAACTAAGTGCTCTAGCTAAATAGGTTTCCAGACTAAGGGTTGCAGGTGCCACTGGTTTCCCTTTGCTACTTCAGGTAAAATGTGAGAGGAGAAGGCAAAGAAAGGACTGTTCAACAGAAAGATTCCAGGAATTATTGGGTTTGAAAATGCCCAGCCTTTCCAGATGATGGCACATTGATACTAAAATTAAGAAAACGGGTTTCCAGAGGAAAATAGAATCCAAGGCATTTGCAGGAAAACATGGTATATACAAAGATGAAGTTCGCTGTAGAATCCTTTGTTAAGACCTCATAAAAATTCAGGATGGTGCCTCAGAGAACCTTTCAGTTTAAAAAAATTGGGCTCCTAAGAAACTTAAGGGTGCTGCCCCTTACCAATGGGATGAGACTTTGGGGGGCCTTGGATGGTGGTGAACATATTTTGCATGTGAGAGAGAAAGGAAACACTGGAGGCCAGGAAGTCAGGCCATGGATAGCCAGCTTGCAAGATGAACTCCCAATTATTCTTGTTTCTTTGTATTCAAGTCTTTGTGTAGTACCATCTTACAGTATGTCAGGGTTAGTCTACATGCCAAATACAATATGGCAGAAGTAATGGTGTGTGACTTCTTCAGCTGGGTCATTAAAGACATGGTCACTTTTGCCTTGTTCTCTTGGATCATTCTGTTGTTAAATCAAAATGTAAATAAAGGGCTTCCCTGGTGGCGCAGTGGTTGAGAATCTGCCTGCCAATGCAGGGGACACGGGTTCGAGCCCTGGTCTGGGAAGATCCCACATGCCGCGGAGCAACTAGACCCATGAGCCACAACTACTGAGCCTGCGCGTCTGGAGCCTGTGCTCTGCAACAAGAGAGGCCGCAATAGTGAGAGGCCCGCGCACCGCGATGAAGAGTGGCCCCCACTTGCTGCAACTGGAGAAAGCCCTCGCACAGAAACGAAGACCCAACACAGCCAAAAATATAAATTAATTAATTAATTAATTTTAAAAAAAAGTAAATAAAACTAATAGACATGAGGCAATTATTATTTGATGAGCAGAAGGGAAAGAGATTGGATGGCACTAGGTACTGGCTGCAAAAGGAGCAAATGAAAGAAAACAAATATACATTTTAATTATGTAGCAATTTTTTCCCTGGTACTTAAAAATGTCCTAATAGTAGTAGTAATAGTAATAATGATAGCTAACATTTTATAATAATGATAGCTAATATTTGTTGAGTGTTTATTATGTTCTAGGAATTGTACATACATTCTCTTACTAATGCTTGCAACCCTAAAAGATAAATACTACTACTATCCCTATTTTACTGACCAGGACAGCTCAGGTTCAGAAAGGTTAAGGAATGTAACCATGTCACCCGGCAGGTAAGCATACTGCCCCTGGTAACCATTTTTCCTGTTTGCAGATACCAAAACTTTTTCTCTGACCAGACCATGATGTCTTGTTGACTTCTTACTCTCTGATAGCTTCCCAGGGTATTTGTTGGCTTTCTTTCTGAACTGGGCTATGGCAGAGACTATATGTTCATTAAAACCCATTTCATTTACTCCTGGGAAACCATCTACACTACATCTCCCCACCCACCCCCAGATAGAAAGATTTGGTCATGGGGTTGAGTTCTGGCCAATGGAAAAATGGGCTGCAATGATGTACCATACTTCCAAAACTGGTCCATAAATACCTTCTGCACAGTCCTCTCTCTCCTTCTCAGTCTGCTGTCCATATGTAGAATCCTCAGCAGAGGATTGTGAAGCCCTATCTGATGGTGGATCCACAGGATGAAGGGATCTTGGGTCCCTGAATGACCATGTGGATCTTCATCCACTGACCAGGAATATTTACACTGGACATAGCATAGCGTGAAATAAACGTTTATTGTGTTAAACTGTGGAGTTTTACAGCAGCTATTGTTCTTTATTATACATAAAACATGGGCCTACCAAAATGGCATGCAGAAACAAAACCTGATCAATTCATATCATAAATTGCTCAGCACCTTCCTTATATGAAGCGTCTTCCTGTCTGGTAACAGTTGCTACAAATATCTAACAAATTATTTTAGAGTCAAATTCTTATAACCTAAGGTGACTGTTATATGCAACATCAATATCTAGAAGAGATGCATATAAGTATACCCTACAAATCAGTGAGTAACCGTATTTGTTAGGCCAGGTGGATTTGAAGCTTCCTGGTCATTATAGACATGGAATTGGATACCTGTGCATTGATTCCAATAGTTCACAGGGAGGAAAGCTTGCATCAGATATTTTTCTGACTCTTTATAATACAAGAATCCTCATATTCGTTGAGAAAAAAATCTGAGCTCTTTTGGAGTATTAAATGCTTGACTGAACGTGGAGCTCAGCTGCACATTACATATGCAGATATAATATGGTTTACATTTATTGAGCATTTATTTGCTGTGTGCCAGGCACTCTGCCAAGCTGTTTATATGTATTATCTCATTTAGTCTTTGTAACAACTCTGTGATATAGGTACTAATTTTTTTTTTTTTTTTTAAAGTAGAGGGAAGGTTTTATTTATTTATTTATTTATGGCTGTGTTGAGTCTTCATTTCGTGCGAGGGCTTTCTCTAGTTGCGGCAAGCGGGGGCCACTCTTCATCGCGGTGCGCGGGCCTCTCACTATCACAGCCTCTCTTGTTGCGGGGCACAGGCTCCAGACGTGCAGGCTTAGGAAAAAAAAAAACAACTAGCCACAACTAAAAAAAAAAAAAAATTTTGTTGTTGTTGTTGTTGTTTTTTATTTGTGGCTAGTTGGTTTTTTTTTTTCAGTTGTGGCCCCTGCATTGGCAGGCAGATTCTCAACCATCACGCCACCAGGGAAGCCCAGTACTAATTATTATCTACCTATCACAAGCAGGGAAACTGTAGTTCAGGGGATTAAACAACTTGCTCAATATCTGAAGGAAAAAAATTTGAAATCAAGTGGTCAGATTCAAGATTAGAGAATTCACTCTTGATAACTACAATGACTATAAAAATAAAAATGAAAATTTGGAAAGAACTTCACATATATAGTTAGTTTCAAATCAGGTGAAGTTTAGTAGTTAACATGAACAGTTTTTTTTTTTTTTTGGCCAGTGTAGTCTAAGACTTGGATTTCTGTTGAACTAAAATGAACAAACAAACACAAAAACAACCATTAGGCAGAAACAATTTAGTGAAAGAGACATGAGTTTAATAAAAGTTTGAATTTTTGTTTTGCTCTTATGAGTATTCACATAATAACTTAGAAAACCATGGATGGTAGTCTTAAACCTAAGAGTGAGGCAAGAAATATATTTCTATTCTCAGAGTGGATGGGAGACAAAAAGGTATTTATTTGGTGGTGAAATCAGAGACTGGCATCGAAAGTGGAGAATTCGTTGCTTAATCCTCTCTCAGCAAGTTGGGGCCTTACAAACCCATTAAGTTAGACCTGTTTATCGCCTTAGAACATAAAGTATAACATTTTGTTTTAATTTCTATGTCTTCTAAAACATTATCCTGGTTCCTCTCAAAGATTACTCATTCTTTGTCTTTTTTCTCTCTTTGGATTTTCCATTTCCACATCTAATTTATTTATCTCACTTTTTACATTCTTCAACAGACAGACGTTTTTCATTAACCTGTTCTTTTAATTTATCTAGAGCAAAGAAAATGCTAAACTGATCCCTGATCGAAGAAAATCAGACTTCTACCCATCATTTCTTTAAGAAATAGGAAAAAGAAAATGTCAAATGAGTTTTTATTCACTGTTTTGTGATGAAGCTTTTAAAAAATACTACAGAATAGCTGGTAAATATTGTATGAGATCAAGTTTGTGAAAACATTTGGTAAACTATAGAAATTATATAAATGGAAGGCATTATTATATGGTATTTGTTTTACTTTTTAGAAAAAAACACTTTTGAAATTTCTTTCATATTACAAAAATGTTTAAGTTGAGATAAGTTAGTCAAAACTGAAAATAACTGTTCAAAACACAGTTTTCTCTCTAATTTTTTAAGTCACAATCAGAGAATCATACAAGCTGATGAAAGTCAGTAAAATTGCTTTTTTCTCTTGAGAAATTTGCAACGCAGAAAGAGCCCACTAGTTGTTGGAACGACAGATGAAAAAGAACGCACACTGAATGTAAACTGGTATAGCCACTATGGAAAACATTATGGAGTTTCCTTAAAAAACTAAAAATAGAGTTATCATATGACCTAGAAATTCTACTCCTGAGTATATATTTGGAAAAGACAAAAACTCTAATTCAAAAAGATACATGCACCCCACTGTTCATAGCAGCACTATTTACAATAGCCAAGACATGGAAGCAACCTAAATGTCCATTGATAGGTGAATGGATAAAGAAGATGTGGTAAAGAATGAACTATTGCCATTTGCAGCAACATGATGGACCTAGAGATTATTATACTAAGTGAAATAAACCAGTGAGAGAAAGACAAATATTATATGATATCACTTATTTGTGGAATCTGAAAAAATAATACAAATGAACTTATTTATAAAACAGAAGCAGACTCACAGACATAGAAAACAAACTTGCAGTTACCAAAGGGGAAGGGGGGGATAAATTAGGAGTATGGGATTAACAGATACACACTACGACATATAAAATAAACAACAAGGATTTACTGTGTAGCACCAGGAACTAACTATATTCAATATCTTGTAATAACCTATAATGGAAGAGAATCTGAAAAAGAATGTATATATATATATATATGTAACTGAATCACTTTGTTGTACACCTGAAACTAATACAATATTGTAAATCAACTATACTTCAATTAAAAAAAAATCCACACCAAGTCACATGATGACATTTCAGAGCACCTTGGATAAAGAGATAATCCTAAAAACATCCAGAGGGAAAAATCAAGCCATATTCAAAGAATTAGGAATCACGATAATTTAAAGGACTCTTCAACACAAAATAATGCCAGAAGACAGTGACTGTCTTTAAAATTTTGAAGAATGATGATTTTCAATTGAGAATTCTGTATCTTGCCACACTGTCAGTCAAGCATGAGAGTGAAACAAAAGCATTTTCAGGGATTCAAGGACTCAAGTAATACCTCCCAAGCACCCTTTCTTGGAGATCTACTACAGGATATACTTTAGCAAAATAAAGGAATAAGCAAGAAAGAAGACATGGGATCCAGGAAACATAACTCCAACTCTGGAGAACTAGATAGGAAAGTCCCAAGACAAGAGCTATACAGCAGCTGATAGAGTCATGAGCCCAGACCTGGAGGAGGGAGATGGAGGCTCTGATTGGGGGATGGGGAGGGGTACACAGAACTGCTTGTTCTCATCATGACTCTTTATGTTCATGTGTTACTTTGATAACTTTTAACTTATATCCTGTCTTGGATTATCCTCTCCGCCACTTAAGCACATTCCTCCCCAGCCCAGTCCCCCCAGCACTGTTAGAGCACATATCACGGAGCCTTATCAGCATTTGTTTATATGTCTGTCTCCACAGTTATGATGTGAGTTCAATGAGGGTTGGGGCTGTGTCATTTTATCTTGATTTTCTCAGCCTCCAACAGAGTGCCTGAGTATGTGTTTGCCCAATTAAACCAAATACTGATTAAGATAGTTGCCTGTAAGAAATTCCTCAAAAAGAGCATTTTATATTGACATGATAGGATTTCAAATCAGAGAAAAAAGTCTATTTCAAACAATTAACATTCTCCTGACATTAATATTAAACTATCAACAGATGAAATAATTACGTCTACAAAATGCACTAATTCATTCATCGAATAGATATTGTGTCCACTTTATGCCAGAAAATCTTCAGCTTGCTGTAAGCCAGATAAAGTCCTCTAGTGGGAGAGAGAGGAAATAAATACAGCACGAATAAATATATGCAATAATGCTGTGCTAGGAACAGAGAATGACAGTGGGGGAGAATGGGGTTTTCTCTTAGATGGGGTAGCCAGGGAAGTCCTCCTTTTTTCCCTGTTCTTCCTTCCTCTGCTTCCCTCCACCCAATTAGAAAATGGGGCAGCCTTAGAAAACACACAGTGAGATTTTAATCAGGACTCCCCCGAGCTGAGTCAGATTCTTCAAGTAGAGATGGAGAAAAAGAGGGCAGCTCCTCTCTCCTTCCCTCCATTTAAGGTGATAAAACAAAACAACCTTTATGGGACTCAGAAAAGGATTTCTTGCACCCTCAAAGGCTGTGAAGAGGCCACTGTGAAATCTATTAAAAAATTAACACTCCACTAGTACAAGAGCATTGAACTGAAAGCAGGTAGCCAGGGTACCACTCCACATTAGCTGCTGTCATTCAGTGGTAAATGGGATTTGACTGGTATAAATGAGAATATGATTGCTTAGCGGACATCAAGCCTAAGTGAAACTTTAGGAGTCAAGCTTTAAAATTAAAATCTCTTCTAATTCCTGAAACATTCATAATTAAGGGGGATCAATTTTTGTCAGCACTTGTAGTAAGTCATACCTACCACTCCCAAAATATATAATCATACATTTTCATTTTGGAAAATGAAAACATATCAGAC
Organism: Balaenoptera musculus; assembly: GCF_009873245.2. Taxonomy (NCBI): domain Eukaryota; kingdom Metazoa; phylum Chordata; class Mammalia; order Artiodactyla; family Balaenopteridae; genus Balaenoptera; species Balaenoptera musculus. Next base: position 77,973,700 of record NC_045786.1, read on the forward strand.
TTTTCAGTCTTCGTTCACAGTTATGTTGTCACTAAAAATGCTACAAGAGAAAGTTGCTCTACATGATAAAGTTAATCTTTATTGGTAGACTATTTTTAAAAAAATAAATATAAGGCAACTGCTAACCTGTTAAGTCATCAGTCATAGTTATTTTAATAAGAAATTTGAACTTGCAGAATATAAATTTTCTGAAAAATGCTAGCCAAAGCAAACAAATTATAATCTATTTGTATGGTTATATATGTTCCTGCATTTATCTACCTTTTCTTCCCTAACTCTTATAGACAAGAGGTCTAGAAAACACCTTGCAAGATTCAAAAATCTTTAAAAATCTTATACTAACTTTAAAGATTCTATGTCTATAATTACAATTATTAAAACTATTCTCCCCAGTCACCTTCACATAGCATCTATCCCTTGCCAATGATAGCCATACAATCTGCAAACTAGAGAAATATATCTGCACATTTGTTAGCTGAAAGAATGTGTGCTTAGTGTCAAGGATCTACAGGTTTATGAGCTCCTAGATAGAGCTGGTGAACCATTTAGGTACAGCCACACAGCAGACGGTAAACAGAAATTACTAAATACCACTAGTACTATTATTTATGGTAGATAGGAGAAGGAGTAACAGCGAACCAATATAGAGTGATGGGCTTGAAATTTCCCATTGATACAAAATGCATTTTCAATGTGACATTAAATACTTACCAATTGATAGAGGTCTTTGAGGGTTTGCTCAAGAAAATTATTGGTTCATAAAGTGTAACTCATTAAATGATGGGCTAGAAGTTGCCACTATATCTCTCTCTTTATGTGGGTCATCAACATTTCCCACGGCAGGGAGTAGAGAGAGCTTGGTGTTTCTCGAAGCTTGAGGCTTGAAACAATGGCCAGGTGAGTTAGGGTGGGGTGGACGCAATTCAGAAGCTTTTAATTGTGAACTACATTCCTTTCCCTACTTCCGCATCAGCCCCACCACGAACATACCAACCACTGACTAGAGACTATCAGCACCACTCCGCTCATCAGGAGACAAAGTGAAAAGCAGTTTATTCCTCCCTTGGAAAATTTGGGGACCCCCTGGTCCACTGTGTGCAAAGCACTTTGCTAGGTGCTATGTAAAGGTGTTGAGGCATGGTGCACTATTTGAGGACAGTCATAAAAGATTTATGAATGTACTAAATAAAAGCTTAGCATGGGTGTGTCTAGAAATGGAGTGCTGAAGTCCCTTTAGACCCCTGGCGTGCCTCTAATGAAGCATGAAGGTGTTGGGGCCAATATCTTAGTACACAGTGTTCCCTCCCACCAGCACCACTTTTCTCTTTTTCTCATCCACCAAACAGAGCATGAGTAAGAACACACACCTCTTTAGTGGTTTAGGAGACCTGCAGCAGGCCTGGCTGGAAGATGTGGAATTTCTAAATCCCACAGTTGCGCTGTGAATTTATTCCCCAACTTTTACTTCTTTGGTCTAAACCTTTTTTTCACCTCTTCCGTTACAGATCTCACTTCACAGATCGTCACTACACTTCCCTTCAGCATCCTCAAACTTTCCACTTTCTGATTGTTTTTCTTTCTTCCCCTGAAGTTGTATCAAGCAGAGCTGGACATAGAACTCTTACATGAAGATAAGCTCACTGCTGAAGAGGAGGGAATGATTAACTTTCAGGTGCCAGAAGTTATACTAGGCATCCCACTGCCATGTGTTCATGCACGTGTGTGTTTTGCTTGTTATTTCTTAGATGCATTGCAGTAAAACCCCTGAAATAAAAGTTCAGTTGACGTTAAATCTTGTCTACTATAGATTTTTGAATATGATCAAAGACAAATATGAATCCAATGATAAAGCCACTCTTGGTATGGCTAAGGAAACAAACACAAAGCAATAAAGCATGGATGAGACAAGCCCATCTTTGAATTTTGCATTGTCACTTACTTGTTGTGAGACCCTGAGTAAGTTTTTTAATCTCTCCAAGCCAAGTTTTTTAACCTCTGTAGAATGGATTAGCTATTGCTATGGCTGATATTATTTTGGCCTCCAAACATTTACCCTATTGGTTATTCTCTGCCTGCATTCTAGGCCTTGACTCTTAAAATGTGGAATTCAAAGATGACTATAATATGCTAGACCTAGTAGGACCAAAGTGACATATAATGAGACTAAACCTTCCTTGTCCTGGACAATATGCATCTATGAACACAACACAGGTTTGCATTAGCACGACTGCAAACACACGCATTGTTGTCTCAGTTGTGATCAATATCTGCAGGTCATTTTCTCACAAACTGCAGATAAGTCAGTTTTCCCCATGACCAACCCTGACTCCTGTCCATCAAATGCAATTAAATTAACCAAAAAGTACGAGTTTATGTTTATCTCAGTTAAATTCCATGCTCTTTGAAAAACAAGGGAGATGTTTCTCGCCTATCACACAGTCCAGCTGTATCAGTTGTCTAAGGTTTACTGGTCCAAGTAAAGCAGGAAAAAAAAGGTGGTCTCAGGTAGACTGCGGTAGGTGAGGGAGTGTGCCAGCAGGAACAAGTGAGTTGTGTTATTTCAGAGCTTAAGAAATATGGACAGAAATCTTAGCTAGTAAAAAGGACCTTGTTAGATCTGTCTGTAGTTCTAACCATCAACCTCCAGCTATTACTCCTCTCTCCCTTCTACTTTTCACAGGACACTCAGAGCTCTAAGAACAAGGACTCTGTGTCAAGTAGACTTGCAGGAGAATCATGCTTTTGTCATGTATCTGCTCTGTGAAGCCCACTAAGGCTACTTAGCCTCTGCTCATCTGTAAAACGAGGACAGTAATATTATACCTAGCCTATCTGGTTGTGAGGATTGAGTGAGATAAAATTGCTATAGCACCTGGCACAGGGCACACAGAAAACAGTGCACCACAGGCCACTTGTCCAAAGGGCAGCTTTGGGGGAAATTATGGCCCCCTGGACAAAGTTCAAGCTCCTTAGCATGGCATGAGGCCTCTTTTGACGTGGTACTGCCTCTTTTCCCTCCACTCTCCAATGTGGCCTGTACTCCAGCTGTACTGACCTAGAGCTACAGGTCAGTATCCTGAATATACGTTGATCTTTTGTACTTCAGTGCCATATTCATACCGTTCTATCTGGAAGGCTCACCCCAACCCAGTCCAACTAGAAAACTTCCACTCACCCTCAAGATTCACTGCAGATATCAGCTCCACAGTCAAGCATGTATTAGGAGACAGTTCTTCATGGTTCTCTTGCATTTCTGCACATCTTGAAAGAGAGGCACAAGCTGCACTTTGTGCTGGACTGTCTCTTCAAGGATGTTTGTATAGCAAATAGCCATGGAAGACAGAGATAGTGTCTCCCTCTGGAGCAAAGGACAGGCATGCCTACTACCCATTAGAAAAGGTTTGGGTTCCTAAAGCTTAGGGCTCCTCTCCTGTAACACAACCCACTGTGCAGGTGACACCCGGTCCTCTCTGTGCTGCTTAGGGAGCTGATGCAAAATTGCTGGTATTCTGGCTACCGTTACTGCTATGTGTAATATACTGCCCTTCATCTCTGACACAGGAGCTTTTGTGTCTTCTACCAGCATCCACGAAATGGTGGCAGGATAATCTGTTAGCTTGCAAGCAGGGTAAGATCTGAGACCCTTCATACTTCTTGGTCGCATGTTCCCTCCCTTCCCATGTCATCCCTCTGTTAGGAGTGTAAATTGCTCCTTAAATTCCATTCTCAAATTATCGTGAACACTGCAGACTTTATCACAAAATTCGGTATCTGCATTATTTTCTGATAACTGTATCTGCAGTGTCTATCACTGTCTATAACACACTGGATGCTCAGTACTTTGTTGAGTGGATGAATGTGGCTAGCTGTCAGCAGTTCCTCAAGACTCTTCCCGTTGTTGGTGGGTATCCAAGGGGATGCCCAGTGCTCTAGGCCTCAGTTCTAAATGTCCTGTGTTCTCTTCTGCTACAAACACTTGATCACCTCCTTTTTCCTGCCCTGGAATGGCGCATTCAGTTCTGGTGGCTGATGAGATACTTCTGGCTCCCGCTTCCCGACTCTCTTCAGTTTCCTTGTAAATTGTGTACTAGTAACAAATCCTCACTTGAAGAGTCCCCCAGGACCTCTCTTCTGAATTTCCACCTTCCAGAACAACTACCAGGACTGGAAAAAAAATTCTCATTCTATCATGCAACATATTAGTTATGCATCGTGTTACATGCAAATTAAGATAAATGTGTCCACTGCATTCTTTATCCGAGCCAACAGTAATAAATGTAGAATATATATGATCTATATATTCTTAGCAAACATGGGCTTCTGCTTTGTCGTTATCATCACTGCCTTTACTATACATTTACAACCTGCTTTTTAAAAACTGTGGTTAAAAAAAAACACACACAATGTGAATTTACTCTTGACAGTTTTAAGTGTGCAATACAGTATTAACTATATGCACATTATTGTACAACAGATTTCTAGAACTTTTTCACATTGTGTAACAAAATCCATAATCATGGAACCTCAACTCCCCATTTTCTCCTCCCTCTAGCCCCTGGCAACCACCATTCTATTTTCTGTTTCTATGAATTTGATTACCTTAGATACCTCATATTAGTGGAATCACGCATTATTTATCTTTTTGCAATTGACTTAACTTCACTTAGCACAACTCCCTCCAGGTTTATCCATGTTCTAGAATATGACAGGACTTCATTCTTTTTTAGGGCTGAATAATATTTCATCATATGTGTTGTGATATATATATATATATTTTTTTTCCATTATCCATTCATACGTTGATGAACATTTAGATTGCCTCCACATCTTGGCTATATGAATAATGTTGCAATGAACATGGGTGTGCAAATATCTCTTCAAGATCCTATTTTCAATTATTTTAGATGTATACCCAGAGTGGGATTGCTGGATCGTATTGTAGTTCTGTTTTAATTTTTTGAGGAACCGCCACACTGTTTTCCATAGCAGCCACACCATTTTTCAATCCCATGAAGAGTTCCCACCACTTTTTTTTTTCTTTTTTTTTTTTTAAACATCTTTATTGAAGTATAATTGCTTTACAATGGTGTGTTAGTTTCTGCTTTATAACAAAGTGAATCAGTTATACATATACATATGTTCTCATATCTCTTCCCTCTTGCATCTCCCTCCCTCCCACCCTCCCCATCCCACCCCTCTAGTCCCACCACTTTTAAAATAATCCATTTTAGAATGTTTCTGATGGCAAATATTAAGCTCATCAGTGAGTGATTACTTTTTTTGTTTTAATTAATTATTTTATTTTTGGCTGCATTGGGTCTTTGTTGCTGCGCGCGGGCTTTCTCTAGTTGCGGCGAGCAGGGGTTACTCTTTGTTGCGGTGCATGGGCTTCTCATTGCAGTGGTTTCTCTTGTTGTGGAGCACGGGCTCTAGGTGCGTGGACTTCAGTAGTTGTGGTACGTGGGCTCAGTAGTTGTGGCACGTGGGCTCAGTAGTTGTGGCACACGGGCCTAGCTGCTCCACAGCATGTGGGATCTTCCTGGACCAGGGCTCGAACCCATGTCCCCTACATTGGCAGGTGGATTCTTAACCACTGTGCCCGCCACCAGGGAAGTCCCTAGTGAGTGATTTCTTGAATCACTTGAAGATCATGGCATGTGATCCTCATCCAGGGCCTGGCCACCTAACCAACATAGTAGGAGCTCAACTCCAGAAAAAAAAATTGAACAGCTCCAGACTTTTGCTGCGTTTTCTCATTCTCTATGCTTCATAAGCATATACAAATGGTCCTATGATTCCATAGAACCAGATAATGTTTAGAGGCCAGAGGGCTGGAAGATCATTTTGTACAGCTCCATAATTTGGTGGGAGAAGTTATGTCATTTTTCCCTCCGAAAGGCTAGGAGTCTTGAATTTATCTAGAGAAAATTGATTCCTTTTTTTTTTTTTTTAACCTACCATCATCAGATTTCAGTTCTCTTTTAACTATATAGGCTCTACCCTTTTTGGCTTGAAAATAATTGTCCTTGTTTTAGAATATAGAATATAGAATAGCCCTAAGCAAAATAGGGCTTAGGTAGTTGTTTATATCAATGAGATTTTTTCCTTCAAGGGGGTAACTTTGGGAGGTTAAACACCTAGGCATTTCTTACCTCTTTCAGGACCAGCTTAGGAACTATTTCAGTAAGTCATTATTGTTACCATCAGTGTAATCACCAAACAGATTAATCAAATTTGACTCTTAAAAACCTGAGTATTGCAAAATTAAACCCACTCTAAAAGGACACAGATTTGGCACTAGTGGGAATATTTACTCACAAAATAATAATAGCAATTATTTATAGAGCTATGCACCAGGTACTTTCCATGCATTCTATCACAGCACCCCATTGGTATTATACCTATTCCCATTAAACAGATGAGGTTTGAGAGCATAAATAACTTGTCTACATAAGACTGAAATTGGAACTGTAGTCTGTCAGACACTCAAAACTATACTCTTAGCCATTGCAGTGTTACTTACTATACGCAAGGCACTGTAGTGGAATCTGTGGGGCATTGGAGAACTAGGTAACAAGTCATTAGGTAGCTTATGCAGTCTACTACATGACATAAGACAAGTATTATACATGAAAGAAAATGTAACTGTCCAAGAAGATATGTACTGTGTTATTTAAAGAAGTATGCTATAAATTCTGAAGCCGACAGGAATAGGAGTGAAGGGAGGGAGGGATGGAGGGGGAGAGAAAGAGAGGAAGGATGGAAAGAAGGAAGGAGAAAGAAACAAAAAAGGAAAGAAAAAAAGAAGTTTAAATGTAAAGACATAAAGGATTATACAGTAGAAAGGGCAACAAACAAATCAGAAGGCATGGATTCTGGTTTCTAGTTACTACTTACTGATATGTGATCCAGGGTATACTGTAAATTTTATATACTATGGTATAACTACATCATCAGGGTAAGTTTATTGCTGCCCAACATGGGACAGTAAATATATCAGAAAAGTTTAATCTCATCACATTTTATGTATCATATATATCATATATGTTATATTATTTTCACATTAGATGCAATGCTATGTTCTTCCCCAATACAAGTCAAGGTCCAAAGCCATCTTACGAGAATCAGAGGCTCCTGTGATTAATTGAAATGTTAAAGAAAAGGCAAAGTGGCAGTTTAAAAAAAGTTCTTCCCTTGCTTTTTAGCTTCTCTCTCCCCTCCCCCAGCCTTTATTCTTCTGATTTACTCAAAAAGGAGAGCATAAAAGCATCTTATTAGCAATTCTTATCCAGGAAATATAAGCACTTAGGATCAATTGAAAGGGAACTGGGAGAAGGGGGAGTTAAGAGGGAGAAGACTGTCATACAATAAAAAAAATCTAGTTTAGTACGCACACAGTTAAGAATATCACTTTGTGTATATCTGATTTATCAGATGTTTAAAACATCCCTGCAAATGTTTTATTACCTCTAAACATTTTCCCTTTCCGTGAACCTTTATTCTGCTGCTTAGAAATACTTGAAATTCATCTAAATTATAAGTCAGCTTTTGGAAGCAATAGAGCCCAGGGTATTACATGCAGTTAAGTTGAAATTGTTAAGTAGACTGATCCCTATTATAGTAAGCTTCCGGGGGAGGTTACTCCCAGCAGATGTGCTAAAACTGTTGATTCCCCCTCCTTTTTTTTTTTTCCTCATAAGGAGGATTTCTGGAACATGCTAAAGGCAGCGAGTGTGTTGATGTCCTAGTGACAAAAGCTAGATTTCTGTCAGCTGCTTTCATTAAGGTGAGCTTTTAGCCTGTGCACTCATCACGGCCATAGATTTAGTTTTGGGTTAGAAAACGTGAATCCACGTGTAAATGCTCTCCATGATCCACACATGTGTAGCAGTCTGATTACATTTTTAATGTACCTTTTAACTCCTCTTGTTATCCTTACTTAATTTTAAGAGACGTGAACAAATTCACATTTGTGTCTTTCCTAGTCAGCTTAACTTCTAACCAGGTAGTATCAACGCCTAGTCCCCCAGACCCAGCTCAGAGAATCTAGAAATCGCATCTGGACTCAACTCTCAGCACAGGGCCTTTTAAGTGCACAGTTCTCACGAATTAAAGAACTTTAGGTTGAGAAAGAGATAATAAAACGTCTCCCCAAACGGTAATTGTTCATTTCAGGGCACTCTTCAGAGATGTGTTTAAGCCAGGGCTGCATCTCACGGGGGCAGGGAGGACAGAAACCGTCTCCAAATGTCGGGGCTTATCTCCCGGAGATGCCTCCAGTGTAGCTGACAAATCTCCGAAGTGGGAAATAGTTTTCCCTCCACAGGGCCTCGGCGTGTGAGGGAAGGAGGGGGATGGGCAGGGGCCATCAGGGGAGAAGTCTCCGGCCTTTTCACGTCTCTCAACACCATCCCTCCCTCACCCCGCCTCCTCCTTCCCCGAATCCTAAACAAGCCTGGGGGTGGAGGGGAGTGGTCTGTTGGGGGGGGGGGGAAGAGGGGCCCGAGGGCAGGCCGGGCCGGGAGGCTCGGCCTTTGTGGCTCTGTCCTCGACGGCGAGGGGGGAGGGGAGCCAGAGGGGGCGGGGAAGCGGGCCGGAGACCCTCAGCCGGGGCTTGACCCCCAGGTGCATTGTCCAGCGGGGCCCGCCCCCTCCCCCCGGGGCCGCGACCCGGCCGCCACTGGGCCCCCTCCCAGCGTCTCCCTCCGCGGCCGCGCCGACCTCGCGGTCCCCAGACCAGGGGCCAGATGTAGAAAGTAGTCCCGAGGCCGGCAGCGGCGGCGCTGTCCACTCCACCGCCCCCGCCCTCTCCAGCCGCCGCCTCACTCCGCCCCCGGGCCGGACGCTCGGGCCCCCCGCCTCCTGCGAGCGGGTGTCCGTGCGCCGGCCTCGCCGCGCCCGAGGAGACCAGCCGCCGGCCGCGCCGTGCCACGCCACGCCGGTGCCCGAGCGGGAAGCCCAGGCTGCGCGCGTCCAGCCGCCGCACGGAGAGCGCCCGGAGGAGGGAACCGGCAGGCGGACAGCGGCTGCGGGGCGGCCGGGGAGCATGCCCACCCAGCCCCGCTGAATGGCGCCTTCCCTGCGACCCCTCGCCCGGCCGCGGCCGCCAGGGATGCTGCTCGGCGCGCTCCTGCTCCTGCCGGTCCTCGGCCCCGTTCCAGGTGGGCGCGCTTTTTTCTGCGTCGGTGGGGCGTGAGCGAGCGCGAGTGGGCAGGGGAAGGAGGCAACCGGGTGTGTGTGTGTTGTGGGGGGGCGGCGGCGGGTCCTTTGCGGGGGCGCTGACCCCCGGTCTCTGCCCCCTCCCTGCAGCCAGTCGGGAGCTGCCGCTGGAGCGCGAGGTGCCGGCGGGCTCTGCGGGGGCGCGGGCGGCGGTGGGCGCCTCTCTCAGCGCCCGCCCCTCCCCGCTGCGCTCCCCCGGCCGCGCGCTGCGGGCCGGCGCCCGCCGTCCACTCTCGCCCCTTTCTCCTCGCGCCATTGTCCGCGCTCCGGCCGCGTACTCGCCTTCGGGGCCAGCCTGGGCTCCGCGCCGCCCGCCCTCCAGCCGGGGCCGCCGCGGCCGCACGTGGCTTTATTTATATTGTTTCCTTAGTGGCAGCCTCACGGCGCAGGGGGCGCCGCGTTTCCGCGCGGCGTCCCCTGTTTGCAGTGGGGGCTTCCCCACGTTTTAGGGCGGGGGTAGGTCAGACCCCTAAGTGCCCCCACTTTCCCGAATCCGGATCGAACGAGGAGGAGATGGGAGGGGTAGAATTGGAAAGAGAAGAGGAGTGGAAGTTTTGTGGCCCATTTGTGCCCCGGAGGGGAGGGAGAAGGGTCCCGAAGCTGAGAAGGAAGGTATCTAAGTAGGGTTTATTTCTAACAGCTAGGGATTTTGGGGCAGGGCCTGAGATGTGTGCGAATCTGAAGATCCCTCCAAACTCCAGGTTAGCCTTGCGCAAACTTGGATGAACTAATTTTTCTCTTTTGACGTGTTGCTTTATTCTTAAAGAGTTAAAAATTGTAAAGTGGATGCGGGGGGCGCGGGGAGAAGAGGTGTTAAGAAGAATGGGTTGTTTTATTTATTTACAGGTTACAAACTCCTGACTTTAGTGGGTTTTTTGTTTTGTTTGTTTGTTTGTTTCCTGGAGGAGTTAGTTTTCTATTAGCAAGAGGAAAGGATCAAAGTCATATGTGACTCGGAAACACAATGGGCGCCTTCCGGAGTGGTCCTCGCTGCGCGGGGCTATTAGGGTCGCTCGTGTCGCCCTGGGCATCCATTAGGAGAAGTCGGCAGCCAGGGCGTGGGAGCGTGACTAGTGTGTGAGGTTTGGAGGACCTGCCTTGATGAGAAACAGAGATCAGTCCCGGGGATTGGTACTCATGAATTCAAGACAATCAGAAGGAAGATGAAATGCCCTCCGCCCCTAAACCCCTAATACTCTACTCGGCCCCAATCAATATGCAAGACTTAAGCTGACCTTTGCGCTAAATGCAGGAGGTGACAGGGTATTAGTTGGTCATCGGATGCTTTATCCTGACGGGGACCGGGGACGATGTGTATGCCTAGCATAAAGCCTTTACTCTGCTCTGATAAAAATGTGTATTGGTTGATTAAGCAATCTCCTATCCCTGTTAGACAGTAAGGACCAATTAGTCACGCATTTTTTTCCAACCGTTGGTAGTTCTAAAAAAAAAAAGAAATAGAAGTTTCCTAATCCGATCACCCACTGAGTACAAGCAGTAAGAGTTAGCAACTTTTCAAAGTCAAATGTTTGTCTTTTAAATACCTACCATACTCTGCAGAAATTAAGTAAATGGGTCTCTTTCAAGGAGTAGAGACAGAATCCTTGCTATAAAAGGGCAGATATAAAAGTGCAAACTTGTCATCTGTCACAAAAGATAAACGCACTTCCCAAAGGAGTAGGTACCAAGGGTTTCAAAAACTCTTCAAGGGACAAGGAAATAAACTTGCTTGTTCACAGAGTCGGAGTTTTGCTAATGATTTCTTGTAAAATTAGACTTTTACGACTTACCCTGTTCAAGATCTTTTTGACAAGCTCGTAAAAGTAAGCAAACAGCTTGTGCTCAAGAGTTTTCCTGATGATTTTGAAACTCTAGCAAGGCACTTGAGGACAGAATTCTTAAAAGGGGTAAAAGTTATTGAAATCTTCCCTATGCTTTTTAGTATAAGATGTTGTAAAAAGATTTCTCTGATTTGTTGAGAAGGTTAGCTGAAACTTAGATTGGCTTATTAAGGTGTAAGTTAATTAATATGGTTTGTTAAACTTTGTCTCATTACACTCTGAATATGTGTTTTACAATTGTGTGTTAAGAAATGATTTTACACTTATAATTCTGGGTATGCCTTTCCCCCCTTTTCCTCGTAGGAGTATGGTGCTTTAGCGAACTGTTTTTTATCAAAGAGCCACAGGATATAACTGTCACAAGAAAGGACCCAGTCGTTTTAGATTGCCAGGCTCATGGAGAAGTTCCTATTAAGGTCACTTGGTTGAAAAATGGAGCAAAAGTGTCTGAAAATAAGCGGATCCAGGTTCTGTCCAATGGCTCTTTATACATCAGTGAGGTGGAAGGCAAGCGAGGAGAGCAGTCTGATGAAGGATTTTATCAGTGCTTGGCCATGAACAAACATGGAGCCATTCTTAGTCAAAAAGCTCATCTTACCTTATCAAGTAAGTGCTTAAGTTCTTGATTGTTTGACGTTTTTCACTGCTACATTTTGATGATTTCTCGATTCATTAGCATGCTAACCTGAAAAATCACACAAACATTAAGAATTTTCCTGGAGATAGTAGTTGATGCTAACTAAGGCATGCAGAAAAATCTGAGGAAAAAAAATATATACATTCGAGTGAGTGATTTAGAACAAAAGTCACATTAGGTTTAGAACACCAAAACCTGTAGAGGTGGCTTTGTATAAATTTAAGTGTTTCAAACTGTGAAAAAAGTTGGATGAAAAGTTTGGCCAACACAACAGAAGTTGTTCTAAAATCTCATTTTTGTAAATTAATAATTAAATTTTGAAAATCACAAGCAACTTTTTCTGCTTTGTAGATGACCCTTAAGTGCTAAATCTTTCATATAGCCCAAGCTTCCATTTCTCTGACTGCTTTAAGATCACCCATGTTGCTTTTTAATTGAAAGAGAGGGCATTGGTCAGTAACTCTCAAGCCTTTGAAGTATTCCTAGGCTTTTCCTGCTGGGAGAGAAAGAGATTAAGGCCATTTCCATATTATGCCTAATGGACTTAAACCAGATCTGCCCACTTTTTTCCAGTTGTCATAAAGTTTGCTGTCTAATGATTTCCTTTGTATTAACAACCCAGTCAGATCAACCATTTGTCCAAGTGACCCACTGCTTGGTGGTTGCCCTGGTAACTGTTGAGTGTAAACATGGGCCTAGGATAGTTAGAGAACTCCTTGTTTTCACTGAGGCTTTCCACCTCTTCAGGTGATCAAATACCCAGCACTCAAGATTACAAAAGACAATGTAAATCTTAAGACAAAACAAAACACAGCACAACTGTATCTTAAAAATAGTTTTACAGGCATCCTAGCTACAAGCTTTTGTTAATCCTCAAAAGACAGATTTTGCACTATACCTCCAAATTGATCATTTACAAGATGAACAATAGGAGGAGGGAGCTCTTGAGATAAAGTCATAATCTTTAAGAAATAGTTTCTTCAGGGTCTCCACAGTTGAAATTCAGCTATTGGTGGGGGTTTCCTAGGTGACTTTATTGTAACAGTCCATGGCCATCCTCATTTTAGTGATTTATTTTTATTTGTACAATAATAATTAATAGTGGAAAATAAATTGCAAGCAAAGATATTTTTGTATTGAAAAATGTCAGAAAAGTAGAGATTTCCAATTCTAGTCCCCCTCCCCCAGAATAGTATAAACCTGAGAGAATGTCTGATAAACTTTTTTTTTTTGCTGTGATCATTGGCCAATAATCATCTTTTTGTGTTGTTGTTGTTGAGTAGTGGTTTTTCAGTACAGTATTGTTTTCAGGATAGTGTGCTTTTTATGCTTATGTCCTGTTCATTTGATTTTTGTCTAATGTAAAATTGTTCTATAGAGTTGTAATTTTTCTACCTTTCTGGGTTTGTGGAATATTGTGTTTTCATATCCAGGAACTGTAACTTGTATTACCTTGCCAGAGAGGAGAGGGGCAGGATGGAAAGGTGGAGGGGGCAGATGGGCTTTGAAAGATGAAGCATTTGTCATGACCACACGGTATTTCCAGGACCTCCTTAGAAGCCTGACAATTCTAAGGCACTCAGAAATACTTTGAAAACACACAGAGCTTTCAGTTTTCATAAATAAAGTCTGAACAGTATTAACATAGTAACAGTGAAACAATGTTAGTATTGGCTTTTTGAGTAGCTTTAGATTTTGTATCTTTATAAAAATCATTAATGACAAATATTTTATTAGATGTGAATCATTTTGAAGGCTTTTGTGGTGAAGTATTCATATTTTAAGTATCAAAAACTTTCCAGTTAAACTATGTAGAACATTGCTTTGCTGTTAAATATCAACTGTAGTATGTTAGTTATAGGAACCACACTTTTCATATGCACACATTTAACTTGGAGGAGGTGCTTTGCTAGGAAATTGCATTCAGTATTATAGATTTAAAATAAATGCATAGTGGGTTTAGATTTTTCTTTAGAAATGAAAGTTCTTAGAGATTTGAAATTCACAAAGTTAGTTCTGATATCTGAGAAGCAATGTCCAATGACATTGTAGGCTCAGATGACTTTATCCTGTGTTCAGGGTAAGACGTTATACGTATTAAACAGGAAGAGAATAGGCATTAAGTGGACATTCTGTTTTTGTGGGTTTTTTTTAAAAGGTTAGTTCTCTCCTAGTTAGTGATAGCAGCAGGGTGCAAGTATGTTCTTTTTATTTTCTGCTCAAGGATTTTGTCAGCAGGCATATCTTTTAGTTCTGAAGTGTAATAAGTAAGACAGCACCTGGAAATCTAAAACTTTAATCTGTGCAAGTTTTAGATTTTTAACACAGGCAATCAAGTCTTGGTTTCTAAACTTAGGAACTAGAAGCTGAAAGTTGCACTCTAGGCAAGAATTCCATTATTCATGTGTAAATTAGGAATTCACAGGGTTAAAAGGTTAGAAACTGGCCAGGATGAGGTTTACCCTTGTGATAAAGAGCAGATGACCCTCATTCATTGGCCAAAGCTTTCATGTAGCTCTTCTGCAAAGTTAGTTATTGCCATGAATTGTTCTTGAGGAATGCAGAAATTCAAATGTGAACAGGCCTTTCCTTAAGTGTCACTGTGGAGCCTTATCTCCCAGGCACATCAGAGCTGGCTGTGGGGACAAGGTTCCTCCCCAAAGGCCTGGAGGCTCTGCTTTCCTGTTGTTCATCCAAGCACAAAAGGATTTGTCTAACTTAGTTTTTCTAAGGCATCCCATTTTTAAAGGAAAGTATAGGGTTAAAGTAATATTTAGGTTTTTAAAAAAGTTAATCCTTTTTATTGATAGCCATTTTAGCCATTTTACACTTTCATGTAATGGAATAGAAAGGGGAGTAATGTGGGAGGCTCTTTTTCTAGTTGTATACAATAGTAAGAACAGAATATTAAACCATTTCCCATAAATTTCAGTATTTTTAACAAAATCAGAATTTCACTTTCATAGGGGCTAAGTCTTCACTACATAAATAATCTAATTTAAATATTTTAGGAGTGAGAAGTAATCTATGACATCTTGACATTTCTTGCATTCTAAATGTTGAAGTAAGATAAATTTCATAGGAAAGCATTAGTGTGGTAAAACGGTCTCATATTTCAACAAGTTTAAATTAAGATGAGACATTTGAGAGAAGTAAAGGAGGCGGGTTGTGTTCTGTGATGTGTAAAAGACTGGCCGTAAGCTAGTGATTGAACAGGAAGCTGGTTGTTTATTTCCTTTCCATAAAAGGTGGAAATTGAAGTCTTAGGATAGAGGGAAAGAGAACCTAAAGCTGGCTTATATTTGTTGGGTTTTTCAGGACTGTTTGCTTGGGTGCAAAATAATTTTTTAAATGAGCATTTGTAGCTGGAAGACCATAGGAATTATTATAACTTTATGATGGGTTTTTTTCTCCAAAATTTTGAGATTAGTTTTAGCATCCATAAAATTGTTTTGGGGGGGGTGTCTATTTCTGTAATTTTATGTAGCAGTAGTCTCCTGTAAAAGGATGATGTAGGTTGTTTTCCATGAATAAAATGTTTATTACTTCAGTTTAAGTTGAGATGAAACTTGAGGTTTTTTGATGAGATTAATGAAAAACTGTTCTGTGAGTGTGGTTCCTAACTTAAAGAGTAGTACATAAATTATAGCTCAAAGCTGATCTTGAAACGTGAAGTTAAAATATATTGAAAACATTTAGAGTCATGTTCGAAAGAAAAGAGGGTGGGTGGTATATTGAAAAGAGAAAGGTAAGAGCTATGAGACTATTAGCCTAGATTTTGAATTTTATTAATGATCCTGGACCCAAGATGGGCAAGAGTTTGCTTCATTGTCACTTTTTATTGAGATTTGTAGATGCTGTAAAGGGCATTGTCTCTTACCTGTGTGCATGTTCACTTCAAATTAAGCTGTTAACAGTTACTTGCCCTAACTTAAGAGTGCTAACACAAAAGTAAAAGTTGTTTGATTTTGGAAAAATAAGACAGACTGAGATATTTAGAGAGACCAACCTGCCAACATTGTAGATAACGTTCAGATGGTGCTTTCTGGGTCTAAGAAAAATCATCTATCTTTAAAGAGAAGGGGGTATGGTTCAAAAGTACATATTTAAATTAAAAATTTACTAGCTTAAAATTGCATAAGTTAAATCAGGGAAGTAAAAGCACATGTAGTTCTACAGGCTTATTTACAATGATACTTGGTTCTTAAAGTCTGTCTACCTGAAAGGTTTATCAGGTACCTGGTGATCACTGGGTAATGGAACCAGTTTTTCCCACTTTGCACTTGATTAGTGAGGATCATTTCTCATCTGCAGAAACCTGTAACGCTATCTCACTGTTTTTCAAAGTTGTTGGATTTTTTATTTTTCAATGAAGCAGCGTCCACTGAGGGGTAGAATTATAATTTGCTTTAAGATGTATAAATGTGTTTGTTTATTTTATTTTTGTCCAGCTTCTTAATGGAATTTTGAAAGGGCATTTGGTATGGCCCTCTTGTGTCAACTAGCTCTGATTATTCTAAAGAAAGGCCCTCACTCTCAGCACTTGTTTGCCCAGGCATTTGTTGTCATTGCTCCTGAATTTAACAGCTGGGCCTATTGATGAGGTCCAGAGCAGTTTAAAAGAATAGCAGAAAACAAATCTCTTAAGCAGGGTGTTAGGTTGAAGGAGTATTTCAATTAATAAGTACATGCATTTGAGGTTACTTTTTTGAAAACCCTAATATTCTTGACTACAATTTTGAGAGATGATTTTTATTCCTCCTAGGCAGAGGTGCTCAGTTAGGGTTGATTACTTTCAGCTTTTAAACTGGCAATTACTATTAATATGAAAATAATAATGTTAAGTCAGGCATTTTGCTGAGGATTATAGTTGAATTTTAAAAACAGCACTGATTATTGTTCTGTTTTAAGAGAAATTCTAAAAGTTGTACCCCAAGTAAAGTTTTTGTTGTCAGTCAGGGCTATTTTATTTTTTAATTTATTTTAAAAAATATTAATTTATTTCTTTGGTTGTGCCAGGTCTTAGTTGCAGCACGTGGGATCTCTTAGTCGCGGCATGTGGGATCTTAGTTCCCTGACCAGGGATTGAACCCTGGCTCCCTGCCTTGGGAGCACAGAGTCTTAATCACCGGACCACCAGGGAAGTCCCAGTCAGGGCTGTTTTAGTACTTCTGAGAGTTTATAGTGTTCAGACTCTTTATTAAAACATTTTTAAAACTCTCATTTGGTAAAAATCTTGGTAAATGAGAGGAAGAAGAAGATATGGTTGTAATCATTGAAGCAGTATTGGAAGTTGTCCTAACATGGTAATCTGCACAGAGCAAGTTCACAGTCAACAGTTGACAATAATGATGTACAAAAAAGGTAAGAATGTTCCAAATTACCTTCAGTGGCTATAATTCTGAAGCCAAGTGAACTGCTTTAGGGATATGTATTGCAGAGGATAAAGGTGTCATCCTCACAAAGGTCTCTGACACTAATCTGACAAATACTTTCCTGACTTTTACATTCCTTGGTTTTTTTTCTTTTTCTTTTTTTAACCTCTGGTTCTCAGAAACTGCTTTTGATGAGCTTTAAAAGCCAAATTCTTATAGACTGAGCAGAAGGCATGAATTTAAAATGTTTGGGATTTTTTTTTTAAGTTTCTGGAGGGTCTGCCTTTTTCTTGTGTTCGTATGTATATATTTTACAGCTTTAGCATTTGTAGTGGCTAGATTAATCAAGTAACTATTGGAGAATGCAATCATTGTTCAGGGTCCTGGTTTCAAACTTGTATCCTCATTGGATTTGTTGTTAGGACTGATGGAAAGGAAATTTTCTTTAACAGTTTTACTTTATGAAACTATAGTAAATCCCTGTTTAGAACAGTGTGACAGTTTTTTTAAAAATGATATTGCTTCATATAGACGACTTTCTCTAAATAAATCATATTCCTTTGGAATAATCCTCCAAAATGGCCTTTTTATTGTTTTGTAGTCTTTTTAGTACTACTCAGAATGGATCTTCTACTCCACCAACATTTACCAAATAAGTAAATAAAAAAATAAATTTCTTTTTTTTTTTTTTGAGCTGTGGATTACATTTCTCAGGGTTTCTCAGCCTTGGGGCAATTGACATTTTGGACTAGGTAATTCTTCATTGCAGAGGCTGACTTTTGCAAGGTAGGATGTGTAGCAGCATCTCTGCCTCTACACACCAGATGCCAATAGCACCCCTTCCTAGTTGTGGTGACCAAAGAATGTGTTTTGGGAGGCAAAATCACCCCTGGTTGAGAACCACTGATGTTTCTGAGAGTAGTGCAAAACTTCTTTCCAAGTGTCACTAGGCTATTAGTATTTTAACTGTTTCTGTCTTAACTTGATATTCAACTTTTTTTGTTTTTAGCAGTGTTAAATTTATTGATTGGAGACTTACTATTTTTAGGTACTGTCAAGGAAGCTTGATAAAGAAATGTGTTTGGATTGTTGTTTGTCTAATTTGGAGTGAAGCCTTTCCATCCCTTTTCACACATAGTACATTGAAAACTGCTACTATGAGTTTACCCTTCTGTGGGGATGGTGGTGTGCTGAATTGGGTGATTGGGATTGACATGTATACACTGATGTGTATAAAATTGATGACTGATTAAAAAAAAAAAGAGTTTACCCTTCTGTAGGTTCATTCATTTTGATTTCAGTATTTCAGATCTTTTTTGGGGGATATCTAGTCTAAGAGTAAATGCAAATTTCATTTAACTGTGTTTACGTAGCACCTTTCTTTTCTTGGTGTGATGGACACCATAGTTGAAGAGATATGAGAAATCTCCATGTGTGGTTAATGTTAGAGAACATCTTTTGTGATGCTCTGCATGGTGAGAAGTAAAACTGTATGAGATTAACAGCCCAGAGAATAACATTTGCCGTGTGGTAGGTTTTCCATTGGGTGAATGGTTAACAGAAATCTTTTCAGCTAATTCAGTGGTACCATAGACTTATTTTGGGCAGAAGCAATTTCACTTCTGCACATAATGATGTAAAGATGGTAGCATCTTGTGGGGGCATCAAGGGGCGACAGAAGGGAAAAGAATTAGACACTAAAGTATATTAACTAGTACATAGAAAGTCACAGGCAAATTGAGTGGTTATTATTGAAATATTTGTTTTAGATTACTTAGTAGTCGTGGGCAGGGACTTCACAGTTTTTATCTTTCCCAGGATATCACTCTATGTGCGTGCTTCCGTTTTGATTAAGCTGTTTATGCTAGTAAAAGTTACGATTGTTGCTACATGCGGTTAGTCACCCGTAGAGGCCAGTAGCCACTGGTGGCTCAAGTGGGCAAGTTGAGATAGATGAAGGAGGAAGCAGAATATTTTAATGAGTGATTCTAGTGCTGAGCAAGTCTGGCTAAACGTTTTTGGCACCATGTGTTCTATGCCAAACACGTACTTGGAATAGAACAAATCATCAGTTAGTTCAAAATAGAAGAGAAGAATGCACATTTTCATTATATTTGAGGAAAATAGTGTTTGAGTCAAAACAGAATTTTAATATTCTTGAGTGCTTGTTTTCCTGTCCTTGTAGTCATTTCATAAAGAAATTATGAAGTTGAAAATTTCCAATAGCTGGTAAATACTCTTCATGCTGCTAAATTTTTACTGAGTTGCTGGGAGGGGTGAGGTGGGGAAGCAGAAAGAATGACAAAAAGGCAGAAGAGCCAAGCATTAATGCCTTCTCCATTGTTGGTGACTTATACGACTTTAGACAAATCACTTAATCATTCTGATCCTTGTCAGATCCTTGTCTTATCTGTAAAAATAGGTGCCTGGGGGGAAAAAAGGAGGGATGGATATTGAGCAACACAGTGCCCTTAGTTTTTTAATTCTGTTATTGTAATTCTAAGTAAGTGGCCAATAAATTATATTTTTTGTAAGGCTGAGTCCAATCACATTGCAAGAGAACCATTTAAGTCATTGAGAAAAATTTTCAAAAAGCTAGTCAGTTATTTAACTTGGTACTTTTAAGGATTCATACTCTTGCAGTGGACCTTAGGAAGATCTGCTTTTGGAGATGGGGAGGCCTTAAACCAATACTGATAATTTGAATTAGTACTATTTTTAAGAGTCTAGAAAAATAAATTACTTTGTCTGGGATTGGACAGTTCAGAATAGTTGTGCTGCTTTGAAGGTTGACATAGTGTAGGAGAGGTATAACTTTACAAATATGTATCTGGTTCTGCTAATAATTAATAGTGTATTCTAATGTTTATTGACTCGGTGTTTAAAAAAATAGTGCTGGTTTCATCTTAAGAGAGTTTTGCTAATGTTATTAGTGTTTTAATAGAAATAGATTATACTGGCTTCCCCACTACGACCACCAATTCCTGTTAAGAATGATAAGGTTTAATTTTTCCCCCAGCTTTCAAACTGAATTAGCTTGAGTCCCTCTGATTGGATTTAAAGTAATTTCGATTAAAGTACTGACCTCAAACTGGACACATAACAAGAAAAAAATGCTTTGATGTTGGTATTGCATTTTGGTACTTCTTTTTAAAAGGGAGTTCACAAATTTTCTTAAATAATTTTATCAGCTAAATGTGTTCACTGTTTTCTTAATAAAAAGAATTCACTTTTTGTATATTTAAGAAAGCCATACCTTCATGCTCTGACTTAGTAATACTTTTAACATAATTTTAACTGAGGGACCAACTTCAGTAAAGCAGTAAGATTACCAAAAGTTTCACCAAAAGGATTATGAATGTTATCCCAGTGATGGAATATGATTTCTTCAAAGCCTATAAGTATCTTTACCTGGATGATTTACCACATTTTTAGAAATCTGTGATAATTAATACTTGAAAGAAAGTACACAGACAGAAGAAACTTTGTGAAATTTAAGTTTAATTTTCAGCCTACCAGTTGTCAACTTGGAAGCTCTGATATTTAGGGAAAAAATTTTACTGCTTAGCACATGGTACAATGAGAAATTATAAGTGGATCCACAGTTGGTCAGTAGAAAGGTGATCATTTTCTTACCCTACTAGAATCGACTCCACCATTCTTTTTATTTTTTTAATTGAGATATAGTTAATGTACAATATTATGTAACTTACAGGTGAACAACATAGTGATTCACAAATTTTAAAAGTTATACTCCATTTATAGTTATTATAAAATATTGCTTATATTCCCTGTGTTTACAATATATCCTTGTAGCTTATTTATTTTATACTTAGTAGTTTGTACCTCTTAATCCCTTACCCCTATTTTACCGCTCCCTGCTTCCCTCTCCCCACTGGTAACCACTAGTTCTCTATATCTGTAAGACTGTTTCTTTTTGTTATATTCACTAGTTTGTTGTAGTTTTTAGATTCCACAAATAAATGATGTCATATAGTATTTGTCTTTCTCTGACTTATTTCACTTAGCATAATATCCTCCAAGTCCATCCATGTTGTTGCAAATGGCAAAATTTCATTCTTTTTTATGGATGAGTAGAATTGTATGTATATGTATACCACATATTCTTTATCCATTCATCTGTTGACAGACACTTAGGTTGCCTCCATATCTTGGCTATTGTAAATAATGCTGCTATGAATGTTAGGGTACATCATGTATCTTTTTGAATTAGTGTTTTGGTTTTTTTGGGGAGGGATATATATACCCAGGAGTGGAATTGCTGGGTCATATGGTTTTTAGTTTTTTGAGAAATCTCCATACTGTTTTCCGTAGTGGCTGCACCAATTTACATTCCCACCAGTAGTGTACAAGGGTGCCCTTTTCTCCACATCATCACCAACATTGTTATTTTTGTTTTTTTTTGATGATAGCCATTCTGACAGGTGTGTGGTGATAGCTCATCGTGGTTTTAATTTGCATTTCTCTGATGATTAACAATATTGAGCATCTTTTCATGTGCCTGTTAGCCATCTGTATGTCTTCTTTGGAAAAATGTCTATTCAGGTCTTTTGCCAATTTTTTAATCAGGTTGTTTTTTTTTTGATATTAAGTTGTATGAGCTGTTTATATATTTTGGATATTAACCCCTTATCAGTCATATCATTTGTAAATGTTTTCTCCCATTCAGTAGGTTACCTTTTCATTTTGTTGATGGTTTCCTTTGCTGCTCAAAAGCTTTTAAGTTTAATTAGATCCCATTTGTTTATTTTTGCTTTTATTTCCTTTGCTTTAGGAGACAGATCCAAAAAAACACTGCTACAGTTTATGTCAGAGTGTTCTGCCTATGTGCTCCTCTAGGAGGTTTATGGTTTCCTCTCTACCATTCTTTATCAGAACAGAAGGAAAGTGATTAATCAAAGTTTTTTCCTGTTAGACAACTTTCCAAAGGGGATGACATTTTTAGAAAATAAAAGACAAAGAAAATACATTATTATTTTCCACTGATCTCCAAATTTTTAAAGACTTGTTTAGATACTGGCTATGAACATTTTGAAGAGAGAACCTTAAGATTCGTAAAACTTATCCTATAGTCAGTAGAGAGTCCTTGCTTCCTAATTTGACTTGCAGTATCATTCTGCCTTTCTCTAACATGAGTAAAGAGCACAATTTGTAGTCTTAGAAATTTCTATTTTGCAAATAATAAATATGAAGCTTGAAGGAGTTAACTGCCTTATCCAAGGGCACAGCTGCTAGATCTGAGACCAGAGCTCAGGTTTGCTAATTCTTGTCATGAATTTGAAATGCTTAAATAAAGATTTTGTCCTGTGTATTGTGTGGAAGTGTGTCTTACTATATTCAAATACCTCTTCACACCCAGAATATAGAAAAGTGAATGGTAATGGAATTGACCCTGAGGTTAAAGATACTTCTTACATTTCTTAATATTTATGTTAAAAATATTTTATCATTGTGCAACTTACCCTTTACTGTACTTATATAAGGTTTTGATGTTGTTTTTGTTGATGTAGTGAAAATCACTAATGTGTCTATATTTTTACTGGTCCTGTAACACTTCATGGAACTTCTTTTCTTGTGGATAACTTCAGTGTGGGGAGATTTTGAGCTCTTGTCTCTTTAGAGGCTCAGTGTTTGTTGATACATCTGTCCAAATGGAAGTTTCATCTAAAGCAGTGATTTTCAGTGTGTCTTTGAAGAACCTCCGATGGAGTGAGACTCTTTTGTAATTAAAAGGTTGGTTTTTTGTTTCTTTTAATGAAAACTACTATTTATTTATTTATTTATTTGCTTGCTTTCTTGCTTGCCATGCCGCACAGCTTGTGGGATCTTAGTTCCCTGACCAGGGATCGAACTCAGGCCCTCAGCACTGAAACGGCAGAGTTGTAACCACTGGACCACTGGGAATTCCCCAAAAGGTTGAGTTTTAAATAAATGGTTGAGCATGTGTCATTACTATCTTATGGGAAGAGGGGGCATAGTGACAGCCTATATCTAGCTTGGAAATGGTTTTTATAACTACAGTTTTATTGAGATAGAATTCACATACCACAAAGTTCACCCTCTCAAAGTGTACAAGTCAGTAGGTTTTGTGCATCTATCACCACTGTCTAATTCTAGATTATATCCATCACCCCAGAAAGAAACCCCACACCTCCCAACTCTCCCCTCCCCTATTCCCTGGAACCACTAATCCAGTTTCTGTCTCTGTAGATTTGCCTTTTCTGTATATATTATAAAAATGGAATCATACAGTATGTGGACTTTTGTGTCTGGCTTCTTTCACTTAGCATAATATTTTCAAGGTTCCTCCATGTTTTAGCATATGTCAGTACTTCATTCCTTTTTGGGGGCTGAATAAGATTCTTTTGTGTGATATACCATATTTTATTTATCTAGTCATCTGTTGATGGACACTTGGATTGTTTCCATCTTTAGGCTATTCTGAATAATTCTGCAATGAACATTGGCACATAAATATTTGTTTGAGTCCCTCTTTTCAGTTCTTTTGGGCATATACCTAGTAGTGGAATTGCTAGGTCATCTGATAATTCTACATTTAACCTTTTGAGGAGACACCAAACATTTATTCATGTGCATATTGGCCATTTGTATATTTTCTTTGGAGAAATATCTATTCAAGTTTTTTGCCCATTTAAAAGAATTGGGATGTTGATCGTTGTGTTGTTGAGTTGTAGGAGTTCTTTATATATTCTGGACAGTAAACCCTTATAAATTATATGATTTACAAATATTTTCTTCAATTCTGTATTTTTGTCATTTCACTTTCTTGATAATATTCTTTGATGCACAAAAGTTTTTAATTTCGATGAGGTCCAGTTGATTTTTTCTATTGTTGCTTGTGCTTTTGGTGCTATATCTAAGAATCCGTTACCACATCCAGTGGTAAGTCATCCAGCTTTGTTCTTCTTTTCTAAGACTGTTTTGGCTATTCATGGCTCTCTGCAATTCCATATGAATTTTAGGATTGGCTTTTCCATTTCTATTGGGTTGGCCAAAAAGTTCCTTCTGTTTTTAAATAAAAATAAAAGACACATTTTTCATTTTCACCAAGAACTTTATTGAACAACATATTCACTGTTTTGTTCCACTACCTTCTGCCATTTTTCAGGCAGTTTCATAATTCCACCTTCCCAAAACTTTTTATTTTTTTTGAGCAAAGAACTGTTCCAGGTGCCTTTTACAGGGAATTGAAATTGTTTCCATTAACAGAATTTTGTAAAGACGAAAATAAATGGAAATCTGAAGGTGCAATGTCTGGTGAGTATGACAGATGAATCAGAACTTCCCAGCCAAGCTGTAACAATTTTTGCCTGGTCATCAAAGAAACATGCGGTCTTGCATTATCCTGATGGAAAATTATACATTTTCTGTTGACTAACTCTGGACGCTTTTTGTCAAATGCTGCTTTCAGTTGGTCTAATTGGAAGCAGTACTCGTTGGAATTAATCATTTGGTTTTCTGGAAGGAGCTCATAATAAAGGACTCGCTTCCAATCCCACCATATACACAACATCACTTTCTTTGGATGAAGACCAGCCTTTGGTGTGGTTGGTGGTGGTTCATCTCACTTGCCCCACGATTTCTTCCGTTCCACATTATTGTACAGTATCCACTTTTCATTGCCTGTCACAATTTGTTTTAAAAACAGAATGTTTTCATTACGTTTAAGTAGAGAATTGCATACGGAAATACAGTCAAGCAGGTTTTTTCGCTTCACTTATGTGGAACCCAAACATCAAAGTGATTCATATAACCAAGCTGGTGCAAATGAGTTTCAGCACTTGATTTGGATATTTTGAGTATGTTTTCTATCTTTTGCCTGGTATAATGTTGATTGTTCTCAGTTAATGTCTCGATTTGATCTCTATCAACTTCAGCTGGTCCACCCGACCAAGGAGCGTCGTCCAGCGAGAAATCTCCAGCACAAAACTTCGCAAACCACTTTTGACACGTTCAATCAGTCACAGCACCTTCTCCATACACTGCACAAATCTTTTTTTGCGTTTCAGTTGCATTTTTATCTTTCTTGAAATAATAAAGCATAATAGGCTGAAAATATTGTTTTTTTCTTCCATCTTCAATATTAAAATGGCTATACAAAAATTCACCAATTTTGATGTTTTTTTTTAAATGCAAGCTGATATGACAGCTGTCACATACAACCTAACAAAATTGTTTCAAATGAAGTTAAAGGCAACTAAGTGCTACTAGAGCCATCTTACGGAAAACAACCGAACAAACTTTTTGGCCAACCCAATACATAAAAGAATGTGGCGTGTTGATATGGATTGCATTAAATATGTAGATTGCTTTGGGTAGTATTGATATATTAACAATATTAAGTCTTCCAGTTCACGAACAGCATATCTTTCTGTTTATTTAGGTCTTTATTTTCTTTCAGCAATATTTCACAGTTTTCAATGTACAAATATTTCATCTTTTTGGTGAAATTTGTCAGTATTTTATTCTTTCAGATGCTGTTGTAAATGGAATAGTTTATTATGGGTGTATATACACACAGTGGCTTTATGTGTGTCAATCTTGTATCCTGAAATTCTTCTGAATTGATTTATTAGCTTTAGTAGCTTTCTTACAGGTTCTTTGGAGTCATATACATATACATATATATGTATATATAAAATCATGTCATCTGTGAATGATATAGTTTTACTTATTTTTCTCCATTGGATGCCTTTTATATCTTTTTATTATCTAATGCCCTGGCTAGAACTTCTGTGTTGAATAACCTCTGTTTCCAGTTCTCAGAGCAGAAATATGGCTATTATTACTGCAAGGACTGCAGCATATGATGGGAAAATACTTATGTGTGCTACCTACAGGGTACCAACAAGGTTTACTTCAAGGAGTTTTGCAGAACTTGTCAGAAGTCTTATAACCCTTACCAAGTGGAGAATATTACCTATCAAGTAAATCAGATGTTTGCATTTTGTGTCTGAATTGGGTGGCGGTAGAGAGTTATAGTGTATTTTCTTGAGTGTATTTTCTAAAAGAGGCTAGGTTCCCAATGACCTTAGGTTTTGATTGCTTTTTAGTAGGAGTTGTAGAAATAATACTCAACTAGGAAATGGGACTTCAGTGAATGTTTCCTTCTGCCCTTGCAAATCTTGGTCTTATTAACCTCTTTTGAAACTTACCTCACGTGCATTATGGAAGAATATTTGCTTTACCTGCTATTCAGAGTGTACTGTAAGAAAAAGAAGCAAACTGAAAAATAGACTACTTTTCTACCAAAATGTGTGTGTGTGTGTGTGTGTGTGTGTATATGAGAAGCTTTCTGTCTTTCACCATTGAGTGTGATGTTAGCTGTGGGTTTTTCATAAATGCCCTTTATCATGTTGAGAAAGTTCCCTTCTACTCCTAGGTTTCTGAGTGTTTATTCACGAAAAGATTTTGGATTTTTTCACATGCCTTTTCTGTATCAGTTGAGATCATACAGTTTTTTTTCCTGTGTTCTGTTAATGTTATATATTACATTGATTAATTTTCTTCTATTGAACAACTTTTGTGTTAAGATAAATCCTACTTGGTCAGTACAGTCCTTTTAATATGATGTTGAAATCAATTTGCTAGTAGTTTGTTGAGATTCTGCATCTATATACATAAGGGTATTGGTCTGTAATTTTCTTTTTTTTTTTTTTTTTTTAATCACAAATGAGGTCTTTTATTTGTCGCCATTAAAAGTCTGATTTTTAAACAGATTCCTGGACTGGTGGCTCATATCCATCAGCTCGTTCAACTTTAGCACCTGTCTCGTCCCCAGTAGCTTTTCCAGAACTACTACCTTCACCATGTAGCTCCATGAGTTTTCCCAATTCAAACTTGGGCTTCTTCAGCATTTTTACTTTTCTAACAAAGACATCATGGAGTGGATAAATAGATTGGCAGGCCTTTTCTATGTCTTTTCCAATGCTGTCTGGAATCAATTTATTGACCACCTCTTTCAAGTCATTTGTCTGCACCTCTCGGGTAATGATTTCCATCATCTTCTTGCGGATCTGGCGGACCTGCTGGTGCTGGGCATAAGAGGTCTTCCGAATCTGATTGTTGCGTTTTTTAGTAAAACCCACACAGAAGAGACGAAGCAAATATCCATCGGTAGTCTTGACATCAACGTGAGCTTCAATCATGGTCTGCCATTTTTTGACCATGGAGCACATTTTGTCACGGGTAAGATCCATGCCATGGAAATTAGTCAGGCAGTTTTTGCCCTGAACATCCTCAGTAATAAGCTTGAATTTTCTAAATGCAACTTCATCATTCTGCAGATCAGCAAGGCTCACTTCAAACATACGACCCTTGAGGCCATCAGATGCGATTTTGGTTCCTTGAGTTCTCGTGACTAGTGTTTTCCCAATATTTCTTATATTGAACATAGCTGGTGCTTTCACATCATACCAATCTTTCTTAGAAAATGGGTCAACCACTTTCTTCTTGGCTCCCTTTTTACCGCCTTTCGTAAGGCGCTTGTTCTTTCCGACCGCCATAGTGCTCTGTAATTTTCTTTTCTTGTGATGTCTGCCTGGCTTTGGTATTAGAGTTGGCCTCATAGAATGAGTTACGAAGTATTCCTTTCTCTTCTATTTTTTGGAAGCATTTGGGAAGGATTGGTGTTCCTTTTAATTTAAATGTTTGGTAGAATTCACCAATGAAGCCATCTCGTCCTGGACTTTTATTTGTTGAGAGGTTTTTATTACTGATTCAGTCTCTTTGCTTAGTATAAGTCTGTTGTGATTTTCGATTTCTGAGTCATTTAGGTAATTTGTATGTTTTTGGAATTTATCCATTTCATCAAAGTTATCTAATTTGTTGGTGTACAATTATTTATAGTATTCTCTTATAATCTTTTTTAAAAAAATTTTTGTAAGGTCGATAATAATGCTCCTACTTTCATTTCTTATTTTAGTTATTTATGTCTTCTCTCCTTTTTTTTCTTTGTCAGTCTAACTAAAGATTTGTCAATTCTGTTCATCTTTTCAAAGAACCAATTTTTGGCTTTGTTGATATTATATGTGTGTGTGTGTGTGTGTGTGTGTGTGTGTGTGTGTGTGTATATATATTTTGCTATCCTGTATTTCATTGATCTCTACTTCAATCTTTATTATTTTCCTCTTTATACTAGCTAGATTTAGTGTTTACCTCTTTTTCTATTTCCTCAAGGTATAGTTTAGGTTATTATTTTGAAAGCTTTCTTCTTTTTTAATGTACACATTTACAGGTGCATATCTCCCTCTGAGCACTGCTTCCACCAGCCATAAATTTTGGTATGTTTTATTTTCATTTGTCTCAAAATACTTCCTAACTTTTACTTTGGTGATTTCTTCCTTGACCCACTGGTTAAGAGTGTGTTGTTTAATTTCCACATATGTGTGTTTTCCAGTTTTCCTTCTGTGCTTGTACTTCTAGCTTCATTCCATTGTGATTGGAGAAAATATTTTGTATCAACTTAATACTTAAAAATGTATTGAGACTTGTTTTGCGGCCCAACGTATAGCCTATCCTGGAGAATGTTCCATGTGTACATGAGGAAAATGTATCTTATACTCTTGTTGGGTAGAGTGTCTTTATATGTCTTATTAGGTCTAGTTGGTTTATAGTGTTCTTTAAATCCTCTATTTCCCTACAGATCTTCTGTCTGGATGTTCTGTCCATTATCGAATGTCTTGTATTGAAGTCTCTAAATGTTATTGTAGAACTATCTATTTCTCCCTTCAATTTTGTCAGTGTTTGCCTCAAATATTTTGGGATTCTGTTGCTTGGTGCACATATATTTATAATTGTTATTTTTCTTGATAAATTGACCTGTTTAGCTGTATATAATGTCCTCCCTTGTCTCTTGTAACAGTTTTTGACTTAAAGTCTATTTTGTCTGATACTAGCATAACCCCTCAGCTCTCTTTTAGTTACCATTTGCATGGAATACCTTTTCCCATTCTTTCACTTTCAACCTGTTTGTTTCTTTGGATATAAAGTGATTCTCTTAAAGACAGCATATAGTTAATAAATCATTTTTTAATCCATTCCACCAACCTCTGCCTTTTGATGGAGAGTTTAATCCACTTATATTTAATGTAATTACTGATA
The DNA here is from genome assembly GCF_009873245.2 of Balaenoptera musculus. Classification (NCBI taxonomy): domain Eukaryota; kingdom Metazoa; phylum Chordata; class Mammalia; order Artiodactyla; family Balaenopteridae; genus Balaenoptera; species Balaenoptera musculus. The sequence continues at coordinate 78,002,916 of NC_045786.1, forward strand.
AAGAAGGATTTCTGCCATTTTGGTTTTTTTTTTATATGTCTTGTATTTTTTTTTGTCCCTCATTTTCTCCACTACTGTATTCTTTTGTGTTTAGTTGATTTTTTTGTGGTGAACCATTTTGACTCCCTTCTCATTTCCCTTTGTGTATGATTTTTAGATATTTCTTTGTGGTTACCATAGGGATTATATTTAACATTCTAAATTTATAACAGTCTAGTTTGAATTGATACCATCCTAGCTTTAGTAGCAGGCAAAACTCTGCTCCTATGCAGCTCAGTCTCCCCTTTTATGTTATTGTGATATGTTACATCTTTCTATGGTATGTGCCCAGTAATATAGATTTATAATTATTTTTATGCTTTTGTCTTTTAAATTATGTAGGAAATAAAAAGTGGAGGTGCAAACCAAAAATATGTTAGTTCTGACTTTAATATTTTCCTATTTAGTTACATTTACTGGAGATCTTTATTTCTTCATATGGCTTTGAGTTACTGTCTAGTATCCTTTCTTTTCAACATGAAAGATTTCCTTTAGCAGTTCTTGTAGGGCCAGTCTGGTGGTAATGAGCTTCCTTAGCTTTCATTTATCTAGAAATGTGTTAATTTCTGCCTCATTTCTGAAGGCCAGTTTTATTGGATATACAATTCTTGGTTTACAGTTTTTTCTGTCACTTTAACTATGTCATTCCACTGTCTTCTGGCCTCCATGGTCTCTGATGAGAAACTAACTGTTAATTTTATTGAGGAATGATAAGTACACGACAAGTCTCTTCTCTCTTGCTGTTTTCAAGATTTTCTATTTGCCTTTGTCTTACAACAGTTTGATTATAAGTATATTTATGTGCATATCTCTCTTAATTCATCCTCTTGGAGTTCATAGAACTTGGGTTTTCATCAAATTTGGAAAGTTTTCAGCCATTATTTCCTCAAATATTCTTTGTACCCCATTCTCTCTTTCTTCTTCTTCTGGAACTCCCACAGTGCATATGATGATCTGTTCAGTGGTGTCCCTTAGGTTCTTTCACCCATCTTTGTTCTTGCAGACCATTATGTTCTTCCCTTATGGATTTATTTTTGTCTTTTCTTTCATGTTTTTAAACATTTTAAATCCTTATCTTGGCAGTTTTCTTCAACTTTACTGTTATCTCAAGTTCTTAAGGTGCCAGCCTCCTCGTTTTCTATGTCTGGTGATTTTCCTTAGGGCAGATTGTTTTCTTATGTGACTTGTAATCTTTTATTATGAGCTCATCTTCACTAAGGCTTAATATATCCTATATTATGGAAGTGTTTTTTTTCTGTTTGGTGCCCCACAGTTTCACTGGTCATGGACCAATTTGGGGATTAATTCTTGGCTGCTTACATTATTTATATAATTTTATAATCTACACCAGTGTGTGGTAAAGGCCAGGGGTTTATGTTTGTCACGGGAAACATTTCTTCTCATCTAGAATAAACCCTCCTTGTTGCTAATCTTACTGGTGGGTGAGTTTTTCTACTGACTCTTTCTTCAAGTGCTTCTGGGATTTCAGCCTCAGGTCTCAGTTACTTATGTTGTGGTGGAACAAAACCACTTTCTCTTCCTAGAAGCCTCCAGTGCCTATAGCCACCTCTGGACCATCATGGCATCAGGCCAAAGTTTACTATTCTGTCCTTGCCCTTAAAATTTTGTTAGTGCTGGTGATGTTGTTTTGAATATGTTCTGTACAGCATTTCTATGCGGCTTTAGTGGGAGAGAGCATCTGTATTTACTCAGCCTACCATTTTGTAGGAAATGAAAAAGATGGTGTCTTGAAGAATCTCTTCCTACCTCAGAAACTACACGCCTGATCTTTGAGGACTTAGTTCCTAACTTCTTAACTTCACATCTCTGTATAATCCTAACTCTCTTCGTTTTATTTCTCATCATCCCTCCCAGCTACATTTCTGTCTTTCCTTCCTTGTTGTTTCAGCCCAGTCCTAGTTAGTGGGATTTTTCAGTGACCTTGACTTATATTCCCTTCCACTGCCAGAGCACCCAGGAAAATGCTTCGCACATTGTAGACATTAAAGCACTTACTGGTTTGTTGAGAATTGTGTGTTTAGGCTTATTTCTGACTTGGCACTGTCATTCATTGCTTCAACAAATAGTGATTGAAAGCCCACTCTGTTAGGTCCTGAGAATACCACAATTAATTAAAAAAACAGTCCCTGACCTCAGTGATAGGTGAGTGGGAGCAAGGAATTCATAAATAAATAATATTTAGAACAGTACGGTTGTGCAGTAGTAGAGTGTATTTTTGGTAGAGTTGCATGTGTAATATTATTTTTTCCAACTTTATGTTGAAAAATTTTAAATCTATAGAAAAGTGGCAGGATAGTATAATGAACACCTGAATACGTTTCACCTAGATTCTTAGCTGTTCATTAAAATTTTGCCACATTTACTTCATCCTTCTCACTCTCTCTAAAAATGTAAGTTGCAGACATCATAACATTTCACCTCTAAATACCTCCCTATGCATCTCCAAGTCTGGGGTGGGAGGTGGGAGGCACTTAGGGAGAGATACTTGTGGAAGTGATGCCTAAGCTAAAATTTAAAGGAAAACTAGATTTTAGTTAGATGAGGGAGGTGATTAGTCCAGTAAGGTACAATAGTAAGAAACAACATGTTATGTGTGGAATAATAAGCTGTTTGGTGTTGCTAGAGAATACATTTCAAGGAAGTGAGGCCCAGAAATGGAGTTGGAGATGTGGGCAGGATCCACTCAAAGAAGGACTCATTATATATCAATGCCCTTTTAAGGAACCTGGAATTTAACCTGTGAATGATGAGGAGCTGCAGGGGATTGGACTGGTCAGTTTGTGTTTTAGATTGATCACACTGGAATCTGTGAGGACAGAACTCAGGTGAACAGGGATGGAGGCTGTGACAGTAGCACGGTGAGAGCTCCTAAGGGCCTGGACTGGAGCACCAGTAAGGGGGTGAAGGAAGACAGATTTAGGTTATAATTAGGATTAAAAATTGGCAGTACTCGTTAGATGTGGGGAATAAGGGAAAGGGAGAAGTTCAGGATAATGTTGATATTTCTAGTTTGGGTGACTTGGTGAATGGTGGTGTCACCAACTGAAATGGAACACAGGAGGAGGAGCTAATACAGGGAACAAGATTATGAGTTTTGCTTGGAACGTGTTCATTTTAGGCATCTGTGAGATACCTGTGTGGAGCTGTCTAGCAAGTGGTCCCACAGAGCAGTTGGGAGTCAAGAGAGGCATGGCCTAAAGATAGTGAGTTGAGCATCACCAGGACTTAGGTGGAGTTGAAGTGATGAGTAATTTGGAGCAGGATGGGTGTGCAGTGCAAGGGGCATGGGCAACCAGCAGAGACAAAAACCGTCCTCAGGAAGGTAGGTGGAAAACCAGGAGAATACAAAATCACAGAAGCCAAGGGAGAGGTTTCACAGAGTTTATGAAACAACATCAGATGCAACAAAGAGTTTCAGTAAGACAAGACTTGAAAAGTACCCTTTGTTCCAGGCTATTTATAGGTCATTAAAGTCTTAGAGCAGTTTTGGGACAGTGAAAACAAGCACAGTTTTTTGGGGACACAGAATTTTTCCTAAACCTTATCAGTGGGATAATTTCTCATTGTTTTAATATTATCCAACATTATTTTCAAATTATAAATAATACTTTTATGCTATGATTTAGCAAAATAGTATCATTTTATACTTTCCTGAAACTTTTATCAATGTCATGGTTATTATCAGAAGATTAAGTTATTTAACTAGTATAAATGGTTAGATTGCTATTGTATTTTATCTGAAATAACTATTACACATATACAGTTCTGCCTTGGGGAACATGCCCTTTAAAAATAATGATCAGTGAGGTATATGAACCCATTAATAGCAGTTCATCATTTGTTTATTAAAGTTCTCTGTGACATCCATTAAATTGATGTTCGCTCAAAATATACACTTCTAAAATTTTAGCATACCAAGTCTTTAACTTGAGAAGGAAAGCTTGAGTTTTAAACAAACTCCCCTGTTCTATATCTTCTAATATCAACTTTGCAGATAATGTTCATGTGGTATAACAAATGTAGCCATTTCTCAATAACCTGTAAATATTTGAAATATTTTAGAAAACGAACTAAGACAAGGAAAGCAATCAATCCCACAATCCCTGTACTACTATGTACCCTGTACTATGGCTTTTCTAAACAATTCAGTTATTCAATTTTCATAAGCAGCCCATCTAAGATACTGGTTTGAAAGTGTGTATATTTATAAAACCAGTTACATATGTATAATATGTGTTTGAGAAACTATTAATGAAAAGTACTTTGAGTCTTAAAAGGCCTGTCATTATAAACATGGTATATCCGTAATGTTTGAGAAGGCCAGATGAAAATATTACATTAAAAACTTGAAGAAATTTTTACAAGGAGTTTTTCTTTTAAGAAAAGGATTTCATGTTAACTTTAAAATGCTGCACACTTTTCATATATGATAGTGAAAATTACAGTGATTTTTAAAAATACAAAACAGGGAAACAAAACTTTCATCTTAACGAAACAGCAGCATAGGTGTTAATAAGAGAAGGACATTTGGCTCTTCAAACATATTGTGTCCCACTACGTAATAGTTCACTAGATTAAATGAAATTATTGATTTCTGCTTCATTACTGACATACATATATGAGCAGTTTCTTTGGCACCATAGCACAATGTCAAAGGTCACAACTTTCTTTATTTGGAAGAATAAAAGCTTTCAGATGGCAAATCCCAGAAACCTTCACTGTGGCCTTTTGCTTTTTCTCTCGCATAGAATTACTAGAGAGGCATGCTTGAAAGAAACGTCTCATAAATCAGCAGGAAAGAGCCTTTACCCTGTAAGTCTTCTTAAAATCATTGACTACTAGTAGAATTCCACTACAGGATAATATTCTGCTTTACCCAAATTTTGATAGTTTTCAATAGGAAACAGTTTGTTGTAACATGCCTCTTTGTGTCCTCTATTTTATGGGAGGTATCATTTATATTTTTAGTTAAAGCATTCAGTTTGAAATGTTAGAATATTTCACCTGTGTTAAATATATACATTTTCTACTTTACTGTAAAAGCCAGGTCTCCATGACATCAGGATGGGCCGGTAAAGAGTTAGGGATTTGGGAATTCCCTGGCGGTCCAGTGGTTAGGACTCAGTGCTTTCACTGCAGGGGGCCCAGGTTCAATCCCTGGTCGAGGAACTAAGATCCCACAAGCTGTGAGGCAGAGCCAAAAAAAAAAAAAGTTAGGGATTTGGATATTTCCATCACTTAATTGGGTCATGTAACTAAAGCCCTTGCATCAATGACTGGACTTTCCACTTTTTTTTTTTTTTTTTTAAATTTATTTATTTATTTATTTATGGCTGTGTTGGGTCTTCGTTTCTGTGCGAGGGCTTTTCTCTAGTTGCGGCAAGCGGGGGCCACTCTTCATCACGGTGCGCGGGCCTCTCACCGTCACGGCTTCTCTTGTTGTGGAGCACAGGCTCCAGACGCGCAGGCTCAGCAATCGTGGCTCACAGGCCTAGTTGCTCCGTGGCATGTGGGATCGTCCCAGACCAGGGCTCGAACCCGTGTGCCCTGCATTGGCAGGCAGATTCTCAACCACTGCGCCACCAGGGAAGCCCTGGACTTTCCACTTTTCATCAAGATGTTTTGGTATCATGTAGCTAAAACCACAATTTTTACTGTAGCTGGCATACCACTGTGCACATGAGGATGTTACTAGACATGAATCCTATTGGAGAATAAAAAACCCTTTCCATTTCATAATGGCAGCTTGAGTTTTAGGGATTAGCAAGTTTTATAAATATACACAGGCATACCTTGGTGACATTGCAGGCTCATTTCCAGACCACTGCAACGAAGTGAATATCGCAATAAAGTGAATCACATTAATTTTTTGGTTTCCCAGTGCAAAGTTCTTCTTACACTGTACTGTAGTCTGTTAAGTGTGCAATAACATTGTGTCAAAAAAAAGTGTATATCTTAATTAAATACCTTGTTGCTAAAAAATGCTAACCATCATCTGCACCTTCAGCAAGTCATAATCTTTTTGCAATAGTAACATCAAAGATCCCTGATCACAGATCATGAGAGCAATTTTGTGACAACCTAGATGGGTGAGGTGGGAGGGAGGTCCAAGAGGGAGGGGATATAGGTATACATATAGCTGATTCACTTCATTGTACAGTAGAAACTAACACAACATTGTAAAGCAATTATACTCCAATTAAAAAAAGAAAGAAAAAAGAAGTTTGAAATGTTGTGAGAATTACCCAAATGTGACACAGAGATACAAAGTGAGCAAATGTTGTTGGAAAAATGGCACCAATAGACTTGCTCAATGCAGGGTTGCCACAAACTTTCCATTTGTAAGTAGCAACATCTGCAAAGCGCAATAAAAGCAAAGCACAATAAAATGAGGTATGCCTCCTGTGTGTGTGTGTGTGTGTGTGTCTGTGTCTGTGTCTGTATATACATACATACTATATATATTATATATGTTATATGTAATCTATATTTTTGTTATATATATACTTCTGTAAAATTACTTTTTCTATGCTGTGATAAATTTAGCAGTTATAATCCTAAGAGTTCTTTGTATCTTTGTATGTTTTGTCTAAATAGTTACAAAAAAAGAAAGAGAGAAAAAGACGAAAGAATGATTTTTCCTCCTAGTGGTATGGTCATTTAGAAAAAAAATAAAAACTAGATTATACTGTTTTCTTCAAAAGTAGATCCTCTCAGCTCTTGACTTTAAGATGATTTCCGTATTATGAAGATTTTGCAACACCCCATTGAAATGCTCTTGAAATTTCAAAACTTCTCCAGTGAATCCTTGCCTCCCATGCAACTAAGGGTTAAATACTAGTTTAGTCACATCGATTAAGGAGGTAGGAAAAGCTTATATATTTGGCAAAGGAACTGTCATTCTTCAGCCCATGGGTTGTTTATTCTGAATAAAAGCTTGGTTTTGGCTAACAACAAATAGGGCTATTACGATTGATATAAAATTTTATTTGGAGAATCAGCTAATTGTCAGTCCAAATTCATTTACACATTGGTGGCAAATAATTTTTATTTTCAAGCAGAGTGCTATATTCTAATTGTATGATAGCTTTTGGGTATATCTGAAAAAGCAAGATAGTGTGAACAAGTGTTGATCATTTTAATAGCCATGCACTTGCTGAATAATTTACCTATGCCTTCTTCTTCAACTTGTGCCAGTTGAGATAGAAATAAATTGCTCATCTAAATGTTTTATCACAAAGTTTCCCTCTAATTTTTTCTCTCACTTGGAGTTAGTGTTAATTGATATACCAAGCCAACAGCAGTTAAATTGCTTTTTGAGTTTTTCACTGCCTTTTTGGTTTAAAGATGAGCACTTGTTGACCTTAAAAACGGTATTTTTCCAGTTTGAATCCCCAGTACTCAAGAGTTTTTTGGATAATTCCAGAGGACCCTGATGTTGTGATCCCAAATCAAAGACATTTATCCCCCTTTCTAAAGAAAAAGGGATTAGGAACTTCCTGTGGCTTTTGTAAACACTAAAAGCATCCTTTAGGGCTTGGAGTTGCCCTAAGGTCACTTTTACAAATGCTTCAAATACTCGCAAGGCCCCAGGTCAGCTCTCAACTTCATGCTCTTGCTTTCAGGGATAAGGGATAAAATTCCTAATAGTCTAATAGATTTGTGTATAGAATCAATGAATCAGTCAGATTAAAAACATAGTTGGGATTATCTAAAGAAAGTGTTCTTATCCCTGAAGGGGAGTGGAAAATAGCCTGAAAATTCAGGTTTATTTTCCTATGATTTTGCCACAGATGTGGTGGAAACTAATTCATTAGACAGGAAACAAATGTGAAAGCTTTGGCACTGAGGTCTTAGGATGAAAATATTTTGTTTTAACGCATAGCCTGTCATTGTAGCCTCAATTAAACAATAGATAAATTACTTAAAAGTTCATTTTTACATAATGTAAATATATAAAGACAGCTGATATGTTATTAAATGTCTTTGGTGTTAGATAATATGAAAAATATTCTACTATTTGAATAAATAAAAAATAAATTATTAGATTAAAAATTACAATTATATTCAGTATTATCATTATAATGTCTTGTCTGTGTATTATAAAGCTCTGCTCATAAAAAGTTAAGGAACTATCTAAATGGATTTTCCTCAATAGTCTCCATTGTGGGGCTGTCATTTGAATTCATTAAACACAGAGATTTTTTTTTTTCCTTGGCTGCATCGCGCGTCGCTTGCGGGATCTTAGTTCCCCCACCAGGGATTGAACCCTGGCCACAGCAATGAAAGCCCCGAGTCCTAACCATTGGACTGCCAGGAAACTCCCTAAGCACAGAGATTTTTAAAGATTGTTTCCAGGTTTAAACTTTAGCAACATCAAAAGATGTTTATATATTTCTTTAAGGAGCTGCTGCTCAATTTTGATGCATAAAAACATGTTTTAGATAGGAAAAAAATGTATATCATTTCTTAGAGCTATTTTGTGTAGGTTTATTTTTTAAGTGTAAGTGGTTAAGAGATTTGAATAGTTGCAATCTGGACTAGATCATGACACCTGAAACAACTTAATATTTCAAAGCTTATATGATGCATAAGCAGGGGAAAGAGTCTTTATTTAGAAACTTTAAGCTTTTTTCTCTACATAAAAAAAATAATAATAATAACTTTTTGTCATCATGGGGCAGTGAGCTCATGCTTTGGCATATTCTCTCTGCTCCATATACATAGCAATGATAGGTTAAATATAAGAATAGAAAACTGAAAGACATATCCTGGCTCAAAAACAAGAGAAACATCTACAGAGGCCAAAACAGAAGAGAAGTGTAGAGGGTTATGTGGCTTGAAGTTTTAGGCTTGGCCTTACTTCTGGATACAGAATGATTTAAAAATAATTTGCAAAAAACCTAAACTATGAAGAAAAATTAATAAATTTTATTAAATTTTTTAAAATTTAAAACTTCTGAATTTTGAAAAGACAGTATAAACCAGGAGTAAAATGACAAACCACAACCAAAATATGTGCAGTGAATCTAAATGACAAAGGATTTGTAACCAAAATATATGAATAACTCATATAAATCAATAAAAAAGAGACAGACATCATAGTGGAAAAAATATGAACAGGAGGCAGTTCACAGATCGCTGATAAACATGAAACTATGCTTAGCTCACTTGAAATCAGGGAAATGAAAAAAATTTTAAACTATAATGTTTTACATCTACTAGATTAACAAAAATCAAAACACATGGTATTTCCAAATGATAGCAAAGTAAGCTGACGGTAATCTAAATTGGTAGAACTATTTTAGAGAACAATTTGGCAATATCTGGAAAATTTGAAAATGTTATATGCCCTTTGAATCACCAATTTCATTTCCTGGTAAATATCATAGGAAAACTCTTGCCCGGGTACCTAAGAAGACTTACATAAGAATGCTCCTTGAAGCATCCTTTGTAATAATAAAAAGTTGGAAACAACTTACATGTCCATCAATAAGAAAATGGTTAATAAATCGTGGCATACTATATACAGTGAAATAAATCAGTTAAAATGATTAATTAGTTATATATACATCTCAATATGGATAAATGGCAAAAAAAAAGTTGAGCATAGAAATGAATTACAGAATAGTGTATGATGCCTTTGTATACAGATTGAAAATATGCAGAACAGTACATACTTTGTTTATGAATACACAGATATTTAGTGATAGTGTAAAATATCCATGGGACTAATAAACACTAAATTCATGTTAGTGGTTACTTCTGGGGAGGGAAGGAAGAAGATCAGATCAGAGAAAGGTATACAAGGGGCTTCAACCAAATCTATAATGTTTTATATTCTTTAAGAAAATTCTGGAACAAATATAATAAAGTTAATATTTGATAAAGCTTGGTGGAATGTATATCAGTGCTTGTTATTTTATAAGCATTTACATTACTCTTTTATATGTATGAAATATTTTGAATAAACAATCTTTAGATGAGTGGTTTTAAATACATTTCCTTGTTTTGTCAGAGATAAAGTGTCCTATTAGTGGCCGTCTGAAATTAGATTATCTTATATTGCTGTAAATATTTTGTTCGCTTAAGTTATTTGACAGCTTATCTTAAAATTTTATCTTTACTGTCTTTTTTACTATCTTCTAAGTCTTGAAGTTACCTTGAATTTGCATAAAAATGTATGATATAAAAGGATACTAATAATCTGAAATAACATCTACTCTGATATATGTTGAAAAATTAAAGCCATAACTGTGCTTGGCACCAAATTGTCTTAAGTTGATTCAGCATGGCCTTTGAGTTATCAATCAGATTGCCACATGTTTAATTCATTTTGGGAGGTAGCGCAATTATAATAACCAGACCATGGACCATTATTTTGGTTGTCTTAATGATCAAATTGGATCAACAATTAGGGGTTGAATCAGCTGCCTTTAAGTTGGCTAGTATAATATCCAAAGAAAGCAAATCCACCTGAGGTGTGTGTATCTGGTTGAAACGTATGGCAAAGCTGCATTCTGGACAATCTTTGCTGGTACAGAAAACAACCCCCTCTCTCTGAAGACTAAAGCTATTATTTGAGACAGGGGTCTTTGTCTGTCTTTGACCAATGGTCAGTGAACTCTAACCGAGCATTTCATTACACCATCTTGACCATAGTGTGTGTTCCCAGTGACTGATTCATTAACCCTCTAGCATTCACATTCTTATGTGAAAGACTTATCAGTATAGGGAAAAAAGGTTCGATGTGAGGTTATTCCTTTGATTTAAAAGGCTAGGATGAGTTGTGTGATTAGAGGTTACTCTGAGGCCTGAGAATGCCTTCATTGCTCCATTTTAATTTGACCCAATTCAAGTCTTATATCCAGAATTACCTACCTTTTTCTTAACAGTTTCATCTCACTGTGATCTCTCCCTTCTCTGAACCTCCCTCTGTGTAACATTCATCTGAGAGCTGTCATCTACTTTTTACTTATCACTTATATCTGCATTCATTAAGTGGACGTTTTTTGTGTATATACACATAGATACATAGATACACACATACATATACATAGATATACACACAATTACTAAAATTATTTTTATAATATATACACATGTATATATATGAATGATTATAGGGTGAAAGATGAAACAAGGAAACCAATTATGGCAGCTTTCCAGTAGCCAGCTCAGAGATGGATGCATGAGTAACCATGAGAGCAAAAAAGAAAGTTTATCGGTTAGATTCACTACATAACAAACTACTCCTAACATGGTGGCTTAAAACTGTAAATATCTATTACTACCTACAAGTCTACCAATCAGGTGGATGGCTCTGCTGGCATGAGCCATGATTGGCTGATCGCAGCTGGGCTCACTCATGTGTTTACAATCAGCTGGCAGGTCTGCTGGGAGGAGGGGTGCTGGTTTGTTCAGGATGATCTCAACCTGTGTGGCTGCCTGTTGGAATGATGGGAGAGATTGGACCACATGTTTTTCATCACCCACCAGGCTATCCTGAGTTTGTTCACATGTCTTGGCAAGTTCCAAGAGAGTGGGGGGAATCACACAAAGCTTCTCAACGCTCTGGCATGGAATTAGCATGCTGTTACTTCTATTCCATTCTGCTGGCCAAAGCAAGTCTCAGGGGGCAGCCCAGATTCTAGAGGCGGGAAAGGAGCTCTTTCTTTACAATGGAAAGAGCATGGATTTGGAAAAGTGAAGAATTTCAGGTACTTTCACAATCAGTATACTACAGATGGAAGGGATATAAGAGAAAGTGTTGGAAGGAAGATTTGTTGACCTCTACTCTTGAAGATAACTTGAAGATTTAGGGCTTTGTTTTTAGATGGTGACATCATTAAATCAGATTGGAAAGAAAGATGGGATTGGTAGGCAGAAAGAAAGTGTTGGGGGTGGGGAGAGGTAGAAAGGGGAAAGAATAGGAAAGAATATGTATGAGTGAGAAAGAGAATGCATTTAGTCCTGTCATACCAAGCTTTAGGTGTCTTTGGGACATCTCGATGGAGACATTTAGCCATATTGTTGGTAGAATTGAAGATTTTCTAAGAGAAAAGTTGAAGTCCAGAAATACATAGATTTAGCAGTCATTAACACATTAGGTGCCAGAGGTTGATGGGGTTGCTAAGGAAAAGAGTAGTGTACAAAGATAAAGATAGGAGGGCTGAAGACACAGCCTTATGTTTAAGGAGTGGGTGAAAGAAGAAGAGTCATCAACGTGTGTAAGGAAGTAGGAAAGAAAATAGTGATGTGGGTGTCAGACAAGGAGGGAGTCTGAAGGTGAGGGAATTCCACTGTTGTAGATGGTGTGGAGTCCGAATCAGCTGAGGATTGAGGAGAAGCCATTTGGTTCATCACTGATGGTCATGGTGGGGTTGAGCATTGAGTAGGAGATGTAGTGGTAGAGGAGTGAAGTGAGAAAAAGGCAAAGGGCTTGAGATGGAAGCAAGCCCAAGAGATCATCCATATGGGATAGGAAAGACATGAGTATATTTGTAAGCTGGTGGTACCTAGGGATGAGGAAGAGCTGGAAGACAGAAGTTGTAAACAAATCAATATTATGGAGGAATGGGAAGGGATGGACAGACTTAAATCCTTTGTGTAGAATATTTCATTGAATCCTCACCATGACTATGAAATAAATTTCTCACCCTTTTATAGATTAAGAAGCTAAGACATAAAGCCATTAAGTAATTTACAAAGTCACAGCTGTTAATCAGTAGATCTAAATTCAGTTTCTTTCTGAGCTTCTGCTCTTTTTGTTTTTGTTTTGTTTTTGGTGTATTTATGCATATTTAAAAAAATGTATCTACTATATACCCTTTTAGAGGGGAAGAGGCAAGTCTACTGAGGGCAGGTATAAGGTTTCAGTTTTTCTTCTATCTCCCACTGTGTCATAGATAAAATTTGAGAGTTTACTATATTTTTGATTGACAATTTTGATTAGATTAGATAATCCATATGTTTAAATTGATCAGGAATTGAGTGAATGCATTGAAAGAGGTGTAACGTTTTAGCTTATAGGTCTTTAGAGAAGACCTTTACATCTGTTAAAATAGAATGATTTAAGGACAAATTAAGAGTATTTGAACATCCTGTGGTAAATATCCTAGATCAAGAAAACATTAAATTCTAGATACTATAATCACAACCTAAATTTTCAGAAAGAGAGGCCTTTAAAGTCAGAACTCTAGATCCATATCCTCCAGAAAAAGACACAAACTGAATATGAGTAATTTTAGTGGTTTGGAGTTAGCAAACACTGTTCCATGGGGGAGAACGTCCTACGAATAACAGTTTACAAATAGACCTGTTTAATTCTTGTAGTAGCTAATAAATTATACACATATGATGAAAAATATAGAATAACATTGCTATGGTAAGTGTAATTAAGTAGATTATTAACATTAAAACTAATAAGAAATAGTGTTTGACCATTGAGAATGAAGAAACTGGTGGAAATATTTATGATTTTGAATAGGGCTTTCTGGAACTTTAAAAGGCTTTTGAGGATGCTGACTGATTTCTGTTTTTATTTTTGACATTACAGAAATAATACATGCTTACCATAAGTATTGAAATAATAGAGAAAATTTAAGTTCTTAGTTCCTCTAGAGGTAGTTATTGTTAATGGTTATGTAGATTCTTCTCTAAGATCCCATAAGCTGCATGATATGGCCAAAAAAAAGAAAAAAAAAAAAATTTAGGACTTTATTCTGTGCATTTACAAACATGTGTGTATGTCCACACATGCAGGGTTTTTTTTTCCTTCAGTTTTTATAAATTTTATTGAAATATGATTAATACAAAATAAACTGTACATATTTATAGTACACAATTGAGTGAATTTGACATCTCTGTGTACTGATGACATCACCACAGTGAAGATAATGAATGTACTCAACACTCCCAAAAATTTCTTTGAACTTTTGTCATTCATCCCTCACCCCCATCTGCAGGCAACCACTGATCTGCTTTCTGTTACTATTAATTAGTTTGCCTCTTCTAGAATGTTATGTAAATAGAATCATGTAATATGTATCCTTCTGTTTGTCTGGATTCTGTCATTCAACATAAATATTTTGAGATTCATCCATATTATGTGTATATCAATAGTTCGTCTTTTGTTGAGTAGTAGTCCATTGTATAATATACCACTGTTTCTTTATCCATTCACTTGTTAACGGACGTTTGGGCTGTTTTCCAACAGTTTGGGGCTGTTGTACATAAAGCTGCTATGAACATTCATGTACAAATCTTTTTGTGGACGAGTTCATTTCTCCTGGTTAGATACCTAGGAGTGAAATGGCTGGGTTGTATTTTAGGTATATGATAACTTTTTAAGAAACTGCCAATGGTTGTAATCCCATTAAATGTGCATGAATTGTTCTTTAACTTTTTTTCCCCGCATAATACACAAACACTTTATTTTTGTTATTGGCCTCCTTGATACTGTTGAATCATTACCGTGTCCTTATATCCATAACTACAGCCATAAAGAAATTTGATTAAACTATCTTTAAGGTCTCTTAGAGCTTAAAAAATTTCTGTAATTCTCTTAACTACTCATTTTCCCAGATAACCAAGAATTTAAAAAAAAACTTATTTCATAGCCCCAGCAGTGATCACTTTGAAATAATCCTGGCTAGGCATATTTACTAGTATAGTCAGCTCCAGTACTTTGTCACCAAATTAAAATGTACTAGAAGCTATTGTCATAATTGTTTAGCAGTGATTGGCAGAGCCATGATTTATCCCTTTGTTTTTAAATTTTGTTCCCCTTTATTTGCACCATTCATTACTGATCTGTTCCTTCTCGTTGTCTTTTTACTTGTCTTATTTCTTATCATGGAATATTTTCCCCTGTATTTTTTCTATTTTGTTCTTTCTCTTTCCCCTCTTTCTCACTAATTCTTTTGCCTCCGTTTTCTTTGCCGTCTTAGTCCACTCCTATCAGCAAGTTCGTATTTGTGGGAAAGGAAACTTCTAATGGGCCTCCTGGGCAGGAATAAAGACGCAGACGTAGAGAATGGACTTGAGGACACAGTGGGGAGGGGAAGCTGGGACGAAGTGAGAGAGTGGCATAGACATATATACATATATACACTACCAAATGTAAAATAGCTAGCTAGTGGGAAGCTGCTGCATAGCACAGGGAGATCAGCTCGGTGCTTTGTGAGCACCTAGAGGGATGGGAAAGGGAGGGTGGGAGGGAGGCTCAAGAGGGAGGGGATATGGGGATATATGTATACATATAGCTGATTCACTTTGTTGTATAGCAGAAACTAACACAACATTATAAAGCAATTATACTCCAATGAAGAGAAAAAAATAAAATTAAAACTAAAATTAAAAAAAATAAAGGGTTGCCTATCATGAAATAGAAGGGGTTGAAAAACACTGTCTTAGTGACCTCTGAGCACTGGTATATGTCCAAAAATCATTCAAATTACCTGATGCCACTGATGGTCATTTCTTTAAAAGAAACTCAGTGTTTCTGTTAAGCCACGTGGAAAATTTGCATTAGGCTTATGAATAGCACTCCACACCAAGTTGGAGAATCCAGCTTTACAGTTGGTTCTGAATGTGGTTGTATTTATATCAGGGTCACGGTCCTATTGGGATATCAGTCTTGGACCAGAGGGCTGTGAGGACTGAATGTGGGTAGCAGTATCATAATTTTTCTGTCTCTGTAAAAGATGCATTGCATAGTCAGACACATATAACTACATTTTTCCTGTTGTTATTAAGAAAATCAGTTTTATTGTCTTTTTCAGCAGGGTCATGTTTAAGTACAAAATCTTCTCTGTGACATTCATTGTAAGCCATCAAAGAAGAAATCGGGCTCTCTGGCTCTCTCCACTGTCAATAACAGGCATTTAAAAGCAGATTTTTATCCGTTAACTTTGCTTGAATGAATGTGACACTTGACAACAGATGAGATACGAGCTGCAAGTTTCTTTGACCCCATTTCTATAAACTATGCATTGTTTTGAGTTGGCTTATTGAACATATTATAGGGGATTTCTATATGATTGTGGTCCAGAATTCTGTGCTTTTATTCTTCTTAGCTTAAGGTTGCATATGATTAACAAAAAAATATTCTGAAAGAATGTATGCTTTCTTCATTTAAAAAATGGTTTGTGAACAGCAAAAACAGACTGTATCTCCCCTACCCAAATAATTCAAAGGCTGCTAACAGGCCAGATAAGAGTTTGAGTTAAAGAAACTATTCAGGGAGCATGGTTGCATAAACTTGATTTAAATCACTAGTTGGATATGGTTAGATGTGGATATGGTGCTTTTGTCCTACAGAAGGTGCGTTCTTGGTGTTTGAGGTAACCTTAAATGTTCCTTCTATCATTGGTAGCCTCTGTATAGGTAAGGAAGCACTTCTTAAAAAATTTCAGCTTCATTGAGGTATAATTGACCTATAAATTGTAAGATATCTAAAGTGTATGTCATGGTGATTTGATATACATTATGAAAGAACTCCCTTCATCTAGTTAATTAACACCTCTATCACCTCACATATTTATCTTTTTTGTGTGTGTGTGAGAACATTAAGTTCTACCCTCTTAGCAAATTTCAGTTATACAATTTAGTGTTACTAACTAGAGCCACCGTGTTCTAAATTAGATCTTCAGACCTTATTAATTGTATAGCTGAAAGTTTATGTTCTTTCACCAGCCTCTCCCTTATCTCCCTCACTCCCCAGCTCTTGACAAACATAGAAAAAGAGAGTAGAAAAGTGGGAAGCATTTTTATGAAACAGTCATTCTCAAACATCAGAATCCAATAGGAAGTACACCATAAAAAGACCACATTGCATTTTTGGCGACTCATAGTTAATTTCCCATATTGCTTTCAAATCCAATCGTGTGTATCTTTTGCTTAGAATATTTCATTGGCTTCTAATTGCCTTCAAAATGCAACCCAAATGCTTAGAGCCGTGCTTCTCAAATTTTAAAGTGCATGTAAGTCACCTGAGCATCGTTAAAAAATGCTGATTGGCATTTGGTAGGTCTGAAGTGGGGCTTCATATTCTGTATTTCAAACAAATTCTAAGGCTTTTCCAAGGACCACACTTTGAGTAGCAAAGCATTAGAGCATAAATTGGCAAGGTTCTTCATTATCTGGTCCCCCCCTGCTCGGCAGCTGCATCCTTTACTACTCTGTCGCTTCATATCTCCACCCTACCTCACCCTCTGACTCTTCTTCACGCCTTACGTTCCTATCGCATGGAATTTCTGTTCTCTGAATGCATTATGCTCTCTTGTTGCTCTGTGCCTTTGCCTACTCTCTACCCTTCGCTGGGACTACTCTTGATAATCCCTTGCTGCTTACTAGGTCTTCAACCCTCAACCACACGTCACCTCCTCTTCACAGCCTTCCCTGATTCTCAGTCTTGATTTGATGGCTGGGGGATGTTAGAGCATCCTGTGGGCTGTACTTTTATGGAGGGCTTTAACAGTGTAATGTTCTTAGATTCTGAGTGTTCTTTAAAGAATGGCAAGTGGATTTACTTGGAATAGACAAGATAAGTCTGTATTGGAGAATAATGTGGAAAGTAGGATAAATAATTGTACAATTAAATTGATGTTGCTGAAAAGTAAGTAGAGGGAGAAAGAATTGCTGACAGAAGATCCTAAAAGTCCTCACTGATGATTCTGAGAGTGATGTAATAGCCAGTCAACTGGAAGGTTGGGGAAATATGTTTTTGCTGTTATTTCTAGGAAGTTTTAAAGGAGAACAAATTGGAGGAAGGGAAACTGCTTGTCTTCTGTGCATGAATGTCTGTTTCCTACTGGGGAATAGACTCACAAGGCCAGATTTCTGTTACTTCTCTGAAATGCTATGATGGACTCCTTGTGTGGACTCGTTATGTCTCTAGGGCTGCAGGCTGGGTATAATTAAAAAAAAAAAAAAAACCACACCATTTTGACTCATGTCTGCACTATTTACTAATTCTGTGACCCTGAGCAAGTGGATTAACCTCTCAGAACATATTTCTCTACTTGTATGTAGAAGTAATATTACTTATCTGTTACGGTTTTCCTGAATATTGAGTTGATGTATATAAAATGTATAGTAGATTAATTCTCTCTTCTCTCCCTTTTAGTACTGTGTGGTCAAGCCTAATAAAAAAGTGAGCTACTGTGTCATTAAAAGACTCCATTGTGGGGACTTCTCTGGTGGTCCAGTGGGTAAGACTCTGTGCTCCCAATGCAGGGGACCGGGGTTCGATCCCTGGTCAGGGAACTAGATCCCACATGCATGCTGCAACTAAGACCTGGTGCAGCCAAAATAAAAAATAATAATAAAAAGAAAGACTCCATTTTGTTATAGACAGGTAGCTTAGAACTCAAGGTCCATTTTATGAATTCACTTTAACAAGATCATCTGATGTGTGTGTATACTTTTTTTTCTGTTATCAGCTAAATAGGCTTTGCCTTTAACAGCTCTTAGAAGATGAAAGAGATACCCAGACATTTCATAGTGATTGATTATTCCCAGTTTATGAATTGAGTTTCATATGTAGACCATTTAATTAATCTACTAAATTATGATCATGTAAACTTTAATGAATTGTATTGTTAAACAGGCATTTACTAAATATCCACTGAGTGTCAGTTTATTATGTGAAAAAGAAAGGAAAACCAGGCCTTTTATAATCTGAGAAAGCAGCATATAAAACAACAGTGGAAAAGAATATTGTAAGGTTTATCAACAAATAATTTAATATACTGCAGTTCTTGAATTGTTGTAAATGTCCTTTAGATAATCACTTGGAAAAGCAAAACTAACCCTAGTAGGAATATTTTTGCTTTAATTTTGGTGGATTTTGTGATTTTTTTTTCCCCATTATAAATTGTAAACGGATGAAGTTGCTAAGTGACATGAATTTTGTTACAAAACCTCACTCTTCTTAATGCTTTTTTGATCCTTCTGTTTCTCTGACTGATGCAAAGTGTAAAATTGCATGGAATGTTCTTCCTGCACAGTTGAGCTATTAAGCAGAACTAATTCTTTATGGAATGACAACAAGGCATAAGAAAGGCATTTCTTGGATTAGGCAATATAAGGCAATCACTTGGCAAACGCTGAAGGGGAAGTGGTATTGGAGGAGACAAAGCAACAGCACTTTTTCTCTTCCCCTTGAATTCATAGGAGCCACACAAGTTGAACGGCTTTGAAGCTGGTTAATGTGGCTTACTATGCATGTTTTTTCTGTACCGTTTCCTGCTTGTTTTTGCCAGCAGAGGGGCCAAGAATAATCACTTGATAAATGCATTAGCATGTCTCATACACTTCTGTGACCACACACTGTTGCTGGGAAGACAGATAATTTGAGAAGAGGAAAATCCCAGTTGGGGATGTCTTTCAAAGTGAGATCAGACTTTACTCCCAAACTAACAGGATTCTGTCTAGATTATGTGAGTACCATATGGAGACTGATTATTTAAAAAAAATTTTTTTAACTCAAGATTAAGTAACAGTTGGGAAATATGAAAGGCAAAGTGAATAGTGGTTTATTTTCATTTTATCAGCTCTAGAATGGAAGACAAGGAATGTTGGTAGTAATTTTATGATGGTTAAACAACTATAGAAAACTGTTTTTATTTCCTTGGATTTTTCCGATTGACAGCATGCTCCTGTTTATTTGCTTAGATGTGTGATTTTTTCCTTCTTCCTAATCTCTTCCTTAAATTCCTACCAAGACAAACTCTTTCTCTTATAGCATCACATTTCCACATCTACTTATGGTGTTCTTTATTATTTGGTCCTGAGAAGCCACCCTAATTGCCTTTTATTCTCTACTTACTGCTGATCTCTTTAGGGGGAAACACCATCAATTCAGCAGAACATAAGTCAAGGTGCAGCTAAAGAGAACTGTATATTAGCTGTAGGTGAAGATGCCAGAAGTGGTTGTGACTTCAACATTGAAAATCTTCATTCAAATAACTCTTTTCACCTAGTGGAAGTGCAAATGTGGCACAGATGTGTGTGCAAAACAACACACCTTTATTTTAGCATGCAGTGGGACAGTTTAATCCTGAAGGAGGTCTCAGATGTTCAGCAGTCTTGGTCAAACAAGAATTCCAAAACCCTGTAGCTAATCTAGAAAATCTATTTCTCATGTGAGATACCTTGGATCAAACCAATTGGTTCCAGGACCAAATTCTAAACAATTTCAAGCCTGGCCTGATGGCATCTGAGTCAGGTTGAATACTATGAGATTCTCCAAGATGGGCTCAGAATGCCAGGGGGCCTAGAGCTGACAAGTGTCTGCAGGATATGCTGGGTCATCAGCCTGTGAAAAAGGACTGTGCAGGAGTTGCCGTCCTGCAGTGTGCTGCTGACATCAAGAGGCAGGGAGCTGGGCTGGGCTACTCGGAAAAGGCTGGTTGTTCAGGTGTATGCGTGTGTGTGTGTGTGTGTGTGTGTGTGTGTGTGTGTGTGTGTATTGCCTTACTGACTCCCCACTCTTCTAGCCTCTCAGCAGAGGTGTGACTGCTCTCCCACCACTTCAATAGGTGAAGGGATAGGAGGACTGTAGGTTCCTTACTCCTCCTGTTCCCCAGGAACATAGGTTCATTTCTAGTTATTAGGATACATATTTTTCTATATACTTTTCATGTTAGTATTCTAAAGATAATGTAAACTTAGGTTCAGCATCTTAGTCCTTCAGATTATTATTGTGTGCACATTATACTGAATGCACTCCAGATGAAGGGGGTGATGACTGAACTGAATGTGTATGTACCCTAGGACATATTTTATTCGTGTGTTTATCAGGACCTTTTGTATCTATGGTGTTATGCCAGGAATATGAAGATGAAAAGACAGATTCTGTCTTGTGGTAGAAGCAGAAAGTAGAGCTTATAAAACACTGAGACAAACAGGATACTCCAGCCTCCTGGGAGTGTGTAAGAGTTCTATAGTTTTATTTGGGAAAATCAGGTGCCTCCTCACAGAAGAAGTGAAGATGGTCTGCAGGACTTGGCATTTAAAATTTATGTGTACTGTCAACTTGCTTAATTTGTAATTCTTTATTAAGAGTGATGAGAAAATTAAAAGTCTCTGTTTTATAAGGAACATAGCCTTTTTGAAATTTATTTTTTAATTTACATACAGTGAAAATTATTTGGGTCCACAGTTCTGCGAGTTTTAGCATATGCACAGTTGTGTAACCTTCACCAAGCTCAGGATACAGAATGGTTTCATTACCCCAAACCTTTTCTCATGTTGCCTATGTAGTCATACCCTTCCCTCCTCCTGACTCCTAGAAGCCACTGTATCTTGCATTTTCCAGTATGTCATATAAATGAGATTATACATTATGTTACCTTTTGGGTCTTGCTTCTTCCACTTAGCACAGTGCCTTGAGATTTAACTACTGAATATGTTGTTGAGTGTTTCAGTAGTTCTTTCCTTTTTATTGCTGAGTAGTGTTCCATAGTATAGATTTACTGCAGTTTATCCATTCACCAGTTGAAGTTGAAGGACATTTCGGTTGTTTATGTTTGGGGCAATTATGTGACTGCAGCTTTGATCAATTTTCTCGTACAGGTTTTTGCATGAACATAAATTTTCATTTCTATTGAGTAAATATTTAAGGTGAGAATGCAGTAAGTGTGTATATAATTTTATAAGAAATTGCCAAGTTATTTTCCAAAGTGACTGTACCAATTTGCATTCCCATCAGCAGTGTTTGAGAGTTCCAGGTACCCCACATCTTCATCAGTTTATGGCTTGTCTTTTCATTCTCTTAACAGTTTTTTTTTTCAAGAGCAGAAGTTTTTTTGTTTTGATGGAAGCCAATTTACAATATTTTTCCTTGACAGATTGTGTTTTTTATGTCCTATCTAAGAACTCTTTGCCTAACCCAGGTCACAAAGATTTTTCTATGTTTTCTTCTAAAGGTTTTATAGTTTTGTGTTTCACATTTAGTTCTGTGACCCATTTTGAGTTAATTTTTACATAAGGTTTTAGGTGTAGGTCAAGGTGCTTTTAATGTTACAGGCACTGTCCTAAGCGCTTTACACCCAATACCTGATGAATTCATAAAAATTCTTTTAAGAATCCTATTTGACATAACAGAATGTGTTTATGAAGTATAAGTAGGGAATTCCCTGGCGGTCCAGTGGTTAGGACTCAGCGCTTTCACTGACGTGGGCCCAGGTTCAATCCATGGTTGGGGAACAGGCTGCACATGCAAGCTGCCTGGTGAGGCCAAAAGAAAAAAAAAGTAACTTGCTCTGGGTTATACAGTAAGGAGTGATATAGCCAAAATTACGTTAATCTTCTTAGGGAGATAAGAGGCAGAGTTTTTTTTGATGTAATTAGGGGTAGGTGGTGATGTGGTTCACTGAGTTTACTTAAGAAACCTTTATCAAGTGCCTGTTGTATACAGGCCACTGTTCTAGCAATATACAGACAAGTAAGACATGTCTCTAAACTCAAGTAATTTACAGTTTAGGTTAAAAGTGACTGGGGACTTGAATAAATTGGAAAGGTAGAGCATTTCTGAAACCAGTTCTGTTTTTTTTAATTTTTATTTATTTATTTATTATTTTTGGCTGTGTTGGGTCTTCGTTTCTGTGCGAGGGCTTTCTCTAGTTGCGGCGAGTGGGGGCCACTCTTCATCGCGGTGCGCGGGCCTCTCACTATTGCGGCCTCTCTTGTTGCAGAGCACAGGCTCCAGACGCGCAGGCTCAGTAGTTGTGGCTCATGGGTCTAGTTGCTCCACGGCATGTGGGATCTTCCCAGACCAGGGCTTGAACCCGTGTCCTCTGCATTGGCAGGCAGATTCTCAACCGCTGTGCCACCAGGGAAGCCCCCCTGAAACCAATTCTTAATATGAGTTAAGAGAATTGTTGAACAGCACTGAGTGGCCCAGATGACAGTGGGGACTCGACGAGCTTTGTGTCATTCTTTCCAGACAAAGAAATTGAGTTTGGGGAGTGCCAAGTCTGGCATTTACCGGGATAGGCTTGATAAAATATCAAAGAAGCAAAGAATTCTCAGATGTTATTAAAGGTATCTTTCAGTATGGATACAGTAGGAATAGACAGAAAAATAATCTAGTCTGTGGGAAATTTGCATATAGCAGCTATTTCTGAAAGTCCCTGTTCCCAACTTTGTTACAAAGTTTCCAGCCTTCATTTTGTTTATATTTATTTGGACACATTTTGATTTAAACATTTCCTTTGAAAAGCAAATGTATACCTCTTAGCACCTGGTTGTCAGAATTGCCATAGATTTAAGCAGGATACTAAATTCACTAGAAGTCAGATAATAAACCACTTATACAATAGCTGTTGCATACTCAGTATAGATTTTAAAAATAGGTCGATATGCAAGATGTAATGATCACATTACATTATTTTTATTAAACAGATGAATTGTTTTCTGTAAAATAACTTTTAAAAAGTTCAAATAGCTTCTTGCCTAGTCTTAAGGCTATATAGTAAGGTGTCAGCTTCTGTTTGAAACTTGTACCTTGGTTGATTTTTATCTCAGTAAGTAAAGCATCAGTTACCCTGGTTTGATTAAATGCTGGATCAGGTCTCTTGTTTACTTCCTGTTAGTTGCAGGTCAGTCTTCAAGTTTGAAGACTCAAAGTGAATTGAACCTGATGAGGTAAGAAGTTATAACTATGTTTTGATTAGTAAATCCTGGAGTAGACAAATGCATGATTTGAAAGACCAGTTTCATAGAAATAAACTTTAAGCTAATATTCATAAAACTCCATAACTTACTCTGAAATTGTGGACATTTGAGTGTTTGAGATAGAAATCTCCTCGTTTCCTTGATGAGCTATTTATAGATTTCTCCAGAGCTACTGATTGGTGACTTAGAGCCATGGAAACAGCACAGAAGTATTGGAACATGACTGCTGGCCACTTAGGACTCCCCCAGGAGGGGTGGGGTGGTAGCAACTGGTATAGTCCTTGTCCAGCTGGCCTCCAGATCCCCTGACTGCTGTGCAGCGTTAGGACCGCCAGTGTAAACCCTGCGTTCAGGTTCTCACCGACTGACGTTTTTTCTGTTTAGTGAAAGAATATTTTAAATGTAATTTACAAAAGAAAATTATGTTTTCTTACATCAGGGAATAGTTGGCGAACTTATTTTAAATTACTGCATGGCTTGTCATTTCAAATTGTGTATTCATAATTTTTAGTTGGTTTTAACATCAACATGTATCAAGTATTTTATTCATTGCAACTTTTAAGAAGCATGAATGGCACATTAGTTTAATATTACAGTCATACATTTCCAAGGTGGAAACATTAATATGTTGGTTTCTGATCAAATAAAAGTTGGGAGAACATTTTCTTCTTAGCATTTTTTTTCCTCTTAGCATTTGGATCCTTTTTTTTTCTGACTGTAAATCATAGAAGCAAATGATTAAGTAGACAGGTGAAGAGGAGGAAGTCACAAATAAAATAGGCACTTATATTTATTGTGTTTGCAAGGTTGTTTTTGAGGACGGTGCATGTTTCTTGAGACCTTGTTTCTTGCCTATTTTATAGAGCTCTGGCCTCTTAACAGCACTGCTTTAATGACTTCTTGTGCGGCTCTTGGTTTATGTTAGCACTCACTGGGGAGGGAAGAGAGAGGTCAGGTTTCACAAGAAGGCTGTAGACTTGTAAAATCATACCTAACTGGCAGAAATGAAGTCCACATCAAGGAGAAATCGAGATTTGCATAAGAATACAAGATATTTTGCCTTGTAAATAAGTACGGAATGTTTTGATAATGCCGAAAACAGTTTGTCTAAAGTTTTAGGGGGGACTTAATACTCATTGTAAAGGATGTATTCATTTACTCAGCTTAACACCACACTTAAAAAAATTAAAATAGAAAAACAAATACTTCCTGAGAAACAAAGTTTAAGACTGTCATGATATATTTGTGCATGCTTTTCTGAAGTTTCTAAGTTTTGATACAAATTTTTAAGTAATTTTTTTTTAATTGAAAAGTGGTTTTTATTCAGATGTTCTTTTTCTCATCATTTTTCACATTGAAGGCACTGACTGGGGAGGGAATCAAGCATCCATAGATCATGGGTGATAGCTACCCAAAGAATGATAAGCTCAAAGTACTAAAAAGGCAGATAAAAATTAAGGATGAGGGATTTTTTTTTTGGCCTCATTGCGCAGCATGTGGGATCTTAGTTCCCTGACCAGAAATCAAGCCTATGCCCCCTGCAGTGGAAGCACGGAGTCTTAACCACTGGACTGCCAGGGAAGTCCCAGGATGAGGGATTTTATCAGGTAGTTGAGCAATGGTAGAAAATTTATGCAGACTCTTCCTTCAATCTATGCACCGTAAGGCATATAAAATTTATTTTTAAATGTCATTAATTTTTCTTAATTATGTTGTTTTGTAGGAAAAAATTTAAGTACGAAATACATAATTCCACAGCTAGAGATCCTCTTGTAATCTAGCCCCTTATTATTTCATCATTGAAGTAGGGGATTTTATCCTCTTCAAATAATTTATTCACGTTAAAAATGGGAAAATTATTTCTGTTTTACTGCACTTTTAAAAAAATATATTTATTTATTTATTTATTTTGGCTGCGTTGGGTCTTAGCTGCGGCATGCAGGATCTCTGTTGCGTCTTGTGGGACCTTTCATCGCGGCACTTGGGCTTCTCTCTCGTCGTGGCACACGGGCTCCAGAGTACTTGGGTTCTGCAGCTGCGGCATGCAGGCTCTCTAGTTGCGGCGCACGGGCTTAGTTGCCCCGCGGCATGTGGGGGTCTTAGTTCCCCGACCAGGCATTGAACTGGCGTCCCCTGCATTGGAAGGCGGATTGTTAACCACTGGACCACCAGGGAACTCCCTGTTTCTCTACACTTTATGTACCTTTATGTAAAAGCTACATAGTCTGGCTTAGTAGAAAAAAAAGAAAATTTAAAATCTTAGAATACCTCTACCTTTGTTAGGGCTTTAAAATTTATTTTTATTGTATAGTGATCACTAACATCCTTTGTTTGACTTTCTTTAAGTTATCGTTCTGAAAGCAAAACCAGTGTATTCATAGCAAGATATCCTGTAACTATCACTACTTCCGGTACCACTGCTAGGAGATTACTAGATGCCAAGCAGTGCCTAAGTACCTGCTTATATTATTGTGTGTGTGTGTGTAAACATGTTTATGTATATATAATTTAATGTTATTCTTAAAATATTCTTATAAAGTATTATTATTATCCCCATTTTACTGGGGAATACTGAGGCATGGAGCTGGGTAACTTCTCAGGGGCACACAGCTCATGCATGCAAAGCTGTGATTCTAACCCAGACCTTTAGATTTTAATATCTGCACTCGTAACCTCAAGGCTATGCTGCTGCCCCACCTCCGTAAATTATGCCCTGTATCGTACTGGGTTTTTTCCTGATGTTCTTTAAACCAGCTAAGATTAAATTTTACCATAGTTTTAATATCCTTTACCTCAGTTTTCTAATGCCTTAATTTCTGTCATCAAGAAATGAAAATAAGTTAAGATTGGAAAAACAGTAAACACTATTTCTCCTAATCTCATTGCAACAGAGCCTCAGAAGTAGGAAATCCTTTTCTCCACTAATTTTACATGTTATACATTGTTATTTTTATAGGCCACTATTACAAAAACTCATGCATATCTTTCTTTAAATCTTAACCACAGCCTAACATGTGAACCATTAGTTTAAAAATCAGGATGGGAACTTCCCTGGTAGTCCAGTGGTAAAGAATCCACCTTCCAATGCAGGAGACGTGGGTTCAATCCCTGGTCAGGGAACTAAGATCACACATGCTGTGGGGCAACTAAGCCCGCACGCCACAACTACTGAGCTTGTGCACCACAACTATTGAGCTCGTACGCCTCAACAAGGGAGCCCACACGCCACAAACTACAGAGCGCACGTGCCGTGGAACCCTCATGCCACAACTAGAGAGAGAAAACCTGCACACCACAACTAGAGAGAAGCCCGAGAGCCGCAACGAAGAGACCGCGTGCCACAACGAAAGATCCCACATGCCTCAACAAAAGATCCTGTGTGCCGCAGCTAAGACCTGACGCAGCCAAAAAAAATAAAGAAAATAAATTAAATAAATAAATATTTTTAAAAATTTTTATAAAGTAAAAATAAAAACCAGGATGAATAGATATTTGAAACTGTTGACATTATTAATCCCTGGCCTCATTTTATAGTTTCCCAGTCTTCCTTAGCATGGCCAGTTTTTTTTCATTCTCATCAAATGAGGATCTGTGATGCAGATTCATCGGTCCATCCGAACTCTCTTCCTACATCCTCTGTTCAGGCACCATAGTATCCCCCAACCTTCCAGGTGTGTAGGCCGGAAACCTCAGAACCACTCGGGTCTTTCCTCCTGTTTCCCTTGAACACCTTGTGGCCACATCGTGTTGTTCAATGCACAGCATCTTTTGTATGTGCCCTGCCTTCCATTCCCGTCATCTCTGCCATCATTGAAACCCACAGCTGGTCTCTCCTCTTCTTTCTAATGGCCTCTTAACAGGTCTCCCTGCCTCTAAGCACTAGCTCTCTATAGGTATTTGACTGTTTGATGATCAAATGTGCATGGGCTTAGAACTAGGAGACTAATAATAAAGGAATAGCTAATATTCCCATGAGGTAAACTAGTTTTTTAAAAATAGATTTAAAAAAAGTACTTGATTCCTCCACGGGTTCGATCCCTGGTCCAGGAAGATCCCACATGCTGCGGAGCAGCTAAGCCCGTGTGCCACAATTACTGAGCCTGCGCTCGAGAGCCCATGAGCCACAACTACTGAGCCCGCATGCCACAGCTACTGAAGCCTGCACGCCTAGAGCCTGTGGTCTGCAACAAGAGAAGCCACCGCAATGAGAAGCCCGCGCACTGCAATGAAGAGTAGCCCCTACTCTCCACAACTAGAGAAAGCCTGTGTGCAGCAACGAAGACCCAACACAGTCAAAAATAAATAATAAATAAATAAAAGATCTAAAATACTTTTAAAAAATACTTGATTCCTAAATAAATTTTAGACTGATTCAATTTACATGCATATATCTGTCTTTCCTATCTTTTTTTTGTGTGTGTGTTAACTTTTTTTTTTTAAATTAATTAATTAATTTATTTATTTATTTATGGCTGTGTTGGGTCTTCGTTTCTGTGCGAGGGCTTTTCTCTAGTTGCGGCAAGCGGGGGCCACTCTTCATCGCGGTGCGTGGGCCTCTCACTATCGCGGCCTCTCTTGTTGCGGAGCACAGGCTCCAGACGCGCAGGCTCAGTAATTGTGGCTCACGGGCCTAGTCGCTCCACGGCATGTGGGATCTTCCCAGACCAGGGCTCGAACCCGTGTCCCCTGCATTGGCAGGCAGATTCTCAACCACTGTGCCACCAGGGAAGCCCTATCTTTCCTATCTTTAACAGATTCCTAGAAATGGAAATAATACTGCTTGAGATGAGAGCCATAGTTTCAAAATCCTAGTACACCAGAGTTTAAAGGTGTTATTTGTTTTAGAAATTTGGGAATTTAACACATATTCTTACCCAGCTAGAAAGCCAGTGCATATGAACCTCTATTTGAGCAGCAGAATTGCTTGGAAGTAGAACCAGTAAGTTTTACCTTCCACAGAAAGTTTGAGAATCTCAAGCTTTTACTGAGAAAATTCACATGGGATCTTTGGAGATTACCTGGATTCAGATCGCACCCTCACCTCACTGGCTGCAGAACCTTAAGGAAGTTGCTAATCTCCTTGTGTCTCAGTTTCCTGAACTGAAAACTGGGGTAATAATAGTTGTGAGGATTAAATAAACTAGAATATGTAATGTACTTAACGTGCTGCCTTGCAATAAAGTATATGTTAAGCTATAGTTATTTCTGTCATCATTATAACCTCTGTTCTGTGCTTTCATAATATTCCATAATTTTCCTTCATAGCATTTATCACAGTTTGAAATTACTATATACTTGCATAGGTATTTAGTTAAATGCCTTTCTCCATTGCTAGACAAAGATCCCTGAGGGTAGAGCCTCTGTTAGTTTTGTTCATCATTGGATCCTTGGCATCTTGAACATACTAGGCACTGAATAAACAATTGTTGAATGAATGAATTTAGAAGAGATTACTTTAGTCTAAAATTGTTCTAAAATAAGTGTGATTAAAATCTTTTTCTGGAATAGGGAGACAGTTAATCTGGCCCATTATTTTATGAATAATTGCTTGATTCAAAGCCTGTCAGCATGGGTTAACTATACATTAAATGAATGGTTTGATTATAAAATAGTGGGATTGATGTTAATATATGACTCATGGAGATTAACTTCTTTGTGTCGTAGTTATAATGTATACCTTTAATAGCATAAATATTCACTTTTTTATATAACTATTTTACACTGACTATTTAAATACTGTTGCATGCTTACCATATAAATAGTTTGGGAGTAATTGATGCCAAACTACTTCTTTTTTTGGTGAGGGGGGGTTGTTAAAAGCCTGCTGACAAATCTCATTTGTTGAGAATGTACCCAGTGAAAAAGAGTTAAAAATATATAGTTAGTAGAAAGAAAAATATCGGTTCCTTTCGATGTAACAAAGATGTATACGTGCATTCAGTTTTTCTAGTAATTAGGCTAAGCAGTTTAAAGATTTAGAAGGAGGGTGACTAAGACAATGCTTCTGGACAGCATTTAAAATTGAATCACATTCTTTGTGAGACTGTGTTGTTCATGGTGGTTTTAGCAGTAATGGTTTGACTTACAAGAGCATTTGAATTGATAGATGGAAGCCACTTACGAGTCAAATGCAGCCCATATCAAACACTGTTGTATGTCTGGAGGATGTTTGTGAAAGGGGAAGAGGGAAAATGAGAGCAGGGAGACCAGACAAGAGACTGTTATAGTGATTCCATGGAGAGATGTTGGGACAGGGACACAGGAATGGGTTTAATATATGTTTAGGAGTTAATATCAGTGGGAAGTGGTGATTGATTGAAGAGAGTGCAGGGTGAGTCGCTGCACAGTGGTGTGACCGACTGAGGTAGAGATACAGGCTGGGAGGAAAGAAGATGATTTCATTTGGGACACGATGAGTTTGAAGTACGTTTTATAACTTCCAGGTGAAGAAGTCCAGTAGGCAATAGGAGCCATGGGTATGAAGCTGTGAGCGTGGTGATCTAAGCTGGAGATGTATTCTGGGGACTCCGAAGCAACAGATGGATGTAGTTGAAAACTAAAAGTGGATGAGATCACCCAAGGAGAATGTGGAGAGAGAAAAGAACAGAGAACCCTAGGAGGGAGGGCAGGAGGAAGAGGGAGAGCCTCAGAGGGAGTGAGAGAAATAGGAGTGCACAGTGTCATAGACACTCTTTCAATGAAATAATAGGGGAAGAAGGCACATTAGATGTTTGAGGCATCGCATCAGAGAGGAAGAAGGGGAGACAGCTAGAACTGACTATTTTTTAGGGAAGTTTTGATGCCATGGGGAAGAGAGAGAGTGGGTAGCTGCTCGAGGAATTTGTGTTGTAAAGAGAGGCCTGGAGTTTTGTTCTCTTTGAGTTTTGAGTTTGGGAGAGAATCACTTCTTAAAAAATTATTTATTTATTCGTCCATTCATTCATTCATTCTGCTCTGGGTCTTAATTGCGGCACGCGGGATCTTCCCTGTGGCACGTGGGCTCTTAGTTGCGACACGCATGTGGGATCTAGTTCCCCACCAGGGATGGAACCCGGGACCCCTCTGCATGGGAGCGCAGAGTCTTACCCACTGGACCACCAGGGAAGTCCTTAATCACTTTTATAAGCTGAAGGAAGGAGTCAGGAGAAGAAGATTTTAAATATGCAGGAGAGAGAAATAAAAAACACAGATATATCAGGTTCCCAGAGGCGAGAGCAGAGGAAGTGGGTGGCACCCAGATGGAGGAGTTACAAAAGGAAAAAAGGAACTTATTTTTATGGTTGAGTCATGTTGACCTCTTTCTCTTCAGTCTCAGAGGTACTGATGAAAATCCCAAGGAATATCTGGTTTGGTCTTCTCTGGGCAAAATCATTTTGCCAGCAGGTTGGTTCAGAAGAGACCAAGAAGTTAGACATGTTAAGTATAAAGGTGTTCTTGAGGATTTAAAAAAAAAATCTTTATACAGTACTTGCTTCATAACTTGCTGAAAACCAGAGTGGGATCAAGAAATAGTCTTACTTGATGGATGTATTAACTAACCTTATTGTGGTCGTCATTTCCCAATATATACATGTATCAGACCTCAGACTTACACAGTGTTGTACACCTTAAACTTACACAATGCTGTTTATCAATTATATCTCAATAAAGCTGGAAGGAGGGGGAAAGAAACTAGATTAAAGATTGCCTAGGGCTGGGGTGGGGAGGGGGTGGGAAGATTAGGGAGTGATAACTGAAGGATATGGGATTTCTTTCTGAAGTGATGAAAATATTCTAGAATTGATTATAGGGATGGTCACAAGCTCTGTGAATATACTAAAACCCATCAAATTGTATACTTTAAATGGGTGAATTATGGAATGTAAATCACATGCAATGTGAATTATATCTCAGTAAAGTTGTTTCATACACACACACACACACACACACACACACACCACCACCACCACCACCAAAAATAAATAAAATTCCTTGCTGTATTACAGGATACATCCATTTATGTTTTAGTTCTCAGACTTTTGTGACTCCAAAGTTCTAGCCCATTTGATCTAAAGGGCAAAATTAGTTTAGTTTTTATAGTAAAAAATGCTTAGGAGTTTCATAGACTTATTTGTCTGGGAAAGAGAGGGAATTGCTCAAAGTAAAGGTAGTGGTTCAGAGGCATCATATTGTTTGATTGATTAGATGAGATTCAGAGTGAAAACAACTCTCAAGTGCCTAAGTGGTTGGAGGGAAGTTACTCAAGGCAAGAGTGATTATATTGTTCTCAGTAATCACAACACTGATAAAAAGTTTTATAATATATAAAAAGCCCTCACTATGTTGGTTTATTTAATCTTTATAAAAATCCTTTAAGAGAGGAGGGACAGATATTTGTTTTTAAAAATAATACACTAAAGTATGGGGGGTTGTTTAGAGTTATAGCAAACAAAATAATAAAAAGCATTATTTTCTTCTCATCCCAAGCCTTGGTATTTATACCTGGGAAACTCCCTACATTTCTGGTTACTTTGTTTAAAGACCTAAAAGAATTGGAAAACAGTTTTTAAATTTCCGTTTAATTCAACAAGTATTGTTTTAGTGCCGAGCTCTGTGCCATTCCTCGACTTAAGGGATCCTGCAAAGAATATGACCCACTACTCAGCCTCATTGAGCTCAGAGTGTAGAATGGGAGAAAGACTTGTGAATAAGTGACTATAATACTGTGGGATAAAAGTAGCAATAAAGGTCTTCATTTTACAGAAGTAGAGAAAAAGGTCAGGAACAGCTTCCCAAAGGTTCAGACAAGAGAACAAGGCTTTAAATGATAATAGGATTTCATCAGCTGGACAAAGAGACCTAGGATATTTGAAAGAGAAGGAAAGCTCGTATAATGCTCAAAAGTGTGAAATATAGTATATTCAGAGAATTAGAAATAGTTCAGTGTCCGTGGAACATAATTTCAAGTGGTTGAATACAAAGTGACAGAGTTTTGCAGGGACTAAATAATTCATCAGTAACACAAATCAAATTTCTATTTTATGACCATCACTCTGGAAGGTAACTCTGTTGTCAGGACAGATCTCACCTAAGACACTCCAGCAAGACTTCCAGGCAGTAGGTGATAAGGACCTGAATAAAAAAGAGTACTGTTAGGGATAGAGAGAAGTCAGATATGAGATGTATATTGATAGATAGAGATATGTCTCATATATATGTGTATCAGATAAAACATACTGAATTAGGTGCTTGATTCATTGTAATGGGGTAATGGAAGAAGAAATTGTTCAAATAGATGGGGTTGGAGGAACTACTGCTTTATGAAGAAAAGTTAAACTATATTAGATATTTCAATCTGGGAGGTAAATGCTGGGAAAGAGTAAGATAAAAATTCCCACTTTGAAGTCTGTAAATTGAATATAGGTGGGATTATCAATGACAACTAAAGCTAAAGGTCAGCTCCTCACACATGGAAAAAATAAATATGGAATCAATAAGAGCAATTAATAATTCATAAAGCAGGCATTAAACTTTTCAAAACTTAGGTCTTAATTCCCCTGAAATATGAATGTATTCGACAAAAGTTTAGTTAATTAAATGAAAGATAAGCTTACATTGTTATTTGTTTGTAAATAGATTAATATCCTAGAAAGTGATTACAGAAGCAATTAAAAAGAAAAACTGTATTGATTTTGAGAGTTTGGTGTTCTTGAATAGTGATTCTTAAACATTTTAGTCTCACTCTTTATATGCTTAAAACTTTTTGAGGGCCTCAAAGAGCTTTTATTTATATAGGTTATATGTATTGATACTTTATTATTAGAAATCGAAACTTAGAAATTTTAAAAATATTCATTAATTAATCTTGAAATGAAAACATTGATCAATTATATATTAACATAACACATTTAATGAAAAATAACTATTTTCCAAAACATTTTAGTGAGAGGAGTGACATTGTTTTACGTTTGCCCAAATCTCTTTAATTAGCTTAATAGAAGACAGCTGGATTCTCACACTGCATTAGGTCTGTTGCTTTATCACCCATCATGTAGCTTCTGGAAACACTATATACTCAACAGAAATGAAAGTGAAAAAGGCAAAGGATGATTATCATAAGAATGCTTTTGACCTTGTGGGTCCACTGACAACAGCAGTTTGAAAACCAGTGTTCTTAATGAAGTAGGAATTTTTTGTTACATACATAAATAAAGTATTAATTTACCCCCACTCCACCCTTCTTGGAAGTAGATACTCCTAAGAATATTTTCACTTTTATTCACTGACTTTGTTCCATACCTCTAAAGGCCCATGATTCATTTACAGATTAATGAAGTTAAGTCCAAGGCAGAATTTGTTAGTCTTCTGTGACCTTTTACCCTTCTCAGTCTAATGAAGCATAAGGCATCTAGCCCTTATTCCTTCTATTTTTCTTCATAATTTCTCATTTTATTGGTGAATTGTAGAGACATATATATTTTTTGAACTGGAGTTTGAGGATGGGGAGTAAGACTCTCATTGGGGCCCTTTCTTTATATCCTGGAAGACTTAGTAGAGGGAAGGCAAGCTACACTATTACCTGGAGTCTGGACTCCATCAAAATGTGAAACCATGGACATGATGACCAGTTCCTAGAGGCTTGCCTAGAATACTAAAGAATTATCTAGAAAATATCAACACTTAAGACTTATTTAAATCTAAAGATAGTTTCTCGAGTCTGTGTACCTTTTTATTCATCAGACACATCATTTGTCTTCACTCTTTCCTCTCTCATTCTGCTCCATCAATACCAACCTCGTTTGATTCCAAACATGGAGTGACATGTCTGTGTCTAATAAGAATCAAGTCTCTGTTTTCATTATACCTGTAGAATCTCTCCGTTCTCACTGCCACCACCCAGTTCTTTCACTTTGATTTAAACAGCCTGTTGGTCTTTTGATTTAAGGCTCTTTTTCTTCAATCCATCCTATCTAACAATACCTGATTAATTTTTCCCAGACACTACTGTTATCATGACACTCCTTTGCTCAAAACTTTTCAGTGATGCCTTAATTTGTACCATGGTACAAATCTGTTTTATCTCTACTCTCCTTCCACTTTTCCATGAACGCTTAATCTGATTTATTCTACAATAGTTAGTCCTGGCTGTTACCGTAGAATCTTGTGAACGCAGGCTGCACATTTCTTACTTCTGTGCTTGCCTTCACGTTACTCCTTTAACCTGGAATGTCCTTTTTTTCTCCTTCCATCTAAACCCAAAGGGTTCTTCAAAACTCAATTCACAACCAATCCCTGTAAAAGGTTTTTACCTGACTAATCTGTCTTTATTGATTTCCCTCTCCTCTGAAATACAATAGTGTTTGAGATTTGTACTACACAGCTTAGTATATCATTACATACCATTGGTAATTGCTTATTTTTGTTTCAGTTATATTAATTTTTTTCTGAAATAGATCTAAGTTTCTTGAGAATTTCATTTTGGGAAAGACCAAACTCCTTTAGCTGGACAACTGCCCAGTGGTATTTCTAAAATTATTCCTTAATTTCTCTTTGTGCTTGTTAAGTTGAGTTGGCCTTATGTCTGGGCAGGAGTTCAAGTTTGATAAATAATATCTAGCATAATGTTATTTCCAAGTATAGTATGATAGTGCATGTACTTATTCTGAATTTGACAAACTTTACCTTATAGCTATTTCTGCGTTTGAAGTTCAGCCCATTTCTACTGAGGTCCAAGAAGGTGGAGTTGCTAGATTTGCATGCAAGATTTCATCAAACCCTCCTGCAGTCATAACATGGGAATTAAATCGGACAACTCTACCTGTAACTATGGATAGGTAAATACAGCTTTTGTCTTTGAATACGATACAGGAATGACAAGGACTTCATCATAAAACTGTATATGGGGAAAGACCACTGTGGAGCTTATTTTCATTTATGGTAACAATAACCAATTTCTTAAAGACATTTCAAACTTAGGCAAAGAATTAGATCATCAGTCTCTGGTACATGGGGCATAGTTCCTGGTTTTTTGGTTCAGATCAGAA
Organism: Balaenoptera musculus; assembly: GCF_009873245.2. NCBI lineage: Eukaryota > Metazoa > Chordata > Mammalia > Artiodactyla > Balaenopteridae > Balaenoptera > Balaenoptera musculus. The sequence goes on from NC_045786.1 coordinate 78,038,684, forward strand.
TTCAGATACTCTACCTTAGTGCTTTGTTCCTTTCCTCAAACATCTTTTCCAATCATGGGACCACCTGAGTACCTGGATGGCAGCCCAAGGATTTAGGAAACTGAATTACACTTTTACTGCTGGGTGTAGTAGTGCTGGTGTAAGGGTCTCCCATATATGCAGTGGTGGTTGCCCACTTCCGTCTCTGCCTTCTGCTTACCAACCCCCTCTACACTACACACACACACACACACACACGCACACACGCACACACACGCGCATACACACACCTAGTGCTCTGAAGGTGGTCAGAGTTTAGGGGTCAACTTGGCAGCAACTTCAAAAGTTTGATTCCAATCCTGATGAGTAGCAATATTCCTTAGGAGGCAAAAATCATTTGCTGAAATGGTAGAGCTAAGATGGACAAAGTTAATTCAAGGAAGAGCTTAAAAAAAAGCTTACATTCAGATATATCTTGGAGAATACATAGATATTAATAGGCAAAAAATCAGGTATTTGAAAAATATCATACTAAACTCTAGACCACCAGTTAGCTAAATGTAAGCTATAATGTGAAGTGAGATTCTGTGTAAAATTACACTGATAGATTTCACAAATCACATACAGCGGGGGTCCCCAACCCCCGGGCCATGGACCGTTATTACCTGCCTGTGGCCCGTTAGGAACCGGGCCGCACAGCAGGAGGTGAGCGGCAGGCGAGCAGCAAAGCTTCATCTGTATTTACAGCCACTCCCCATCGCTCACATTACCGCCTGAGGTCCGCCTCCTGAGCAGCATTAGATTCCCATAGGAGCGCAAACCCTGCTGTGAACTGCACATGTGAGGGATCTAGGTTGCACGTTCCTTATGAGAATCTAATGCCTGATGATCTGAGGTGGAGCCAAGGTGGTGGTGCTGGCACTGGGGAGCGGCTGCAAATACAGATTATCATTAGCAGAGAGGTTTGACTGCACAGAGACCATAATAAATCAGTTGCTTGCAGACTCATATCAGAACCCTATCAGTGGCAAGTGACAATTAAGTTGCGTCTTACAGACTGGACAGGACATAAGCAACACACTTCAGGTGTCACTGTCTCCCACCATCCCCAGATGGGACCATCTAGTTGCAGGAAAACAAGCTCAGGGCTCCCACTGATTCTGCATTATGGTGTGTTGTATAATTATTTAATTATATATTACAATGTAATAATAATAATAGAAATAAAGCACACAATAAATGTAACACGCTCGAATCATCCCTGGGGGGACTGGGGAAAAAATTGTCTTCCACAAAACCAGTGCTTGGTGCCAAAAAGGTTGAGGACTGCTGAGATACAGCATAATTACTTATGTTTTAGAGAGTTGTAGTAACCCAAATGAAAACAATTGAATCAAGCTAATATTTTTAAAAGTCTTTAAAGTATTATTGCATCTGGCATTTTTAAAAGGTTGAGTATATGAATTCTTATCATAGAATATATGTTAAGATAAAATATAAAATGTACTACAGAGAGTTTAATCTTCTTTCCTCTCATGACAGGGTAACTGCACTACCAACAGGAGTATTGCAGATCTATGATGTTGACCAAAAGGATGCTGGACATTACCGTTGTGTTGCTGCTACTGTAGCCCACAGACGTAAAAGTATGGAGGCCTCGCTCACAGTGATTCCAGGTACCACACATAAGTTGATGTTTCAGTTTTTAATTGGCCCAGCTATTAATTTGCCTTCTCTGGCTATAATAGTATGCCATAAAGTAGTACTTTAATTACATTTAAATTTTATTGTAATCTATTTGGAAAATGATCATTTTTATCTATTTAAGCAACCTTCTTCTCAAACTAACTTGTTTTATATGTTAATGTCAACATCTTTAAGAAAGATTGAATTTTTGTTTTGTAAATACTTCATTTTTGTTTTTAAAATATAAAATACAGAAAAGCTCAAAGAAGAATAATAATCATCTATTTCCACTAAAATTGTCCATTGTCAATAAAAATACATTTGTTTCCAGTTTGGGTTTTTCTGTTTGTTGTTTTAAGAAAAATTATAATTTACATTTGTAGAAATGATGCATGTTTTATTTTAAAGAGTAATGTCTATAAAAGTAAAATAATTTTTTTTACATTAAACAGTGTAAAAAGTACAAAGATATATTTTTAAAATGTCCCTAGTTCCATATCCAGAGATTATCACTGTTAACATTAAGTGAACATAATTTCATATATTTTGCCATTCATAAATATAGTTAGAAGGGAAACTAGCTTGAGAGATGAATATGAAGAAAGAAATATTTATTTTATTAAAATGGAATTATACATAGATGCTAGTTTTTTATTTTTTAATAATTAAATTTACTTGAATGTAGTGTAAGAAAACCAGACCAAAAGACATTGTTGAACTTCACATGAGTGTTTACTCTTCACAAGAGATATTACTTCCTAAAAGATCCTTTAAGACTAAAAATTTTTTCAAAGAAACATTGAGACTGAAATTAAATTTTTAATGCCATGTTTTAATTTTAGGTGGTATCTGTTAGCTTCTTGGTATGAAGCATAAAGACAAAAGCACTCTCACACTTCTTTGTTCTCCCCACTGTCACATAAATTCCTAACAAGATTAATGAAAGCATTAAGTCAGTGTTTGAACCTCAATTAAAAGTGGATGATATGGAAACAACCTAAGTGTCCATCAACCAATGAATGGATAAATAAAATGTGTCTTATCCATTTAATTAAGTATTAATCTATTATTATTATTCAATAAAAAGAAATGAAGTACTGGTACATGCTACAGCTTAGATCAACCTTGAACATTATGCTAAGTGAAAAGCCAGTCCCAAAAGACCATATAATGTATGGTTCCTTTTTTATGAAATGTCTGGAATAGGCGAATCCAGAGACACAAAGTAGTTGTCAGGCTATGGGGAGAGGAGATTGGGGAGTGACTGCTGATGGGATGGAGTTTCTTTTTGGGGTGATGAAAATGTTTTAAAATTGATTATGGTAATAGTTGTATAACTCTGAAAGTACTAAAAACCATTGAATTATACACTTCAAATGGGTGAGTTATATCTCAATAAAGTTGTTTTAAAAAAAGAAAAAAGTGAAAAACTTCAGAATAGATATTTTAACTCATTTCATTCATTATATCTTATTTATAATTTTTTCTTATATCCTGCCTTTTCCATCTCAAAGGTAAGGAGTCTAAATCCTTCCACACACCAACCATTATAGCAGGTCCACAGAACATAACAACGTCTCTTCATCAGACTGTTGTTTTAGAATGTGCGGCCACAGGAAATCCCAAACCAATCATTTCTTGGAGCCGTCTTGGTAAGTCTTAGGGAAAAAAAAAAAAGTCTTTTTCCTTCAACTTTGTTCATACGGGTGAAACTGATAACATGTTTATTTTATATACAACACACATGTTTGGCAATTATGTGGCTTTTATCTTTCTGGTATTTCAGCGTGTAGAGGAAAAGTTTTAGCATAGAAAATTTTAGACTTTTTATGATAATGATTGTTTGGATAGTGATCTTTTGACAAATTTTAGATCACATGTTACATTGTTTTAACTGAAGTGTTCTCTTTGAAATAGATCACAAGTCCATTGATGTCTTCAATACTCGGGTACTTGGAAATGGTAATCTCATGATATCTGACATCAGGCTGCAACACGCTGGAGTATATGTTTGTCGGGCCACTACCCCGGGCACACGCAACTTTACAGTTGCCATGGCAACTTTAACTGTATTAGGTATGTTTTCTTTCCTTCTGCAATCAGGAGAATCTTACGTTTTAACATTTGCTGTTTTATCTCATAGCTTACTTCCACTTTTCTTGAATTTTGTAGCATTGATATGAAATTGTAAACCAGTGATGAATTTTAAGAGGAACTTAAAGCCCTATGTTAAAATATAACTAGAATCACTCTGAAGTTACCATCCTGTTTGCTTTTATAACATTATGGTCCTTCTTAGTTAATTTAAGCTTCCTTTTTATTTCCTTCTCACCCACCTACAAATTCATATACCCATTGACCAGTCTAAGATTTTAATCTGTTGTCTCCATGCATTCACAAGTAGCTGTATATTGGGCTTGGTTAAGTTAGGATTATGGCACACATATTTTTAGTGTGTTTATATAGATGGTGTCAGTGGGGAAAGCCTGGGGAAAGTGGACATTAACTGAGCAATGCAGAGAAAAGGCATCTGGAGAGATAGATGTAGAGTGTAGACAGGAAGCTCAGAATGTCAAATATTTTCAGGGATGGGACTTGTGTCACTTGCTGTACTCTTCCTTGACTCTATATCATTCCTGTTTGCACCACAAAAATATTTTCTTTTTTCTTTAAAAATAGCTCCTCCTTCATTTGTCGAATGGCCAGAAAGTTTAACGAGGCCTCGAGCTGGTACTGCTCGATTTGTATGTCAGGCAGAAGGAATCCCCTCACCCAAAATGTCATGGTTGAAAAACGGAAGGAAGATACATTCAAATGGTAGAATTAAAATGTACAACAGGTGGGCTAAGTCACTTTGCTACTATTTTAGATAAGATATAATGGCTTTAGTAATTCTTATGTGAAACGGTTATAGTTATAATATCAAATACCTAAATTATCCTGGTATCTTAAACTGAAGTAAAATCAATAAGAAATTAACTTAAGACTGTAATATCAGCATGTCAAATATCCTTTTGTATTTTATATTGTGGATCACGGAAGTGGTAGATTATAATGAAATGAAGGTTGGAACAGTTCCCCAGACCTGGGTTCTGATTCTGGTAAGCCACCAGCTAAGTTATTAGCAAGCATGTTAACCCTTTGGAGTCTCAGTTCCTTGTTCCATAAAGTGAGGAATTTAGAAGGAAATAATTAAGTCTCTAAGAGTTCCTCCACAGTTCAAACTTAATGATTTTAAGAACTCATCTTTATTAGTATAAATATGAATCTTCTTGTATCACTCTTGTATGTTGAACAAAACTTTTGAACATTTTTGTTGACCTGAATTTTATGTAACATTGCAATGTTACAGAAATTAGATGCTACTACAGATTAATATACTTTCTTAATAAAAGCCAAATTTTAAAAAAGAGATTAAGCTGTCACCTAAAGCAAACAGGATTTGGATATCACAAGTACTTATTTATATAGACTCAGAAAATAAGAGTAATTTTAAGCAATTCATATAGATTTTTTTAGTAGGGCTGGTCACACAGTCTTTTGTTCTTAATAACTTGTTTTTTAAAATTAAGAGTGCACTTAGTAATAGCTTAACTTTATTTTTATGTCATCCTTAGAATTTTCATTGAAATAATTTTTTTCTTTCCTCAGTAAATTGGTAATTAACCAGATTATTCCTGAAGATGATGCTATTTATCAGTGCATGGCTGAGAACAGCCAAGGATCTATTTTATCTAGAGCCAGACTGACTGTAGTAATGTCAGAAGACAGACCCAGTGCTCCGTATAACGTGCATGCTGAAACCATGTCAAGTTCAGCCATCCTTTTAGCTTGGGAGAGGCCACTTTATAATTCAGACAAAGTCATCGCTTATTCTGTGCACTATATGAAAGCAGAAGGTAAGCAATTTGAGGACTATTTATTTTTATGTGCTATTTACTGTCAGGGATTTGTTTTCAAAATAAATGATGTCTCACATAATCCACAAAAGATTTTTGAAGTTCTGTGGCATTTACCTCTTTTAATAAAGTAATTACTATATCACCTGTGTATAAATTTTTTTGTTAAATTTTGTATTGTTGTATACTTTATGTATATAAGTATAGTTTAAGATTTTCTGTTTAGAAAAAAGTACCATCTCTGCCTGCTAAAAGTTACAGAGTGGTGTACTTATGAATTTCGTTTCAGCCGAGATGTAAATTCCTTACCTAGGACTTAAATATATCAATTTAAGTGTGCAGTTACATAGGAACAATGGTGTAACTGCTTAATAAAATAATAAGGTGAACTGTAGTCACTATAGCATGTTACTTTTAAAGGGGAAAGTAAACATTTTCAGATTCCCTGTAATATGATTTTATATATTTTGATTATTTTCTGAAATCTCATAGAACTCTCTAAAAATTGAGCAGGATACTCTTTATTGATATCTCATTTATTATATAAAAGTAGATATCAAATCTTTCTTAAAATTTTTATCCAGTTCCATTTCTGGAATCTTTTTTATCCTCATATTTTCTTTTGGCAAAAATTTAGAGGAAAAGGAAAAACTAGTTATAAATCCTAGAGATTTCACTATTGATTTCTCATGGAAACAATGGCAGAGGTTTACAGATTTTAGTTGTATACAAAACAGCCTACTTTTTATGTGATAGACATTCCAAACAAATTCAGATACCCAAAGAGTGGTGATATAATAAAATTGTCTGTAGAAACAGGTGGTTTGTTGTTGTTTGTTTTTTGTACTTTGAAGTAGTATTTTGAAAAGGAGTATTTTGAATTTAAATCAGGGGTCATGGTAGCAAGAAGAATGAAAGTCTGTTAACTGAGCATGTTGGAGTATGTTAATTCCCTTTTTAATGATTTAAGAAGGTAAAAGGAATGCTGGTTTTGGTGGAGGCCACTCTTGTTCGCTATTATGGTTGTTTCATTAGAGCCCTCCACATGCGGCTCAGTGGTCTATTCAAAGGCAGAACAAGGCTTTTTAATTCGAACTCTAGGACCTTGTTTGGTAGGTCAGAAATCGTACTATGCGGTTCCTAATTAACGAACCATTAGCTAGTCTGTTGTGAAATGCCTGTAATCTTGTCTAATTAAAATGCTATCAAGTTAATTCAGAAATGTGGGAAAACTTAATAGTGGAATTTGCCTTCTGTTTTGTTTATAAATCCAGTGTGGAGAGAAGGGGCTCCATCCTTAGAGAGTTTTGATTAAGTTGACGTGCATTTGCTGTGAATTGTTCACAAAGCACAGTAGCTGCCGGTGCTCTTGTTCCACTTTACAAGTTTACTCTGTAGGAATTAAATCCCACAAAGACAAATCCTCTTCTATACCTTGCCATGCATATTTTATTAAGAATTGCTGAGAATTTTTTTCCTCTCTTGAGGGGGGAAAAAAAAACCTCATTGTGAAACAAAACATTTTGAAGCACATTCTGTGCCTCCCAGTTCTTTTGCTTTCAATGTAAGTAAAAGAACAACTTGTGTCAGTCAAATTTAATAGAATCTCTAGGGGCAGAATGAGATCTTTTGCAGGACAACTTTTGGTTTGGTTTGTTTTTATAAAGAGTAGAGCCATTACATTCCCTACTGTCTCTCCATTTATGTTTAAAAGAAAAAGGAAACCATGAGTTTAAGCAAGTAAAATTTACACTGTTAATGAACTACAGTACTCTGTAGCGTTAAACTCTTTCGTGTTACTGCTGTACATTGTCTCTGCTGTGGGTTTTGACTAGATGTTAAATGATGTTTAGAGAAGATTAATTGTTTTCAGTTTGATTTATTCAGGAAAAATTCAAACTAGTAATTTGTAACAAGACATGGTTACTTTTAGAAAATAAAAACCTTCCTATTCACATTTTTTAAAGGGTCACAAAAGATAACAGAGAGATCCAAGGACCAGTGTTTCATAGTGGAAGAAAATGGTAATGGTCTTGTTAATTTTATTTTGAATATTCATAATTTTTAGATACTGATTCCTTAACCTAGGTTTAAACAATGAAGAGTATCAAGTAGTCATCGGAAATGACACAACTCATTATCTTATTGATGACTTGGAACCTGCCAGCAATTATACTTTCTACATTGTGGCTTATATGCCAATGGGAGCCAGCCAGATGTCCGACCACGTGACACAGAACACTTTAGAGGATGGTAAGAAAACGTGACTCTACGTCATCTCAGCATGAACAGTAGTAATATGCTTTATCGCTTTCAATGAATATGTGTTCTAACTCAGAGAAAATATCCTGGTTTTGGTTTAAAAACAAAAACAAATGTGATAACCAGCAGGCTAATTTACCATTTCAAATCTTACTCTCAGTTTTTGGCAGTAACATGATGAAGAGCACTTTCATTTATAATTCGTAATACAAATTTTAATAACAAAATTGTCCTTGTATTTCTTCAAGTTCCTGGTTTAAATTGTAAATGCGTTGCAGGGTTTTTGGTTTGTTTTCTTTTCTTTACTGAGGAGAACAAAATGTGAGATTCTCTAGGTGGGAATAAATGTAATGACAGTTACATATTGAGTGTATGTAATGACTGGAGGTTAGAGGCATTGGACTTCTGAAACTGGGAGTTTAAGAAGTTTAGTACTTGTCAGTTAAAAAAATTCTTATAGAATCAGATAGCAGTTAGTTTATTTTTAGATACATTGTACTTATTCTGCATAAGCAGGAAAGTATTGCCTGTTCAGTTTGTTACCTGGGGTTGGAAATTGAGCTGCTGTCGTTTTGAGGGCAGGCCTCCATATACTCTTATAACGGTGGGAAATTCTAGCCATTAAAATAGTCCTGGAGAACTGATTCTTCTCCTCTGACTCTTCATCTCTCTCTTCAGGGCCTCTCCATGGCCCATTTTTGTACTCTGCAGTGTGAAAGGGGGATTGTTTAACATATACTTAATTATACTATTCTTCCTTTACAAATGTTTTTGCATCCTCAAGAAATGGTCCACCTTTAGTTTTCAAAACATTTTTATATAAATGATTCTCAAGTCTTTTTCTTTGTCCATTTGGTCCCAAATCTATTATATCTCTATACTACTACTTGTGTAAATGTTTATAAATTCAGACTTTTAGTAAATGCAAAAATTGTCATTGATCTGGATGCTGAATTCCACATTTCAGTTTTCGTTTAAGAGTCTGTTCCATTTTAGAGTGAACCATGACCTCTCTGGTTACCTAATTACATTTAACAACCTCTGACATGCATATCTAAGGTGAAACACAGGCTGGTGTTTGTTGTAGTTGTTTTGGGTTTATTTGGTATATGAGGTGTATTCCCCCATACCCTTCAAGAAAATGTGTCTTACCATAGCAAGCTACTGGTTAAAGCTTGCCAATTCCAGTTAAGTTGTGATCTCAAAGTTTTTCTCCTTTTAAACCTTTCCTTATTCTGCAACTTTTTTGTTTAATTAAGTTTCATTTTGTTTTCTGGATAACATAGAGACTTCTGACACTGCTTTTCAATTTTCTGCATCAGTATTCCCCGATTTCCTCAGCCTGTACTTCTCAGACTGAGATGTGTGGGTCTCCTAGTGTGCACCTCAGATACAACTAACACTTTTGGAGTGTTTACCACTGCCTGTTCTAAAAACGTTCCCTCCATTATCTCCTTTAATCCCTACATAACCCTATGATAGAAGAACCATTGTTATATAAGAGATAGTAGTGTGTAGGGGGTAAGAAAATAGGCTCTAGATCTACTTCTTCACTTAACAAGCTGTGTGACCTTGGGTAAGTGATTTGACCTCTTTGTACCTCAGTTTCCTCAGCTATAAGGTAGAAATGATAATGGCACTTTCTTCACTGGGTTTTTGTGAGAATTCATGAGTTCATACACATAAAGAACTCAGAAATGCTTGATTGGTTTTCCCTTTCCTACCTATTATTTCATTCATTCAACAAATATTTATTGAGTACCTGCTATGTGTTATTCAGTATTTAGTAGTGAATGAAAGAGACAAAAAATTGTCCCATACCTTGTGGAGCTTACTTTCTATTGTGGGAGAAGGGACAGAGGAACAATAAATAAGATAAACAGTCAATGATATGCTCTGTTAGATAGTAATAAGTGTTGAGGAGAGGGGGAAAAAAGCAGGGAAAGGGGTAAGGCTTTAGACAGAGATACCTCATGTAATAGGTGACATTTGAAGACCTGAAGGGAATGAAAATGAGGGAGCTGGCTAGGCAGATGGCTGGGGGACGTGAATTCTAGGAAAGGACATACATGGAAATTGCTAAGGGCCTGAAGCACAAGCATGGTTGGACTGGAGGGAACAAGCAGAAAGCAGCAGGAGATGAGGCACAGAATGAATGAGGAGCCAACCATATAAGCAGGTAGGGCTTTGTATGAATCCATCATGAGGACTCTGGCTTTTACTGTGAGTGAAATGGGAGCTATTTTGAGCAGAAGAGTGACAAGATCCGACTTGCAATTTAACAGCAAATGTGTTGGAGACTAGATGGTGAAGAAGAGGGCAGAGGCAGGGAAATCTGTCAGGAGGCTATTGCAACAAAACAGGCTAAGGGTGATGGTGCAGGGACCAAGGGGGTGGCCGTGTGAGTAGTAGAGTCATAGGATTGAATGTGGAGAGTGTATGGGGGAGTCAGGGGTGACACCAAGGTGTTTGTCTTGAGCAGTTGGACAAATAATTGCCATTCCTTGAGGTAGGAAAGCCTGTAGAAGAAGCTATTCTTTTCATCCCCATGTTGTATATGAAGAAACCTAGACACAGAGAAATTAATTTGGCCAAGATCACACACAGTAGTAATTGATATAACAGGAATTCAGTTACACAGAGACTAACTCCAGAACCCATCTTAGCTCTTAATACTAGACTGCCTTCCAGTATACTTGGCTCATTTTCCTGGACTGCCTGTTGTATTCGAATTATTTACAGGGGAAACATTGTTTTCATATTAAGCACCATATATTATAATTAGGAATACAAAATTCACACTAATTTTTAAGATACAACTCTTATTAAACACTTCAGATTATTTGTCAGGTTATAACCCTGGTGTCCTAAGCTTCTCCATTCTTGTGTAATTCTCTCTTCCTTGTTTTAAGGCATTTTGGTAGGGTTACTGAGAAGTATTCTCATATTAAGTAAGCTCATATTAATCCCAAACAACATCAGAATGGTCACAACAACAACAGTGAAAACCTTGCTTTCTTTGGTTCTCTATATCAGATCCTCCCTCATTATTTTTTCCTTCTTTTTTCTGGTTTGTACTCTGCTTGACTGGAAACCTCAGCTAGGGCTGAAAGTATCTCTCTCTCCTTTATTATGTGATGTGTTGCTGTTAAGATACTTCAATTAAAAACTGGTGTGCTGGTTGACAATTTTGATTCTAAATATTTATAAGCAACCTGTTTTCTTGTATGACTAGTTCCCCTGAGACCTCCTGAAATTAGTTTGACAAGTCGAAGTCCCACCGATATTCTCGTCTCCTGGCTACCAATCCCAGCCAAGTATCGGCGGGGCCAGGTGGTCCTCTACCGCCTGTCCTTCCGCCTGAGTACTGACAACTCCATCCAAGTTCTGGAGCTCCCAGGGACCACTCATGAGCACCTGTTAGAGGGCCTGAAACCTGATAGTGTCTACCTGGTGCGGATTACTGCTGCCACCAGAGTGGGGCTGGGAGAGTCTTCAGTATGGACCTCACACAGGACACCCAAATCTACAAGTGTGAAAGGTAAATGTTGACTACTGAGGAAGAATAACACAGTATTTTTCTTTTTTTTTTCTTATCTAACTTATGTTTATATTTTAAAATTTTGTCTTATGAATTAAAGTATTCCATCGATCATGGGCTTAATTGAAAAAAATTTTAAACTTTTTATTAGTTGCTTTTTGCATGGAGCTCATTAGTGTGTAAAACTTTTGGTTACTCTTTGTTTACTTAGCAGATCCTTCAAAGACAGATGGGTCCAAATCAAATTGAATTACCAGAAGTTATATATTAATAGAGACCTAATTAATATCATTGCCATATTTTTTTTTTTAAATCATCAGTTTCATAGAAAAACTGTAATACTAGGAAGTTCCAGACCCGCCTCCTCTTTTACTAATGTGGAATGTAACATGACTGGGCTTTTTCTTGTTAATTGATTAATAATAATGCCTGTTCTATCACAGGGGAATATTGGATGGTCAAAATTAGGAACACATATTGCTTCTTTGAAAAAACTTAAAAAGCACATGTAATTTTGTTCTTATTTATATATACCTTAGTTTTTTAGGTAGTATTTTATATTTTTAATTCTGTCTCAAAATTTAATATCATTGTGGAATTTTTAATATTAAGGTAAAGTAAAATTGTTGGAATTGAATTTTTATGCAACTGTTGGTTTAAAACAGAGAGAGCTATATACTATCCTGTGTTTTCATGTGCATTACGAGTTTCTTATACATCTGGTGAATTTTTCTAGCCCCTAAGTCTCCAGAGTTACATTTGGAGCCTCTGAATTGTACCACCATTTCTGTAAAGTGGCAACAGGATGCTGAGGACACAGCAACCATTCAGGGCTACAAGCTGTACTACAAAGAAGAAGGGCAGCAGGAGAATGGACCCATTTTCTTAGCTACCAGTGACCTTCTCTATACTCTCAGTGGTTTAGGTGAGTGAACCTGTACTGTGTTTTTCCTTTTTTCCTTCCTCCCTGACCAATTGGGAAAAAAGTTACAGGATATAAGGCAGAAGTAATGACTTAATGGTAAAAAGAAAAGAATTGACCCTGCTACATCATTGTGCATATTCTACTGCTTAAGTCAGTGAATGGTCCTTGACTCACCATAGTGAGTGAATCGGTACAATGTCAGATAACCAGGTAATCTTTCTATCTTCTCCCCACCTTTGGGCATCGATTTTCTTTCTAAAGTTCACTTCTGGTGGAGTGAGAGCCTGATCAAGTCTTGTGACTGTGTCCTGGATGTAGAATAGAAATGTAAAATTAGGAATATCACCAAATGATCAGATAATACACAATAATTTAAGTTTAACTTATAAATTGCCTGAGAGTGCCAAGTAAGTGTATTATTTTGCATGTGTAAAAGGTATGTAAATTATGTACAAAATAATGCTCTTACATATGACCCATGTAACTGTAAATATTTACTTTATGTAGTTCTAACCCAGAAACACTAAAGAAAAAGCACTTAATTTTGTGTTTGGGTTTATCAGAATTCTGAAAGACACGTTTATTCCCTATTCATCCTCTCTTTGCACAGTGAAAGGATTTCATGATGAAAACATGTTTAGTAGACAGTAAAGACACTTATAACTACAGTAAATGCGTGAGTATAAACATACTCAAGGTGTAGAATGCACACTTAGCTATTTGTTGCTTGTGAGTAGATTTTTACCCTTAAGCACAAAGCAGCGTCAACTAAATTCCTACTGGGTTGTTATCACACCTTCTGCACATAATGGAAATTTACAAGCACTCTGGCTTTCCCTGTAACAGACTGCCCTTTGGAGTGCAGGAAGGGAAGAGGCACGGTGGTCTCACAGGGGACTGCTTCATTTTTTTTCCCTGGCCTCACGGCACAAGCTGTGAGAACAGCATTAGACCCAAATCCCTGTGCAGTAAGAAGCAGTGGTGGGAATCTGTTTTCAGACCCAGGGACGCAGAACCCCATCTTCCAGTTCTTTGCCGTAATTTTTCAGGTGCCGTTTTGCTTGTAATCTTGTTGTGTTTGATTTTAATTGAATCTGCATTAAGTTAAGTTTCACAGTTGATCCCTGTCACACAGCTTTATAAAGGACGAGGAGAAGTTACATATGTTCCAGGGTGACCTTCCTTAAGCCATTGATACTCAGATGACGTTAGCCCAACCTACTGTCAGCCATTCAGCAGCATTTATTTCTAGCCATGCCTTCTCAGGGTGCCCTCCCTTTCCACATGCATGTCATTTAATCAAGAAAATTTTAGTCAGTATCAAGTAAGAAACAGGATTTGAGACAATTTTTGATGAAAAATCATACATCAAACTCAGTACCTCCAATTTCTTCACTGATAAGGAAGTATACATACATTGAAGATAACAAAACAGTAGATTGTTAGACAAGTCTTATTGAACATATAGGTAGCTTATTCTAAACAGGTGAATAATTTATTAGAAAAAAACAAAAGACTCCTGTGCTTGTGAAAAGTTTAGAGAAACATTTTATTGAAACTTAGCCAATTAAAAACAATTCTTTAAAATGTAAAATTTTTCTACAGATGGCATATATATATGAAGACGATCCATTGATTTTTGTTGAAATTTTTTGTAATCTCTGAATAATAGCTTTCCATCCTATATACCTTTATTTCTTCCTATGTTTTAAAAATAAATCGCATATATTCACTGCCTGTGTTTTTACGTCATAAAATCCTTTGCATGTGCCATTTGCAAAGGATTTAAAATCATTTCATAGTGCATAAAAGTAGGAAATGATTTTGTTTTAGTCAGTATACCCCGTCTATTAAAATAGCCGCGTGTCTCCTGACCGGAGTCAGACTGAGTGGCTGGAGTAATTGCAGTGCAGGGTTGCAGAGTACTCTCTCACAGCCGTAGGGCTTTCTTGTTAGACGGCCCGTTCCATACCCCTGGAGTTGCCGTGCCCAGGGCTGGATCGGCTGACTGGCAGGGATGCAGTTGTGTGGATTCAGGCACTGTGCAGCTGTTGACTAGATCACCTTTAAGATGCCTTCTAATCTTGAGAGCCCTAGGGTCTCATCTTCCTTTTCTAGAAAGTCACTCTTGGGGCCTAGCCAAGCTTACAGCAGGCGAATGGGTTTAACCCACTAAGCAGGCAAGTGTTAACAGCCCTCACTCCTCTCCGTCTTACTTTTGGCTGTTGGGAGAGCAGTATGTTCTATTAACTGGACAACTGACCATCTGTGACCATTTTTAGCGAGAGCATCTGGCGGTAGCTGCCTGTTTAACAGAGTGTGATGTGTCTAGAGGGCAGTAGGTTAAGGGAACCCTATCTGTGTCTTACATGGTGAATACTTGCTTTTACTGAGCTTTTGCACATTACAGAGACTCTAACCGGAACTAGATTTACTAAGTGGGCTTGGAAATGAAATTTAAATGCTTTTGTTTGCTGATTCAGTGTCAATTTGAGTAGGAAGCTGATGTCTCAAAATTTCATTTTCATACTAATCCCCTTTCTGATGCCCTTTTTGTTTCCACTTCAGGTAATGAAGTTTTCAATGAAAAAGTATGTTATTGGGACACAGTCTCTTTAGTCATACCTACAGTTCTTTGTTTCTGAAAGAAAGAAATAGGTGAATGAGCTCATACATTTCAATTTATTTAACAAGCATTTTAAATTCTTTTTTAAGTAAGGCATTATAGCACTGGATTAAAAAAAAGTAACAGATGTGACCACTGCTAAAAACAAGGATTAAACCAAAAGATTAAGTTGAATCACTTGTCCAGTTTTCTCCCAAATTTCTGATTAACTAAATTTAATTGTACTTAGTAATGAAAGTTATTTTAGAACATTTTACTGTAAACCCTCAAAGCTCTATTCCCTGAGATGTAGAATGTTTTGTTTTTTAAAGTGGCTAAAAAAGGTTCTTGTGTCTTTATTGGTATAATATAAATATTGGCAGAGCAGTGGAAGTATTTTTGACGTTGCTCATTTGTTTTAGTTTAATGATTTTAATATATACAGTTTGATTTTATTGGAAGTGGTTTACTTTGGGGGAGTTGGATAAAAAGCACTAGGCTTGTGATTTAATGTTTATGTGATTTGTTCTAAACTGTGGTCTGCGGTTTTCTTCAAGATTTTGCATCTTCGTAGTAATGATTTTCACTTAGTTTTTTTTCCTTGGCACTTTCAGTGTTTAGTTCAGTTTTAAATAGAATTTTTAAATGTTTGTTTCATTCATCACACAATAAACTGAAGCAAAATTAATAGCACACTTGTGTTCCCTGATAATAGACTGATTGAAATCATTTGTTCCTCCTTTTTCGGTCTGTTTATTTCAGAAATTGGCTGCAAATTCTGAAGTTAGAGTTTCTAATTGCAAGAGGACTGTTTTCATAAGCTGATTGTCAGAAACTGTTCTTAATTGTTTTGTCTGTGTAGAATAGAGTGAAAAGGGGGGATTATTTAGATAGTGCTGTTGTTTAGCATTTAGGACACTGATGTTAGATAATCTTTAGCTTCTTTTTTGTCAATGAATTTGTGCTATTAAATTTCACAGCGAGCATGATTAATGAGCATTCTGTTTAGCACCAATTGTGAAGATCCAAAATATTTAAAATCACACCTTCAAAACTCAGATATTTTTTTGAGAAATCTAAAGTTATAACTCCCAGTTTCTGCTGGGAGTAGCAGTCTGAAGAAACAGTCCCTGGTTAATGATGTAATTTTTGAAGAAACAGTCCCTGGTTAATGATGTAATTTTAGAGTCCCTTAGCCAGTTTGTATAGAAGCATGGTAAAATTAAGTCAGATTTCTGGGTGTTATCTTTCACTGTAGTAGAATAGGATTTGGTTGTGTGGCTACATATCTCAAGAAAGAAAACAGAGAACTAGCACTGGTGAGCCAAATTGATATAGCTGGAGGCAGTTGTAAGCTTTCCTTTAGTCGAGGCAGAACAAGATTTTGTGGCATAAAGGAGACCACTTCGAGACCACTTTGAGCAGAGAGGGATCATTGTGAACCTTACTATAATAGCGATTTTGTCTCGAAGAGAATTAGAATCACTCAGTTTACGAAATATGGAAGTCACGTTTTAAAGCAAGCCAAAGTCTTTTCAGAGACTGTCTTCCCTCACCCCTCTCACACAAGGAAGCCTTAGATAACACTCAGAAAATCTTTGGAAACATGCTACAGGTGAAAATCCTTATAATGTGGTTGGTCTGCAAATTTCACATAAGATGGAGTAAAAAATACACTATATTTTATAACAAAATCTTCCTAATTGTGAATAATTTCAAGTGTATAGTTCCATACTGACTTAGCCTATAAATTCATTTCAGATAATCTGGTGCTTTATGTCTTAAATGTCATTATAGATGCCAGGAGTCTTCCATGCTGAAGTAATGTATAGTCGACAACATAAATGTCATTAAGCATTCTGTCCAGATTAGCTTTGACTTCATAAAGCAGCACTGGTTTCTGTGAGATCACTTTGCATTTATTTAACAGACCATTTTTAGGCTTGGTGTAAAAATGCCATTAACATTATTGCTGTCATTTACCACAGGAAAGATCTTTGGGGACATAACCTCACATTTTTTGCCTCTCTTCAGTTCTTCCTGTGCTTTACCACAGTTAATTTTTACTTTTAGTAGAAATAGTTGCTCTGAGCAGTATCTGATTGCATTCTTTCATTCTTTTCAAATAATTACAAAATAAGTTCATTTAACTGAAGTCAGTAGACTTCTTAAAGAAATGATTTTGGAAACCACCTACTATGTAGGCCATAAAATCGACTGTGAGTACAAATTATTATAACATAACAAAGGGAACATTTAAAAAGTACTGTATTTCATTTCCTTCACTGTTAAATATCTTTTAAGTTATTATGTTGTGTTTAATCTTTTATCAAGACAAAACCTGCTGAAACTTAAACACAGACTTTAGGGAATACTGAACTATTTATTCCTAATTTATCAAGAGAGTAAAAATTTTTGAAAATTCCCTTCTCTGCAGTATCCAACAATGCCAAATATGATTGATATTCAAATCACATTTTAGAACCTTAATACTTAAAATTAAAAAAAAAATACTTAAAAAACCAATACCTCAAAAGAAATGGAGCATCCACTTCTAAAAAATCCCATTACTAAAAATGTACTGCTACATTAAGACAATAAAAAAGATTTTCATTTGCCAATTTGCAACTACCTCTAGTTAAAGACAGAATGTTTACAGGTTGATGAAACTGTAAGAACTATACAAAAGTTAGTTAATCATCTGTTTATCTTTCCTTAAATTCTTTTTCTAGGATGAAAGGTAATCTTCCATTTTAAAATATTTTTGATGCTCTCTGGACAAAATTAGAGACCTATCTCTTCTCTCTGGAAAAAATCTTGCTCAGCTTTTAAGTCTTAACTCTTCTGGGAATCCTCTTGTGACCCCAAATGGTGTCAGTCATTCCCATGGTGCGTCATCTACAATGCTTTATTATGGGAGGCACGTGGCACTGACAGTTAAAAGAAAAACATCAGTTGACTAAGCTTCATGTCTACTGCCTAGGTTTAACTTACAAGCTGCACAGCTTATTAACAAATTAAATCCTCGTTGTTTGCCTAATCTTTTAAATAGGGATAATAATAATAATAGCTGTTTTAGAATGTTAGGACGATTTAATGACATAATACACATAAGGGTTAACATTGCATTGTAAATTGCATTGTAAGTCCTCAACAAATGTTAGCTGTTGTAGTTGTTTTTACAATAACATAGTTCTCTTCCCAGGGTAGAGTCTGAAAATCTGTATTTAAAAAAATTTTTTCCCCATATAACTTATCATGATCACTAGATATGGAAACCACTACTTCTTGAGCTTTAATATGTGTTTGAATTTACCCAGGGACCTTGTTAAAATTTAGTAGGTCTGGGTGAAGCCTGAAATTTTTGCATTTCTGCTCACTTTGAGAAACAAGGGTCTAGACCAGGGCCAGGCAAATTTTTTCTGTAATGAGCCAGAGAGTAAATATTTTAGGCTTTGTGGGCTTTATGAACTGAATGTTTATGTTCCCACTAAATTCATATGGTGAAGCCCTAACCCCTAATGTGACTGTATTTGAAGATAGAGCCTTTGAGAGAGTGACAAATGTTAAATGAGGTCATAAGGGTGGGACCCTAATCCGATAGGGCTGGTGCCCTTAGAAGAAGAGGAAGAAATACCAGAGCTCTCCCTCCACCATATGATGCAATGAGAAGGTGACTGTCTACAAGCCAGGAAGAGAGCTCTTACCAGAAACGGACTCCTGTCAGACTTTGATCTTGGACTTCCCAGTCTCCAGAACTGTGAGAAGTTAATTTCTGTTGTTTAAGCCATCCAGTCTATGGTGTTTTGTCATGGCAGCCTAAGCAGACTAATACAGTGGGCCATATGGTCTCTTCCACCACCACTGTAGCACAGAGCAGCATAGAAAATTCATAAATGCATGGGTGTTGGTTGTGTTCCAGTAAAAAGCCTTACTGTATTTATGGAGACTAAAATTTGAGTTTCATATAATTTGGACGTGTCACAAAATATTGCTTAAAATTTTTTCTGACCACTCAAAAATATAAAAAAACATTTTTAGTTGGCAGGTAACCCAAAGACAGTAGACCATATTACCATGGTTTGCCAATTCCAGATGTAGACTTTATAGTCCTTGCTCTTTAAAGTGTGGTCCCAGGCTCAGCAGCATAATCTAGAATTTTACTTAAATGCTGAAATTCAGGCTCCCCCTGTCCCTTCCCCAGACCTACTGAATCAGAGTCTCCATTTTAATATAATTACTAGGTGACTAGTACGCACATAAAAGTGGAAACACTGGTCTAGATGACCTAGTAATATTCTTCCTAAATAGCCAATGTTAATTCTTTATAACTTAATAACTCTTAGCTCTAGTTTGTTATTCTTGTTGGAAATCTTTCAGAAATTTGTTATTGTGCCTTCTAGGTTCCCATATTTCTGACTCTCTTAATTGTCAGGCCAATTATAATTTTTAATTATTGTTACTACTAAACCTTTCTTTAGTCCATGTTTACTGCACTTCTTACTGCTTATCTTGTTTCTAGTCACACTTCCCCATACTTCTCAGCTTACGCATGGAGAAAAACATGGCCTTTCATGAGTATCATCATTCAGTCAGTACATTTCTTCCCAAACATCCAAGGAGTGGATGAATCACAGGCTTTCAGGTATAATCTTCTCGTTTGGGCCCTTCATTTCTATATTCTGTTTGCCACTGATACTCATTTACCAAACTCACTATGTGGTAGTCCCTACATTAGAACACAGCCATATTTAATGTAAGCATGATCATAGCATTTGGGGAACTTAGGAGGAAGAATGATAATTAAATAAGCAATTAAAATAAGGTGTGATGAACTCCTTGATAGTAGATGTCAGATTGCTGTTACGACACTTGGCAGGAGCCTCTGACCTATTTTAGGGCTAAAATGGGGATGGCTTTCAAGAAGAAATAACATTTATGTTGAGATCTAAAGGAAGATTAGCATTAGCCAGGCAAAGGGGCAGGGGCAGGGGCAGATACAGGTTATGTGGAGCCTGATAAAATAAAATAATATATAATAAAATAAGTTGAAATAATATAAAAATACACTGTAGTACAGTGTCTTTAATAGACCCCATGCAGGTCAAGGGCTCTGAAAGTTAAGCTTCATAGCTTCAGGGTAAATCTGCCTCTACAAAGAGGGAATGGCAGAACCCAGGAAATACTCAGGGAATGCTGAAATTTATGTGGGGTGGCCAGGCGGTGAGGGAGACCATGTTCTGGAGGAACTAAGTGCTACTATGACCAGAGTGAAATTGGAGAGGCCTGCAAGAGGCCAGCACCTGGTAAAGCACGTGAGGGAATTTGGGCTTTATCCTACGGGCAGTGTGAAGCCATTAAATGATTTTAAGCAAGCGAGTGGCCTGACTAGATTTATGTTTAGAAACACCTTTCTGTTGCAGTGTGTAGAACATAATATAGAGAAATGAGACACAAAAGCAGCTCAGAACTGCTTCCTCCCTGAAAGAGGTTTTGTGAACTTTCTTTTTACTTTCTGGTTCAGACATGTTATAAAAGTCTATACTCCAAGTTTGCTGTAGTCCCTACTGTACATGGCAGTTTCCATGTACACAAATGGTAAATTAAAATTCCTTTAGAAAACAGCTTATTCTGTTGTTTTAAATCGCTATATACTCAACTTTTGGGGATTATAATCATTGTATAATATAATATCCACCAGATCAGCAAATTTGGAAATTTCACTGTGCAGACCCTCTTCAAAAATCATTTACAGAGTGTTAGGTAATATTGATCCCATATCTGGAAAAAAAAAAAAACCCTACCATTTTAACATATAAGGGAAAGGTATTTGGACCTTTGGCTTATGCCTCCCTTTGAGCCAGTTCTATAACTGTGTTAGTTAAAGTGTTTTAATTTATCCTTCATTTTGGTTGAGTAAACTCTCAGGAGGCATCCAGTCATATGTCTAATAACATATTCTATCCCCTGAGAAAACCTAATTACTCTTAATTTGGTCATCTCATTTTAGGTAACTGTGATAGTGCCAAATTAATTAAATTTTATGTTTTTAAATGATCAAAGAAATAAACATAGCCATGGATTCCATAAACCCATAACGCGAACTGTTCTTTGAATCGACAGCATGAAGCCAGGAGCGTTTAGTAGTCCCTCGAAAGGAGAATATTTTTCAACCCACTCAGCTGCTATCATTGAGCTTCACGATGGGCTCTGAGAGCTACAGCACTGTTTGTAAAGCCCTCATTAGCACTGTGTGAGTACAGTGAGTACAGTGTTTTATGGAACTCAGTAGGCCTCAGATAAAGAGACTCCTATGCTTTCCTGGGGCTGGTCTCTTGGGCCCTACTAGAAGGCTTATAACACAGAAGCTCTTTGGCCTTGCAGATCAGTTGCACTCCATTTAGAAATTACTGATAATGGGCTGCAGTTACCGTTAAATTAGTGTAAATTAATTACCAGCAAATTAATTGCAAAATTGAAACCATCCCCACAACATGCAGTTTTGACTTCTGTGATTTCTTCTCCTAACTCCTCATGAAGACATTGCCTAGAAGATAGTGCCAATTAGAAATGCAGAATTTCTAATTTTAGGGTTGATACAATACACATTTTTCTCAGAAGTTCCTATGTATGTGTTCGCCATTATTTTTAAAATTTAAAAATTAGCGTATATTGATTGAATGCACATACTCACCAGGCCCTGGATTGGGCACAAGGAACCTGAATGTAAAATGGCATGCTTGCCTCCAAAGTGTTTAAGTTCAGCCTGGAGGACCTATCAGTGTTCATAGGAAAATGTGCTGATAGACAAAATTGAGGTGTAGTCAGACTACTCTGAAAGCACAGAGGATAAATGACTAATTTTACTGTATGCTAAAAAATTGCCCAGTAGAGAAATGGAGGAAAATCATTCCAATCATAGGAGCTTAAAATGTACAGAAACAAAAAGATTAAAAGAGGTAACCTCATTGGTTTGCTATGGCTAAAACATGGGTTGCTATGGGTAGGAGTTACGGAAGCTAAAACCATAGAGTTAACTAGGTCCCATGTTTTAAGGACCCTGTGTACCTTGATAAGTCAGTTAGTCTTTGTCTTATCTTGTTAGTAGTGCAGAGCCATCAAGTTTTTAAGTGAGAAAATGACATGGCTTGTTCAGACAGATAACTGGTAACCATATTGTAGAGGATAGGTTTAGAGAATGCAGTGAGCGTGAGCCAGGGAGGGAGGGGGCTACTGAAGACAGGAAATCAATAAACTGGTTGTTGAAATAATCTAAAATAATAAGTATAAGCTAAGACAGTAGTTCATTGGAGAGAAGGCAGGTGTGAAGTTTTTCACGCTTAGAACTTGACCGATTACATGTGGGCCTAATGGGAGACCTTCATATACAGGGATTACACCTAAGGGGTCTATGAAAAGATGCTCAACATCATTAGCCATTACCAAAATGCAAATTAAAAATTTTTAACTACAATAAGATACCACTACATACGTATTGGAATGACTAAAATTTTTTTAAATGTCAAAACTGCCAATAACAAGTGCTGACATGGATACAGAACACCTGGAACTCTTATGCATTATTGTAGGAATGCAAAATGGTACAGCCACTCTAGAAGACGGTTCAGTGCTGTCTTATGAAGTTAAACATGCCTGTGCCATGTGACCCAGCAATCTCATCCTACGTGTTTACTGTAGAAAAATGAGAACTGATGTTCACACAAAAACCTGTACATAAAATGTATAGCTCAATTCACAGTCCCCCCAGACAGGAAACCACAGTTGTCCTTCAGTGGGTGAGTGGATAAACAAACTGTGATATACCCATACCATTGAATTACTCCTCAGCAATAAAAAGCAATGAACTATATGGCTACTTGCGATAGTTTGTTGATGAATATTGGCATTATGCTGAGTGAAAGAGGCTGGTCTCAATTTTTTTTTAATATTTATTTATTTGGCTGCGCCAGGTCTCAGTTACTGCATGTGAGATCTTCGATCTTCATGGTGGTATGTGGGATCTTTAGTTGAGACATGTGGGATCTTTTAGTTGTGTCATTTGAACTCTTAGTTGAGGCATGTAGGATCTAGTTCCCTGACCAGGGATCACACCCAGGTCCCCTGCATTGGGAGCGTGGAGTCTTACCCACTGGACCACCAGGGAAGTCCCCATTTATGTGACATTCTTGAGAAGTCAAAACTATAGGGATGGAGAACAGATGAGTGATTGCCATGGATTGGGGTGGGAGTAGGATTTAACTACAGAGGGGCTGCACCAGCAGTTTCTTGATATGATGGAATTGTTCTGTTTCCTGATTGTGGTGGTGGTTACACAAATCTGTGCATGTGTTAAATAGAACCATACACCCCCAAAATGTCAGTTTTAAAATTTAAAATGGAAGACTGAGGGTTTTGAGATAAGATGGCCAGGCTTTGAATTCTAGCTCTCCACACACTTGATCTTGGTCAAGTTACTGCACCTCCAGGAACCTCAATTTGCACAATGTCCAGGATGTTGAGGATTAAGTGTGCTAGTACATGTAGAACCCTCAACAAGGTGCACTGGTACATAGTAAGTGCTCAGTAACTGTTAGCTGTTTGTAAATATGATTAGGTGAGGAAGAAGTTGGACCAGTTCTCGAGAGCTCTGGGTGGACAATACTTTAATTGGAGTAGAGCTTTAGGAGTTAAGACCAGGTTTGGAAAAGTGGGAGATATTAAGTTCAGTTTTGACCATGTTGAGTTGGAAAGGTTGGTGTTCTGGTGGAGATGTCTCTAGCAGCTTAGTATATGGTTTCAATTTCAGAAGCTCTGAAATGGTGAATCATTGGTGTGCAGTTTGGAGTTAAGCCTACACACTGATGCTGTCCTGCTGCAAGGGACCCAGCATCTTTCTGTCTAAGCTGCAAAGATTTGAGCAGAAGAAACCATTGTCAGCATAATTGTAAAATGAAAGACATTAGGTCATTTTCAGGAAAGTGGGGCACATCCAACAAATCTCATTGAAATTTCTCTTACTATGTGAAATTTTGAACATTCTCATTTTCTGAGTTGTCACTTTCAGTGCTATCTTTTTTTTTTTTAATCATCTTCATAGACCTTAGGAAACTGAAATTCTTTTCCATATAGATGAGGTCATATTTATATTCTTAATTTGGTGCAATTCTAAACATTTATCAGTTTCTTTTACTTGCCGCAAAAGATAGAGGAATTTTGATTAAGAAAGAAGCAAAAGGGATTAGACAAACCATTGCTGCTATATTATGGGAGAAATATAGTTGGCAAATTCCAGATTGTATCTCGTAGCAGATCACAGAAGATATTTTGCCCTCTTCAGTATATGAAAGCCTTTCTGTAGCTTTTTTTTTGTAACTCAGTTGAATGTAATAGCAGTACTGTTAAAATTTGCATTTCTGCCTCTTAAATTCAGAGGATTGCAAAAAGCATTAAAATGACAGTGTCTCCTGAAAGAATAAATGCCTTTTATTCTTGTGCTGTATCGGAATTGTTATCAGTGGCACCCTATGGGATGTTACACTCAACAGTTTTACTTCCCACTTTAAAAAGATTGTTTTGGTGAGAGAGAAGAAAGGCAACAATAAATGCCTATGTTTTCTTAAATATGTTTCTCCATCTTTAAAAAGATATTAAGGTTCAACTTTCCATATCATAGCCAAAAACATAATTGGGAAAAGAATTTTGATAGTTTTTCCTGGACTTCTATATTCTTAGTCTTGAATAGTCATTACCTTTCAAAATGCTCTAAAACGTGAAAAGCTCTGAAAAACATTTGTCTTGTTAGTAAATGAGGTATAATTTGTGAACAAAAAAAACCTACTCTTTTTTTTTTTTTTAAAGGATAAAGCAAAGTTGTTTTTTTTTTTCAAGAATGAAATTGATGTATTTGCCTAAATGGTCATCACTTTTGTGGGTTTGAAGTTGTTTTACTGCTTTAGCAGCTGTGTGGCAAGTTTTCTAGGAGACAATGGTGGTGGGGAGGGAAACTGGTTGCATCTGGTTTCCCTTTGTAAAATGCCTGAAAAGTTGATATTTAGTAGTTTTCTTGAGAAAGCAGTTCATCTATAGAAGAGGAATCTTTTAGTACCTAAATTAGCTTGCTGTGTTTCATATGCATATGTTTTGTTTTCTTTAAAAAAAAGGAGAAAGAAAGAAAGAAAAGAATAAAGAAAATCATCTACTCTAAAACTACATAGCACAGATAACCCTTTGACCTTTGGTGCTGGGGTAAAGATTTACAGTACTTGTGGAGCCTCACTTCTCATGCCTGACTGAAAAGAACCCTAAATAAAGTAAGGCCCCTGTGGAGATGGGGAAAATAAGCAGGATAAGGAAGTTCCATTATTTCAAGTGGCAGTGTTTTTTTTACCAGTCTATAAAGTGAAATACCAATTGTGATGTGTTTCCACTTTTGAGTCTGAGGTCACTTAAGTTTGGGGTCTGATGTTAGAGTAGTTAAGAGTTGGGGATGCCAGAGGCAAAGTGTCCTTCACTGCTGCCTTCACTCTCAGCAAATATCCCTTCCTGCTGGCTCCCTCAAAGTAAATTTCCACTTGAAATATCTTTTCTTTAGGGAAAGCAAAACAACAGAAAACTTACAAAAAAAAACCAGAAACAGGCGCTATTGAAATATGAGTGAGAATGGGAATTGCCAATTGTTTCTCTCTTTGTGTGTTAAGTAGTCAAATTTTTCTTCAGATATCAAATATAAAAAGTATATGAGAACAAAATTAGTCCCGCTGTTTGTCTCCAGGAAAAGTATTTTTTAAAATTTATTTCATTCAAGTATAGTTGACACACAATGTTGTGTTCATTTCTGCTGTACAGCAAAGTGATTCAGTTATACATATGTGTACATTCTTTTTCATATTCTTTTCCATTATGATTTATCATAGGATATTGAATATAGTTCCCTGTGCTATAGAGTAGGACCTTGTTGTTTATCCATCCTGTATATAATAGTTTGCATCTGCTAATCCCAAACTCCCAATCCATCCCTACCCCACAGAAGAAGAATTTTTAACTTCATTGCAAATGACACCAAATTAAGATCTTTGAAGAAACTTTAATAATTTACTATCTAATGATGTTCATATCTATTTAATAATTATTTAACTAATACTTTTATCCTGAATCTTTAACCTTATGTATCTAGCTCCTAAAATATCCCAGTAGTCTCTATAGCACTTTGTATTTACATTTTGAAGTTTATTTATTCAATTTATCTTCTGTTATATTTTCTGCTTCCTTTCTACATGTGCTAATAAAACCTCATTAAAATGGTAACAAATAAAAGCCATGTTTCTTTGGTATTAGGAAGACGCTCATAGTTATTGATCAGCTCTTGATTGTTTTATAGGCCAGAACTTTTCCAGTGGTAATTTTATAAGTGAAGGAAAAATTTCAATAAGCTTTGCCTTCTTATTTAAAAATAAGAATCTGTAAGCATGGTAAAATGCTTGACATGAACTGCGAACAACAGTTTTCCTTACAGAAGGGAAAACTCTTGTTTTAGGAAATTAAATCAGTACTATCCATTAATCATACTGCATGTCAACCCTCAGACCACTCTGGAAGTTTCTGGTGAATGTAAAGAATCTTTAGATGTGTGAGGTCTTTAAAGATCTAAGTTAAAGGAGAGGAGGTTTGTTAAATACCACATTAGCACATGAAAGAAACTTCAGGGTGGATAGAAAAAAAACATTTGCTGCATAGCAGTAATTATACTTGGGGGTTTTGTTTTGTTTCTGTTTTAAGCTTGTTCTTAAAAAAACCTAGTTAATGCAAATGAAATGTTAAGCTTTGTACAGATTATACACACCATGAGGTGGAGGGGAGCTAGCTACAAGACAAGCATTACTGTAGGAAAGTATTTTTTATCTTAGCCTTTAAAAGTATTTTTGTATGTTTATTTCGCAATGTACATAATAGGACAGTCACACATGTATATATGTTATAAGTATGCTTGCTAGAAAAAAAGTTACTAATGGGGGGTAAAATGAAAAAAATGTGGAGACCACTATTCTAGAATAGATGATTGGTTATTTCTAACTAACTACCACAGTTATGAAACGTTACAATCTAGAGGATGAAACAGACGTTAATCAAATCACCATATAAATTGTAATTGCAAGCTTTTGTAAGTGTTGCGATGGAAAAGCATAGGGAGTGATAAGTTATAGGGGACACCATATAGTTTGCAAGTGGGCGTTGGGTTAGGTTTCCCTGAGATACTGATGATGAATTGAGATCTAAAGGATAATAGAAGTTAACTAGGTGAAGGACCTTAATGGAACAATGAAAGACTTAAAGGAGGCATGACATAAACATAGTCATAGACTAATCATCAAAGCAGGCTAAATACTGGTGTATTTTCCTATCTAAACAACGTGATTTATCAGTTCATTTGGATAAGCTGCTGTGATAACATAATCCTGACAGTTTATTGAAATTGTACTTTTCTCTTCCATTTTGAGATGTTTGAACTCTTCAAAGACTTTGCATAACATCCCAGAACATAGGCTATCCTATGTAAGTGGAGGCTTCTTGAATTGGCCAAGATAGGTGACTCCATTGACACTTACCTTATCATAGAAACTAGAGCAGTTGCTTCAGCTGAAGGTAAAAATGGCATCTTAGCTTTCTCAGCATGCCAGGATGTTAACAATAACTTAGGAAACCTGTGCAGACGGTAGGCACCACATTGTGCCTGATTATCACAGCTTATACATCTTGCCTGGTAGATTTTATAAATGTATCTAGCTAGTCATTATTTCAAATTTATATACCTCCTGCTTCCTTCTAAGAAAGATTTGGAGTAACTCAATACAGAAACACAAAATTCAACAAAATAAAGAAATAGGTGATATAAGGCTCAGTGTTAGTAAGTGTTTGGGATTAAAGAACACTCATATTAATAGTGGGAGTGTAAACTGATACACAGCTTTTCTAGGGATAATTAGGCAACACCAACAGGGGGTGGAATAATATACACTGTTTTACCCAGCAACTCTATTAATAGAACCTGTCATAAGAAAGTATTATGAACATGCACAAACACTTAACCACAAGCATGCTCACTGTAGTGTATGGGGTCAGTTATAACTGTGAAAAGCTGGAGAAAACCTAAACGTTCAGCTACAGAGGTTTAATAAAGTAAACTTGGTACATCCATACAATTTGAATAAATGTAGACATTAGAAGGAATGTTTTAGAATATTTAATAATAGGAATAGTTGTCCATAGGATATTAACTGAAAAAAGCAGGTTATGAAATATGAAATATACTGAGTATGGGTGCATATGGATAGGAAAGGGAATGAAAAAAACATAACAAACTAATGTTCACAGTGCTTATCTCTGGGTGCTGGTTTTAAGGATATTTTATTTTTATTTCTTTTGGCCCGAGTTACATAAATTTTCTGTAACAAACATGTATTTGATCATAATGAGAAAAAACAGTAAAGTATATTTTAATTGACTATACTTAGATGAAGAAATTGGAGCAAAGACAAATCAAGATTGAAAGAGTCAGTGAAACCAGGATAACGACTTCTTTGTTGCATGCCGTAAGATACTGTACAGTTGCTAGAAACGCCTATAAATTTAGCTATGAGAGCTTCCTT
Organism: Balaenoptera musculus; assembly: GCF_009873245.2. Lineage (NCBI taxonomy): Eukaryota > Metazoa > Chordata > Mammalia > Artiodactyla > Balaenopteridae > Balaenoptera > Balaenoptera musculus. The sequence goes on from NC_045786.1 coordinate 78,067,224, forward strand.
GCAGCCAAAGCAAACCACAAACACTTGTAGCTGCGGGGAACAGGATATTTTAATTATTAGGAGATTTTAATATACTAACTAAATTCCCAAAATACAGTACCTCCGAAAAAACCACATGCTCACATTGTTGGAGAGTCTCTGTGAATCTGTATTGAAAACTATATTATGCTTGACAATGACTTAAGCTAATAAGGGAAGAAGATTCCTGTAGTTTCTAGGATCATTTAACAAGTTACAGCGTTTTGGATGACCTAGAGATACTAATGGAGGAAACAACTAAAATAATTTTTTTGAACTTTCACCTTTCTCCATCTGGATGACCAAGTATGATGATTTTTAGTATGGCTTCCCTTTCTTGAATACACTCCCACTCTTTTCATAAAATGGCCTTTTGTCTCAGAAGAAAAATCATGGCAGATGGGCCTTAATTCTGACCCTACAAAACTATAGAAACTATATTTGAAACACTCTTTTTAAAAGGCCCTTTTTTCTATGCACGTATCCACTCTGAGAAATTACAGTGATTGTTTTAATCATATTAATTCTCTGTGCCATGTTAACTGAATTGCACACTTTATGGCCCTGATTTCTTGGTTTACTCTATTCCCAGGCTGTGTATATTACAAATTGGCTTTCCAGTATGAGTCACTGAGAATTAAGGAAACAAATCTGCACTTGCATTATTTATGTACAAAGTCCCAGATATTTCTAGAAATCTTATAAGAACCCTAAAAACAAGTTGGTACTTTTCATTGTCTTGTCAGGCAAGAGTTGAATACAAACATTCATATGGATAAATATAGATAAATATAGAGATAAAATTGGCCACTAAGAAAACACTATTCTGGAGTTAGGAAAGCTTTTGAAACTATGATAGTTGCTCTTCAACAAGAAATATAACAAATTTGCAGTTACAAAAAATGTGTATTTTAAGTTATATTTCCCTTAATAAAAAAACCCCATATTAAAGTCATAGTCTAACCTGTGTAATATTCTTGCCAAAAACATTTAGTCTGGATCTAACAATGAGGAAACAATTAGATAAATCCAGATGTGAGATAGTCTATAAAACATCTGGACTGGATTCTTTAAAGATGTCATTGTCATTGTCACAAAAGATAGGAAAAGGACAGGGAGCAATTCTAGATGAAGAAGCAGTGTGTGACCCTCAGTTGGATTCAGGAATTTGGGCGGGGGTGGGGAATATAAAGGACATTATTGGTGGGAAATTTAAAAATAGACTATGTATCAGATAAAATTGTGTCATTGTTAAATTTATTGGATGTAATAATGGTATTGTGGTTTTATAGGTTATATATGTTTCACCTTGTTCTCAGGGGAAACATGTCCAAGTATTTCGGTGTGAAGTGTACTGATAATTCAACAAAAGAAAAAGTGGTGTGTATATGTACACTTGAACACATGCACATACAGATAAGAGAATAAGAAATAAGGAAAATATGTCAAAGTGTTTAAAAAATAATTTAAAAGGTTAAAAATGCTCTGTGCTGTGTGTTTAATTAGTTCCTCCAAGTTAGGAATGGTTTTACAATGATTATGCACATGGTTAAAACGACAGCACTTCTGAAATAACAATTGATTATATAAAACAATTTTCTGGAGATGTGTGGGATATTTAAGAGTTATATCAATCGGCATACATTGTAATACAATTTTACCTACTGAGAAAAAAAATACAGAAAATCAGTTTCTTATTCATACTATCCAGTAACCCTTCCAATTAAAGCTCACTTGAGGAACTAAAAACTGAAATTATTTCCTTAAACAACTAAATATTTCTTCTGTCCTTGGAACGTTTATAAACTGGTGTTTATAATAATATATTTCTTTTTTTTGGCTGCGGCTTGCGGGATCTTGGTTCCCCAACCAGGGATTCAACCCAGGCCACAGCAGTGAAAGCGCCGAGTCCTAACCACTGGACCACCAGGGAATTCCCTTATAATAATATATTTCAGATTGAATATAAGAAACCTTAGGTCTTCTGTTGAATATTTTATTTCTCAGAAAATGTTTTTAGTTTAACTTCATATGCTCAGATTGCTTCAGATTCTCTATCATATGTGTTGAAAACTATTTAAAGATATACTGAATAACTTCCAAGCACCCCCAGACATCTTCAGTGTCTTTCAGTACCTGAAAGATTTAGGTTTATATAGAATTTGAGTGGACTGTTTATAGCCAATTAACATGGTAATGACCTGCACCTGCTTGTATCAAACTCCCAGAATTCTCTCATCTGCTAACATTAAAATCAATTTTGAAGTGGTACATTCAGCAACGTTTAAATAAATTGCTGTAATATAGTGCTTTTTGTGAGTTCTAAAGGAGGCATAAATAAACAACGCAATCATGTTTTATCACTATGATTGATGAAGCTGATATTTTACCAGCTTGCATTTCCTACTTGAGAAGAAATTTAAGACTGGTTTCAAGCTGTCTACCTGCTTCTCTCCCATCTTGTAAGCATGCTTTTAACTGCCGAGGGCTGAGATTTGGAGGAATGGTTATCAGACCACAGATGTTTTTGCCATGAAATGGTGCACCTCCAACCAAGTCACCGTGGTTCAGGAGATGATAGATGGTATTTTCATGTTGCCTCACAGAAAGGTCAAAATGGCATGGCGAGCCCATGACAGTGAAAGGGAGAAATGTTAGTCCTGGAAGGAAATTTATTTCATGGCTTCAGGGGAAGTTTGGTTGTCATGAATAGGCTCTCTCTGTCAGTCTACAAAAATATTGTTTGTAAGGCAATGATGTATGTCAAACAGACAGTGTCTCTGTGTTGGCAGACAGAGCAGCTAGTTAAACAAATGCTAAGCCAAGTATAGTAGCGCAAGTCAAGTACTTTGTATGCTTTTAGGGTAAGAATTGCTCTTGATAGAAATATCAACATAATCAAAGGAACTTATTTCATTTTCTTACGTAACGACTTTAAGTAAACTTCCTTTGTAAATTTTACAGCCTTTTAAAATGCACCCCGCCATTCTAACACTTTTTGTGTGTTAAAAATTCTTATAATCAGCAATCGCTCTATTTTATTCACTTCTAAATTATTTAGGAACATATATGTGGACCAGCCTTATTAGTACGCTTCACATAAAGCTGTTACCAATTTTGAGACAGTTAAGCCCCTGCTCTTTTGGAGTCTTCGTTCTTTTTCTCTTCCCCAACCCACAGGGGCTATCAACCATGGGCATAATTCCATTGATGGTATGGTAGGAGAGACTCAGTGGCATTGCTCACTCATCTTACAAAATTAGACCATGGAAGTGCCTTTCTTCCACGGGGAGTCCCAAAGGGAAAGGAATGCCATAAGAAAAGAACATAAAAGATCAAAAACTGTGTTTCTTGGAGCCTCCATTATCACTTTTAGATTTGTTTTTCAGTGTTTGGATGAAAATCAGATTCATTCATGGCAACGTTCAAGTAGAAATCTTCAACCCCAAATATTTCTTATCCAGACAACCCGAAGTAATACATTTGTCAAAAATAAAAAATAGATTTTTAAAAAAGTCTTGAAAGCCTAATAGATGTATAAAATGAAATCACATGATCAAAAAAGAAATAACATGATCACAATATTCGTGAACACAGTATAATTGGGAAAGCCTTATGCTTCTGGATTTTACAAAACAATCCCAGTCTTTTCGGGAAGGTTTTTAAGTTAGAGATTAACAGTAGGATATACTTATTTTGGTAGGAAACTAATCTCAAATGTCACATACAAAGAACTTTCTTCCAAATTATCCTAAACTCAGTAGGAGAGGGGATGTTTTTACTGGGAGTGAGAGGTGTTATTTGTCTTAGGGCCCTTCAGGGATGCAGGACAAAAGGGACTGAGTCTTTTCAGGTTTAGACAAATACTCTACCATCAGCTTCCATAGAGAGCTGTTCTACAGAACACAGAGGGAAAGCTGGGAGAGTGGGGGATTGCCCATTCCATCTGCCGTTCTGTTTTACACTCAGATAAATATTCTGGATTACCACAGAATACATTTATAACATTTTGGCATGGTGATCATTAAAAAAAAATACTTTCTTTAAATTTTTAATGCAAAGTGAATTATGTTTATGATTAACAGTCCCTTGCAGAAGTTCAGTTTATGAACAAAAGGAGAATGAATTTTTAATCTAGGCTTTCAGTAAAATTTACACTCTTTTAGCTAAAAAACCTCTTTTTAAATCAGCATACTAGCGCATTTATGTAAGGCATTATTTCAACCATCATGAACTTTTTCCATTCTAACATAAGTCTGATAATACAAGACAAGGAAATCCCTCTTAGAAGAGACTTGGTCTCCTAATCGCAACATGGTTTAGAGAGAGGAGAAACACTAGTCTTACAGCATTTCAGTAACTTGAAGCCAAATCACATCGTTCAAATGTGATTTGTGTTTTTGTTACTGTGCTTACACATAGCATTTTAAAGTAGAGCATTTCACTCAGCTTTCCTTTCCCACCCATCCCCCTTAGCATTTTTCCTGCTCCTCTGCTGCTGGACCAGACTTGGTCTGGCCCCAGATTCTATGTCAGAGGCCGTGACCCAGGTGTCACAGTGGTCCATCCTGCTGGCCTCTTCTCTGAATAATTATATGGGGTATTGTATTGGAAGGACAGGCTTGGGGGCAGTGCAGTCTCCCTGGCTAGCCAGACCAAGGAGCTCTCCCGTCAAACTGCAGGGAAACAATGGGCCGAAAAGGCTCACACAAAACCCTGTAGCACAAAAGATTAAATTAAAAATGGACATTTGGCCAGACACTAGGTTTCATCCCGCAGAATGTCACCTTTCTCACTTTTTCTGAGCATTTCCTTCTTTAACAATGTTCATACCTCCTATGTTGACCTTATAGCAGCACATTTTCAGATTGCTGCTTTTAGATTACCTTTGCATATATATTCTAATTTACTTGATTATTTTTAATGCTTTGAGGCTGTCTTAATTGTGACACTTTGTTGCTAATATAAGCAAAGCTTTTCTTTAGCAGTGGTTTAAGTAAGTAATTTAAAGTAGTACATAGTGGGTTTTTTGTTTGGTGGTGGCGCGGCATATGGGATCTTAGTTCCCCTACCAGGGATCGAACCCGTGCCCCCTGCAGTGCAAGCGCGGAGCCCTAACCACTGGGCAACCAGAGAATTCCCACACAGTGATTTTTAAAGTAACGCTTTTTGTTCTCTTAAGATGTTTTATTAAGCTACTCTAGCATGTTCCATGTCTGTAAATTGAACAAGTGTCAGGGGACTGTCCCAAAGTAGATGTGATTACTTTACCTTCTTTTGGTCCTAGGAGGATTATTTTTCCCATCACCTGAGAAGTTTCCATAACAAGATGGGGAATAAAACTCATTAAGTCTTTATGAGATTTGAATGTTAGAAATTATGTCAGAGGTGGACTCACTGCTGTGAGGTAGAAGTTTTTTCATGGTCCTGATCTCAGGTTTTCTCTTAATTTTATCTACCCCTGAACTGTCCACTTTGGCCTGGCTCTTTTCAAGCCTTCTGGACCCTCACCAACAAGCAGCAGCCAAAAGAAACAAAGCCTTGGTTTTCGTGACCCCAGTGTTATTATTGGTCCACAGCTAAACACTTTGTAAATAAATAATAATTTTCTATTGTGCATTTTTCAGGAAGCCAAACTTCTAGAAATGTCAGTATTATAACAAAGAATCCATAAAGTTTGAATTGATGTCCGTCTCTTTTACCATCTGAGTTCATCTCCAATCAGAGAACACTTGGTCTTTATAGTGTTTGGGTGAAGGTATGGTGGGGGAACTTCCTACGAAGTGAGCCTTTTAGTTTTTACCTTTTGTACCTTAAATAAAGATGTGTAAGGATGGAACAATGATCAAAATCCAAAAGGATTGGAACTCTTAAATGTTTTCTCCTTAAAGTAAATTTTATTCCTTAATGGTTAAATCTCTGATTATTCTGCTTTTGTTCTACTGTGTAACTGATTACTTTGAATGTACATTAGTATCACCCACTTATTCAGGGCCTACTTCAGAGATAACCTAAATCCGGAAGCAGGCCAAAAAATAGGGTTTAAGTCATAAAGCCATGCAGTAGGAGAGGATGACATTCTTTAGAATATATTCTCTTAATTTTACACATGTTCTCACATGTTTTGCTCTCTGACTTCTTAAACATCAGTGATTATAGGGCCCCTGGCTTTATCACATAGGCCCAGAAGCACAGAATTGAAGCTGAAGGACAACAAAAACAAGTTTTAAAAAACCTAGCTACTCTATGTTGTAGAAGATATAATAAGTGAACTTACAGCCCAACTTATTTCTATCGTACTAAAGAATCAAAGAGATTTGAAATAGATTTTTGGGTATTTTATATAGAAAAATGGTTAATTTTTAAAGGAAAGCTAGTTATATAGAAGTATCTTTATAAAATTAAAATAATCTTATTTTATAGAGTTGTAAGGATTATTTAAGGTAATGCATATAAGTACATATTAGTTTGTTGGCATATAAAAGATAATACATTTTCCCAACAATTCTTTACCATTTTATTATTACTGCAGCTGCACAACCAAAAGCAAGTCTCCATGCTTTTCTGTGCCTCAATTTCCCCATTTATAAGATGTGGAAAAATAATACCTAATCTTCCTTCCTTCTCTAAGAACTAAAGATGCTAATCTGAGATAAGATGTGCCTTCTATTGCCAGTTACAGTTTCCTAATGTGCTTCATTCTGACCCTGCTAAATGTAGCTGAAGGGGAGAAGAAATCTTTATTAAAAATCTAAGTAATCAAGGTACTTCCCTGGTAGTCCAGTGGTTAAGACCCACGCTCCCAATGCAGGGGGCCTGGGTTCGATTCCTGGTCGGGGAACTAAGATCCCACATACCACAACTAAGCACGTGTGCTGCAACTAGAGAAGCCCGTGCGCCATGATGAAGACCCAGCACAGCCAAAATAAAGAAATTAATCAATTAATTTTAAAAAAAGATAATACGTTTTCCCAACAATTCTTTACTATTTTATTATTACCACAGCAATTCATATTTATTGTAGAACAGGTAGAAATATAGGAAGCAAAGTAACTAAAAATTTGACCGTATAGAGCTAGATATCACTGTTAACATTTTGGTACATAAGATAATGCATTTTCATTCCCCTTTATAGCTCTTCCTCCGATGTCCCACCACTTCCTTGCTCCTTAACTCCATGTTTTCTGCTACCCCTAACCTCACCCCTTCCTGATGAATTTATTCTGTTAAAAGACCTAGATAACCAGATGTCATTCTTACCCTTGGTGACTTCTCTGCAGCTTTGGATATTGTCAGCCGACCCTCTTTTGGTTTCCATGGTATTTTACCTTCCCTGTTCTCCTCATGACTCTTTAAGACCACTTCTCTTCTTGCCCCCAGGTTTCTAGTCCTTGCTGTCTTTCCTCATCCGTGGCATCCCATCCTCCATTTAAATGACCGCTGAATGTGGTTCTCCATCCTAACTGCTGGCTCCAGCTGACACTTTTAGTCGCCCGCTGGTCAGCTCCATTTGAATGCTCCTCTGGCATCTCTGATTTGGCATGTCAGTGCCTCCACCAGGCATATCCTCTTCCATTTCTGTCAGTCAAGCCAGGCTGGAACTTGGGAGCTTTCTTACTCTTTCTTCTCGTTAATCCCTTCTCTCAACCATCTCATTTAGTCACCTGTTTTCTGTGCATATGTAATAAAATCCACAATGCCTAGCCCGGCTCTCAAAGCCCTGTGAAATGTAGCCCCAGCCCAACTTTTCTTTGTGACCCTCACTCATCATGCACCCTTTCCTGAGCTCTTCCCTGTCACTCATCCCTGATCCATGTGTTCCTGTCCCCGAGCCTTTGCTTGTACTCTTCCCATGACCTCAATCTTTTCTTCCCCACGCTTACTAGAAGGCCAGATTCTGCTCGGACGCACTTCTTCCATGAAGTCCTCCCCACCCCCCCAAACTACTAGTAACCATTCCCTCTTTAGAATTCCCTTAGAGTTTCAACAAATCTCTTTGTAGCAGTCACTCCTGTCTTGCATGGTGCTTTTTTGTTCCTTTGTCTTAGCTCCCCTACTACAATATTACATAAACAAATTTGAGAGCAGCCGATATATTTCAACTTCCTAATTTTAAAGACGAGGAAACTGAGTTCCAGGAGACCACCTTTGCAGCCGCACAGCTACTAAATCCAAGATTAAAATCCAATTCTCAAACCAGCCCCCTCCTCTACATATATTTATTCAGCACTAAAAAGCACCTACTCGGGACTTCCCTGGCAGTCCAGCAATTAAGACTCCACGCTTCCAATGCAGGGGACATGGGTTTGATCCCCGGTCGGGGAACTAAGATTCTACATGCTGTGCGGTATGGCCAAAATACAAAACAAAAAAAAATAACAAAAAAAAATAAAGTAAAATAAAAAGCACCTACTCAGTACCAGACATTCTTCTAAGCATTTTATATATATAAACTCATTTAATCCCCATTTTATAGAAGAGGAAACTCAATGCAAACCCAGGTAGTCTGGTTCCAGGGTCTATCCTTTCACCATTACACCATCCTGCCCTTCTACATGAGAGGGAGGAGGGATTAGGAGTTATGAGATGCTTCTAATAATTATATTATTACTACTGATATTTCTATCTGTATATTATTTTTATTGGTAGGTTATTATTATTATTGATGTTATTATCATACACTGGTACTACTTTAAGCACTTTATGTGAATCAATCTATATCATCCTCCCATCACCTTAAGAGATAGATGCCTTATCATCATCGTACCCATCTTACAGGTGATCTTAACCAGGGTAAAGAAGAGAAAATAACTTCCCAAGTTACACAGTATTGACCAAGCTAGAATTGGAATCCAGGGAGTCTGGGTCTGACATCTCAGCCCTTAACCCTCGTGCTAAACCGTCTCTTAGGTTCTTAGTAGAGCTGAGTCATTGGGAAAGTTACCTTACTTCTGTTTGTCTCAGCATCCTCCTCTGTATGGGACAGGTGATGAAAACAGTACCTTACTCACAGGGTTTTTAAAGTTCATGTGAAATATTTCTGTGTATGACAAACGCTGATCCAAGGCAGCCCTTCTCCCTTTTACAGCTTTGCATTTCATGAAATCTTTAATTGGTGAAACTAAAGCAGTCGCCCCAGTTCATGCATACCTGTTTTGAATTGCTCTTTCATCAGTTTCAGCTGATATCTGAATAGCTCTCGCCTTAGTAGCTAGATGAGTCATCACTCTCCTTACAGGCACACAGATGCCATCTAGTGATAGAGAAGAGAAACGCAAGTTAGTCAGGTAAAACCCTGGAAGAAGGCATGGGTTTTTTTGTTGTTTTGTGGTGTTTGGAAACACGTTGCAGTGAAAAATGGGTATATTGTACCAAAAATTTTAGTAGGTTACTTAAGATTTTGCATAAAGATACAGTTAATTCACTGTTGTTAAATCATATGCTTTTAGAATGGAATTAAGACAGGTTCTTGATCAGTTTTAATCTGTGTGCATCTTTAAAAGACCTTGGCATTACAGGGAGTCTCATTTTATTGATCTTTGTTCTTCTTGTTCTGAGTTGTCACTGAAGGTAATAAACACCTAATTGTTAAAACTGGATATAATTAACAATAAATTAGTTTGTTGTGTTCGTCTGCTTGCTGTATCTAATGCTAGTCCTCAAACTTTTCCATATTTTGTTTTTGTGAAACCATCTACTGTTCTTCCATTAGGAAAGAGATCTATTAAGTTGCTTTCCAAAGCATTTATCATCATCAGGTTGTTTTTTTGTTAGCAGATGATAGCTTATTCGATTAATATGGAAGACATGGGTGAAGATGGATTTGACACTGAGAGGATTGTACTCCATGTGACATGGTTGCCAAAACAGCAAGCATTCTTCGTGGCCATAAACACAAAACACAGCTCCTTCAATCATGTATACAACTCAGATACACACTTGAGAGCTTTTGCCTCATTCCCTATGAACCAGGGAATGTTAATGAGGTTAGAGAGTAGTTAGAGCTCAGCTTCAGTGTCTGCTAATTGCAAATTTGCTGATATTCTGGATTCTAGACCTTGCTTGTATGAGCGAACAGCCTTCCTACTCATTTGCCTTCACAAAGACGATTCCCAAACTTAAGTGCAGCGTAGTTTTGGCGGTGCCTTTTCTGTTCTCCCAGGCAACTTTACTCACATAACAAAAACAACAGTAATGTTGTGTTTACTAATTATAGGAGCTGCTGTACTAAGTCCTTAATAGGCATGGTTTCATTTAATACTGTTAAAATCCCTATAAGGGATTACATCTGTATTTTCCATATGAAAATAAATGAGGCTTAGAAAACTAAGAAACTTACCCAAGGCTACACAGTTGGTAAACAATACATACAATGTCTTCATTTCCCAGTCTGTCCCCTTTGGTAGATTGAAATTAAAAGCAAGAGTTACAACTTTCTAATGCTTGAGTCTTCCATACAGTGCCTGACTTTTAGTAGGTACTTGATAAATGTGTATTTGATACCTGTGGACTCTTTCTTGGCCAACCAGACTTCTGGTTCTGATTCCTTATGTGAAGCAAACTCAAGTAGAAGAACTGGTAGTGAGAATGAAACAGAAGGGGAAGAAGGTGAGGCAGGTCCTAGAGCCAGTGGAGAAAGGTAAAGGGTATAGCCATAGTAATGTTTCAGGAGGGAGAGCTTCATTTTTGGCCACAGGTTGACTCCCTAATAAAGAAAGACAGGTTAATTTGGCTGAGACCTCGATCACATTAACTTAAACTGACACTCCAGAGTTACATATCAAAAGGTTTAGTCAGATGTGTGTTAAATTAATTTGGGCTTTCTTTCCTGACCCTTCATCTTTATATATTGCTAAATCTTTAAGCAAGTTTAACCAGAAACCAAATGCTACCTATCACCCTCGAGACCATTAAGAAATTAGCCCTCACAACAATCAGAGAAGAAAAAGAAATAAAAAGAATCCAAATTGGAAAAGAAGTAAAACTGTCACTGTTTGCAGATGACATGATACTATACATAGAGAATCCTAAAGATGCTACCAGAAAACTACTAGAGCTAGTCAATGAATTTGGTAAAGTAGCAGGATACAAAATTAATGCACAGAAATCTCTTGCATTCCTATACACTAATGATGAAAAATCTGAAAGAGAAGTTAAGGAAACACTCCCATTTACCACTGCAACAAAAAGAAAAAAATACCTAGGAATAAATCTACCTAAGGAGACAAAAGACCTGTATGCAGAAAACTATAAGACACTGATGAAAGAAATTAAAGATGATACAAACAGATGGAGAGATACACCATGTTCTTGGATTGGAAGAATCAACATCATGAAAATGACTATACAACCCAAAGCAATCTACAGATTCATTGCAATCCCTATCAAACTACCAATGGCATTTTTCACAGAACTAGAACAAAAAATTACATGATCTGTATGGAAACACAAAAGAACCCGAATAGCCAAAGCAATCTTGAGAAAGAAAAACGGAGCTGGAGGAATCAGGCTCCCTGACTTCAGACTATACTATAAAGCTACAGTAATCAAGACAGTATGGTATTGGCACAAAACCAGAAATATAGATCAATGGAACAGGATAGAAAGCCCAAAGATAAACCCATGCACATGTGGTCACCTTATCTTTGATAAAGGAGGCAAGAATATACAATGGAGAAAAGACAGCCTCTTCAATAAATGGTGCTGGGAAAACTGTACAGCAACATGTAAAAGAATGAAATTACAACACTCCCTAACACCATATACAAAAATAAACTTAAAATGGATTAAAGACCTAAATGTAAGGCCAGACACTATAAAACTCTTAAAGGAAAACATAGGCAGGACACTCTTATGACATAAATCACAGCAAGATCCTTTTTGACCCACCTCCTAGAGAAAAGGAAATAAAAACAAAAACAAATGGGACCTAATGAAACTTAAAAGCTTTTGTACAGCAAAGGAAACCATAAGACGAAAAGACAACTCTCAGAATGGGAGAAAATGTTTGCAAACGAAGCAACTGACAAAGGATTAATCTCCAAAATATACAAGCAGCTCATGGAGCTCAATATCAAAAAAAGAAACAACTCAATCCAAAAATGGGCAGAACACCTAAATAGACATTTCTACAAAGAAGACATACAGATTGCCAACAAACACAAGAAAGGATGCTCGGCATCACTAATCATTAGAGAAATGCAAATCAAAACTACAATGAGGTATCACCTCACACTGGTCAGAATGGTCATCATCAAAAAATGTACAAACAGTAAATGCTGGGGAGGGTGTAGTGAAAAGGGAACCCTCGTGCACCATTGGTGGGAATGTAAATTGATACAGCCACTATGGAGAACGGTATGGAAGTTCCTTAAAAAACTAAAAATAGAACTACCATATGACCCAGCAATCCCACTCCTGGGCATATTCCCTGAGAAAACCAGAATTCAAAAAGAGTCATGTACCACGATGTTCACTGCAGCGCTATTTACAATAACCAGGACATGGAAGCAACCTAAGTGTCCATCGACAGATGTGAATGGATAAAGAAGATGTGGCACATATATACAATGGAATATCACTTAGCCATAAAAAGAAACGAAATTGAGTTATTTGTAGTGAGGTGGATGGACCTAGAGTCTGTCCTACAGAGTGAAGTAAGAAGGAGAAAAACAAATACTGTATGCTAACACATATATATGGAATCTAAAAAAAAAAAATGGTTCTGAAGAACCTAGGGGCAGGACAGGAATAAAGACTCAGAGGTAAAGAATGGACTTGAGGACATGGGGAGGGGGAAGGGTAAGCTGGGACGAAGTGAGAGAGTAGCATGGACATATATACACTACCAAACGTAAAATAGATAGCTAGTGGGAAGCAGCCGCATAGCCCAGGGAGATCAGCTCGGTGCTTTGTGACCACCTAGAGGGGTGGGATAGGGAGGATGGGAGGGAGACACAAGAGGGAGGGGATATGGGGATATATCTATATGTATAGCTGATTCACTTTGTCATACAGCAGAAACTAACACAACATTGTGAAGCAATTATACTCCAATAAAGATGTTAAAAAATAAAAATTGGCCCTGTTGAGGAGTGGTTTTTATGCTCCTTGTCTTGAGTTTTGAAGGAACTGGGACCAGCTCTCTCCCCTCTCTCTCATTCTCCTTCCCTCACGGGGTTTTGAGGAGGCTTGCACTGTCCTTTGTGGCTGCTCTTCCTGACTCTGCTGGTTTCCCCCTAAACCACATAGCCTAAGTCTGCTGAGTCCTGTGTAACCAAGCACCACATACGTGGCAGTGCTTGACTCAAGAAAGGCTGTAACAGACCCTGGGAACTGGCTCCCTGTGGCATTTCACAGCGTTGATCCTGAGTGTCTGCTTTGTCCCTTACGCATCAGAGGGTCTTTGCAGAACTGTAGAGTTTTAAGACTTGTGCCACTTTGCTGTGGTACATTATTTGTGCATTTAACTGTACTTAACATATTGGTCCTAAACTTTATTCTTTTACTCTGTATCCTTAATTTTGTTAATTGTGCAGCTGTTCTCGGTTTCCTTTCTTAGCTGGTAACTTTTATTGCCTGGTAATGTTCATCTTAACATCATGTGAGGGCTCTGGTCCTTGGGTCCCCTCTTAAATTTACAAAAGTAGATGAAATTGAATTTCTAGCAAATTGATGAACAATAATGAGCCAGGTTTTTCTGGGGTCTCTGGATTCACAAACCAAAATAATACAGTGACGAGATTTTGAAATTGGACTCATTTTTAAAACCTAAGAGAGAGGAGTACATGGCAGATGCAGGTGACCCACAGCTCAGCTTGGCCCCCAACCTGGCACTTTTTTTTTTTTTTTTTAGTGTGACGAAATGTTTATTATAAGTTCAAGCATGAATTGACACCAGAGAGTCCATACGAAAGGGAATCAATGTAACATATAGGACAGAGGACTTGTTCAGGCTTCACAACTCACTAGACATCAGAATATATACATCTTTGATGAAGCCACAAGAATGTAATGTGTGTATAAAGGCTTTTATCCGTAGTGGCACTTTTTATTTTTTAAAATAGCTTCTTTATAGAGCATGAAGAGTAGATCACATGTGAACAAAGGTGAATGGATTTTTCCCTTTCCTTTACGTTATTTTTCCTACCAGTATGTCCTATAATTTTATTTTTTTTCTACTAAAATAATTTCCAATTATCCTGGTTCATGTTTTACTTTTTTTGTGTGGATAGAAAGGAATCTCGTGCACCTAGTGTACTCTATTTGCCTGCCTGATGGTTTGCCTCTTCCTGACCTCACATAAACTAGCAGGGGGAAGGAGCCCAGCATTGGAGACTGTTGCTCTGGCTACGTGGATGATTTCCAGGTGGGCGTCAGAAGAGCTGCCTCTTCTTGTGTTGGGCTTGCTGGCGTCTGTGCTGAGTGGGTAATAGCCAGGTGCTGGCCATGTTGAGGAACCAACTCTGTTCTCCCATCTTCTTAGGACATGTAAGCTGCTTCTGTCTGATCAACAACAACAACAAAAAAGTTAATTCTGGATTTAAAATTTAGTGTAGGCAGCTCATTTTTTGAAAGAGGAAGAAGGGAAAAACGAATCAATTTTAGGGCTAAAAATAAATAACCATTCCAGAGAAGTATTTATGAAGTATTGACTGATTGCACAGTGGAAAAAAGATTAATCTCTCCACCTCTAATGATAACCCTCATCAAAATCAGCTTTCTACGAGAGTTTGCTGTATCTGTGTGTGGTTCCCTGAGAATGTGAGTTACTGTGGGCAAATTCTGTTTCATTCTTCCTTTTCTATATCTCCTAATTCCTGGTCTAACACCTTATCACACTCAGGAGGCTTTCCTAAAAGTACTCTTCTAATTGAATAGAGACAGAATAAAGAAATATGTCTGAAGAACTTCTGCAGAGATCCAATTGAATTTCATTTATACCCATTCAGAAGGAGTATATGAGATACGGAACTCAGGATTCAGTTGACTAATGAGTTCAGCAATAAGAGGAAAGAAAGAAGAAAACAGATTCAAATGAAGTAGCCATTGATCTGAACAGAAACCTTTTGAATCTTAGAATTTCAGTGCTGAACGTTAGAAATCATTTCAGTGATGAAATTCAAATGTGGTTATGTTTTCTGATAATTATAAATTGAAAATATTTCTATGTTAAAATTCATTATAGGGCTTCCCTGGTGGCTCAGTGGTTGAGAGTCTGCCTGCCAATGCAGGGGACACGGGTTTGAGCCCTGGTCTGGGAAGATCCCACATGCCGCGGAGCAGCTAAGCCCGTGAGCCACAATTACTGAGCCTGCGCCTCTGAGGCTGTGCTTCGCAACAAGAGAGACCGCAATAGTGAGAGGCCGCAATAGTGAGAGGCCGCAATAGTGAGAGGCCTGCGCATCGCAATGAAGAGTGGCCCCCGCTTGCCGCAACTGGAGAAAGCCCTCGCACAGAAACGAAGACCCAACACAGCCATAAATAAATAAATAAATAAATAAATAAAAATTTAAAAAAAAATTTAAAAAAAAATCATTATAAGGAGACATACTTGCTGTGACAAAGACACATGTATTTGTGTAAATTTAAAGGCCCTGTCCTTTGTCAGAGAAATAGCCACAAGTTCCTGGTTCCGCTTTGTGTGACATTGGACATGCTAGTTAATACCTTTTTACCACAGTTTATAAAATGGGAATAACATATATCTTACAGGGTTTTGTGATACTCAAATAAGATAATATATCTAAAAAACATTTTCTATAGGATGGTCAAATGTTGTTAGTCTTCCCAACTTTCTATCTAGAAAATACAGAAATGTTCTAAGTTGTATAAATTTTTCTTCTTGTGTAATTTTGTCAAAACAGATAGAAATAAAATTTTTATATTTTAGGACATCCTTTTAATACATTTTAATATTAAATATTAAAATACATCAGTTTCAAAAATATTTATACAAATTCTTAAATTACATTGGAGAATTTAATAAACTTTACATCTTGTTTTTGGATATTAAATGTTTGAATTCAATCTAGAATTATTTTTATTATTCTAAGGGTTTTTTTTCACATTTGATATATCTATTAAGGATGATTGCTTTCCCTTGTGAAATTCCCTTGGATTTATTTATGTGTTTGTTTTATTATTATTTAGAGAAGTATAATACAGAAATGCATTAAAATTAGAAATAGACTTAGCGTATGATCCAGCAATCCCACTTCTGAGTATATATCAAAAGGAAATGAGATCAGTACCTCAGAGAGTTATCGTGAAAACAACCTAAATGCCTGTTAACAGGTGAATGGATAAAGAAAATGGGGCATATATATATACAATGGAATGTTATTCAACTTTTAAAAAGAGGGAAATCCTGCCGTTTGCACAACATAAATGAACCTAGGGTACATTATGCCAAGTGAGATAAGCCAGAAAGACGAATACTACATGATCTCATTTATATATGGAATCTAAAATAGTTAAACTCATAGAAGCAGAAAGTAGAATGGTGGTTGCCAGGAGTGGGGGAAATGGGGAGAAGGGTACAAAGTTTCAGTTATGCAAGATGAGTAAGTTCTGGAGATGTGATGTACAGCATGACTATAGTTATCAAAGCTGTATTGTATACTTGAAATTTACTAAGTGTATAGATCTTAAGTGTTTTCACCACACATATACACACACACAAATGGTAACTAGTGAAGTGGTGGGTCTTTTAATTCACTTGATTGTAGTGATCATTTCACAGTGTATGCCTATATCAAACATCAAGTTATATACCTTAAAAATATACAACCTTTATTTAAGGTCAGCTATACCTTAATGAAGCTGGGGGGAGAAAAAAGAATACATTATTTCTGAATAGTTTTATTTTTGCCCTAAGCAAGTATTACTTTATAGTTAAATGTTATCATAAGCACTTACATTTAAACGTATTTATATCATTAAACTTCTTGAATATCTTCTAAAGTATATTATTTAAAATTGTAACCACTTAATTCCTCAAAAACCTGAAAAAAATTTCTGTTTTATATGTATGGGATGGACTTCAGTTTCTGTATTGTGTTAGTTAATGAACACCAGTAGAGGGAGCTCCAACTCATCTTTCTTGATAAATTTAGCTCTCAACTGAAAATGTAGGTTTGTGGAAAAGGGCACGCAGTGAAATAAACTTAAATAATACGTGGTTATAAACATTTTCAAAGGTACTAAAGAATGACAACTGTAATTCTTCTTACCTCTTAGGGGGAAAACAATCTCAGTTTGATTTCCATGCTTTTAAGTTAACTACCCTCAAATAACTAAACAGAAAACTTCTCTGTAGCATAACCACTTGTAAGGAATCCATCAGGCAGCCCGAGGCTTTTAAAATCAAGAATCTATGTCTGGTCAGTTGAGGAAGAGGAGGAAGAACAGTGGTGGTAATGTTATTGTTTGAAATAAGGTTAAATAAAATAAAATTTTATTAATTGGTAGATAGTCACGATAGCAATGTCATAATAAGGCGAACTGCTGAGTCACTGTGTAGAACAAGGAGAGAGAAAATTTTCATTTTACTTAGAGCTCTTATGCATTCAGAAGGTTTTTAAACCAAAATCTAGAAAGGCTGTAGAACCTTTGTTCCTATCTAGAGGGCTGGGCCTAATTGTTACCTGCTGGTTTCTTTATAGACCCGAGAAGAAAATACCATGTGAGATTGCTGGCTTACAACAACATAGAAGATGGCTACCAGGCAGATCAAACAGTCAGTACTCCGGGATGCGTGTGTAAGTAAGAGTTACAGTAGCTTGTTTCACAATGTAAGACTCATACTCTTTTTTTTCCCTTCCTCCTTCTTTAAATTTAAGTCTCATTACTACTTGGATACCTTGGTGGTTTTACTACTTTCATATCCTCCAGGATACCTAACATAGTATCTTGAACAAGGACATACTCAGTAAATATTTAAGTGAGATGTATTTAATTATAAGAACCTATTTTAGTTTTGCAAGGAAGAGACCATTAGAAATTTAACTGTGGGGACTCCCCTGGTGGTGCAGTGGTTAAGAATCCGCCTGCCAGTGCAGGGGACACGGGTTCGAGCCCTGGTCTGGGAAGATCCCACATGCCATGGAGCAACTAAGCCCGTGCACCACAACTACTGAGCCTGCGCTCTAGAGCCCACGAGCCACAGCTACTCAGCCTGCGTGCCGCACCTACTGAAGCCCACGCACCTAGAGCCCATGCTCTGCAACAAGAAAAGCCACCACAATGAGAAGCCCATGCACCGCAATGAAGAGTAGCCCCTGCTCGCCACAACTAGAGAAAGCCCATGTGCAGCAATGAAGACCCAACGCAGCAAAAATAAATTAATTAATTAAATTAAATTTAAAAAAAAAAGAAATTTCACTGGGAAAATAACCCTGAATACCTACAGATACTAAGTTTTCTTTTATCTTCTTTAACCTTGAGGCTAATTATTTCCTTCCAGTTGCTATTCAGTTTTATTGCTACTGAGAGCTGTTTGGTTTTATTGCTACTAAAGAGGATGTCAGTCTAGTTTTAAGTCTACTGCTGGCGTTCTGAATGTCTTCGGCTGGTAGCTTGACTTCTCTGTGCTTCTGTCTTACATTCTAAGTATTGATAATATTTGATTCCTTATCTAACTTACGGAAAAGTCGCTCAGGTTTGAATGATACATCTCTAGACCACTCTGAACCTCTGGTGGAAGAAAGACCTGAAGGGTGGGGTGTTATGATTTTACCACTTTCTACATTAAATGTTACGCCACGTGGTAAGTTAACATTGTCTTTTTCAATAGCTGTTCGTGATCGCATGGTTCCTCCCCCGCCACCACCCCACCATCTCTACGCGAAGGCCAACACCTCATCTGCCATCTTCCTGCACTGGAGGAGACCTGCGTTCACCGCTGCACAAATAATTAACTACACCATCCGCTGCAACCCTGTTGGCCTGCAGAATGCTTCTTTGGTTTTATACCTTCAAACGTATGTAGCTTCTATTAATGGTGGTTTTCTTTGCTCTCCTCCGCACTCACACTTCCTTCTTTACTGTCTTGGGCCAACTTGAGCTTCAACTGTAAGCATTTGTCTCAGAACTTATCTTACTTATGTCAAGGCGGGGGATTTTGCATCCTTACCATATTCAGCTCTGAAAACCGCATTTATTTTGAAATTTAATTTTCATAAATGATTCTTTGTTGTTGTTTCCCCAGCCTCATGCAACAAGATTAGACGAGAAACTATCAATATGATGACTTTCAAGTAGCTAAACTTAGCATATTTAAAGAAGGAAACAAGTCAATTTTCATGCTGGCATCAAAAAATAAAGCTAGTTATTCTGTTTGCTAGGTTATAGTTAGAAAGATGCCCATCATTATACTTTAAAAGAGTGATTTGACTTATAGTATTTCAGAAGAAATCCCTTTGATTTGGGACATTTCTATATTGTTAATTTCCTAGTTTCCTCTCAGAGAGGCAGTTTTTTGGCTTATTTCTATAATACCCAATGTAGCATTTTAATAATCAAATTAGAGTGCTTTTTAATCTAAAAAATTTTTTTAAAGAAAATGAGGAGGTAATAAATAATAACAGTAACCTGTATTGATTGGAAATACTGACAATCTTTTAGAAACAATGTGCTACCAGCATTAACTACTTTATTACTCATTATAGATCAGAAACTCACATGTTGGTTCAAGGTCTAGAACCAAACACCAAATATGAATTTGCTGTTCGACTGCATGTGGATCAACTTTCCAGTCCCTGGAGCCCCGTTGTCTACCACTCTACACTTCCAGAAGGTAAAGAAAGCAGCTCCCCTGTGGGTTTTATCTACATATTATACACACACACACACACACGTCACTTTGAAGAAGATACTACCCTGCTTGCCACCTACCAGTCTACGTGTATGTATTTTTTTTGTTTCTTAACTTTTGAAGTTTCTTTTCCTTTATTACAGTAAAAATATTTTTCCTCTCAATGTATTGCACAAGCAAGTGGGCTTAAATTTAGGGTCTCTTTAGGGGGTGCTACATTTTCTAAGAACAGGTGTGCTGTGCAAGGCTGCACCCAAGTAATTTAAAATGGAAGAAAGTGAGTAACGTATTTAATGATGTTAGGAGCCCACATTAGAATCTAACGTGAGCGGTAGCCTGATGCTGTGCATGGTGCAGTATAGATGATACCTGATCGAGCACCAATTCTGTAGCTTACCAACGGCAGTTGCTAAAGTATTTCATGTCTCTAAACCTGCATTTCCTTTTTTTAAAAGTTAATTTTTATTGGAGTATAGTTGCTTTACAATGTTGTGTTAGTTTCTGCTGTACAGCAAAGTGAATCAGCTGTATGTATACATATATCCCCTCTTTTTTGGATTTCCTTCCCATTTAGGTCACCACAGAGCACTGAGTAGAGTTCCCTGTATATAGACAGTATATAGCTGTATATATACAGCTATATACAGTAGGTTCTCATTAGTTATCTACTTTATACATAGTATCAATAGTGTATATATGTCGGTCCCCATCTCCTAATTCATCCAACCCCCCCCCACCCCTGGTATCCATACATTTGTTCTCTACATCTGTGTCTCTATTTCTGCTTTGCAAATAAGTTCATCTGTATCATTTTTTTAGATTCCATATATAAGCGATATTATGCGATATTTGTTTTTCTCTTTCTGACTTACTTCACTCTGTATAACAGTCTCTAGGTCCATCCACGTCTTTGCAAATGGCACAATTTCATTCCTTTTAATAGCTGAGTAATATTCCATTGTGTATATATACCACATCTTCTTTATCCATTCCTCTGTTGATGGACATTTAGGTTGCTTCCATGTCCTGGCTATTGTAAACAATGCTGCAGTGAACATTGTGGTGCATGTATCTTTTTGAGTTATGGTTTTCTCCAGGTACATGCCCAGGAGTGGGATTGCTGGGTCATATGGTAGTTCTATTTTTAGCTTTTTAAGGAACCTCCATACTGTTCTCCATAGTGGCTGTATCAATTTATATTCCCACCAACAGTGTAAGAGGGTTCCCTTTTCTCCACACCCTCTCCAGCATTTATTGTTTGTAGATTTTTTGATGATGGCCATTCTGACCAGTGTGAGGTGATACCTCATTGTAGTTTTGACTTGCACTTCTCTAATAATTAGCAATGTTGAGCATCTTTTTATGTGCCTCTTGGCCATCCATATGTCTCCTTTGGAGGAATGTGTATTTAGTTCTTCTGCCCATTTTTTGATTGGGTTGTGTTTTTTTTTGTTGTTTTTGTTTTTTTGATATTGAGCTGCATGAGCTGTTTGTATAATTTGGATATTAATCCCTTGTCAGTTACCTTGTTTGCAAATATCTTCTCCCATTCTGAGGGTTGTCTTTTCGTCTTGTTTATGGTTTCTTTTGCTGTGCAAAAGCTTTTAAGTTTAATTAGGTCCCATTTGTTTATTTTTGTTTTTATTTTCATTATTCTAGGAGATGGATCAAAAGAGATCTTGCTGCAATTTATGTCAAAGAGTGTTCTGCCTATGTTTTCCTCTAAGAGTTTTATAGTGTCCGGCCTTACATTTAGGTCTTTAATCCATTTTGAGTTTATTTTTGTGTTTAGGTGTTAGGGAGTATTCTAATTTCATTCTTTTATATGTAGCTGTCCAGTTTTCCCAACTCCACTTATTGAAGAGACTGTCTTTTCTCCATTTTATATTCTTGCCTCCTTTGTCATAGATTAGGTGACTGTAGGTGTGTGGGTTTATCTCTGGGCTTTCTATCTTGTTCCATTGATTTATATTTCCATTTTTGTGCCAGTACCATACTGTCTTGATTACTGTAGCTTTGTAGTATAGTCTGAAGTCAGGGAGCCTGATTCCTCCAGCTCCATTTTTCTTTCTCAAGATCGCTTTGGCTCTTTGGGGTCTTTTGTGTTTCCATACAAATTGTAAAATTTTTTGTTCTAATTCTGTGAAATATGCCATTGGTAATTTGATAGAGGTTGCATTGAATCTGTAGATTGCTTTGGGTAGTATAGTCATTTTCACAATATTAATTCTTCCAATCCAAGAACATGGTATATCTCTCCATGCATTTCCTTTTCTCTAGAATGATGGTGAAGCTGTAGATGGTCTGTAAAGACCATTGCAGCTCTAATTTAATGATGCTGAGAGAAAACAAAGAATATTTATTTAAGTGAGCATTGGGCTGTTTTGCTATGGTTTTGACAATATTCCATATGTGAGGTAGTGCCCAAAACCAGCTCTTCACACCTTTAGCTCATATTGAACATGGGCTCCACTGAAATCCCAAGACTTCACTACCTTTCATAAATATAAGGTATTAGTCTAAGATAGATATAAGGTAAAGGTAGATAAGATATGAGGTAAAGTCTGTTATATAAATTCATTGATTCACAACGATTTGGAGAGTAACTGAATGTTTGTCTCAGAAGTATTTCTTGAGTGGCTTCCTAGATCAGATTAAATATACATTCTATGCATTTTAGTAAGAAATGTAGTTTAGCTTCAGTACCTAATAGAGTGAGTAATGCACAGGTGCCCTGGTGGAACTGTAAACCTTTCTAGTTGTCCATGTGGCAAAACAATATAAAGAGCCCTAGAAATGCTGACAGCCTTTGACTTAGTAGTTCCTCATCTAGGAATCTACCACCTCCTTTATATATTTTTAATGTTTTAAACATTATAAAAATGAAATGAGTTTTCAGATAAAGAAGAGAAAAATCGTATTTTGATATTGTCACTAATGAGCTGTAAAAGCTGTGATTTTGAGATGTTTTTATAGTAGTTTCTAGTTTTTTAAACTCTTATCTGTGCCTCTCCAGGTATTTGAGTACTTAATGACCATTTTCTCCTAATAATACAATATTTTCTACATGTGTGCACAGCACCAGCAGGCCCACCAGTTGGAGTGAAAGTGACATTGATAGAGGATGACACTGCCCTGGTTTCTTGGAAACCTCCTGATGGCCCAGAGACGGTTGTGACGCGCTACACTATCTTGTATGCATCCAGGAAGGCCTGGATTGCAGGAGAGTGGCAGGTCCTACACCGAGAAGGTATATATGATCATAATTTACCAAAGGGCATGAAAAGTAAGGTTATTAATGATAAGGAAACAAAGGGAAAGAGGGATCTAGAGTTTGTTTTGAATTTATGTTTATGAAGTAACAAATGATTAAGGATTTTAGTTTTGTTCAAAGGACGTTGGGAAGCCATCAACATACTTTAAGCATGAGCCTGATTTCATACCTCAGAAAAATCACTCTGAGTATTGTGAATAGAAGAGGTTTGGTAGAGGAGGAGTAGGGGTAAGAGTAATGCAAGGAGACTAGGAAGTGATTGTTGCGGTCCAGGAAAGAGAATGATAAGCCCGGGTTAGGGTGGTAAGGAGTGAGACGGAAAGAAGAGGGTGGTTGACAGACAGACAGTAAGGAGGTAAAATTAACAGGACTTGGTCACTAAGGGAGGGAGAGAGAAGGTAAGGAAGTGAGAATTGTTATAGATAATTACTAGATTTCCAGTGGTTGTGTGTCTTGCACTGGAGTAGCAAACACTGGAGGAAGACCTGGTTTAATGGAGAACACTTTTGTACAGCTACTAAAATGGTCCACATGCAAATAAATTGACCCATATGAATATTAGGGTCCACTTAAGTACAGGGAAAAGCTGATTAGGGCTTAGGAACACTGAATTTAAATTGTTTAATACCAATTTTATTTTGGCTGAGAAAAACTGTATTCTAGAATTTAACATTCTTACTTCATGCTGTTATAATATGCCCTTTTTAAATTTTGGAAGCTTTCATTTGGACAGGTCTCATATGCCAATGTTTGGATGGACCATCACATAAATAGTATAATTTCATGATTTTGATACTTCTTTTAACTTTTTATTGAATTATAGTTGATTTTGATACTTTTTAAATTCAGACATGCATGCTAAGAACTGTTTTCCAGGCAATTAAAAGCTTAAGAAGGATTTTGAGAAGGAAATTTGTTTTCCATCTACATATTCTAAATACTTTACAGTGCCAGGCACTTCCACATACATTTTAACTTTTAAGGGGAATATTTACCCAGTTAAGAGAATACACTCTAAGGTCACTTAATGTGGATGTAGTCAATATAACACTTTTGTAATTGTAAAATAAACAAATGGTAACAGAAGCTGGAGTTTTGATAGTTGCATATTCCTATTTTTCATTAAGCAGGTGCCCCACTAAGTAATGCTTTCCTAGTCACTGAACAGCCTGGAAAGTAATAATAAGTACCTGCCAGCAATACAATTTTGTGTTTTATCCATTATCTATTGCTACCTAACAAACCACTCTAAAACTCAGCCATTTTATTTTCTCACATTCTCTGAGTCAGCAGTTTGGACTTGGATCAGCTGGGCAGTTCTTCTTTTGGTGTCTCCTGAGGTCACTCATGAGGCTCTAATCATCTCAGGGTTTCAACAGGGTGTGGGTAGCATAAAAACAGTGAGAGAATTCCAAAATCCGGGAGAGAGGGAAGAAGCCCCACATACAAAGCTTTGCAGACCTCTGCCTGATTCACATTTGCTAACATCCCACTGGCAAAACGAATCATGTAGGCAAGCCCAGACTTAGTGTGGGAAGGGACTGCCCACAGGTATGGAGAGATGGAAGCATAATTTATGCAGGGCTATTCATCTTACAGTCTGCCACAATATTCTTAAAATATATAATTCAGTTTTCATTAATTAATTCCAAAATGATTTATTGACACAACATTTGACCAAGTGACTAACCTGATTTAATGAGTGTTATATAAGTACTAATAAAAGCATTTTGATCTCAGGAGCACATACTTCCTTTGGCTCTTCATTTGTACCTGCCTAAAAAGAAACAGTATTTAGTTTTGGTTCTTTTTAATGCATTCATTTGTCAGTTTCAGACAAGGCCCAGAAAACAACATTTTTGCCTCATTGATGGCCCAATAGCGAAATGAAATGTAATTAGAGGTTTTTACTTCTGTACAAGCCTTCCTAACTATATAATAAAGCATAGGGGGAAAAATTCTATTTTTGCCATTATGCTACTTGTGTAAGTTTAAGAAACATCAATGAAGAGCTTTTGTCTTTTTTTAAATGTAGGGAACCTTTTTCATAGCTAATGCTAGTAATTCATAGAGAACAAAATAAACAATATGAGTAAAAAGCAATTGAGTTTACTTTTTTCAGAGCGAAAAATATAAAGAGTTTGAGGGGGCTTCCCTGGTGGTGCAGTGGTTAGGAGTCCGCCTGCCAATGCAGGGGACGCGGGTTCGAGCCCCGGTCCAGGAGGATCCCACGTGCTGCGGAGCAGCTAAGCCCGTGCGCCACAGCTGCTGAAACCTGCGTGCCTGGGGCCTATGCTCTGCAACAGGAGAGGCCATCTATGAGAGGCCCGCGCACTGCCGCGGGGAGTGGCCCCCACTTGCTGCAGCTGGAGAAGGCCCGCATGCAGCAACAAAGACCCATGGCAGCCAAATAATTAATTAATTAATTAATTAATTTTTTTAAAAAAGAGTTTGAGTTACTCACTTATAAACAAAAAGCAAAGAACACAACATGGCATTTAAAGAAAAAAAGAAAGTAGTCTATAGTATCTAATTTTGGCAACTTTTGGAAAAGATAATGGTGTAGAAAAATTGGGGGAAAAAGAAAGAATATCAGTATCTCATATATATCTATTAATCTGCTATACGTATTATGTTTATACACATTTATGTATATAATTAATTCACATATTTATTGCCAAGTGGAACAAGATTTTTTTCATTAGTCAAAACATTTTAAAAATGTTCCTGGTGACCATATATTTGTGGCTAAAATGAGACATTGTAAAATGGGTTATTAGAAATGCAGTATGAAATTATGCTTGTGTGTAATTTAAAGTGGGTCAGAAATTACAGCCTTTACCTTCCTGATATTGCTGTAAATCAGCACAAAGTACTCAATTACTTTAAAACCTACGAGGCACTGTAGGAAATCATGCTCTACTACAGCAGTTTCTGGACTCTGTTCCTTACAGCATTAGTTTCCCAAGATCATAAAGGCGCCCTGCTTCAAAAAAAAAAAGTTCCATAACTAAAAAAGTTTGAGAAACATAATATACCGTTTCCTCCTATTAGAGATTGACATCGGAAATTAACGTCCTTCAGTAAAGGAATCCATTTAACTTAATATTTACCAAATAACTTGGACTACTAATAGTAAGAACATATTGATTTATTAAATATTGAGGGATTACTATGTGCCAGGCTCTTTTCTAGGCATTGGCAATACCACAGTGAACAACAGAATGTCCCTTTCTCATTGGCACTTACATCTCAGGTAACAAACAAATATATAAATATTCAGGTAGTGTCATGAGTGCTAAGAAGAAAGCTACAATAGGGGAAAGAATAAAGTGATGGAGGTAGTGGGGTAAGTTCTTTTGAAAGAAATGACATCTGAGCAGAGCCATATGGATATCTGGGGTAAGTGCAAAGGCCATGAGACAGACGTTGTGCTTGGCATTTTAGAGGAACAACAAGACGGCCAGGGAGGCTAGAGTGAGGGGAAGTGGGAAATGAGGTGGGGAGGTAGCCAAGGGAAGATCAGGTAGGCCAGACTTCCTGGACCACAGATTTTTTTCTAAGAGGGATGGAAGACATTGATCTGATTTACATTTTGAAAGGCTTACTTTGGCAACCGCCTAACAGCCTACCTGAAAAATTGACTATAAGGAGATAAGAGTAGAAATTGGGAAACCATTTACTTTTTAAGTTTTTCTTTTTATTAAAGTATATTTTATTTTATTATTTATTTATTTATTTTTGGCCACGCCATGGGGCATGTGGGATCTTAGTTCCCCGACCAGGGATCGAACCCATGCCCCTCACATTGAGAGCGTGGAGTCTTAACCACTGGACCGCCAGGGAAGTCCCTGGGAAACCATTTAATTTGCAGGTGTCTGTGTGAGAGCCAATGGCAGTTTGGCCAGAGATAATAACAAGGAAGGTAATAAGAAGCTATGAGAACCTAATTTGAAGGAATAGTCTACTCAATTTGCCACAGATTGATGTGGGGTATAAGAAAAAAAATAAGCAAAATTGGTGGGGGAAATCAAAAGTTTGGTTTTGAACATGTTACATTTGAGATGCCTCTTGGATGTCCAAGTAGAGAGGTTGAATAAGCGGTGGGAGGGTTAAGTTCACGGGAGAGGTATGGACTAGTGGTATAACTTAGAAGTCATCAGTATGGAGATGAAGCTAAGACTGTGGAATTGAAACAAAAAAATCACATAGTGTGGACAGAAGAGAGCAAGGTATGAGACTGCATACTGGGACTTTTCTCCAACCGTAAAATCTTACGCTTTGCTTTTTTAAAATAAATTTATTTATTTTATTTTATTTATTTTTGGCTGCGTTGGGTCTTCGTTGCTGCACACGGGCTTTCTCTAGTTGTGACGAGCGGGGGGCAACTCTTGTTGCAGAGCATGGGCTCTAGGCACGCAGGCTTCAGTAGTTGTGGCACATGGGCTCAGTAGTTGTGGCCCACAGGCTCTAGAGCGCAGGCTCAGTAGTTGTGGCTCACTGGCTTAGTTGCTCCACAGCATGTGGGATCTTCCCGGACCAGGGCTTGAGCCCGTGTCCTCTGCATTGACGGGCGGATTCTTTTTTTTTTTTTTTTTTTAGAGATTGATTGATTGCTATGTTGGGTCTTCGTTTCTGTGCTAGGGCTTTCTCTAGTTGCAGCAAGTGGGGGCCACTCTTCATCGTGGTGCACGGGCCTCGCACTATCGTGGCCTCTCTCGTTGCAGAGCACAGGCTCCAGACATGCAGGCTCAGTAGTTGTGGCTCACGGGCCCAGTTGCTCCGCAGCATGTGGGATCTTCCCAGACCAGGGCTCGAACCCGTGTCCCCTGCATTGACAGGCAGATTCTCAACCACTGTGCCACCAGGGAAGCCCCGGCGGGCGGATTCTTAACCACTCCGCCACCTGGGAAGCCCCCAGAGTCTAATATATTCTGAGAGGTTTTTTGTTTGTTTTTGTTTTTTGTTTTTAGCATGAAACAGTGTTTTATTGTATAGGTTAAAAGCATTTGTAAGATTTGATAAATCTTTATTGAGTAGTTTATAAGTCAGGGTACTCCAGAGAAAGAGAACCAATAGGATTTGCATGTGTGTGTGTATGTATGTACAGATAGGTAGGTAGGTAGGTAGGTAGGTAGGTAGATAGATAGATAGATAGATAGATAGATAGATGGAGATAGAGAGATAGATAGAGAGATAGAGAAAGAGAGAGAGAGAGAGATTGAGATTGAAGGAACCGGGGCTGCTAAATCTGAAATTTGCAGAGCTGGTCAGCAGGCTAGAAATTCTGACAGGAGTTGATGTTGAAGTCTTGAGTCTGGAGGCAGAATTCTTTCCTCTTCAGGGGTACTCAGTCTTTTTTCTTAAGGCCTTAAACTGATTCGATGAGGCCCACCCGTATTATGGAGGGTAATTTGCTTTACTCAAAGTCTACTGGTTTAAATATTAATTTCATCCTAAAAAAGAAAACTTCACAGCCATATCTAGACTGGTGTTTGAGCTAGCAACTGGACACTATAGCCTAGCCACGTTGATATATAAAACTAACCAGCATAAGTACCCATTAGGCACTTAAGCATTGCTCTGGACACTGGGGACACAGCAGTGAACTAAAGAGAGGAGGTCCCTGAGCCCCGTGAAGCTTGTGTTCTTATAAAAGTCTGAATGTCATTTCCAGAATGAGTTGGGGGTGGGAGGGGCAGGCAGTGGAGGAGCTGGGGAGGTTGGGGTCTGGGAAGCCAGAGAAGAGACCCGTGATAGCGTGAAGGTATGGGGTGATGATGTTAAGACTGGAGTGACAGCAGTGTGCCTGGAGTGGAAGGCGCTAATTGGAGGTGGAATGAATAGTAATTAGTATTTGGGGATGGGCACCAGCTCTTCATTTTACAGAGAAGAAAACTCAGGTCTGGAGAGGTGATATAACAAGTTCAAGAGCTTGTGACATATGGTGACATTCTTTTTTTTTTCTATAAATGTATTTATTTATTTTTGGCTGCGTTGGGTCTTCGTTGCGGTGCGTGGGCTTCTCATTGTGGTGGCTTCTCTTGATGCGGAGCATGGGCTCTAGGCACGTGGGCTTCAGTAGTTGTGGCACGCGGGCTCTAGAGCACAGGCTTAGTAGTTGTGGCGCACGGGCTTAGTTGCTCCGTGGCATGTGGGATCTTCCCAGTCCAAGGCTTGAACCCATGTCCCCTGCATTGGCAGGCGGATTCTTAACCACTGCGCCACCAGGGAAGCCCTGCTTTTATACTTTAAATGAACATTCCTTTGGTAACAAATGGCTCATATTTTAGTATAAGTTCAGTTGGTATTTACTGAGAATTATCTTGTGCAAAAGCATTATGCTAGCCACCTTCAGCTGTTCACATGTGAAAAAAAATTTCTGTCCTTCAGAAAGGGAAGAGGGGAGATCAGAGGTGAGGAGGAAAACCTGCTTTCATTGAGTGTATACACTTGTGTCAGACACTTGTCCATGGTAGTTCATTTAATCCTTATAATAATTATATGAGGTGGGAATTATTGCCCCCACGAGGAAAGTGAAGTTCAGTGACATGCCCCAAGTTGCAAATTACTTAATTGGTAACATGCCAGGACTTGATCAACATTGATCCAACACCAAGCCTGTTACACTGTCCGGC
Organism: Balaenoptera musculus; assembly: GCF_009873245.2. NCBI lineage: Eukaryota > Metazoa > Chordata > Mammalia > Artiodactyla > Balaenopteridae > Balaenoptera > Balaenoptera musculus. Next base: position 78,096,970 of record NC_045786.1, read on the forward strand.
GTGTGAAACTCCTAGTCTAGCTAAAAGTTCAGACGCTGTAAAAGGCTGTAGACTGAAATAATCACACCAGCTGGAATTTAGACCGTTTGCTGAGAGAATATAGGGGCAGTCAGATCACTTTAATATTTGGGAACTGGTTTAACTGTGCTCATATGGGAACCAGAATGTTACAGTTTCCTTTTTTTTGTCTGAAGGAAGACTTTCTGTGGGAGAAAGGGGAGTGTGCATACGCACATATACACACAAAGCTCAACCATTTGTAATGTTTAAAGTAAGCGAAAGAATTTTAATTTCAGGTAGTGATTGGTTTTGCCAAACACTTTCTAAAATTAAATGTAAAGTATTCTATGGTAAAATGGAGACTCAGTTTATTTATATGTTGGTAAAGAAATTGAATTGTTCTTCCTTCTAGCTAATGGTAACATGTCACAGTACATTGTTGCTTTTTAATTCACCTGCCTAAGAGCAAGTGGCAGTGGAAAGACTTCCTGATTCTAAATAGGGGTCAGTGTGTTTATTCAACGATTGTGTATTCAAGTAGCTCAGGCTCTTTCTAGGCCAGGTTGAAACCGGAGCACGTGAAAGCAAACCGCCTTCAGCTCCTTGCACTGCCCCTGGGTTCGGCTCCCTCCCACCATGTGACCTGCAGAGGTAGCCTCTGAGTCATGGCCTCAGCTCTAAGATCACCCTGCCTTTCCCTTGCATAATGAAATATATTGTAGCAAGTGCACTAGAGTAGCCAGCTCTGAGCTGGTGGTGACAGCTACCAGCTGTTGTAAGCTCTCTAAAACTATTTATTGTAAGGGTGCCCTGCATCAGGAAAAAATGAGAAGAAATTACCCCAGGGAAGCTAGGTTTCCCTGTGAATATCCACCCACAAATGCAGTGCAAGAACAACTTCCTGGTTGAATTTCTTTTATACCTGCTTTCATAACATTAGGACTAATTCCTGGGGTGGGATTCCCTTTGTAAGAAAAATACTTCAGTGCCGTGGCAGGACAAGAGCAGAAAGACGCCTCAAGAAATAGCAGTGCCGGGGCTTCCCTGGTGGTGCAGTGGTTGAGAGTCTGCCTGCCAGTGCAGGGCACACGGGTTCGGGCCCTGGTCTTGGAGGATCCCGCATGCCGCTGAGCGACTGGGCCCGTGAGCCACGGCTACTGAGCCTGCGCGTCTGGAGCCTGTGCTCCGCGACAAGAGAGGCTGCGATAGTGAGAGGCCCGCGCACCGCGATGAAGAGTGGCCCCCGCTTGCCGCAACTAGAGAGAGCCCTCGCACAGAAGCGAAGACCGAACACAGCCAAAAATAAATAGATAAATAAAGAAATTTATTAAAAAAAAAAAAAAAGAAATAGCAGTGCCCTATGAAGACATTAAATATTATTATAATATTATAATAAATATAAAAATATTAAAAAAAAAAAAGAAATAGCAGTGCCCAAATAGGAGTCCTTCTTGGCAGTCATGCCATCAGAGAAGATACTTTTCAATACCAAATATATATAAATTCAAATGATTACTTTTGGAGAGAAGTAGATGCTAGCCAGGTTGCTGGTGATAATTTTGATAGTCTGGGGTCTCGGCCTTCAACACCCTGAGGTTCCTACATAACTTTGGCATCTTCTTGCCTGTTTATATTCAGGAAATCTTAGATAATGATTAGGAGGGTGAAAAATATATTCATACTTTCAAAAATAATTGTTGTTTCTAATTTAAGAAATAAGAGCAAAATCATCTATCACAATTACTGTAAGTGGTTTAAACATTTCTAAAAGAAAAAAAAAAAAAAAGATACTCATTGGAGTTCCCTGGCAGTCCAGTGCTTAGGACTCAGCGCTTTCACTGCAGTGGTCATGGGTTCAGTCCCTGGTCAGGGAACTAAGATCCCGCAAGCGGTGAGGCGTGGCCAAAAAAAAAAGAGTCTCACATTGGATTTTTTAAATCTACTTGTAATTGTTGAATCTGAGTTCATTGTGTTATTTTGTCTTTACCTATGTTTGAAATATTCCATAATAAAATGTTTTTAATGCTATTTGTATCCATACCTATGTAAAGAGTAAAAAATTGCATATATGTTTATATATATTTTTTGGTTAAAAAAAGTGTGTATTTATATATATATGTATATACATACATGTATCCAAACAAAAATGCATGTTGATTTTACGAGCTACTCTTAAAACAAAATTACAGAGAAGGATTATATAGGGGCAGTGTGCATGGCACAATGTTAAATGAAAACTCTAGGATATAAAAATGCATGTAGTAAATATGTACTCACACATGTACAGTACACACATACACGTACACACATACAAATACACAAAAATGTTAACAATGGGAGATTGTCATTTTATTTATATTTATCTTTATTTTACAGATGTTTTAAAATGTGTTATTTTTATAATCAGAAAAATATTTTAAAAATAAAGGACCATGGTTGTGTGATTAAAAGAATAAATAAAAGATAGTTTACTTAATTTGTAATTGATATATTTATAGGGGCAATAACCATGGCTTTGCTAGAAAACCTTGTGGCAGGAAATATATACATTGTCAAGATATCTGCATCCAATGAGGTAGGAGAAGGACCCTTTTCAAATTCTGTGGAGCTGGCCGTACTTCCAAAGGAAACTCCCGAATCAAATCAGAGGCCCAAGCGTTTAGATTCTGCTGATGTCAAAGGTCTGTATACTGCCATAATCATTGATTTTCCTTAAGAAGAGAAAACACACATATGTTTTTCCAGCTCCCCTCTGCTTTATTTCTGCTCCTACCATGACCGTATCCCTAAACCCGTACTCGGCTCCTTGAATTCTCGCTGGCGAGGTTCTGGTGCTGTGGGGCTGCATGGCGCTCTCTGCACTCCTAGGAGAACACACTGACCTCAGAACTAACCGCGGTGTTCAGACCGCTGTGTCCCAGTTACTTCTCCTCCCAGCTGTGCATCCACCAAGACAGACGAGCCACACCACCCCTGAGCTGATGGGAGCGGGCGTCTGGGGGTCTGTGGAAATAAATGGCAGTGATGGTTGTGGTGTTCAAGCTAAGAAGAGCATGGTTTTCATTAAGAGTTTTCCCCACCAAAAACAACAAACAAACAAACAAAAACAAAAAACCCATCCTCTCCAGAGTGAAAGTTATTTCTCTCCAGAAAGCAATTGGAAAAAAATACCTTTAAAGAGCCATTCTCACTCCACTCAGGGTATCGTCCTGCTGTTGTGAAGGACGCCGGGGCCCCCTGTGACCCAGGACTGGACACCTCCTTTTCCCCTCTCTGGGGGAGGGGGCCTGGGTGGCGATGCAGGGTGTGGCAGGGACAGCTTCAGATCGAGGAGATGCCAGCTGAATTCAGGGCGGGATTAAAGGCTCTTAGTTCCTCAGAGGATAGTCATTCAGTATTGTGTGCACTTTGGGTATGGACACTGGGAAGGAGAGAGAGAAACAAAGAGAAGGGCAGGGCAGTCGGATTTAAGCACAGGAAGGAGGTAGCCACAGTAGCTGCCATATCATCAGGGGAAGCGGAGAGCAAGGCTCATATCCGCTTCTCAGATACCTTGCTAGTCAAAGTGCCTAGAGACCAGCAGCGTAAATGGCACCCGGGAGCTTGTCAGACATGCAGAGTTGTGCGTGGGCTCTACCCCAGACCTCGTGAATCAGCATCTGCATTTTAACATATCCCCTAGTGACTCTTATGCACATTAAAGTTTGAGAAGCACTGCTGTGTAAATGAAAATACATAAATGGAAAACTAATCTTCAATATACAGATCTGCTTTTAAGGTAATATGACATGAAAGCTACCCTTTGGCCTATCAGTGAACATCTATGCCTTGTGCCTTTTAGCATTATAAATTATGAACTGATGTTCATGTTTGATATAATAATATAATACCTGGAACTCATATTTAGAATCTTCAGTATGAGAAGATAAGCCAATTTTAAGGTCACTGATAAAAGAGTAATACGTCTTTTTTGCTTAGACACAGATACTGTCAAAAGTTTTCCTATGAGAGGAAGGCAAATTATTGAAAAGCTAATATCTGAGAATTATGATAAATGGAATCATTTATTTTTCTGATTGACTCTGAGTACATGTGTTTCCCCTTCTAGTTTATTCAGGCTATTACCATCTGGACCAAAAATCAATGACCGGCATTGCTGTAGGTGTTGGCATAGCCTTGACCTGCATCCTCATCTGTGTTCTCATCTTGATATACCGAAGTAAAGCCAGGTGTGTTTCCATTGCTGGAGATGTTGATGTGGTTAAAAAACATTTAAATTACAGTAACCACAGAAACAAATTGAAATCAAGTGCCTTTTAGAGTAACTGGGATTTTCCACTTTAAAATGAATGTATTATTACTTGGGTTCTTTCAGCTATAGAGATGTGCTCACTTTGGAAGATTATTCTCTCACCATTTGAAAAAAATTACTGTACCAACAAAATACTCTTAAATGAGGACCTAGTTTTCTCATTTCCTTGGTATTTTGAGAAACACAAAGTATATCCTTTGGATTTTTTAAAAAACTAACCCACTTAATATGATGCATCTGCTGATTGAGGGATTCCTTACTGCCTGGAATATTTTCATATTTAAGTAGCCTGAAATGTCTGAGTCACTTGAGAGCTCTACCCTCACCACCACAGGTCATATGTTTGGGATTCTCCAGACATGGATTAAAACAAATGTAATAACTAGGGATTAGTTCTCTATAAACTCTTATCAGGCAATTTTATCAGTGCTTTTGACTTCAGCTAAATTCTCAGCATTCAGTGAACCTCTCTGTTTCTAACCTTTTATATTTTGGCTTTTGCTTTCATTTATTAAGGTTCTTTATTTTAAAAAATCAAAGTCAAATACACATCATTTTTAGGTAATCTCTATCACTAGACTGTCTCCATTATCATAGGTTTTGCAGAGTTTATTCTATATGTTTTTGGTACTTGTGCGTAGAAACACACTCAGAAAACATGTTAATGAAAGAGTTAGTTCTAAAGTTTTTTGTATATGGAACTGGCTTAATTTTACTGTCCAAGTTTCTCACTTCAAGAATTTTTTAATGAAATCTTTATGTACATTGTTTTAGTGATGCCCAAATCTTGCATAAGTGCTACTGTAAATTTGTCATCGTTAATTGTTACGTTAGTGTGACAATCTGCAGACCTGAAGGAGAACATGTAAATTTTTTAAACTACAGTTTCTGTGTATATTATAAATAAGCGACAATAATAAATAATAGTACTTTATAAATATTAAGGTTTTTACTAAGTGTAAAAAGTAATTTTATATAAACAGACCTTGGGACAAAAAGAAAGAAGCCTTCTCACATCATAGAAGTTTGCAGCAGTGAGCTGGAGTTATAATCTAATAGTTTCTAAAGATATTTGAGAAACAAGCATTAAGGAACTCCATTGTTTGCAAAGTTGTGAACTTCCCAGATTTCTCCAAATTTGGTACATTTGCTTCTCTCTTCTTGTGGACTTAGAAAATTTCCTTTCCTTGCAATATTTCAGGAAATCAACTGCCTCCAAGACAGCACAGAATGGAACTCAACAATTATCTCATACCAGTGCCTCCCTAGCCAGTGGAAATGAAGTAGGAAAGAACCTGGAAGGAGCTCTAGAAAATGAAGAGTCCTTAATGCCAATGATCATGCCGAACAGCTTCATCGATGCCAAGGTACTCTGAGCTGAGGGACTGTTGTGCTACGTAATCCTTCCTACCATTCATCTTCTCTTTATGCGTAAAATCTTCTTACCAGAAAATTGTATGTTGAATGTATTGTGTCCATACTCCACATAATGAAATGTGAAACCGTTTCGCTCAGATCCTTCCTTGCATACAATATTTGGGGAGAAGATAGGGATAGATAAAAGAATAAAAGATGAAGATAAAGAAAATATGAGAAAGTAGCATAAATTCAATTAGTTCGGATTATATGGAGCTGAGATGTCTTAAGTAAGGACATCAAGGTCATCAGTCCATATTTACTATAATTTGGATTGTTCTGTATACTGGAACTGGATGGACAATTTTTTATTAATCCATTCTCAACTTAGTTTATTTGATTTTAGAACTAAATGGAGCCTCAGAACATTCCAGGTGTGAATGAAATTTTTTTAAATACAGAGTATATAAATAGATGTCTCAAGATCCTTCCCTGTATGGCCTTAGGAAGTTGGATATAGTAAAGAGGTGTCATTGGAGGATATTACTTCATGTCCTTTCCACTATGTGTAATAATAGTACAACGATAAGCATTATGAACACCAACTGAAAATTATTTTTAGTCACATTGCAGCATTAGATATCGTGCATTGTTATAATAGCCCTCATAACCAATGTGCTGTAAATTAAGTATCCGCAAACTATAGCCCAGCCCAGGCCAGCCTACAGCCTGTTTTTGTATGGTCATCTCTGAGCTAAGTATGTTTTTCACATTTTTAAAGGGTAGTTTGGGGGGAACAAAAAAGGAGGAAGAGGAGAAAATGCAGCAGAGGCCATGTGTGGTCTGCAAAGCCTAAGACATTTACTATCTGCCCCTTTACAGGAAAAGTTTGCCAAATCCTGCTATAAATTCTTCTTCCCCAACCTTTCCCTAAAATTTAGAATACCAAAAATATAACAAAATTTCAGGCAATTTTGATGTTAAATTTTATATAATTATATTTAGCAGATGCAATTTACGTGTATCTAGCACAGTGCTATCTATATACTATATATATTATGGGTAAATAATAGTAAATTGATTTTTGCTACTCCTGTTGTCTTTTTGTTTGCAACTTAATTTAGCTTTTATTTTCTGATACAAATGTAAGCCATTTAATTCAAATTAATCTAGAACATTAGAACCTAAAACTTTTAAATAAGCACAGAAAGTACCAAAATACACTGTCATTCTGTTATTACTAACTTGGAACTAGACATGAGAAAGGATTGAAGAGAAGTGAAGTGGGGAGGAAGACATGGGAAGAGAGAGGGAGAATCTAAAATGAAAGGAGACAGAGCAGAGTGGAGACCTGAAGTGAAGCAGAGAAGCCAGTTTGGAGGCCAGGTCTCTGAATTCCCTTGGGTTAGCCTAAGAGCTGATCCCCCGTCTATTGCCATTTTGTTGAGCATATGTGGGCCCATTTTTCTCTTCCTAAATCTTTTTAAATTTTTCAACCATGTGGAAAGGTTGAAAAAATTTAATAAATGCACAAATAATTGTCAGTATCTTTTCATACTTTTGTATCTCTCTCTATGTATTTTTGTTTGCTCTGTCATTTGAAAATAAGTTTTGGAATCCTTACACTTTACCCCAAATACTTCAACATATATATCTCTCTTAGGAATAAACCTATTATATCTTTTTTATCACTAACAAATACCCTGTATTTGTTGTGTGCTGCTAGTGTAAAAGAAGAAATAATAATGTCTGTGATCATTTTTTTCTTTCAACATTTAAAAATTTTGTGTACTACTTGTAATAAACTGAAATCTATAATATGTGCATTTTCCCCTTTTATATCTCCAGGGAGGAACTGACCTGATAATTAATAGCTATGGTCCTATAATTAAAAACAACCCTAAGAAAAAATGGCTTTTTTTCCAAGATTCTAAGAAGATAAAAGCTGAGCAGGTAACTCACCCATTAAATGGAAAAAATCTTTTGCTACTCCTGGTATATGAGATGGTAATTTTAAAAAGAGGAAAATGTAAATGAGTTTTTTTTTTTAAACTTCTGTGTTCTTTCTAGCCATGATTTTATTAATCTGGGGCATGACTTTGTGGAAAGCCATGGGGATTGATGACCGAAATGACAATTGGAATAGTAATCAGAGCTGTGGTTTTCAGTGGGAGTTGAGGGGCAATGGAGAAAGGGATGGGGCAGAAGCCCGCATCAAAATCACTGAAGAAGCCTTTTGACATTTCACTTGCCCCAGTCATTCTGATGTGTTCCCACTCCTCGGAGAACCACTGACCTAGACAATTCCTTCATGATGATCTTTTACCCATGTACTCGATCAGTTTGCTATCTCAGCATACATAGAATATGCAAAACCAGATTTGTTACTTTTTAAGAGCACTCTGGTATCACTGATGGTGTTTTATGTATTTTTACCTAGCCTCAAAGAAGATTTACTCAAGCGGTCTGCTTTTACCAGCCAGGCACTACCGTATTAATCAGTGATGAGGACTCCCCCAGCTCCGCAGGTCATACAGCCAGCTTCCCAAGACCCTTTGGTGTTGCAACTGATACTGAGCATTCAGCGAATAGTGAAGGCAGCCACGAAACTGGGGATTCTGGAAGGTTCTCCCATGAGTCCAATGATGAAATACACCTGTCCTCAGTTATAAGTACCGCACCCCTGACCCCCAGTTCCTTCACTGGCACTGATTCGAGTGGGGATCCCTCGATGAGAAAGTGTGAAGAACATGCAGTGCCGTCAGATGCTGAGCAGATTTCCTCTTCAGTTCCTCAGGCACCATCTGCCATGCTCTGCTTTGATAAAAAGGATTTTCCAATCTAGATAGCCACGTCCAGGTATTCTCACCTTTAAGTCTTTTCAAAGGACAGTGAACAGGGAGCCAAAGCCTTTTGTGAAAATCATGATATCTTATTGGGTATTTCACCTTTTTTGAATGTGTTTTGTTTCTTTATCTTTAAGCTCACGTATTTTGAATGTTTCAGTGTCAGCAATGTGAAAAGACAGTCAAGATATTTGACTGGATTATGAAATATATCACTGGAGCAAAGGGAAGACTTTTGAAAGCCCCTTTGCTGACTATCTACCTCAGTTTGCCACACGGCAAACTCAGAAGACAGCTTTGTTACCTCGTTTGTTGTGATAGTTTCTCAGCTACATAACCGATGATACTTCCTAGTAGCGTTTTGTTTTCATTGCTGTATGTGTAATGTGTGTGATCAAAGGAGTCATATAGGTAGATGAGTAAGAATGTTTATCTGAAGCTCTGATTTAAGAAACAGCAGCAACAAACTATGACCTCTGTATGGTTTGGATAATTTAACACCTCCAGCTGTGAGGACTGAAACCTCAGAGAAGAGAAAAGTGGGACTGTTGACTTTACTGAATGACCAAAACAAAAAGGTATATCTCTTTTGAGAATAGAACTGTTCAGTAGCATACAGGGACTCCTATTGCGTCTAGGGCCTTTATGTTTTGGGCATTAGAGTCTTGAGTGCTTTATCTGCTGTATCCCAAACCTCAGCCTGCCTAGAAGCCGTGCCTTTTCTACCTGCTCCTTTGCCTGACAGTTGGCCAAAGGCTGCACTGTCTAGTTTGCAAAGCATCCTCAACCTTTCCAGAATTAGTTGCAAAACTCCTTGCAGAAAATAGACTTTCAAAGAGAACAGGTTAGGGTTGGTGTTTTTTATTTTTAACTCCAGCTTGGCTTAAAGGGGTAAAGAAGTTTCATTAAATATTAATAATGAAGACAAATGCAGCAGTAGACAGTAAAATGAACTTGAGGTTATCACGGTAACAGTGCCTTCCATTATATATTATGAAGTTCTTTGCCTTATACCTTTTTAATATTCATGAAGTTGTTGAGGATAAGAGTACAAAAAGTTGCCTTAAGAGTTTCTTGGATTTTATCAGTAACTCTTTTGATGTACAGTATTTTATCAAAGCATTTTGGTTTGTTTTTGTGCAGGTTTTGTTTAGGGATAAGTATTCAGAGCTCTACCAACTTGGTTGTATTTTCTTGAATTCTTCAGAGAATTTGGTACTGTTTAATCTTCCTTCAGTGTCAGTGCTGCGAATGAGGAATGCTAGCTCCAGGAGTGAGTTAATCCTCTTGCTGGTTTGAAATCAGTGAACTGTTTACTTAGCCACATAGAATAGGCCTTCTTTCAGTAATGAGACAGTTACCTGTTAGGTGCCCAGCAGTGAGAGACAATAAAGAATTAAACACATGGTGTAGAGAAGGGACCCCCTTTTCCTTTTAAACGTATTGCTTGAAATTATCTGGAAATGACTTTTGAGCCGCTTTTTAAAAGGAATCTTAATGGGTATCCCCCTTGAAACCTTTTGTTTATGGAAGTGGGGGGTCGTGTTAAATGGTGCTTTAAAGTCAAAAAAATGTTACTGGACGACAGTCCCACCTCTATCATCTTCTATCCCAGTGTCTGATGACACAGCATTTTTTGGTTGTTTTTTAATCTGTAGTTTTGTGCCAAATTGGATGTGTTCAGAAGTAGACCAACATTAACTGCTAGCATGCGCTTCTGAACTAAATTCACAGTCCCCCATTTAGTTATCTAAGTATGGGCTTGATGGCAAAACAAAAAAGCAGAGCTTTAGGTGAACAATCTGAGGCCAGGAAACATGCTGCTCCTGCCTTTATAGCTCCTGTTTATACTACCTCCTTTTAAACTTATTCTAGTGTTATTTTTTTTTTCCTGTACTCAGGGAACGTTTTGTTACTTTTGAGCTGCCTCATGGAAGCATGGGCAGATTGACAGGGTATGGCGTTTGGGGGTTCATAAGTAGAATTATGCGAGGCCAACTTTTATCAATATCTAAAACTAAGGACTACAGTGAGTTCATTTTACGTTTTTAAACTTTTGTTAAAAGGCAGACAGAATCTAAAGTTGAAACATCATCCATCGTGTCTCGGACTCTATTAATTTGAATCATTTTAAAAGCCTAAAATGATGATCTGAAGTCCTTAAGGAAAGTATTTAGTTTGTTTTGTTTTTGATGAATAGGCCCATAGTTATTGTAGATCTTTAGGCTATAACTGTTCGCTAATTATTTACCAGTACATTTTTCACTCTTTCACCTTTTCATTTTGTTCTTATATAAGATTTTTTTCATAATAATCCTATTACCAAAGAATTTTCAGTAGAAAGTGAAAATTTGACTATGATTTCCCCCAAAATTGAATTAACTAGAAACATCTATAGGTATGACGCTTATACAAGTAGTTACTAACCCAGAATAATAGGGTTTATCTTGATTGTTGTAGTTAATTAGACTAGTAATTTTAACTACCTTATTGTTACCAGAGCATTTAAAATAAGTTCTTTACCAGCAGATAGTTCCAAAGAATTTCAAGTGTAATTTTTTTTTCTTCAGCAAGTAAATCTTCAGCTATACAGTATTAAAGTATTTTGAAATTGTTGAAACTACTTGTTGTAGAGAAAAAAAAGTCTTTTCACCAAAGATAAATATTTTGGTCTCATTGAATAAGATATTTAGTGAACACCAAAGACTTCTTTTTACTTGGCCAAAGCTAGCTTCTTTGAAGTCTTAAGTATGAAATTGTAACTAAAATGTGAAGGTTCTCTTTCATCTCTCATAGTGGTGTTACTTCATGGTATTTTCACTCTGAAGGGGCTAATATGAAAATAGTAACTATTTTCTTTTCCAAAGACTTATTTGCTGTAAGTACTAATACATGCATGTCATTTTTATGCCAAATATTACAAGATACTGCTCATCAGTATTTTCATACCAAAGATCATGCAAATATATAGATTAGCCTGTAAGTAAGTAAAGATGAGCAGATTTGAAATAAATTTATTTAGAGGCTGATAGGGAATCTAGCTTTAGTAGCAAAAGATATCAAAGGGCTAAGTTTACATAATTAAAAGCAATACAATTATATTGGTATTTATCAGTGTTTTAATTCACGTACTTTTTATCAACAAATTTTTAGAAAACCAAAGATATTTAAGGTTATGTCCACATATAGGCAGATTTAGTTGTACATTAAACTGTTGTTTCTTGTTTTTATGTCAACCAAACTTGTCTCTCCAGAACCCTGTCTGTATACAAATAGCATACATAGGGACTTCCCATTAAATCTGCTGATTCAGCAACAGGATGTTTTTGCCACATGATGTGATACTTTCCTAAGCACCTTGAGTGTGAGATGTCAACAGAAATATCAGCAGGCTTTTCCACTGCAGAGCATTATGGCAACCCCTGAATCAGTCTGTGCTGTCTTCCTCCTGCTTAAAACATTACGTGGTTGACTCTGAAGGCTCGAGGCAGTCCCTTAATAATAGGGATGTTCTCATCTCTGGGGAGCAATGGGATATAACAGGGAAACGAATCATATCACTGTTTTAAGTGGCTGTTCTTTGATAGATGTGCTCTTTAAAGTTGTCCATAAATTGAAATATTTTAATTGCATCAAGGGAACAAAAATCTTTTTCATGAAATCTGGAGTTTTATATTTTGATTAGCCTAAAAGTAAGGACACAGCTTTATCCACTAAGTGGCTTTAAAAAATCAGTTTTGGCACCCCAGGGAAATTAGATCCTCAGTGAAATGATTTTTGTTTGCTTTTGCTTCAAACAAGAGCAGTGCCAACGCTGGGAACAATGACAGTGATTTGCATTGGTGTGTCTTGACTTCATTAAGGACATATGCCAGAAACTTGCTCATGTTGACAACTCAGGGTCATTGATCAAGTCGATGAAGACACCTTTGGAAACAATTGAGTGTCACAGAAAAAGATGATTTGAAAGGTTTTTTTTTTAAACGCTAGAATATCCAGATGTGGTTCCATCCCAGCAGTGGCTGTAGTGATTCACACATACATTTCTATTTCATTGAATATACATGTTTAATACTGAATGTAAAAAAAGAAAAAAAGTGCCAATACATTGAAAGAGGCATGATTTAAGACTAAACATGTATTTTGTAGACTTTGTTCCTGACGATTTGGCACATGGGTCTCTGGTAAAATTGCTTTGGTTTAATAGTCATAATTTCTGTGGGCTGTGAGCACAGAGTACAGGGTTCTGGAGATCACCATACACAACCAGTTGTCTAATTGTGAATTTTATTGATGTTTAGAAGAACACATACCTAGAATTCTGTGTGAAGTTGATTTATGCTCAGGACATAAGATCACAGGCTAATGCAATGTGTATGTTTGCAGGCTTTAATCTTCTCAGGCGGTTTCCCTTGGTAAGCCTTTGAAGGTGTTTAAGATTAACATGACAGCCTTGCATTTTTACCAGGCAGATACTGTATTATTTTCTTATTGCTGCTGAAATGAGTTACCACGAAGCTGGCCTTGAAGCAACACAAATTTATTCTTACAATTCTGTAGGTCAGAAGTCTGACACAGGTCTCAATGGGATAAAATCAAGGTTTGTTTCCTTGTCTTTTCTGGATTTTAGAAACTGTAGACCCCACCCTCTATTCTCTCTGACCCCACTTCCATTATCATATCTCTTTTTCTGACCCCAACGGGGAAACATTCTCCAGTGTTAAGGACTCACGTGATTAGCTGGGGCCCATCTGCACGATCCAGGGTACTCTTCCCCATCTGAAAATTCTTAACTGAATCACCTCTGCAAAATCCCTTTTGCCCTGTATGGTAACATATTCAGAGTCCAGGGATTTGGGCGTGGACTTCTGTAGGTGGCCATTCTTTTACCTACAACAGATATATTATTTCTGTAGAATTCTGATCTCCATAAAATGTCTGTAGCATTACAGAGATTGGAAGTGTGAAGCCATGTGCCCCTTGGTGATCTTCAAAATGTCAAAGCTATGAAAACCTCGGCTTATCGCCTATTGAATGTTTACATTAAACTTTCTCTCTAAATCACTTGCAAAAACAGTTCGGCTTTAAACTTTTTGAATATGTGCTTTGTAAATTAACATCTCAGTTCTATGTGTTTAACAGAAAGTTTCCTAATATTTGGCTCTAACTTTATGGAATTTCATCAGATATTTTTGAAAACCGTTCATATTATAGTTGAGCTTTCTCCTTTTCTCTTAAGTGATTATGTCGGTGGGGTAGGGTTGGGGGAAAGACCTCAAACGTAGGAACTCAGAGTAGATGAGCAGGACCATGCTCAAGTTCATTCTTCATTTTCTTCTAAAAGCATTTTGCAACATTCACCCTTTCTGACTTTTAAATCGGGTCTGTTTCTTCAGCTTCACCAGCCACTGTTTGGTTTTCAGTTTGTGATAGCCTCTTGATTCTCCATCAGCCTTAGCAAGAACCTCCACTTGTACTTAGCAGCATGTACAACTCCTAGGAAATTTTGTCTTTGTTTTCTTTGATTTCAATTGTCCCTTTTCCTAGAAAGCTTTAGATTCCACAGCTCTAGTTTGTTCTGATTCCTGGATCATGTCAAGTCAAGCCTTCTTTCAGATTTGAAGGATAATTTATAATTATACCCTAAGTTTCAGCATTTCTTCAATGAATGAAACAAAGCTATCTCCATGATGGGATAGAGACCATGATGCTATTCTGAGTAAGGTTAAGAGTGCTAGTCATTTTTCAGCCACTTCTGACTCTACTCCTTAGGAAGGGAGAAGGCCATTTACTGAGCGTATATGATGTGCCAAGCACATCTTCATCCCTGCACACTGCTACATTCTGCAAGGCAAGTATTATTCCCATTTTAGAGATCAGGAAACAGGTTTAAAACGTCTAACTTGCCAAAGATCACAGCTAGTAAGTGGCTTAGCCAAGCTACAAACCCAAGTTGGTCCAACTTCAGTGTTTATAGGATTTCTACTATGATAACATCATCTCAGCTAAGACATGATGTTTAATTATGTCTCATAGTGGCTCATAGTGCCTTCCACTGTGTCAACACAACCTGTCCACACAGTCATAGCCAATCAACAGAGAGAAGTCTGTCTTAGTTACGTTCATTTATTCAAGGAGGAATTTAGGAGGCTGGGCTGTAACTCACTCTTTGTCATCTCGTGAACTCCCTTCTTTCCTCCTTTAAAACCTTCTATTTCTCTTAGCCGAAACTGTGTCTGAAAGCTGACGCTTGTGCCTGGAGTTGCAGTAAACAAGGTAGGTATGGTTTCTGGAGTCCTTATCTGTTCGAGCATTTCCTTATTAGACTAGGTGTTCAGAATTGAATTTTATCTTTTGTAATTTTTCTGTAGTCCCCATATCTAAATAGAAACTTATTAACTAGAAAAAGCCAGGTGTGTAAGCAGTCATCCTTTCTTGCTAGATCTGAAGAGCATATTTGTTATTTGAATTCAACCTAATTAATTTAGGAGAGAGCAAAGTAGAGGAGAATCATATAGTAGAACAAGTATAAGGTTAGTCTTCGGCACACCTAAATTCTAGTTTTTGACCATTTTGAGAATTGTTTGGTAGGAAAGTTCTTAACCTATTTTTGTTCCTTTTCTTAACATGAAGTAAGGATACTTTGTTGTGCAGAATGAAGCAGTAGTACTTTGAAAACTTGAAAGTGTAGATAATTATAATCCAAAAGTCATTTCTATAAGGCTGTGAAACATATCTTAACAGATTTTTTTGTTTTACAGGGCAGCCTTTCCAATTACATTTTGCCTGTGCTAAAATGAAAAATGTTTGCATTTCCTGTATACGCACCAAAAAAATTAACAGAAGAAAGTGGTGGATAAAAGATGTAGACTGGGATTTAAACACTCATCTTTAATGTAGGTAAATCTATAAGATGAATAGGGGAATTTACAGTGCTTTCGAGAATACTAAACATGAAATCATCTTATCCTAATTTAAATCTTTCATTTTTTGTTATCTTGGCTTTTAAAGATCTCTCTCTTAAGGAGAGAGTCAAATATCTCCAGAGGGGTAGATGGGTAAGACAGAAGTGCATTTTTAGGATTCTTCTCTAACAGATCTACTTTTTCAAGATTATGGAGCATTTCCAAATTTCTTTAAACTATTTGGAATAAATTTTAGGGTAACACCTACTGGCACCTAATTCTAGTTTACTCAAGTCAACCTTTAAGGCTTATTGACAAGAAATATATGATTATCATCTTTTTTTTAGAGAAAGGAAATACTTTCCCTAACTTTTTCTTGAACCAGCCAATATCACTCTTAGTATAATCCATGAGATTGTGAACACCTTTCTTGATTTACTCAGGTTTATATCTTGTAAGTAGTTCATGGTATGTAGACACAGTCCTAACTTACAAACTTCATCTTTAAAAATTTATGTTACAGCAGTTTCTTTTTCTACAGAACTGTCTTTAAAAACAACGAAAATACTTAAAATTTTTACCTAAAACATTTTTCTCCCTATTACCACATTCTTTATTCTGTTTGCAAATGAAAATGATTACCGATGATTAGCAACATGAGCCTGTTACAGAAATTTGCAAAGCCTGAATACACACACATTGCCTTAGCCTATCAGTAGACTGGAGGACATATATTAAGTAAGTTTGTCTGTCTGTTGCTGTTGTTGGACAAAATTTTATGTCTGTGTATGTGCGATTTTTTTTTTCTATTTTCTTTGAAGATGTGAATTAAATGAAAGCGTGGGAGCCAGTTATATTGTTTCATATTATGGGTGTTCTGGATCCTTCCACTCTGTATACCATTTTCTTGTAAGGGCAGCATTTGCAGACTAGCTAATGGACTCTAGAGCTGAGCTATTTTAATTTTATACTTGACTCAGGGGATCAGCTCTGTGAACTCCATTGCATGAAGAAAGCAAATGTTTACCTTGATTTTGAATGTACCTTTTTAATGTCTTCTTAAAACGTATTTTGCTTAATAATGTGGGTTTGTTTTCCTTTTCTAGCATCATAGTAAATATTGCCTAGTACCTTCCCCCTCCCCAGGATAGTTTATATACTATCCTACAGGTCATGCCAAAAATGAATAAAAGTTTAAATGCCAAAATGTTTATAAAACTGCTGTCTAAATACTGATTGATTGCACAGTTTAAATAAAAGTTTTCCTTAGTTAAAAAAAGAAAAAAAAATGTTTTCTTTTACTCTTCACTTTTCTTTTGGGTGATAGAAAATGAAAACTTTGAGTTTATAGAATGATGGCTTTCATATCCTGGGATGGGATGATTATAGAGTCTACTCCAAGCAGTAGGAATAGAGCCTGTTTAAGGCATCTAAGAATTGTTTTCATCTGGCATTTACTGAATAGCAACAAGGAAATAACAATTTTCCCATTCCAGTAGATGATTGCTCACCTCAGGAACTAAATAGCCTAAAAGCTATAGGTCATCCAGATAGACACATTTCTAATTCAGGTTAAAATTTTGGTTTTTTAATATTATAAAAAATGGTTAAGAAATATTGAAAACACTTCCACTTTAAAAATCTAGAAATAACAGGTAAAATATGACCCAAACAAGCTTTGTAAGATAGCTGAATTCTTATTTTTTAGAAACTCCCAATTTGGGAGGGGAACTGAAAAACAGAACAGGAACTTCTTGAAAAGATATTGTGCTGACTGTGGAGGACATGAAAGAAAGAATTGAAACATTAGAGAACAATAAACTATATATTTAAAAAAAAGAACAAGTACATTTTAAAAAAAATGAATAGAATTTCCAGAAATTAAAAAAAAAAGTCACTGAATTTTTGAAAATCTGTTAAATAGCATATCAAATACACTGAAAGAATATTCTAAAACTGGAAGATAGATGTGAGGAAATTATCCAGGATGCAGCACAATAGATAAACAGAAAATATAAAAGAGATAAACAGAAGATTCAGCATACATCTGACAGTCATTCTAAAATGAAGGGGAATGAAGGCTAAGCAATTTTCAAAAAGAATATGACTAAATAATTTATGAAATCCTCAGATTCAGGAAACATAAACCGCAGTCTAAAAATATAAAAATAAGTCCAAACCACGATGTCTTAGTGAACTGCAGAACATCAAAGCCAAAGATAAGAACTTAAAGGCAGTTTGAGGGGAAAAAATGATAAATAGATTGCACTAAGAAGATTTCTCAATAAAAGAAGCAAGAAGATGGTGGGATAATATCTTCAAAACATCGCAAAGAAAAATAACTGCAGTGTGGAGTTCTGTAACCAGATAAATGATAATTTAAATGTTAAGTAAACACAATTCTAGATACAGATATGAGTGAATTTACCACACACATACTCTTGCTAAATAAACAATAAAGGATGTACTTTAGGAAGAAGGAAATATAACACACAAGGAAGATATGAGAAGAAGCAACAATGAATGGGAAATACAAATCAAAAAGACAGTGAGATACCACTCCATATCCACTAGGATGACTGTAATCAAAAAGACAGATCATAACAAGTGTTGACAAGAATGTGGAGAAATTAGAACCCTCATAGATTGCTGGTGGGAATGTTAAATACTGTAGCCACTGTGGAAAATAGTTTAGCAGTTCCTCAAAAAGTAACATAGTGTTACCATTTGACCCAGCAATCTCATTCCTTAGATATATACCCAAGAGAAATAAAACATGTTCATATAAAAACTTGTACAGGCATATATTTATAGCAGCATTATTTATAATAGCCCCAAAGTGGAAACAACCCAAATATCCACCAACTGATGATTGGATAAATGGAATGTGGTATATTAACTTAATGGAATGTTATTCAGCAATATAAAGGAATTAAGTACTGATATATGCTACAACAAGGGTGAATTTTTTTTAATGCTAAGTGAATGAAAGCAGTCAAAAACCCCAACATATTGTATAATTCTATTTGTATGAAATGTTCAGAACAGGCAAATCTATAGAGACAGAAAGTAGATCAGTGGTTACATAGGACTGGAAGGTTGTAGTGAATGGGAAATGACCACTGGTGGGTATGAGATTTCTTTTGGAGAGATGAAAATGTTCTGAAATTGATTGTGATAATGGTTGGACAATTCTGTGGATATACTAAAAAAAACTATTGAATTGTACACCTTAAATGGGTATATTGTATCGTATATGAATTATATCTCAATGAAACTGTTCTTCAAAAATCCATGATGAGCAAAGAGAGAAATGTGGGTAAATCAACATTGACTATATAAAACAAAAATACTACTAACTAGTTTTATATTAAAACAAGGTAAAACTAAAATACTAGACAACAGTGAGCCATAAAACTAGAAGAAAAATGAGCAGAGCCAAAGTATTCTACCATTCATTTTAAAAATAACTGTATGTTAAAATTTAAGATTAAGTGCTAAAATAATAGAAATAGAATGTATCATTTCTAAGTCTGCTAATTTAGGTGGAAAAGGAAATGAAGAATACATGATCAATTTAAGAGAAGGCAGTGAAGCAGATGGGAAAAAAGCAAAAGATAATCCTGAGAAAAAGAACAGAGTAATATGGTAGGAAAAATACAATTATATCTGTAGTTACAAAAAAAAAAAGTAAATAAACTACTCCTATTTTAAAGATTGGATAAAAAAAATCTTCCTATATGTTGTTGCCACTTAAAACTTAATGACCCCAGTCTCCCAAGGCAATAGAAATAAAAGCAAAAATATAAACAAATGGAACCTAATTAAACTTAAAAGCTTTTGCACAGCAAAGAAGACCATAAACAAAACGAAAAGACAACTCTATGGACTGGGAGAAAATATTGGCAAATGATACAACCTGTAAGGGCTTAATTTCCAAAATATACAAACAGCTCAGCATTACTCCAAAGAAGTATACAAATGGCTAACAAGCACATGAAAAGATGCTCAACATCCTTAGTCATTGGAGAAATGCAAATCAAACCACCATGAAATACCACTTCACATCTACTAGGATGGCTATAATAAAAACAACAAAATTGTAAAGGAAAATAAATATTGGCAAGGATGTGGAGAAATTGGAACCTCACACATTGCTAGTAGGAATACAAAATGGTGCAGCCATTGTGGAAAACAGTTTGGATTCCTCAAAAAGCTAAATGTAGAATTACCATATGGGCCAACATTCCACTTCTAGGTACATAGCCAAAAAAATGAAAACAAAGACTGAAACAGATACTTGTACACCAGTGTTATTTGCAGCTTTATTCACAATAACCTAAAGTTAGAAACAACCCATGTGTCCATCAATAGATGAATGGGTAAACAAAATGTAGTGTATCCATAAAATGAAATATTATTCAGCCATAAAAAAAGGAATGAAGTTCTGATACATATTACAACATTGATGAACCTTGAAAGCAATACTGCTCCCCCATGAGCTAGGTTAGTAGGTAGAACTGCAAAAGAAGAAACAAAACTATCATTACATGAATATGGTGTGATTGTCTGCATAGGAAATCCAAGAAAAATCTATAGACAAACTATTGGTCCAAACAGAAGATTTAAGCAAGATTGTTGGGTATAGGATCAAAATACAAAGTACAAGAGAGTTCCCATTTATCGGCAACAAATACCTACAATGTGTAATTTTAAAGAAAGGTATAATTTACCAAATCAACAATAATTAAGGATTAAAAATATACCAAACGTGTAAGACTTTTACAGAGAAAATTATAAAGCTCTATTGAAGGACATATTTGAAGAACTATTTAAAGAAGGAGAGAGCCCATGTTTATGGATAGGAACATTCACTATCTTGAAAATGTCAAAACCCCCAAATCTATATGTTTAAGGCAATTCAAATGAAAATCCTAATAGGATTTCTCACAGAAATTTCCATATGAAAAAGATAATTTTGGATGCCTACCTAATCTAAATGAACAAAACACAAATAAATGAACAAAACATTAAAGACCTGATTGCAAAAAGCCCAGTAGAATTCTATATAGCACTTACTACTATTCTAAGCACTTTATGTACATTAACTCATTTAATTTTCACAACAACCCTATGAAGTAGATGCTGTTATTGTACCTATTTTGCAGATGAGGGCACTGAGGCACAGACAGGTCAAGGAACTTTCCCAAGATTATACAACTAATAAATGTAGAAGCAGGATTTGAAGTCAGGCAGCCTGGATCCAGGTGTCTGAGTACTTAACCAGTATACGTACTGATTCTCTTTTACATGTATTTACACATATATTCAGATCAATATAAACTAAAGAAAATTGATAATTAGGAAAATAGCCTTTTGTTCTATTAGATCCTCCCTGACTTCCTCCAGTCCTTACCGGTCTCTCTCTCACCCTTCTTCACTTCCAGTTCCCTCCAGCTCAGCCTTATAAGAGCTATCTACTAATCTCTGTGTAAGGTATAAACCAATTGTAAAGCCTTTAGAGCCAGGTAATATACATTTTAATAGATAACTCTTTAAAACCAGAGCAATTTTACAATCCAAAAGCATGGTGAAGAGACATCAAAATAATAGTGGAGCAACAAGTGGTGGTGAGGTTGACATTTTGGGGAAAGAGAGCCTGACTAAAATTCATTTAAATGAATGACCATGTACTCTCAAACTGTGCATGTATACATGAGTGCACATGCGTATAATGTGTATGCATTGTTAATATAATTTTGAATTTAGAAATGAAAGCTGTGCTTCCACATTTTGCTTATTTTGTAACAAAAGCTATAATAAAAATGGGAACTCTGGGAACCAGGGTTCTCATTTTAGGAGAAGAAAGATACAAGAAGGGAAACAGTAAAGGCAAAGAAGAACCATGTGAAATTGGTTTGGAATTATAGGTGTTCGTATGTATTGATATGAATTCATGGTTTAATATATTTAGATGCACCATATGAAACTGCATTTTTCCCCAGAAAAGAGTCTAGAAGCAGTGACAGTTTAGTGGCCAAGAGCACACCAAGCACTCAGAGTTTGTTTTCTAAATACCATTTCCCACTAGAAGGAACGAGGGCTCCTTGTGGGAAATTGCTTATCCTAGGGCTGGAGCAGAGACGGTATTTCATCCTGGAACACCTTGTTGCATCAGAAAGTAAGTAATAGCTCAAGAAATTATGGGATATGTTCAAAAGATGACAGGAGTCACCCAAAGGGGCTCCTACTAGCCAAATCTGGAACAAATTGAGTGTTAAAATGAATAATGAATTACTATTATAACCCTTTGAATAAATTTATTCTGATAGGAAAGAAAAAAGGAAGGAGGTGAGGGAAGGAGGAAAAAAAGGAGAAAGGCAAGCTCTTTCTTACACTAGAATGCCAAGTAAGAAATGTAGCGGAATGGCAGAGTTAGAAATGACCATTTTGCAGCTATGATAGTAATAACTGATTCAGATAGGAATCACCAACTAATGCAAAAACTAGTAGATGAAAGTTTAATGAGAAAAGGGATATTTATATAGTCTCAAAGTATTTTCCCAGAGAGTACTCATTAACTTTACAGTGGTGATATCTTTATAGTAGAGAAATCTATTGGACACCATTTTAACCAGGTGATCAAAGTTAACATCACCAATAATAAAACAAATTGATATCATGTGCCTCCTGGTGTGATACACTGAGTAGGACACAGACTCATCCATTATTCCTGCCAGGAGTGCAATAATCAGTCTAATCCTGAACAAAAAAAACCAGACAAGTCCAAACTGAGCATCATTACACGAAAACAACTGTCCTGTACTCTAAAAACATCAACATCATGAAAGACAAGGGAAGACTGAGGAACTATTCCAGACTCAGGAAGACCAAAAGGACATGATAGTTATATGCAATCTGGATCTTTATCAGAGGGAAAAAACTGATATAAAGGATATTATTGGGAATATTGGTGAAATTTAAATATGGACAGTAGGACTTCCCTAGTGGCGCAGTGGTTAAGAAATTGCCTGCCAATGCAAGGGACACGGGTTCGAGCCCTGGTCCGGGAAGATCCCACATGCCGCGGAGCAACTAAGCCCGCGCACCACAACTACTGAGCCTGCGCTCTAGAGCCCGCGAGCCACAACTACTGAAGCCCACGGGCCTAGAGCCCATGCTCACAACAAGAGAAGCCACCGCAATGAGAAGCCCGCACACCGCAAGGAAGACCCAATGCAGCCAAAAATAAATAAATAAATTTATAAGAAAAGAAAGAATCCGCCTTCCAATGCAGGGGACGCGGGTTCGATCCCTGGTTGGGGAACTAAGATCCCACGTGCCACGGGGCAACTAAGCCCATGTGCCACAACTACAGAGCCAGAGCGCTCTGGAGCCCACACACCACAACTAGAGAGAAGCCTGCGCACCACAACCAAGAGTCCAAGCACCGCCACGAAAGATCCTGCTTGCCTCAACTGAGACCTGACGCAGCCAAAAATAAATAAATATTAAAAAAAAAAATTACTAGTGGCCAGGGGCTAAGAGGGGTCAGGTAGATGGAGGGATGCAATAGGGAGTGACTGCTAACCAGCACAAGGTTTCTTTTTGGGGTGATGAAAATGTTCAGATTTAGATAGTGGTGATGGCTGCACAACTCTGTGAATATGCTAATACTAAAAAGTGAATATACGATACACCGAATTGCACATATTTAAGTGGTGAGTTTTATATATAAATTATATCTTCATTCAAAAATCTGAATGTACAAAAAAATGGGGGAACTCAAAGAAATGTTACTGTGCAAAGTTGTCATTATATTGCCTCCCCTTTTCCAATCTTTCCCTCCCAACACACATACAAACTAAAAAGGCTTAAAATTGGCACATTTTCTGTCTTTTAAAAGAGATTTCATAAAATGCCAATTGTTTTATATTTACAGTTTGTTGTTTTAACACCCAGATTTGTCATGTTTCTTAGGTAGTCCTGCCTTGCTGTGTTTCATTCACAAATAAGCACATATCTTGCTCATTCCCACATGCTCTTAAAAAATTTCTCAAGCACCCACAGTGTTGCAGTCTGCCTATGTTGGCAGTATTTATATCCTGAAAAAAAAATCTGCCTCTTTTCCCATTGCTGTAAGAAACAGAGCAAAACAAGGCAAAACTCCCACATTACTTTGCCATATTGGTTTATCAACTGTCACGTAAGAAGTATGTGACTCACTATGTCTTTAGAGTCAAAGATCAAACACAGGTGCCCCACTGGCGGCACCTCACTTAACCATGAATGTTTTAACCACACTGCCCCAGGAAAGATTGAGGACCTTCCTTGATGATTATGTTAAACTCAAGTCTTGTGCTTATTTGCAAAGGGTATGTCAGGTTCATATGACAAACAATGATCATGATGAAGAGCTACATAGACACTTGTCCCCTTTCTTGTCTTGCAAGCCTCCTTAATATTTTAAAAGAATTATAAATGCTCTGTCAATCATTTCCTTTGTTATTTTTAAATAACAATTATCCAGTAGGAATACTTCGAAATATGTCTTAGTCTGAAATAATATATTTCAGAATGTATTAGTCTAAACTTTGTATGACTGAAATTTTTTTTGGCTGTAAGAATCTTACTTAGTTGACCACCTTGAACATGAGTAGTTAATATATCCTTTTTCCCCCCAGCTTTACAGTAGTTACTATATCTTAAATAATCGATAGACAAAATTATAGAATGTTAAGACTTTGACACTGAATTCTTAGCAAGTATATAATTCACTCATTCATTCCAAAAAGTGTTTATTGAGCACCTAATATGTGCCAGCAAAAATCAACACAACCCTTGCTCTCATGAATTTTAAAGTCTGGAGGTAAAGACAAAATGTAATCAGATAGTCACAGAAATTAATATGTAGTTTCAAACTGAGAGAAGTGATGAAGCAAAGAACATGGAAAAACAGAATCTGAGGTAGACTAGAGAGAGCCTTCCCTGAGGAGAGAAATACTTGAGAATGAAAGTTAAGAGTTTGAGTTAAGTAGAGTAAGAGTAGGGAGAAGAGCATTCCTGCAAGAGGAAACAGCATTTGCAAAGCCCTTGTGGCAGGCGAATGTTGGAGGAAACTTTTTTTCCCATTTTTTAAAGTCTTTATTGCATTTGTTACAATATTGCTTCTGTTTTATGTTTTGGTACTTTAGCCACGAGGAATGTGGGATCTTAGCTCCCCGACCAGGGATCAAACCCACACCCCTTGCATTGGAAGGTGAAGTCTTAACCACTGGACCGCCAGGGAAGTCCCTGGAGGAAACTTTTAAAAGGCCCGTGAGCATAAAAAGCAAGGGCAGTGGCACAGGATGAGGTTGGAGAAATCAGTGGAAATCATTGTATAAGCCTTATAGTCTGTGTTTAGGAAAAAAAAAAAAAAATCTAGCCTTAATTATAATAGCAGTGGGAAGCCATTGAGGAGTTTTATGTAAAGTGATGACAGGATGAGATTTGTGTTTTAAACAGAGCACTCCACATTCTGGAAAATAGTTTGGCATTTCCTTCAAACTAAAAATGGACTTACCATATAACCCAGCAATTGCATTCTTGGGCATTTTTCCCAGAAAAAAATGAAGAGTTATTTTCACACAGCAACTTGTACATGAATGTTCATAATGGCTTTATTCATAATAGCCAAAAAAGTAGAAACTACCCACATAGTACTTCAGCGGGTGAATGGTTTCACAAACTGTGGTACATCCATACCATGGAACACTACTAAGTAGTTAAAAAAGGAGCAAAATATTGACACACACCATAACTTGGATGAAATTCAAGGAAATTATATTACATGAAAAAAATCTCAAAGGGATACATACTGCATGATTTCATTTGTGTAACCTTCATGAAATAACCTAATTATAAAAATGCAGAATAGATTAGTGGCAGCCACTGATAGGGATCAGGGGAGTGGATGGGTGTGGCTGTAAAAAGATGACACCAGGGAGTCTTGTTATCAGGGAGTCTTGTGCTGAGAGTAAAGTATCTTGATTGTGGTGGTGGTTATACGAGGCTATACCTGTGATAAAATTGCATAGACTTACACACACACACATACACAAACCCATGCATGTATAACTGGTAAAATCTGAATAAGTTCTATGGATTGTACCAATGTCAGTTTCTTTAAAATTTAAATTTTTGCTTTTTAATACTGTACTATAGTTGTATATGATGTTAACATTGCCGGAGGATGAGGGAAGAATGCACAGGACTTCCCTGTACATTTCTTTGCAACTTCCTGTTAAACTATATCTCAAAATAAAAATTAAAAAACAAAGAGCACTCTAGCTACAGAGCAGGAAATGGATTGAATAGAAGTTAAGGCTGATATGGAGGAAACTACTGACTGATTATTATATTAGTTTAGGAAAAAGACAAATGATTATGGCTAGACTTGGGTGGTCTAGCCAAGTCTCTCACCTAGGAGAGACTTAGGTGGTCTCTCTACACGGCAGTAGAGAGAGAGAGAAGAATGGACACATCTGAGAAATATTTAGGAGGTAAAACTTACGGAATCTGGTGATGGATGGGATATAAGAGGCTAAGGAGAATGAGCTCAAGGGTATTTTGAAGTGTAACTTTGCCCCATATTTCATAGCCTAGAAAATAGATATACATTTAGGACAAGACAGCAAAAAATTGGAAGGCATCATCTTACGACAGAGCATATTCCACAACCAAAGGTGCTGTTGCTATGAGGTCACTTGGGGAGCTTTGCTAGCCTAAAGTACACAGTATTATTGTGTCAAAACTCAGTTTATTGTCTCTCAACCCCAATTTACCCTTCATCACCTGTTCTCCAAAAATGAAGCTGAACGCTTGAACTATTTTTCCTTTGCCAACCAGCACGATGTTATACTTTCTCAGCAGAGGGTGCTGGAGAGATATTACAGGAGGAAGGGGTTTTTCTTCCTGTCCCAGTTGCTCCTCTTTGTAGGCTCCTTTCAGCATGCATGGCTTCTCCAGCGTCTGGCTGCTGCAGAACTGGCAACTTATCCAGTGCCAGGATCCCGCAATACAGGCAGCACCGAGGGACCGGCAGCTTCCACGGGCACTCCCCTCCGTGCGCGGCTGCACGCTCTCCAATAAGTTCAGGATCTTAGCCTGGAGAGGGAGGGGTCTCTTCTCTGGGGGCTCTATCGCAGTTTTAAGGGTAGTAGCTCCTCCTTATATCTGCTTTTCTCATATTTTTTTAGCATTCTCTTTACTCCTTGCTATCCAGTCCCTCCCTACTTCAACCTCCTGCTGTAGTTAAGAATTCTTTGATTAAACTTACCCTGTTCAAATTACTGTATGACTTTTGTGTTGGGATTGAATCCTGACTCAAACAATCCCCCAAAGTGTGCTGTTTTGATTGAATGCTGACTCAAACAAACAATCCCCCAAAGAGTGCTGTTTTGATTCCCTCAACACTGAGCTTTTAATAGCCCATCTATATTTGTCAACAAAGGGCTCCTGGATGTGGTTGACCAATGTATAGAGGTTGCTAAACTGACCATGGTTTCAATTATATCATGAAAGTATTCAAACCAATGTTGCAAATTTTCCAAATACCTAGAATTGGGTTTTACTTTTATTCAACTTGAAACAAATCTATGATTTTAAGTTTGAAAATAGAGTTTATAGCAATATTTTCTTTTTTTTCTGAAAAAAAGTTTGCATGTTAATCTAAACCAACTTATATTAGCATCTTTATGTTTAAAAGCTCCACTGTGCTACCTTGCACAATATAAACAGGTAAAATTTGAGATGTAAAATATTAAAAGCAAAGACTATAAAATACTTCCAAATATAAGCAAACAAGGTTGAGTAGACTCCAGGCCAAGGATGGTGATAATAGAAATGAGTGTTTCTTTCTGCAGCATGTGAAAACGTTGATCTTTTCTCCCTTTTCTTGATTGCCCTAACACTCCTGGTTTTTGTTTTTGTTTTGTTTTGTTTTTCATTCCTTCTCATTTTCCTTTACAAGCTCCTCTATTTCAGTCCACCCTTTAAAATGTCAGTGTTTCCCTGGATTCTGTTCTTGGCTCTCATTTCTCATTGGTGTTGGGTGAGTTTATCCAGACTTAGGTAATGTCTCCTTTATTTGTATCTGCAGCCTAGGCCTGTCTCCTGAGCTCCAAAGTCCTTTACGTGATCCAGTTTCTAGTCTGGGGTCAGCAGATGACAGCCTATGGGACAAATTCAATACAGTTTTTGTAAATGAAGTCTCGTTGTAACACAGCCACACCCACTTGTTCACATATGGTTCTTTCCTACTATAATGCCAGAGTTAAGTAGTTGTGACAAAGAATGCATGCTCTACAAATCCATATTTATTATCTAGCCCTCCACAGAAAAAGTTTACTGACCCCTGCTCTAGCCTAAGCTGTGCATTCTACTGTGGTCTAGGCATGACTGAGCATGTACCTTTTTTTTTTTTTTTTGGCTGTGTTGGGTCTTTGTTGCTGCGCGTGGGCTTTCTCTAGTTGCGGCGAGCGGGGGCTACTCTTTGTTGTGGTGCGCGGGCTTCTCGTTGCGGTGGCTTCTCTTGTTGCAGAGCACGGGCTCTAGGTGCACGGGCTTCAGTAGTTGTGTCAGGTGGGCTCAGTAGTTGTGGCGCACGGGCTTAGTTGCTCCACGGCATGTGGGATCTTCCCCAACCAGGGATCGAACCTGTGTCCCCTGCATTGGCAGGTGGATTCTTAACCACTGCACCACCGGGGAAGTCCGAGCATGTACTTTTAAATAGAGCGGTAGGCCCGTCAACAATAGCTTTACCTGCATCTCTCCGTATGAGAGAACCATACTCATAACTCTGGAACTCATATCCAAGACCCATGGATAAGAAGTACAACAGCAAGGTGAAGGGATATTTTTGTTAGGAATTCTGTCATACTGGGAACATAAGGAGCATAACGCACGATGCTCTTTGCTGTAGAATCACCTAGAGAGCATTTAAAGACAGATTGCTAGACTTCATTCCCAGAGATTCTGATTCAGTACAGCGGGGGAGGACCTTGGGAATCTTAAATTTTAGAATGCTTTCCAGGTAATTCTGACATGTAGCAAATAGTCAGGATTTGGAAGTCCAAATGATCTAAAAATCCATGGCCAAGTAAGATGGTCTTTTTATTCTTGATGAATCATTAAAAAGAGGCCAATTCGTTTCTCTTCATTTATATATTATTTATGAGTCTCTAGCTTTAGGGAGTACAATAAAGAATTCAAAATCTCTTAGCAATGATTTTTCTCAACCACTTTTCTTGCACTAAGGATCATGTAATAAAACTCTACGCTTCCATATTGCCTGATATTTTCAAAGTGGTTTCACATCTTCTCTCAGTGACCCTGTGAGGTAAAGTGAGGATCCAATACTTAGCATTCGCTTGAGTTTATCACACTTACCCAAACCCTGTCAATCCGTTGACCAAGGGCCACTTCCAGTCTGTTATTCATGCATTCATTCAACAACAAAAAATTTTTTTGAACACTTGCCAGTCATTGTTAGGTACAAGGAATTGTGGACTGGATAAAATTCCTGCCCACATGGAGCTTACATTCTAGTTGTGGGACGGGGAGGGGGGCGGGGGGGCTCTCCTTATACGTGCCTTCTGTAAAAAATTCCCTAACCTCTCCTAGTCTGAATCTTCAAATTAGGAATTTCCCCCCAAACTTATTAAATGAGAAAGGATAACATTTGTCTCATGGCCACACCATATCCTGTCATTTAAAGCTGATTCCTCTGCTGTGGTGCTTGTCTGTCACGTAGCCCTTAAGGCTGTAACACTGGCTTCATGTTTACATCTGTTCTGACATTATACGTGCAAGTGAATGAGTTCTATGGGTCTTGTCTCCGAAAGGAAGAGACTCCTATTTGTTGTTAGTTCTAAGCCCTCATATGATTAATGAGCGCTTCTCAGTGATTCTGGATCAAAATAATCGGTCTCACCTGATTGAAGATTAGAGTCTGCACCTACAGATTCTCTTTAGTAGGAGAACTGGAAACCCAACAAACAGGGAGAATAGTTTCGTGAAAGTAAGCCAAAGAATGTCAGAGCTAGAAGAGACCTCAGGGATATAGCCCCACTGCCTTTTCAAGATCTGAAATCTGAGACTCAGAGAGGTTACCTAAGTTGCCTCAGGTCACACAGCCTAAACGATGGATATGGAATCAGTAACCAAATACAATCTACAATCACATGGGGGCGGGGAGATCCTTCTCCTAAAATTTAACGTCTACATCAGGTCCCGGCGCCTCACCGCTTCCACCCATCCCCCTTTCTTGTATTAATTACGCATCGCTCTTTTTTGAAGAATCGGGTCGTTAAAACTTGCAGTTGGGGCATTCCACAAACAGGTGTCCAGATCACTGACACATAGTCGGGGAATCTGGGTCTCCACCTGCCCGCCGAGAACTCTCCAGCTCCCGCGTACAAAGTTTGCTCGGCTCGTACACTCCTCTTTCAGATCCCTGGCCGCGAGGCCAAGATGCCTGCTGCGGCCTCCGAAGAAGTTCGGAGATGCAGTTTCCTCGCAGAAGCCGGGCCGGGGCGCGTCGGCCGCCGAGCTGAGCGTCCTCTGGCTCGGTGGCGGCGGGGGAGCGCCGGGCGCCTGTCGGCGCGGGGCTGGGCGGGGCGGTCCCTCAGCGCGCGCTGCCCGCCCCGGCTCCCGGGGCCGCGGGCCCGCTAGCCCCGCGTGAAGCGAGAGGCGCGCGCGGGCTGTGGGGGCTGGGCCGAGGCGGAGCGCGAGGCGGCGGCGGCGGCGGCGGCGGCAGGAGGCGCCGCGGGACGAGGCAGCGGCCCCCGCCCCCCGAAGTCCGTCCCCGCGCGGGGCTGGGGAGCTCGGGGCGGGGAAGCCGCGGGGCCGCGCCACGTCCCTCGCCCGCCCCAGAGCGGGTTTTGCAGGCGGCTCTAAGCTGGGAGCTTTTGTGTCTGCGACTCGGGAGCGGCGAGAGCGCAGACCTCATCCTCAGAGGGCGCTGTGAGTGCGCCGCCAGGGCCGGGCCGCCCGCCTCCCGCCTCCCCTGTCAGCGGCTCCTGAGGCGGCGGCGGCGGCGGCGAAGAAGAAGGAGTGGGAGGAGGTGGCGGTGGCGGCGGCGCACTAGTCCTCCGCACACGCCGGCCCCGGGCGGGGGGCCGCCCCCAGGCCGCTCTCCCGCCCGCTCTCCCGCCGCCGCCGCTGAGCCCGGCCGGCCCCAGCACGCCGCCCGGCCGCCCCGAGGCCTCGTCCTCCTCCCAAACTTTGCAAAGTCGGCCCGCGTCCCCACCGCCCTCGGCCGCGCCTCGCCTCGGAGGCTCGCCTCGCAGCCGCAGCGGCCCCGCGAGGAGGAGGAGGAGCCGCCGCCGCAGCATCAAAGAGACCGAATTCCCGCGGCCTGGGGGGGAGTCATGCTTTGCGGTCTGTAATGTCAGCAGAACAGGAGAAGGATCCCATTTCGCTGAAGAGAGTTCGAGGTAACCGAGAAGGGCGCCGGGTTGAGGGGAGCGGGGTGAGCGGGGCGCGCGGGGGCCGCGTGCCCGCCCGCCGGGAGGCCACGGGGCTCTGTCCGGGCCTAACTCCGCGCAGCCCGCGTCCCGCCTGCGCCCCGGGGCCCGGGCTGCGGTCGGAGGCGCGCGGCCCCCGCGTCCCCTGCGCCGAGCCCTGGCCGCCCCGACTTTGTGTTAGGAGGCAGTTGAAGCGGCACTCAGCATCCCTTCATACCCCGCTCCTCGCCCACCTTACCTCGTTGGCCAGACACAGCACAATAGGCAGCCCGGAGGGTGAGAAAGAAACACCCCCTGGCAGAGACCACGAACGATGCCCTCCACCCCCGCCTCAAAAAAAAGTAAGTTGGACCGCACTAGAGTTGACGCTCTTGCAGAAGGTGTGCCGGGCCTCCGTGTCTCTCCCAGCCCCCCTTCCCATTCTCCAAAAGGCAACAAACATACAGCTTTATTTTCCTTAGGCTTAAGAGGAGGAACTATATTCATTCAAAAGGCTTTTTCTCTATTGGCTTATGGATAAGAATCATAATCGCCCCAAATCAGTTTTATACACGGTTGGCTTGCTTCTTCCTTGCACACTAGTTAGGCATTTTCCTGCTGCCTTACTATCTAAGAAATATCAGAGGGAACGATGTGCCAGACAAAAGATAACGCATGTAAGTTCACAGACACCAAGTGCCGTCTGGAAATTTGGGGAGTATCCTCCCGCTCTTATTTCCAGCTTTCAATAGGGTTCAGGCCGAAAGTCCCAAAGTTGAAGTAATACTGTTTGTTCATTAAGCAAATATTTATTGAACATCTACTGTGTGCCCGGCACTGTTTTTGGCACTGGGATACCGCGGTGAACAAAGCAAAAAGACCATCTGCACCCAGGAGGAATGCACACTCTTGGAGGGTAAACAAATGATGAGCACATAAAAGGTATAGAATGTCAAATGGTAGGTGGTATGGAGAAAATCAAAGCAGGGAGAGTGGTTAGAAAATATGTATGGGGGTGGAGAGGTAGCGTTTATGTATAAGAGGGCTCACCTGGAAGATGGTGTTTGAGCAAAGACCCAAAGGAAGTGACAGAGCAGAGCCATATGGATATGTGTGGGAATAGCAGTGTTGGCAAAAGGAACAGCAAGTGCAAAGGCCCTGGGTCTGGAATTTGCCTGGTGTGTTCAAGCAACTGCAAAGAAGCTATTGTGAGTGAGCAAAGGGAGAGTAGTGTGAGCTGAGCTGAAGTATGGGGTGAATGTGTATTGGCCTTGTGAGCCATTTAAAAGATTTGGGCTTTTACTCTGAGGTAGGGACTGGATGGGTTTGTGCAGAAGAGTGAGTGATCTGCCTTATGTTTTGTTTTGTTTTTAATTATTTATTTATTTATTTATGGTTGGGTCTTCGTTTCTGTGCGAGGGCTTTCTCTAGTTGCGGCGAGCGGGGGCCACTCTTCATCGCGGTGCGCGGGCCTCTCACTATCGCGGCCTCTCTTGTTGCGGAGCACAGGCTCCAGACGCGCAGGCTCAGCAATTGTGGCTCTCGGGCCCAGGTGCTCCGCGGCACGTGGGATCTTCCCAGACCAGGGCTCGAACCCGTGTTTCCTGCATTGGCAGGCAGATTCTCAACCACTGCGCCACCAGGGAAGCCGCCTGCCTTATGTTTTTAGCTGGCTGTTCTGCAGAGAACAAGGGCTAAAGCAGGGAGGCTAGTTAGGAAGTTATTGAAATAACCCTTTCATCCAAACAGGATAAAGTGCTTTATCAATCAGTAAGTAGTAAGGTAAATTTCCAATTGACTTAAGTGATGTAGAGATCAAGGAACACAGTCATTCATCTATGTTTTTGTTCCCTGTGACTAGAGAGTAAACCTATAGAACTGGCTTGTGACACAGTGACAATGTGATATCCAAATAACATCACTTGAGTATTTAGTTAGAGATTGATTTTCTTAGCCATTTAAGCAAAAACATAATTTAGAGCAGAATATTGTTTTTACAGGCTTAATAGCACAATCTTTCATTTGGTGAAGGTTTTCTATTTCAACTTTCTTTTCTCTTTGTGGTTATGAATTGCCAAAGCCTTTAAGGAATAGACCTTTCTAAGATATTTCTTTGATATGTTTGCCATGTTATTTTGCCTACTATTATAAATTATTTTGGGGTTGAAGGAAAAGAAAGCTTTATCAAGTTTATACCTTTGAACTCAATTATCAGTCTTAATCAAACGTAATTTTAAATAAAATTGATGGGTATTTTATTGTGCGTCCAGACTACAGATCTATCTTTGTTTTATTACAACTGCTGGTTTTAAGTTTGATGCCCTAGTTGTTGGAAGTTGACTTAGGTGTCAGCTCAAGAATATTCTGAGAGTCAAGTACCAGAATAAAAGACACAGCACTTTTTAAAATAAAAAACCAATATGAAGAGGGGTTTTTATGATGTCATTTTGTACTAATTAGAACATTAATTTTTAAAACATTTTAAAATTATTTTATAATCCATAAAAGGTACCAGATTATCTACATGAGCTCTTCCGAAGCACAATTCTGCTGAACTTCACTGCCCTGGAGCTTCTAGTTATAATTTATATCATCAGACTGCATGTAGAATATGGTGTTTGCAGAGCATAATCTCTTGAACAGTGCTTCTCAAACTGTTTCTTATCCAATGATATATATATAATCAGACTTTTTAATGGTTATGTATTTATTTCATGTGTATTATCAAAAATATAAGTTATCAAACCTTTTGCTTAGGATAAGACTAAGATATAGATAAATATATATATCTGCATATATCTGTCTATATAGAGAAAGACCTATATATTTTTTTAAATTTAAAGGAACTACTAGAAAATAATATTATAGACATAACTCAGATATGGCAAAATTATGACAATGTGAATGACTAAGGACTTTGTAGACCAAAAGCATCGTAATCCCCTAGGATGCTTATTCAAAATGTAGCTTCCTGGACCCACAGAATCAGAATTTCTGAGAGATTTCTCTGCATCTTTAACAAGCTCCCCCGGTGTTCCTTATGTACACTAAAGTTTGAGAACTGCTGCTGGTAGACCTAGATTGTGAAGGTAAGTGGACCAGAGGAAGCTTATTGGTGGTTTTCCAAACTTGTCCTGATAGTTTATTTATTTATTTTAATTTTATTTTTTTTAATATTTATTTATTTGGTAGTGCCGGATCTTAGTTGCAGCAGGCAGGCTCCTAAGATTCCGCTCGCCAGCACCTCAGCTGTGGCATGCGAACTCTTAGTTGCGGCATGCATGTGGGATCTAGTTCCCTGACCAGGGATTGAACCCGGGCCCCCTGCATTGGGAGCCTGGAGTCTTACCACTGCGCCACCAGGGAAGTCCCTGTCCTGATATTTTAATATTAGATTCAGAATTGCTATTTAGTGCCAAAGTATCTTACTCCTATTTCCTACCAGTTGTTACCACCCCCCAAACCCTCAGCCCTGGATTGTAAGACAGATCCATGAGGATAGGTGCAATATCTTGATTATCTTTCTGTTTCTTTCCTAATTGCCTTGCTCACAGTAAATACCAAATGAACGAATGAGTGAATACATGAAGGAACTGATTCGTATCTTTATGCTGCTTTCGGATTGTCCATAGCCCCTCCCACCACGTTTACTTGCCCTTTTTCCTTATTTTAACCAACACTCTCATTATCCAGTATTTTTAGAACTCTTAGATGTTGATCTGATGACGCTATTCATTCGTTTATTAAACAAATATTTGTTGGGCAGTTATAGCGCCAGACAGTGGGAATACATTGATTAAGAAGACATAATACCTGTCTTCAAGAACTTTTAGTGTAGTCTGGGATACTGACAAATAAGTAATCAGTTACAAACAGCATGATAAATGCTGTGATAATCTACAGGAAATAAAGGAACATATAACCTATCTTTAAGGGAGTCAAGGAAGGCCTCCTGGAGGAGAGTTCTAAGAAGCGGTGGGTGTTCCTTTGTTTTAAATGATGTAGAAAGAGCAGCAAGGAGGATGAGGGATGAGAAAAAGGTCTAGGAAGTTAGTGGTGATTTTGAGAAGGCAATTTTGGGAGAAAACTACATTTCAAAGTAGTGAATATTAAGTGGTGAAGATATGATTTAAAAGAAGCTTGGTGATAGAAGGAAAGACATAGCCAATAACTTGGAAAGAGAGTCAAGAGGAAGTTTGTATGGGTTCTCTTTATTTATTTTTTCTCCCTTGAAAAATGACAGACATATTAGTAGACAAACAAAAGAACCTGATTTAGAAGGAGAGGGGAGAAACTGAAAAAGCAACAGAAAGAGGATAATTCATTAATAAAGCATTCAATACATGTTTTTTAATATCTACCATGTGCTAGGCATTCGCTGTTGTGGAAGCTGGGCATTAGACAGACAAGACTCCTATTCTCGTAAATCAGGTTTCTGCATATGAGAGAAGGAATAGCAACAAGGATGCTAAATGAAGAGTTAGTCTTGGGGAAAAAAAGAGAAAATGAAGGAAGAAAAACAAATTTAGAGATGAAGAAGGAAGTTGAAGCATTCATTTCAGATGAAATGCTTGTTTTTTTTTACATAAATGCCACATGTATTGTTTCAAATGCAGTTATGTCTGATTTATTACTTATTTTGCCTGAAGAAGTTAAGACAGCAGACTTAATGACTCATATCAAAACTATGGTGAACACTGTATAGTATCAAGATAACTCCATCTAGACTATGAACAAATGATAGTTCTTTAGTAAAAGTGGAAATTTCACTAGTCATGAGGCAAAAGTGATTAAGTAGCTATCTGCTTTTAAAAGACTGTGCACCCTCAGATGAAACGCTTTTAACCAGAGTTAGAAATGACATTGGAGAGGTAAGCATGTATTTTAGAATGGCATAGTAACACAAAAATGTCACAGAAGTGCTAAAAGTAGACTGTACTAAAAAATATAGACCATCTTGATCAGAGAAGTGTGTGGAAGATTTGGATTAAGATTGAAGAGGAAGCATAATTTACAGTCACAGAATTGACGGAAAGAGCTGACGAGAGAAAGTCTGAAGGAAAGGATTGGGGGTTTTTGTTGTTTTGTTTTGTTTTTTAATTGGCATATGTAAGGGCTAGGCAGAGTGTCAGGGAAGCGAGTTTGGTTTTCAACACATTGAATGACTATCCCCCTGGGATGTTGCAGTGTATGCAACAGATATACGTGGTTTGGACTGAGGCGGGTGGTCTGAGCCAGAAATAGAGATCTGGAAGTTATCAGTAAACATGTGAATACTAATTGATGCCTTGGGAGTAGATGCACTCACGCAAGCGAGTGAGGCGTGAGAAGAGAAAAGCATTGAGAAACACAACTTTAGGAACACTAACGTTTAGGAGATAAAAGGGGAAAGAGAGGGGCTTCCCTGGTGGCTCAGTGGTTGAGAATCTGCCTGCCAATGCAGGGGACACGGGTTTGAGCCCTGGTCTGGGAGGATCCCACATGCCGCGGAGCAGCTGGGCCCGTGAGCCACAACTACTGAGCCTGCGCGTCTGGAGCCTGTGCTCCTCAACAAGAGAGGCCGCGATAGTGAGAGGCCCGCGCACCGCGATGAAGAGTGGCCCCCACTTGCCGCAACTAGAGAAAGCCCTCGCACAGAAACGAAGACCCAACACAGCCATAAATAAAAATAAAATAAAATAAAATAAAAATAAATTTTAAAAAAAGGGAGGGGGAAGAGGACCCTGAAAAACAGAATGCAAAGCAGTAGCCAGAGAGGTAGAGGAGAAAACTGTAAGAGAATGGTGTCAGATATATAACAGGAAGAGTAAATTTATGAGGGGGAGATAAATGGATTTTGTTGTTAACAAGTAGAATGAAAGGTGTCTATCTGTGAGACCTCCAGCATGCTCTTTCTCCCATATTCCCTAACTTGATGAAGATCATTCATCTAGTGACCCAAACCCATGCCCCACTGCAACTCAACACTGTCCCAGAGTCCTAGATTATCTGTCTCCTTAGTATGTTTTGAACCCATCATCTCCTCAATCTTTCCACAACCACTTCTTTAGTTCAGATTTTGCTTATCTCTTTGATTATTATAATAACCCTATCACTGGTTTCAGTGGCCTCCCGTTTTGTCTTTCTTAACCCATTTTCCACATTGTTACTTACTGCTGGTGGTAAGTAACTACCATCTATTGAGTACTTACCAAGCAGTTTGCTAAGTAATTTAAATGGATCATCTTGCTTAATCCTCTCAATAACCCTGTAAGCTAGCTGATATCATCATTCTAGGTTTACAATTGAGGAATTGATATTCAGAGAGGTTAAGTAATATGTGGTTAAGTAACATATTCAAGTTTACCCAGCTAGTAAGTGGTGAAGCTAGAACTTAAATTCTACGGCCCCAAATCTTAGCCAGTATGTTCCATTGCTATAGTGCTCCCCAAACACAATTTAGTCATGTTACTCTTCTTTGTAAAATTCTTCATTGGTTCCCCATTGCATTTAGGATAAAAATCCAACCTTCTTATATTTTTATTTGGCCCAGGCCTACCACTTAGTCCTCCATCCTTCATATTCCATGAAATGCTTACCCTTGTCTCCCGTGCTCCAGTTCTGAAATAGTCACATTTCCTCTCTGGATGTTGTCATGATCTCTCATGTCTTTCAGTTTTTCTTTGCACATTCTGTTCCTTCTGCTAGGCATGCCCTCTTTTTTCCCGACTTTGGTAAGATACTCATCCTCAAAGCTTCAGCTCCACTGAGACCGCCCAGTATTAGAGGTATTGATATTATTGTGTAGAGTCAGCTTCACACTTGGATGCCATCCACCCACCCTTCTATGCTTTACCTTTGTGAGCAGCCTTAAACCTCATGTACCTCAGTAATGCAAAGATCATTAGTTTGGGGAGAACAGCTGGCACAAGAACCACAAATATATGAAACTTTAAATCACTGATGTTGAGGGCTTTCTGAATTTAATATTTATTACATGCCCAGATTGATCTAGGTTTGGGGCATCACATAGCAGACACTTTCTGCCTTGCATTCTAAAAGGAAATAATGTCTTTTTCATGTCAATCATATAAGGCCATTTTGCCAAATGCTTAATGGAATTCATACAATATTATATTCACATATTAATTCACAATATTTCCATTCCATGGTAGAGACCAGTATTACAGAAGTGTGTGTTTCAGGTGAAGATAAAGCTGTTAGCTAAGATGTTCACATCCATAGTAAATGGTAGAGTAAACTGACATTATATCCCAGACTTCTGTGCTGTTGTGAAAAACTGATACTTGAGTGTCACTGATTGTGCTGACACTGCTGGCTATTAGATATTTTGATAGAATGTTAAATACTATAGAAGCTGAAATGAAGTGCACTAGTGGTATAGTTTAGTCTAAAGGAAAGCAAAATGAGAACTAATAATTGAGTACCCATTGTGTGCCAGGCAATGTGTTAGGCACTGTCTTAGTCCGTTTGGGCTGCTGTAACAATACCATAGACTGGGTGGCTTGTAAACAACAAACATTTTATTCCTTACAATTCTGGAGGCTAGAAAGTCCAAGATCAAGGTGCCAGCAGATTCGGTGTCTGATGAAGACCCACTTCGTGGTTCATAGACAACAATCTTTCTCACTCTGTCCTAACATGCGGAAGGGGCTAGGGAACTCTCCCAGGTCTGTTTTATAAGGGCAGAGCCCGCATGACCTAATCACCTATCAAAGGCCCCATCTCCTAATACCATCGTAATGAGGATTAGGATTTCAACATACGAATTTTGGGGGAAAACAAACCTGGTTTGAGTCATTTAATCAGCCTAGAATACATCCTTATACCACATACACATATTAAAATAAACACTTATTTGGAATAATGAGGAAGCAAGTCTCTTTAAAGGAAAATGTTGATTATAAAATATTTTAAAATAATGTAGTCACATTACTTATGAGAGAAGTCACTGTCACAAACCAAACCATTATTGTGAATAAAGTGAGTTTAATAAAGGAAAATTTAAAATATATTAAAGGCACACTGCTATCTAGTGTACAGAATAATGCCTTCACTCCCTTTTAAGGACATGGGGCCAAAATAGATTGAATCTTTAATAGGAAGAATAAAGAAGTTGTAACTAGACCTTAAAAAAAAAAAAATGCATAAAAGGCCTAAAATAGATAATCCACTCTTTACAAAATAAAAAGTACTTACAAATAAAAGAATGATTTTATACTTACAAACAGATTTCATATCAAAAAATCATTGATTTGTAGCATCTTTAGATGGGGAAAAAATTGTATCATTTAGTAGGTTGGACTCTCCTCTAAGACCACAAGTAGAGAAACAACTTAAGCTTCCAGCTCTAAATAAAGGTTAAAGGGTGAAAGGAGAGGTAAAACTATTTTTGTGCTTAATTGAGATTGATTGGCATAATGAAAAGTGATAATATATAGAGAAAATTCCTTAACTTACGATGAGAGAGGTTTCTTTTTCTATTGTTGATATCACCCTTTCCCACTTCACTTCCGCCTTGTGTATTTGGAGGGCTCTGGGAAGGTAGGAGTGAAGAGATGAGTTGAAGAAATTCAATTATTAACAGAAGGATCAGAGTAGCCACTGTTACAACAAGATTTGCAAGTTCCCCTTTTCTTGGTTCTGTGCCCCACAACCCTCAACTTCTGGCTGAATGTTCATGGTTTACCTTGCAGAGTCAGCCACAGCAGATATGTAGAGCAGATAGAGAGACGCTTTGGTACCAAAAGTTATTAAGGTAACCTAAATAACTGGCTTTATGACCACTACTTTCCCCTCCCCTTGCACTTCGTTTTTAAAGAGTAATAATTACAGAAATTCTTGGTAGCTTATATTCCGATTAGCCCCGCTGACCATGAATCTGATCTAACATTACTTATTAACGTCATGGAGATGACAGAACCACCAGTATTACATATACCAATGGGAGGGACCTAGGTAAGGCCAAGAGTCAGAGCCATTGGAAATGTTACATAGTTAACTTTTTAGATGAACAATAATGGGGCAACTGAGACCAGTGGGAACTTGAAGATTGTTTTATGGAGGGAAATATTAGACCCTTTTTTTTTTAATTTTTATTTATTTATTTATTTTTATTTTTGGCTGTGTTGGGTCTTCGTTTCTGTGCGTGGGCTTCCTTCAGTTGCGGCAAGCGGGGGCCACTCTTCATCGCGGTGCGCGGGCCTCTTATTATCGTGGCCTCTTTTGTTGCGGAGCACAGGCTCCAGACGCGCAGGCTCAGCAGTTGTGGCTCACGGGCCTAGTTGCTCCGCGGCATATGGGATCTTCCCAGACCGGGGCTCGAACCTGTGTCCCCTGCATTAGCAGGCAGACTCTCAACCGCTGCGCCACCAGGGGAGCCCCGAGATATTAGACTCTTAAATAAAAAACTAATACTATAAAACTCAATTTTCAAAAAAGAATTTTAGGTGGTTTTGCTTACAGATTACTTGAAAATAATGAATTTATTTAAATGATTACAAATGTCAGAGTTTTACCTTATAGTAAATACAGGAATTATCATTAGAGTTTTAGAAAATGAACAGAGATGGTAGATACTAACCATTAAGAGTACATTTTGTCCATCTTTAAATTACAGCATTTTAATAGTAAAATTACAGTTATTCAGTAGTCTTAATAATGCTGTGAATGGTAATTTATATATTCTGGATTAGAGACTAATTTGTTAATAACTTTTTATTTTTTAAGAATTACCTTTTTCTATTGATACTTTTGTTATGATGAAATACCCATAACAAATGTTAGGAAAGACAGGACTCTGATGTTTGGACCTTTTGTTTATTTATATAACCACTTTATTATTTGACCTCAAGCCCATTACTAATTCTTTTCTACAGAATTTCTAGGTATTCAGATTCAAGAACAACACATTTCTCTGTTCAGTATGTTAGTATCTACTGTTATGGAAAACTGCATACAAATTGTTAATATGAACTCATTAGTTCAGTGTATATAGGCTACTGAAAGTTATACATTGGTTAAGTAGTTTAGCCATTCCTGAACCATATGATTTTGAATGAATGACCTTGAGGAGTGCACTGGATCTCTCTCTTACTTCTTTACTTACCATCTATTCAAATGGGATTACCATGTCAAATTAAAATTAAAAGATAGGAGTCCCTTTATCATTTTTTATTAAAAAAAATTTTTTTAATGGTCACAACTATATTTTAATTTAATGAATGTTTATATTTTTCACTGTTTACGGTTTTTTTAAAAAATTGAAGTTTAGTTTATTTACAATATTATATTAGTTTCAGGTGTGCAACATAGTGATTCAGTGTTTTTTATTGATTATATTAAGATAGGAGTTCCTTTAGTTTGAACCAGAAGTTTCCATTTTTGCCTTTTGTGGGCCACTGAGGAAGACAGTATATGTATAAGATCTTAGGGAGGCAAACTACGATATTAGAAGCAGATAAACCTAGTTTTATCCAAGCAACAAAACAAAAATAAATAATTTGAACTTCATCAGAATTAAAAACTTATGTGTTTTACATCTGATGATTCTAGTATCCTTAATATATACATAAAGAATTCTTAAAACTTAACAGAAAAGACAAACACTCTAACTAAAAAATAGGCAGAGAACTTGAATAGGCATTTCTTCATAGAAGATAAAGAAATGGTCAATAAATACACGTAAAGATGCTCAACATCATTAGTAATTTTGGAAATGCAAATTAAAAGCACAAGGAGATACCACTTCATACTCACTAGAGTCACTATATTAAAAAAAACAAACTATAAATCTTGGGGAGAATGTGAAGAAATTAGAACTGTCAGACTTTAGAGGTGGGAACATAAAATGGTGCAGCCACTGTGGAAAACCATTGAGCAGTTCCTCAAAATGTTAAACATAGAGATACCATGTGACCCAGCAATTCCACTCCTAGGTGTATACCCAAGAGAATTGAAAACATACATTCATTTAAAAACGTGTGCATAAATGCATTATTCATAGTCCCTCCAAAATAGAAACAACCCAAATGTTCACCAGCTAACGACTGGATAAACATAATGTGGAATATCGTTCAGCCATAAAAAAGAATGAAATACTAATACATAAAATTACGTGGTTGAATGTCAAAAATGTTGTGCTAAGTGAAAGAAGCCAAACTCAAAGCCACACATTATATGGCTAACAGGTATGGGGTTTCTTTTTGGGGTGATGATAATGTTCTGTAATTAAATAGTGGTGATGTTTACACAGCCTGGTGAATATGCTCAAAACCCACTGAACTGTACACCTAAAAGCA
Organism: Balaenoptera musculus; assembly: GCF_009873245.2. Classification (NCBI taxonomy): domain Eukaryota; kingdom Metazoa; phylum Chordata; class Mammalia; order Artiodactyla; family Balaenopteridae; genus Balaenoptera; species Balaenoptera musculus. The sequence continues at coordinate 78,139,177 of NC_045786.1, forward strand.
AAAGAAAACAAATACTAGTTTTAGATTTCAGAGCTGCTTTTTTACCAGGGGTATGATCTGTACCTTTACAATTCCATTTCTTTTTCTTTCTTTTTTTAAAATGGGGATGATTTTCCTCATAGGTTTGTTATGAAGATTAAGTGAAAAAACATAGATATAGATATAAACTTCTAAGATAGTAGAACAAAGCTACCGTACAGATTCTCTTCTAAATTTCAAGTGAAATGAACCAAAACAGTTTTAAAAAACAGCAAAAATGTCAGCAATAGCAGCAAACAAGGGAAGTGGCATAGCCCGGTAACATAAATCTGGAACAGGGTGAAATCTGGATCACTGTTTTAGGCTTCTAAAACAATCCCTGCCCCTTGGAAGCTGCTGGTGATTTACAAAATTTTGAGAATGACTAATAACCCCAAGTCTGGAGAAAAGCAAATTAAATGAGTAGTCTTGTCTTCTCACTCCTTTGAGTAAGAAAAAAAAATGAGTGAAACGGGAAGTTTTTGTTGTTGTTTTTAAAGGACTCTCTGGCAGAAAAGAAGCCTTCAGGGATACAAATTGAATCAGAGGACTCAAGGGAATCCTCCCATGTGAATGGGTTACTGCACCCCCTGACTAGGTAGATGTGCATTTAACAAAATCTTAGAATTAAGAGCCTGGATGTTTCAAGGAAACACAACAGGTTAATCTTACTAATAGGCAAACATTATAAAGAGAATATTAGCATATCCAGTCACATAAATATAACATTCATATAAAAATTAGTAAGTTGTGTTTACGAACATAGGAATGTCAGGCTGGGTTCAACATTAAAATAATGTAAAGGGGACTTCCCTGGTGGCACAGCAGTTAGGAATCCACCTGCCAATGCAAGGGATACGGGTTCGAGCCCTAGTCTAGGAAGATCCCACACACTGCGGAGCAACTAGGCCCAAGTGCCACAGTTACTGAAGCCCACGTGCTCTAGGGCCCACGGGCCACAACTACTGAGCCCATGTGCCACAACTACTGAAGCCCGTGCGCCTAGAGCCGGTGCTCCACGAGAGAAGCCACCACAATGAGAAGCCCACGCACCACAACAGAGTAGCCCCCGCTCGCCGCAACTAGAGAAGACCCAATGCAGCCAAAAATAAATAAATAAATAAATTTATAAATAAATTTATAAAAATAAATAATGTAAAGGAAAAACATCATATGATTATCTCAATAGATGCAAACCATCTAAGCCAGGCAAACAATCTTAGATAAGAATAAAAGGGAGTCAAAGTTACGCACATTAAATCAGAGCTTAAAAGGTCTGGGCAAAGTTACAAGATAAAAATAAAAACACGATAATTATGTAAACATACTATAGCAAACTAGTGAACTGACACACAAAGAATAAAAAGGGAAAGAGCATGCAGAAGATGAAGAACCCATAACCTACAGGACAGAAGGAAATAACTCACATGTACTTCAAGTTGTAGAACTTAAATAAAATAAGAGCTCAAAGATAAGATAATATTAAAACACAGAAGAAGGGTAAATTGCAGACCTAAGGAAATAAATTGACTGAAACAACATATATAGAGAACAAATATATTACAAATTAGAAACAATAAAGATAGTTAACAATTAAGTTACATAAAAACTTCAGATAATCAGATTAAGTGCAGATGAAAAAGACTAGTCACGTGAGCTAATAGGTATGGAGCTAAAAAATCTCCCCAGCATAATGATAATTAGTACCCCTGAAATAGAGCACTCAACAAATAGAGCGGAAAAAAGTATTCAAAGGTATGAGAAAAGAAAATTTACCTGAAATGAAGAATCTAGAGATAGAAAATACCCTGCTAAATTTAGGGAGAAAAAAAGTAGAATAAGATGTGATACTATACTATCCTCAACTTTCAAAGCAGGAAGTCACTTGACACCATCTAAAGATTGAAAAAAGAAATACCATAATTTCTCCAACTTAATGTTTTTCTTGATGTCTTTTCTTAGCCTTAGAGAATTATTTTCAAAAATTTCTTTTGGTGAAGAAACATTTAGCATATTCTTCAGTTTAATTTATTTCTTTTTCATTTATTAAATTCTAATAAAGTTAAAATTTAATGCTTTTTTAAAAAATTAATTAATTAATTTTTTAAATTTTTGGCTGTGTTGGGTCTTCGTTTCTGTGCGAGGGCTTTCTCTAGTTGTGGCAAGCGGGGGCCACTCTTCATTGCGGTGCGCGGGCCTCTCACTATTGCGGCCTCTCTTGTTGCGGAGCACAGGCTCCAGATGCGCAGGCTCAGTAGTTGTGGCTCACGGGCCTAGTTGCTCCGCGGCATGTGGGATCCTCCCAGACCAGGGCTCGAACCCGTGTCCCCTGCATTAGCAGGCAGATTCTCAACCACTGTGCTACCAGGGAAGCCCAATGCTTTTATTTAAAAAATAATAGCCCATTTTTGTAAAGGTATTACTATCACAAATTTATACACAGGAGGAAAAGTAGGTAGGTAGATAGTAAGCTAAATCTCTGGAATGATGTTAACGTAGGAGTAATACTATTTTCAGCCTGGGAGGTGTTTGAAATATGTATCAGTCAGGGTCTAGTCAGGAGACAGAAACCAGACTAGTTATTTTTAATGGAAAGAATTTGATATAAAGTATAGTTAACAGATATTAAACTGGCAAAATAGAATACTAAAGTTTTTACAGAGGTAACAACTGTGGGAAGCAGCTACCATTCTTAAGGCTGAAGGACATAGGAAAGAGGTTGGAATTATTAAAACATATAAACTCACAAGAGGGTCCCTGTGGAGTTTAAACTCAGGTTTCTGAGAAGGGGGTGCTGCTTAGGCTGGTATGAATGCCTATGGGGTTAGAGGATGGGCCCTGTGGGCCTGGGACTCAGACACCTGGTGCTGATGTCCCTGAGGAGGGCACCACCAGGCTATCTGGGATAATATGTGAGCTAAATAAAAACAGTGTTATTTTGTTCTAGACGGCTAGCCAGAACAGGGAGTACCTTTCCACTTATTAGAAGTCTTCCTCTTTGTCCCTCAATAGGGCTTTTAAAAAGTTTTTATTCATACTGATCTTGTGCATTTCTTAAATTTATTGCTAGCTATTTTAGTTTAGTTTTGTTCCTGTTAATGGAAGCTTATCTTCTACTTTATCTTTTAACTGGTTATAGTTTGTAATATGAAAGCTTTTGATGTTTAGATATTAATTTAACGTCCAGAATCCTTACTAAAATTTTGTTATTGTTGTCATAGTTTTTTACCTCCACAATATTTAAACTTCTTCTAAATAGCTCTTACAGAAATCTGCTTTGCATTTTTGTTATGTGTGGAACTATCGCCAGCACGCTGATTTCTCTTTATTGCCAAGTACTATTTCTTTTCCTGAACTATTATTATAAAGATATCATTACTGGTCTCCCTGCTTCTACCCTATTCCCATCACCAATTTATTCTCAGTACAATTGCTAATGTAATCTTTTAAAAACATAAATCGTGTTACTTTCCTGCCCGAAATCCTTAAACGAGCATCCACTGTTCTTAAAATAAAATCCAAATTCCTTACCATAAACTATAAGGCTCTATGTCTCAGTTGGCTTGCGCTGCCATGACAAAATGCCATAGACTGGGTGGCTTAAACAACAGAAATTTATTTTCTCACAGTCTGGCGCTAGGAAGTCCAAGATCAAGGTGCCAGCCAGTTTGTCAGTTCCTGGTGAGGGCTGTCTTCCTGGCTTGTAGATAGATGCCCATCTTCTTGCTTTGTCCTCATATGGCCTTTCCCACTGTTTGCATGTGGGAGGAGGGAGGGTGGAAGGGAGGAAGGGGGTGTGGAGAGAGAGAGAGAGAGGTCACTTTCTCTTCTTATAAGGCCACTAATCCCATTACCCTCATGACCTAATGTAACCGTAATTACCTCCAAAAGCCCCCACCTCCAAATACTATCATATTAGTGGACAGAGCTTCAACATATGAATTGTGCGGGGACATGAGCATTCAGTTCATAACACTTTAAAATGATCTGGTCCCTGCCTGTCTCTTCAGCCTCTTCTAAAGGTGCTCTCCAGAGTTCCGTAACACACTGGCCTCTTTTAAATGTCTCAGACATGACACATTCAAGCTCCTTTCTATTTATTCTCTCTGCCTAGAGGCTTTTCGTTCTGCTCTTCATATGAGAGATTTCTTATCATGTTTTAGGTCTCAGTTTAAATATCTCTTTCTCGGAATCCACATGTATGAGCAAGTCTCCTATAATTCTCTGTCAACTCATTGGATTTATTTATTAATCTATTACAAATATGTATTATAGTTTACTACAAATGTGTATCTACATATGTGTGTACATAATTTTATTCTGTCTGCTTTTGTATATGTTCAGAATTCTCTGTAATAAAATTCTCTGTAATAAAAAGTGTGTTTTTTTAATGGAAGAAAATCCCATGTTTTTTTAAACTTCTTAGATTCACAGTCAAGCTTTTGCTTTTGCTTGATCATATTGAGAAAATCATACTCACATACATTGTTGTATTTTGACAATACCTTTCAGAATTAAGAGGCATATACCTAGGATGCCATAATTCCAGTCCTAGGAATGACTTTTACATGAGTGTAAAGACATTGATACGTGGATTTTCATTGCAGAACAGCAAAGGTTTGAAAACAATCAAAATATCCATCAATAGGGAGGAGGACTAGTTTAATGAATTATGGTATAATCATACTGTGAACTACTCAGTTATTAGAGAATGGAGCAGTTCTATATGTAATGACATGGAATGATTTCCAAGTAAGAAAGCAAGGTACAGACCATCATTCCATACTAAGCATGCCATTGTTTGTGTACTCCCCAGAGCTATACTGGAATTTATCTAGATGATCTTTGGAAAGATAGACCAGAACCTAGCAACAGTGTTTGCTTCAGGGATAGGAAACCAGATGACTGAAGGTTTGAGGATGGGATGGAGAATTACTTTTTTCACTGAAAGAATGATAAAAAAATGCTATGGGGTAGAGGTGAATGCTTCTGGCTGAGATTATGGGGAAGACTTTTTTGAAGAACAAAGATAATAAGAGCTTAGTATTGCTTTTATCTAATAAAAGTAGAAAACATTAACAGGTAGCTATAATAGATATTGCTGTGAGAGATACAGATTTCACTTACAAGTAGAAATATTATCTGGATTGACTGATTGATTTATTTTTAGGTGGTGATAGCGGACTGGATGGGTTAGGAGGACCAGGTGTACAACTAGGAAGCCCAGATAAGAAAAAGCGCAAGACAAATACCCAGGTAAATGGGCATTTTCTTTAATAACAGTTTTTCTTCACTGATATGATCAGGCTCTGAGGTAAATTTAACTTTCATCATGGGTTTTGTTTCCTCTCCTAATTCAGAACCTAGTAGTGAATTCTGCAGTGATTTGTTTTTTTTGGGTTTTTTTTTTGCTTTGCAACTAGTGGCTATTATCGGACTGTAAGCCTAGAGTGAATATTGCAAGAAGGAAGTGTAGGCAGATAAATTAAAATGCTTATTCTTAAAGCTGATTTAAAAGGAATAGATGCCTGCAGTTTTATGAAAAGATTTAAAAATATATGGATACCAGTTTAACTTGGAGTAATGTTCAACTATTATAATAAATCAGTAGTATGTACATATCATGAAGCAATCATGGTGGAAGCATCTTTTGTCTGAAACCTTTGGTTGTAATAAGCAGTTATAAATACAGACTTTCTTGGTTTTATCCTCTATAAATTTGAAGTACTGTTTTTATTATAAAGACTGCAAGTAAGTGTGAAATGTGTACAGATTACCTTTTTCCATTTTGGCCACACTGTTAAACTTGCAGTTGTGACTAAAACTGGCAGTTTATTTTTCCAGTCTGAGGCCTAGGCCTTAGTGCTTTGGGAATACTTTAATAGCTAACTCTCTGAAGTTAAGCTAGGGAAAAAAATTTAGATCCTGTTTACTGTTATTTAATTTTATGGCTATTTGGAGGTATAAAGGTATTTTTAGTTAAAATTTTAAGTGAAAGATTCTAGAGTTACAGGCAAGCATATTCAATGAAAATTATGGTAATGAAGCTTCTTTTGAAGGCTGAATACTTCTAGAGTTTGTAACAATTGATTTGAGCTCAAAAAAGTACACCTTATTTCCTTTCCTCAATGAAAGAAACCTACACAGTTTTATCATTAAATATAAATATGAACATTATTTGGAATTGAAAGGTCAGGTGAAGAATTAAATTTTTGTAACACTTCAAAAGAAATTTAAAACTAGGTTCATAAATGTTAACATTTATGACTTCTTTGATCAAACACATGTATTTCACATTCTCATTTCAGGGGCCTTCTTTTCCTCCATTGTCTGAGTATGCTCCACCACCAAATCCAAACTCTGACCATCTAGTGGCTGCTAATCCATTTGATGACAACTATAATACTATTTCCTATAAACCACTACCTTCGTCAAATCCATATCTTGGCCCTGGTTATCCTGGCTTTGGAGGCTACAGCACATTCAGAATGCCACCTCACGTTCCTCCAAGAATGTCTTCCCCATACTGTGGTCCTTACTCACTCAGGAATCAGCCACACCCATTTCCTCAGAATCCTTTGGGCATGGGTTTTAATCGACCTCATGCTTTTAATTTTGGGCCACATGATAATTCGAGTTTTGGAAACCCATCTTATAATAATGCACTAAGTCAGAATGTTAACATGCCTAATCAACATTTTAGACAAAATCCTGCTGAAAACTTCAATCAGATTCCTCCACAGAATGCTAGCCAAATATCTAACCCTGACTTGGCATCTAACTTTGTCCCTGGAAATAATTCAAATTTTAGTTCTCCATTAGAATCTAATCATTCTTTTATTCCTCCCCCAAACACTTTTGGGCAAGCAAAAGCACCACCCCCAAAACAAGACTTTAGTCAAGGAGCAACCAAAAACACTAATCAAAATTCCTCTGCTCATCCACCTCACTTAAATATGGATGACACAGTGAATCAGAGTAATATTGAATTAAAAAATGTGAATCGAAACAATGTCGTAAATCAAGAGAATAGCCGTTCGAGTAGCACTGAAGCTACAAACAACAGCCATGCAAACGGGACACAGAGTAAGCCACGACAGCCTAGAGGTGCCGCAGATACATGCACCACTGAGAAAAGCAATAAATCCTCTCTCCACCCAAGCCGTCATGGGCATTCTTCTTCTGACCCAGTGTATCCTTGTGGAATTTGTACAAATGAAGTGAATGATGATCAGGATGCCATCTTATGTGAAGCCTCTTGTCAGAAATGGTTTCATCGGATCTGCACTGGAATGACTGAAACAGCTTATGGCCTCCTAACGGCAGAAGCGTCAGCAGTATGGGGCTGTGATACCTGTATGGCTGACAAAGATGTCCAGTTAATGCGCACTAGAGAAACTTTTGGTCCCCCCGCAGTGGGCAGTGATGCTTAATCACAGGCATTAACTACAGTGGGTTTTTTCCCTGTGTATTACAGAGGTTCAGTGACACAGGATTTTAATGTTTTACATTATTTTTTTAAATGCACACACAAAAAAATTATTTACCTTTTAGTTTTTATTAATACACCACTTCGTTGCTAGTGCAAACTTTGTATTGTTTTTGTTTGCTATCTTAAATAAGAATAATGTATATGGGGGTGCGTTAGAAAGTAATATACAAATAAATTTTCTTTTGTAATCATGAACATAAAAGCCTCTTGAAGCTTCAAGATAATATATAGCAAATGTAGGCAAGTTTTGACTTTTAAAAGTTGGAATCATTGAAAAATGTATCAGTTGACCCTTGAACAACACAGGTTTGAACTGCATGGGCCCACTGATTTTCAATAAACACATGCTATAGTACTACATGATCCACGGTTGATTAAATCCCAGGATGTGGAACCACAGTTTTGGGGGGCTGACTGTAAAGTTGTTTTCAGATTTTTGACTGTTAGGGGGTCGGCACCCCTAGCCCCCGTGTTGTTTAAGGGTCAAGTGTATTCCAGTGCTGAACTTTGGCAATATCAAATTAAATATTTAGTTCAAAAAATATTTGAGGATCCATTTAACATGTTTTCAGAAATAATATATGTAGCTAAAACATGGAAGAAAGCATACATTTTAATGAGTGTTTTAAAAAATAATAGAGTATGACACCAGATTCGTCCCATATTAGGGTCCTTGAAATTAGTGACCTTCATATTATCAACTCAGTCTTTCCAGGATGTCTGTTTGTACAGATATGAGACAGATGTTAGCATATAGTAGATGTTCAATAAGTATTTGTTCATTAACTTGTGGATTGTACCACATGAAATTGCTAGCATTAGATCAGTTGAAAATTGACTACAGTTAGTAGAGTTGTCATAAAGGATGTTTTTAGTTGTGCTATTTAGAAATATAACAGTATTGTCTTCACTCTTCAATTTGATTATTGAGTTGTTTTGTTATTGTTTTCCAGAGAAATAAATAATACAGTATCCTCAGAAGAATTGTGAATACTTTTCTTAATATCATTTCAAACCAGGGACATATTGCAAATGAGACAGGTAGAAACATCAATTTGGCCTTAGAGGGCTCTGCTGGCAAAAGAGTGGTGGTTTGAAAAATCTTGTTCTGGGGATCTGAAAATTAAAAATGAGCCTCAGCGGAGTTCAAAATCCATTTAAAACAAAGATCAATTAAGAGCCAAGATGAGAGCTTACTCACAGTTCGAGGCCCTTCAGCAGACAGGAGTTTCGGCTGTGACTGGGGAAAATGTAAAAATGGACCTGAGAGTATTCTCTTGAGAGATAACAAGAATGGAGACAGTTGGAGGTGCACTCATTAAGATTTGAAACAACAGAAGCCTGTTTTTGGAGCGGATCATAAACTGTGACCCAAAAAAAGGATTCTATATGACAATTGATAATAATTTATACAATGGTTGGATGTTGGTAAATCTCCCAAACTTGAACCATCATTGTGACCAAAAAAGTTCTGAAGACTATGTGGTGACCTGCAAAAGGGATAATTTAAACCTTGGTGAAATGACAGCAGCAGCAATATTGCCAAGAAATTTAAATTATGCATGAAAATTTTGATTATAGTCCTTCGGTTAATAAACATGAACCCACACTTTTACATGACAGCACTGGTGTCACATGTCACAAGCCACTAAAGCAAAGTTAATTGAATTATTCAATTCTGTTGTTTACAGTGTAGTCACCAGAACTTTATCCAGTGAACTGGTGTAGTTTTCATCATTTGGAGATTTTTCTAAGAAACTTCATATTCTCCAATTGAACAATAGTAATTGGAGGGTTAGAACAGTTTATACAGCCTAGCAAATGATGAATTTTATAAAAATGAAATATTTTATGTCCTATTAGAAGAAAACTATTAATGCTTGTGATGCGTATTTTGATTGAATAAAACTTATTTTTTTAAGTAGTGTTTTAATTTTGACCTACAGAAACAGCAATTTCATATGGTACAAGGCAATATAAGGTTTTCTCCATTTACCTGTGACTAGTTAGAGATGAGTACAAGATATTTTAAATATAGTTGTAATATAAATGTCTTTATAGTTTTAGGAAATGAAATGATATAAACTCTAATACTAGGTACTCCTTTGTGTGAAAACTTTACCAGTTGGAGCAGGTTAAAATGCAGTAGTTTGGGCTGACTCTTGACATTTGGTATGTTCAGTAGCATCTCGAAGATCACATTTTGCTTACATTGTAGTTTTTGTTAAAGATACATAATTTTCTAAATGTTTAAGGACCTACTTATGTTGTTTTTGAAATCCTAGTGAGTGCAGATTTTTAAGATATGATGCACTGTATGCTATATGCCTAGTTCTAGCATCAGATCATGGTTTTGTTTTTTTTTTTTTAATGACTGAATACAGTTAGGTAGGTACTGAGTAGAACCTTCCAATGTCTTCAGGAGTTAACACTTTACACGGTAGTACTCAAGTTGTGCTCATTGCTAAAACTGATTATGCAGTTTCTAAAGCCCTCTATTGCTTACACTTTGATTACTTGTTTTGTGAAAATGAAATAACCTCTCCCAAGTTAGTCTAAAAATACTTGATTTATAATGTGATTCTTTTATTTTCCATTTCCAAGTAGTTGTTTTTAAAAACTTAACAAACAAGTGAATTTTTATTCTTGTATTTAGGTCTTAAGAGCACCTTACTTAAATACGAATCTGTTAAATTTACAGAAGAAAAACCCGTGGTTGATTCTAACAGTGAATCATAGGCAAACTACAATCATAGCTGATGAATGTTTTCATGTATTTGAATTAATTTTCTTACTAGTTCCACATTTGTCTCTACATAACGCTGTCAGAAGTTATCTAGAGGCTTTTTGGTAGGGAAAGTGATGAACTATAAGAATGGCCAGATACTAATTTGCCTAATGTGACTCAAAGAAGGCTATGATACAAATCGATATGGCTTTCTTAAGACAAGTGACGAGCTGCCCTAAACATTTAAAAAGTATTCAGTGAGGGAAACAAATTCACAGAGGTGGCATAATCTTCCAGTAGCGTCGCACCTTTTTTGGTGTAATCCTTTTCCATCACTGAAAGGCCTCATCTCACATGCACGCATATACACAAAGACACACATACATGCAATTGAGCAGGAAAACTTGGGGTTTCTCCTACATTCTCAAGTTTTGCCAAAGTTCAACCTGGCTGTCAGCAGCTAGGCTCTCTCACCAAGGCTAGGTTACTAGAAAGTTTTAAAGTGTCAGTTCTTTTCTCAGAACTTGCTTTGTTCATTTCGCTAGAGAATTCCCGATCCACTTGCTTCTAGATGCTACTGGACTCCCTAATGCAGGAACAGCTTAGCTTGCTAGAGAAAAATAAATTATTCTTCAGATAGAGTGCTTGGAATTAGATTTGTGATCCATGTTTTCCTTTCGTGTGAAATACTGTAGCATACTGCTATTATGATTCTTGTTATCCAGACTAGAAGATTATGTACATAAAACTGAAGATTTTCTTGTACTAGTGCTTATTCTTCATAGATGAACACAATATAAAGAAAACCAATTTGTGTGTGTGTGTGTGTGTGTGTGTGTGTGTGTGTGTTTAGACTCTCAACTCTGCCTAGTGGTAGGAAAAAAACTTCAATAATAGGTTACCCTGAAATCTGCTGACTTTAATCATCCAGATAAAATATCAGGAGTTTTCTTCTAATATTCTTTTACATTTGTTTGTCTTGAACAAACTGAGTGCTAGTACTTATTGTCCAACATACTATAGTAATTGTATGTAATAGTAAAATATATATATAAGCAATGATTTTTAAAGGGAGCTCGAGAGTTTTTGGATTTCTTTTTTGCAGTGTATAAAGGTTTCATATGCATGAACATTTGTGCTATTTAAGATTTTTTTAATTAAAAAAAAGTTTAATTAAAAGCATCCAGATTCCCAAAGTTCATTTGTAAATAGTGGTTTAGAACTCTGTATAAGATGATTAGATCTTTAGGGAAACTCATAAAGGCTTATTTACACCATCATGTAGTTAACAACAGTATTGTATCATACTGAGTGCTCAGTCCTCTTTAGGGAATCAATCAATGTAGGAAGGAGAAAGTAGCAGAGGTCTTTCCTTTTTCCTGATTTGGTTCAGGAAGGTTGAGTTGTTTGGTGTGTTTCCCAGTTGCCCTCTTCCCATCCTAAACTCTCAAGTGGAATGCTGTATAAACCAACTTGCCTTTTGCCTTCCTGGATGCTCTGTACTTCAAAATTTCGTATCTTTCCTCTAATCAGAATTCTCATTTCTTTGTTGGCTGTGGTTGGCTAGATTTTAAGGGGACAGTCTTTTGCAGCAAGATTTGAACACAGATAATGAAGTGAGATTAAATATCTCTTTTTTTAAAGACTTTATTCAGAATGAATCTTTAATATCTTTGATTTCAGACAATATGACCACATTTAGGCACCATGGAAAGCAGTATTTTTATCAAATTGACTGATAGGTTCTTGAGAGTACTTCCCAGTCTCCTTTAGATTGTGGAGACTTTTCACAATTTCTTTTCCTCTACTTCTGAACTCAGAGATTTTCTTCTCATTTCCAAATTTTAGCAACTTCCCCCTTTTCTCTATTCCATTTATCCGATAAAGCAGTATAGAAGTTATATCTGTAATTTTCCAACTCTTGGTACAGTGATGGGAGCTTAGAGGCACCCCTGGAGTAAAGGGACTGGGGATGGGATTAGTATCTCCCAAGACAAGTGGTCTAGGGCAAATAAAGGGAAGAAAGTTTTCATTGAAGACTTTTAATGAAACCCAATGGATAAGCTTCGTCTTTGTCATATTTTGTTGAAACACATTACTTGTAATTATATTAAAACTTATTCTAAATACCTGTACTTTTCTTGTTCTGTAGGTGATGTAGATGATGTTGCTTGTTAGTTAAAATATCTTTTATAAAAGAAAGTCCTGCTTCTTATCATGATGTATGTGACTTAAATGACTGTTTCATATTAAAACTATTTCTTCCTTATGTACTGCTTACATATACCTCTTTTTGGGATATTAGTTCAGTACTTTTATACAAATCTGAGTGTGTTCCACATTGGTGACATGTATTTTTGCAGTAAATTTTTGTTTTGTTCTTAGAGCATGTTTAAAGTAACACATGCGCTAGTGCTGTGATCTGTGGCAAAATTACTGTAATTCAAATTGGAAAATAAAATGTTTCCAGACTTTGTCCAACATTTATTCCTATGGCAAAGGAAATTACTATGTAATACTAATTATTTCATATGCTGGTATGTTTAAGCTACTCTATGAAGTATGTGAGACATCAATATTTATGGATTAGTAGATGGCCTGATGTCTTTGAAATGGGAGAGAGGGGTAAAATTTGGTGTTGGCAATTCATAGCACTCATAATACAATAAATACTTCTTAAAAATTTGATCTTCCTCTTACAGTTATAATTTACTAAGGAATTATCTTAATTGACGGTGCATATTCGATATTTTAGCCCATACCATTAAAATTATATATTAGACTTTGAACTTATTCTGATGTCTTCCAACCAAAAAAGATATCATTCACTCCACCATAACCAAAATAAGTAGTCATATTAATAAACTATTAAAATACCATGAAACTCCTCTAATTACAATTTATAACCACTGATACAAGACTTGAATGTTTACTTTGTATTATCTGATGAAAAGATTTGTTAATAAAAGTCATAATCAAAATTTTAAAGAAAAATGTTTAACCTTGGGAAAATTTTAAGCTTTTTAGAGGCATTTATTTCAGAATACTAGTTTAAAAACATTCTTTTGTCATTAAACCTTAAGTACCCAAAAGAAGCGTAATAGATAATACTTGGAAATTTGTATATTTGAAATTACATGCTTAACAGAAAAAAAAAAAGAATGCTTGTGAGTGCTTAAACTGCATATCTTTTAAAATACTCAAATTTTTAGACATCAATTTAACCTGAATTAACAAGGTTTTACTATATCAGTGATGTATATTACAAGATTAATGTCTACCAATGTTATGCTAATGATCTCTCTATACAGCATCATTTTTGGCGTGGTTGTTGTGGTATATTTTGTACATTTGATTGTTGGCTGTTGATAGAATTGACATAGCAATAAATCTGATTCAGTTCTTAAATTTTAAAAAATGCCAGATACGATACTGTGTCATAATCCCATTATACTTTACTTGAATGCCCAGTGTTTTCATGGGTTTCTTTTTTTGTATTAAAAATTTAATTTTACATGTTAAGGATTTTTTTTTTCTGGTATTTTCATATACAATCTTTTAGAACAGGGTCTGTTTCTATTTGAATCATAGAAGTTGAAAGAAGTATTCGTATTAAATGATTCATGAATTGCTTTGTGGAAAAATCTGAATAAAGTATGAAATGACTAGGTTACCCCCAAATTGTTTATTTTCTTTATGTGGTTAATGTACAGGTTACAGTTTTCAGGGAAATAAAATTGGCTTGGTAACTGATTGGATATAGTAGATAATGGATAGTTTAACTGTCTAAGGGCTTCCAAATATTAAACCAAATAATTCTCAATTCTGAATACTTTTTAATAATTACTATAAATAATGGTAAGCCAATTCTCATTTTTCTTTTTAAGATATTTAACTCTTATAATTTCTTCCTTCTTATCCTTTTTCTTTCTTCCTTAAACACTGTGCTAGAAGTTAAAATTGGATGAGTTTAACTTATCTCCACATTTTAGTTTTTTATTCTGTAGGTAAGTAGTAAGACGGGTAGAGGTTCTATCAAACAGTCCATGTTATTGTTGGCCATTCTTTTCAGGGATCATGCTAAATGTCATTTGTGCATTGTATAAAGAATGCTATTTATCAGTATATAGACCTACTATTAGTAGAAATTATGTATGGCAGGCTTTCTTGAACAATATGTATTGTAAGTTTGTTTCCTATTAGTGTTATGCTTCAGATTCTTTTAAATAAAGCTAGTTTTTAAAGAGAAAAATAACTGTTTTTTAAATGCTTGACTTTTATCAAGACAAGTAGGCGTAACAGTCTTGGCTTTGGGTAGGAGATGTCCTAGGAAACATTAAGCAGCGCAGTAGCCTACAATTTACCAGGAATTTAGTTTTTTTTTTAAAATTATTTATTTATTTATTTTTGGCTGTGTTGGGTCTTCGTTTCTGTGCGAGGGCTTTCTTTAGTTGGCGGCAACCGGGGGCCACTCTTCATCGCGGTGCGCGGGCCTCTCACTATCGCGGCCTCTCTTGTTGCGGAGCACAGGCTCCAGACACGCAGGCTCAGCAGTTGTGGCTCACGGGCCCAGTTGCTCCGCGGCATGTGGGATCCTCCCAGACCAGGGCTCGAACCCGTGTCCCCTGCATTAGCAGGCAGACTTTCAACCACTGCGCCACCAGGGAAGCCCAGGAATTTAGTTTTATACTGAGTAGCAAACCAATATTTTTGGACAGACTTTGCTATACACAACTTGTTTTTCCTGTGAAGTTTATACATAACACTGAGTCCTGAGTTTCCTTAAGAAAATGTGAACATATCTCTATTTTGATTTTTACAAATTAGGACTCCAGTTTTGGTAATAGAAAATTGGAGAGGAGTGCTACAATCTCAGCAGCTTAGTGATCCCTGAAGTAGAGACACCGCTGTAGCAGTATTAAGAACAAACTTGCCTGAATGATAAAATTAGTTTTGCTTGAAAACAAAGTTTGCTTGAAACAACCATCAGGTGCCTTGAGTAAAAAGAGAATGCATAAAATGTGAATGTATCAGTTGATGCAACTTGGTATTAGAGGTAATAAAAGTGACAAAAATACAAGATAAAATTTGAATGCACAAAAGATTTTTTTAAATGTGTGGAAGGAAAAAAAACCAGGAAAAATGTTTATCTTACCTGTTGTAGGAAAGAGAAAAGATGTACAGAGACTTCTGATCAAATAACATTATGAATTGATGCTCTAAGGTATCCCTTTGTTTCAAACATATAGCAATGATAAATATAAAAAGATACAATTGGGTTCAAAACCAACATAAATACATCCCAGGACAAGAAATAAAGAAAAAAGCATAAATGATGCTGAAGCAGCATCCTGCCTGACTCTGAGTCCAAAGCAGAAATTTGCAGTCAAAAATTCTAATCTGGCAGGGTAATGAGGTCTAAAGTGCTACTACATTTCAAAACTTAAGAGATGCAATAACACAATACTTAATGGGAAATGTATAGCTTTAGATAATTTTTAAGCACAAAATATAATGCTAAGTGTTGATCTCAAGAGGATAAGAGAAGAATAAAAAATCCTAAGGAAAGTAGATGGAAGGAAACAATAAAGAAAATAATAGGAAATAAAATAGAAAACAAACACTAGAGAGGAATAATAGAGCCACAAATAGGTGATTTTTATCTTTAAAAGATAAAAGATTTTATTTTATTGGGTTGGCCAAAAAGTTCATTCGGGTTTTTCCATAAGATGTTATGGAAAAACCCAAATGAACCTTTTGGCCAACCCATATTTAAAAGATTAATAAAATTGATGAGCCTCTGGTGAAACTGATTTAAAAAAAAATGGCTGACAGAAATAACAGGAATGAAAAAAGGGCAAAAAACATAGCACTGCTTTAAGCCTGGAGGGAGCTGGGATTCCTCTGCACTGCTGCCCCACATGTGAAAAAGGTTAAAAAGCAAACCTAGCTCCAACTGATACCTGGGACTCCAGCTTATAGGCCTAAAGTGGAAGAAGTGCACAGTTTTGTAATTTGCTCAGTTGGTAACTGGTGTACAGTATCACCAAAGAATTCGAAACTAAATTAGCATGTAACACTTGGCTGAATTGGAGTCCCTAGGACGCAAGTTAGAGGCAACTTAAAACTGCTAGAAAGGAAAGGATGAACCTAGAGGAAAGAAATAAATATAAAAGGAAAGAAAAAAAAACCCAACCCACTCTAAATCAAAATTTCAAAACATATGAAGAAAACTAATGATAAAAACAGCCAACCAACATCCTTTAAAATTTCGATCCACTCAAGATGAAAATGACAGCATAGCCTGAAAAAGGCTTTAAAGAGAAGTACCATTCAGGATCCTGAAAGGTAAACTAAAGAATAAAAATTAAAATTACAAAACCCAGTATGTAGATATTCATTCAGTCAACATTTACTGAGTGTTATTTATATGTCAGGCACTGTTGTAAATGCTAAGAATATAGCAGTAAATCAAACAGACAAAAATCACTACACTCAGGAAGTTTTTATTCTGTAGAGACAGAAAATAAGTAAACTAAAAGTGTATTAGAGAATAAGTGCTAAGAAGAAATAAAAAAGGGAATGGGATAGGAAATGCTGAGCCTGGTAGGGTGAGAGGTGCTAGATCAAATAGTAAGAGTATGTTTCATTTCATAAGAAACTGCCAAACTGTCCTTCAAGTGGCTGTACCATTTTGCATTCCCACCAGCAATGAATGAGAGTTCCTCCACATCCTCACCAGCATTTGGTGTTGTCACTGTTCTGGATTTTGGCCATTCTAATATGTGTGTAGTAGTGGTATCTCATTGTTTTAGTTTGTATTTCCCTGATGACATATGATGTGGAGCATCTTTTCATATGCTTATTTATCAACTGTGTATCTTCTTTGGTGAGGTGTCTGTCAAGGTTTGGCTCATTTTTTGATCGGGTTGTTTGTTTTCTAATTGTTTCCGTTTTAAGAGTTTATGTATTTTGGATAACAGTCCTTTATCATATGTATCTTTTGCAAATATTTTCTCCCATTCTGTGTCTTGTCTTTTCATTCTCTTGATAGTGTCACCCACAGAGCAGAAAAATTTTATTTTAATCAAGTCCAGCTTATCAATTATTTCTTTCATGAATCATGCCTTTAGTGTTGTATCTAAAAATTTACCACCAAATTCAAGGTCATCTAGATTTTCTCCCATGTTATCTTCTAGGAGTTTTATAATTTTGCATTTTACATTTAGGTTTGTGATCCATTTTGAAATCACTTTGTGAAGGTTATAACCGCTATGCCTAGATTCACTTTTTTGTTTGCGGATGTCCAGTTGTTCCATTTGTTGAAAAGACTATCCTTTCTCCATCACATTGCTTTTGTTCCTTTGTCAAAGATCAGTTGACTATATTCCTGTGGGTATATTTCTGGGTTTTCTATTCTGTTCCACTGATGTATTTGTCTATCCTTTCACCAATACCACACTGCCTTGATTATTGTTCTTCAAACTTGATCTATAAATTTAATGCAATCCCAATCAAAATCCTAGCAAGTTATTTTGTGGATATTGACAAATTGATTTTACAGTTTATATGGAGAGGCAAAATACCCAGAATAGTCAACACATTACTGAAGGAGAACAAAGTTAGAGGATTGACACTACCCAACCTCAAGACTTGGCACAAGGTTGGCTAAGTCTTCTTGGAGATTTCTAGGGTGGTAGTATGTCTGGCTTTATAGAATGAGTTAGGAAATACAGTCTCTGCCTCTATCTTCTGAAAGAAACTGTAGAGAATTGGTATAATTTCTTCCTTAATGTTTGGTAGAATTCACTAGCGACCCCCATCTGGGCCTGGAGTGATCTGTTCTGGAATGTTATGGATTATTGACTCAATTTCTTTAATAGATATAGGCCTATTCAGATTGTCTATTTCTTCTTGTGTGAGTTTTGGCAGATCATGTCCTTCAGGGAATTGGCCCATTTCTTGTAGATTATCAAATCTGTAGGCATAGAGTTGTTCATAGTATTCCTTTATTATCCTTTTTATATCCATGTTGTCTGCAGTGATATCCCCTCTTTCGTTTCTCATATTAGTTATCTGTGTCCTCTCCCTTTTCTTCCTTAGGTAACCTGGCTAGGGGCTTGTTGATTTTATTTTCAAAGAACCAGATTTGTTTTATTGATTTTCTCTATTGATTTCTTATTTTTAACTTCATTGATTTATGCTCTAATTTTTAATTATTTCATTTTTTAATGCTAGTTTGGATTTAATTTGCTTTTCTTTTTCTAGCTGCCTAAGGTAGAAGCTTAGTTGATTGATTTTTTTTTTTTTTTTGATTTTTAAATCTTTCTCTAATATATGCATTTAATGCTGTAAATTTCTCTCTAGTCAGTTAAACTCTGATAAAACCCTAGCAGGTTAGGCTCTGGTTAAATAGTTTCTCCCGAGGTCAGATCTTGCTAAGAACAAATGCTCTGGCATATTTCAGAATGGTTCCTTTTCCCATCCCCCTGCTGGGAGCATGAGAATATTTTTGTGCAGTATTCACTGTGTGAACCTGGTAGAACTTCAGGAAGTAAAACTCACAAAAGTGTTGAGGGCTCCCTGATGACTGGGTCTCTCAGACTTGCCCACAGTGGGCCTCCAGCAATTTGTCAACTACATTCAGGTTTTCCTACCTTGGCACTAGTTCCCACGGAGGTTTCTGCTCTGATGGGTTGTGATTCTCTATAGATACAATCTTTCCCATCAGGGGGACAGGGGTTTGCCCTGTGACCTCACTTTTCTTGTGGAGCTAAGAAGAGTTGTTGATTTTTCATTTTGTTCAGCTTTTTACTTGTTGGGATGGAGTGGTGACTTCCAAGCTCTGTACATGCCAGATCAGAAACTAGAAGCACTTAAAATTTTTTTTAAAAACTGATATGCTAAACCAAGTCTAATAGGAAAAATCATTGAGATCTATACTTTATAAATGTCAATCTAAGATATTTGGGCCAAATATAAAAGGAAAAGTATAAACGGATAGTTCACACTGTCTACATGAGCTCTACCTATATATTCTTGTCTAACTGTAAATCACATTGTATTTTTCTAAAGCGCAAATTTAAAATAGTAAAATAGCTAATGCATTTAAAACCTAGTACCTAGATTTTGCTCTTGAAAGCTATTCCCCATTAAAAAGAACTACTGGTTCTTGGAGAATGACTGATTCCCTTTCCTAGAGGAGAAAAAAAAAAGGAAAAAAATTCAAAGTGGGTCTAAATCATTTTTGTTCCAAGAATAAAGGATTTTGAAAAGACTTTAAAAAGTTCTGGGGTGGTGTTAAAAAAGTCATAAATCAACCTTTCCCAATGGCCAAATTTGACAGTTTGACCATCAAAAAATAAACAAATTTTAGTTAATTCATTTTAGGTGAAGAATAATAAATCAGATTTAATTTTTGCTTCATAATGTACATTTTCACTCCCTAAGAGCCTCACAATACATAAGGAGAAAATAAGGACCCTTCTCTATTATAGAGCTTGTTTTTAAAAATTTTACTTTAATTTTGTAATATTTGTTACATAAAAAATAATAGATATTTGTATATGTACGTTATGAATCAAAAGATGAATAAGGCAAATCCATCACCAAAATTAGAGAGGGAAAAAAATTGGCAATTTCTTTGATGGTCTCTGATGGCATGCTTGTTGTAATGAACAAAATCAAACAAAAAATAATTTGGGGTGTTCTCTCGATTTTCCTAGGGAACCAGCCAATAGGACCTGGACCTCCTGTCTTCCAGTGGGAGGGGCTGCATCTGACGCAGCTTGCCAGAGTACTAGTAATTTTTTTCTTCCAACTAAATCTTTCCATGTGAATCAAGGTCTCCAGATATTGGGTAGCTGGCTTTCACAGATAAGTCTTATAAATAGTTTGCACCTAAACCAAGATTGCCTGGGTCCCAATAACTTCCCTCCCGAAAATGTTCCTTTCATGTTTGCCCTGTAAGAAGGGAGAACAGCAAGGGGATGGAATTCCTCTCCTGTAATGCAGAGCTACACTGCAGATCGAGCATAGTGCTCTGTCCCCAGTGTGCTTCTCCTTGGGATGATGGGAGAATGGGGAAACCTGTGTTTTTTCTTGGCTTTGTAAGTTTCTCCTTTCCTCCATTAAAACCTAGCTCTTAACCTAGTGGATCACAGACTTTGGTATGTATCAGCGTTACCTGGTGGGCGTGTTAAAACACAGATTGCTGGGCCTCAGTTCCAGATTATCTGGTTCAGCAGGTCTGGAGTGGGGTCTGGGAATTTGCATTTCTAGCAAGTCCCCAGATGATGCTGATATTGTTGTCAGGGGACCACACTTTGAGAAACTTTGTCTTAATTCATGGTGTGTCTATGTAGAAATCAGCTTTTCTGGCTACCACAAAGGGTGTCATTTGCAAGACTTTCACCTAGGAGTTAACCATTACCCTTTCTTACACCTTAACTTTCCTTTACGAATCCTTAACCAACAAATTTGGTTTTCATTATTTTCAAGTTTTATAAAAATGGCATTGTTCCTTAAGGGTCTTATAAGACTTGCTTTTTTCCACTCATCCATCCAATGTAAAGTAAAATTAATTCATTTTTACTGTTGTATGATACTCTTTTGTATGAATATACCTATTGATAGATATTTGGCTTGTTTTTAGGTTTTTGCTAGAAGCTGCTATGAACAGTTACTTCTTTACCCAGTCATAGAGTTACCCTCTCTTTAATAAAGGGCCCAATCTAGAGGAAACCCTCCCTCCCTTAGATCTTCCCTCCAGTTCTGACACCCCCTTACTGAGACACTCAATGTGGTGTGTGCCCAATGACTAAATAAACTCAACTTGTTCAACTACAGGTGACCCTGTGGTCTTTGACTGAAGGGCATTGAAAATATATATATCTTGCCATTCTTTATTGTGTCTTTTGGTGAGCACCAGCTCTTAATTTTAGTTCAAGTTTTCAACCTTTTTCCTTTAAGGTAAGTGCTTTTGATGTCATACTTAAGAAATCCTTTCTTACTCCAAGATCATACAAACACACATGCGTATTTGTGTATGTGTATATATAAAATATATATATATGTTTTAAGCTTGTATGTCTTTAGTTCATCTGAAATTCATTTTTGTGTGTGACACCATATGCATGTAGAGAGCCAATCCCATTTTTTCCCATATGGTGACCATTTCTCCTAGCACCCAATGTATTCAATAGTCATTCCTTTCTTTGCTTTTCCCCATTTATGTGCACAGTCACTTTTGCCATATATCAAATTTCCATCCACACTCGGGTTAGATTAAGATTTTTTGATTTTTAAATCTAATAGGAAACACAGATTAAGACTTTTAAGACTGAATTAGTTTCAAGGCTTGTGTAACACTTTTTAGGTAAGTACCTGTCTTGAAACAATGTATAAAGATTAATGGTGTCTTAAATTGGTATCAGCTGATGTAACGATTCAGCAATAAAACTGATCAAGTTTTTTAAAAAAAAGATATAATTCACTCAGAGTGTAAAAAGTTTCATAAGACTGGTAGTCAGGAGAACAATTTCACCACAGAGATTTGTATGTGCTTAACAAAATGATTGCTAACGAATTTTTCTGAAACTCCCAAACAAAACAAAGTATCCTTTTTATTTTCTATACATTCATTGTATCACTTGTGTTTTTATGTAGTGGCAGAATCTACACTTTAACATTTTATGTAACAGGAATGCATAAACTCTGTCTTTTGAAGACACAGGAGAGTTTGAAACAAAATGGTAAAAGTAGGAATTGAACACAAGGGGGAAAAATGCCAAAAGCAACATAAAAAAGAATCTACAGGATTGATTGTTAGGTTTCTCCGATTAGGAGGACAAGGGAAAAGAAGTCTAACATGGCCCCAGTATTCAAAGTTACGGAACCTTGAGATGATGAACAGCTGACAAAATTAGGTAAGGTAGTGAGGGGTGCTCTGTTTGGGGGGTAAAAGATGATTTTTTTTCCTCCCAATATCTGCTGCTCCTTAGCTTTCCTCAAGGACTTATTCAGGAGCTTTTAAATTTGTATTAATGACTTCCAAAAGTAAAATGTTAAAAAATCCCCATTCCTAGGTGGCAAATAGTTTGTAGATGGTTAATTTTCATGTCCTTTTTTTTTTTTTTTAACATCAAATTCCAGTAATTTATAAACTGTGTCTCCAGAAAGCATCCCAAGGAAAGAACATTGGAATGGGAGTTATGGGGTCAGGATCTTAATCACAGTTCAGCCACTAATCCATGTGGCAATGGGGTTGGGTATATGGATCTCAGATTCCTTAAATACTGCATGTGGGAAGACCACATGATCTTCAAGTTTCCTCTCAGCGCTAAAGTTACAAGTCTCCTTAAACAACTGTAAAACATATCCGTGTCAATTCAACTTATCCTACAGTTGAGTTGCAGCCAAGCATTCGCCAGATGAGTCATACGGTCGTTTCTCCCCAGTTCTCAAACCAAGGAGCGAACCCTACCTACATGCTTGTGACGGGCTTACGGTTGATAGGATTTTAAGGACTACAATAGTACAGGCAAGCTCCTAGGCCAGAACGTCAGTATAAGCAGGAAATTTCCAAAACAGGAACACCAAATGGTGCTAACTTCTACAGCCTCCGTCAGAACAAACAAAAGGCCAGGGCTGCAATGGCGCGTGGACGTCGCACCTGGCTTCTCGCGGGTCACGCTTTCCCACATCCTTTTCTGCATTTTCAAGCGTGAAGCTCTTGTCTTGCTTAAGCGGAAGTGGGTCTGCTACTTCGCAGATTCGCTTGGACTGCGGGTAAGAGATAAGACCTCAGGTAACGGTAACGCTCCCGCCAGGGGCGCCCAAGCAGTAGCGAGGGGAGTCCGCAGGTCGACCGCAGTGGCGCGCCCGAGGCACGCTGGGAACGGGGGGGGAGGAGGCCACGGCCCGGCCTGACCCGGAAGGGCTGGCCTGTGGTAACCCCGGCTTCCCTAGCAACCGAGCGGGCGCGCGTCCTCCCCAGCCTCTTCGGACGCCTCCCGGGATGCCCCTGCAGGTTAGCGACTACAGCTGGCAGCAGACGAGGACTGCGGTCTTCATCTCTGTGCCCCTCAGAGGCGTCAGCGTCAGGGACGCGGACGTGTTCTGCACGGAAAACTATCTGAAGGTAGGAAAGCGAGTCGTGCCTGCCGGGGGGGGGTGGTGTTGGGGGGCCGGGGGTGTGGTCCGAAGCGGCTGCAAGGGCGCGGCTGTGGACATGCACAGGCGCGTCCTTGCAGATAAGCGTCCTAAAATTTTAGTCCTATTAAAAATAAAACAAAGCAAAACAAACAAAACAAAATACGAATCCCATACAGGTGACACCTCGTCTGTAGACAGATGTCACCAGGTCAGAGATTATTTTATCCAGGACTTCCTCATATGCCGTGCTTTTATCGTGACCTGGAATAAATTTATAGCAGGAATTTAAGAAAATGATTTTGGTCTCTATCACTTATTTCTTAACGGGTGTGTCTTTCATTTGTGTAACTAAATTGACTTCCGTTTTCCCCCTTCTGAATAGGTGAACTGCCCTCCATTTTTATTTGAGGTGTTTCTCTATGCTCCCATAGACGATGAGAGCAGCAAAGCCAAGATTGGGAATGACACTATTGTTTTCACTTTACACAAAAAAGAAGCGGCCATGTGGGAGACCCTTTCTCTGTCAGGTGGTAAGTTCTTTACTAAAAGACGTTCAGCTGGTTGTGCTTTTTTTTTTTTTTTTTTAAGATTGATTGATTGATTGATTGCTATGTTGGGTCTTCGTTTCTGTGCTAGGGCTTTCTCTAGTTGCGGCAAGCGGAGGCCTCTCACTATCGCGGCCTCTCTTGTCGCGGAGCACAGGCTCCAGACGCGCAGGCTCAGTAGTTGTGGCTCACGGGCCTAGTTGCTCCGCGGCATGTGGGATCCTCCCAGACCAGGGATCGAACCCGTATCCCCTGCATTGGCAGGCAGACTCTCAACCACTGCGCCACCAGGGAAGCCCTGGTTGTGCTTTTTATACTTTATACCATTTAAAAATTTCTCTTTTGAAATTTATGTTGCTATTCTAGGAAAACGAAATAGACACATAGCATGATTTAAAAGAGTTAGTGCTTCAGCTGCCTCTTAAAATAAATCACCTAATTCCTGAGTAATCTAATTACTCAAAAATTAGAGTCCATTAATACTAGCTTTTAAAGGTTGTGGGCTCCTATCATCAGGGGATAAGGCCTCCCAATATGGCCTTTATTTAGCACTCATTTTGTATTAGGCATTAGTTCATCTGTTAATCCTCACAACAATCTATCACTTAGGTACCCCCCCCCCCCTTTTTTTTAAGGTGGGGCTACTGAGGCACAGAAGGGTTGAGTAATTGCCAAAGGTCACACAACTAGTAAGTGGCAGACTAGAAGTGGAGTCTTAGCAGTTTGACTCTAGAGCAGTGTTTCACCTACGGAACTTTTACAGAATACAGATGTCTGAATCTCCCCCTAGACCAATCAAATCAGTTTCTGGGAGTGAGACTGAGACCTACGTACTGGTAGTTTTTAAAATGCTTTTTGGGAATTATAATGTACAGTCCAAGTTGAGATCCCCCATTCTCTGTACTCTTAATCAGTACTCTATTCTTCTGCCAAGATCAGCTTTGTGGGTCAGTAATTGCCCTATACTGCTTTAGCTCTGTTATCTTCCTCCCTGATCTAGTTGTCATGTTTTCTTGTGCTTTTTATCTACTGCCTGAAATTTCTCTTAGGTCTTTGGCGTTAAGCCTTGAGTTGGGACTATTGAGAATGGGGAAATTGCAGCCATTCTTTATATTAATGTTTTCTTGGTATCTTGCTGTGGAATTTAATTTTTTAATACCTAGGACCAGGTGGAATTTTTCTCTAAAATGTGGTATTCAGCTCAGAAAATACTGGTTAAGGTAGGTTACCATAGCCAGCTTACTTTAGTTCTTTATTGAGTCCCAGAATAACTGAGGAGTTTTTAAAAACCAGATACCTGCTCTCCTACCCCTGCCTTCCTTTTTGATTCAAGTCTGAGATGGGGCCTGGGAATATGTCATGAAACACACCCAGGGTGTTTTGACTTCGTACCTAAGATTAAATGTAAATACTTTGATTTATTTCAGCTGTTGTTGATAATCTTAATTTTGAAGTTAGATGGGACCAGAACCATCATCTATTAGAATGGCTTCTTTTAAAATAAACAGATTGGGGGTTGAGAACTCCCCAGGTGATTATGATGCCTGGCCAGGTTTGAGAACCACTGACTTAAATGTTTGTTTGTGTGTGTGTGTGTGTGTGTGTATGTATGTCTTGATTTCCCCAGGTAACGTTTTGTCCACCAACTTTTTAGGCTCTAAAGAAGAGTCATATCCGTAAACCTGTTACTTTCCCCTGTTTCTGACATGAAACACTTTCTTCTCTGTCAAATTCCCTTCTTAAACTGGTTGGCCACCTTATCCAGGAGTGGGAAGGGAATTTTCTAATCATAACCTTCCTCTCTGATTTAGATATCTGCTTTCAGTGCACAGGTGCTTGAGTCTTCTCTTTCATGGTTATATGGTCAACGATTCCAAATTTTGACCATTTAAACTAAGAGTTGGCAAACTTTTTCTGTAAAGGACCAGATAATATTTTGGATTTTTGTGGGCTATGTGTTCTGTGTCACAATTACTCAGCTCTGTTATTGCAGCACAAAAGCAGCCATAGACAATAGGTATTTATAGGCGCTGAAATTTCAATTTATTCTAATTTGTATATGTCATAAAGTATTACTATTCTTTTGATCTTTGTCAACTATTTAAAACTGTAAAAATTATTCTTAGCTTATGTGCTGAAAGAAATCAGGGAGCAGGTTGGGTTTGACCATAATTTGCCAGTTAGACTAATCAAAACAGTCTTAAAACTAACTTATATAACAAGTAATGAACATCGATTTTACTTCAGAAACCAGGTTTGAGATTCTTTTAGAAGTCAAACTCAGTTTCACATGCAATTCAGTGAAATTGTTTAACAATCTTTTTTTCACATGCAGTATTGTGGAGCTCCAGTCTATACTCCAAGCCTGCCTCCCTCATTATTCAAAACATACTTGCTCCATTTTTTTCTGAAGTTCCTTCTTGATCCATTTTTCATTTCTTTTAGATGTGGAGCATTTCACTTGGAAACTTGATTTTCTTTTAATTATTTCTGCCCCTGAAACTGGTCCAACTGTCTGCCACTTTGTTACTAAACAGGAGGTGGTTTGGAGAGAGACTTCTGAACTAATTTCAGTCCTAATTCCCAGCCAAGATCTTGGATGGGTAAAAATTCCATACTCTTTACTTATTTTTAACTGAAATTAATATTCCCTTCAACTATGAATGTAGACAACAAACAACAGTAGTGTCAGTAAAAATCACAAATATGTTCACATCACAGATACCTCTATCTTTTATATGTACTACTTTGAAATTATAGTATTTATTAGACATTTTGCTATGTATTATTTAATGCATTAATAAAGAAGCACATACTTGTATGTCACAAATTTATTTTTTAAAATTTTGTGTTTTAATATAACTAGTTTTCTTTGTGTATTTTTTCATATATTTTAAAACTCTATGAAGGTGTGTATAAAGCTTTACTAGTCATCCCTCCACTCCTGCCCTTCTTATCACTCCCCTACTTCACACTCTCCTCCCAAGTTTCCTCTCCCCTCCTGTTTTTTTTTCTTCAAAGTCTAGATCCCTTCCTTATCCTTCTTCCCCTAAGATAATTTACCCCCTAATGGATCACAGCCTGCGGTTTCTAAAATACTGAGTGACTGAATAAAAAATAATTGTGAATGGTAAATTCTGTATATAACATGTCATGTTACTTTGTTATTTTTACTAAGGCTGGCTCTGTACTCTTCATATGTATCACTATAAATCACCATTTATATTTTTGAAGGTGATTGATTATATCAGATGGTCTCAACCCATCTTCTCTTCTAGGAGACCCCCCAGAGATGATTTATTATGATCAGGTTTACAAGCAAATAGTTCTAGTTTCTCAACAGAGAGAGAGAGAGGAGAATAAATGTGTTCTCTTTCCTCCCATCTTGTCCCCTCCGGCTCCCTTTCCCTCTCCCCCTCCCACTCATTCCACACTCCTCTCTCTCCCTCTTGTGACCCTCTCTTCCTCTCCCTCCCCTCTCTCCATCCTCATTCCCTCTCTTATTTCCTCTCTCCATTGTTTCTCTTCTCTCTTATTCATATCCTCACTCTCTGTCTCTCTCTCTCTCTCTCTGTTTGTCTATTTCTCTCAGTGCACAAAGGCATTCTTTTTTTAAATTTTATTTGTTTATTTATTTTTGGCTACATTGGGTCTTCGTCGCTGCGTGTGGGCTTTCTCTAGTTGCGGCGAGCAGGGGCTGTTCTTTGTTGTTGTGTGCAGGCTTCTTATTGCGGTGGCTTCTCTTGTTGCCGAGCACGGGCTCTAGGCGCGGGCTTCAGTAGTTGTGGCACATGGGCTCAGTAGTTGTGGCTCTTAGGCCCTAGAGCACTGGCTTAGTAGTTGTGGTGCACGGGCTTAGTTGCTCCACGGCATGTGGGATCTTCCCCGACCAGGGCTCGCACCCATGTCCCTTGCATTGGCAGGCGGATTCTTAACCACTGCGCCACCAGGAAAGTCCCAAGGCATGCATTCTTTACTAATTCATTACTATTACAGTTACTTGCTTACCTTTTAATATTAGCTTCTTGGCCAGTTTAATATTGGGAAATGTTTTCACTTCTCCATGTGAAGTTGGGTCCAAAAACATCTTATCCCAGATCAGTATGTAAGCAGTTTCTCCTAAGTAAAACAAATTCATCATGATCCTAATTTATTGATATTCCTTATGTTTTAGTTGACAAAGAGATGATGCAAAGAATAAGGGAGAAATCTATCCTACAAGCACAAGAAAGCGCAAAAGAAGCTATGGAAGCAAAAGCTGGGGCAAGGCGGGAAGATCAAAAATATACACTAAATGTCATGATGAAGGTAAGTTGCAGATTAATAGGAAAGTCCTTTAATTAAAGATATAGTAATTGCACTGATAATTTGTTGCAACCACTGTACTTCCTCACCTTTTTTGTTCATACTTTGGTTACAGGCCTTGCTGTGTTATGTAGGCTATCTACTATTAATGTGTATTTCTGAAAATCTGTATGAAAGTTGAGAGTATAAGGTTGAACAATAGATTTACTTGTTTGAGGGAAAATGTTCTATTTCCCGGGGAATAAAACAGTTATAAGGTTTTATGCTGTAAGTGTTTTACTTCTTTTTTAATCTTGGAATTATTGGACATGATTATTTAAAACAAGAAAAGCATGGGGTTAACACTAAATATTGACCAATTAATATCTTTTAACTTTTGAGCCTTTCAAGTTAAATCTTTAATCAGCAATATATTTTTTGAGATATAATTCACATACCATACAGTTCACCCATTACAGGCTTACAATTCAGTGGTTTTTAGTATATTTAGAGTTGTAAAACTATCACCACAATCAATTTTAGAACATTTTCATCACCCCAAAAAGAAACCCTGCACCCATTAGCAGTCACTCCCCATTCCTGCGAACCCCTAGCCCTAGACAACCACCCATCTACTTTCTATCTCTATAGGTTTACCTATTCTGACTAATTTTTACAGATAATTTCCCATCTCAAATTCTCATTTTTGACATTTTGAAATGATTAAGGAATCTATAATAAGCATTATCTCATCAAGAGTCCTATGGACTCATGACTGTTCTTTTGCATTTGGATCACTAGTATTGTTTTTATAATCAACAGTTCATAATTCCAAAGATTTCTCTGCTTCTTTTATCATTTTTACTTGACTTTTAAATATCACCAATTGTTAATATACTTTGTTTTTTACTTAATAATTGAACACGTGGTCATCCGTCCAAAGATTCCTGCTTTCTGTATACTTGATGAGTTCCACCTTTTCTTGATCATGTTATCACTACTATCAAACTTTGGATCTTACCATTTTCCTGAATTTTAAAAACTAAAAGCAAAATACTATAAAATTTGTGGCAACAGATAAGTATTTACTGAACTAATAAAATAGTTAAACAATGGCACACACACTGCTGCATTGGTAAATATAACGAAGCTGAACAATTGATTGGCAGGCAGCACCACAATGCTGTACCTTGAAGTTATTCATCTACTGACATATGAAAGCCTGACTTTGGTAGTATTTGGAAAGGTGCTTTAGGGGCATTAGTATATAAGGGATGAAGCTATAGATCACATTGAAGTGATAGAACCTATGAAAGTCTATACCCTATACTACAAACTATTCATTTTGTCTGTCTCTTTCCCTGAGCAGTGTTGAGAGTTGAGACTACATTTTCTTTCTTCCTTATCATAGCAGTTGCCAAGTAAATAGTAGGTGCTCAAACAGTTGAATGAATTAATGTGAATATATTGTTCGAGTACCCTATAACCATAGTACGGTTCTATTCTGGTGGATACATGTAGCTATTTTTACTCTGTCCAATATTAGACACCATTCAGAAAAGAGCAAAAAAGAATTTTGATGTTCCATTAAGAGCAAATGAAGAGATATGATGACAAAAGACAACTCCCTATTAGCTTAAACCATAAATTAGCTTAAAACTTGAATTACATATACCACAAAATAATAGGGTTTTTTTAGTAGTAACCTTTTCTTTTTAAAATTAATTAATTAATTAATTTATTTATTTATTTTTGGCTGCGTTGGGTCTTTGTTGCTGCACGCGGGCTTCTCCCTAGTTGCAGCGAGCGGGGGCTACCCTTTGTTGCAGTGTGCGGGCTTCTCACTGCGGTGGCTTCTCTTGTTGCGGAGCACGGGCTCCAGGTGCATGGGCTCAGCAGTTGTGGCTTGTGGGCTCTAGAGCACAGGCTCAGTAGTTGTGGCTCACGGACTTAGTTGCTCTGCGGCATGTGGGATCTTTCTCGGCCAGGGCTCGAACCCGTGTCCCCTACATTGGCGGGTGGATTCTTAACCACTGCGCCACCAGGGAAGCCTTAGTAGTAACCTTTTAAAAATAATTAGCAGGGCTAGTGCTAAGACTCACTGTGTTAGTTTGCTATGCTGTATAGTATAAGTCTGCTTGGGCTACCGTAACAAAATACCAAAGAGTGGATGACTTAACACACATTTATTTTCTCACAGGTCTAGAGCCTAGAAGTCTCAGATCAAGGTCCAGTGGGGTTGGTTTCTGGCTTGCAGATAGCTGAGAGAGAGAAAAAAATCTCTGGTGTCTCTTCTTATTAAGAAACTAATCCTATTGTATCAGGGCCCCACCCTTATGACCTCATTTAACCTTAATTACTCCTCAGCAGCCCATTTCCAAATGGGAGTTAAAGCTTCAACATATCTGGGGGGACACAAACATCTAGTCAATAACACTGTATAAAAACTATCCAAAATTTAGTAGCTTAAAACATTTATTTTCTCATGATTCTATATGTTGGTCAGGCTGTTCTTGTGGTCTGAGGTTGGCTTAGTTGTGGCTGGAAGTTCTAGGATGGCCTCACTCACATATTTAGAGCCTTGCCAGGGAAAGCTGAGCCCCTCTCCATGTGGTATTTCATTCTCCAAGAGGCTAGCGCAGGCTTCTTTACTTCATAGTTAGTGTTCCTGGTAGCAAGAATGGGAAAGCCCTAATGCACAAGTGCTTTTAAAACCTCTGCAGTGGGAAAGCCCTAATGCACAAGCCCTTTTAAAGCCTCTGCTGTGTCACATTTGCCAATGTCCCATTAGCCAAATGTCCCATATATCCAAGCCCAGATTAAGGGTTAGAGAAATAGACTGCACCTTTTCTAGGAAAGAAAGATTAAGTCACATTGCAAAGGGGCATGCATATAGTTATGGGAGGAACTTGTGGTCATTTTACAACTTAGTTGGAATTGAAAATATTAGGATTTAAACAATAAAGATAATTTGATTGATCTAGCAGGAAAAGTTCCGTGATAGAGCAGTAAATCCAAGCTCTGACTCCATCTCTCTGCAGCATCCTTAGCACAGCTTTTTCTTTGTGTCTGCTTCATCCTTAGGCTGATAGGGAGATGATCCACATCTTCACCTAAGCAGGGGCCAGCGGGAGACAGGCTGTCTATTCTGTTGGCTCCCTTTCAAGCCCCATAAAACAATTGCTTTAGGTATTGTAGAATGATATTTCAAATGGTAATCACTTTTACACATGTTCGAATAAATCTTTACTTCAAGTCTGTTGCTTCCAACTTGGTTTACTGCATCCACTTCTCATTATCTTTGCTGCTGATGTATCATTCATTAGCAGACATTTATTGAATACTGTGAAAGGTACTGAGACAGAGCTGAACAAATCAGTCTTCACTTTCCGTTTACTCATAGTATAGAGAGGGTGACAGACAAGAAAAAACAAAGATTACACCATAGTATGCATAAGAAGTCATGGGCAGATGAAGAGAAAACACTGGCAAAATACTGGTATCTCAGTCTGAGAGGCTGGTCAGGAAATACGAAGCAATGTTGTTTGTGCTGAATACTGGAGAATAAGCCACAGTTACCTGGGGATAAATGGGAAAATGACGTTACAGTTAGTTTGGATAAGTGCCTGACAGAGTTTGGCACAGCGAGGAACATTTGTTGATCAGAAATAAAATCTTGATATTTAGAAAAATCTCCTGAAGGGAACTCTTTAGGAATTTTCAGCAAGAATCCCAAAATAATTGGGTTTGTGTTTTGGAAAGCTCATTCTGGGGAATGAGTTAGAGAGGTTGCAGGGTGGAGGCAGAGCTTTTGTATTCTTAAGACGAAAGGATTTTGAACATATTTATATGTTGAAGAAAGAAGCCAGTAAAGAGCGAGAGATTGATAATATAACCAAGAGAGAGGATTGATGATGAAGCAGTTTTTTTTTGTGGTGGGATGAAGGTTGGAACAGGTGAAAAAATTAAATCTTAGGTAATAGGGGATATTTTATCTTTTGACCCTAACGGGCAGAAGTAAAGAATTACTAAGCATTTGGAAAATTCTTAGAGACACAGATAGTTAAAGTAACCCTTTGTTTCCTTGGTGAAGGTAGCAAGGTCATCTACCCAGAGCGTGAAGAATTTAGGTGGGGTAGGAGTGATTAATGAAAAGTTGGAATATTCATGGCAGACCAATCTGAAACATGCTTTTTTTTCCCCCTCTTTATTTTGGACTGCTATTGCCTACTTTTCCTGTTTTCTTCACTCTTTGGTTTTGTAGGTTGCCTTCTTCTATTTTGAATTTTTTGGTTTTATTTTGTTTTATTTTCTACTTTAGGGGACCCCATTTCCCACTAATTTTTAAACTAAACAGGTCAAATTTGAAGTGCTTTCTTCTGCTATTCTTTTCTTAAAGTTGAAACCCGGAAACTTTAACTGTAAAACAACTTTGCCTGATCATGCAGATGAGGTATGAGTTGCTTTCTAGAGTTGTCTAGATTATACTATAGGGCCTTTAAAAAGCCCTTATCAGTGAAACCACATGCCCTGTTTATTAGAAGCATGTATAACTAAGGGATAGAAAGGCCACAAGTAACTACTTGCTCATTTTTTATTCTATGCAATTGTAAATGTGATTGTTTTGTTTATTTATTTATTTATTTGGCTGCATGGCTTATGGGATCTCAGTTCCCTGGCCAGGGACTCAACCGGGGTCACAGCAGTGAAAGTCCGGAATCCTAACCACTAGGCCCCCAGGGAACTCCTGTAAATGTGATTGTTTTTAAAATTTCTCTTTCTGATAGTTCATTGTTAATGTATACAACTGCAACAGATTTCTGTATGTTAAATTTATATTCTCCAACTTTACTGAATTCATGTATTCTAATAGTTTTTTGCTGGCATCTTTAGGATTTTCAATATATAGTATCATGCCATCTGCAAACAGTAACGGTTTTACTTCTTCCTTTCCAGTGTGGGTTCATTTTATTTCTTTTTCTGGTCTGGTTGCTATGACTAGGAATTTCCATACTATGCTGAATAAAAGTGGCAAGAGTGGGCATCCTTGTCTTGTCCTGATCTTAGAGGAAATGGTTTCAGCTTTTTACCATTGAGAATGATGTTGTCTCTAGGTTTGTCATATATGGCCTTTATTATGTTGAGGTATGTTCTCTCTACACCCACTTTGTGGACAGTTTTTTTTTTTTTTTACATCTTTATTGGAGTATAATTGCTTTACAATGTTGTGTAGTTTCTGCTGTATAACAAAGTGAATCAGCTATACATATACATATATCCCCATATCCCCTCCCTCTTGCGTCTCCCTCCCACCCTCCCATAAAGCACTGAGCTGATCTCCCTGTGCTATACGGCTGCTTCCCACTAGCTATCTATTTTACATTTGGTAGTGTATATGTGTAAATGCCACTCTCTCACTTCATCCTAGCTTACCTTTCCCCCTCCCCGTGTCCTCAAGTCCATTCTCTACATCTGTGTCTTTATTCCTGTCCTGACCCTAGGTTCTTCAGACCCTTTTTTTTTTTTTTAGATTCCATATATATGTGTTAGCATATGGTATTTGTTTTTCTCTTTCTGACTTACTTCACTCTGTAGGACAGACTCTAGGTCTATCCACCTCACTACAAATAACTCAATTTCGTTTCTTTTTGTGGCTGAGTAATATTCCATTGTATATATGTGCCACATCTTCTTTATCCATTCATCTGTCGATGGACACTTAGGTTGCTTCCATGTCCTGGCTATTGTAAATAGTGCTGCAATGAACATTGTGGTACATGAC
Organism: Balaenoptera musculus; assembly: GCF_009873245.2. Classification (NCBI taxonomy): domain Eukaryota; kingdom Metazoa; phylum Chordata; class Mammalia; order Artiodactyla; family Balaenopteridae; genus Balaenoptera; species Balaenoptera musculus. The sequence goes on from NC_045786.1 coordinate 78,173,181, forward strand.
TCTTTTTGAATTATGGTTTTCTCAGGGTATATGCCCAGTAGTGGGATTGCTGGGTCATATGGTAGTTCTATTTTTAGTTTTTTAAGAAACCTTCATACTGTTCTCCATAGTGGCTGTATCAGTTTACATTCCCACCAACAGTGAAAGAGTGTTCCCTTTTCTCCACACCCTCTCCAGCATTTATTGTTTGTAGATTTTTTGATGATGGCCATTCTGACCATTGTGAGATGATACCTCATTGTAGTTTTGATTTGCATTTCTCTAATGATTAGTGATGTTGAGCATCCTTTCATGTGTTTGTTGGCAATCTGTATATCTTCTCTGGAGAAATGTCTATTTAGGTCTTTTGCCCGTTTTTGGATTGGGTTGTTTGTTTTTTTGATATTGAGCTGCATGAGCTGTTTGTATATTTTGCAGATTAATCCTTTGTCAGTTGCCTCGTTTGCAAATATTTTCTCCCATTTGAGGGTTGTCTTTTTGTCTTGTTTATGGTTTCCTTTGCTGTGCAAAAGCTTTTAAGTTTCAGTAGGTCCCAATTGTTGTTTTTTTTTTAATTTCCATTTCACTAGGAAGTGGGTCAAAAAAGATCTTGCTGTGATTTATGTCATAGAGTGTTCTGCCTATGTTTTCCTCTAAGAGTTGTATAGTGTCTGGCCTTACGTTTAGGTCTTTAATCCATTTTGAGTTTACTTTTGTGTATGGTATTAGGGAGTGTTCCAATTTCATTTTTTTTTTTTTGGCTGTGTTGGGTCTTCGTTTCTGTGCGAGGGCTTTCTCCAGTTGCGGCGAGTGGGGGCCACTCTTCATCGCGGTGCGCGGGCCTCTCACTATCGCGGCCTCTCTTGTTGCGGAGCAGAGGCTCCAGACGCTCAGGCTCAGTAGTTGTGGCTCACGGGCCCAGTTGCTCCGCGGCATGTGGGATCTTCCCAGACCAGGGCTCGAACCCGTGTCCCCTGCATTGGCAGGCAGATTCTCAACCACTGCGCCACCAGGGAAGCCCCCAATTTCATTCTTTTACCTGTAGCTGTCCAATTTTCCCAGCACCATTTATTGAAGAGGCTGTCTTTTCTGCATTGTATATTCTTACCTCCTTTATCAAAGATAAAGTGACCATATGTTTGTGGGTTTATCTCTGGGTTTTCTGTCCTCTTCCATTGATCTATATTTCTGTTTTTGTGCCAGTACCACACTGTCTTGATTACTGTAGCTTTGTAGTGTAGTCTGAAGTCCAGGAGCCTGATTCCTCCAGCTCCGTCTTTCTTTCTCAAGATTGCTTTGGCTATTTGGGGTCTTTTGTTTTGTTTTGTTTCCATACAAATTGTGCAATTTTTTGTTCTAGTTCTGTGAAAAATGCCAGTGGTAGTTTGATAGGGATTGTATTGAATCTGTAGATTGCTTTGGGTAGTATAGTCATTTTCACAATGTTGATTCTTCCAATCCAAGGACATGGTATATCTCACCATCTGTTTGTATCATCTTTAATTTCTTTCATCCGTGTCTTTTATTTTTCTGCATACAAGTCTTTTGTCTCCTTAGGTAGGTTTATTCCTAGGTATTTTATCCTTTTTGTTGCAGCGGTAAATGGGAGTGTTTCCTTAATTTCTCTTTCAGATTTTTCATCATTAGTGTATAGGAATACAAGAGATTTCTGTATATTAATTTTGTATCCTGCTACTTTACCAAATTCATTGATTAGCTCTACTAGTTTTCTGGTAGCATCTTTAGGATTCTCTATGTATAGTATCATGTCATCTGCAAACAGTGACAGTTTTACTTCTTCTTTTATGACTTGTATTCCTTTTATTTCTTTTTCTTCTCTGATTGCCGTGGCTAAAACTTCCAAAAGTATGTTGAATAATAGTGGTGAGAGTGGGCAACCTTGTCTTGTTCCTGATCTTAGAGGAAATGGTTTCAGTTTTTCACCACTGAGAACGATGTTGGCTGTGGGTTTGTCATATATGGCCTTTATTATGTTGAGGTAAGTTCCCTCTATGCCTACTTTCTGGAGGGTTTTTATCATAAATGGGTGTTGAAATTTGTTGAAAGTTTTTTTCTGCATCTATTGAGATGATCATATGGTTTTTATCCAATTTGTTACTATGGTGTATCACATTGATTGATTTGCATATATTGAAGAATCCTTGCATTCCTGGGATAAACGCCACTTGATCATGGTTTATGATCCTTTTCATGTGTTGTTGGGTTCTGTTTGCTAGTATTTTGTTGAGGATATTTGCATCTATTTTCATCAGTGATGTTGGCCTGTAGTTTTCCTTTTTTGTGACATCTTTGTCTGTTTTTGGTATCAGGGTGATGGTGGCCTTGTAGAATGAGTTTGGGAGTGTTCCTCCCTCTGCTATATTTTGGAAGAGTTTGAGAAGGATAGGTGTTAGCTCTTCTCTAAATGTTTGATAGAATTCACCTGTGAAGCCATCTGGTCCTGGGCTTCTGTTTGTTGGAAGATTTTTAATCACAGTTTCAATTTCAGTGCTTGTGATTGGTCTGTTTTTATTTTCTATTTCTTCCTGGTTCAGTCTCAGAAGGTTGTGCTTTTCTAAGAATTTTCCATTTCTTCCAGGTTGTCCATTTTATTGGCATAGAGTTGCTTGTAGTAATCTCTCATGATCCTTTGTATTTCTGCCGTGTCAGTTGTTACTTCTCCTTTTTCATTTCTAATTCTGTTGATTTGAGGCTTCTCTCTCTTTTTCTTGATGAGTCTGGCTAATGGTTTATCAGTTTTGTTTATCTTCTCAAAGAACCAGCTTTTAGTTTTATTGATCTTTGCTATTGTTTCCTTCATTTCTTTTTCATTTATTTCTGATCTGATCTTTATGATTTCTTTCCTTCTGCTAACTTTCAGGGGTTTTTTTGTTCTTCTTTCTCTGATTGCTTTAGGTGTAAGGTTAGGTTGTTTATGTGAGATTTTTCTTGTTTCTTGACATAAGATTGTACTGCTATAAACTTTCCTCTTAGAACTAACTGCTTTTGCTGCATCCCATAGGTTTTGGGTCATCGTGTTTTCACTGTCATTTGTTTCTAGGTATTTTTTGATTTCCTCTTCGATTTCTTCAGTGATCTCTTGGTTATGTAGTAGTGTATTTTTAGCCTCCATGTGTTTGCATTTTTTACAGTTGTTTTTACTGTAATTGGTATCTAATATCGTAGCATTGTGGTCAGAAAAGATACTTGATATGATTTCAATTTTCTTATATTTACCAAGGCTTGACTTGTGACCCAAGATATGTTCTATCCTGGAGAATGTTCCATGAGCACTTGAGAAGAAAGTGTATTCTGTTGTTTTTGGATGGAATGTCCTATACCTATCAGTTAAGTCCATCTTTTTTAATGTGTTATTTTAAGCTTGTGTTTCCTTATTTATTTTCATTTTGGATCAACTGTCCATTGGTGAAAGTGGGGTGTTAAAGTCCCCTACTATGATTGTGTTACTGTCGATTTCCCCTTTTATGGCTGTTATCATTTGCCTTACATATTGAGGTGCTCCTATGTTGGGTGCATAAATATTTCCAATTGTTATATCTTCTTCTTGGATTGATCCCTTGATCATTATGTAGTGTCCTTCTTTGTCTCTTGTAATAGGCTTTGTTTTAAAGTCTGTTTTGTCTGATATGAGAATTGCTACTCCAGCTTTCTTTTGATTTCCATTTGCATGGAATATCTTTTTCCATTCCTTCACTTTCAGTCTGTATGTGTCCCTAGATCTGAAGTGGGTCGCTTGTAGATAGCATATATATGGGTCTTGTTTTTGGATCCTTTCAGCCAGTCTATGTCTTTTGGTTGGAGCATTTAATCCATTTACATTTAAGGTAGTTACTGATATGTATGTTCCTGTTACCAGTTTCTTAATTGTTTTGGGTTTGTTATTGTAGGTATTTTCCTTCTCTTGTGTTTCCTGCCTAGAGAAGTTCCTTTAGCATTTGTTGTAGTGCTGAATTCTCTTAGCTTTTGCTTGTCTGTAAAGGTTTTAATTTCTCCGTTGATTCTGAATGAGATCCTTGCTGGGTAAAGTAATCTTGGTTGCACGTTTTTCCCTTTCATCCCTTTAAATATGTCCTGTCACTCCCTTCTGGCTTGCAGAGTTTCTGCTGAAAGATCAGCTGTTAACCTTATGGGGATTCCCTTGTATGTTACTTGTTGTTTTTCCCTTGCTGCTTTTAGTATTTTTTCTTTGTATTTAATTTTTGATAGTTTGATTAATATGTCTTGTTGTGTTTCTCCTTGGATTTATCCTGTATGGGACTCTCTGTGCTTCCTGGACTTGATTATTTCCTTTCCCATATTAGGGAAGTTTTCCACCATAATCTCTTCAGATATTTTCTCAGAGCCTTTCTTTTTCTTTTCTTCTTCTGGGACCCGTATAATTCGAATATTGGTGTGTTTAATATTGTCCCAGAGGTCTCTGAGAGTGTCCTCAATTCTTTTCATTCTTTTTTCTTTATTCTGCTCTGCAGCAGTTATTTCCACTATTTTATCTTCCACATCACTTATTCGTTCTTCTGCCTCAGTTATTCTGCTATTGATTCCTTCTTGAGAATTTTAAATTTCATTTATTTTGATGTTCATCATTGTTTGTTTGCTCTTTAGTTCTTCTGGGTCCTTGTTAAATGTTTCTTGTATTTTCTCCATTCTATTTCCAAGATTTTGGATCATCTTTACTTTCATTACTCTGAATTCTTTTTGAGGTAGACTGCCTGTTTCCTCTTCATTTGTTTGGTCTGGTGCATTTTTGCTTTGCTCCTTCATCTGCTGTGTATTTCTCTGTCTTCTCATTTTGCTTAACTTACTGTGTTTGGGGTCTCCTTTTCGCAGTCTGCATGTTCGTAGTTCCTGTTGTTTTTGGTGTCTGCCCCCAGTGGGTAAGGTTGGTTCAGTGGGTTGTGTAGGCTTCCTGGTGGAGGGGACTGTTGCCTGTGTTCTGGTGGATGTAGCTGGATCGTGTCTTTCTGGTGGGCAGGACCGCGTCTGGTGGTGTGTTTTGGGATGTCTGTAAACTTATTATGATCTTAGGCAGCCTCTCTGCTAATGGGTGGGGTTGTGTTCCTGTCTTTCTAGTTGTTTGGCATGGGGTGTCCAGCACTGGAGCTTGCTGGTCATTGAGTGGAGCTTGGTCTTAGCGTTGAGACGGAGATCTCTGAGAGAGCTCTCGCTGACTGATATTACCTGAGGCCGGGAGGTTTCTGGTGGTCCATTGTCCTGAACGTGGCTCTCCCACCTCAGAGACTCAGGCCTGACACCCGGCTGGAGCACCAAGACCCTGTCAGCCACACAGCTGAGAAGAAAAGGGAGAAAATAAAAGAAAGAAACAAAAAATAAATAAAGTTATTAAAATAAAAAATAAAAAAATTATTAAAATTAAAAAATTTAAAAAGTAATAAAAAAAAGTGAGCAACCAAACCAATAAACAAATCCACCAATGATAACAAGCCCTAAAAAACTATACTAAGATAAACATAACAATCAGAAACTAGTCAGTTGCATATAGCAAACCCCAAGTCTACAGTTGCTCCCAAAGTCCACAGCCTCAATTTTGGGATGATTTGTTGTCTATTCAGGTATTCCACAGATGCAGTGTACATCAAGTTGATTGTGGAGATTTAATCTGCTGCTCCTGAGGCTGAACGGAGAAACTTTCCCTTCTCTTTTTTGTTCACACAACTCCTGGGGTTCAGCTTTAGATTTGGCCCCGCCTCTGCATGTAGGTCACCCTCTGGCATCTGTTCTTTGCCTAGACAGGAGGGGGTTAAAGGAGCACCTGATTAGGGTGCTCTGGCTCACTCAGACCAGGGGGAGGGAGAGGTATGGAATGCGGGGTGAGCCTGCAGTGGCAGAGGCCGGCGTGACATTGCAGCAGCCTGAGGCGCACCGTGTGTTCTCCCGTGGAAGTTGTCCCTGGATCACGGGACCCTGGCAGTGGTGGGCTGCACAGGCTCCTGGGAAGGGAAGTGTGGATAGTGACCTATGCTTGCACACAGGATTCTTGGTGGCTGCAGCAGCAGCTTTAGTGTTTCATGCCCGTCTCTGGGGTCCGCACTGATAGCCGCAGCTCGCGCCCATCTCTGAAGCTCGTTTAGGCGGTGTTCTGAATCTCCTCTTCTCATGCACCCCGAAATAACAGTCTCTTGACTCTTAGGCAGTTCCAGACTGTTTCCTGGACTCCCTCCCGGCTAGCTGTGGCGCACTAGCCCCCTTCAGGCTGTGTTCACGCAGCCAACCCCAGTCGTCTCCCTGGGGTCTGACCTCTGAAGCCCAAGCCTGAGCTCCCACCCCCACCCACCCACCCCTGCAGGTGAGCAGACAAGCCTCTTAGGCTGGTGAGTGCTGGTCAGCACCGATCCTCTGTGTGGACGCCTCTCTGCTTTGCCCTCTGCACCCCTGTTGCTGCACTCTCCTCCGTGGCTCTGAAGCTTCCCCCCCGCCCACACCCTGTTTTCACCAGTGAAGGGGCTTCCTAGTGTGTGGAAACTTTTCCTCCTTCACAGCTCCCTCCCAGAGGTGCAGATCCCATCCCTATTCTTTTGCCTCTGTTTTTCCTTTTTTCTTTTGCCCTACCCAGGTACGTGGGGAGTTTCTTGCCTTTTGGGAAGTCTGAGGTTTTTTGTTTTTTTTTGTTTTTTTTTTTTAAATTTATTTATTTATGGCTGTGTTGGGTCTTCGTTTCTGTGCGAGGGCTTTCTCTAGTTGTGGCAAGCGGGGGCCACTCTTAATCGCGGTGCACGGCCCTCTCACTATTGCGGCCTCTCTAGTTGTGGAGCACAGGCTCCAGACACGCAGGCTCAGTAATTGTGGCTCACGGGCCCAGTTGCTCCGTGGCATGTGGGATCTTCCCAGACCAGGGCTCGAACCCGTGTTCCCTGCATTGGCAGGCAGACTCTCAACCACTGCGCCACCGGGGAAGCCCAAGTCTGAGGTCTTTTGCCAGCATTCAGTAGGTGTTCTGTAGGAGTTGTTCCACATGTAGATGTATTTTTAATGTATTTGTGGGGAGGAAGGTGATCTCCATGTCTTACTCCTCTGCCATCTTGAAGGTCCTCCCCTGTGGACAGTTTTTATCATAAATGGATGTTGAATTTTGTTGAAAGCTGTCTGTGCATCTGTTGAGATGATCTTTTGATTTTTGTTATTCAATTTGTTAATGTGGTGTGTCACATTGATTGATTTGTGGATATTCTTGCATCCCTGGGATAAATCCCACTTGATCATGGTGTTTGATCCCTTTAATGTATTGTTGGATTCAGTTAGCTAATATTTTGTTGAGGATTTTTGCATTTGTGTTCATCAGTGATACTGGCCCGTAATTTTCTTTTTTTGTGGTGTCTTTGTCTGGTTTTGGTATCAGGGTGATGCTGGCCTCATATAATGACTTCAGATGCATTCCTCCCTCTTCAGTTTTTTGGAGTAGTTTGAGAAGGATAGATGTTAACTTTTCTTTAAATGTTTGGTAAAATTCACTTGTGATACTGTCTGGTCCTGTACTTTTGTTTATTGGGAGTTTTTAAAATTAATAATTTCAATATGAACCGAATTGGTCTGTTCATATTTGTATTCCTTCTTGATTCAGTCTTGGGAGATTTTACGTTTCTAAGAATTTATCCATTTCCTTTAGGTTGCCCATTTTATTGATGCATAACTGTTTGTAGTAGTCTCTTATGATACTTTGTATTTCTGTGGTGTCAGTTTTAACTTATCCGTTTTCATTTCTGAGTTTATTTATTTGGACCCTCTCTTTTCTTGATCTGTCTGGCTAAATGTTTATCAATTTTATCTTTTGAAAGATTCAGCTCTTAGTGTCATGGATCTTTTCTGTTGTTTTTTACTCTCTTTCATTTATTTCTGCTCTGATCTTTATTTTTTCTTTCTTTCTACTTTGGATTTTATTTGTTCTTCTTTTTCTAGTTCTTCAGTTTTAAGATTAGTTTGTTTACTTGAGATTTTTCTTGTTTTGTGATGTAGGCTTGTATCGCTGTAAACTTCCCTCTTTGAACTGCTTTTGCTGCATACCATAGATTTCGGATCATTGTGTTTCTGTTTTCATTTGTCTCCAGGTATTTTTTGATTTCCCATTTGATTTCTTCAGTGACCCATTGTTTGTTCAATAGCATATTGTTTAGCCTCCGTATGTTTGTGTTTCTTGCAGTTTATTTTTTATAGTTGACTTCTAGCTTCATAGTGTTGTGGTCAGAAAAGATGACTGATATGATTTCAGTCTTCTTAAATTTATTCAGACCTGTTTTGTAGCCTAGCATGTGATCTGTCCTGGAAAATGTTCCATGTGTACTTGAAATGTTTATTCTGCTGTTTTTGGATGAAATGTTCTATGTATAAATATATATCTATTAAGTCCATCTGATCTAATGTGTTATTTAAGGCCAGTGTTTCCTTATTGATTTTTTTTGTTTGTCTGAATGATCTATTGATTTAAGTGGGGTGTTGAAATATGCTACTTTTACTGTGTTAATGTCAGTTTTTCCCTTTATGTTTGTTCATATTTGCTTTATGTATTTAGGTGCTCCTATGTTGAGTGAACATATATTTACAATGGTTATATTTTCTTGTTGGATTGATTCCTTTATCATTATGTAAAGTTCTTCTTCATCTCTTGTTACAGTCTTTGTTTTAAAGTCTATTTTGTCTGATATAAGTTTTGGTACCCCAGCTTTCTTTCCATTTCTATTTGCATGAAATACCCTTTTCCATTCCCTCACTTTCAGTCTGTTTTTAGCTATGAAGTGAATCTCTTGTTGGCAGCATATAGATGGGTTTTGTTTTTGTACATATTCAGCCACTCTGTGCCCTTTGATTGGTGCATTTAGTTCATTTACATCTAAAGTTACTATTGATAGGTATGTACTTATTGCCATTTTATTAATAGTTTTGGGGTTGTTTTTGTAGTTCTTTTTAAAAATTTATTTATTTATTTTTGGCTGTGTTAGGTGTTCGTTGCTGTGCGTGGACTTTCTCTAGTTGCAGCGAGTGGGGACTACTCTTCGTTGTGGTGCGCGGACTTCTCATTGTGGTGGCTTCTCTTGTTGCGGAGCACGGGCTCTAGGTGCACGGGCTTCAGTAGTTGTGGCAGGCGGGCTCAATAATTGTGGCTCGCGGGCTCTAGAGCGCAGACTCAGTAGCTGTGGCACACGGGCTTAATTGCTCTGCAGCATGTGGGATCTTCCCGGACCAGGAGTCAAACACGTGTCCCCTGCATTGGCAAGCGGATTCTTAACCACAGTGCCTCCAGGGAAGTCCCTGTAGTTATTTTTTGTTCCTTTCTTATTCATTTGCTCTCTTCCCTTGTGATTTGATGTCTTTCTTTAGTGTTATGTTTGGATTCCTTTCCCTTTTTTGTGTTTCTATTATAGATTTTTGGTTTGTGGTTACCATGAGGTTATATATAGTAACCTGTATATGTATGTGATTGTTTTTAGCTCTCCCTCCCCCCACATTTAATGCTTTTGACATTATCTTTTACATCTTTTTGTTTTGTGTATCCTGTAACTATCTATTGTGGATATAGATGATTTTACTACTTTTGTCTTTTAACCTTTCTACCAGCTTTATAAGTGGTTGATCTACTACCTTTACTGTATATTTGCCTTTACCAGTGAGGTTTTTTTTCTTTCATAAATCTCATATTTCTAGTTCTGGTCTTTTCTTTTTTGCTTAGAGAAGTCCCTTTAACATTTCTTGTAAAGCCAGATTAGTGGTGCTGAACTCTTTGCTTTTGCTTGTGTGTAAAACTCTGTATCTCTCTTTCAAATCTGAATGATAGCCTTACCATGTATTCTTGGTTGTAGGTCTTTCCCTTTCATCACTTTAAATATATCATGCCACTCCCTTCTGGCCTGTGAAGTTTCTACTGAAAAGTCATCTAACAGTCTTATGGGAGCTCCCTTGTATGTAACTAGTTGCTTTTAAGATTCTCTCTTTTTTTTTTTTTTTTTTTTAAATTAATTAATTAATTTATTTATGGCTGTGTTGGGTCTTCGTTTCTGTGCGAGGGCTTTCTCTAGTTGCGGCAAGCGGGGGCCACTCCTCATAGCGGTGCACGTGCCTCTCACTATCGCGGCCTCTCTTGTTGTGGAGCACAGGCCCAGACGCGCAGGCTCAGTAATTTGTGGCTCACGGGCCCAGTTGCTCCGCGGCATGTGGGATCCTCCCAGACCAGGGCTCGAACCCATGTCCCCTGCATTGGCAGGCAGACTCTCAACCACTGCGCCACCAGGGAAGCCCAAGATTCTCTCTTTATCTTTAATTTTTGCCAATTAATTACAGTGTGGCTTGGTGTGGACCTCGTCAGACTGATATTATTTAGGAGTCTGTGCTCCATAGACCTGGATGTCTGTTTCCTTTCCCAGGATAGGGAAATTTTCAGCCATTATCACTTCAAATAAGTACTCTGCCCCCTTCTCTCTCTCTTCTCCATCTGGGACCTCTATAAGGCGATTGTTTGTATGCTTGTTGTACTAGAGGTGTTTTAGACTGTCCTCATTTTTTTAAAATTCTTTTTTCTGTTCAGCTTCGGTGATTTCTACTACTTTGTCTTCCAGTTCGATGATCCATTCCTCTGTATCATATAATCTACTGTTGATTCCTTCTAGTGTATTTTTTATTTCAGTTATTGTACACATCAGCTCTGTTTGGTTCTTCTTTATATTTTCTGGCTCTTTGTTAAACTTCTCACTATGGTCATTCATTCTTCTCCTAAGTTCATTGAGCATCTTTATGATCATTACCTTAAATCCTTTATTGGGTAGATTGTTTGTCTTCACTTTGCATAGTTCTACTTCTGGAGTTTATCTTGTTCCTTTGTTTGGAACATGTCCTTTGTTGCTGCATTTTGCCTAATTCTTTGTGTTTACAGTAGGTTCCCTACATACAAACGAGTTCCATTCTGAGAGCGTGTTCATAAGTCCAATTTTTTCGTAAGACCAACAAAGTTAGCCTAGGTACCCAACTAACACAATTGGCTATATAGTACTGTACTGTAATAGGTTTATAATACTTTTCACACAAATAATATATAAAAAACAAAAAAGAAAAATAAAGAAAACATTTTTAATCTTACCATACAGTACCTTGAAAAGTACAGTAGTACAGTACAACAGCTGGCATACAGGGGCTGGCATCGAGTGAACAGGAAAGAAGAGTTACTGACTGGAGGAGGGAGAGGAGGTGGGAGATGATGGAGGTAAAGGATCGTCAGCAATAGGAGACGGAGGGCAAGCTGCAATTTCACTCACGCCTGACATTGATGGCAGAGGTTCTGGTTCTTTGCTGGATTCAATTCTATCTACTCTCTTGAAAAAAGGTTCCAGTGATTTCTGGGTAGTAGCTCTTTTTTTTCTCGTCATAGATGACATGGTGGCACTGGATTGCATTCTGAACAGCTGCTGCAACCTTTGTGTACTGTTCTACATTCAGGTCCTGTGCCTCAAAAACTAACAGTGCCTCCTCAAATTAAGAAAATCCCCTTGCCATTTCTTGCATCGTGAATCTCTTCAGTTCTTCAGTTACTTCTTCTTCCTCTTGTCTCTCTTTGTACTTTCTCTGGGCCACTGCTTTTTTGTCATCACCGCTGCTTTTACGCTTGCTTTTAGACATCCTGGGCTTGAAATAAAGATACTGTACAGTGCTGTATTCTATACAGTAGTGTACAGTTAAGTACACAAAAACACAACCACTGTAGCGTATGCACGCATGTGACAATGTACGCCAGGCATGTGAACTAACTCACATGGTTGGACATGCGAACGCATGTTCGCATCTTTGAAAGTTCTCAACTTGAAGGTTCGTATGTAGGGGACTTATTAAGTAGGTCATTTATATTTCCCGATCATGGAGAAGTGGGCTTGTGTAAAAGATGTCCTGGGACTTCCCTGGTGGTCCAGTGGTTAAGACTCTGTGCTCCCAATGCACAGGGCCTGGGTTCGATCCCTGGTCAGGTAACTAAATCCCACATGCTGCAACTAAAGATCCTGCATGCTGCAACAAATATCCCACACACAGCAATGAAGATTCCTACCTGCCGCAACTAAGACCTGATGCAGCCAAATAAATTAATTAATTAATTAATTAATATTAAAGATAAAATAAAAGACATTCTATGGGGCTCAGCAACATACTCCCCTTGTGTCACCATAGCTATATGATCTAGGGGTGCCCCCTATGTGACTAAGTGGGCCCTTCTATTGTGGCAGGGCCAATTACTGTGGGCATGCTGGTAGAGAGGGTTGGCCTCTGTCCCTGTAGGCTGCTAGGCCCTTCCTCATGAGGCGGCAGTCAGCTGATTATGGGCAGAGCTGGGTCTTGGCATGGTTGGATGCATGGCTTGGGCTGTCCTGGGGTTTGTGCCAGCCTGAGTGGGGCCAGGTCCCAGCAAGGCTGTCTGTGGGCAGGGCATCCTGGAGCAGCTGGCTACAGAGCCTAGGTGTCTTAGGATTGGTGCCGCCTGCTGGAAGGTGGGGGTGAATCCTGGGGGATCCTGGGTCTTGTGTCAGCCCACGGGTGGGTGGGACCAGATCCTAAGGTGGCTGGCTGGGAGGCTTTGGAGCCAAGGCTGGTACCCGCCCACTAGTGGGGAAAGCTAGGTCTCCTGTGCAGTTGGCTGCTTGACCTTAGGTGTCCTGGTACTGGTGCTGATAGACTGGTGGACAGGTAAGCCTCCTGCAATAATAAACTAGAGGGAGGACTCCAAAATGTTACCAGCACCAGTGTTCTCATGGTAGAACAAGCTCCCCAGAATGGCTGCTGCCCATGTCTTTATCTCCAGGAGGAGTCCAAGTTGCTTCCTGGCTCTCTGGAAGGCTTTCCAATATCAGCAAGTGGGTCTGACCTAAGCTCTTTTCACATTATTGCCTCTGCTAAGTCTTGGAGTGTGTGAAATTTTGCATAGTCCCTTTAAGAGTAGAGTCTGTTTCCTACAGCTCTCCGGCTCTCCTGCGCAAAATCCCCACTGGCCGTCAAAGCATCATGTTCTGGGGGCTTGTCTTTGTGGTGCAGGACCCTTGGGCTAGGGAACCTGATGTGGATTTGGACCCTTCTCTCCTTGGGAAGAACATTTGCAACTGTGTTTATCCTCGTGTTTGTGGGTTGCCTGCTGGAGGTGTGGGTCTTGACCATAGGTCTCCACCCCTTCTACCTGTCTCATGGTTCCTTCTATATATTTTTAGTTGTAGAAAATCTTTTCTGTTAGTCTTTAGGTCCTTTCTCATCCATAATTGCTCTGTAAATAGTTGTAATTTTGGTATGTTTATTGAAGGAGGTGAACTCAGGTTCTTCTTCAAACTGCTGCCATGGTAACTTTTTATTTTTAAGCTATTTTTTTCCAGTTATTGAGGTATAATTGACAAATAAAATTGTATATTTAAAGTGTACAATGTGAAGATTTGATACACGTTTATATAGTGGAAGGAATCCCATAGTCAAGTTCATTAACACATCTATCACTTAACATAGCTACCCTTTTTTTTTTTTTTAATGTGAATCCTTAAGATCTACCCTCTTAACAACTTTCAATTATGTAGTACAGTTTATCAACTATAGTTACCATGCTATACATTAGATCCTCAGCACTTGTTCATCTTATAGCTGAAAGTTTGTACCCTTTTACCAATACGTTCCCATTTCCCCCACTCCCCCAGCCCCTGGCACCACCATTCAACTTTCTGTGATTCTGACTTTTTCTTTTAAGATTCCACATATGTATGATTCAGGATTTCCTTCTTTTTTAAGGCTGAATAATATTCCATTGTGTGTGTGTGTGTGCTTGTGTACATATATATACACACACACATACACATAAAAAAAAATAAAGTGTACAATTCTTTGGCTTTTAGTTTATTCACAGGTTATACAACCATCATGACTATCTAATTCTGGAATATTTTCATCACCTCCAAAAGGTACCCCATACCCATTAGCAGTCACTCCCCACTCTTCCCTCCCTTTAGTCCCTTAAAATCCCTAATATACTTTCTGTCTCTATGAATTTGCCTATTCTGGACATTTCACATACAATATACGGCCTTTGGTGCCTGCTGTCTTTCACTTAGTATAATGTTTGTAGGATTTATCCATGTTGTAACATATCTGAGACCTTCATTCGTTTTTATGGCTGAACAATATTCCATTGCATGCGTATACCACAATTTGTTTATCCATTCATCAGTTGGTGGAAATTTAGGTTCTTTTCATCTTTTGGCTATTGTGAATAGTGCTACTGTTAACATTCACTTACAAGTATTTGTTTGAGTACCTGTTTTCAATTCTTTTGTGAATAAACCTAGGAATGGAATTGCTGGGTCATTTGTAATTGTATGTTTAATTTTTTGAGGAACCACCAAATAATTTTTCATAATGGGTGCACCTTTTACATTCCTTCCAGCAATATATGATGATTCCAGTTTCTTACATCCTTGTCAACACTTGTTATTTTCCATTTTGTTGATTATAGTCATCCTATTGGGTGTGAATTGGTATCTCAACGTGGTTTTGATTTGCATTTCCCTGACACTAGTGATGTTGAGCATCTTTTCATGTGTGTCTTGGCCATTTGTATATCTTATTTGGAGAAATGTCTATTCAAGTCCTTTGTCCATTTTTAAATTGGAATATTTGTCTTTTTGTTGTTGAGTTGTAAGAGTTCTTTATATATTCCAGATACTAGACCCTTATTAGGTAAATGACTTTCAAATATTTTCTCCTACTTTGTACATTATATTTTCACTTTGATAGTGTCCATTGGTACACAAAAGTTTTAAATTTGCACAGAGTCCAATTTGTTTATTTTTTTCTTTTGTTGCTTGTGCTTTTGGTGTCAGTCATATCTAAAAATCTGTTGACAAATCCAAGGTCATGAAGAGTTACCCTATGTGTTCTTCTAAGAGTTTTATGGTTTTACTTCTTATATTTAGGTTGTTGATCCATTTTTAGCTAACTTTTGTATATGATGTGCAGTATGGGTCCTGTCTCATTCTTTGGCATGTGGATATTCATTTGTTCCAGCACCATTTGTTAAAAAGCCTTATCAAAAATCAGTCAGCTCATAGATGTGTGAGTTTATTTCTGGACTGTCAATTTTATTGCATTGGTCTATATGTCTGTCCTTATGTCAGTACCACCCTTTCTTGATTACTGTAGCTTTGTAATGTATTTTGAAATTAGGAAGTATGAGCCTTCCAACTTTGTTTTTTTCAAGATAATTTTGGTTATTCTGGGTCCCTTGTAGTTACATTTGAATTTGAAGATTGGCTTTTCTATTTCAGTTAATATGGTAGCATATCCATTTGTTTTCTGACGATTTGAAAAAGGTCATTACATAAAATCTTATTTTTATAATTAAAAACGTATAGAAAATGAATGGGGGTTAAGATCACTAGTATTGTTTTTCTTTTGTTTTTTTTGAATTTTTTATGTATTCCCAATAATAAACATATGTTTTCCCTAATAACAAAACATTTATTTTTGAAAAAGGAACAGTGCTTATCTTCCTATGATTATTTTTTAGACTTTTAATTTCTTTTTGTTCTAACAGGAATTACTAAAATTCTATGTACATCTACCAAATTTCCAAACATATGAGAAATTAACTTTAGCCGTTAGCATGGTATCATGAGAAAAGGCAGTATCTTTGACACTTTCTTATATTTACACTTTGTCAAGTCTACTGACCTACTTACGTTTTGTGTAAATATATCCCAAATTCACAGCATCTGTGCAGAAATAAACTTTCAACAATCATACATATCCACTTTTTTGCTGACTATAAGCTTTTTCATCTTTTCCAGAGGTGTGATTAAAATCTTTTTTTATTTCCTATGTCCCCTTGCCTCACAGAGCTCAGAGAAAGTCTGTGGGCAGTTTCTCAGAGCTCTTACAACTTGAGTGCAGGACAGTCAGTCTTCTTTCACTACTTTCCCTAGGTCCCTGAATCTAGACCCTAATCAGCTTCTTGGGAAGTCACTGAAGGTTTATAAGTAGATAATTTTAGGGCAATATATATATTTTTAATGCTCTGTATATGGAAGTAAGTGGTCCACACTTTATGGAGTTAAGCTTGAGTACCAGTTGAGTTGTTCAAGTGGCTAGTATATGTATTATGGAAATACTGTTACGGAAAAGAGATGGATAGTATAGGGTCACACATTTATAATACTGATTAGGTTTTTGTTAGCCTTGGAAAGAACAGAGTGTGGGAGAAGAAATACTTTTGTTTCAGAGAGAAGTTGAGAGATTTAAGTTGTTGATGGTTCCTTGTTATCTCAACAGCAAGGTCTTTTGAGATGGAAGTAGCTGAGTTCAATTGGACACCTCCAAAAAGGAAATTGTTTGCAAAAGTCTGTTATCAGAGATGAATAAGATTACTATTGAACAGCAAGGATAAGGTGAAGAGTAGGGTACAAGAGTATATTAATTCATTTCCATTAGTCAAAATCTGGTTTAAAAAACTAACAATTTTTCTTCTGTTCCTCAGTTCTGTCAGATTTGTTCCTTGAATTTGAAGGCTAGTTTAATAGAAGCATTTTAACATATATGACAGTCAATATGTCAGTACTATGTCTCTGTGTAGTAAACCCAGGTACTGACTTAAGAAGGATTTCTTCATCAGTAAGCCAAAGCTGAATCTTTGAAAGATACCAACAAATCATGACAGGATTGTGAAATCATATAGTGTAAGACCAAAGAATTTTCTATCAAGTAATAACTTTTGTTCAAGGACAGATAGAGCTAACTACTATAGTAAGAGTTTGCTCTTATCCTTGTCTACACATGGAGTTTCCAAGACACTTACAAATTCTTATGCTTTATATGAAAGTCCAGATTTCAATTTAGTTAGGCTATTCTGCCTTTCAGTTTACTTATGTCTAAATTTGCTGGAGAGTTTTAACAAGTTCCTCTCAGTTATTCATGAGTTTGACTTTTTTACTTTGTGAATTAATTAGCCATTGGCTCTCCTTATAACTCTCAATGATATCTTTGGGCCACCTTTCACCTATTTGAAAATCTGCCAAAGGGAAAAGAAAATCTTCTAGTCTGCTTGGGCTGACATAACAAGCAAAAAACACAGACTGTGTGGCTTAAGTAACAGAAATTTATTTTCTCACAGTTCTGGAAGCTGGGAAGTCCAGTATCTAGGTTCAGGCCAATTCGTTCTCTGGTGAGGCCTCTCTTTCTGGCTTGCAGCTGGCTGCGTCCTTGCTGTGTCTTCACATGGTAGACAGAGAGAGACAGAAAGTGCTCTGGTGTCACTTCTCATAAGGACAATAATCCTATTGTATCAGGGCCCCACTCTTATGACCTCATTTGACATTAATTACCTCCATGTAAGCCTTATCTCCAAATATTGTCACATTGAGCGTGAGGGCTTCAACATTACAAATTTTGGGGGACATGATACAGTTCGTAGGGAGAAGAGAAGGGAACTGAAATGAAAATCAATTTTGTTACATTTTAGCTTTGAACACATATCTGTATTATTTTAACTGGATTATCATTTCCACAGAATATAAACAAACAACTAAATAATTAAATTTCAGAAGTTAATAGCTTTCCAAGAGAAATTTTAATACTATATTTATTAAACTTCAGACTGAATTAATACTTGAATTTTCTTAGCTTAAGGGAGCTCATTGTTAGAATGATATATAGCTCCATGTGGAAGATGTTGACTGAAAAGATAAAACATAACTCTCAATTTTTAGGCTGTGTGTTATTCAAGGACCTCACTGAGGACTGTAGCCCTGGAAACAGCCTCTCAGATAGCTCTGAGGAACTGTCCCAGAGAGGTAAAGAATGAGCCAGGATATATAGGGGTTTTTGCTGAAAAAATGAAAAAACAAAAAACATATAGTTGAACATCAAAAGATTACTGCTAGGCACAGAAACAGACATCTCAAGTTAATGATTTTAGTGCTTTTCTATGTATGGGAAGATGCTAGAGTCTGGGCTCATTGAAATTATTCCTTTGAAATGCTTCTTAACTGTCTAGGGCCAGTATCCTGTTTTTCTCCATCCTAATTTCCCCTCAGGGTGCACCACTGGGGCATCTACAGTGGCTGATGGCTTGATGGTGGACAACATTGTTTGTTTACCAGAATGGCAGGCAACATTCTTTGTTTACAGAGATAAAACTTTTTTTTTTTGACCGCTCTGCTCAGCATGTGGGATCCTAGTTCCCCGCCCAGGGATCGAACATGCAACCCCTGCATTAGAAGCCCAGGGTCTTAACCACTGGACCACCAAGGAAGTCGCCACAGAGATAAAACTTTAAGATATTCTTAGGGGGCATTTTTGCATGTTACCTTCTTTTCCCATTAGAACCCTTAACATATTAAACAGTTATTTTAAATTCCATGCCTAATAATTCTTACATCTGTGTTGTATCTGAGTCTGGTTCTGATGATTGCTTTGTCTCTTTACAATGTGTTTTATCTTGCCTTTGGCATGCCTTGCAATTTTTTGTTGAACACTAGGCATATTGTATCAGGTAATAGAAACTAAGGTTAATATGCCTTTAGTGAGTAGATTTATTTACTCTGACTGGGTTTTGGGTTATGTTTAATGTTAGCTATGTTAGCTGTACATAACAGGTACCAGAGGCTTCAAATTCCTCTAGTGTTTTTTCGGTTTTTTGGGTTTTTTTTTTTCCCCCCCTTCTGTTTTGAATTTGGGATTTTTGGCTTCTCTGTCTACTCATCCTCAGAGAGAGCCTTTGTCATAAGCTCTTTCTTCTGTAATCCACTGTCATTATCCTGGAACCCTGTTGGTGTGGTAATAAATTGTAAGGGAGTGGAAACAATCTATAATCTTGCCATTAAATCTCAGTCTTTTCATGGGCCTGTATCTTGGGCCTGTGATCTTCACAAGTGTTCCTCCAGTGATAACAGCTTTTCTCCCCTGGCTCTTATTCTCTTCCCCAGCTGCAGTGTTCCCCGTGTATTTTCCTGAAGCCCTGACAGTTGACTGTGTTTTTTTCTCCCTTTAGGTGGGACCAGACGGCTGGGGAGGACTGGAGTGGGAGGAATTCCCTTCCCCCAACAGGAAGGGAATTCCTTTAGCTCTGACAAGGTCCTTTCTCCTGGAGAGTAGATCTTTGTTATGGAGAATACTCGGGGTATTTCTGTATTTCACAATGATTATTTTTCCCCCCTTTCTGCCAGAGTTCTTATTCATGGTAACCTAGTGGGGTTTCTGATGGTAAAGCTCACAAAAATATGGGGTCACCCTCCAAGATTGTGGCTCCTGAGTTTCTCACTGTCATGCTGGGCCACACTCAGACTCCAGCATTTTGTCAAAATTACCATTTAAGTGTTCCTACCAGTTTACAGCTGTAGTTGCTTCTGCAATAGGCAAGCAGATCTTTTTGTCTTTCTGGATACACTTATCTCTGTGTTTCAGGGTAGCAGTTTGCCCTGTGACTCACTTCTCTGATGGGTCCAAGAAAACTTGGTTTTCAGTGTGTCTTTTTTTGTTATAAGGATAGGAATGACAACTGCTTAACATGTCAGAGCTGAAACTGGAGCTCCCTTGTTGACCTTTTAGCTATTTACATGTCTATGTGTATGTATGTGTGTGTATATATATATAATCTAATATAAATAAACATAATTTTTACAATATGTATATATTTTTTAGGTTGTGAAAGTTTTTAATTGTTGCCATATGCACCTTTAATTTACCACAATCTATAATCTACTTTAGGTTAACACTGACTTTGTTCATCCATTTGTATTCTTTTTTTTTTTTAAGATTTTTTGATGTGGATCATTTTTTTTAAAGTCTTTTTTGAATTTGTTACAATATTGCTTCTGTTTTATGTTTTGGTTTTTTGGCTCCAAAGCATGTGAGATCTTAGCTCTCCGACCAGGGATTGAATCCGCACACCCTGCATTGGAAGACGAAGTCTTAACCACTGGACCGCCAGGGAAGTCCCTGTGTTGTTGATTATACTTACCTATATATTTACCATTTCCCATATTCTTCATTCCCACTTACAGATCAGAGTTAGTGTTTAGTGCCATTTCCTTTCTGCCTGAAGATTTTCTTTGGTATATCTTGTTGGACAGGTCTGTGGGCAATAGTTTGTCTCAATTTTTGTTTATCTTGGAATGTGCTTATTTCGTCTTCATTTATGAAGAATGGTTTTGCTGGATCTAGAACTTGTAGTTTTAGATTCTTTCGGTCAGTGCTTTGAATATGTCATTTCACTGTCTTCTGTCCTGCGTTGTTTCTAATGATGAATCAGCCTTTAATTGTATTATTGTTCCCCTGTACATGATGAGTCCCTTTTTTCTTGCTGCTTTCAAGATTTCCCTGTTTTTGTTTGGCTTTTGTATTTACTTAGCAGTTTGACTAAGTTGTATCTAGGTGTATCTCTTTGTATTTATTTTACTTTGGTTTGAAATTCTCTGAGGTATGTAATGTTTTCTTCAAATTTGAGAATTCTTTAGTAATTATTTCTTGATATATTTTTGGTTGAAAGCTAGGCATTTTAATTAGTAGATTATAGTAATTCTGAGTTCTGTTTTAATTAATTGTTTATTTTTTAGTAACTTGCCTGGACTTTAACTGTGGGATCAGTCTAGACACCCTTGTGGTATACAACTGCTGATGTCTCTGCTGAGTTTTTTAATTCTTGTTTTTTGGACTGGCTTCCTTAAGGGTCTTCCCTGTGTCTGCGTAACTCACTTGTTAGCTAATGATTTGGGCAGAGGTAGTAAATACCTTCAGCCTGAAAGGCTTCCACCCCTTTGCTGATTGGTCTATGTGTGGGTTTGGAAGTACATTCACAGAGCAAGTTCTCAAGTATCCCTTGGCTTTATTTTATGCCAGGCTTCCTTAGATCTCCCCCAGAAATGCATAGCTTGCTGTTTAACCAGGGGTGTATGGTGAGCTTATTACATACCTTCTATGGCTCTCTAATTTACATGATCTTTCTCTTAATTTTCTGACTGCTCAGGCACTTACCCTAACTAGGACCTCAACCTCAGACCTCAGTTTTCCCTCTTCATTCCCACCAAGTTTACCACTTTTCTCCACCAAAGCCACAGATTTTCACTGCCCCACCCTGAAATGAGTCCACCGTTCTTGCTAACAAAGCTGCTGGGTTCTTTTTCCTAGTTTCATGTTGGTAAAAATGTCAGTCTTGTCATCCTGGCTGGAGGTGGGTGGTTGGGAGTAACCTTAGGCAGAAGGTCAGAGCCTCCCACTGTTCTTACCTATAACTTTAGCAGTTCTTCTAGAATAAACACTTATCAATTTGCAGGCTGCCTTTGGTTAATTCCCACTGCCCTGAATTGGTTGTTTTTGATAAATTTGTCTAGATCTTTATGGATGAGAATTGCCAACCTCTTCACGCCTCCATAAAACCTGCACGTTTTCTGCTGTGGATGAATTTCACAGTTACTTATCAAGCTCCCTAAGAGTTCTTTTGGTATTTTGATTAGATTTACATTGACTTATAAATTAATTTGCAGAATATCAAAATACTGAGATTTAAAATATTGAGATTTTCTTCCAGGAATGTGGCATTTATCTCCATTTATTCAGACTTACATTTTATATCCCTCAGCAAAATTATTTAGTTTACATATAGGACTGGCTCATATTTTGTGACGCTTACTTGTAGCATTTTAAAAGCTTTTCTGGCAGTTACTAATGAAATGACTTTTTCCATTGTATTTCCTAATTGTATATTGCCAGATTGTAGGAAAGTTAGTTATAAGAGTTTGTGTAAGTTGATCTTGTATGTGATTGCCTCGCTGAACTCTCCTTTTCATTCTAATAGTTTGTCAGTTTATTATTTGTGTTCTTTTAGGTAGTCTACCATATTATTTGCAAATAATGATGGTTCTATCTCTGCATAATCTATATTTGTATTTCTTATTTAAAGTTTTTTTTTATTTTAAAAATTTATTTATTAAAAAAAATCTGTTGTGTAGGTTATGCCCGCTAGGAAAATAGTAAAGCAGTAGGCATATTGGCCTTAGGGACTTTACTAGAAATATTTTTAATGCTTCACCATGAAGCATAATATTGTGTAGGTCCTGTTATTGATCTAAAAATTTTTTTTCTTAGTATCAAGGGTATTTTGAGAAGTAGTGAGATCATATTATTTTTCTCTCTCTTTTTTTTTAAATTAATTAATTAATTTGTTTATTTTTGGCTGTGTTGGGTCTTCGTTTCTGTGCGAGGGCTTTCTCTAGTTGTGGCAAGCGGGGGTCACTCTTCCTCGCGGTGCGCGGGCCTCTCACTATCGCAGACTCTCGTTGCAGAGCACAGGCTCCAGACGCGCAGGCTCAGTAGTTGTGGCTCACGGACCTAGTTGCTCCGCGGCATGTGGGATCTTTCCAGACCAGGGCTCGAACCCGTGTCCTCTGCATTGGCAGGCAGATTCTCAACCACTGTGCCACCAGGGAAGCCGTATTTTTCTCTTTTGATTTCCTAATATCAATAGATAAGAAATACATCATTGATCAAGATGTATTATAATTTTAAAATTTTCCTTGATTCAGTTTTCTAGTATTTTATTTATTATTTTTACACGTAATAAATGAGATTGGTTTAAAAAGAACAATGCCTGATAAACCAGAGATTCATTCCAAATTAAAATAATTATAGATTTCCCTTTCTTCAGGAATTTCGTTTAGGAGCTGCTCATTATTCTCCTGTTACTTATATTTGCTGTCTGTATTAAACTAATATCCCATACTATATGGCGTCCCTTTTTGAGCAGTACAAAGCACTTAAAATCCAGTGCCTTCAGTGTGGTGATTGTTTTTCTAGCTTTCTGAATTACTACACATTCCTCCTTTAAGTGGTATATTCCCCTTATCATGTTTTTTAAAAAATAAGACCTTCAAGGATTGTTTAACATTTGTCTGTCTCTGTTTCTCTTTGCTGTATGTAGTCTGCCTTTATCATAATCATAAGGTATTACCTTCTTCATGTTTTTCTGTTCATTCTAGTTCCTTCTGTCAGCTGCTCTTTGAAGCCTTTTTTAATCCTTCCTCTTCCTCATTAATCCCTGAGGACTATTTTTGTGTTTCTAATATAGCCTATTATAAATTGCATATACATATATCTTTATATGCACACATGTGTGCGTGCGTGCACACACATATTGCCCTTAACTACATCTTGGCATAATAGAAGAACTTTCTTGTTACTTTTGGTTATAAGAACAGTCTTGTTTTTGGTAAGTAAGACTCAGTCTTATGCATTTTTAAAAACTTTTCAAAATTCACTCTGCTTAACAGAGATCATGAGGGGTGAAGGCGTTCTGACTCTTCACATACTTTTTCCTCCTTCCATGTGTTGGGGAACAGAGGAAGGAGGGGAAAAAGGCAAACATATTACTAAACTGGGGGAAGTTGTCATCTTCTTCTTTTAGGTTGTGGCTGCCTCTAGCTAACACTGACTGTTCATCATGGCCTATTATCAGGCATTTAAATGCTGGTTCATTGCCACGTGCAGATGCTTTCTGGCCCAACCTGTTGGCGGCTCACTGCGGCTCTCTGAATTTAGGACATATAGTAATTAGCATCTTTTGTGCTTAGTTTAGGCCTTAGGTGCAATTCTGGGATTATAAGAAACTCCTGTTAGTAATCTGTGAAATTTATTTTAAAATAAATGTTTCATGGTATAATAAGAAAATAAATAGTCTCCAGAAGAGGGTATTAACTCGTCCAAATATTATAGAGTACCTCTTCAGTGCACGGTTTTCATACCTATAATGTTAATTCTATATCCTAAAATAATTCAGCCTTTAGGAAACTTTTTCCCAGCATGTCATTCTAGAGCTGTGTCAGATGTCCTATTTAAAAATAAATTAATTTAAATTTACATTAATGAAACATAAATAAAATTACCAATTCAGTTCCTCAGTCACACTAGCCCCATTTTAAGCGCTTCATTAGCCATGTGTGACTAGTGGCTAATGTATTGGATAGTACAGAACATTACTACCATTAAAAAAAGTTCTGTTAGACACTGCTTCTCTGGAGGATAGAGGTGAGAAATTTTTGTTACCATAGGAAGGTTAGGTACATGGAGTCAACCATATATAATAACCAGTTACTCTGTTTCACAGGGATTTTTTTTTCTTGCCCATATGAGGGAAGTTTGTGAAAGGGAGAAAAATTGGCACACAACTGAGCAATGTATTGCTTTCAGATTCATCTGATATTTAGCTTTTCATGTGGAAATGTCAAATAACTGCTATTGCAAACATAGTTGACAGCAGGATTCAAAGTTCAAACATTTCCACCCACCAGAGACGAACTCCCTAGTTCCTCCTTCCTATTCCCTTCTTATTATTCCCTCATTCCTCAGGTGAAGGTCGGCACAACTTCAGTCTTAAGACAAGGTAAGACTGGCATTAGTAGAAAGGCGAATGTTTGCATATATGTTTTTGTGTGTGTGTAAAGATTTTGGGACAAGTGACTTAACTTTCAGAGTAATAAATTCTTCCTTTTTTTTTTTTTTTTTATTAACCAAGCCCTTAGATATCATCTAATTGAATGCCTGTCCACATTTTACATGCAAGTAAACTGAGGCTAGAGAAAGTGACTGCCCAAGAACATATCAATAGTTAATGGTAGATCTGGAACTAAGACCTTTGTTCAGTGACACCATATCATTGAGCATTCTGCTAAATCATTTACTGTTCCCATTTTAATTCTTTATTCACTGCTAACTATTGCTGCAGATTTAATGACAAGTGTTTAGAGGTAAAAATAACTAATTACTATAATGAATTTCTTATTTTTAAAATATTGCTTTTTGTATGTTTTAAAAGATTTGGTAATTTTAATTTTTTCAGATTGAAGAAGAAGAGAGGAAAAGAATAGAAGATATGAAAGAAAATGAACGGATAAAAGCAACTAAAGAATTGGAAGCCTGGAAAGAACGTCAAAGAAAAGCTGAAGAACATAAAATAATTCAGAGAGAAGAAAAATTATATCAACAAGAAAAGCAAATTGAAGAAGAGAGAAAAAAATTAAAACATAAAGGTCTTACTAGGAATTCAGTATCTAGAAATCTTGTCACAAAAGGTACAATGATTACTTAATATTTTCTGGGAAAGTGAGTCCTGTTAGTGAAGTATATATGTCAGAGTGTGTGTGTGTGTGTGTGTGTGTGTGTGTGTGAATGAATTTATCCACAGTATTAGGTCATTATTTTGGTATATGAATTACTACAATACAAAGACTGAGGTGAAAGACTTATTTCTTCTTCTAGGAAGTAGTGAAGTTTTCATAATAAAATGAGCAAAGATTCAATATTGTTTTTACTCATGTGCTTCCTTTAGAAATTTATGCAGGTGTTGTTAAATATGTGTTTAACTCAAGTGCAGTAAGACTTGGAGTGAATTAGCAGTACCAGGAGCATTCACTTATTTCTTTAGAGATAAGAAAATAGGAATTTCATTAAAAGACCTTTTCCTCACGTAACTCAGAAAAATGAGTACTGTTAAGCAAACTTTGTTGTAAGCAGACAAGAACTCTTCTGGCCTTTGATTCTGGTGTATTCAAAAATAGGTGAGAGGACATTTTTCTTTATTGAAAGCTAAGAGTTTCTTTTTATCTGATTTTAGAATGTTAAACTTTGTTTTGGGTTTATTTATGTTTAGTAAATGGAACATTTTGCAGTTAAATCACTTACATAATAGTGACAATTAACGTTTCTTGGGTGATTACTATATGCCAGGTAATTTTATTGATTGTATCACTCAATCCTCACAACAGCACTTTGGGGTAAGTGCTGTTATTCTTATTTTAAAGGAAGTAGGTGCTTTGAAAGGATAAACAACTACCCAGTAAGCAAACCTATGGGATTTGAACCCAGATCTGATTCTGAAACCTATGTTCTTTTCAAAGGCTATATGTCTTTACTACTTTAACAGTGAGGTTTAGCATGTTAAAAAGTCATTTAGAGTAAATATTAAGCAGTAGCTTTATTAAATTTATATATTTTTGTGGTTTAATATTGACATGCAAGTTAACTACTACACTATCTCCTTCTTTAATGCCATTTCAACAAAATACTGATACAACTGGAGTATTTGAAAGCATTTCCTTCCTAATTTCAATTACTTCTAAACAAATTGGATGTTTTAAAACACTGGTGGAACCCAAACAAACTTTTGTATATAAGAGATATCCTGAAGATGTTTAAAAAAAATTCATCCAAGGATACAAGGGAAATTAAACATGGTGGAGGAAAAAGATGTATAAATCAGCTTTTTTTGGATTTTTTACTCTAGAAGTCCTTTTTTCCTTATTTCAGTAGTATCATTATGGATGCCTGGTAGCATCCTTTAGTAGGCTTTGGTTACTTTCTTCCATCTCGTCCATGCATTTAACAAATATTCATTTACTCAGTGTCTCCTCTGTACTAGGAGTTATGGAATATACAAATATGACTTAACTTGTGGCCAGTGCCTAAGGAACATAAGATGTTGTAGATACAAATAACTTCAGTTAGCCGGGATTTGTGAGTAACTGCTTTAAAAAATTGACAAATGTCTCATTGGTCAGTAAAGTTAGACCTCTTAAAGAGGAAAACTTGGCTGCTCCTAAAAAGTCTAATGCTACTGTTTTAATGCCACCTTTAACTAAAAATGCTCATTTGATAGCATTTTTAACTATAGAAAGAATATTGTATTATTTGCCCCAGAATAGTTCTTGAGACAAGCTACTTTTATAGTATACTGAATACAAATGGTGTGGCGGGTGCTGTAGATTGCCTACTCAACAATAGAATCATGATTTGGGGGTGGGGGACAGAAGAAATGTGTCCAGCTAAAAAACTTACCTCTTGGAAGTTTGAGTATTAATTGGATATTTGAAGAAATTAAGGAATAATTACATTTTTTTTCTTTAGATGTGATAATGGTATTGTAGTTAGGTTTATAAAGTCCTCAAGTTGTAGAGATGCCTACTGAAATATTTATAGGTAAATATGATGTCTGAGATTTGCTTCAAAATAATATGGTATGTGAAAATGGATAGAGGTAAAGATGAAATGGTATTCGCCATGAGTTGATAATTGAAGTCATGTCATGAATGCATGATGGTGATTATTCTATCCTACTTTTGTACATATTTGAAATTTTTTATTATAAAATGAAAAAATAAGGATCAAAGCACAGTGACTCATTTTTACAAAGTAATTTTAAATTAGTTAGGAAAAAAAGGGAAAACAAAATTTACTTCCCCAGACTCTCCTGTAACTGTATGTAGGCAAGTGACACAGTTCTGGCTCTTGAAATGCAAGAAGAAACCTACTAAGGATTTATAGAAAAGTATTACTTTTCTGAGGTAAGTGTCCCCAGTTCCTTTCTGCTTGCTCCCCCTTTCCTTTTTCTACCTAAGATGAAGATCTTTGCCAAAAAGTGCATTAGCACTTCTTGAGATCATGAAGAGGCATGCCATACATTAAGAATGATAGAACAGGGAAGAAGAAAGAGCCTGGGACATTAATGACATTGGAAAGCTGATAAATTGTGCTGGACCATCTTTCTTCAAGCTTCTTAAGTGAGAAAAAATAAACACATGTTTGGTTCAACCACTGTAGTCGTGTTTTTCTTTCACACAGCCTAGAGAATTTTTGACTGCTGGAAATGGGTAATGGAAGGGAAAGTTGATTTAGCATTTGAAAATCATTCAGTCTAATTATACTAACAGAACAAAGGACAAACGTGATTATTTCAATATTGCAAAGAGGCATTTGACAAAATCCAACACCCATTTATAATAAAAAATTGGACTAGAAAGAAACTTTCTCAATCTGATAAAAGCCTTCTACACAAAAATCTATAGGAAACATCATATTTACTGATGAATTAATGTGTACTTTGTCCCTTAGGTTGAAGAGCAAGGCAAGCATGTCTGTTTTCACTACCTCATTCAACATTATACTAGAGGTCCTAACTGCTGTATTAAGACAAGAAGAAGAAATAAAAGCCATGAAGATTAGACAGGAAGAAGTAAAACTGTCTATTTGTAGATGACATGATTGTCTATGTAGAAATCCCTAAGGAATCTACAGATAACTGCTAGAACTAATAAGTGAATTTAGCAACGTCTCAAGATATAAGATTACAAAAATCACTTATGATTTTATTTACCAACAGCAAACAATTGGAAAATTAAACTTTAATCAATTTATAATAACACTAAGAGAAAAAATATTTAGGAATAAATTTAATAAAAGAGGTGTAAGATCTCATCACTGAAAACTATAAAAATTTACTGAGAGATATTTTTAAAGGCCTAAACAAATGGAGAGATATAGCATGTTCATGAATAGGAAAACTCAATATTGTTAAGATGTCACTTCTCCTTAAATTGATGTATAGATTTAATGCAATTCCAACAGAAATACCAGTAAGCTTTTTGTAGAAATCGACAAGTTGATTCTAAAATTTATATTAGAATGCAAATGACCTAGACTAGCTAAAGAAATTTTTAAAAATAAGAACAAAGATGTTGGACTTATACTACCTTTATACTACCTGATTTGAGGACTTAACATCAAGCTACAGTAATCAAGATAGGGTGGAACTGGTGAAAGGATGAACAGAAAGGTCAAAAGAACGGAGTACAGTGAGCAGAAATAGATCCTTACCTGTATGGTCCGATGCTTTTCGTAAAAAGTAGGACAGTTCAATGGGGAAAGGAAAGTCTGGAACAATTGGGTATCTGTGGGAACAAATGAACATTGATTCTTGCCTCACCGTGTACCTAATATATACACAGAAGACAAACTACCCAATAAACAATTAGACAAAAGATTTGAATGGACTTTTCACAAAAGAAGACATATGAATGGTCAACATGCACATGAAATGATGTTCAACATCATTAGTCAGTAAGGAAATGCAAATTAAAACCACAGTGAAATATACTACACATCCACTAAGATAGCTAATATTAAACATTAAAGAGTTCATCAGTACAAAGTGTTATTGAGGATGTGCTGCAATTGGACCTTGTACAATGATGGTCAAAATATAAAATGGTACAACTACTTTGGAAGAGTGTCAACTGTCATATAACCTGTCATATAACTCAACCATTTTAGTCCTAGGTATTTACACAAGAGAAATGTGTCCACCTAAAAACTTGTATTCAAATGTTTACAGCAGCTTTATTTACAATAGTGAACAACTGGAAACAATGTCCATCAACAGGTGAAAGGATAAACAAATTATGAAATACATTCATAAAATGGAATATTACTCTTCAATAAAAAGGAGACAACTGGGACTTCTCTGGTGGCCCAGTGGTTAAGAATCCGCCTGCCAATGCAGGGGACACGGGTTCGATCCCTGGCCCAGGAAGATCCCACATGCTGCAGAACAACTCAGCCCGTGCACCACAACTACTGAGCCTGCGCACCTAGAGCCTGTGCTCTGCAACAAAAGAAGCCACCACAATGAGAAACCCACACACCGCAACGAAGAGTAGCCCCTGCTTGCCACAACTAGAGAAAGCCCGTGCACAGCAACGAAGACCCAATGCCATCAAATAAATAAATTTATTTTTAAAAAAAGAGAAAACTACTGATACCCATGACATGAATGAATCACAAAATTTTTCTGAAAAAAGCAAGACAGCAGTCCATGGTGCAAGAAATTCTAGAAAATACTAATTTATAATGACTGAGAGCACATCAGTGGTTGCCTGGGGCCAGGAGTGAAGGGAAAGGATGAACTTCACAGGGTTATAGGGGACTCTTAGAGGTGATAGAAATTTTCTGTGTTGATTGTGATTTCAGGAGCATGTACATCTGTCAGAACTCATATAATATACTTTAAAATGAGTATAGTTATTGTACATGAATTATTTCTCAATAAAATTGAAAAAATAATGTTTATTGATTTTAAGCAGGAAAGCATCAAAGTGTGCACAATTTCCTCAAGTTCTTACTATTCCACAGAGTTATGCTTAGGGCCAGGCATAGTGAGGCCATTCCCCCAAAAGGCTGCATTTGAGGGTCCCTGCTCTTATGCTGTTGTCTATATTTATAAGGTATGAGGAAAGGGGAATCAATGAGCATTAATTAGTTACATGACTATGGGGGCTTTCTTGTCTTGTTAGAAACAGCTTTGTTCAAAAGGGGAAGCCGGGACTTCCCTGGCGGTCCAGTGGTTAAGACTTCGCCTTCCAATGCAGGGCGTGCAGGTTCGATCCTTGATCGGGGAGCTAAGATCCCACATGCCTTGAGGCCAAAAAATCAAAACATAAAACAGAAGCAATGTTGTAACAAACTCAGTAAAGACTTTAAAAATGTTCCACATGAAAAAAAAAAAAAAATCCAAAAGGGGAAGCCTCCTGAGGTCAGTTACCGGTATCTGTTGAGCTAGTTTTGATTTGCTGAGCTATCTATTTGCTAAGCTACTAAAAGCATTGTAGTGGGAGAGATGAGGCTTTAGGGCAAGTGGATTTGTCCCTTTTCAACTTGGTAGAACTAGGTACTTCTAAAGGTAGGGGCAAACGTAGGTCTGGAAAAAATAGGATTGGTTGAAAGTGCATAGGACTTTGATTACCAGATCTCCTCCCATACTACAGCAGATAGCTGGAGGTTTACTTTCTGCACAATTGAGGACTGAGTGAGATTCTGCTCTGAAAATACAGAGATTGAGTGAAAGTCTGCATTGTAAAAATCTAAATACTGATTCAAGAGATCCCCTCCAGCTCTATCCTCTTCCGCATATGCATGCAGGAGCCCAGTGCACCTGGGATGCAGGTTGGAGAATTCCTCTACAGGGAAGCTAACTAGTATAGGATGAAAAAACCCTGGCATTTATAATGGCCCCACTAGTTCACCATGCTGAAGCTCACTAGTCAACAATCTTTAGATTCATGTACACAAAACTTCCAGTCAGAATATTTATACTTCATCTTTAATATGAGCAGACAGCCAAGAACCAAACAGAAAAATGCAACTTGGAACAACCAAGTAATGCAGAGAATAGAAGAAAACTTAAAAAGAACTATAATTAGGTGGGGCTAATGGCAGACTCTGGGAGGGCTCACGCCAAGGAGTACATCCCAGAACTTATGCTGCCAGTGTCCTTGTCCCCACGGTGAGCCACAGCCACCCCCCGCCTCTGCAGGAGACCCTCCAACACTAGCAGGATGGACCCCAGCCTCCAAACTTCATTCATATGTTGAACCTGAAGACAGTTCACACACCAAGAGAATCTGACAGAACGTCCTCACATGAGGGACTCCTGGTGAAA
The DNA here is from genome assembly GCF_009873245.2 of Balaenoptera musculus. NCBI lineage: Eukaryota > Metazoa > Chordata > Mammalia > Artiodactyla > Balaenopteridae > Balaenoptera > Balaenoptera musculus. The sequence continues at coordinate 78,204,442 of NC_045786.1, forward strand.
TCAGTTTGTGGAAACAGTCACAGTGCATCAAGAAGCCTTTACTATTCACAGAAAGATAGACAAGATGAAAAGGCAGAGGGCTATGTATCAGCTGAAATAACAAGATAAAACCCCAGAAAAACAACTAAATGAAGTGGAGATAGGCAACCTCCAGAAAAAGAATTCAGAATAATGATAGTGAAGATGATCCAGGACCTCGGAAAAAGAATGGAGACAAAGATCGAGAAGATGCAAGAAATGTTTAACAAAGACCTAGAAGAACTAAAGAACAAACAAACAGAGATGAACAATACAGTAACTGAAATGAAAAATACACTAGAAGGAATCAATAGCAGAATAACTGAGGCAGAAGAACAGATAAGTGACCTGGAAGACAGAATAGTGGAATTCACTGCTGCAGAACAGAATAAAGAAAAAAGAATGAAAAGAAATGAAGACAGCCTAAGAGACCTCTGGGACAACATTAAACGCAACAACATTCGCATTATAGGGGTCCCAGAAGGAGAAGAGAGAGAGAAAGGACCTGAGAAAATATTTGAAGAGATTATAGTCAAAAACTTCCCTAACATGGGAAAGGAGATAACCACCCAAGTCCAGGAAGCACAGCGAGTCCCATACAGGATAAACCCAAGGAGAAACACGCCGAGACACATAGTAATCAAATTGGCAAAAATTAAAGACAAAGAAAAATTATTGAAAGCAGCAAGGGAAAAACGACAAATAACATACAAGGGAACTCCCATAAGGTTAACAGCTGATTTCTCAGCAGAAACTCTGCAAGCCAGAAGGGAGTGGCATGATATACTTAAAGTGATGAAAGGGAAGAACCTACAACCAAGATTACTCTACCTGGCAAGGATCTCATTCAAATTCGATGGAGAAATCAAAAGCTTTACAGACAAGTAAAAGCTAAGAGAATTCAGCACCACCAAACCAGCTCTACAACAAATGCTAAAGGAGCTTCTCTAAGTGGGAAACACAAGAGAAGAAAAGGACCTACAAAAACAAACCCAAAACAATTAAGAAAATGGTCATAAGAACATACATATCGATAATTACCTTAAATGTGAATGGATTAAATGCTCCAACCAAAAGACACAGGCTGGCTGAATGGATACAAAAACAAGACCCATCTATATGCTGTCTACAAGAGACGCACTTCAGACCTAGGGACACATACAGACTGAAAGTGAGGGGATGGAAAAAGATATTCCATGCAAATGGAAATCAAAAGAAAGCTGGAGTAGCAATACTCATATCCGATAAAATAGACTTTAAAATAAAGAATGTTACAAGAGACAAGGAAGGACACTACATAATGATCAACAGATCAATCCAAGAAGATATAACGATTTTAAATATATATGCACCCAACATAGGAGCACCTCAATACATAAGGCAACTGCTAACAGCTATTAAACAGGAAATCAACAGTAACAGAATAATAGTGTGGGACGTTAACACCTCACTTACACCAATGGACAGATCATCCAAAATGAAAATAAATAAGGAAACAGAAGCTTTAAATGACACAATAGACCAGATAGATTTTATTGATATTTATAGGACATTCCATCCAAAAACAGCAGATTACACTTTCTTCTCAAGTGCACACGGAACATTCTCCAGGATAGATCACATCGTGGGTCACAAATCAAGCCTCAGTAAATTTAAGAAGATTGAAATCATATCCAGCGTCTTTTCTGACCACAATGCTATGAGATTAGAAATGAATTACAGGGGAAAAAACGTAAAAAGCACAAACACATGGAGGCTAAACAATACATTACTAACTAACCAAGAGATCACTGAAGAAATCAAAGGGGAAATCAAAAAATACCTAGAGACAAATGACAATGAAAACACGATGATCCAAAACCTATGGGATGCAGCAAAAGCAGTTCTAAGAGGGAAGTTTATAGCTATACAAGCCTACCTCAAGAAACAAGAAAAATCTCAAGTAAACAATCTAACCTTACACCTAAAGGAACTAGAGAAAGAAGAATAAACAAAACCCAAAGTTAGCAGAAGGAAAGAAATCATAAAGATCAGAGCAGAAATAAATGAAATAGAAACAAAGAAAACAATAGCAAAGATCAATAAAACTAAAAGCTGGTTCTTTGAGAAGATAAACAAAATAGATAAACCAGTAGCCAGACTCATCAAGAAAAAGAGGGAGAGGACTCAAATCAATAAAATCAGAAATGAAAAAGGAGAAGTTACAACAGACACCGCAGAAATACAAAGCATCCTAAGAGACTACTACAAGCAACTCTATGCCAATAAAATGGACAACCTGGAAGAAATGGACAAATTCTTAGAAAGGTATAACCTTCCAAGACTGAACCAGGAAGAAATAGAAAATATGAACAGACCAATCACAAGTAATGAAATTGAAAATGTGATTAAAAATCTTCCAACAAACAAAAGTCCAGGACCAGACGGCTTCACAGCTGAATTCTATCAAACATTTAGAGAAGACTTCACACCCGTCCTTCTCAAACTCTTCCAAAAAATTGCAGAGGAAGGAACACTCCCAAACTCATTCTATGAGGCCATCATCACCCTGATACCAAAACCAGATAAAGATACTACAAAAAAAGAAAATTACAGACCAATATCACTAATGAATATAGATGCAAAAATCCTCAACAAAATACTAGCAAACAGAATCCAACAACACATTAAAAGGATCATACACCATGATCAAGTGGGATTTATCCCAGGGAGGCAAGGATTCTTCAATATACGCAAATCAATCAATGTGATACACCATATTAACAAATTGAAGAATAAAAACCATATGATATCTCAATAGATGCAGAGAAAGCTTTCGAAAGAATTCAACACGCATTTATGATAAAAACTCTCCAGAAAGTGGGCGTAGAGGGAAACTACCTCAACATAATAAAGGCCATATATGACAAACCCACAGCAAACATCATTCTCAATGGTGAAAAACTGAAAGCATTTCCTCTAAGATCAGGACCAAGACAAGGATGTCCACTCTCATCACTATTATTCAACATAGTTTTGGAAGTCCTAGCCACGGCAATCAGAGAAGAAAAAGAAATAAAATGCATACAAATTGGAAAAGAAAAAGTAAAACTGTCACTGTTTGCAGATGACATGATACTATACATAGAGAATCCTAAAAATGTCACCAGAAAACTACTAGAGCTAATCAATGAATTTGGTAAAGTTGCAGGATACAAAATTAATGCCCAGAAATCTCTTGCATACCTATACACTAATGATGAAAAATCTGAAAGAGAAATTAAGAAAACACTCCCTTTTACCACTGCAACAACAAGAATAAAATATCTAGGAATAAACCTACCTAAGGAGGCAAAAGGCCTGTATGCAGAAAATTATAAGACACTGATGAAAGAAATTAAAGATGATACCAACAGATGGAGAGATATACCATGTTCTTGGATTGGAAGAATCAACATTGTGAAAATGACTCTACTACCCAAAGCAATCTACAGATTCAATGCAATCACTATCAAATTACCAATGGCATTTTTTTATGGAACTAGAACAAAAAACATCTTAAAATTTGTATGGAAACACAAAAGACCCCGAATAGCCAAAGCAGTCTTGAGGGAAAAAAATGGAGCTGGAGGAATCAGACTCCCTGACTTCAGACTATACTACAAAGCTACAGTAATCAAGACAATATGGTACTGGCACAAAAATAGAAACATAGATCAATGGAACAAGATAGAAAGCCCAAAGATAAACCCACGCACCTATGGTCAACTAATCTATGACAAAGGAGGCAAGGATATACAATGGAGAAAAGACAGTCTCTTCAATAAGTGGTGCTGGGAAAACTGGACAGCTACATGTAAAAGAATGAAATTAGAACACTGCCTAACACCATACACAAAAATAAACTCAAAATGGATTTGAGACCTAAATGTAAGACTGGACACTATAAAACTCTTAGGGGAAAACATAGGAAGAACACTCTTTGACATAAATCACAGCAAGATCTTTTTTGATCCACCTCCTAAAGTAATGGAAATAAAACCAAAAATAAACCAATGGGACCTAATGAAAGTTAAAAGCTTTTGCACAGCAAAGTAAACCATAAACAAGACCAAAAGACAACCCTCATAATGGGAGAAAATATTTGCAAACTAATCAACGGACAAAGGATTAATCTCCAAAATATATAAACAGCTCATGCAGTTCAATATTAAAGAAACAAACAACCCAATCCAAAAATGGGCAGAAGACCTAAATAGACATTTCTCCAAAGAAGACATACGGATAGCCAAGAAGCACATGAAAAGCTGCTCAACCTCACTAATTATTAGAGAAATGCAAATCAAAACTACAATGAGGTATCACCTCACACCAGTTAGAATGGGCATCATCAGAAAATCTACAAACAACAAATCCTGGAGAGGGTGTGGAGAAAAGGGAACACTCTTGCACTGTTGGTGGGAATGTAAATTGATACAGCCAGTATGGAGAACAGTATGGAGGTTCCTTAAAAAACTAAAAATAGAATTACCATATGATTCAGCAATCCCACTACTGGGCATATACCCAGAGAAAACCATAATTCAAAAAGACACATGCACCCCAATGTTCATTGCTGCACTATTTACAATAGCCAGGTCATGGAAGCAACCTAAATGCCCATCGACAGACGAATGGATAAAGAAGATGTGGTACATATATACAATGGAATATTACTCAGCCATAAATGGAAATTGGGTCATTTGTTGAGACGTGGATGGATCTAGAGACTGGCATACAGAGTGAAGTAAGTCAGACAGAAAAATATCGTATATTAACGCATATATGTGGAACCTAGAAAAATGGTACAGATGAACCGGTTTACAGGGCAGAAGTTGAGACACAGATGTAGAGAACAAACTTATGGACACCAAGGGGGGAAAGCCGTGGGGGTTGGGGATGGTGGTGTGATGAATTAGGTGATTGGAATTGACATGTATACACTGATGTGTATAAAATTGATGACTAATAAGAGCCTGCTGTATAAAAAAATAAAATTAAATTAAAAAATTAAAAAAAAAAGAACTATAATTAATGTCCTCAGAAAGATGAGAACATATTTTAATCCTTGAACAAAAACAAGAGGCTGTAATAAAGTTTCCTAAAAGAATGGTTTGGAAATTAAAAATGTAATTAAAAAATTTAAAATTAAATCAAATAGCTGGAATATAGTTAATTTTTTTTCCAGAAAATAGAATAAGATGACAAAGAGATTTTATTATTTTATTTTATTTTATTTATTTATTTTTGGCTGTGGTGGGTCTTCATTGCTGCCCGCCGGCTTTCTCTAGTTGCAGTGATCAGGGGCTACCCTTTGTTGCGGTGCACAGGATTCTCATTGCAGTGGCTTCTCTTGTTGCAGAGCATGGGCTGTAGACACATGGGCTTTGGTAGTTGCAGCACGCAGGCTCAATTGTTGTGGCTCACAGGCTCTAGAGCACAGGCTCAGTAGTTGTGGCACACGGGCTTAGTTGCTCCGTGGCATGTGGGATCTTCCCGGACCAGGGATCGAACCCGTGTGCCTTGCATTGGCGGGCGGATTCTTAACCACTGCGCTGCCAGAGAAGACCCAACAGAGAGATTTTAAAATAGAAAAGATAAAACAACTAGAGTATCCATCCAGGTTGTCCAACATTCAAATAATAGGAGTATTAGGAAGAGGGAAGGGAGAAACAGAGGAAAGGTAATAATTTTTTAAAAATTCTTTTTTTTATTGAGATATAATTGACTTATTATAAGTTTCAGGTGTACAATATAATGATTTGATATGTGTGTATATTATGAAGTGATCACCACAGTAAATCTAGCAAATCTGTCCAGCACCATACGTAGTTACAATTTTTTTTCTTATGATGAGAACTTTTAAGATTTACTGTCTTAACAACTTTCAAATATGCTATATAGTATTATTAGCAATAGTCACCAGGCTGTATATTTCATTTGCAGGGCTTATGTATTTTATGACTAGAAGTTCATTCCTTTTGACCATCATCACCCATTTTGTCCACCTCCCACCCCCCACCTTTGACAACCACCAATCTGTTCTCTGTATCTATGAGTCTGGTTTTTTGTTTTAGGTTCCACATATAAGAAATAATTAAAAAAACCATTTTTTTTTAGCAGGGGGTGGTGGGAGAGATAAATCAGGAGTTTGGGATTAACATATACACACTACTGTATGTAAAATGATAAACAAGGACCTGCTGTATAGCACAGGGAACTATATTCAATGTCTTGTAGTAATCTATAATGGAAAAGAATCTGAAAAAGAAATGTATATATATATATATATATTTGTTGTTGTTGTTATTCCTAATAGTATTTTATTTTTCCTTGATCAACTATTGCAGCATTTTGCAGATTTTGTCTGTTCAAAAAAGCAATTTTTGGTTTTGTTGATCTTTTATTGTTTCTTTGTTTCTATTCCATTAATTCCTGTGTTTATTTTTATTTGGCTTCTTCTAGTTTCTTTGGGTTTTCTCTGTTCTTTACACAATTTGTTTGCATTAATTTTTGAATCTTTTAACACATGCATATGAAGTTATAATTTTTTCTCTTAAATACTGCATTAATACATTCACCAAGTCTTGAAATCTTCTGTTTTCATTGCCATTTAGTTGCAAATATTTTGTAACCCATCATGATTTTTTTTGTCCTTGAATTATTAGGGAGAATTTTTTTTTTTCATTTCCAAATGTATAAAAGGGGAATGACAGTTGTTCTCATATTTTATATTATCTGGGTCATAGTGTTATATACAAATGTGTTTATAAATCATTTGTAGTTTGCTAGTGTATATTTTTGTTTATTGTGAGTCTTTCTTTTGATATGGGCTACTTAGGTTTATTATTATAAATAAAATATATCCTGGGACCTCCCTGGTGGCACTACCTCCCTGGTAATTAAGAATCCACCTGCCAATGCAGGGAGCCCAGGTTTGAGCCCTGGTCTGGGAAGAATCCACATGCTGTGGAGCAACTAAGCCCACGCGCCACAACTACTGAGCCTGCGTGCCACAATTACTGAAGCCCATGCACCTAGAGCCCATGCTCCTCAACAAGAGAAGCCACTGCAGTGGGAAGCCCGCGCACTGCAATGAAGAGCAGCCCCCGCTTTCTGCAACTAGAGAAAGCCTGCACACAGCAACGAAGACCCAATGTAGCCAAAAATAAGTAAATAAATAAATTTAAAACTATAATAAAATATATCCTAACGTCTTAGAATTTCCTTCTGCCCTCTTACTTTGTGATTTATATTTACCAGACTTCCTTTTTTTTTTTTTAACTTTTTGGTTTTATTTATTTATTTATTTATTTATTTATTTATTTTTGGCTGTGTTGGGTCTTCGTTTCTGTGCGAGGGCTTTCTCCAGTTGTGGCGAGCAGGGGCCACTCTTCATCGCGGTGTGCGGGCCTCTCACTAACGTGGCCTCTCTTGTTGCGGAGCACAGGCTCCAGACGCGCAGGCTCAGTAATTGTGGCTCACGGGCCTAGTTGCTCCACGGCATGTGGGATCTTCCCAGACCAGGGCTCGAACCCATGTCCCCTGCAATGGCAGGCAGATTCTCAACCACTGCGCCACCAGGGAAGCCCCCAGACTTCCTTTTTTGTTCTTTTTTCTATTTTTCTGCCTTGGATTAAATAATTTTTCTTAATTACCTCCTTTCCTTTCTACTAATTTGAAAGGTATACATTCTATTTTTGTTCTCTGAATGATATTAAATTTTTTATAACTTTTGATACATAGATATAATTACAATTATTATATTTTTAATGTGCATACTAAACAAAATTTAATCTCTACCATTATTTGTAAATATTAGAAGGAAATTTAATACATGAACTTCAGTCATACCCATCCTCTATGTTACTGTCTAAAGATTTTATTCCACTTTTTTGGCAGGGAGGGAGTCAGGTGATCTCACCTTATTTTTAAACCTCTAAATTTAGTCGTTAGTGTGGCTTTACCACATATACTCATTACTCTTTCTGTTGACCTATATTTACTGCTTTTTAATTATCTTTGCTTCTTGCATCTAAGTTCTTTCTGGATCCAATTACCTTTCCTTTAAGTAAATCCTTTAGTAGTTTTTTATTTTTTTTAACATCTTTATTGGAGTATAATTGCTTTACAATGGTGTGTTAGTTTCTGCTTTATAAGAAAGCGAATCAGCTATGCATATACATATATCCCCATATGTCCTCCCTCTTGCATCTCCCTCCCACCCTCCCTATCCCACCCCTGTAGGTGGTCACAAAGCACCGAGCTGATCTCCTTGTGCTATGTGGCTGCTTCCCACTAGCTATCTATTTTACATTTGGTAGTGTATATATGTCCATGCCACTCTCTCACTTCGTCCCAGCTTACCCTTCCCCCTCTCCGTGTCCTCAAGTCCATTCTCTATGTCTGCGTCTTTATTCCTGTCTAGTAGTTCTTTAATAAAGATCTGAATGTTAAGTTCAGTTATTTTTATTTTGTTATTGTTATTCAATGATGTTTTACATGGTTGTAGAATTCAAGATTGACAGTTATTTTCCATCAGTAATTTGAAGATATGTTTCTATTGCCTTCTGACTTCTAATATTGCTGCTGGAAGTCTGCTCTTGATTCAATATTGATCCTTTATAAGGTAATCCATCCTTTGTCTCTGGTTGCCTTAAAATTCTTCACTTTGGTATATGTTGATTTTATTACTCTAAGTGCAGTTTTATATTTATTCATCTCATAATATCAGAACTTGGAGTATAGTTTCACTCAAAGAACGTATGTCTTACCTCAGTTCTGGGAAGTTATAAGCTGTTGTTTTCAAATAGCAAATTGTTTTCAAATTGCCTTTATCTTCCTTGGCTGCGTTCTGTATAATATCCTCAGATCTGTCTTCTAGTTTGCAAATTTTCTTCAAATATGCCTAATGTGCTGTTAAACTTGTCCTAGAGGTTTTCAATTTCAGGGACAATATTTTTCATTTTGCAAGTTCTGTTTGCTTCTTTCATACCTGTTTGTTCTTTTTTCATTCCTTAGTTTTTCATTATGGATTTTAGCCTGTCTTAGCTCTTTAAGTAAGCATGTTTTAAATTATTATAGTCTCTTTCAGATTGTTCTGTTATTTCAAATTCTTAATAGGCCAGTCTTCCTGTTTGTTGTGTCTGCTGACTGTTCTCCATACTGTAAGGAAGAAACATACCTTGTATCCACATGTGATTTGTAGTTTTTGTTTGTGTGCTCATCTTCAGCACGGATTATTTTTATGTGTGCATATGAGGAAATTTCGTGTGTCCTGGTTTGCAGAAGTAAGAATTCCTCGGAAGGGATACCTGAAGTTTAGGTTTCTCACGAGAGATGTTTTTTCTTCTCTTATCCAGAGCCCCAGGAAGAGACATGCTTCACTTTCCTGGGGTTGTGGACAGAGATTTTATGTGTCCATTTCACTGAGAGTGTAGCCCTTCTCAGGCTGTAATTGCCTTTTCAGCTATCACCTCTGTACCTATATCAGCATTAAATTTCCAGCCTTTATCCTTTATATATAGTCTCTAATATATATATGTATAATATATAGTATATTCATATATATAAAATTTCAGATACAGATATGGGTATCTAGATAGATATATACCTTCATAGGTATACCTATCTAGATATCTATATCCATATCTGAAATCTTTCCAAGTAGCTTTTTGTCAGCTGTCAGCTTTTTTAATTTTTATTTATTTATTTATTTATTTATGGCTGTGTTGGGTCTTTGTTTCTGTGCGAGGGCTTTCTCCAGTTGCGGCAAGTGGGGGCCACTCCTCATCGCGGTGCGCAGGCCTCTCACTATCGCGGCGTCTCTTGCTGCCGAGCACAGGCTCCAGATGCGCAGGCTCAGTAGTTGTGGCTCACAGGACCAGCCGCTCCGCGGCATGTGGGATCCTCCCAGACCAGGGCTCGAACCCATGTCCCCTGCACTGGCAGGCAGACTCTCAACCACTGCGCCACCAGGGAAGCCCAGCTGTCAGCTTTTGAGATTACTCTGGCTATAAGTTGCTGATAAGCCTTTTCTTTTGCATACTTTTTGAACTGAACTATGTACTTGAAACTTTTGTTTATTTGTTATATTTTTATCAAGCGTTTTATGTGTTCATAGCATTTTGTCTGCTTGTAAAATTGTGTGTTAAAGTTTGTAAAAACTTTAACCTATGCTGCTGAAAACAGAAAGCTAATTTCTTTGTATGTTTTTCTGTGTGTCTTATTTTACTGTAAGAGTTTGAAAGCTAGATATCCTATTTTTAATGTAACTCATGGTCACCGTAATGATTTCCATAAGCATTTTCAAATGTTTATTCATTTACTTTTATTTAGCAAAGTTAATAGCAAAGTAATTTTTAAATTTCTCATTATGGAAGAATAGTGCTTCTTCCCTCCATGTTGTGTATCCTAGTAATCATTAGTATAAAATGTGAACTTATATACTTCATTTTTACTTTTTATTCTGTTTTCCTTCTGTTGTAGTAACATTAAAAAATCTTACAACATTTTTTCGTGTGTTTTAGAAAACCTATCCTTTTTCATTTTTACCCTCAGGTTTCCCAGTTCTGAGTTCTTAATTTTATTTGTACATGTTCTGGAACATTTCTTTGAGTAATTTATTCAGGAAACATGGCTAGATGGTATATTTACTTAGTTCTTACATATCTAGGAATGTCTCTTGGCTTCACAAGTGAACAACAGTTTACCAGGCTATAAAATTCTTAGGACATTGTGTTAGGTAGGTTCAAGCCAACTGCTGAAATAAAGAGGTCCAAAGTTATAGATCAAATAAGATAGAAATTGAATTCTCTGTAATCTAAGACTTATTATGTAACAGCAATCAATCTAGGCCTGATAGATGGCTTTGTTCCACAGGGCCATCTAGGCTGGTGGGGCCACATCAATCATCACATCATTTGGCTTCCACTTCTGGGTCCAAGGTGGATGCTGCAGTTGGCATTGTTTTTTAGCCAGTGGGAAGGGGAAAGAGGAAGTCCACTGCGAGTAGATTTACATGTAAGATAATGATCCATAAGTTTTATACAGCACTTGTATTCATATTCTGTTGTCTCAGGTTTGGCACATAACTACACCTACTCTTAAGGGAGGCTGGATTTTGTAGATTCTACCTTGGCACAGTAGATTCTATTACCAAAAGAAAGAGGGGAGGATGGGTAGGATACTGCATTCCCAACCACAATCTGTGGAAATTTTTTGTTCAAATTTTTGTTAATGTTACTTTCTTTGTTTGAGTCCTTATTCTTTCTTCCTTGCTCCCCTCCTCCCTCCCTTTGAAATGTTAATTCATGCCATTTTCAATTTTTCTTTAAAGTGGAAGTTTTATTTTTTATTTTTAAAAAATTTTCTCTTTTTTTCAGACATTTAAAAAAATATATAAATTTATTTATTTTTGGTTGAGTTGGGTCTTTGTTGCTGCATGCAGGCTTTCTCTACTTGCGGCGAGTGAGGGCTACTCTTCGTTGTGGCTCACGGGCTCTAGGCGCGTGGGCTTCAGTAGTTGTGGCAGCCGAGCTTAGTTGCTCTGCAGCATGTGAGATCTTCCCAGACCAGGGCTTGAACTCGTGTCCTCTGCATTGGCAAGCAGATTCTTAACCACTGCGCCATTTCCACTTCCCTAAATTGGAAGTTTTATATCTTAATTTTATGTGTTCATTTTATATCAAGGATATTAACTCTCTGTCATGTTTCTGGAAAATCTTTTTTTAAACAATTTTGATATTTGCCTTTTAAATCTGTATATCGTGTTTTTAGTACTTTTCCTTTTTAGTACCTTTCCTTCCCTTTATTCATATAGTTTATATTCTAACACATAGATTAATTTCTCCTCTTGTATTGACTTAATAATTATTACATCTAACTACCTTTTTACAAATGTATAGCCTTTCATTACAACTCTTTGCCTGTTCCCATTAGCTGTCTTTAATAGCTGAAAAACTTTTATGTCATCACCAGGGAGCTTATAGAAGATACTGATACCGGAGCTTAAGGAAAGTGATGGCTTTGCCTAGGTGCCCTCCTCTAGAGTTGATGTAGATTAAGTTGCCTAGAGTGGCTTCCTCTATAGTGAATGTAAGTTAGACACTGTGTGGTTTAACAAACAGAACCCCAGAAAAGTAGCTGAGGTCACTGATGAAAGAACAGATAATTAGCTGCCATAATTTCAATGAGGGATTTTACATTCCTTATTGTAGAAAATATGTTTGGATTATTTGTATAGGATTTTAGAAGTAGCTTTAATGTGTAATTACCTTAAAAGTCAGTTTGTTAACTAGGAAATGAGAGATAAATAACTTAGTTGCTAATATTGTTTTTGAAGGGAGAAATTCAGAAAATATATTTTTTGAGAAGTTAAAGGAAGACAGTATTCCTGCTCCTCGCTCTGTCGGCAATATTAAAATCAACTTTACCCCTCGAGTATTCCCAACTGCTCTCCGGGAATCACAGGTAGCAGAAGAAGAGGAGGTTGGTATACTTGCTGTTAGTTACAGTGACCACAATGAAAATATTTTTTATTCCATATATTGAAACTGTTACTGGGTCTGAATTTTTAAAGTAGTCATTAAGCTAAAGATATTACTTCATGAAAAAATTTAATATTTCCTTTTGACAAAAATATATTTTGCAGGATTTTTTTTTTTTTTTGGCTCCAGAATGCTGATGAGAAAACACTGATTTAATATCCAGTGTTGTTGCTTACCCCAGGAGATAAAATGTTGCATGTGCATTTATTTTATCAAATACATCATTTTCCATAATAGATTTGTAAACTTTGGGTCAGTGTATGTTGCGGTAAGAAAAGATTTGTAAATTTATTACTTTATTACAATTAATTATTAATATCAAGTATTTCTAATGTGACATTTGGCATTAATAGCTTTCATTCATTTATAAATTCCTGAGCTCTGGGATTTTGAATATTGTATATTTAGTTGTGTAAGCACTAAGAACTGCTTTTTTTTTTTTTTTTTTTTACTGTAAGGTGTGAACTGATACCTCTCTCAATTGAAAAGTTGTGGAAATAATTGAATCTCCTTAAGATATAATGACAATTTATAAATATTAACTTTTTTCTTATTATTAACAGCATATTTCTATATTTTATTATTAAAGTATCTCTGTAACTATAAAATTATAATTATTTAAAAAATCATTTATATGTTTTTATAATGTAAAAAATATATATATATATTATAAACAAGAAAAATAAAACAATATTCACATGAACTCCCAGAAATTTGGATGAAATTTGGACTAGAAATTTTTATACATTTGATCTTGATCAGCTAGTGAAGTTTAAAAAAAAGCTTAAAGATGTATAAAAACTAGAAGTTTAAAATCACCACCATCAAATATTTTATCAGTCTGCTCAGACTGCTATAACAAAGTACGTAGACTGGGTGGCTTAAAGAACAGGCAATTATTTCTCACAGTTCTGGAGGCTGGGAAGACCAAGGTCAGGATGCTGGGGTGGGGTGGGGTGGGGAAGAGCATGCCCTCTGGTCTCTCCCCCTTCTTATAAGGACACTAACCTTATGATGGAAGTCTCATACTCATAACCTCATCCAAGCTTAATTATCGCCCAAAGGCCCCATCTCCAAATACCATCACATTGGTGATTAGGGCTTCAACATATGAATTTTGGAGGACACAAACATTCAGTCCGTAACAAATAGTATTTCCATCTTGTATAGGAAAATGGAAAATCTAAAAGTAACTTTTAATAAAACAAGACTTTTGTGTCCTTCATTAAACCTCATTCTCATTTCAGTGGCTACATAAACAAGCAGAGGCACGAAGAGCAATGAATACTGACATTCCTGAACTTTGTGATTTAAAAGAAGAGGAAAAGAACCCAGAATGGTTGAAGGACAAAGGAAAGTAAGTTGTTTGAACTCTGGCCGTGAGACTTAAAATAAATTTATGTAGATATTAATACTTACATATTTTCTAGTTATCTTGACGTGTGTGTGTGATTTTTGGGGAGAAATAATGCAAATATGCCAATTCTGTAGGTAATGCTTCCATATTTAAAAAGTCAGATCTTATAACAATTAAATAAGGCTCTTATTTTTATTGCTTTTGTATTTATATGTCATGGAAATGAAAAATATCATGTCTTTTGGATTGCTTATCAAAATCCCTTTTTAAATCACTTAACGTTTAACATAAGTCCTTCATAATACTTCCCTTAAAATCATGGTTCTTTAAAAGTGTAGCTACTTTGATTAGTCATATCCATCTTTAAAAGATTATCAAATTATCCTATAAATTATCATTTTATATCCAGACAATCCTTTTATTTATTTATACGTGGCTCTGTGTGTAACCTTTTAGACAATTAACAACAATGAATTCTGCTATATTCTGTGGTAATTTGAGTTAATATTTTGAGGCAATTGTAGACATTATTTATCTCATTTTATACACTTTTGTATTATTTTCCTATTGCTGCCATAGCAAGCTACCACAAACTTAGTGGCTTAAAACAATACAAGTTTATTATCTTATAGTTCTGGAGGTCAGAAGTCTAAAATGGGTTTTGCTGGGCTAAAATCAAGATATCAGTTGCAATCCTTCTGGAGGCTGTAAGGGAGAATCTATTTTCTTGGGTTTTCCAGCTTTGAGACTGCCCACATTCCTTGGCTTATGGCCCCCAACCAGCAGTTGCGTCACTCTGGACTTTGCTTCCAATTTCCTTGTCTGACTCTGGCTCTCCTGCCTCCCTCTTTTATAAGTGCCCTTATAATTACATTAGTCCCGCTTGTATAATCCAGGATAATCTCCTACCGCAAGATCCATAACTTAATCACATCTGCAAGGTTCTTTCTAACTAACCATTTTAGTTAATATATTCACAGATTTTGGGGATTAGGATGTGGACATCTTTGGTGGGGAGATTTATCTGTCTAACCACAAAGTCTGTGTTTTTCTTTTCTCATCTTCTCTCTGTTCTTTCTTCGTCTTTTCTCATATCTGATAACAACACCAGAGATTGATTTGTGGAGTTGAGCTGGAGTTAACAATTTTTCTGAAGTTCAGAAGCCTGGGGCTGACAGGTTTGTTCCTCTTACTCCCAACAAAAATCCCCTCTCCTTCTCTCCCTTTTTCTCCATCTATTGAACCATTAAATAAACATCTGTTGATTGCTTGTGGTTTGTCAGACTGTAGGCTAGGCTCTGAGCTACAGAGATCAGTAGAGGAGAGAGACATATACAAATACTTATAACACTGTGTGGGAAGTACAATACATAGAAAGAACAAGGTAAAATGAGAATACAGAAGAGGGGCACCTAACCTTAAAGGAAGGAAGGTAGTTTCAGGAAGAGCTTCCTAAAGATTATAGCACATGAGCTCCTCTTAATGATAAGTAGGAGTTTCAGGAGGAAGGACAGAAAGGCATTCATTTTAAGCAGAGGAGACAGTATGAGCAAAAGCTCAGAGACAAGAATAGGGTGATATATAGGTCAGGAACTGGGTAGTTTATTGCTTGCTAAAACATAAATTTGATGCTAGGAATAATGCCAAATGAACCTAGAAAAATAGGCAGTGGCCTCGTGTTATTCTTATATTTTATTCTGTAAGGTGGGGAAAAAAGTGTTGCAGAAACTATGGCAGAGGTCTTGAACCATGATGACATTGTTATAGGGTGAAGAGGAGAGCAATGTGAGAAATACTCAGGAGGTAAAATAGGGAGGACTTCTTGAGTGATTGTTGGGGAGTGAGAGAAGAGTAGTTGTGGGCGACTTTGGGTTTCTAGTTTGAATGATTGATTATATGATGCCACCAACTGAATTAGAGAACTCTAGAAGAGGGCCATTTAGGAGGGAATGTAGGTAAGTTCAGTTTTGAATATATTGAGTTTGAGCTGTCTCTTGGTGAGTCTGGCTGACAGTGTCCAGCAAGTTTGAAACTCAGGGGAGAGGCCAGCAGTGTATTATGGATTTGGAGGTTATCAGCATTTATGTAGCAGTTGATTTACAAGAGTAGGTGAGATATCTGAAAAGAGCACGTAGACCAGAGGAGTAGTGGCCTAAGGATAAAACCCTGTGACCTACCAACATTTGAAGATCTGGTAAAATAAAGGAGTACACAAAAATACTCCCAGAAGCCAATGGATTAGAAACTTTCAGAGTTTTTGTTTTGTCTTGTTCTTCTTTAAGAATAGACAAGGTTTGAATAGATGTGCAGATGAGACAGAAGAGGTGGCTGAAACGTCCTCGAGAAGAGTGGAGAAAATTGGGTCAAGGCCAAAGGTAGATGGTTTCTCCCGATTTTGTTTTTGTTTTTCCTCCTGTTAAAAGTTGCATTCATTTTTACACTTTATAATAAAGATATATCTTTTGAAAAAAATTTACACTGTACATCAAAGTCCCCATTGGTTTGTTTTTTTTTTTAACATCTTTATTGGAGTATAATTGCTTTACAATGGTGTGTTAGTTTCTGCTTTATAACAAAGTGAATCAGTTATACATATACATATGTTCCCATATCTCTTCCCTCTTGCGTCTCCCTCCCTCCCACCCTCCCTATCCCACCCCTCTAGGTGGTCACAAAGCACCGAGCTGATCTCCCTGTGCTATGTGGCTGCTTCCCACTAGCTATCTATTTTACGTTTGGTAGTGTATACATGTCCATGCCACTCTCTCACCCTGTCACAGCTTACCCTTACCCCTCCCCATATCCTCAAGTCCATTCTCTAGTAGGTGTGTGTCTTTATTCCTGCCTTGCCCCTAGGTTCTTCATGACCATTTTTTTTTTCTTAGATTCCATATATATGTGTTAGCATACGGTATTTGTTTTTCTCTTTCTGACTTACTTCACTCTGTATGACAGACTCTAGGTCCATCCACCTCACTACAAATAACTCAATTTCATTTCATCTTTATGGTTGAGTAATATTCCATTATATATATGTGCCACATCTTCTTTATCCATTCATCTGTCGATGGACTGGACACTTAGGTTGCTTCCATGTCCTGGCTATTGTAACTAGAGCTGCAATGAACATTTTGGTACATGACTCTTTTCGAATTATGGTTTTCTCAGGGTATATGCCCAGTAGTGGGATTGCTTGGTCATATGGTAGTTCTACTTTTAGTTTTTTAAGGAAGCTCCATACTGTTCTCCACAGTAGCTGTATCAATTTACATTCCCACCAACAGTGCAAGAGGGTTCCCTTTTCTCCACACCCTCTCTCCAGCATTTATTGTTTGTAGATTTTTTGATGATGGCCATTGTGACCGGTGTGAGATGATATCTCATTGTAGTTTTGATTTGCATTTCTCTAATGATTAATGATGTTGAGCATTCTTTCATGTGTTTGTTGGCAATCTGTATATCTTCTTTGGAGAAATGTCTATTTAGGTCTTCTGCCCATTTTTGGATTGGGTTGTTTGTTTTCTTGATATTGAGCTGCATGAGCTGCTTGTAAATTTTGGAGATTAATCCTTTGTCAGTTGCTTCATTTGCAAATATTTTCTCCCATTCTGAGGGTTGTCTTTTCGTCTTGTTTATGGTTTCCTTTGCTGTGCAAAAGCTTTTCAGTTTCATTAGGTCCCATTTGTTTATTTTTGTTTTTATTTCCCTTTCTCTAGGAGGTGGGTCAATAAGGATCTTGCTGTGATTTACGTCATAGAGTGTTCTGCCTGTGTTTTCCTTTAAGAGTTTTATAGTCTCTGGCCTTACATTTAGGTCTTTAATCCATTTTGAGTTTATTTTTGTATATGGTGTTAGGGAGTGTTCTAATTTCATACTTTTACATGAAACTGTCCAGTTTTCCCAGCACCACTTATTGAAGAGGCTGTCTTTTCTCCACTGTATATTCTTACCTCCTTTATCAAAGATAAGGTGACCATACGTGCGTGGGTTTATCTCTGGGTTTTCTATCCTCTTCCATTGATCTATATTTCTGTTTTTGTGCCAGTACCATACTGTCTTGATTACTGTAGCTTTGTAGTATGGTCTGAAGTCTAGGAGCCTGATTCCTCCAGCTCTGTTTTTCTTTCTCAAGATTGCTTTGGCTATTCAGGGTCTTTTGTGTTTCCATACAAATTGTGAAATTTTTTGTTCTAGTTCTGTGAAAAATGGCATTGGTAGTTTGATAGAGATTGCATTGAATCTGTAGATTGCTTTGGGTAGTAGAGTCATTTTCACAATGTTGATTCTTCCAATCCAAGAACATGGTATATCTCTCCATCTATTTATATCATCTTTAATTTCTTTCATCAGTGTCTTATAATTTTCTGCATACAGGTCTTTTGTCTCCTTAGGTAGGTTTATTCCTAGATATTTTTTTTAAATTTATTTATTTATTTATTTTTGGCTGTGTTGGGTCCTCGCCTCTGTGCGAGGGCCTTCTCCAGTTCCGGCGAGCGGGGGCCACTCTTCATCACGGTGCACGGGCCTCTCACTGTCGCGGCCTCTCCCATTGCGGAGCACAGGCTCCAGAAGCGCAGACTCAGTAGTTGTGGCTCACGGGCCTAGCCGCTCCGCGGCATGTGGGATCTTCCCAGACCAGGGCTCGAACCCATGTCCCCTGCACCGTCAGGCAGACTCCCAACCACTGCGCCACCAGGGAAGCCCTATTCCTAGATATTTTATTCCTTTTGTTGCAGTGGTAAAAGGGAATGTTTTCTTAATTTCACTTTCAGATTTTTCATCATTAGTGTATAGGAATGCTAGAGATTTCTGTGCATTAATTTTGTATCCTGCTACTTTACCAAATTCATTGATTAGCTCTAGTAGTTTTCTGGTAGCATCTTTAGGATTCTCTATGTATAGTATCATGTCATCTGCAAACAGTGGCAACTTTACTTCTTCTTTTCCGATTTGGATTCCTTTTATTTCTTTTTCTTCTCTTATTGCTGTGGCTAAAACTTCCAAAACTATGTTGAATAATAGTGGTGAGAGTGGGCAACCTTGTTTTGCTCCTGATCTTATTGGAAATGGTTTCAGTTTTTCACCATTGAGGACGATGTTGGCTGTGGGTTTGTCATATATGGCCTTTATTATGTTGAGGAAAGTTCCCTCTATGCCTACTTTCTGGAGGGTTTTTATCATAAATGGGTGTTGAATTTTGTCAAAAGCTTTCTCTGCATCTATTGAGATGATCATATGGTTTTTCTCCTTCAGTTTGTTAATATGGTGTATCACATTGGTTGATTTGTGTATATTGAAGAATCCTTGCATTCCTGGGATAAACCCCACATGATCATGGTGTATGATCCTTTTAATGTGCTGTTGGATTCTGTTTGCGAGTATTTTGTTGAGGATTTTTGCATCTATGTTCATCAGTGATATTGGCCTGTAGTTTTCTTTCTTTGTGACATCTTTGTCTGGTTTTGGTATCAGGGTGATGGTGGCCTTGTAGAATGAGTTTGGGAGTGTTCCTCCTTCTGCAATATTTTGGAAGAGTTTGAGAAGGATAGGTGTTAGCTCTTCTCTAAATGTTTGAGAGAATTCACCTGTGAAGCCATCTGGTCCTGGGCTTTTGTTTGTTGGAAGGTTTTTAATCACAGTTTCAATTTCAGTGCTTGTGATTGGTCTGTTCATATTTTCTATTTCTTCCTGGTTCAGTCTCGGCAGTTTGTGCATTTCTAAGAATCTGTCCATTTCTTCCAGGTTGTCCATTTTATTGGCATAGAGTTGCTTGTAGTAATCTCTCATTATCTTTTGTATTTCTGCAGTGTCAGTGGTTACTTCTCCTTTTTCATTTCTAATTCTATTGATTTGAGTCTTCTCCCTTTTTCTCTTGATGAGTCTGGCTAATGGTTTATCAATTTTGTTTATCTTCTCAAAGAACCAGCTTTTAGTTTTATTGATCTTTGCTATCATTTCCTTCATTTCTTTTTCATTTATTTCTGATCTGATCTTTATGATTTCTTTCCTTCTGCTAACTTTGGAGTTTTTTTGTTCTTCTTTCTCTAATTGCTTTAGGTGTAAGGTTAGGTTGTTTATTTGAGACATTTCTTCTTTCTTAAGGTAGGATTGTGTTGCTATAAACTTCCCTCTTAGAACTGCTTTTGCTGCGTCCCATAGGTTTTGGGTCGTCGTGTTTTCATTGTCATTTGTTTCTGGGTATTTTTTGATTTCCTCTTTGATTTCTTCAGTGATCTCTTGGTTATTAAGTAGTGTATTATTTAGCCTCCATGTGTTTGTATTTTTTACAGATTTTTTCCTGTAATTGATATCTAGTCTCATAGCGTTGTGGTCAGAAAAGATACTTGATACAATTTCAGTTTTCTTCAATTTACCAAGGCTTGATTTGTGACCCGAGATATAATCTGTCCTGGAGAATGTTCCATGAGCACTTGAGAAGAATGTGTATTCTGTTGTTTTTGGAGGGAATGTCCTATAAATATCAATTAAGTCCATCTTGTTTAATGTATCATTTAAAGCTTGTGTTTCCTTATTTATTTTCATTTTGGATGATCTGTCCATTGGTGAAAGTGGGGTGTTAAAGTCCCCTACTTTGATTGTGTTACTGTCAATTTCCCCTTCTATGGCTGTTAGTATTTGACTTATGTATTGAGGTGCTCCTATGTTCGGTGCATAAATATTTACAATTGTTCTATCTTCTTCTTGGATCGATCCGTTGATCATTATGTGGTGTCCATCTTTGTCTCTTGTAATCGTCTTTATTTTAAAGTCTATTTTGTCTGATATGAGAATTGCTACTCCAGCTTTCTTTTGATTTCCATTTGCATGGAATATCTTTTTCCATCCCCTCACTTTCAGTCTGTATGTGTCCCAGGTCTGAAATGGGTCTCTTGTAGACAGCATATCTACGGGTCTTGTTTTTGGATCCATTCAGCCAGTCTATGTCTTTTGGTTGGAGCATTTAATCCATTTACATTTAAGGGAATTATCGATATGTATGTTCCTATTACCATTTTCTTAATTGTTTTGGGTTTGTTATTGTAGGTCTTTTCCTTCTCTTGTGTTTCTTGCCTAGAGAAGTTCCTTTAGCATTTGTTGTAAAGCTGGTTTGGTGGTGCTGAATTCTCTTAGCTTTTGCTTGTCTGTAAAGGTTTTAATTTCTCCATCAAAT
Organism: Balaenoptera musculus; assembly: GCF_009873245.2. Lineage (NCBI taxonomy): Eukaryota > Metazoa > Chordata > Mammalia > Artiodactyla > Balaenopteridae > Balaenoptera > Balaenoptera musculus. The sequence goes on from NC_045786.1 coordinate 78,225,554, forward strand.
CTGAATGAGATCCTTGCTGGGTAGAGTAATCTTGGTTGTAGGTTTTTCTCCTTCATCACTTTAAATATGTCCTGCTACTCCCTTCTGGCTTGCAGAGTTTCTGCTGAAAGATCGGCTGTTAACCTTATGGGGATTCCCTTGTGTGTTATTTGTTGTTTTTCCCTTGCTACTTTTAATATGTTTTCTTTGTATTTAATTTTTGATAGTTTGATTAATATGTGTCTTGGCGTGTTTCTCCTTGGATTTGTCCTGTATGGGACTCTCTGTGCTTCCTGGAGTTGATTAACTATGTCCTTTCCCATATTAGGGAAATTTTCAACTATAATCTCTTCAAATATTTTCTCAATCCCTTTCTTTTTCTCTTCTTCTTCTGGGACCCCTATAATTTGAATGTTGGTGCGTTTAATGTTGTCCCAGAGGTCTCCGAGACTGTTCTCAATTCTTTTCATTCTTTTTTCTTTGTTCTGCTCTGCAGTAGTTATTTCCACTATTTTATCTTCTAGGTCACTTATCCGTTCTTCTGCCTCAGTTATTCTGCTATTGATCCCTTCTGGAGAATTTTTAATTTCATTTATTGTGTTGTTCATCACTGTTTGTTTGCTCTTTAGTTCTTCTAGGTCCTTGTTAAACGTTTCTTGTATTTTCTCTCTTCTATTTCCAAGATTTTGGATCATCTTTACTATCATTATTCTGAATTGTTTTTCAGGTAGACTGCCTATTTCCTCTTCATTTGTTAGGTCTGGTGGGTGTTTGCCTCGCTCCTTCATCTGCTGTGTGTTTTTCTGTCTTCTCATTTTGCTTAACTTGCTGTGTTTGGGGTCTCCTTTTCGCAGGCTGCAAGTTCGTAGTTCCCGTTGTTTTTGGTGTCTGTCCCCAGTGGCTAAGGTTGGTTCAGTGGGTTGTGTAGGCTTCCTGGTGGAGGGGACTAGTGCGTGTGTTCTGGTGGATGAGGCTGGATCTTGTATTTCTGGTGGGCAGGTCCACGTCTGGTGGTGTGTTTTGGGGTGTCTGTGGCCTTATTATGATTTTAGGCAGCCTCTCTGCTAATGGATGGGGCTGTGTTCCCGTCCTGCTAGTTGGCACGGGGTGTCCAGCACTGGAGCTTGCTGGTCGTTGAGTGAAGCTGGGTCTTGGCGTTGAGATAGAGATCTCTGGGAGATTTTCGCTGTTTGATATTACATGGAGCTGGGAGGTCTCTTGTGGACCAGTGTCCTGAACTTGGCTCTCCCACCTCAGAGGCTCAGCCCTGACACCTGGCTGGAGAACCAAGAGCCTTTCATCCACACAGCTCATAATAAAAGGGAGAAACAATAGAAAGAACGAAAGAAGATAAAATAAAATAAAGTAAAATAAAGTAAAATAAATAAGGTTATTAAAATAAAAATAAACAATAATTATTAAGAAAAAAATTTTTAAAAGTAAAAATAAAAACAAAAAACGGACAGACAGAACCCTAGGACAAATGGTAAAAGCAAAGCTATACAGACAAAATCACACACAGAAGCATACACATACACACTCACAATAAGAGAAAAAGGGAAAATATATATATATCTTGCTCCCAAAGTCTACCTCCTCAATTTGGGACTATTCGTTGTCTATTCAGGTATTCAACAGATGCAGGTACATCAAGTTGATTGTGGAGCTTTAATCCGCTGCTTCTGAGGCTGCTGGGAGAAATTTCCCTTTCTCTTTGTTCGAACAGCTCCCAGGGTTCAGCTTTGGATTTGGACCCGCCTCTGCATGTAGGTCGCCTGAGGGCATCTGTTCTTCGCTCAGACAGGACGGGGTTAAAGGAGCAGCTGATTCGGGGGCTCTGGCTCACTCAGGCCGGGGGGAGGGAGGGTTACGGATGTGGGGCGAGCCTGCGGCTGCAGAGGCCAGCGTGACGTTGCACCAGCCTGAGGTGCACCGTGCGTTCTCCTGGGGAAGTTGTCCCTGGATCACGGGACCCTGGCAGTGGCGGGCTGCACAGGGTCCCGGGAGGGGAGGTGTGGATAGTGACCTGTGCTTGCACACAGGATTCTTGGTGGCTGCAGTAGCAGCCTTAGCGTCTCATGCCCGTCTCTGGGGTTCGCGCTGATAGCCGTGGCTCGCGCCTGTTTCTAGAGCTCGTTTAGGTGGCGCTCTGAATCCCCTCTCTCACGCACCCCGAAACAGTGGTCTCTTGACTCTTAGGCAGTTCCAGACTTTTCCCCGGACTCCCTCCTGGCTAGCTGTGGTGCACTAGCCCCCTTAAGGCTGTGTTTATGCAGCCAACCCCAGTCCTCTCCCTGGGATCCAACCGAAGCCCGAGCCTCAGCTACCAGCCCCCGCCCGCCCCGGCGGGTGAGCAGACAAGCCTCGCGGGCTGGTGAGTGCTACTCGGCACGGATCCTCTGTGTGGGAATCTCTCCGCTTTGCCCTCCGCACCCCTGTGGCTGCGCTCTCCTACATGGCTCTGAAGCTTCCCCCCTCTGCCACCCGCAGTCTCCGCCCGCGAAGGGGCTTCCTAGTGTGTGGAAACCTTTCCTCCTTCACAGCTCTCTCCCACTGGTGCAGGTCCCGTCCCTATTCTTTTGTCTCTGTTATTTCTTTTTTCTTTTGCCCTACCCAGGTACGTGGGGAGTTTCTTGCCTTTTGGGAGGCCTGAGGTCTTCTGCCAGTGTTCAGTAGGTGTTCTGTAGGAGTTGTTCCACATGTAGATGTATTTCTGATGTATTTGTGGGGAGGAAGGTGACAGCCACGTGTTACGCTTCCGCCATGTTGAAGCTCCTCCTCCCCTTGGTTTTTACCCATTCTGCTGGCCTTTGCCTGCCCTGCCCCCCAGGTGTATCCAGTCTAAATTATTTAATTGTGTTTGCTTATCTTTAAGCTGCCATTGTCATAATCACAGTTATTATGTTCATAGCTTGTGGTAGGTTACAAGCGCTTCACATATACTATCTCATTAAATCCTCACAACTGTAATTGGCTAGGAGCCACTGCTTTTGCAATCATTTAACAAATGTTTATTGAGAGGCTAGCAGCTTTACACAAAATAGCTCTTTTAATTCCTTTAGCAATCTAGCTAGTTGGATTTTATCATCTTTATTACGATTTTATGAATGTAGAACAGGGCTAGAGAGGTTACGAAACTTGTCTCAGGTGGTAGTTTATAAGTAGAACCAGGATTCAATCCCAGGTGAATATGATTATGAAGCTTGTGTTTCAGATAGTGCTGTGCACCTCTCACAGATGAATAACATCTTCTTCCTGTCCTTTTGTTCCAATTGTTTAGCCTTCATGAAGGCAGCCCAAGTGGTGTGGCTATGAATTGCTCTTCCTTGCAGCCTGAGAGTACTGAAGTGTGCATAGCTGAATGTGCTCTCCTGTTGGATTGGTTTCTTTGGTCTAGAAAATATTGAAAGATTAAGTTGTAATAGACAGAGTTTATTTTCTGAGATGGAAGGAAAGAAAGTGAAGGCAAGTATGAAACTAGATACATTTCTAACAATAATTGCTGGGTGGGTACTGTTGAGGGCTCTGCTAGATTAGAGAACGTGAATTCATAGAGATGCTAGTCAGTATAGCTATGTGATTTATCTTCTATAGTGTTTAGTGTTTTGGATTTAAGAATAGATCATTGATCCAAGGTTGGAGTTTTGACTGACAAGTACAGCAGAAGACTAGTAGTGCAGGGGACCAGATTGCTCATGGAAAAATAGCTCAGATATTTAACCATGAAATCTAGGCTGGGTTAGAAAGGAAGAGATTCCCTGAGGGGCCCAGTGGACTAAGAGAAAACAGAGCAGTTAAGAAATTAGAGGGCACTGTAAGGTTGAAGGTTGACTATAAAGGGAAAGTTTGCAGAATAGAAAGTTCTGGTCAGTGGCTGGGATTCCAGAGTTTGATATCGCTGAAGTAGTACAATTCAGGTGATGACAAAGCCCAAGATGTGGCCCAGGGAGTGGGTAGCAAAAGTGAAGTTGAAGGGAAGGTAATTTGAGTTAAGGAGTCCCAGGTATTTCAAGGCTAAATTGATAAATGGGTCATATACATAAGCCTTAGAATCTTCTGGAATTATGGCATAAATTGGGATGGAGACAGATGGTTGGGAGCCAGGTTTCAAAGCCCTCAATAAATAAGAGAATAATGCTTGTAAAAAGCCAGTTAGATGACAGTGACTGGAAGGCCATAGGGTAAAGAAGTCAGGAGTCCCAAAGGATGATGATTTTTTCATAAAGGGAGAATTACACCTTGGAACTAGCAGAAGCGAGTCTGGAAAATGCCAAGTCCTATGGTTCTAGCCCCTTCCCTGATGGTCCTCAGTAGAGACAGTGGTAGAGATAGCGCTGCCCTCTGGAAAGAACCAGGCTTACTTTAAGAAGCATTGTGTGGAAAATTTGAGGATTAAGAAAGGATTGGGGTGGGAGTTGGAGTCAATTATGGCAGAACAGGAATAAGAAAGTGCAAAGGAATAGAGGAGGATGAGAGTAGGAAAGACCAGCAAATACGAACTTTCATGTGAGGACAAAGAAGAAGCATGCTTTTTGATCAGCCCAAAGGTATCAGGTTGATGGAGATGGTTAGAAAGTCCTTTGGCATAAGATGTTTTTGGTGCTGGGACTGGCTAAACGTCTTAGACAGTGTTTGGTCTGGTTTTATTTTTGATATACTAATGCTGTGGTTTCGATTTAAGAGAGGAAAGAGCAGATAAGATCATTGAGCTGAGGTTGGAATTTGACAAGTACAGCAAAAGACGTGTGTGTGTGTGTGTGTGTGTGTGTGTGTGTGTGTGTGACTGCTGGCAAAAGCAATGAATTGCCAGCAACCTAGTGCAAAAGTGTACTTGGTTGCAGTCGGGTGTGACTGGTAGATTGTAATCACTTCAGTCTCTGTTGTTTTTTGTACCATTTTGCCTCACTGCCTCCAATTAGGTAGAATAAAGAAAGAGAAGCAAAATAGGAGAAGAAAATAGTTAAAAATGAGGAGAGATGGAAGAAAACTTATTAACTAGTGACACCCAGAGAAACAAAGTACAGTTAATCATAGAGCCAAGTACAAACAGATAAAAGGAAAGGTACTAATCATTAGAGAGAAATGTATCCTCTCTGGCAATGTAATGCAGTACAAAAGACAGAAACAGACATAATAGAACCCATTCAGAAGCAGTGTTGAATTTAAGCCAAAAGATAAAATACTTTCAAATACTTTCTTCTCCAGAGGCTTTGTTTCATGCTAGCCTTCTATATTTACACAGGCAAAAACAGTCCAACTGTCCTTTATTGTTTTTAAACCCGTGGGTAGAAGTGGACAAGCCTTCCAAAAGAGCAATAGTTTGAGAAAACTGTTTATGGGATTGTATCTACTTGAAAGAGACTCTTAGAAAAAGCCATAGAATGTTTTCATTTTTTTTACCTAGCATTCTACTGCCAAGTCTTAGTTTTAGATGCCAGATCTACCTTTCAGGAAAATTTATAAGCTTAGGTAATTTTATTTGCTCATGAGAACATTTTACCATTGGCAATTAACATTGTACCAGATAGCTTTTTACTGAGAACATCTCATAAAACAGAGTTTCTGTGCTCTAATTTATATATTCACATGGTGTGTTGTTATTTAACAGCCTTACATGACTCAGAATCTGTAAATAATAGCTACCCTTCCAGTCAATTATAATCATATAAGGTTAGATGAATCGTTGTTCTGTCCCACTGATGTTACTTTGTGCTTGAGTTTTAGCATGCGTTTTTTTGGATGCTCTCTTAACCCCAGACTGAAAGTTCCTTCTTCCCCCACATTAGGACCACTTGAATGCCATCTGCATACCTCACTCTCTACAGCAAATTGTAATGTTAGATAGGAGGAAATTAAGGATATATAATTCTACAATCTAGCGCCCAGCATCATATTACTGTTGTTACATAAAATTACCTACATTAGTTCTAGTGTCTGAATTTTCTTTTTTTTTTCTCTTGGCCTAAGTGTCAGATTTTATAGCCTGCCCAATACTCCAGTCCTTTTAAGACTGAGGCTCTGCTCTGCTTTTACTTATTCTCTTTCCACCCAAGTTAATTCTCTTCTGAACCCCAGCTTTGTGTGTGGGAGCCTGCTATTTGATGACTGACTAACCTAGTACCAACTTGTGCCAGTCTGAATTTCTGTTTGCTTGCTGTTTGTGAATTTTCTGTAGCTGGATTCTATCTGCCTGTCTGGATGTCCTTTTACTTCATGTTGGACTTTTTGATACTGATTGTTAACCACCTGTTACCATCTTCTCCCAACACAGCATACAGTTCTACTTGCCAGATTGAATTTCTTTCCAACACTTTGGTTTGGATCCATGCCCTGGCAAGAACTGTGAAGAGTTAACCTACCACAGTTTCATAGGTGCTGACAGAAGTCAGGAGACTCATGAGTCAAAGAGAAAGGACTTCACTATTCAAGGCACATCAAACAGAATGACCTTCGTGTTGGTTCACTCTGCCCCTAAAGTCCCATGGGGCCAATGCAGAGGGGGACCCAGGTGGATGCTGTACACACAGTAGGTTTTGTACCATAGCTGAGAAGGCCAAGCTTAAGGAACACAGCTTTTTAGAGAGGATTATAAGCAAACCTGTCCAACTTTTGCCTCACAAGGTGATAATATCTTTATTATACTGAGCAGTGAACAAATCTATTCTTTGCCCCAGAGAGAGACACTATCTCTATCTTCCAAGGCTGTGCTCTATACAAACATCTTCGAAAAGATAGTCCCAAACAGAAGCTGTCAGTGCATCTGACATATGACACGCAGGGTAAAAGACCCATGGAGAATTGTCTCCCAGTATCCTCTTGTACTTGCCTACTTTCTGCCAACAGATCTGCCAAATCTGCCTTGCTCTGCTGCATTTTTTACAACTTTATTTGTTTATGGAGATAAGACAGTTTTCTTATGCTGCTACCTTTTGCCTGACAAAGTTTAGAAGCCATATTCTAAGATGACTTCTTTGACATAATTATAATTTTGTTTGTTGATTGTATGTATTTTACAGCCCATAATATTCTGTTGCAGTACAGTCCCTATTATGGCCTAACTTGTCATTTTATTTTGTGTGCAGTGTCCTTTTCCTCCTTCCATCCTGAGTGCTAAATTGTACTGGTTGATGTTCCTTCACTAAGGTGCACTAATACTCAGTTTTAGAAGCTCTTGAGATACCAAGAATGTTTTCTACCCACATAAGATGCTGAAAGAAACAAGGACCTTAAAAGTCTTTTGAGGGGTAGGTGGCTGTTAGAGTCCTTATTACCCACAAAACAGAGCTGTTGTGTCTTGTATTGGAATATGTGTTACTCTCTGCCTCCATTGCTCTTTCTAAGCCCCACTGCTTTTTTTTTTCAAATAAGCAAACATTGTTATAGTTTAACTGGCAGATTTTTTCTTACTATATATAAAATGACGGTGTGACATATAATCTGTAACATCTCAGTATACAAAGAACAGTACTATCAAGGTACAAATTCTACATCTTGCTTCCTTTAGTCATTTCTTTTTTTTTTTAAATTAATTTTTACTGGAGTATAGTTGCTTTACAATGTTGTGTTAGTTTCTACTGTACAGCAAAGTGAATCAGCTATACATATACATATATCCCCTCTTTTTTGGATTTCCTTCCCATTTAGGTCACCACAGTGCATTAAGTAGAGTTCCCTGTGCTATACAGTATGTTCTCATTAGTTATCTATTTTATACCTACTATCAATATAAGCCCCACTGCTTTTGATTTCTCTTTTGATTTCTGCCCCTTTCTTTACTTCCCTCCACATTGCTTCTTTCTTATCACTCCTGCTTCTTGTAACTTCTCCTATGCTGAACCGTTGCTCAAAATGTTTGGCCCTTTTGGCCATTGCCAATCAGAATGTTTCTTTCTTTACAAAGTCAAACCAATCAATCATCATAAAAATGACAGGAGTGTTCGCAATTGTCCACGTCTCTTTTGCTCTTTCTGTACAGTCAGTACCATAAGGACTCAATGTGTTTTGAATGAGTACTTTTGCATAATTCTTTTCACTGGCATTGCTTTATTTGGAGCCATCAGGCGAGACTTACTGGTTATTAGCTTCTCTGTTTAAATTTGGTGTTCAAAGGCTACTACCCTTAAGACAGAGGTTTAATTTTTTTTCCCTTTCCTTTTGAAATTCAGCTATTTCTGAGTTCAGAACCATTCTGAAAGCCATAAAGCAAGTTATGCTTTATTGGTTGTTTGTACTGGTGTTGAACTTTAAAGAATGTAATGTTCATTTGGATTTATATTTTAATATATATGTAAACATTAAAAATGTTTAATACTTCATATTTCTTGCTCTTATGCCTCCTACAGTGGCTCTTATTTTTTAAAATTTTTATTGGCGTATAGTTGATTTATAATGTTGTATTAGTTTCAGGTGTACAGCAAAGTGAATCTGTTATACATATACATATATGCACTCTTTTTTAGATTCTTTTCCCATATAGATCATTACAGAGTGTTGAGTAGAGTTCCTTGTGTTGTACAATAGGTCCTTATTAGTTATCTGTTTTATATATAGTAGTGTGTATATGTCAATCCCAATCTCCCAGTTTATCCCTCTCCCCCCTTTTCCCTCCTGGTAACCGTAAGTTTGTTTCCTACATCCTACACTGGTTCTTTTAATACTGCTCATTGTAAGTTCTTCTTCCCTTAGAATCTGGGAGAATTTTTCTGATAAAACTGTTACATTATAAAACTGTAAACTTATGTTAAAGATGAAAAATGGAACTCCAAATGAATGTATTAATATAAGGTTTATATAGATATAAACCAGTGGAATAGATAGCCCAGAAACAACCTTCACATATGAAAATCATATGGTCAAATGATTTTCAACAAGGGTGCTAAGACTATTTAATGGAGAAAGGATGTTGTTTTTCAACAAATGGTGTTGGAAAAACTGGATATCCAGTTATCATTCCATTTTCAGTCTTTATTCCAAAGAATGAATTTGAACCCTTACCTAACACCATATACAAAAATTAACTCAAAATGGATCAAACACCTAAACATAAGAGCTAAAACTATAAAACTCTTAGGGGAAAACATAGAGTTCTTCATGACATTGGATTTGGCAATATTTCTTGGATGTGACATCAAAAGCACAGGTAACAAAAGAAAAAATGGTTATTTTGGAATGCATCAAAATTAAAAACTTTTGTGCATCAAAGATACTGTCAACAGAGTGAAAAGACAACCCATGGAATAGAGAAAATATTTGCAAATCATATATCTGAAAAGGGTTAATATCAGAGTACATATAAAGAACTTCTACAACTCAACAGCAAAAAATAAACAGCCTGATTAAAAAATGTGCAAAGGACTTAAATAGACCTTTCTTCAAAGATATGCACATGGCTAATAAGCACGTGGAAAGATGCCGAACATCACTAATCATTCAGAAAATGCAAATGAAAAGCACAATGAGATACTACTTCACACACAGAAGGATGGCTATTATTAAAAAACAAACAAACAACCAAAAAAACCCCAGAAAATAACAAGTGTTGGTGAGGTTGTAGAAAAATTGGAACCTTTGAACACTGTTGGTGGGAATGTAAAATGGTGGTGCACAGTAGAGAAAACAGTACGGAGGCTCCTCAAAAAGTTAAAAATAGAATTACCATATGAGGGAATTCCCTGGCAGTCCAGTGGTTAGGATTCCATGCTTCCACTGCAGGGGGCACGGGTTCGAACCCTGGTTAGGGAACTAAGATCCTGCATACTGTGCAGCATGACCAAAAAAAAAGAATTCCCATATGATCCAGCAGTTCTGTGTCTAGATAGACACACAAAAGTATTGAAAGCAGGGACACAAACAGATATTTGTACACCCATGTTTATAGCAGCGTTATTCACAATAGCCAAAAGGTGAAAGCAACCCAAGGGTCTATTGATGGATAAATGAATAAACAAATGTGATATATCCATACAGTAGACTATTATTCAGCCTTAGAAAGGAAGAAAATATTGTCACGTGCTACAACATGATGAACCTTGAAGACATTATGCTAAGTAAAATAAGCTAGGCATAAAAGGACAAATATTGTCCTTATATGACTCCACTTATATGAGGTACCTAGAGTAGTCAAACTCACAGAGACAGAAAAAGAAGGGTGGTTGTCAAAGGTAGGAGGGAATGGGGAGTTATTGTTCAATAAGTATAGAGTTTCATTTTGGTAAGATGAGAAAGTTCTAGATATGGATGGTGCTGATGGTTGTACAAAAGTGTGTAAAGTGTGTATGTATTTAATGCCACTAAGCTGTACACTTAAAAATGGTTAAAATGGTAGATTTTAAAATTAAATTAATTTAAAAAGAAGGTTTGTAGTAGACACAGTAGGTTATCTAGCCAACATTTATCATCTCCTTTTATCCTTGTTGGCAGAGTCCCTATTTTGTTTAGGTGTGTAGACCTTGCCTGTGTGACTTAGGGTGGGGACCCTATCCCAAGTTCAGCTATAAATTCTGACTGCAACAAATCAGGATTACTTTCATTACACTGCTGGTGTGTGTGTGTGTGTTTTATGTATATGTGCAGTAATGTTTATTATAATATTGTTTATAAAAGCTAAGTATTGGGAAACAAAACACCTAAGTGTCTATCAGTAGGAGGAGACTGGTTTCAGAAATCTTTGCACAAATGAGAGAGTGGTCTGTAAAAATCTCTGTAAAAATAGTATATCTCTATATTTATTAACATGGACAGATGGTCATATTGTTGAATTTTTTTAAAAGTTCCCAAACAGCAGTATATAGCATTGAGGAGTGAAACTGGAGAGAGAGAGAATGGGTAGAAGGATTGAGAACAGGAGAAACTGGTGGGTTTTTTAAGGCTAAATATTTTTTAAGGGTAGGTATTTTTGATCAGTGAGATGGGAAAGGAAGTGAACTGGGAGATTTCTGGGCAAGGTTTTCTTGCTCTCAAGGAGCATATACCAGAAAATACTGTCCCATTTTCTTCTAATGAATATTGTGCCTGAATGTGGCACCTTGAACTATGCATGAGGAAAACCAGCTCCAGGATGAAGTAGCTGCTGAGTCCAGTAGGGTGGAGAAATGGAAGGAACCTGAGGCCTTGATAAGATCCTCGTTCTGCTGGTCATATTGGGCATGGAGCCTTTGCCTCTGAACTTGCTTAATGTGAGGTGATCTATTTCCTTCCTTGTTTACACCAGTTTGAGTTGAGGTTCTGTTACTTGCCGTCAGAAACATCCTAGCTGAAATGAGACATTTCAGAAAGCTAAACTGTTCCCACAGAATTAGCTTTTCTAGTTTGTGGAAGTTATTTTAAACTTGAGTCAGGCTTAGGTTAGATGTCACAGTGGTGTCATTTTACCTTTTATTCATGATTTGCTGGCTCCTTTTATGGGTCTACTTTTGAAGTCATCGTGTTTATTATTCTAGAATTGTAAAGTGTACAGTACAATCGACTGGAAATGAATACAAAGTGTTGTTTATATGGCACTTTTATATTTGGCAAAGTATTTTCTATTTTCCTTATGTTTATGCATTTTTCGAAATACCAGGAATTGTACATGAAAAACAAAAAAGAAACTTTATGTTTTAAATACATCCTTTAATTATGTACGTCTCTTTATTTGAAGAGAATTTTGGAAGGTTTGAACTGAAAGAGTGTATTTATTAGGATGCTTTTGTTTTGCAAGTAACTGAGAAACCCAATTTAAACTGACTTAATGTTTAAAGGAATTTATTGGCTTATATAACTAAAAAGCTAAAGGTGTGTTACATTTCGGGTAAAGCTTGGTCCAACAGCTTAACTGCCTTTTTATCCTTTTCATAATTCAATAGTATCAACTTTATTCTAGTGCTAGCTCCTCCCACAGTATTAAAAATGGTCAGCAACAATTTGGGCTTATGTGCTTTCTTCATTTGTGTCCAGCAGGGGGAGTTTTCCCAATTTTTCGTTCTCCAACATTGGTAATCAAATCACAGGCTTCATTCTGAATAGACCAGTTTAGGTCATAAATCCATCCCTTTGTCAATCATTGTAGCAGGGAGGATGGAAATATGCCTATTGGCTTAAGCTACTGATTGGCTACCCTTGGAGGTGGAGGTGAGGTCAGTCCCGTTCAGATTACATGCTGATGTATGGAGGATAGGTGGGCTTAGTGCCACCCAGAATGTCCATTTTACAAGGAATGGAAAGAAAGGAAGCCATCCATCCCCTGTGCCAAATATCATTAGATATTATTTCTGTGTTTCTCTTTTAGTGTTACATTGTTTTTCTTTTGTGTTTCCATCTCATCAGCAAATTGTTTGCAACAGAAAACTATTTGGCAGCTATTAATGCATACAACTTAGCCATAAGACTAAATAATAAGATTCCACTACTATATTTGAATCGGGCTGCTTGCCATCTAAAACTGAAAAACTTACACAAGGCCATAGAAGATTCTTCTAAGGTATGTTTATCTATTTATTTATATATGGTGCTTTAAAATTGTTATGCTCCTATTTATTGGTTTAAATGATGCCCTTATCTTTTGTCAGTTAAATTTGAATAAATGAGATGCAAGGATTTTAAGAATCTTGCTTATCACATCTTTTTACTGAAAAAAAAAAATATATATATTTTTTTGGCCGTGCCACATGGCTTGCAGGATCTTAGTTCCCCAACTAGGGATCGAACCTGTGTCCCCTGCATTGGAAGCACAGAGTCCTAACCAATGGACCCCCAGGGAATTCCCCCCCAAAAGAATTTTTTTAATGGACAAGGAACTAGTGTTTCTTGAGACTTCAAATTAGATTAGAGATCCCCTGTCAATTGCCCTGGTGTATCAATTGAAGTTCAGAAGGAAATTAGTAAATGGTTGTCAGTTTGTGCTCACCTTTTTTCTTATTAAAGTTTTGCAGACTTAATGCGAGATAGAAGAACACTTGGTGTCACTACTGCTTGCACAGTAAAAGGATATCTCCATGATCATTTTTACATTTGCAGAGTAATTTAGTATATTCTAATTTCCATTATGAATATCATGTCATTATCTTAAACTTCTAGTGTTTTCTTTTTTTTTTCCCCCATATCAAAGTAACTTGTTTTAAGGGAAATCACATGCAAAATCTCTTATGTGTCTCCTTGAGATTGAGGATACGGAGGAAACAATCAAGTCCTCATATTTTGATCTCATTAAGCTATTGAAGATCTGACAATATTTTTATGATCCAGTTTTCCTATTAGTAGCATAATTTTGGGCACAAACAAATATTTATTGAATGAATGAATAAACTGAATCACCAAATTTAAATATAGAAGCATTATATATAGTATATATAATACTATAATTAATAGCATTAATTAAATTAATGCTATTTAATCATCCCTGCTAGTAAAGGTAAAGCTGTAGAGGTTTCAAATGATAAACTAAATCATAAGTTTGGGGGCAAGGGTATGAATCTCATATAGGAACAATTGAACAAGTCCTAAAATTGTTCAACATAAATGTATGTATTTGATAAATTCCTGTCCTAGTTAAGCCAAAAATTTAGGTGGGTGAGGGCTTGAGGCTTGTTTTAAAGTTGAGTTTTATCATGTTTTTGCTCAAGTTTAAATTAGGAAATTATATTTTTCCCTATTTTTTTTTTCTTTTTGTAAGGCACTAGAATTATTGACACCACCTGTTGCAGACAATGCTAATGCAAGAATGAAGGCACATGTACGACGTGGAACAGCATTCTGTCAACTAGAATTGTATGTAGAAGGTAAGAAATGACAGAAATGTTTTAAGTTCGAAGTTATACTCTAAAAAAAATGTCATTGCCATTATTCAAGATGACTCCATTATTTTATACTTTTAGCATTTAATTTATTCTTTGCAATTTATCTGACAAAACAGAAGATGATTTGAAATATTTTAAAAAATCATTGTTGTAGAAGGGAATTAACACAAGATATAAACATCTCCCTAGGTCTAGGGAGATGCTGTAGTATCAGACAAGTTTTTTTGTGGAAAGATGTGTGATAAATGAGTCACTTAAGATATAATGGAAATTTTAAAATGACCTTCTTTGGTCCGACACACAGACACTACATACATACATATATACATATATACATTCATAAGCTCAGAAATAACTGATCTACCACAATGTATGATCAATTGCTTATTTTTGTGAGACCGTACTAAGGTTTGTAATTCGGTCTCATGTGTATGGAAGCCATATTTATTTAATTTTTATTGTTTTAATTTAATTTAATTTTTATTGTTTTTCATTTTTAATGTAATTAAGGACTATTTGCGGTTACTCATGTTGCCCCCGAGTTTTATCTTCAGTGCTCTTCTTCCCATACTTCCCTACCCAGATTCCCGTTCGGTTTCCCTTTATTCAAGGCCTAAAGGCCTATTCCTGATGAAGTCTTGCCAGGGAATTGGCTTTAGCTTATAAAGTTTTATTATTTCTGACTTGTTTGTAAGCTTGTTTCTGGCCTTTTTAGATTTTTTCTAACCAAAGCATCCAAATTAGGTTTATATGCCTATCCTTTTTTTTAAGAGTCTTGTCTAGCTTCATGACGATAAAAATTATCAAGACAGGAATGAAACACTATAAGCATTCTTTAGGAATTACAGCATCCTAGACTTTTTTGAGCTAAAAGGACCCTTCATTTTAAAGATGAGAAAATGGAGACTTAGAGACGTTAAGTGATTTGCCTGAAGTGGCATGGCAAATCAATAGCACCTGGAACTCAAGTTTCCTTAGAAATTCTTCTCACTGATATTGTTGTTAAAGATTTAGATTCAGTTATATATTTTAAACAACCAGTCCACAATGCTTTCCTTTTTAACCAATTTTCCTCAAAGAAATTTTGTAGATAGGATAATTAGAAGAAAAAAAAAAGAGAGCACAAACTATAGTCTATAAATTATATAAAGTATGGATTGAGTGTACCAAATTATTTTTTAAAATCTAGAATTTTGAAATAAGATGACATTTATAACTTTTTCATTGAAGTGATAAAATGTCCTCTTGATATATGAATTTTGAGTCTATTCATGCTTTAATGAATTTAAGCTGTTAGCTTATTTGTATTTCAGTTTAAAATAAATGCTTCTTACTGAATCTTGAATGAAATCATAATTATTTCTGAAATTACTGAAAAATTTCTTCAGTCTCTTAGACACCATGTATGTGAAAATGGGAATCTGACTAAAACCTGTTGCTTGTGCTGAACCATGGATTTAATGATTCTTTTTATTTTTTAAAAATATTGTTTAGATAACACAAGTATTTATAAAATATTTTATTCATCATCATTGCTATATAAATATAGGCCTACAGGATTATGAAGCTGCCCTTAAGATTGATCCATCCAACAAAATTGTACAAAATGATGCTGAGAAGATTCGGAATATAATTCAAGGAACAGAACTAAAATCTTAATGACTACTAGAAGCAACTAAGTATCGTACTAGGTATTGTTCTAAGTTTTACAAAAATAACTGGAGGCATTAGGAATCTGTGCATATTATGGCTGATTATACAGAATCACTTTCTCTTTAGTTCTGTACAGGGCAGAATACTATACATCTGTAGAAAATGAAATGTTTGATTTCAGTGGCTTTTGAATAAGTAAATCAAAGTAAGAATAATCTATTTTAATTATTTGTTTCATATTACAACATAATTTAATTATATTTTTTTGTTACTGAATTCAGCTTGCCCTTATAACTAACAAAATATTTGTTGGTGTGATTACCAGGACACTTACTGATTCATTTTTAACGTGGAGAAGTTTAAAATAAAAGATTGTGTTTATAAAGTATTTTTGTTTGTATTAAATACTCTATTTAATTGTCTGAATGATTGGCCTTGGTATAATCAATACTGATGTTTTGACTTAGTTTCCAAATGCACAGAACCTTCTTTTAAAAAAATACTGCTCCGCTACCTGTTGTTTGAGGTTAGACCAGTTTACCCTAGTAAAACAACTGTTTGGGAAACCTTATCTTCAACTTTAGTTGTGGGAAGTGTTTGCCAAAGCATCGATCATATTTTATAACACTATCTGGTGATGATAAATTTTCTACTGAGATTTTTTCTAGTACCTTCAAGTACATCAGGAAAAAAACAAAAGAAGGCAGCAGGGACTTCCTTGGTGGCCCAGTGGTTAAGAATCTGCCTGCCAATGCAGGGGACAGGGGTTCGAGCCCTGGTCCGGGAAGATCCCACATGCCACAGAGCAAGTAAGCCCGGACGCCACAACCACTGAGCCTGTGCTCTAGAGCCCGAGAGCCACAACTACTGAGCCTGCGTGCTACACCTACTGAAGCCCGTGCGCCTAGAGCCTGTGCTCCGCAACAAGAGAAGCCACCGCAATGAAAAGCCCACACACCGCAATGAAGAGTAGCCCTTGCTCGCTGCCGCTAGAGAAAGCCCGTTCGCAGCAACAAAGTCCTAACACAGCCAAAAATAAATAAATAAATTTATTAAAAAAAAAAAAAAGGAAGCAAAGGTGAAAATGTTAACTTAGAGTATTATGATACTGACACCGGATTGCACCACCACTTCTGTTATATCTCTGTGATGATGCAAGCATTAAGCAAAACCAGTACAGCTTCCCTTTTGCATCCAATAGTTGTCACATTTCTCTGTGATTATATGTAGAGGATTTTTAGGAAAACAAAACAAAATTTTTAGGAGTAAGTTTTTATAGTATTTGTTCATCAGATGTCATTCAAGTGGATCATAAAACAGCCTCTTTCTTAAAAAAAAAAAGCAGTACTTTTTTGAATAGGTAAGAGTATCCTAGTTCAGCAACCTTGAAATTTTTACTTCTATAAAGCAACTCTTGATAACTTCTATAGCAGTTCTGCCCAGTTATCAGACCTTCTGGTGAGACAGGATTGCTTTTTTCTTATAATCAACCCTGGTTTGGTTTTTTTGTTTTAATTAATTAATTAATTAATTTATTAATGGCTGTGTTGGGTCTTTGTTGCTGCAGTGAGCCGGGGCTACTCTTTGTTGTGGTGCGCGAGCTTTTCATTGCGGTAGCCTCTCCTTTGCCGAGCACGGGCTCTAGGCACACGGGCTTCAGTAGTTG
Organism: Balaenoptera musculus; assembly: GCF_009873245.2. Taxonomy (NCBI): domain Eukaryota; kingdom Metazoa; phylum Chordata; class Mammalia; order Artiodactyla; family Balaenopteridae; genus Balaenoptera; species Balaenoptera musculus. The sequence goes on from NC_045786.1 coordinate 78,242,624, forward strand.
TGGCTTGCAGGCTCTAGAGCACAGGCTCAGTAGTTGTGGTGCATGGGCATAGTTGCTCCGCAGCATGTGGGATCTTCCTGGACCAGGCCTCAAACGCGTGTCCCCTGCATTGGCAGGCGGACTCTCAACCACTGTGCCGCCAGGGAAGTTCCCCTGGTTTGCTTTTATTTTTAAAAATAAATGTGACCAAAATAGAGGTGGTTCTTCTGTTTGTCTCATACCAGTTTGACATTCAAAATACTTTAACCAAACTAGTCTTTCCTCAGGCTCTTCCTGTTGCAGGAAAAATGGGGCACACGAGGATGGTCATGTCCCAGGTCTCGGGTGAGTCCCTGGGACAGGCCACCAAGTGAGGATCCTTGGCTTCGCGCAGGAAATAATTCAAGAGTGAGCCATAGTAAAGCGAAAGCAGGTTTGTTTAGAGGTATACGCATTCCATAGTCAGAATGTGGTCCATCTCAAAAGGCAAGAGTGTTGCTGAGGTGTGGGGGGGATAGTTTTTACGGGCTGCGTAATTTCATAGGTGGGAGGATTATTCCTACTATCTTGGACAAGGGGCAGGGATTTCCAGGAATTGGGCCACCGCCCACTTTTTGGCCTTTTATGGTCAGCCTCGGAGCTGTCATGGTGCCTGTGGATGTATCATTTAGCTAATGTATTGATATTACAGTGAGCGTGTAATGAGGCTCAAGCGCTATTGGAAGTTGAATCTTCTGCCATCTTGGACCTAGTTGGTTCTAACTAGTTTTTTTCTGCATCCTCAATGGCTGTGTCATTCTTTTAAAAGTTGTGCCCTGCCCCCTTCCCTCCTGTCTCATTCCTATTACTATCCCAATCAGAAAACAAAAACTGGGCCCAATAGCTACCCTAAGAGCAAAAAAATCTATTTTTGGAGGAGGTAGAAGAAGGGAGTCTTAAGTAGTTATTTATTCTTTTTGACCCTATCCTCTAAGTCTTGGTTTAAAAGCAACAGACACTCATTTGTATTCACTTGACCTTTTTTGAGCAATCTTCTATTAAGGGACTTCTGTCTTAGACTGAAGTAGTGATAGAGTTAAAATATAGATACAGACATTCCCATTTCATTTATGATAAAAACATGCTTCCCAAATAATAGTGTTATCATTAAAGCCTATGAGTAAAAGATTATTAAAAGAAAAAATTGTCATGGTAGTCCTTTGACATGACCAAGCCAGAGAAGGAAGGATTTATTACTTGCAGCAAGTAATGAGAACACTGGGGATCTTTCCCAAGGCAGTGTCTCCCAGAACAGCAAACTTGGGGAAGTTTTAAGCTAAGGGTCCATGCATATTCATGAAGGGGCTTGAGCAGAGAATTCTGCATGGCATTGGGCAAAGGTCAACAGAGTTCCAAGCTTTAGTTGATTGAAGTCATGAAGATCAGAAAAGGTCAACATCATCATCCCTTAGCTTCCAGTAGATCTGGTGGTTGAGCCCTGGAGGGGGCTTAAATTCTGCAGAACAGCTCAAGAAAGTGCTTCAGGCTAATCTTTACCATTGAAACAGATCTGGAAGTCTTTATTATCCGATTTGTTATCTCTGTTGTTGTTCCTTCTCTTGCCTGATAAGAGTCCTTTGTTCTTTTGTTCCCTTAAGATCATTATTACTGAGGGCAAGCATTGTGGCCAGGCTTAGATCACAAAATGGCTTAGGCCTAAAATGGCTTCTCTTATGTCAAGAAAGCCATGCCTGGATCTCTTTCTCTGAGGACCCCCTACTGTAACTGCTTATTACGTAAATACACAGTGTACACATTAATTAAAGAAACCTTTTCTGCAAATTTGGTAATAAACAAATATCAAAGCTATATCAAAATTTTGCATGCAAAGGAAAAACTGCTAGTTTGTCCATTTTGCAATTGATGCTTTATAGAAATAGGAAATGTTAAAAAACAAAGTTCAAAGTCTGAAGACCTAATTGGCCTTATTCAGTGATTCATGATTTAAGCAGTATCATATCTAGCAACTAGAAGGGCCCCCTGAGAGGTTGTACAAAAGGGAAGGTTTTTATAGAAAGAAGGGTGGGGCACAAGGGAGCTATTAATGAAAAAAAATAATGGATTATTTTTAGGCTAAGGCATCTTTTGCTGGGAAGGGTTTTGTCAGGCAGATTGCTTCTTCTTCCTTTAGGGGGTTGGGTGGAGTTGGAGAGGGCCCAAGTGACAGATTACCTCTTGGTGCTGACCAGCAAATTCCAAATTGATTGATTAAGATTACATTTCTGGGAAAGGTCAAAACTGCTGTTAGGTTAGGTATTAAATCATGGGCTTTTAACACAAGTGCTGCCATTTTGGGCCTGTGATTTTTCTCTTTAACAGAAATAATAGGAAATAGGAATAGGAAATAATTAGATTATTGTTAGACTAGATTTTTATTTTGTTTATTATTTTAAAAAATTAATTTATTTATTTTTGGCTGCATTGGGTCTTTGTTGCTGCATGCGGGCTTTTCTCTAGTTGTGGCGAGCAGGGGCTACTCTTCGTTGCAGTGCGCAGGTTTCTCATTGCGGTGGCTTCTCTTGTTCCGGAGCATGGGCTCTAGGCGCACGGGCTTCAGTAGTTGTGGTGCGCAGGCTCAGTAGTTGTGTTGCTCAGACTTAGTTGCTCCACGGCATGTGGAATCTTCCCGGACCAGGGCTCGAACCCATGTCCCCTGCATTGGCAGGCAGATTCTTAACCACTGCACCACCAGGGAAGTCCTAGACTAGATTTTTAAAAAGAGCCATTTCCTTACATGCCACTTGCCTCTTGACTGACAATCACATGAGAGTCAGCTAGGGTGGGTAAGTAACTAGTTTCACAAAATGTGTCTCTATCTCATTAAACATGCTTAAGCATTTTGTCAGGGATGCTCATTTCCTCCTTTCTTTCCAGAAAGAGAATTACATCAAGCAAAAAAAGGTTTGTCCCAGACCAGGTTTGGGATAACTTTTCTTTTACACATTTTAGCTCTTTACTGACAGAGGTAAAAGTATTACTCCTAATAGATCAATGCTGTCTAATAGTTAAATGGAAAGTAAACACATGTATTTAAGTAAACATATCCTGTTCCAGTTTCCTAGTATCACAAAAAACTAGAGCTGGACAGTAGTTACAGCAGTAAAAACAAGTATTACTCAGGAACTATTACAATAGGAGAAAAGAGCACTCAGTATAGAACTGGGTTCAGTTCCTACTACAGAATGGACAGGTGATGATTTATAGACAAGGAGCAATAGTGGGGTCGGGGGGAAGTGGGGAAGGGGGTGGCTTGTCAGTGGATAGAAAATTACTGAGAGGAAACATCAGGGGTAGGGAGATTCTGGCTAAACTAACCTAACAGGATTCCTGCTGAAGGCAGGCCATTTTGATCAGATATCACCTGGGAGATGGTGAGAGATGAGGAATTTGGTTAGACATTGAAGGTGATCAGATGTTGATGGTGGGATTGTGGTTAAACCGATTTAACAAGATTTTTTTTTTTTTTTTAAATCTTATCCTCTTCAACTAATCAACATGACCACCGGTGACACAACAATGTTATTGACACACAACACTCAAAAGTGGGGCCTCTCTTCACTCCAGGGGGACAAGTCAGGTGAGTGGGGCTTCCCTCATGGGGGCAAAGGAGTCGGGGCTGCTCACCTGAGGGGCGGGTGTCATGGAACCCACCTCTTGGTTGTGATGGTTTCGAGTTTCCCCACCATTCAGGATTCATGCCCATGCTCCCTTCTGACCTCCATATCCATAGCAGTTTCAAGTTTCAGCCTAAGCTCAGATCAGTTTCTACTCTCCCCTTTGCTTTCACCAATGACCCTGTGACCCTGTGTTGCGATTCTCCACGAGGGCACTTCTTAAGAGTCAGGCTTGCGTGGAGTTGAACGAGAGGGTTTAACAAGAGTCTTGTTACAACTAGGCTGTGAAGGACAAGGCCCAAGTGTTACCTGAAAACTGGGTTCACCTCTTGGTGGATGTCGAGCTTTTGCAACCAAGGGAAAGAGCGAAAGAAGGACCCATTTATTATTTGCAATAAATAGGGAGAACACGGGCGATCTTTCCCAAAGGAGTGTATCCTGGAACAGCAAAATTAGGGAAGTTTTAAGCTAAGGGTATGTGTATATTCATGAAGGGGCTTGGCTGGTGTATGCATATTTCTGAAGGAGCTTGAGCAGAAAATTCTGCATAGAATTGGGGCAAAGGTCGACAGAGTTCCAAGCGTGAAGCTATGAGGGTCAGAAAAGGTCAACATCATCATCCCTTAGCTTCCAGTAGATCTGGTGGTTGAGCCCTGGAGGGGGTTTAAATTCTGCAGAACAGCTCAAAAAAGTGCTTCAGGCTAATCTTTACCATTGAAATGAACTGAGAGTCTTTATTATCTGATTTGTTATCTTTGCTGTTCTTCCTTCTGTTGCCTGATAAGAGTCCTTTGTTCTTTTATTCCCTTAAGATCATTATTACTGAGACCTATTCAAAGGCAAGCATGGTGGCCAGTCTTAGATCACAAAATGGCTTAGGCCTAAAATGGCTTCTCTTATGTCAAGAAGCTGTATCTGGTTCTTTCTCCAGGGAGCCCCTACCCCATCTGCTTACACAAGGATGAGGCCTAGTTGAAAAAGTGGCTCAGAGGAGCCCGTTTAGAGTTTGGCCAAGGAGAGACCACTTGCCACTGGCAAGCCAGGTTCTTTTCAACAAACCTCATCTATGTGGAGAATAAAAAAGCAAAGGACTTTTGCACATACCACCTGGGGAAAAAGGTTGGTATATGACCTCCCTAGAAGCCTGATAACAAGGGTGTGTTTCATTACCTTATTGAATTGATCTGGCTCAGTCTCACTCTCAAAGAGTCTCAGTCTCAAAGGGCCTCAAGAGCTGGCCCATCTGCAAGGATCAGAGTCACATTAACCAAGCTCAGGAGACTAAGTAAAACAGATTGCCTACTTATTATTAATTCATAATCAGAAATTGACTGAGGATGTTCATTCTCATGGTAGGTTAAATGAAAATTCATTTCTCTTTATGAGCAGATTTGATATGGTAAATCAAATCATAAAGTTGCTTGGCAAACAGGGACTCAGAACACGGATGAGTAGTTTAATGAATGGAATGTTTCATGGCATCATGTATGCAGTTCTACATAACAGGCTTCCTTTTTCCTACAAAGTTTAGGATAATTCCCTTTGTTTACAAACCTTAAGACATACCTCACTGTAACTAACTCTCGTGTACTAACAATAAAACCAGGTTAATTCTTCAGGTCATGACAAGGTTACCAGCATCTTCTCTTTGAAGTGTGATTTGCCCTTCTTTTTTTTTCTGAAAGAACATTAATTGAGTAATTTATTTAGTTGATGTGATTCGCCCTTCTAAAATGTTTTAAAGGCATATGACTCTAAGACCATCTCTCGCTTAAGATACTCTCTTCAAGGAGCTACTTTTTTTTTTTGTTTTTTAATGTTTCAAGGTATTTCTTTTTTTTTTTTTCTTTTTTAAAATTAATTAATTAATTAATTAATTTATGGCTGTGTTGGGTCTTCGTTTCTGTGCGAGGGCTTTCTCTAGTTGGGGCAAGTGGGGGCCACTCTTCATCGCGGTGCGCGGGCCTCTCACTATCGCGGCCTCTCTTGTTGCGGAGCACAGGCTCCAGACGCGCAGGCTCAGCAATTGTGGCTCACGGGCCTAGTCGCTCCGTGGCATGTGGGATCTTCCCAGACCAGGGCTCGAACCCGTGTCCCCTGAATTGGCAGGCAGATTCTCAACCACTGCGCCACCAGGGAAGCCCCAAGGAGCTACTTTTGACAGTACTTAGAACGTACTTCATTTTAGCCTTATGACCGAAATAAACATGGTTTTTGTTTAATAAACGAACTGCTTAGTATAGTACCTAGAACATAATAAACTCAGAATAATTTTGAGCTATTATAGATAGTAAAAACCAACCAACATTATTTGGTCAAATATATTAATTAGATTATTGATGGGGTAAATTATATTTATGATAGTCTTTTAGTTTATAGCTAAAAGAGGAAAAAGACCTAAACAAATTGGTAAAATATTCCTTTGGGAAGATAAGCCTTCAGTTTCATTTGAAGCTGAGAGTTCATGCTGTATTTCAAGAAATGATCAGTCAATAAATAGAGGTAAAACTTCAAATATTCTGATAATTGTGTAAAGGAAGGAAAGTTTGCCTAAAGTATATGAGTTTTCAAATTAATTTGCTTTAAGTATCTTCCAGGAGAATTGATTGTTCAAACTGTTATCTGAAATGGAGTCTTTCTTTTTGGAAAAATTACAGAGTATGTTTATTTTTTACACTTTAGGATAGCATATTCCAAATGTACTACTTTATTTAGTGTATCTCACAAAATAGTTAAATTAATACTTTACAGTCCATACGCTAATGCTTTTTTTGGATTGTTCTTACGTATCCGAGTTCTAAATACACTATAAATTGGTGAATAATTCTGTGTTCATCCTCTCTGTGCCTTTGATTTTATACACTTTAGCTTTTTTTAGTCCATATTAAAGAAACATTACTGTGTAGTCATCTTTAGCTACATTGTCTCTATGGAACTGATTACCGTGGGCGAGAGGTTCTCCAAATGTGGTTCCATCAAAATACAAACATGCTATATTATGATCCTGTCTTTAAAAAGTAACCTTTGCCCCCACATCTGTTTCCAGCTATCACCCCATTTCTCTGTTCAGTGTACAGCAAAACTAATAAAAAGTAGTTTTTACTTCTTGCAGCCTTTTTTTTTTATATACACATAAAGAACTGCTTTTATTGAAAACAGTACAACATGAATCATAATATTCAGCATTAAAAATGTTTCCACTAATGGAACATTTGAAATTAACATTGCATTAGAGGGGAGGGATAAATCAGGAGCTTGGGATGAACATACACACACTACTATATAAAGATAGATAACCAACAAAGACATACTGTACAGCGCAGAGAACTCAATATTCTGTGGTAACCTATAAGAGAAAAGAATCTAAAAAAGAATGAACATATGTATATGCATAACTGAATCACTTTGCTGTACAACTGAAACCAACACAACACTGTAAATCAACCATACACCAATAAAATTAAGATTAAAAAAAAAAACACTGCGTTAGAAAATTACAGAACTATGGTCACCATGCCTATGAAAACTACAGTCAGTTAGTCAACAGAACAGTTAAGCTTTGTTCACTGTTCTTCTCCCCCATATGTTTGTGGTTATTAAGACCATTTACGTTAAAAATGGATCAAGGTTTAGTGTCGGTTCTATAGATACCGAGTATGAGTATTTATCTCATACTATGAGTATTTATCCCAGGTTTCCTGGGACACCCCAGGTTGCAAATGACTGTATCCTGATTTGGGGATGGGAGGATGTGGTCCACACTGTTGGCTTTGTGTGGTGAAGGTCTCCTGATCCAGGTGTGAAGGGGTTAGAATGGATCATTTGGATAACATCTGAGACAGCAACAGAACAAAAGGGTACAAGAACGAGAAAGCTGTTTGAGCGAAACTGGCGGCCCTTGAAGAAGCAGGCAAAGGTGTCAGGCAAGCATGAGGCCAGGATGTGTCTGGGCGAAACAACTTGAGGATAGATCAGGCAACCGTCTTGGAAGACGAAGTTGGTTTTCTTGAGTTAGCAGCTTAGTCACCTTCCGGCATCGTCAGTGTCAAGTACTTTTTAGCCTTCAGGGCCTGGCCACGGGCTTCTGAGGTGGTTTCACCACCTCAGAAGGGGGGGATTTTAGAAGGGTGGGCCTGCGGGTTCATTTGTGGGAGAAACCTTCATTCCTTCTTCACGTGAATCCGTTCAAGGGCTTCCTCTGTGCCTGGCAGCCTGTGAGAAACTGGGCAGGATCCAGAAATGGCCAAAACCCAAATCTTTGCCTTTGAGTTTTCAGTCCAATGTGGGGGACAGGCCTATAAGGTAGTAAATTATAATCCCACCTTATCAAGGATTCCTATCTAGATAGAACCAAGCACTGAGGGGTAGAGAGAGGAGAGAGCCACTGACCACGGGATAGCTGGGGTGACTCAGGCCGGCCATCGTGTAGTGGGCCTCACACAGTCCTTTCTAAGTCCTTTTCCCCCTCAGTGGGTGAGTACAGGGAATAACAAGAATTGTTCCTCCCGGGGTTGTGTAAGTGCTTCTGAGAAGCCCCCTTATCCTTCCAGGCTCCTGTTGATTCTTTCCCTATTTTCTTCCCTTTAAGGACCTGTCAGAGTCCAGGCAGGAAACAGAGAGTACACTCAGCTGCGGTGTTTAAAAGGCTTTTTAGTGAAGTGACTATTTACAGAGGTTTGGGTAGCTTCCCAGAAGTAGTAAGAGACGTTGTGCCCCCAGCAGCTGCCCACCTGCCCTGCAGAGGCAGGGGAAGAGGTGGTGGTGGCGGCGTCCAGGTGAAAGCCAGCATCCTGGGAGAGGGGCTGCTGGACAGGAGCTGCTTGCCCACAGGGCACCATGTCAGGCATTGAGGAATTAAGGATCAACCAGCCAGACCTGGCCCTCACCTTTACGGAGCTATGGTCAAAGCAGACTGTCCTGCAGGCCCCAGGGCTCTGGTGATTTCTGATCTCTCTCCCTTATTCCTTATTGGCCACGCCCTCTTCTTACCCCCTGTGCTCTGAGGGCCTAGGGGATACCAGCTGCAGGGCCAGGTGCCATGGGTTTCAGAGATTCCAACCCGACATGCTTCCTTCCTCTAGGGAGTTCATCGGGGTGGAGAGCAAAGCAATCAAGTTTCAAACCCGCATGTCACTGGGGAACAGCTGGGTGGCCGTGGACAAGACACTTCCACCAGGGCACCCATTTCTCCATCTTTTTACATCTCAGGGCTTTGTGCACTTTCTTGGGCTCTAGTGGAAGAAGAGTGGCTGCAAAGCTGAAAAAGAGGTCTCCAGTCTCCAAGTTTCCAGGCTCCAAGGTGCACAAAGTGAACCAGGGATGCAGGTCCAGAGGAGACTCCAGCTTTCTGTTACCGATGAGACAGCTGGCTCCTCGATCCAGGAATGGACAGGCCCACAACTGAGGATTCTAAAAGTCTCCTGGATTTGTCTTTTCTTCTCCCTCCCAGAGCACCTTAGTTTGGGCGCTCCTCACATTTTGCCTGCATTCTCTTCTTCCCATGGGCTGTGGATTAGTGCTGAGCGATAACTGTGCAGAGTTGCAGGCTTTCTTAAACCTATTCCGATAGTTCTCCTCTCTACAACCTCACTGAAACACTTCTTGTTGAGGACACCAATGATTTCCGCATTGCCTAATCAAACCCTCAGGTCTCAGTTTATGTGTTAGCCTCCAAGATAATTTCACACAGCTGGATCATTCCCTGTTCTGGAAATAAGTTCCTTACATGGCTTCTAGGCATCACAGTCTTACTAATTTCTTCCTGCTTCACAAGTTACTTCTTCTTGGTCTCATTTGTTTATTCCTAGTCATTCCCCTGACTTCTAAATGTTGGAGTTCCCTAGAGATTAGTGGTCCTCTGTTCTTTTTTCTACCTACACTTTGTTGTCTTATCTCATGATTTTAAATAATATCTTTGTGTGGATGTTGTTTATATTGATTATATTCAACTTCTCCCTTGAATGCCAGACTTGATATTCAGTTGCCTCAACAGCTTGACTTTCCCTTCACTTCCTTCAGGGCTGTGGTCAAATACCAACTTATCAGACACTCCCCTACCTAAAATACCTCCTTGCCCAAGCACTCCTGCCCCAACCCTAAATTATTCTCTCCCCATAACTCTTATCGCCTGGTATGTTGTATATATATAGACATATATAAATATTTATATGCTAATAACATGCAAATAAAATATTTACATAAATAAAATTTATGTACCATAAATACATAAATGTTATACATATATGGACATAAGTATTTACATGTAAATATGTATACATATTTTATATTTACATATTTACACATATGTATAAATATTTATAAATATTTGTCTATGTTATACATATATGTATAACATATATGTATAACATAAACATAGAAACATTTATGTTCCGTAACATTTATATATAAATATGTATACATATTTATACATGTCTTTTGGTCTGTTTTCCCCTACTAGAATTTATTAGAATCTAACCTCCATGAAGGCAAGCTCTTAGAGCCTAGAATAGTCCCTGGACTTCTTTGATAGGCACTGAATGACTACATAATTGCATTCCAGACAATATGCTTGATTCCAAGATACTCATCCTTCCTAAGAATTTTAGCAACAACAACAAAACAAAAGGCCTAACCACCTGTCATAGTAAGGAACTTTAGGTTAACCTCTAGATTCTACATATTAAAAAGTTGACTTCACTTTCTACAAATCAAGCACCTACAGTGAAGGGGGAAAAGGGTTTGTATAGTTTATGCAGAGAAAAATCTGGTAAACTCAAATTCTGTTGCATCATTCACCTGGAAATCTTGTGCAGTGCCTTGATTTTTGATGTTTCAGAGGAAGTGAACAAAACTAATTTTTTTTCTTTCTTGTGCCAAATATCATATTTTGGGATATTTGAAAGAATTTCATGAGGCTGCAGAGTTTGAGCTGTTTCCTCACATCAAGCCATTTTTGTAAATAGAAGATTCAACTTTTCTGTATCCAACTTTTCTGGTCCCCTAGTGACTCACAAGATTATTTTTTCTAATTGATGTTAATATCCTGAACCTGAAACCAACAGGGAAAAATAAGAACAGTGATTTTTTTTTTTTTCCAGTAAAGGTACTCAGATCCAACTGAACAGGAGGTTTCAGCAGATGGCAGCTGAAATAAATCTCTCTATATAGTGGAATTACAGAGGTTAAAGAATTGTATAGCCCATCATCTACTACTGCTCATGCTCTATGTTAAAGATGTAGCAAAGTAATTACATTTGGGGAATTCCCTGGTGGTCCGGTGGTTAGGACTCCTCGCTTTCATGGCCTGGGTTCAATCCCCGGCTGGGGAACTAAGATCCCACAAGCTGCATGATGCGGCCAAAAAAAAAAAAAAAAGTAATCGCACTTTTAAAAATGTGCAACATTCTCTCACATTTTCATTCTTGTATACGTAACGTTTCTTCTGCCTGGATGGACCTTTCCTTTGATTTGGCTTTACCTTCTCCAGAATGTTTCTCTTGATCTCCTTGGTCTCAATTTAAGCAATTCTGTCTCTGTGTCTGAAAGACCTTTTACATAGTTTACATTACATAAATTATCATGTATTACTAATTTGCTACTCTCATTTCCCCCAAATATTGTTTATTGAAACAATAAAAGACACTGTTTTCTATTTCTGTGTTCCATTTGCATCGTATAGCACCTGCCATAAGTAGGTGTTCAATAAATATTTGCTAAATGAATGAATGAATAACAAGTCCTCTCTTCCACCAGTTTAGCAGTGTGAACTAACATTCCCCAGGTTCTAAGCTATTAGTTGAAATAACAGGAAAGCAGGAAATTACTCGTCAGAATCTTCCTTAATTCAGTTTTCAAAATTAGAGTTCCTGTGTTCCTTTGTCTTGATAAATATACTCAGTAGACAGTTGAGATCCTGAAAGCCTTTTGAAGCTTTTGTACTACATGAACTAAATAAAGCTAGGTATAATAAAATGCTTTCTACCTTTTATTCTATTTTGAACACATTTTTATTTAAGAAGTCACTGTCATTCCGTTATCGGTTGAAATGCTTTATTTCTTAAAGGTATTTTTAAAAAATTAATTCAAATCTTTTTATATTTCAAATTAGGTATCCTAGCCTTAGATTTAAACCTCATTTTTCCCAAGTATATTTTCTCTTTATTTAAGAGTAATATATTTTCATAGAGTGCGTTGAAAATTAGGAAAATCAAGCGTTCTTGTTCTGTCAGGTGCAGTGTTTAGAGTGTTATTTTGATAAAATCCAGTAGCTCTGATATTGCTTGAAAATACTTGGTCCTTTGGAGTATAATAGCAGGGGAAAAACTGTGGCATGGGTAAAAATTCACCATAATTACTTGAATTGGTTTTATACATAATCATCTTAGGTTTTGATAGTGAGGTAGCTGTATGGAGTGTCTTTGGGTCCAACATACATGAAAACACAGGATTGCCAGGGTTCACACAAGGAGGCAGTTGTTCAGGTTTCATTTCTGTTTCTGAATTTGAAGCTGAAGTACTTTTCTTATCCTAAAAGATAAATGCATAAAATAATTCTCAATTATAAAGTTCTGAAAAAAACAGAATTATTTAAACTTAGCCCTAAGCCCTTCTTACCCCACTACTCACAAAAAGTGACTCGAAAAAGATCAAAGACAAATGTAAGATCTGACACCGTAAAACTCCTAGAAGAAAACATAGGGAAAAAGCTCCTTGGAGTTGGTCTTGGTAATTTTTTGGATATGACAACAAAAGTACAAGCAATAAATGCAAAAATCAATAAATGTGACTACGTCAAACGAAAAAGCTTCTGCGCAGCACAAGAACAGCAGAAGGAAGAGGCAGCCTTGGAATGGGAGAAAGTATTTGCAAACCATACATCAGATAAAGGGTTAATTTCCAAAATATCTTTAGAACTCATACAATTCAACAGCAAAAAACCAAACAATATAATTAAATAATGGACAGAGGATCTGAACAGACATTCTTCCCCAAGAAGACATACAGATGGCCAACAGGTACATGAAAAGATGTTCAACATCCCTAATCATCAGAGAAATGCAAATCTAAACCACGATGAGATGTCAATCCACACCTGAAGAATGGCTATTATAAAGTTAAGAGAGAATAAGAGTTGGCGAGGATGTGGAGAAAAGGGAACCCTCATGCACTGTTGGTGGGAATGTAAATTGGTGCAGCCACTGCGGAAAACAGTATGGAGGTTCCTCAAAAAACTAAAAATACGGGACTTCCCTGGTGGCGCAGTGGTTAAGAATCCGCCTGCCAATGCAGGGGACGTGGGTTCGAGCCCTGGTCCGGGAAGATTGCACATGCCGTGGAGCAACGAAGCCCGTGCGCCACAACTACTGAGCCTGAGCTCTAGAGCTCGCGAGCCACAACTACTGAGCCCATGTGCCACAATTACTGAGGCCTGAGCACCTAGAGCCTGTGCTCTGCCACAAGAGAAGCCCCCGCAATGAGAAGCCCGCGCACCACAACTAGAGAAAGCCCGCGCGCAGCAATAAAGACCCAACGCAGCCAAAAATAAATAAATAAAATAAATAAATTAAAAAACAACCAAAAAAACTAAAAATAGAACCATCATATGATCCAGCAATTCCACTTCTGGGTATATGTCCGAAGGAAATGAAATCACATCTTGAGGAGATATCTGTACTCCCATGTTCACTGCAGCACTCACAATAGCTAAGACATGGAAACAACCTAAGTATTCATCAACAGATGAATGGATGAAGAAATTTTGGTATATACACACACATACACAATGAAATATTATCAGCCATAAAAAAGGAAGGGATCCTGCCATTTGCAGCAACATGGATGGACCTTGAGAGCATTATGCTAAGTGAAGTCAGACAGAGAAAGACAAATACACTATGATCTCACATATATGTGGAATCTTAAAAAAAAAAAAAAAAAAGTCAAACTCAGAGCAGGATGGTGGTTGCCAGGGGCTGGGGATGGGGGAAATAGAGAGATGTTGGTCAAAGGGTACAAACTAACAGTTATAAGAAGAGTAAGTTCTAGGGATCTAACGTACAGTGTGGTGACTACAGTTAACAATACTGTATTATATAATTGAAAGTTGCTAAAAGAGTAGATGCTCTCACCATACCCACACACAAAAATTTGTAATTATGTGAGGTGATGGACATATTAACTAATCTTATTGTTAATCATTTCACAGTATATATGTATATGAAAGCATCATGTTGTACCTTAAACTTACACAATGTTATATGTCAATTATACCTCAATAAAGCTGGAAAAACAATAGAGAAGAAAACAAAAACTTAGCCCCATCTACTCTCCTTTTGGGAGTCCTTTTCTCTGGAAGACATTGAAGAGTGCCCATTCAATTATATATATCTGTACAGAGCAAACTTGTCAAAAGTATGTACAAGGTAGCTTTTTAAAATCCTGTACTAGAACTATGAGAATTTATAAAAACGTGCAACTTATAGAGTAAGACTGCAATAGGTCATAGTTCGAAGAGGACGTACAGCTTAATTTTAGAGTGAAAAGGGAACAAGATAAACATTCAGGGAGCTTAACCTTGTGGGGGATAGCCATTAAGCAAATAATTATACAACTGACTAATTATAATTGTGGTAAGTGCTATGAAGAAAAAAAATTCAGGATGTTTATGAAGACATACAGGGGGTTCTAACCTAGTGTGAGGGCCTAGGAAGGCCATTCTGGTGAAGTGTCGCTGAATCTTAAGACTGGAAGGCAAGGAAGGAAAAGACAGAGGAGGGCACAAAGAAAAAGCATGGCCAAAGTGGAGTAAGTTAGAGTGAAAATGGCTGCAGATGAGAATAGAGGGGCAGGAACCAGATCCTGAAGGGTCTGGTTGGCTGTGTGAAAAGTTTAGATCTTTATGGTAAAAGCAATGGAAAGCTGTTGAAGCGTTTTAAGGAGAAGCATGTCATGATGTAATATACTTTTTAGTAAGATTACTCTGGCTGCCGTCAGAGACTTGAATGGATGTGGAGAGGAGCTTCAGTATTCCATGTGACTGACGATGATGATTTATAGAAGAATGGTGGTATAGAGAGACTAGTAAATAAATTTGAGACACATTTTGGAAGTAGAATTCATTGGACCTGGTGATTGATTGGATGTGGGTAGTGAGGAAGAGGGACAGATCTAGAAAGACTCCCACATTTCTGGACAAACATTTGGGTAGATGGTGGTGCCATTTACTACAATTTAATATGTAATTAACATATATAATAAATTTAATAAATATTTAAAATATACATAACTTAGCTATTTGGGGAGGGAGGGAGCAAGATATTAAAAAGAATGGGTACAAAAGTGCATATTGCTTTCTAGCAATGCATATAACATGCTTATCCTTAGTAAAGTCCATTCTATAAAAAACATCAAGCTTCAATAATGAAGGTGAAAGAATTCAAATGGAACAGACTATATGGACCTTGTTTATCACTCATTCAACAAATACTGAGTACCCACTGTGTACCAGGCATTGTTAGATGCTGGAAAAATAGTGATCAACAATCTAAAGTTCCTAGAACTTACATTTTATTACATAGAAGACAAGCACATAGGAAACCAGCTCAATAATGTTGGGAAACTGGTTATTTTAAAAAAAAGTAGGTCTTCACCTTCAAATATTAGGTGTCACCAGTTCTGGGTTCTGATGTTGCCAGTGATAATAGCTGCGTGACTTTGATGAAATTATTTTGCAAGGATTCAAATTCCTTGTCTATATATATAAAACAAAGGAGATGGATTAGATAGTTTTTTTCTTTTTCTAATAGGATATAAGGGCTCTCCAAATGTAGCAATAGGAAAGTGATTTTCAGTTATTTGAAAAACATGAAGGAAGTGTATATTTACTTGTGATAAAGCTCTTAAAAATGATTCTGTGGTGTCCATGTAGGCAAAAAATTTTGGTAGTTAAAAAAACCCTCCAAATTTGGCAACTTCTGGAATACTTAAGATCTAAGTCCTTCCAGATCAGAAATTATATTATATCTAACCTCATAGAGATTGGCAGGGTACTGTAACTCTGACTTTTTAAGGTTGCATTAAATAGAAGGTTGTTTATATGCATTAAAATTCTTTTGCTTTGAAGACCCTATAGTAGATTCTTGTGATTCATGAGGCTGAGACCCTTTAATAATTCTAAATCCTTAAAACTAGCAAGCATATAATCTCAGTTTCTCCACCTCTAAAACGGAGGAAAGAATATTGACCAAGTTGTTGTGTCAGGCTTAACTGAGGATCAAATTTGGGTCAGATTAATTCGGTTCCTCTTAGACTAACCCAGCTCACTGAATTCCTGGGTTATTCTACTTAATGTCTCTGCAAAGTTAAGTTCCCCACTGTCAGGAACCTATTTGTTTTGAAATCTTGAGTTCAAACCTGCAAATGTGAAGTATTTACTCCACTTTCTTTTATTTTGTTCAGATTTGAAGAAGTATAATAGAGCGTTGGAGGAGTAGCACAGGCAAGAACTTTGTGACCTAGATTCCAATCCTTTATCATCATTGCACCTTTGTTTTTATATTGTCTGTAAAATTGGTAAAAAAGGGGGAAAAAAAACAACCTGCCATAGTTCCTGTGGTTGTGGAAATGAAAGAAAATCGGATGTAAATGATATGCTGCTATATAAATGGAACCAATTTTTACCATTTTCTTTTTTTCAGGCATACTTCAATGCATATGCATGATCTTCCAGAATTCAGTTCTGAAATTTACAGGTTAAGAAAACTTTACAGTAGTGTGCTACCATTTACTAACACTCATTATCTTGTAGGAAGCTGGCAAAGCTGGAAGTAGAAATCATCAGATCTTGCTGTTTATTCTTTTTTGACACTACTTATTAATTTGTTTTAAATATCAAGAGCACAGACATTGGAGAATAGTAAGTCACCAGAATCCTACGGCATCACAACAGGTCAGCTTTTCTCAAAATGTCTAGGTTCTCTCAGCACATGGAAGGCTTCTTAGGTGGAAGGTGCTGCCCTGTGACTTGTGAGAAAAAGTACCAACCCTAATTTACTTTATGGACACCAGTCTGGTTGCCCAGGGCAACCTCAGTCCCAGAGGTTGTGACTTTCAAATCACCTTCTGCAACTGGCTCTAAAATTCTGATCAACTTTGACTCAAAATGGAATACAGAAAACAGAATCTAGTCAAAATAGAAGACAAATTAGCTGAAAAATTTTGTTGGCATAATCCGTACCACACAATCTGTAAAAATTAGTGTCTACCGAAATCTTTTAGACCTCCAGGACAATTCACAAATGTTTACGGACTTGGAAACAAAATACCCCTTGCTTTTACTTTATGTCCTAGGCCCTCACTACAACTTTCTTATTTGGGTTTCGACCTCTTCAAATCTGGTATTCTTAAAATGTAGAGTTCAAAACAGATACAATCAAAAACAAAACAGCCTAATATAAAGAATAATAAAAATATTACTTTAAATTCTCTTCTAGGTTATACATTGGGTCAGCAACTGTTACTGAAGGAGAAGAAGGTTAATGAAAATTATAAATGAATCTTTTAAAATCGATTAAGTCTAAAATTAGACTGTGCAAGTGCCTTGAAAAGAATGAAAATCTACAAATAGATGGTATTAACTTCCTTACTAATTTAATTTTCAGGCTCTCCTAGAATTAGAGAAAACCAGGCCACTTTGACTTTTCCAAGTCTTTTGTTATAAACACACACACATTTTTATAAAGATAAATAACAAGCTACTGAAATAATAAAAATGCCCATTATAGAAGCTGTAATTATAAAATTAAAAATCTTTTTTTTTTTTTTTTTGGTTTTGTGTCACAGTTGATGTTAACTACAGTAACACCAAAAGCAAAAAAACCCCTGTAAGTCTAATGTTGAGGCACCCTTTTGTTTCTCCTCAGGCCCACCATCCTCCTTGTTCATGTTTTTCTTAATTTATCTTTTTCTGGCCACAATTAGGTGACAGAGAATTAAACCTTAACTTTCTACTGTTTCCATCAACAGTGAGTATAAATGCACCATATCCGTTTTTGAACAAGACACAATGTAAACAGATGTCAAATTAACAAGGTACGTTTTTCTTGTTCAAAACCATCACGGCATTTTGCAATGGGGCATGAGTTGCATACCATCCCCAATCATCCTTATACCTTCACAGGCAATTCTGGCTTAATGCAATGCATGTAACATCTGTGTACCCCAGTGGTTGCCTACAACGGTGGTTGTTTTTGGAGGGTGGGGGTGGGTGGGAGTGTGGGGTGCCCCAAATTTATAGTAAAGAGTATCGACAGTCAAAAACATCCAGCCCTCTGCCCAAACCCACCCAGTCGTACTCGGTCATTCTCGATATCTTCTTTATTTTTTTCGGCAAACGCAGTCTTTTCCTGCAGCGGATGGCAAGGCCAGCGAGCGCCGACTTTTACTACACCCAATTAAAGCAGCAAAGAGAAGGCGAACCGTCGGCTGGATGGATACGTGTAAACTAATCGGCCTAATCCGGGGAGCCGTCCTCCAGGGTGGAATCCTTCGGAGAGGCTGTAGCAGGCCGTCTCCACAGTAACCGGCAGCGGCGCCTCTGCAGTGCCGGGGCCCGGATGTTGTGAGGATCACGGCCGCGGGGCCCAGCTTCCTGCAGCCTGCCGGCGGCGGGCTGCGCTCCTCTTCGGGAGTCGTAGTTCTTCCCTCCGCCGCCGCCCGGTATAAGGCGCGGGCGGGACTACGAGTCCCGGCATGCGCCGCGGCGCCTCGCCGCCCTCCGCCTCCCGGCTGCGGACGCCTGCGAGCAGGTTGTTGTTTTTATGAGAGGCGTCAC
Source organism: Balaenoptera musculus (assembly GCF_009873245.2). Classification (NCBI taxonomy): domain Eukaryota; kingdom Metazoa; phylum Chordata; class Mammalia; order Artiodactyla; family Balaenopteridae; genus Balaenoptera; species Balaenoptera musculus. The sequence continues at coordinate 78,261,086 of NC_045786.1, forward strand.
TGCTCTCGGAGCTGTGACCGCCGCCACCGCGACAGCTAACGCCGTCGGGCGGAGGTGGCGCTGCTCCTTCAGGTACGGCCCTGGGCGAGTTTGGACCCCAGGAGGGGAGTCCGGGCCGACTGTCGGGGTCCTGGCTCAGCCGCCTGGCGGAGGCGGTCGCGGGGTTTCCGCTGAAGGGGGGGCTTGACCCTAGGCGCTCGGTGTTTGCGGCCGCCTGGGTGGCCTCCTCGGAAGGCGAGTCTGCATCCCCCGTGGCGGAGCCGGTCCGGTGGTCCTGCAGCCTCGGTTCCCTGCGTTGCAGACGCGAGCGGTGTGCCGGGAGTGTGGGGGAGCCGACAGCCCAGGGGACGCACCCGCCTTCCTCCGCTGGGCTGGCTTAAGGCTCTCCTCGGTCCTGATTGATGAGAATCCATATGGTAAGATGTTATGTGCGTCACCCCGCCGGGTTTTCAGCCGGCCGGTCTTTTTTTGGTGACGTTTGAGCCCCGTGATGCCAGGAAGAGAAAGATTAAATAATGTATTTGAGATTTCTGCTTGTGAGCCTGGCTGATAATGATCAAATCTCCCTGTCTGTCCTTTTCCCCCTCCACCGGTCCCCTTCCTAATCGATAAGCCCTCCGTAGCAGCAGGTCACACCGTGCCTTCTACGCGTTACTGTTTATCTTTGTTTAACGAATCAACTTTTTGCCTTTGGGAGCGCCAATTTTAACGAACTCAGCCAATTAGGTACTTTGTTGAGGGGGTGAAATTTGCACTGTCTCAGTCTGGCTTTATTAAAAAATGGAATGGAGCCTTTTTGTAGCTAGAATAGGTAATTATTTTAGTACTGGGAATTTTAGGAGATTTGCCTCCTCAAATAAGGTCACATCTACTGGACGGTACTTGAAATGTCATTATTAGCGCATCGTATCTTTGGCTTAACGTTTGAATCTTATTAGGCCCCACCTTTCTCAGGGGGGTATTTATCACACCTTGGACGCTAGTGTGAATGGTTTACTATACTTCCCTGAGCTGTGGTCATAAAGGGGAAGGGAAGGGAGAAAGTGAGGTTATTATTTTAATAAATAATTTCTAATCCTTTATCCAAACCTAAGGATGGGATTCTAATTAAAGAAGCTATTAAAAATCGCTCTCAAATAATATTTGAGGGTGTGGGAAATACTAGTTTTTAAATGAAAATAGGTTAGAAAGTAGTGTAATACTAATTTTGTTAACTAAACCATAGAACTAGAAGTGATTCGATGTCTATTAGAAATAAGACTCAAAGGAGTGTCATAGTTATAAAAGTGATTAGATGGTGAAACTACAAATTATTTTTTTCTTTATACTTTTTGGTATTTTCCAAATTTTCTATAGGAAAAAAACCTTCATTTAAAAAAGACACAGGTGCAGCAATTCCAATTATATAGACTCTAAACAATTTTAAAAAGCAAATAACAACTACAAACAACATAGGCAGAGCCCCTGTTACTGCATCCACAGACTCTGTGAATAACAAGTTTAAATGTATATAAGTTAGTTGCTGAGAAGTGACAAGAAATGCATTGGTTGGACTGGAAAGGAAACAAAAAAATATTACAGTAATTCTTAGCATTTGTACATCTTGTCTTATTTTGATCTGTTTTCATTTTGTACAGTAAAATCAAGACAGAATTGCTTACTTTTCTTCAATTAAGGGAGTGCAATCTTGATTATTACTATAACTCAAGGTGACAAAGCATGGGCATATTAATCTGAAAAGATCTGGGATGTAGCAGGATTTTTCATTATTTGTAAACATTTGCCAGTGGAAATAAAGAAGTTAAACATTATTATAAAATGGGGGCTTTAAGCTTGTTTTCATCAAGTCATTTTAAGTATCAATACTATGTTTAATGTGCCTGATATTTTGGATTATGTTTTTTGTTTCATTTTCTATTATGGATATGTTGGATATGGTTGGGTAAGTAGCATATTTAGCCCACATTTTGTTTTCTGTCATAAAGAAAGGGCCACATTGTTCTTTGATAGGAATAGTCTATGTATTTTTGCAGTTATCAGTCTTGAAAAAATGGGGTTTACCTCAATTCCAGGTGTCCATTAACTCAATAAAATAGCCATTCTGAAGCTTTGTTTTTGTTTTCATTTTTTTTGCTTTTTTGTTTTTTAAGCTGTAGAAGTCATACTTTGTTTTCTTAGGTTCTTTTCTTTGGAGCATTGCTTCTCTCCCCAAATTTCAGTTTCTTTTCAATAGTTTCTATTGTTTTATTTTGTGTATTTTGTGCCCTTTGTTGGCTCAATATCTCACTAAAAATTTGGGTTCATTTACAGGGCATAAGAAACATTCATAATTACTTAACATGTCTGATTTACTAACTGGTTCCACAGTATTGTCTAGGTTGTGTAATTGTATTTTATCCAAGTTAAATATTTAAAAAATTAGGTGAGTTTGAACTGACATCTTAGAAGTAGTAGTTTCTGACATGTAAAGAATATGGACACAGTGCAAGGCCTCTTAAGCCCAGGGTATTTTAAAACAAAATGCAGACTCATCTAACAATGCAGAACTACTAGAGGCTGAATTGTTTTTGTGTTTGTGAGTGGTTAGGATGAGGAAGTTGCCATATTGTAGGTGATAACTTACATTTTCAAGAATTTTCTTACTGGGAGTTGTGCAGTTTTTGTTTTGTTTTTAAATTTATTTGTAAAAATTTGTTATACAGTTTTTAAAGGTTACTTTCCATTTACAATTATTACAAAATATTGGCTCTATTTTCCATGTTGTACAGTACATCCTTGAGCCTATCTTACACCCAGTAGTTTGTACCTCCCACTCCCCTACCCTGTATCGCCCCCCCCCACCCACTGGTTTGTTCTCTATATCTGTAAGTCTGCTTCTTTTTTTGTTATATTCACTAGTTTGTTGTATTGTTTATATTCCACATATAAGTGATATCATACCATGTTTGTCTGTCTGGCAGTTCTGCAGTTTTGACTAAATTAAAACAGTTAAAAAAAAATGAGTTGGTTTAAAAGGTCATGTTCGATGTATTGCACCAGATAGACTTGAAAATAAAAATCTCAGTTTGAGTTCTAAGGTGAAATTTATAATATGGGGAGGATTGCAACTAACTGATAGAGGATTTTTTTTCCAAGGGGTGTTTAAAGTGTGGAAACCTGCTTAAGGGCTTATAGAGTTTTCTGAAGGAAGTATTAGCAAGGAAGTATTAGTATTAGGAAGTCAGAAATCTAATTTTTCTTCATTATTTGTCCATAAAGCACTTTCCTAAAACCTTATTTCTGGTTCATGTTGCCAGCATGATGAAATGTGAAAAAAGAATTGGATTGGGAGTCAGGACGTTTAATGATGTTGACAAATAACTTATGAGCCTCTATTGTTTCCATTTGTACATTATAAATAACAGCCATTGCCATACTTCATGGGGTATTTGTGAAGATCAAATCAGGTATAAAAAGTCGTATCACTTTGTAAGTGGCAGAGTGATCTACCCATGCCAAATATTATTGGCCTGCGTAAGTAACATTTACATAAAGCATACATTTGAAGTGTGATGACTTAATGTGATATATACTTTTGGACTGAGAAGTTTGATGGAAAAAAGTCAAATGGGATCTTCATTTGATTTTTTTGATAGTGCTTTTTGCCTTTTACTAGGTTGAAGGGAACCTGGCCCCTTTCCTGACTGTGACTTTGTACTCTGCTGCATTAAAGGTTCTGAAATTGCAGTGTGGTTTTATGGTTCGGCCTTTAATTTTGGTTTTGATTTGTTTTAGTTGCACATCTAAAGTATAAGGAAGATCATCAGTGTAACTTAACAGTAGGAAGTGGATGTTGTTTTTAATGTTCTAAAACGGTACTTTGAGTTGATTTCATGAACAGTGAGCCTACACTGAATGTCAAATTCCAGGTCCTCCCAGAGATACATTACATATGTAAGCATTTGTCTTTCAGGGAAAGAGAGTTTAGAGCTTAGACACTCCTTCTGGGGAAGTCAGCCCTATCTGTATTATATACAGCATCTGCCCCTTGAGATTAACTTCAAGTTGGGTTGACATATAGAATATTCAAGTAAAAAAGTCTTTTAGAAACTTACAAAACAATTCTGAGGACTTTATGAGAGCAAATATAAGTGAAAGTAAAAGACAAAGAAACATATATCATGGGTTGGTAATGACTGCTTCTATACTTGATTAGTTGATAACTCAAATAACATCTTTACTAACATTTTATCTAATATTACTACTACAAAGTAACAATGGATGTGTACTTAATTGTCTATTATGTACTTAAAAAAATGGAAAACAATAAAAATATATAGACTCCCTTTGTTTTCCATCTCTCTGGCTTTTTTCCCAAATGAAAAGTAGAAGAGAGTTGTAAAAAAAAAAATTAGGACAAATTATCCTTTTGTGGAAAGTATGTTTAAGATAAACAAAAAATATATGATGAATACATATATTTTAACAAGTAAAATCATTAAAAAAATTTTTTTTGAGAGTAGAAGAAAAAAACATCAAGCTAGATCCCAGTAGTTTTACTTATCTCTGAAAGGGGAGAGGAGCCAACAGGGGCTTGCAGTGCCCAAGTGAGGGCTGTATGGCACCTAGTCAAGCTTCTAGATTTACTACTGGCTCTTTCAGGCTTTTACAAAATTAAGATGTAACAATCCTGGAAAGTCAGGATTCTTTTCAGAATGGGAACACCTGGTGAAAAGGCGATTTCCATACTAACAGGTATCTTAATTTCCCCCCAGCATTTTGAATTTATATGGTTTACTACTTTGTTGCAAACTTTTAATCAAAGGTGTAGCTTCTTTTAGATGGAGGCAAAAAGGGATACTTTTATCTTCAAATATGGCAGTAGTTGCTTTTGTTTCCCAATTTGAAGGATGTTACGTCATAAACGAAATCTTGTGAAGAAATTGTGTATTGACTCACTTCTTGCAGAATTTGTTTTCTAAATCACAAAGTTAATTTACTGTATGTAACAGTATTGTTGCCTCTTTCTGGTCATGGATAAAGTGAAATTACTACTACTGGAGATTTTTTTCCAGATACCTATCTTTAGCGATAGATATCAGTGTTTAAATGAAATTCCACTCCATTAAAACTAGGAAAGCCTGTTTGCTATGGAGAGGTTATCTTTGAATCCACTTAGAAGATGCATATAACCAAGAGGACAGCCATTGGACCCACATCTTGATGCCGTAATTACGACACTGTGGACTCTTCACATCCCTGGGTTATGCTCTCTTTTCTCTAGCATCAGTTTTCTACAGTACACTTCTGATACCTCAGATATAAACGTTTTAATATGATTCCCTTTAGTCCTTTAATTTGTCCTGAAGAGACTGGTCATCCAGAAGATTATTGGATTTGTGTCAGTCATTCATTTACTTAATATTGGGTTTGTCTTTTCATTTAAGAAAATGTATATTTTTTTCCTGCTGATTATGAAGGTAATAAATAGCTCACTGAAATTTAGCAGACATAATACGTGTAATTTTAGTTTTTTTAGATTTGAAAGATACTCTTTAAAATTTTAATTAGACTAATGCATATAAATTAATATCAATAGGGTTTATTATACATATCATTTTCTGACTTGCTTTTTTCACAGAATATATTATTGATATCTTTCCACGTCAGGACATGTTGATCTATTTTAAATTTTTAATGGCTGCATTAATAATAGATATTATACATTTTAATTTTAATAAACTCACTCTTGATAGACATTTCACTTTCTAATTTTGTATTATAAAAATTCAACCGTTCTTACACACATGTATATGTATTTTCATATTCATGTGAGTATTTCTACCAGATAAATTCCTAGAAATGAGGTGGATAGGAAATGAAATAGAGATAATAGGTCACATGGTATCAGCCTGTAAAATTTTGTTATTACAAAATTACTCAAATGATAATAACTATGCATTTTTACTGTTTACAGTGCCTATTTTTCTGTATCTAACCTACTAACCTGTTTAATCTTTGTTGATCGCTTAGGCATTAAAATAATCTTGCTTCTCTTTGTGTATCTTTCGTAGTAGGGTTGAGCATTTTTTTCCTTATAAGCCATTTTAATATCTTCTATAAATTGCTTACTCATATTCCTTGATAAGTTTTCTATTCAATTTTTTAACCTTTTTCTTACTCATTTATTGGTGTACTTTAAATGTTTTGAAAACTCTGTTATATATGTCACAGGTATTCTCAGTATATCATTCTTTTATGACTTTTGGCAAACAAGTTTATGATTTTTATACAATAAAAAGCTTTTCCTTTACAGTTTCCAGGTTTTGTGTAAAGCGTAGAAAAAAGATCATCTTTACCCCAGGATTGTAAAACTTTTCTGTTTTGTTTGAGTCTTTTTGTGTGTGTGTGTGGTTTTATTTTATATGTTTAAATCTCTGGGCTGTATTTTTACCAGGTGGTCTTAAGGTTTTATGAAGCCTTATCTTAATAATGCCGAACTTTCACAAGGCAAACGTGACAGATGACATCAATCTGAAAGTCTTTTGCAACACCACATTTATGACGTTTAGTGGAGAGTATGATTCCTGAGTGATGCAATTTGTCAAAAAACTGATTTTTTCCCTCTTTGGGAGGTAGGAGGGGAAGGACAATGAAATTCACTGTCTTTTTAAATTCAGAAGCGTTTTATGTGAAAGTGGCTCTTATCTTTTGCATCTCTTTCATTGTCTACCTTTCACACCAACCATAGAAAGGCTCTGCTGTTTTGAGCATCCAGAATGGCAGCCAGCACTTTAGTTCCATATTCAGAATTGCCTGTCAGATCGTTTGTCTCTTGATGCTGTTTGGAAGCAATTTAGTTTGGCCTGGGTTTAGTGAAAATATGTTGCAGGATTTATCTGCTATACCAGTTAAAAAGCCATACAAAAACTTACTCTTTTTCAAATAAAGAGTTTGCCTGACCATTCTAGCCAATAAGCCTTGGAATCAACTTCCCTAGGGTAGTCTTTTTTTTTTTTCCCACAGCACAAAGGCCTAGTGGGTACTAGGCACTCCTAGGCTAGACTTATTTATTGCCAGAGTTTGGAGACTGAAATAAGGTTGACATTGTAGATGAAAAAAAAAGTATAAGCTGAGCCTTCACTTAAGATGAGACTATTTGGAAAAAAGAAAGCAACACAGTGAAAGGTTCTTCCCCCACCACAATGAACAGGATTGAAGACCCTTTAATTCCCCAAAGAGATACAGGTCTCACCATTTACTACAGAAGTGTTTGTCACAATACTTTTTAAAATGTAAATTTGTGCCAAATTACCGTAAAGCATGGTGACAGTAACAGTTTTAGATACTTACTTAGAAAATCTTAGAATTTCTTAAGCTTTTCTGTTTCAACCCCTTCATTGTGGTGCTTAGTGATTTTAGTGGCCCTAGCTCCCTTTTGAAAATAGGCAGGAATAAAAAAAATTCATAATTGTGGTACATTTAAAAGAGGCAAGCTTAAGGGTGGGGCTAGACCTGAAATTAGACCTGTAGCTCATAACTATTTCTGATCCTTTAATTCCTGATCTGAGTAAAAATGCTTGTATGTCCTTTTCTATAGATAAAATAGAATATTAAGCGATTAAAGATGAGAGATTATTATATATGTATTATATGACTTCTGACCAGTAGAGAGCAGTTAAAATTTTTGTGCTGTTATAAAGACATTGAAAATTAAATTGGAACTCCTTATCAAAAGCTTTGAACTTAACACTAACTAGTAAAGTAACTCATGTATAAAAGTAATAGAAGCTGCTATTAGGCAAGCTATGCTAAGAAGTACAGAAGTTATGCTAAGAAATAAGAAATAAATGCTGTACATTCAGGGAAAGGAGAGATCAGTTTGTCAGAAACATGAAGGAAAACTTCATGGAGGAGACTGAGCCTTAAAGATGGAAATCAGAAGAAAGGAAAAGAGGAAAGCATTCCAGGAAGTGTGACGAGTAAGTGAAGACGTGGAGGTAGGGCTGTGCTCCTCTACTTGTAGCAAGTAGATTACTTTGATCAGATGAAATAGTTCTGGAGGAGAGAACTAATCGATTGCAAGCTAGGCTAGAGCCAGGTAGTGGAAGCATTTGGATGTCCCCCTAAGAAGTTTGACTTTATTGTACAGAATACTTATTCTCGAGGTCATGGGGAGACTTTTGCATGGGAAGTTTAAAAAAAAAAAAATTTCTAGCATTTGGAATAAGTATTGCATGTAACCTGCAGTCAGTTTCATTGTTGCCTGTATGTAAATGTTCAGGGTGGTTGTGTGTGTTTAGGGAGGGACCAAGTGAAGAGTTGCAAAATGGCACTGTAAAAAGTGGTGAGTACCACTGTAATTAAAACAGCCTTGTTTTGGTGCTGGAATATAGATCATTGGAACAGAATGGAGACTACAGAAACTGATTCATAAATGTATGGGACTTTATGTGACAGATTCATAAATGTATGGGACTTTATGTGACAGTGGCATTTTAAATCATAGAAAAAATATGGAATATTTAATAATTGACATAATTTCTACCTCACACTAAAAGGGAGAAAACCCAGATTCACAGATTAAATAGCTAAATGTAAAAGCCAAAACTCTGAAAAAGTATTAGTAGAAAATATAGGAGAAAAATTTACAATCTTGAGAGTAGGAAAGACTTTCTAAAGCAAGGTGTAAAATATAGGCTATAAAAAACACCTTATTCTCCATCCTCAACATTTTGACTGCATAAAATTTAAAGACATCTATGATAGAAGATATTTTTTTTAAATTGAAGCATGCTAGAAAAATTTGCAGTAGGTTTAGCAGTGAACTCATTCATGACCCAGTTTATGAAGAACTTCTGAAAATCAAAAAAGGCAGCCCAATAGGAAAGTGAACATGAGAACATTAGATAATTCATGGGAAATGAAATAAGGATAGCCAGTAAACATAGGGAAAGATGCACAACCCCACTGAGTCATCTGGGAAATGCAGATTGAAATAGGAGATTTACTTTTTTTTTGCTCATGACATGATCAGAAGTTAAAGATGGTTACTTTTTTGGTGAGGTTGTGGAGAAATAGGTACCTTCATATGTTGGTGGGAGGTCTTCCCTAACAACCTTATTTAAAATTCTGATCCCCACCCTCTACTCCCTGCATTCAGTTTTCCCCCTTTTTGCTTTATTTTTCTCCACAGTCCTTGCCACCAACTAACTTAACTACATCTTCTGCTTGTTTATTTCTGTAGGGTTGTTATTGGACAAAAAATAGAATATAAGGGACATTTAAAAAGTTTTTTTTAGTTGGGATCTTGGGTCCTCTTTCCTTTATCCAACAGTCTGTTTTAAAGCAGGCATTTTCATATCCTCTTGGGGATATGAAAGTTCCAGAACCTCTGAAAAGCATGATAGAAATAGGTTCTTGAAAGCTGTCTAGACTTACTGACTCATCTTTGATCACATTTACAGTACAGCAGCACTTTTGGGACCTTTGTTTGGTCACACCCCATTGGTTGGCTTACATCAGAATTGTAGACGTGTGGGAGAATAATGCCCCCATTCTTCTCCATCGTGTCTGATTCTAGAAGATACAGTAATGGAAACCGTACCTTTTCCATAGTAAAATGTAGCTACTCAGGAATGATGAGAGGCACCATCATATCAGGTAATATTCACTCCAGTTGTACTTTATGAGGTAAAATTAATATTGTTGCTCTGTTATTAGTTTTGAAAGCTGCCACCTAAAGTGTTTTAAAATTACACCTTTGGTCTGTATCTCTCCCCTAAATTCAGTCTCCAGCTGCCTACTTGACGTTTCAACTTGGATGTGATAATAGCTGTCTCAAATTTAATATGTCCTCGACGAGTTTACCAATTTTCCTTTCATAACCTGCTGCTTTTGAAGTCTTCCAGTCTCAATGGCCATTCCATTCTTGTATTTACTTAGGACAGGGGTCATCCCTCATACCTCGTATTCAGTACGTCGGGAAGCCCCGTTGGTTATACCTTCAAAATATATGTATAATTTGCCCACTTCTTACTGTCTTTGCTACCACCCTGGTCCAAAGCACCATCATCTCACCTGGATTACTGCAGTAGCTTTGCAAATGGTCTTCCTGCTTCTGCCTTTGCCCCCTTCACAGTGCTGTCTCAGTAGGGCAACCAGGGTGATCTTTCTATTCCTTTCCTCAAAATTCTTCTGTGACTTTTAGTTTCACTCAGAGTAAAAAGTCTTAGGATCTGTAAGGCCCTACATCATTTCTCTCCCACTCCATTACCTCTCTGTCCTCATCTCTTCCCACTTCCCTGGTAGCCCACTCCTCTCCAACCACACAGGCCTCCTTGCTGTTTCTCATAGATATGGGCTTGGTTCCAACTTTGTACCTACTGTTCCTTTGGTCTGAAACACTCTTTACCCAGTTAACTGCACGATGATTCACTCACTCATTCAAGTCTTTGCTCAAATATACCTTCTTAAGGAAGCTTTCACTGATCATCCTTTTTGAAATTAAGCCTCTCCAACCCAGCATTTTCTATTCTCTTTTCCCATGCTTTCTCTGTAGTAGGAAGTATACCATCAAATACACAGTGTATTCTACCAGGTAATGTTGTTTATTGGATGACTCCAGTGTGAAAGATGAAGTGCATAGGAAAATTGAGATGATTTTTTTTTTCCTTTGGCCACGCCGTGCGGCATGTGGGATCTTAGCTCCCCAACCAGGGATCGAACCCATGCCCCCTACATGGAAGCATGGAGTCTTAACCACTGGACCGCCAGGGAAGTCCCAGAAAATTGAGATGAGTTTAATTCAGACTATTGCAATAGGAATATCTCATTAATGAACCGAGGAGTCTTATAGAGGCAAGTAAACAAGGGACTCAGGATGGGTGGAAGTGAGTCTTACCTGGGATTTTTTGAGGGCAGGTTGGTCCTTTGCAGTTAGCTATCTGTCAGAACACAAAACAGGATGGGGAAATTTCTCAACCTTCCTTGCTTTGCTGGAGCACAGGGCTCAGATTAAGTTCAACCTAGTCAATTACTGATAGAATTTAAGCTCCAGGAAGGCAAGACTCTTATTTGTTTTGTACATTGGTATATTTTCAGTATCTTGCATGTGCTAAGAACTCAATAAATATTGAATGAACAGATGGATAAAGGAGTGAATTAAAAATGGTACTAACTATAGGCCCATTTGCTGGAGAGTGTGATTATACTAGTGTAGTATAATCCTTCTACCTTAAGTAACTTCATAAATGAGATACGAACATCCATGTAATAAATTTACATCCTAATATGACTAATATGTGCTATATTCTATGTGGAAACCGTATGTTTGTAATGCTTAGTGTCAAATTCTCTTCCATAGAGTTCTATGAATAAAATCTTACATGTTGTGAAGAAATGTTCCATAGGATTTCTTAGGAAGTGAGAATCAATTTAAATGATTTGTCTCTGTTCTAGAGGCTATTATTATAGGATTTTGGAGTTTATCTTGAAGGCACTGGAGACCAATTTTAAGTGATTAAGTGATCAGATTTATGTATTAGGATAAACAGAGTAGGGACAGCATTGGGAAGGAGTGACTGGAGGGGAATTTGAAACTGCAGGCAGAGATCTCTTAGAGAGCTGTCACTGTAATAGAAGTGGGAAATGATGAAGTTGGGATAGGAAGTGGATAAGGATTTAGACCTGATTGGATTTTTGGGTCAAGGCAAGTTTTAGTTATCCCAAATGTAGTTATCCTAAATCTAGGATTTTTGACCTGATGTTTGGTGGGTTTTGCTTGCAGCCAGATTATTTTTGGCTGATGCTATTCTCTGAGATGATAGAAACAGGAAGAGCAGCAGGAAGATGATCTTAGTTTTGTAGATGCTTTATTTGAAAGGCCTGAGAAACCTACTAGTGATCATCCAAAAAGCAATGGGGAAATATATGACTGGAGATTGGGGTAAAGAAGCTACCCCGAGGAATAAAACGAAGCCTGAGTCTAGAAAAGGGCTTCAAGTTTATCATCTTCGTAAAGTACCCTTAGCTTTATAACTTTGTATGATTTTTTATGCCTTTGTAACTTTCCCATAAACTCTGCTTATTTCTAAGTTATTATTAGTAAAGCCCTCAAAATGGAACAGGTTTTTGCATTTACCTTTGGTCAAAATAATGGGGAGAGGAACCATGAGAGGAATCTCATGGATTCCTCCAGAATTCTGAGTTCCTTGAGGAACAATTTAGAAGTGTGTCACTAATTGCATCATCGCCCAGAAATGTTTACCTTTTTTCTTTATTGAGTGCTTAATATGTGTTACCAGTCAAGTAAACAAGCAATTACAGCACAGTGTTCTATTTTAAGTAGTAGATTAGGGAATATACTAGTCTTTAGGGATGGGGTCAGGGAATGGTTCACAAAGTGATGCGTTAGCTGAGATAGAAGAGTGGGCACAGGAGTTTGGGTAGAAGTAAGGAGGTGAGGAACTGAGATCAGAATATGCAAAGCCCCTGAATTAAGAGAAAGCTAAGCTTTTTAGCGGAATTGAAAAGGTGGAGGGGAGAGGGAGGGGATGGAGGGAGAGAGGATGAGATGCTAGAGACAAAACACTTGATATTTAAGGCCTGTGGGCATTATCCTGAAGACAGTATGAAAATCTTAACATTTTTAAGGAATGACAAAATATTACCATTTTAGGAGGATAACTGGCTATAGTGGGGAAGTTCAAATACAGAGGCAGCTTTCAGAGTCAATGTGTCTAGGATGGGACTCAGAAATTTACTTTTTAAAATTTTGATTTAATTTCAGTGCACCCAACTTTTTGAAAACACCTGAATTAGGAGGGTTCTTTAGTAGGGCTGTGAATTTTGCTTACCAAACTCTTACTGTGGTGTTATGGCCAGTAGGGGAATCTTTTTTTCCTCATTTGGGCTAGATGTCAAGCTGTTCTTCCTCCAGGGCAAGTAAACAAAGAATTAAACTGGGATCCGATTAAAGTGGGCTCCTTGATTTGAGAAATTCAGATATGATAAAGTCCCAGTTTAGCAATGTATGTAACTTTCTTTTGAAATCTTGTCTTTATCGCCAGAGCAATTAGAGTTCTTGATTGGAAAACAAAAGCTGGGGACTATCTATTTAAAAGAACTGTTTAAATGGAAATTACCTAGATAAGGGTAGGAGATATATACCCATTAAATATCCCTGATCAGGTCTTGTATCCCAGGAGTTTTGGAAGGTTATGTAAGTCTGGGGGTGAGCTGGAGCAGCAGTGAGAATGTGGGCTGCTAGAGGAGGTTAGGAACTGGGGGTTTGCAAAGGGAAGAGGAGCTTTCACATGGTGAAGAATGATTGCTTTTTTTAGGCCAATTTTCCTTTTTTTAAAAAAAAAATTATTTATTTATTTTTGACTGCTTTGGGTCTTGTTGCGGCGTGCAGGCCTTCTCTGGTTGCAGCGAGTGGGGGCTACTCTTCATTGCGGTGTGTGGGCTTCTCACTGTGGTGGCTTCTCTTGTTGTGGAGCACGGGCTCTAGGCTCGTGGGGCTCAGTAGTTGTGGCTCGCAGACTCTAGAGTACAGGCTCAGTAATCATGGCGCACAAGCTTAGTTGCTCTGTGGCATGTGGGATCTTCCTGGACCAGGGCTCGAACCCGTGTACCCTGCAGTGGCAGGTGGATTCTTAACCACTGTGCCACCAGGGAAGTCCTAGGCCAATTTTCTTAATCGTAAAGCCCTACCTACTTGTTCCATATAGAATGGTTTTTCCAAATACCAAGTCACTTAAACCAAAATATACTACACTTTCTCTTTTCTATTCTTGGTTATTCAGTCCTTTAAAAATCTTTCGTGTCTGTCTTCTCAAATCTCTCCTAACCCCTCCCCATCCTATTTACCCTCTCCCCCTCGTCAATACTGGTTAAATTTAGGTGCTCATCTTTTTCATGGAATATTGCATTGATTCTTTGTATTCCACAGGTCTAGGGCCCTTTAGTTGTTTCCCCATTTTAATATGTGCCCTTTGAAAGATTCTGATTTTCAGATGTCTTCTTTTAATACTTCACTCATGCTAAATTAATTGCATTTCTTAGAAGTTTCATATTCTTTAATTTTTTCTGCCTTTATTTTTGTAGTGCTTTTCCCGTTATCTCTTGGGAAATCCTTCCAGTGTCGTCATATTTTTTTTTCTTGGTAATAAGGAACCAGAACTTTATTTTTCTGTGATAGCTCTCAATTTTAAAATTTTGGCAACTAATTCAGTTAAAAAACATGCTGTCCAGCATGTCTAAAAACATTACAACCTCATTTATAAAGCCTGCTTTGACCATTTTCCTTTCTTCCTGCAAAATTAACTGCTCAGTCTTTGTGCAGTCTAATATGTTAACCCACAACTTTTAAACTGTTATAAAATAATTAAAATACAAATAGTAACATCAAAGTTTTTTTTTAACTCACGGAGACTGGTTCAATGAGAAATTGGGCTTTATGTAGTCAGTTTAATAAGGAATGGTGAAATAAAATTGCTAAGATATAAAATTGATTAATATCCTATAGGGAGGGTATTTAGGCCTAGCCTTTGGGATAGTATTCTCTACTGGACAGAAAAGGTGCATTTCACTGTAATAGTTTTTTTTTTTTTTTTTTTACAAATTTACCTCTAAATTTAGAAACTGCCTGGGCCCTAATTAGTTGTAAATGGGAAATCAAACAATCAGATGACCTCAGGTGAACTTATTGTGAAATGTTCTGTCTCGAGTGACATTAAAAGTCACACTGTCGTCTTTATGTCTTATTTTAGATTTTGAATAATTTGTCTGAAAACATGCTTATTTTGTACTATCAGTGACCAGCCACCTCTCTGTATCTTCTCTTCTTAAAATATTAATTTACAGGAGTTTCCAGAATCACTAATGGATGGTCCAGATCTATATTTTTTGCCCTGTTTTCATTTGTGCACTGGTTCCATATTAAATTGTCTGCAGTAGAGTTCTGTTAGAACACTAACCATCAACTTGGATATAATGGGTTCTCAGTATATGTGCCATAATAGAAGCATTTATAAGACCTATGTATGGAACAAAGTCAGCAAGATACCATTTACTTTAATGAGCTTAATTTTGAAGTTTAAATAGGAGTTTCAGATAGAAAGGGTAGAACAAACCAGGTGGAGTGACCAATGTGTGCTGGTTTAGGACTTGAGTCTATCTAGGTTATTGCCAGTGGCCACAAGTTTCTAACCAACTTCTGGTCTTTTTCTTCCCCGGTTTTAATGTAACTGAAGTGTTACCAACATGGTTATTTTCCTAAAAACCATTTGATCACATTCCTTCCCTGCTTGAAAATATTAATTGCTTCATGTTGACAACAGTAGACTTCATTTTGCTGGGCCTTGGAACTCTTCTCTTTCCCCCACTTGGTTTCTTCAGCCATGATTTTCACACCATACTGTTCATTGAAAACATAGGCTTTTACTCTGGCTGACTGTTCCCCATTTGTCATTCCCTCAACAGTTGACTTGCTCAGAGTCAGATTGTTCTCATTTACCTTTGTTTCTGCCTGGCCAAATCCTACATTTTCTTTCAGATCCAGCTTGCCTCTTCATTCCACAGTACGACCGTCTAGACTGTTTTGGCTCAGGAGGATCTCCTTGTCATAAAGTTTGGTTGTATTTGTTCATATAGATATGCAAGCATATCCTGTCTGGTAAATCTATGGGTGGGTTGTCTCAGTTTCACCTGGAAGGCAGTAAGCCACTTTTTGTACTTGGGTCACATATTGTACTTCCTATAGAATTTTTAAAAATGTGTCCCACATATCAATATGTTTTTGTATTTGTAGACCTGAAAAATGTCTGAAAATTCCAGTGACAGTGATTCATCTTGTGGTTGGACTGTCATCAATCATGAGGTATGCTACTTAATACTTTTTATAAGGCAGTTTGTAATATTACAGTGTTAACAGTGATGTAAACTGGGTTCTTTGAAGGCCATTAGTTTTTTACATTTAAGCATAAGGTTCCATTGTCTATAGCTTTTCCCACCTACATTTCACTTCACTGCTGAAAACTCTTCACGAGCCAGCATGTTATTGGACATTGCTTTCCTCAGCTTTGAGACATGAGGCAGGTATTTACTGAGGGCTTATTATTGGTCAGGTCCTGTGCTTTACTTATGTTCTCATAATTTTAAACAACCCTCTGTGGTACAGATTGTTTTCATTCTCATTTCATAGTTGAGAAGACCAAAGCTTATGGAGATTCAGTAATTTGGCCAAGATTATGTAACTAGAAAACATCAGAGCCTGCATTTAAACAAACCAAGGAGCATGGAGAACATGGGTTCTACCCATGTTATGTTACGTTACATTATATGATCATTTCAGAACTTGATGGAAAAAGGGCTATGGCTAGAACTCTATTACAAAATGAATTTGATTATAGAAATATGATGTTACATAACTAGTACATAATAAACAGTAATTTATTTTCTCACACTGGTAATATATGTTAATTACAGAAAAATCATAAAATAGTGATGTATAGAAGCAATAAGATAAAAACTATACCTATTTAAAGTGTTAATGGATTTATCTATAATTTTCCTGTTTATTTTTAGACTCAAGCCTCACTTATTTTCCTTCATCAATAAAAATTTTAAACAGTATTTTTTACAATTCCTTTGATAATTTAATATTTAGACAATTGGTTAGTCATGACTTCTAGAAAACAACATTAACCAAAGTTTCTGCAAGAAAGTTTTAAAATTTATTAGCAGCTGTACCAGTTGAAATTAATGTGGTTTCTTTTTCTTCTTTCTTCTTTTTTTTAATAAGTGACTTTTCTATTTTTAATCTGTTTTCTCCAAAGCTTAGATCAACTCTCATAGTAACAATTTCTCCTTCAAGGATAATTAACAATATAGAAGTAAGGCAGCTGTGGGAGTCTGCAGTATGAAGCAAGATAGCAAACTTTTCTGGCATTTAGCCAAGTGTGTCATTTGGGCGTTCTGTATTAGAGATACCTGTCACAGAGTTGATCATATTTGTACCTTTATCCTTCTTCCTTCCATATCTTGTTATCAGGTACTACTCTTTCTTGCTAATGTCTCTTACATGTATTTCCTTTTCCTTTACCATCACTACCATTCTGATTAGGCCAGATCTGGTCTCCCCAGTGACTCACAGTTCAACCCGAACCTTGTGTCTGTTACTACCATTCTCCTGCCACTTTAAGCAATCCCAAAGTCTTATACTCAGAATTCTCTTTAGGACTCAACTCAAACCCACTGCTTTAATGACGTCTCTTAGTTTTTGCTGTTGTGAGTTATGTATATCAGGAGAACTCAGACCTTTTGATTTCATAGATTACTAAATTATAGGAAAATTGAGGGAGGGGCCTGGAGAGAGACAGAATCATTAGTGGATAACTTATTTTGCCAATTAAGATGAGAAAAAAACCCTGTTAAGATCCACTTTTATTAAAGAAAAGACAGTCTGACATCAAAGTAAGAAGGAAAACCTTGGAAGAATAAAAGAACAGTCTGAAATTTTATAAGGAAAGTTTACTCCATTAATCTAATAGGTTAATTTTAATCCTTGCCCTTAAACCTTTTTAGTCATATGTTGCAATAATAAGTAGTTATTTGCTTGTGGCTGTTTCTCTGAATAGGCTATAAATCTGAATTTTAGATTTCAATTTTTCATACCCTGTGACACTAGCAAAATGCCTTGCCTAGAGTAGTTCCATAAGTGTTGAGTAGAAGCAAATTAATAGAAATAGCTAAATTTAGAAACTTATCCTCTGGGATTCAGATTTATTGCTTGGGCTTAGTTAGAGTGTTTGACTTTTAGACTGACTTTTATTTTATTTTTTTGGAGATTTTTAAAAATTTTATTTTTTTAAGATTTATTTATTTTTGGCTGCGTTGGGTCTTTCGTTGCTGTGAGCAGGGGCTACTCTTCATTATAGTGCACGGCTTCTCATTGTGGTGGCTTCTCTTGTTGCAGAGTACGGGCTCTAGGCACGCGGGCTTTAGTAGTTTCGGCATGCGGGCTCAGTAGTTGTGGCGCATGGGCTTAGTTGCTCTGCGGCATGTTGGATCTTTCTGGACCAGGGCTCGAACCCGTGTCCCGTGCATTGGCAGGTAGATTCTTAACCACTGTGCCACCAGGGAAGTCCCAGGACTGACTTCTTTTAGAATCTAAACCTATGGCTCCCCTGCTGTCGGCTTTATGGACTAAATTGAACAAAAGGAATAGATACTGGACTTCCCTGGTGGTGCAGTGGTTAAGAATCCGCCTTCCAATGCAGGGGACATGGGTTTGATTCCTGGTCCGGGAAGATCCCACATGCCGTGGAGCACCTAAGCCCGTGCACCACAACTACTGAAGCCTGTGCCCCTAGAACCCGTGCTCCGCAACAAGAGAAGCTGCCGCAATGAGAAGCCCATGCGCTGCAACGAAGAGTAGCCCCCGCTCGCTACAACTAGAGAAGGCCCATGTGCAGCAACGAGACCCAACGCGACCAAAAATTTAAAAAAATTTAAATTAAAAAAAAAAAGGGAATAGATACTGTTCCCTTTGGAGTATAGCAGCATCTGGGACTTTTAAAAATGGAAGCATCTACATGTAGTCACATCTAGCTTTCGGCAGCTGATAGACAAATAACTGATTAACACTTTTTATCTAGGGGTCTGATATAGAGATGGTGAATTCTGAACATGGTGCAGCCAATGACAGCTGTGAGCTCACCCCAGAATGTTCATCTTTATCACAAGAGGAGCTACAAGTATTGCAGTTAGAGCAGGGAGGTAAGTTTAAAGAAGTCTGATTTTTCTTTTTTTTTTAATAGGATATGTGAGCAACATTACGAATCTTGCCTTCTTTCTAGGTGGGCAGCCTGTCTGGCTAGTCTAAATCATCAGGTCACACTGAAAGACTAGAATTTTCGTGTGGATTAGGTGGGCAGGCCTAAAGAACCCAGTGGCACCAAATTGCCCAGGGGATTTGTTTGTTTGTAGCTATAGTACATACTTGGGCCTCCATATGACTCTTTGATACTGCTAGTGTAAACAGTGGCTAAATATTTTTAACCTTGATTAAGACTAGTGATATACAAAATTATTTATTCACACAAAGGATTTACTAAACTCTTCTCCAGTTACCACACTTCAGAGTACCTTTGGTTGTAGGTGGTAAATGGCATTTAACTACTGTATTGCATTGATGTTATATATTCTTCTGTGGGATTTGATGCCCATATTAATTATATAGAGGATTAAGAAACCCAAATAATTAATACATCTTAATATTTAAAAATTACTTCTTAAATTTTCTTTTAAAAATTGCATTAAAATGTAAACAGAACATTTCTCCATCAGGAGAATAAAGTGCATGTGTCAAGGCCAGAAATATAAAGGATTATAACTGTTAATCTTGTTTTCAGCTTATGTGTTGATTGCTATTCTCATTTGAACAGTGATTCTCATCTTTGATGGGTCAGAGATCTCTTTGAGAATCTGAAAGCTGTGGATAGTCTCTCCCAAGAAATGCATATATTTAGATACGTAAAAAAAAATTTACATACTTCCTCAGGTGTCCTTGGACCCAAGTCCACCTTCGTTGCGGAGTCTTATCTCCAAATTAATATTCTGTTAGGAGCTATATAACACACACAAGTGATGTTTGGGTGTTTTTCCCTTTGTTATTTTGGAGGGGTTAAATTACATGAGAAATACACATTTATGATAGAAAAACAAATGATGAGCAAAAAAAATCAAAGCCATCTATAATTCTTTTTATCTGGAGGTAACATTATACCAACAATGCATATACTTTGCTATGCATAAAACCTGATGCTTATTGTATACCGTTTTAATATTTTCAGCTTCTATTAGCATTTTATAGCCTTTTTCATTAAAAATATGACATTATAAACTCTAATTTGTACATTGTTTTTTGAGAGTTTCTTATAAAATATATCTGCATCTGCTATGGTGACATTATCTTGTTTTTCTGTGTTCTTTTGAGGCCTTGTTTTTTATAGTCTATTTTTTATTGTAAAGATTTGTAATTTGAAGCCATAGTTTTGATTCTTGTGTTACTAGGCATTGACAGTCATTAGAATAGTGGTACGTTTAAGAATTATGAATAAACTAAGAATTCAGGAAATGTTCCGTCAATTATCTGAGAATCAGTTTTCCATATTAACAGGTTTTTACAAACACCTTGGCTTAAGTACTTTGGAATTGTAATGTAGAGATTGTTTATTTAGGGATTATGGTTTTTAGTAGATTTTTAAATGAGTTCAGTTCAGTACCTAAAATTATCCCCTGACAATTTCAAATAGTTATATTTGAAATACAGAGATCTTTTTAGTAACAATAGAGTGACTGTTATAATTACATGTGGCATTTCATTAGATCCACTTTAAAAATTAGGAATAGATTTTATCTGCCTATATTATAATATATGCAGACAAAAAAAGTCAATGAAGTATAATTAAATTGATCTTTGCTTTATGTCAGAGAGCAGCCAGAATGGCACAGTGTTAATGGGAGGAACTACTTATCCAGCGTTGGAGGAAATGAAGTCAGCACTTGAGGTAACCTTGTGTTTTACTATGTGGATATATGATAAACAGTATTTATTAGAGAATACTAATTAAAGCTTCCATTTCTATTTGTGCGTTCTG
Source organism: Balaenoptera musculus (assembly GCF_009873245.2). Taxonomy (NCBI): domain Eukaryota; kingdom Metazoa; phylum Chordata; class Mammalia; order Artiodactyla; family Balaenopteridae; genus Balaenoptera; species Balaenoptera musculus. The sequence goes on from NC_045786.1 coordinate 78,281,731, forward strand.
TTCCTATTTGAATTATAAATATCTTTTGTTGAAAAATTTGGGATTCTGCAGGTTGGTCAGTTTTAAGATTAAAGTTAGCTTCCATTTAACTCCTAATTAAGTGAGCTATCTTTTAATTTAGAACAGCGATTTCTTGGTAATGTGTTAAAGATCTATTCATTTCACCTCTAATATTTTCTTTGGAAATATGTTGCTTTCTTGAATTATATTGAGAAATTAAGGCTTCATATCTAAAATGAAGGTTAGTTTTAAAATTTGAGAACAAACTTTGTCCTTTGGCATTTTACTTGACTTCCAGATAAAACTAGATAGCTGGATGATCTTTACATTACATAACTTTTGAAGTTTATCAGGAAAATTTAATCAGTCTTTTATGGGCTCCCTGACCGCAGAGTTATGCCCAAATAAACCTGTAGAACTGGTGAGAAACAGATCCTCTCCTTTTTGTGGACATTGGGTTGGAAAGGTGGGTTTGTTTCTCAGCTTCTGCAGCCCACGAATGAATGGTAGACAGCAGTTTGATTTAATTCTGAAAGGGAGAGTTGCCAATAGGTTTGATGGTATTTTCAGACTGAAAGATAAGCCTACTATTTGTTTTTGTTTTTGTTTTTGGGCTGTGCCACACGGCTTGTGAGATCCTAGTTCCCTGACCAGGGATTGAACCTGAGCCCCTGGCAGTGAACGTGCAGAGACCTAACCACTGGACTGCCAGGGAATTCCCTAGGATGAACCTACTATTGCGTAATCCTTTCCTGTTGGGCAGGACTTACTTTAAACCCAATCACCATACTACTTAAGTACCATTATATACTTTGAACTGCCTAGAAAATATAAGGCCCATAAATAATTGTTGAATTTGTCTCTAAAATTATTATTCTTCAGGGAGAGGAAGAAAAGTTACCTGATGACAATCTCTATTTTGGAACTGTCAGTGATGATTCTGATATTGTTACACTTGAGCCACCTAAGTTAGAAGAAACTGGGAATCAAGAAGAAACAATAATTGTTAAAGAAGCAGAGAGTCCAGAAGACTTTAACATGGGCTCTTCCTCTAGCAGCCAGTACACGTTTTGTCAGCCAGAAACTGGTAAGAACTACATAACGGATACGCTGATAGGAGACTTAGGACTCTTGTGACCACATTTTATATAATGGCTTGTTTTCTGACCCTGAATTTCAAGTTTTGAATATGTTTGGGTAAAACTTGTGAAAATTTTTTGTAAAATCTACTCTTATATCTAGTGTTTTCCTAGACCTAGGGCCTAGAGCACAGTAGTCCAATAAATACCATCTTTTATCATTGAAAGAAGAGAAAAAATAGCTTCAAGGAGATTTGTTAATGTCTCAAACACTCCAAAATGCATTTGACAATTTTTAGGTCTTTAGGAGTGGGAGATTGAGCCATTATACCTAAAAAAGTAGGACAGTGTTAATAAGATTTTTGGTTACCGTGGTACAAATTTTATATTATAGAAATAGTAAAAGAAACTTTTTATTGAAGCCTTCCAGATCCATTTAATTATTAGTCAACAAACATTTATTGTGTGCCACCATGTGCCAAACAGGGTTTAAGGAACTGGCAAAACAGCAGCATCCTAAAGCCCCTGAACTTTGGATCTTTCACTTTAGATTGAGTTATGAGAATGTACCTATTGTAAGTCACATTCTTAATGCAGTGAATGCCTATTGTTCAGACAGAATCATTTGGAGGTAAAATGTGAGTTACTGAGCTAATTCCCTCTACAATTCTTTGGCTCAGTTTTAGGGACATATATAACATCTTTCAGGGTAATATAAATATTTAGACACAAAGTGACAGAAAATCTAAGAGAGAAATCTATAATTAACCCACGGTTTTTAACCCCCAATTATAATTTAGGGTGAATTATGTGAGAGATACCTGGGACATTGCTAGTGATAATAAGAGTTTCTTAATTTGATGCAAAAACAGGAACGTGTAGTATTTATTTCAGATCATTTTCTTAGATTTTACCATCCTTTGTTTAATTTGCCAGAATCAGACAGTGGAATTTTTCTTACTCTAACTTAAGCTAATAAAATTCAAGTAGAGGTTAAACCAGAAGCTGGTTTAATTTAAAAATATTTGTGGGCCAGAATGTGTAGTCAAATTGAAGACAGGAGCATTGCAGAAGAGTCCAAGCAGACATTTAAGAAATGATGCCACACACTGTTGATTTTTTTTTTCCAGGAACTTCAGTACTTCAGAGCACATTAATCTAGTTTTTAATTTCCTTTCTGAACTTGGACTTCTTGGGAATTTTACAGATTCAGTTAAGCAGAGTATTTTTTTAGGTGTATTTTTATCCATTGCTGTCCCTTCCAAGGGAATTAATTATTTCAATAAAGAAAATGTTAAAAAATAATCAAAAATGATTTTGGGCTATGTTGAAAATAGTATATATACATCAATTATCAAGTTTTTGTTCTCTTCCCTTAGCCCGTATTTTTCTTGGTTGGTTAATTTCCTGCTACCTATTTCTTCTTTTTTTTTTTTTCCTTTCCCTTTCTTCTCCATCTTTATAGGATTTCAACTTCATTTTTTTCTTTTTATAAATTAGATTCTATGGCAATAGTCTTTTTGTTGATTTAAGAACATTTCCCACTCCCTCCATATGACCCTCTCCTCCCCTAAGGAACCAGAGTTTGTAGCTGTAGAAAAGTTTGTATTGTGTGTATATATATATATATATATTTTTTTTTTTTTTTGTATATGTTTTTTAAAAAGGCATGATTATTAGATTTTGATGGAGTACAAGTGATAATGTTAAGTGATAATTAAAACAAGTGTTTTTCAATTCTCTTTTTCCTTTTTATTCTTTATAATAAAGCTTTATACATCTTTTTTCCTGTTTATTCACAAAAGAAAGGTGGTGGGAGAAGCTGTGGAAGATTCCTGAATGCATAAGGGGATGGGATGATCAGCTGAAACACCATGTTCCTAGCCAACTCGCTTTCCAAGGTGGTGTGACTAAATCTGATCAGCTTTTCTAGAGCTGAGTGTGCCTAGTCACATTTACAATTTACTTAGTGCTTTGAAGATATCTGTTGTAATCTGTGATACTCTGAACAGGTGTTCAAAATTGATCTTGTAATAAAGCTGGCTAAGCTTATTGCATGCCTTTGCATTGCTTGCATCTTGGACTGTGTGCCAAATTATGCTTTAAAAGAAGTTTAAAAATCAAAATATTTCAGCTATCATACGTATGGGTTAAAAAAGATGGAAGCATTAGATAAGGATGCAAATTTGTTCATGTGGGTTAGGCTGGTTTGTTTACTTAGACTGTATAATGAAGGCAATAAGTTAATGTAGAATTGAAAATTTAAGAAATTTTGACAAATGGTTTGTTTTTATATTTACCCATCTTAATAATGTCAGAAAGTCTGACTTAAGTACTCCAACCATGATCATGAATGCCTTTGTATTATGTAATGCTTTGTTTAAGTCTTCCTTTCTTTCTCTTTTTCCAAGAAATGTAACCTCACAGCTGAGGCGACGACATCTTGGAAAAACTAGTGATCAAGAATAACCAGATAAACATGATGGGCATAAGGGTTATGACCAAAAGATCTCTCAGTGGCATCTATATCACTAAATATTAGGAATATTCATTCATTCAGTAGTGCCTTCTGTCTTTGTGTTTGTTGTTGTAAGTGTGAAAGTTAACTGAATTCTCTATGATGCATCTTTTAGAAGTATTGTCTAACCTAAGTCACCAGCTTTGCTGTGGCATGGATACCCTGTCTTCTGAAGAACTGTTCTGCTTTTTCGAAGCATGAATGTTTGTTGTTTTGGAGCTCTTTGTATCAAATTCATGTTCACATTTTATCCTTACTTTTAGTGCTTTTTTTTTTCTTCTTCTCTCTGGCCTATGGAAATTATTACTGAGTCATCTAATCTTCTGTGTCAGCATATAGTTTATTGATATATGGAACAATGTTAAGAAATTATACACTTGAAAAAGCTGAAGATGGTTTTTTCCAATGAATATGCTTCTAGTCCTTGAGATTTCTTGTGGAATTTTTTTTCCAATTTGTTGTTCTTTATTATTCTTTTCATAAAGGAGCAGCACAAGACTAGTCCTTAAATATCGGAGATAGCTGTTGTGTCACTTCCTCATGCTGACATATTTACTAGAGGGTAAAATTAATAACCTTCTAGTAAGAGTGGCAGTCGAAGGGAAGGGCTCATCTGACTTCTGGAAACCTGTGTTAAACTGTAGTGCTTTGAACCTTGATTTTGGGCCCATAGGATGGAAACAAAACTAGGGACTAGTACACTCAAGGAAACTTTTGGTAGTTGTTGTCTTTTTTAAGTCTCAGGAACTGCTTATATACTTCCCTCTGTTCCTTAAACAGTTGAGCTTAAATTACCTCTATTTGAAATTAAATGAAGAGATAGAGGGGTTTTTTTTTCCCCCTTCTAGAAATAGTATTTGTTTGTGGCTCTAATAGCAGTGAAATTTAATAGGCTATGAGAATGATTGTTCTAATGGTGTAAACTATAAGGGAAGTTAAAAAAAAAAAAAAACAACCAAAACCAGACCCTCAAAGGCACAGAGTATAGTTAACAGTTTCTTATGTATCGCAGTTGAAATCTTTGGCTTTATGTTGATAAACTTGAAAACTTGAGTTTTTGTTTCTATCGTGTTGTTTTTGTTCTTGGCTGTCGTATGTAAAAAGGCATGTAGGGATGGCATTCTAAATCATATTTACTGGGAAGGCTTTTCTAAAATATTTAATATTTATCTACATTTTTCTTTTTAAAATAGTATTTTCATCTCAGCCTAGCGATGACGAATCAAGTACTGATGAAACCAGTCATCAGCCCAGTCCGGCCTTTAGACGACGCCGTGCTAGGAAGAAGACTGTTTCTAGTTCAGAATCTGAAGAAAGGTTACTTGCTGAACAAGAAACTGAACCTTATAAGGAGCCGTGTAAACGTCAGTTCAATAGTGGTCTCAATAAATGTGTTATACTTGCTTTGGTGATTGCAATCAGCATGGGATTTGGACATTTCTACGGTAAGTATTTGAAAATTTGTTGTATATAAACTGGTGGTGAAGAGAGGAATTCTGGGATCTGTTTTCAGTGTCTTCCTTAAAATATATGACCTTGGAAAGCTTGTACGTGTTTGAGCCTTGGTTTGCTCATGTGGAAACTGGGGATAGTGTTGCCTCACAAAGCTGTTTGTTTGCACTGAAATGAGTCAGTATTTAAGAAATGTAAGGATTGCTCATATATATATATTTATTTAAAGAAAATATTGGAAGATTAAAAATCTGAAATGCTTACGAGGCAAATCATTTTAATTTAGAATCACAGTTAAACTAGCTTGAACTGTGACTTTATTAGGAGGATTATTTAAATTCCACTTGAAATAGTTACATATGAAATGTCACAATAATAGGTGCTCATTATTTCTACTTTTGGGTTTCATGAAAGCATTATATTTTGTGACCGTTGTTACTTCCATGATTCACATGACTTAAGAATTCATTTGTTTTATACTTTGCTCACTATTACCCTTGTTAGTGTTTATTTACATTGATTAATAATTTTCTTAATGCAAAGCCTTTAAAAGTATCCTGGGTGAAAAGAGGAAGGAATTCCATGTGGTGTTATTTTTCTTTTGGGAGCCTAACCGTTGAGTCTTATTTAAGGTATATATTTGTACAAAGATAAGACTGAGAACTGAACATTCATTCTTTTTGCTTTATTAGAATTTTGAAAAAGACACTTTAAACAAATGTCTTAGATCTTCTCAACTTCACAAATTTCAGTTTGCCTTGTATTAACTACTTTTAGGATTTTTGCCTACATAATCCACAGTTTAGCTTTCTGGGTAAATCTGGTTTTGCTAGTTCCTTCCAACAATGTGTTCCTTAAGGTTGAAGAATTATATGTTCCCTTTGTTGATTTGTGGAAAAGATATATTATTCAATATAGTGTAATGTTAGAAGAAACTTAGTGAAGACAATCAATTCTTGTTTAAAGTCAGAGTCAGTAAAATGTGTTTCTTCTTGTATTTAACTTTATATTAATAAAATAAGTATTTAGACTCCTGGTGGATGTCTGCTTGAATTTAATACTGGGATCCTGTAATTTGTATCCTCCCTTGAAGTTTGTTGTAATGAGATTTGACTTGAAATATATACTTAACTTGTTTATTATCTAGCTGGAGCAAATATATGAATATGTTTTTTTGAGCATGGTTTTTTCCCCTTGCAGGTAAACATGGAGGTAACAAAGGAGAAGGTCTTACTTTAATCTTCTTTTCTTACTAAAAAAAAAATTGGACAGTGATTTAATGTTAATCCACATTGCATTAAAACCCTACAAATTGCATGACCTTTAAATATTTTGTAGGAAGATCAATGTAGGAGTGCTTTCAAAGTTGAGAAATTATTGCCCTGTTATTTAAGAATTTTGGTTACTTGTAAAATTTACTTTATTAATTATATTTAATAAATATTTTCCTGTAGTATTTCAAATTAGCTTTTTAGAATAGGAACAGCCTTCATAATAATAGGTCCATATAGTAATATGATTGGCTCAGGGAACATTAAAAAACTTAACCTGAATGATAGCTTTTCAAGGTCACTTTTAAAGGACATCACATTTTTTTTTCTTAATTGTGGCACCGATCTCAATACTTTTAGAGCTCTTTTGAGTTGATTTTAGAGCCAGCTTGAATTTCCCAGGCACTGTGAAGTCAGTCATCGCACTCCATAAACAGTCATTTGCTTTATAACCATTTAACAAGAACTACTAAGTTAATCACTCAGAACATTCACCAACCTTGGTGATATAAATTTGGAGTGTCAGATCTATCTTGGAAGGAAGAGAGAACTAGAAGGACTGAGGATAGTAAAAGAATGTACTATAGGTATTTGGCACTGCTTCAGGTCCTGAAAGTGCTTACAAACATTTAAAAAAAAATCTTGATGAAGCACCTATCTTATTCTTTCTTTTACCTGTAGACTATCCATATTCTAAATCAACCGCGGAGTTCAGTTGATTTGGTTTCCTCATGGAGTTGCTTTAAGTATAGGCTGTACTGCTTTTCAGCAGACAGTATAACAATATAACTAGGTGCTAAGTTATGAAGCACAGACAAGAATCATAGCTCAAACTATGACACTGAGTCACCCTAGAGATGGTAGCATTTAAGTTGGGTCTGGACTTACACTAGGTGGAAGGAAAGTAGAACATTCTAGCAGTGGAGAACCTGATAATCTGGAAGTAAACTTGCTAGGTTTGGGAGCACTGGAAAAACTGGCAGGATTATAGCAGAATAGATATTTAGAGATAATGGAAAATAGGTTGGAATATGTGGGATGCTATTAATTGTAAAACATCTTGGAATCCAGGTAGGAGAGTTTGATTTATAGAGTGAACTGAGAGCAGTAAGTTTAGAGGAAAAGTGCAGGAAGATAAATAGTGTGGGAAAAATTAGAACAGTTAACTAGAAGGTTTTGTAATTCAGGTATTCAGTGATCAGGACCTTGACAGTTCTCGTGATGGTGGGGATGGAGAGAAGGTTGGTGAAATAAGGGACACTGAAGTAACAATGGAAAACAGAACTTTGAGCCTGGATGCTTGAGATATTGGTGGTTTACTTTTTAAATTCCAAGAAGTGTGTTAGCTGCTTTACTTTTGGTGTTGGGGGAGTTAGAGGGGAAGAGTTTTGCTAGATGAGAGAGTTAATAGATGGTGAGCACAGTTCGGTTTGTTTTTACCCAACTTTATTTTAGAATAAATTAGGGCAGGTGCTGAAGTTCAGTTTTTTGTTTCTGTTTTTTTAAATGAAGACACCCCCAAAATTGTGCCTAGCAGGCAGCTGGATATATTGGCTGCAAGCTCTGGTGAGATTGAGACTCTTCACCTGTAGAAGAGAAGTCTTAACAGCAGTGGTAGCAAAAACTGACAGTGGGTTAATGTGATTAAGGTAGGCAGATTTGTGGATATAACCAGAAGGCCTTACACCCTGGGTTGTAACACTTCATAGTTAGGCAGTTGAAGATGTAGAGGGGAAAAAAAAACCTAATTGTTTGTGAGATTGATTGATAAAGGGCACATTGATAGTCATCAAACATAAGCTATGTAATGGTACTGCAAACTCAGATCTCAACACATAGTTTTAAGTTATTTTCCAGTGGCCAAAGGAATTCATTCTGTTAGCAGTTTGAAAAAAAGAAGTTTTCAACTGCCTTGGGAACTATAGATAAATTTATTTCGATATTTCAAAAACTCTGAGATTCTTTTGAGTAATATTGAAACAAATTTGCCATGCAAATTTGTGATTTTTTTTTTTTTTTTGAGAAGTGAATTCTAACAATATCATAGCTGTTAACTGGTAACAGTTGTCTGTAATTTGGCAGAAGTTTTCTCTTTAGTGGTTTTCAAGATGTACTGAAGAAATAAGTTAATTTTTCAGAAATCAATTAACTATTAATTATATTCTTTCATTACAAAATTCTGTGATGTCTTTTACATGATGGTATGCCACTCAGTAGATGTAATATTATGGTTGCCAAATGCATTTTGCCTTCTTCTTGATCTAGTGTTGTTTTTTTTCTCGTGCATGAAGCATGTAGCAGCATGTGAACAGCATGTCTTGGCAAATTAACATTTTGATTTTTAGGGTGAAAATATAGAGCATCCTGGTTAATTTACGATTTCTTTATTACTGGGATAGGGATGGTGATACTCCAGTACAGACCTAACTAATGCAGAGTTCTTAAAAGATCTGGCTTTGAGAATGGTGGGTAATCATAGTTAGCCAATTATTTTTCTTGCTATTCTTTTTGGGCTTGTGCTATATCATTTAGGCAAAATACAGTGAGAAAAAATAGACATCTTCATTTTTCCTTAGTTACTTATAACCTGTGAATAGACTCCATGGTTTGTTCCTTTCTCTGTTGAAGTGGGGAATGCAACACTTTATGTACCTCAGAGAGCCCTTAAATACAACAGTAAGACAGAAACATTACATAAATTTTTTTGTTTGGTAAGGTAATATGGTCTGGCTTGTTTTAATCAAAAGGATAGTGAACTGCTTAAATATCTCTGGTGTATGCTAAATAAAGTAAAAAATATATTAACCTACTTGGCCTGATTTATAAATTAACATCCATATACCACCATTTGATGAATGACACTGTAAGATTTTACTTATTCCTTCTTTGTTTATATAATCAGAATTTTTGTAGAACTGTGAAATGATATTTTGAAGAAAATGATCCTGCCTGGATTAAGCAGTTAAATATATGCAAAGTAAATGTTTTATTGTATGTTTAAAAATATTGGTAATCATGACATTTATGTTACATATCCCTAATAAAAATGTTTATTTTTAGGCACAATTCAGATTCAGAAGCGTCAACAGTTAGTCAGAAAGATACATGAAGATGAATTGAATGATATGAAGGATTATCTTTCCCAGTGTCAACAGGAACAAGGGTCGTTTATAGATTTTAAGGTATGTACTAGAAATAAAATTTTAAAATTGTGTTAGCCAATAATTATGCTATTCAGAGACAACTACAGTGCAGATTAGTAAATCAGTAATAATATTGGTAATTATTGATTGAGTACTTACTGTGTCCTGGGCACTGTTGTACCTCACATACAGTATTTCTCATTTCTCACCACATCCCAGTGAATTAAGCAAGTATTAATTTCATTTTATGGATGGGAAAGAGGCTCAAAAAAGTTAAGTAACTTTCCCAAGTTTAGCAGCCAGCAGAGCTGAATTTAATTCTGTTTATCTGACTCCAAAGATGTTATTCCTAATCACTATATTATAGTTAACATTATTTTAATTGATATTATCTATGAAACATTATTATTATTAATGTTATTTTTATAGAGCCAAGAGAGAGAAAGAGGAGAGTTTGTAGCTTCTCTAGGAGCCACCCTTGATCAAGGGAGATGATCAGCCAGTCCTTTTTCTCTGGTTTCATGTCAGTTATGAAGAAAGAGAAAGCATGTTACACTTTCGTACCTGAAATTCACCTGGCTCCAACAGGACTGTGCTGTCTATTCTGGGTTTATGAGGATTAGCAAAATACCTGGTCTCCTCTCTAGTTCTTGCCTAGGAAGGGTGTAGGGATTACAGATAAACTCAGGGTAGAAAGGTAAACTGTTCCTTTTTCCTTCCATTTCCCTAAATTTTCTTCACAGTTTATGTATATATTCTTTATAGGGTTATGATTGTATTTCTTTGGAAGACAGAATCCCACTTAACATCTGAATTATATCTTTCAGGGAGGGACTACTGAAGTTAACTGTAAATAGTGTAGTTTTCCCTGCCTTGAGCAGAGGATGTTATAAAAAAGCAGCCATTTTCTTCTTACCATCATGGTTTCTGGTTCCATAGAATGATGTTGGCTCTAAGGAGACTCGCCCTGCATAGATATTTGCTGAGTCAGTTCTTGCAGACCTCTTGTCTCCAGCTGTTAAATGTAGTTTGGATTTTGAAGATCATCATGGAAGACCTGTCCAGGATCTGCTTAGTCACTTGATTCAAGATTTAGAGTTTACTGGATACAGAATATTGTACCCTGCGGTCATTCTGTGGTGCTCCCCGTGCTTGTGCATTTAAAGATAATGTTACATTAGTCTGTTCTACTCCATAGTTCACTTAAAAAAAAATTATTGAAGTATAGTTGATTTACAGTATTATATTGGTATCAGGTGTACAGCATAGTAATTCATAGACTATACTCCATTAAAAGTTATTACAAGATAATGGCTGTAATTCCCTGTGCTGTAGGATATATCCTTGTTGCTTATCTATTTTATACATAGCAGTAGTTTGTATCTCTTAATCCCATATCCCTAATGTGCCCCTTCCCCTTCCCTCTCTTCACCGATAACCACTAGTTTGTTTTCTATATCTGTCTGTTTCTGTCTTGCTATATACATTTGTTTGTATTATTTTTTAGATTCCACAATAAGTGATATACAGTATTTGTTTTTCTCTGACTTACTTCATTAAGCATAATATTCTCCAAAGTCCATTTCTGTTGGGTAGATGAAACTTGTTTTCTCTCACTCAGGGAGAGCAGATGAAATGATGACTGTAAGGAAATTTTAAATTTTAATTTGTTCTTCGAAGATTAATGAGCCAGACAGTGAAACATCCATTTCAGATATTTATTTTTCAAGTGGAAAATATCATCATTCAAAGGATTTTTTTTTCTTTTTTGTCTCTGTAAATCAGATATTTTTCTGGTCTGATTCAAAGGGAATAGTCATAATATTTGTAGTAAAATAAGCAAAGTTGAAGTATCATTTTGCTGATTTATGAAGATATTTTAACTGACTGGATAGTGCTATAACCATTAACTGACTGGATAGTGCTATAACCATTAACCTGTTTAAGCATATTGTTTAATTTCTTGTTTTTTTTTTTTTTAAATAAATTTATTTATTTATTTATCTATTTTTGGTTGCATTTGGTCTTCGTTACTGCGCGCGGGCTTTTCTCTAGTTGTGGCGAGCAGGGGCTACTCTTTGTTGTGGTGCGCGGGCTTCCCACTGTGGTGGCTTCTCTTGTTGTGGAGCACGGGCTCTAGGCGTGTGGGCTTCAGTAGTTGCGGCTCGCAGGCTCTAGAGTGCAGGCTCAGTAGTTATGGCACACGGGCTTAGTTGCTCTGCAGCATGTGGGATCTTCTCTGACCAGGGCTCGAACCCGTGTCCCCTGCATTGGCAGGCGGATTCTCAACCACTGCACCATCAGGGAAGCCCCTTTCTTGCTGTTTTGATGAAAGTTTGTTACTAATACATGCATTGAAAGAAAGATCATTCAAGGCTACCTAGCACTGCAGCAAAATTCTCTAAACCTGACTGGACATAATTTCTCAACAAGAATGTTGACGTCAGAGTTACATTGCTAATCTGGTTACAGTCTCTTCAGAAAATTATTTGAAATTGGAGAAATTAGTTGTAAATGTTACCAAGATTCAATGTGTTCTCTAAAGTATGGTAGAACTTGTATGACTTATCTGAACTTAGAGATGTTAATTTGCATAGGACCAAGATCTTTCAAATGGGACTAAGATTATTGAAATTCTTTTCCTTCAAAGAGTGCAGTAAGTATAAACAGAACTTTCTGAAGCCTGAAGTCATCTCTAGCTGTAGTTTTACTTTTTTTAAAAGATAATCGCCCTCACCCAAGGATCAGAGAACCTTTAGTCCTTCCTACATTCTCTCTAGGAGCTTTCTCAGGAGAGATAGGAGTCCTGTAGTCAAAAGATAGAAGGCTGTCTTCTTCCAGTGTGCTATGTTTTTATCTTGATGAAGCTCTTTGCTGTGCATTTTCCTGCATATGAACCTTGTATTTTCCAGTTATCGTATATTGAAAAAACTACATAAAGGATAGTCTCTGCAGAAATAGACACTAAACATTTATGGAGTATTTGTTGTATCTTAAAGATTTAAGTTCAGCCTTTAAAGCTCTTGACATTTTTCTTTCTTATCTTTCAAAAAAATTTAGTCATTGAAGGAAAACCTTGCAAGGTGTTGGACCCATACTGAAGCAGAGAAAATGTCCTTTGAAACTCAGAAAAAGAACCTTGATACAGAAAATCAGTATCTAAGAATATCTCTGGAGAAGGAAGAAAAAGCCTTATCTTCATTACAGGAAGAGTTAAGGAAACTAAGAGAACAGATTAGGATATTGGAAGATAAAGGGACAAGTGCTGAATTATTTACAGAAAATCAGAAACTTAAGCAGCATTTGGAAGAAGAAAAGCTGAAAACAGAAAGCTTCCTTAATCAAAAGGAGACTCTGTTGGCAGAAGCAAAGATGCTAAGGAGGGAACTGGAAAGAGAACAACTAATAACCATGGCTTTAAGGGTGGAACTCCAGCAGCTAAGCTCTAGTCAGTCATATAGCAACCCAGACTCTCCCAGTGTAGTGACTGAAAACAAGGAAATAGAAGTGTTACGGGAAAGACTTACTGAGCTGGAGCGCAAGCTAAACTTTGAACAGCAGCGTTCTGACTTGTGGGAAAGACTGTATGTTGAAGCAAAAGATCAAAATGGAAAACAAGAAACTGATGGAAAAAAGAAAGGGAACAGAGGAAACCACAGAGCTAAAAATAAGTCAAAGGAAACATTTTTGGGTTCTGTTAAGGAAACATTTGATGCCATGAAGAATTCTACCAAGGAGTTTGTGAGGCATCATAAAGAAAAAATTAAACAGGCTAAAGAAGCTGTAAAAGAAAACCTGAAAAAATTCTCAGATTCAGTTAAATCCACTTTCAGGCATTTCAAAGACACCACCAAGAATATCTTTGATGAAAAAGGCAATAAAAGATTTGGTGCTACAAAAGAAGCAGCAGCTAAAAAACCAACAACAGTTTTTAGTGAATATTTATATCCACAGTATAAGGCACATACACAAAACCAGAATAGTAGAGGCCCTACTACGCAAAGAGAGAGAAGGAAAGAAAAGCCTCATTTTGAAGAATTTGGAAAAAATACACATTCACAGAAATGCAGTGCTGAGCATGACTGTGGTGAAAATTATAATTCTTTCAGAAAGGCTTGTTCTGGTGTTTTTGAATGTGCTCAACAGGAATCCATTAACCTTTTTAATGTTAAAATGTTGAATCCTGTAAGGATAGATGAATTTAGACAGTTAATTGAAAGGTATTTATTAGAAAAACTGGATAGTTTTCATCATTGGAAAGAACTTGATCACTTCATCAATAAGTTTTTCCTAAATGGTGTCTTTATACATGATCAGAAGCTCTTCACTGACTTTGTTAATGATGTTAAAGATTATCTTAAAGACATGAAGGAATATCAAGTAGATAATGATGGAGTATTTGAGAAGTTGGATGGATATATGTATAGACACTTCTTTGGTCACACCTTTTCCCCTCCATATGGACCCAGGTCGGTTTACATAGCACCATGTTATTATTATAATAGTTTTTAACATTTATATTGGATAGCATTTGTATCATTTGATAAATTTCTTAGACTGTTACTACAGTTGACCTATAAACAACGTGGGGGTTAATCTGCATATGACCTGTAGTCGGACCCTCTGTATCTGCAATTCCTCTGCATCTGTGGATTCAACCAACCACAGACCATGTAGTACTGAAGTATTTACTATTGAAAGATATCCATGTGTAAGTAGACCCACGCAGTTCAAACCCACGTTGTTCAAGGGTCAGCTGTATTTGTAAAAGTACTTCTTGTAAACAAAAGTACTATTTGTAAAAGTACTTTATTGCCTGAGACTTTAGGATAAATTAAATTGAAAGATAAAATTTTAAGTTAAAATCTATTACAAACTGAAAATTTCATATAATCAGTTTGACTTGAGTAAATGGTTTAATTTCTATCTTAAAAAATAAGTTAAGGATATATAATCCTATTTTAGCCTATTTTGTTTCTTTTCATTATACTTTATGAAAAGATAATCACTTTAAGTGAAATTATTTTCCTTTAATTTTTTATTTATTTACTCACTTTGGGAAGCTAGGAGGAAAAATACAAATTTCACTTTGAAATCAGAATAACGATTCAGGTGTCCCACTTACTTTCATTTGTCTGTTCCATTTACCAACTAAATTATGATATCTAATACATTTATTACAGAATTATTGTTGGTAAAGGTAGAGGCATGATCAAAGTGGCAAACTTAGCAAGCCAGAAGTTCTAATGTGTGTGCTTTATATATAACCTCTAAAAGTAATATTGTATCCACTGCATATCAGCTTTCTATTCTGGAACATGAAACTCACCTAATCTTCAAATGTTAGCTTTATTTTTTTACCTTTTAGAAAGGTAACTAACTTTGAGATAGTTTTATATATATATCTTTTTGAGTAAATGTAATGTGTCTATAAAATAATGAGACTGATTTTGGTGTCTTTACTCATTAAATACATATCTAGTGCAAAGTACTGTGAGGCTGCCCTGAGGAAACAAATGAAAAATTCTTGCTGTCAGAGAGCTCACAAACTTTTGGAGAATTAGGTCAGTACAAGGAATGCAGTGGAGGTATGGAGGCATATGTATATGGTGGCCTCAGTCTGGAGATGTTTGGGAAGGCTTCGTAAGTGAGATGGCCTTAGAACTGAACTTTTTAACAAACTTTTGAAGGTGAAGTGAGAACTTGCCAAGCAGATAGGGTGGGATATTCCACTCAAAGGGAACTTCATTTGCACAGATTTGGAGATATGAAGACATGCTACTTTAAGGAGGCAAGATAATGCTGGGGTGTGAACAGAAGAAAAGATTCAGAGCATGAAGAACCCTCACTTTATGAAGGACTTGCTTTATTGCATTTTGGGTCACGGGCAGTAGCCTGAAGGGTTTGTTGGAAAGGGTGAAGCTAGATGCTAGAAAGTGGGCTTTGAAACAGTATAGACATGAGCTGAAGGGTATCTGAACTAGGGCAGCAGCAGGACTAGAAAGGAGGAGGCAGATCTGAACAATATACAGTAAGTAAAATTGGTGGTATTTCTTGTGAAAGGGAAGTAGAAAGTAACAATGACTTCCAGATTTCTGGGTTGGGTCACTAGTTAGTGACATCAGCTACGCTAAGGAATACCAGAAGGTTTTGCATAAGGGGAATTGGAAATGAGAATTGTGTTTGGAGGGTACCTGTTGACATACAAGTAGAGAATTAGTTGGCTGTTGGTTATATGACTGTCTCTAGCCCAGACTCCGTGTGTGTGTAGACAGTCTAGGCTGGACGTATTTATCAGACTCCTGGGGAACACCAGCATCCAAGGGGTTGTAGAGAAAGAAGGCTGAGAATGCATGGCCAGAGAGTGGCATCATGAAAATCCAAAGATGTTCTCAAGTAAAAGGAATATTTCAGTGTTAAATGCTTAAACAAAACAAAACAAAAAAATGGAAAAGACTGGATTTCTTGGCTGGGAATTGGATGGCCATGGATGGCATTGTGGAGTGTTTCAGTTAAGTAGTGACAGAAGCCTGATTATATAGATGGAGAACTGTTCATGTAGACATTGTTTATAAGCCTTAGCTTAGAGAGAGAGACTCTGTAAGAGATGTATACGTATTCATGAATGAAGCCCCTGGGGGGGGGGATTAATTTTTATAGGAAAGGAGGAAAAATAATGGAAACACATCTCATTATTTTATTGTCACATTTCTACTTATCTATTGAGTGTTTCCCCTCTTTGCCAGCACAGTTTGTCTATTTTTTCTTTCTATAGGATAAAAGTATAAACTCACTGAATCTTTTTCGTATGGTTATAGTAGGATTATACTTCAGATTAATTTAACATCCTTTTTCAGTGTTCAGATAATAGATTAATGGATAAAAACATTAAAATTGTTTCTGTTTAAATAAATTTAACTCTAACATGGATGAAAAATGTGTTTACTGCTTTCAGTCGACCAGATAAAAAGCAACGTATGGTAAATATTGAAAGCTCCAGGCATCGAAAACAAGAGCAGAAGCACCCTCAGCCACAACCTTATAAAAGGGAAGGTAAATGGCATAAATATGGTCGCACTAATGGAAGACACATGGCAAACCTTGAAATAGAATTGGGGCAATTACCTTTTGATCCTAAATATTGACCATCACGATTACGTTAAATTAGAAAACTGTAACAGAAACTTGGATGCTTTCTATACTGTTTGGTGTTGAAACTAAGATGAAATTATCAAGATAACAATGTCTTTTTATCATTTTTAAGTATCAGTTTGATGATTTTATATTATTACTCAGAAGCATCAAGCAAAAGCTTACTAACTTGCATTTTCCTGTAGTTTAGCTTTGCTGAATTTTTTTTGGCACTGGAAATGTTCAACTGTAGATTTATTAAGGAAGCCAGGCGTGCAACAGATTTTGTGCATGAAATGAGGCTTCCTTTCAGTGTATGAGCTTAAAGCAAGCTCAAATCATACATGACAAAGTGTAATTAACACTGATATTTGTGTTAAATTTCCAGTAGAGCTTGAAAAAAGTACATTGCGATGGAATTTCATCCTAACATTTTATAATCTTACACTTCTTGTCTTTTTGTGGGTTCAAGAGCCCGTTGACTTGTGAAGAATTTGCTGCCTTATGAGCTTGCTGACTTGTTCTCTTGTGAAATTTCTTGCACATCTGAATATTGTGGAAGAAACAATAAAACTACACCATGAGGAAAACTAAAGGTCTTTATTTAAAATCTGGCATTGCACTATTAATATATGATTTTATATTTTGTGATATTTTTCATATATTTCCTCAGTAGTGATATTTGGTAAAGTAGTTCATAGTGGTTTTTTGCTAGTTCCATGAATTTTACCCAGTATTTACTAGCATATTTAAGCAGCAGCTGGATATTTCTGCTCAGCAATGTCTATTTCTCTGAGGAAGATCTAAACAAAGTCAGAACTTCATGTTCATGTTTGGTTGAGTTTCCCTTTCAACTTCCGTTCATAGACGTATATGTGACTTCCAGTTCGACGCTCCGGAAAGTGAGTGTGGAAGAATACAGCAGTTCTCTCATACTTGTTTGAAATTAGGAAAGGATTTATTTCCTAGAAGTAAATAAATGTTTAAGTAAATAAAGGCTACATTTTGCTGAGTACCGTTTCAAGAATTTAAGAATGACCTATTTGTTCTTCTGAAACCCTTTTCTTAATAAAACAATGCAATTTCTTAATAAAATAATTAACTCATGGTAAGTAATATATATTCCTTGGTAGTTATAGAACTAGGGCTGATTTGGACTAGGGAAAAGACCAGTTATAAAATATGGGTTGAAAGGGACCATAAAAAAAGTGATGTTGTCTATTTACCTGAGTGTTTGCTAAACCTGAGGTGAAATAAAAATACTGAGTTATACCTTTTTTCACGTTCCCTTACCTCCTCCAAGGTGCTGAAGATGATCAAGTGAGTAGGCAGTGTTGAATCATTTTGAAACTCTCTATACAACCACTTTAAGGGATTTAGATAAAATATATCTGCTTCAACAAGATAATCACCTTTTCCAGTCAGGTCTGGGGGACATTGGAGAAATCTCATTGGAAGTGGGTGATGGACATGGCTATAAAAAGAAAGTTACCATTATAGTTACAAGAAGTAAAAAAAAATTTTTTTTCGTGAAAGTTTTCAAATTACTCTTAAGATATGCTCACATAACAAAATGTGAAATCTGAATCTAAACTAGGTTCCAGTTAAGGTGAGGAGGCACACCTTTAATGCAGTTTTCTCAGAAATGGAGAATATGATTCTCACACTGTACCTGTGCAGTAACCTCAAGTCCAAACTAAAGAGCAAAACTCCATTTCAGGGCGGGAAGTAGGTCAGCAGCTTGTGGGACTCAATAGTCTATAACATTAGTATGCTGTTCCAGGGATGGATGGGGCCTTTGGGACCAGGTATGTTGCTTGTTAATAAGAGAGTAATATCTGGCAAAGTAGAAAACTGGTCATGAACCAGAAAGGATTCTTTTCCTCTTTCTGCTCTGAATCCTTACACAACAAGTTTTTCCTTTTTTTTTTTTTTCTTAAATATTTATATAAGTAAGATTTAGTAATAGAGAGCAACATGGGTTCACTGATCAAAATTCAAATAAGTAATGGTTTTACTGTGGCATAGAAAGACTAGAGTGTATGTAAAAAAGATGGACTGATGAATCATAACAACTTAAGCCAGTTACTTGGGCCATGCAAAAAGCCATGTTTACAACTTTGCCTCAGGAAAATTAATATAGGGACTTCCCTGGTGGCGCAGTGGTTAAGAATCTGCCTGCCAATGCAGGGGACACGGGTTCGATCCCTGGTCCACGAAGATCCCACACGCCGCGAAGCAACTAAGCCCGTGTGCCACAACTACTGAGCCTGGGCTCTAGAGCCCGCAAGCCACAACTACTGAGCCCGCGTGCCACGACTACTGAAACCTGCGTGCCTAGAGCCTGTGCTCCGCGACAAGAGAAGCCACCACAATGAGAAGCCCGCGCACCGCAACGAAGAGTAGCCCCTGCTCTCCACAACTAGAGAAAGCCTGCACGTGGCAACGAAGACCCAACACAGCCAAAAATAAATAAATAAATTTATTTTTAAAAATTAATATAGGGCTTCCCTGGTGGCGCAGTGGTTGAGAATCTGCCTGCTAATGCAGGGGACACGAGTTCGAGCCCTGGTCTGGGAAGATCCCACATGCCGCGGAGCAGCTGGGCCCGTGAGCCACAATTACTGAGCCTGCGTGTCTGGAGCCTGTGCTCCACAACAAGAGAGGCCGCGATAGTGAGAGGCCCGCGCACAGCGATGAAGAGTGGCTCCCACTTGCCACAACTAGAGAAAGCCCTCGCACAGAAACGAAGACCCAACATAGCCATAAATTAAAAATAAATAAATAAATAAATAAAAATTAAAAAAAAAATTAATATAAATAAGTGATAGAAGTTTATTTTTATCTATGAAATGCATACAAAATAAATTTACACAAGACCTTAATACTTCATGACTGGGACTTTCCTGGTGGCTCAGTGGTTAAGAATCCACCTGCCAATGCAGGGGACACGGGTTCGATCCCTGGTCCGGGAAGATCCCCCATGCCATGGAGCAACTAAGCCCGTGCTCCACAACTACTGAGCCTGCGCTCTAGAGCCCATGCGCCACAACTACTGAGCCCACGTGCCGCAACTACTGAGCCCACGTGCTGCCACTGCTGAAGCCCATGTGCCTAGAGCCCATACTCCGCAACAAGAGAAGCCACCGCAATGAGAAGCCAGCTCGTCACAACTAGAGAAAGCCCGCACGCAGCAACAAAGACCCAACAAAGCCTAAATAAATAAAGTTATTTCAAATACTTCATGACTTTTACAATTTTGAAGATGAAGGTCTTGCTTCAAGGGGAAAGCAGAAACTGAGAAAAAGCTGCCAGCCTTATATTCTAAAGTAGGTATCAGACTTTTTTTTTTTCTTTTTTTTTTGTGCTCCAAAACTAGGCGAACTATACAAAGCCTAATATCAACCACAACAACCATGTATGGGAGAGCATCTTGGTACCTCTAGAATTCCTGTTCTCTTCAGTGTTAACACTACTGAGAGCATGGATGGAGAGTGAATGTCCCTCTGTCAGCTCTAGTCTTTTTTATATAGTGTAGGATCCTCAAGTTAAAGGGATACTTGGGGTCTTACATCCATCTAACCTGTGGCTTTTGCTACACATTTCCAAATTGCATATTAATGATTGGCATTAATGATTCAGTTAAGTACAGTATTCCAAAAGTGTTAAATTACCTTAAAATGATATCTAGTTTGATATTAAGTTGACTGAATGTGCACATGGAAAATTAACTTCAGATTGTTTAAAGCCAGATAGGTAAAGAATTTTCTAAAGGAAAGCTGTTTGCTTTGTCCTTTTACCCTTATTGGGCAATTGGTGAAGTAATACAGCTTCCTGAAATACAAGCATAGGGTCAATGATGTCTTTTTAAATGTCCTGCATAATTAAGGCAGTTTCAGTGTTATTTCCCAGACACACTTAATCCAAGCATTAGGATGGCATCTAATTGAATTCCCTAATTTTTACAGGCAAGACAGCTGATATCCAAAGAGATTAAATACACTGGTTTAAGACCAGGGCAACAGTCCAACAGTAAATCTGGACTTGAATCCAGTGTTTTGAGATTATTTCAAAATTATGTAAATAATAAGATGTATCACAAAGATTTGTACGGATCAATGATAAGTGAATTTCTTTACTAAGAGTACCATCAAATAAACATATGATATTTTATACTACCTTTAAATAGTATAAAATATCGTATAGGCTTTCAATCAGATTATTTAAATGTAAGTTGTTTTGAAAAAAGAATATTAAAGTTTATTTAAAAGTTGTGTATGATTTTCATTGACATAACAGTTTCAAATTTCTTATAATCATTTGATCAATTAATTTAAATCCAGAAATCCAAAAGGAATTTTAAAGTAGTTTTCATAATAATAGCATATTGTGAACAAATTTTATTACCTATAATAAGGAGTAGAGTGACAAGGCATCATCATTAGTACTGAAGCTGAAGATATATCTGTATTGTTGTAACAGAGTTCTCGAATATTAGTCATGACATCAAGAGTACCTCGTTGATGAACTAAACCAGTATAGAGGGCAAAGAACATATTTGATAAAAACAGGAAACTTAGAGCTGGTTTCTTCCACAATTTCAGGTTGTTTAGGGAGTATCCTATATAAAGATAGACACATTGAATTGTAACACTGGTAATGTTTTGTTTTCTTATAGCTAAGCAAATATTAACTGCAAATATATTTGTAATCTTTCATGGAAGTGTAGTACAAGCTGTAATGCTGTCATGGACAAACGAGATCAGCAATACGTTATCTTTGTAATTTCTCTGACCATTCACTGTCATTATCCATTATCATCCATGTCTTGACCTTTTTCTAGAAAAAGGAATTGAGGTATAGCGGAAAGATTATGGCTAGGGAGTCTAACAGAAGCAGATTTGAATTCTAGCTCTGGAATTAGTTTCCCTATCTTCCCTAACAGTACCTTTTTCAAGTATTAGAAAAAAATGTATGTCCAGTGTCTGTCCTGGTACATAGTTGCTAAATAAATAGGACTTGCATTTATTCCATTTACCTATCACTTTAATCTCCCAAGCACTAGCAATGGATTGTGTACATTACAAGTCTCAGTAATTCTGGAGGAAGTATAACAGAATATCCTCTTAGAAAAATACACCACTAAGCTCCTGGGAGATTTTCAGTGGTCAGTTTATGAGTGGTGGCATGGATCTCTTTCTGGAAGAGAAAGATTTATGTTTTATTTTTATTTTTTTCTTTCACTATAGTGTTGGACAATTTGGAGATGCTAAACAATTTTTCTTTTTTAATTTGTAAAAGTAATTCTTGTATGTGGGAAAACAAAACAAAAAAACCACTTTGCTAAGGAAATCTACATTTTCATTTTCCATAGTGAGAAGTCAGTAGATAATGCCAAAAACAGTAACCTTTAAGAGCATTATTAGCATTTTATTTAGAGAGGGAGACAAATAACAAAATAACCACCTAAAAGAGTGTAAGTGATTGCCTCTGAGTATGGTAATGGGAGGGAGGGCAGGGGAACCACTGTTCTTTAAAAATCCTTATCTGACTTTTGAAACAGTGCATGTGCAGTTTTGCTAAAAAGATTAGCATATGGAAAAACAAAGTGGCCTAATCAAAGACCAGCAAGTCTGCACTGGCCACTGTAGTAAAAACAGATTAAGCAGAAACCCAACCCAAGATCCTGCCACTTAAAGACTCACTCTTTTGGAATGGGAATGAGAATTCAGACAACTCAGTCTTTAAAACACTGTAAAGACACAGAGCAGAGAAGTGGAATGCTGGAAAAACCAGATTATAAAAATGGAATGAAACCAAGTTCCTAAATTAACCAAACTGAACATGTGCACAGAAATATTTGTCCTCCAATAGTCTGGCAATGCTCACCTGGGTGAAAAGCAAACAATTATAACTCTAACTCAAGTTACTGTAAAAAAAAAAAAAAAAAAAAGTTTAAATCTGAATAGTGATTTGTGAACAGATTTGCTCTGCCAAATGGTCCCACTATTCTTAAAACTTGCCAAATAGCTCTTAGATGCTTATATTTTTATTTGTGCCTGCATTTGTATTTGAAGTAAGACTATAAATAGGACACTAACTTTGGTTTCAGAACTTTAGATGTTTCCAGTACATAGATGTGTATGTTTGTGTCTAAATTGAAGAGACTACATCTGAGATCTGTAGGAGATAACTTATACTTGGTCAAAGAAGGCTGCTTAACTCAATGGGTTGTTTGGAGGTTTGGTTTTTTTTTTTTAAGTAAAAAGTTTGGTACCATTAACTTCCTAGTTTTTCTGAGCCTCCAGGCCCAGTTGATTACTCATTTCTTCCCTCCTTAGTCCAGTGATTTTTTTTTAGTGATTAATATTTGAAGGAAGCCAACAGTCATTCTGAATTAAACTTGAAGTTAATAAAGTTTCAATTCGTAAATTTTCCAAACCAGCCAATGAAAAAATTCATATTTTCCAGAGCCGAGTAATATAAGACTTTTTAGAAGCCATATGTAAAAAACTTACTGAAAAAAACCTAGTGGAAAAATGGAGAAAAGATTAAAAATTAAGTCAGAGGTGTGAATCACTTAAAAAATTGCATATGCATTAGAGTGAGTCTTGAAGGGACAGATGTGTGTAAAGCATTAAAAACTAGTTTCAGTATACATTTTTCATTTGTGGAATGTAGAACTTCGTAGTTTAACCATAAACTTAAATTAGCTATTCTAAAATAGACATGTTGTATTACTTTTTAGCGAAAGATTTCTGACAGCCAGAAACACCACCACCAAAAGGTGTTACGGATACTGGATCCTTACATTTTTATCTCACTTTACAGGACACAGGAAAAAAGATATTTAGGCTGCAAAAAGGGAATGCTGCAGTAATATACTCAATTTGTAATTAAGGAGCAATTCTTATTTAGCCTGGTAGAAAATAAATAATATTTTAGAGTTTAATAAGCATTGATTGTCTTAACTGTTTCTTTATAATTGATTTTTTTCTCTATTATACAAAAATACTTACCACAGAACACCATACAAAATGGTAAAACTGGATAGATAAACCTGAATTCTTTGTGGCTCAACATGCTATAGTAAAAAAAGATATTCAAAGAAAATATTATTTTCTTATATTAAATGATGGTTTGAGAAGTTAATGTATTTAAAATGAATGTAATTAACATGATCTGTTTTTGTAATTGCTGAGACTGAATTTCATGCTTTAGGAATCAGTCTCATTCTTTTTTAGTTATTAAGGTGATGATGATGTGTTAAAAGTAATCCTAACATTTGATGTCAATGCGATATTCTAAAGTACAATTGCATTCTAAAAAAAGGATTTCTATTACCAATCCAAGTAAGTTATTTTACTCAAATTTCAAATAAAGGTGCATACATTTTCAAAATATTTCTCTGGTCCTTCAATACTTAAAATTTTGGCAGTTTCTGTTTTTTAAAAGCAAATACAATTTGTTCAACCTCTTTAAAAATTGAATGTATCCATATTAAGCAAACTGTATCAGAAGTATTCAGTCTGTCTGAGTACCAGCATAATTATTACATTTTCCATCTGCTAAATAATCCCCACTAACAAATCATAAGAATTAATGCACCTCCATAAGATAAACAGTTTACCTTTTAAATAATTTAGTTAATTTCTTGGTAACATTTAAAAAGTGAACTATTTGAATAAATAAAATCTTACCTATAAACTAGCAGTGTCCACAGCACAGTCACCAAAAATATCCTGTACCTCTTTGGGGCTAGAAGGCAGCCATGAATAAAGAAGGGTAAGTGAGTACCCAGGACAGCTGGAAATCCTTGACTGAAGTACCAGTGCCATGGATGAGAACCATAAAATGATCCCACATTCTGCAGCACGTTAAATTTCAAAAAATTATATTGAACCAGAGTCCACTGGCATCATTGAAGGAAAAAGAAATAGAAATGTGTTAGTGCCAAGTATGAATCTTTGGCATTAGGGAATTTGGCGGAATCATGAAATTAAATCAGAATGAAGTCTAAACACCATACCGTAGTTTACATTAATAATTTTGAATATGACCTCATTCTTTTTTTCTTTTTTAATAAAGTTATTTATTTTATTTATTTATTATTTTTGGCTGCGTTGGGTCTTCGTTGCTACTCTACGTTGCGCTGCATGGGCTTCTCACTGCAATGCCTTCTCTTGTTGCAGAGCATGGGCTCTAGGCACACGGGCTTCAGTAGTTGTGGCACGCTGGCTCAGTAGTTGTGGAGCCCAGGCTTAGTTGCTCTGCGGCATATGGGATCTTCCCGGACCACAGCTTGAACCCGTGTCCCCTGCATTGGCAGGCGGATTCTTAACCACTGCGCCACCAGGGAAGCCCGAACTCATTCTTCTTTATATATTCTTTTCCATTATGATTTATCATAGGATACTGAATATAGTTCCCTGTGCTATACAATAGAACCTTGTTGTTTATCTATTATCTATATAATAGTTTGCATCTGCTAATCCCAAACTCCCAATCCTTCCCTCCCTATTGGCAACCACAAGTCTGTTCTCTATGTCTGTGAGTCTGTTTCTGTTTTGTAGATAAGCTCATTTGTGCCATACTTTAGATTCCACACATAAGTAATATCATATGGTATTTGTCTTTCTCTTCCTGACTTACTTCACTTAGTATGATAATCTCTAGTTCCATCCATGTTGCTGCAAATGGCATTATTTCGTTCCTTTTTATGGCTGAGTAGTAGTCCATTGTGTGTGTGTGTTTGTGTGTGTGTGTGTGTGTGCGCACACACATATATACATACCACATCTTCTTTATCCATTTATCTGCAATGGACATTTAGGTTGTTTCCATGTTTTGGCTATTGTGAATAGTACTGCTGTGAACATAAGGGTGCCTGTATCTTTTTGGATTAGAGTTTTTCCTGGATATATGCCCAGGAGTGCGACTGCTGGATCATATGGTAATTCTATTTTCAGTTTTCTGAGGAAACTCCATACTGTTTTCCACAGTGGCTGTACCAACTTACATTCCCACCAACAGTGTAGGAGGGTTTCCTTTTCTCCACACCCTCTCCAGCATGTATTGTTTGTGGACTTTCTGATGATGGCCATATGGCATTCTGACTGGTGTGAGGTGATACCTCATTGAAGTTTTGATTTGCATTTCTCTAATAATTAGCGATGTTGAGCATCCTTTCATGTGCCTGTTGGCCATGGCTTCTTTAGAGAAATGTCTATTTAGGTTTTCTGCCCATTTTTCAATTGGGTTGTGTGTTTTTTTGTTGTTGAGTTGTATGAGCTGTTTGTATATTTTGGAAATTAAGCCCTTGTCAGTCTCATTGTTTGTAAATATTTTTTCCCATTCTGTAGGTTGTCTTTTCATTTTGTTTATGGTTCCTTTGCTGTGCAGAAGCTTTTAAGTTTGATTAGGTCCCATTTGTTTATTTTTGCTTTTATTTCTGTTGCCTTGGGAGGCTGACCGAAGAAAACATTGGTATGATTTATGTCAGAGAATGCTTTGCCTATGTTCTCTTCTAGGAGTTTTATGGTGTCATGTCTTATATTTAAGTCTTTAAGCCATTTTGAGTTTATTTTTGTGCATAATGTGAGGGTATGTTCTAAACTCATTGATTTACATGCAGCTGTCCACCTTTCCCAGAACCACTTGCTGAAGAGCCTGTCTTTTTCCATTGTATGTTTGTGCCTCCTTTGTCAAAGATTAATTGACTGTAGGTGTGTGGGTTTATTTTTGGGCTCTCTGTTCTGGTCCATTGATCCATATATCTGTATTTGTGCCAATACCACACTGTTTTGATTACTGTAGCTTTGTAGTATTGTCTGAAGTCTGGGAGGGTTATGCCTCCTGCTTTGTTCTTTTTCTTAAGGATTGCTTTGGCAATTTGGGGTCTTTTATGGTTCCATATAAATTTTAGGGTTACTTGTTCTAGTTCTGTGAAAAATGTCATGGGTAATTTGATAGGGATCACATTAAATCTGTAGACTGCTTTGGGTAGTATGGCCATTTTAACAATATTAATTCCTCCAATCCAAGAGCATAGGGTATCTTTCCATTTCTTTGAATCGTCTTCGGTTTCCTTTATTAATGTTTTATAGTTCTCAGTGTATAATTCTTTCATCTCCTTGGTCAGGTTTATTCCTAAGTGTTTTATCTTGGGGGGTGCGATTTTGAAAGGTTTTTTTTGTGTGTGTGTGTGTGTTTTTAATTTATTTTGGCTGTTTTGGGTCTTCGTTGCTGCATGTGGGCTTTCTCTAGTTGCGGCGAGCAGTGGCTACTCTTCATTGTGGTGCGCGGGCTTCTCATTGTGGTGGCTTCTCTTGTTGCGGAGCACGGGCTGTAGGCACGCGGGCTCAGTAGTTGTGGCTCGTGGGCTCTAGAGCACAGGCTCGGTAGTTGTGGTGCATGGGCTTAGTTGCTCCATGGCATGTGGGATCTTCCCGGAGCAGGGCTTGAACCCATGTCCCCTGCATTGGCAGGCAGACTCTTAACCACTGCGCCACCAGGGAAGTCCCAGATATTGTTTTTTGACATTCCCTTTCTGATATTTCATTGTTAGTGTAAAGAAATGCAACTGATTTCTGTATGTTAATCTTGTATCCTGCTACCTGCTGAATTTGTTTATCAGTTCTAGTAGTTTTTGTGTGGAGTTTTTAGGGTTTTCTATAGATAGTATCATGTCATCTGCATATAATGACAATTTTACCTCTTCCCTTCCAATTTGGATACCTTTTCTTTTTCTTGTCTGATAGCTCTGGGTAGGACTTCCAATACTGTGTTGAATAGAAGAGGTGAGAGTGGGCATCCTTGTCTTGTTCCAGATTTTAGCGGGAAGGCGTTCAGCTTTTCACCATTGAGTATTATATTGGCTGTGGGTTTGTCGTAAATAGCTTTTATTATGTTGAGATATGTTCCCTCTATACCCACTTTGGTAAGAGTTTTTTATCATCAGTGGATGTTGAATTTTGTCAAATGCTTTTTCTGCATCTATTGGGATGATCATGTGGTTTCTGTCTTTTGTTTATGTGGTGTATCACATTGATTTGCATATGTTGAACCATCCTTTTGAACTTGGGATGAATCCCACTTGGTTGTGGTATGATCTTTTTTATGTGTTGTTGGATTTGGTTTGCTAATATTTTGTTGAGAATTTTTGCATCTATATTCATCAAAAATATCGCCCTGTAATTTTCTTTTTTAGTGGTGTCTTTGTCTGGTTTTGGTATCAGGGTGATGATGTCTTCATAGACTATCTTTGGGAGTGTTCCCTCTTCAATTTTTTGGAAGAGTTTGAGAAGGATCAGTATAAGCTCTTCTTTGTATGTTTGGTAGAATTTGCCTGTGAAGCCATCTGGTCCTGGACTTTTGTTTGTAGGAAGTTTTAAAATTACAGATTGTTTCACCTCTAGTGATTGGTCTGTCCAAATTATCTATTTCTTCTTTTTTTAAAAAAATTTTTATTGGAGTATAGTTGCTTTACAAGGTTGTGTTAGTTTCTGCTGTACAGCAAAGTGAATCAGCTATACATATACATATATCCTCTTTTTGGATTTCCTTCCCATTTAGGTCACCACAGAGCACTGAGTAGAGTTCCCTGTGCTATACGGTAGGTCTGTTTCTTCTTGATTCAATTTTGGTGGGCTGAATGTTTCTAGAAATTTGTTCATTTCTTCTAGGTTGTCGAATTTTGTTGGCATGTAATTGTTCAGAGTATTCCCTTATAGTTTTTTGTATTTCTGTGGTATCGGTTGTTATGTCTCCCCTTTCATTTCTTATTCTGTTTATTTGGGTTCTCTCTCTTTTCTTCTTGGTGAGCCTGGCCAGAGGTTTGTCAATCTTGTTTACCCTTTCAAAGAACCAGCTCTTGGTTTTATTGATTTTTTTCTATATTTTTTAATCTCTATTTTATTTATTTTCTCTCTAATCTTTATTATTTCCTTCCTTCTGCTGACTTTAGGTTTTGTTTGTTCTTCTTTTTCTAATTCTTTAAAGTGGTATGGTTAAGTTGTTTATTTGAGATTTTTCTTGTTTTTTGAGGAAGGGCTGTATCACGGTGAACTTCCATCTGAGAACTGCTTCTGATGCATCCTATAGATTTTGTATAGTTGTGTTTTCATTATCATTTGTAATAACAATGAAATCATTCTTTATTAATTTTTTATGTTCTAAGTATTAATGTGTTTTTTGTTAATTTGTAAAACACTAGCTTCTTGAGATTCAAGAAAGTATGAATAAATGTTATGACAGTGTTAAGTTTTACATACAACTGGACATAAAGAATCCTTAAAAATAATTTTTATGAGTATATGTGTTTGGTACCCATATTAAAATTTTTACTGTTCTACCTTATGGCATCAGACATTACCTATTAAGATAAAGCTTTGAAAACATTGCAGTTTGAATTATAGCATAAAGTAGGTAATAACAGCAGCAGCTAACATTAAGGGCTCACTTGTGCCATGCAGTGTTGTAAGCATTTTACATGTATTATTTCATTTAATCTTCCAACCGTAAGAGACAGGTATCACATTTATTTCCAGATAAGGAAACTGGCAAGAAAGATACACAACTTGTCCAAGGTCTTACAGCTAATAATGAGGGCACTAGGCCTCAGACAGTGGCATCTGATTCCAGAACCCATAAGTGACTTAAAAACAGGGAACTTAAAAACAACCAAAGGCATTACCAATAGTCATAAGATTAAAATGCCAAATCAGATGCTTAAAGAATATTCTGGTTAATTTGAATTCTGAATGATTGAGGTCAATTAAAATCATTTAAAAATTAACCTTTATTGTTACAAACCTGACAAAAATGTTCAAACCTGACAAAAATGCCTGAAAATGGATTCTTGAACTTCAATTAGGAATATACAATTCTGTTAAATAGAAAGCACAGCAAAGTGAACCAAAGGCATATGCTAGTAGTTTTTTTCTAATACATCCCATATCATTAAAAAAATGATTTGCTTATGCTCCCAAATATTCATGGATTAAAAAGTAAGGTTGAGTTTTTAGTGTAATAAATGATTACATTAAAATAGTTTTTTTTAAATAAAAAAAAGCATATTTTTACTTACTTGACCAAAAAAAATACGATCAATTATCAGAGAGAAACTCAAAGTGACAAATCTGAAAAACAAAATAAAAGGGTGATTAACATTCTGAACTTGCTGAAAATCCAACAGTGGCATATGGCTTTGCAAGTGCCCTGCATCAAAAGCCAGTTTAAAAATGCTTTAAAAGTTTTACCAAGTGAATATCATTTTGAAAGATCTTTCATTGAGAGAAGCTGTATTTAAGCAAACTTGTTAAAAGTAACAAACTCTGTATTATCTATTGCTGCATGGCAAATTACCCCCAAAATGTGGTAACCAAAAACTATGAACACTTATTATCTCAGTTTCTGTGGGTCAAGAATCCAGGCGCAGCTTAACTGGGTGTCTCTGACTCAAGGTCTCGTAACTTTTCAGGATATTGACTGGGGCTGTAGTTTCATGTGAAGGCTCTCATGATTTTTCCCTATAGCACTTATTGTCATTTGAGAAACATGTTAATCATATGTTTCTAGCTGTCTCCCCCCCACTAGAATGTATACTTCATGAAGGAATGGACTTTATTTTGTTAAATTGCTGTGTCTCCAGCATCTGGAACGACACCTAGCACATAGTAGGATTAAATAAATATTTGCTGAATGAATGCATTACTTCCAAAACAATGCTAATAAATCTGAGAAATGACAACACTGGCAACTTAGCCACCGGATGATTTTGTACTTTTTTAATAGCTACCAAAAATAACCTGTACAGAGTGAATACTAGTATATTAAAAAGATCACTGTTTTAAGAGTCAAAATGCATTCATCCCTTCAATAAATAATTATTTTGGATATTCCACTAGATACCTGGGATAATTCTGATCCTAGGAGCTCAAAATGTAGTTAAGAGGACCTGGGTTTCAATCCCATTTCCATCAGAGCAATCAACCCAGTGACACTGGCTAATTCATTTTTAATTTCACCAAGCCCTCCATTTTCTGTATCACAAAGTAAAAACACCTACATTGCTTAGATCCAAGAATTGTGAAAATCAGGTAATATGTGAACACATATATTATAAAGCCCCATACAAATGTGAAGGAATCAAGTATCTCTAAAATGTATTTGAAAAATATTTAAGAAATAAAGCATAGGAAAGTTCTAGTTTAGAAAAATTGCCAAGATCCTCATTTAAGCAAATTAAAATACTTTAGAATCACAAATAAAAATATAAAATGTAAAATTGGAAATACTATGTTTCCTTGGTCTGACAATTCTCATTGACGTTAGAAGATACAACTGACTAAAAGATGTAAAATCTTGTTCATAATTTATAGGTTATTAAAATTAATAGATGGATTGTAGCCATACTTACCCTACAGGTAAAAACTGATGTAGAATAAGATCAAGCTTTCTCTGTTCTTGCCAGAAATGTCTGAACAGCAAAGGTATCCACGGAATAACAGCTGTGGGACGAATTATAAAGGCAAGTGCTACCAGGGATGAGTACTTGACACTATAAGCAAGGAAAAGGTATTGTCAAGACAACTAGGAAATGAGTTCAGAAGTTATCTATTTACGCTGTGGTATAACATTTTTTTTAAAAAAATGAGAGCATTTTCCTTTTGTTATAAATAGCTATGTGAACTTGGGGAAGTTACTTAAACTTCTGGCTCTTAATTTTTCTCATCCATAAAGAGAGGTAATATGTAAGGTCTTTTCCAGCTTTAATATTCTAGTATTTTCAAGTAAGAAGTTATTCTGTGTCCTAATGTTTATCTTGTTTACTAAAAGGTATACCAACTTTTAACCATACAACTCTGCCAATTGCTTTCCTGGTGGAAAAATGATCAAGTCTCTCCTAAAGAGATAAAAGACAGTCCCCATTTTATAAGGAAAAAAAAAAAAAAGCTCCCTTAAAGAAACATTGGGTTTATTTAGGCAATGATGGGCTTCTGGGCACATGTGGTTTTGTTTTGAATGTAAGCTGGTAATTTTGTCCAACTGAAAGATGTGTATATACACCTGATTTTTTTAAAAAAAGCTTACTTATAAAAACCTATATGATCATGGATAGAAATGTGGGTTTTTACTATTAGGACTTCTCTCAATAAAGGGTTGAAGGCGAGCACCTGATAATTTAATCATCAGGACTACAGACAGTGGCAAAATAAAACAACTTTATGGTACCATATATACCTATTAACTAATAAGTAACTATAAAGAAATGTCCAATGTTGGTGAAGATGTAAGAGCAGGGATTTCGAGTTCAAATGCTTACAGAGACCAGATAAGTAATAAAAAATGTGTGATATTGGCTGCATGGGGG
This sequence comes from Balaenoptera musculus, assembly GCF_009873245.2. NCBI lineage: Eukaryota > Metazoa > Chordata > Mammalia > Artiodactyla > Balaenopteridae > Balaenoptera > Balaenoptera musculus. Next base: position 78,313,698 of record NC_045786.1, read on the forward strand.
CTCTGATATCGTCATGAAGGAATCCTGGCCCAAAATGTTAACAGGCCTTACATTTTTTTTCAAGAGAAACTAGAAATCCAGATTTTAGGTAAGATCTCCCAATTTAAAAACTTCGCCAAGTAGTTAAAAAACAAAAAACAAACACTGTGTAGGTGAAATAAAACATTTGTGGCTTGGTCTGACTTGCAGACAGCCTAATTGCAAATTCTGCCATAGTGAAACTACCTACCTCACTCCAAATTTTCAGACTTGGATTTCTTACTCCTTTCTGAATATTTCTACATAAATTTCTTACTGGCATTCAAAATCAAACTGTATGAAATAAGCTCCACACCTTTCTCTCAAACCTGTTTACTGTCTAGTGTTTAAGTTAATAGTATCACTCAGTTTCTCAGTCTTAAAATTTGGAGTCACCTTAAATAGAAACTTTTCATCCCACACATCCACTGTGTTTCCTCCCCATTCTCACTGCCATCATTTTACATCAAGTCCTCTCACTATTCTAGAATCTTTTCACAGTTGTGTCACTTGTTTGGAATCTTTTCATAGTCTTTTTTTTTTAATTTCCCAGAAATATTACTTAATATCATTCATCAGTACTTAACACTTACTTTGTAATAGGCCATGTGCTATATACTATATACTATCCATAGAGTCTCATTTAATTCTTGAGAGCTGTTGTATTATTCTCATTTGATAGAAATCAATGTTTAGATATCCTCATCTATAGGTAACTTAAGTGAATGCCTATTCTTGCAGTCGAGAGTCTAATGCAGAAATGATCTTACTCGATTTGATCCTCCCAAAAACCTTACATATAAGGGAGAGTGGATACTAGATTCCTAAATTTTCTTAACTAGATTCCCAGATTTTCTGGCTTACTCCCTTTCGGTATATCCTAAATACTGCTACTACAAGAGAATTATTTCTAAACCAGATTATGTCATGCTTCTCGAAAGCCACCAGTGGTAACCTGCTACCTATAAAGTCCAAATTCTGGAGAAAGGCAAAGTTCCATTCTAGCCTCATCCCTCATTCTTCTCTTCTCCCACACATCCTACCACACATTAGCTCCTCTGGACAACCTGCCCAGAAGACAATGAAGCCCTTTTATAGCTCTGTGCCTTTTCTCATGTTCCCTTTGCTTGGTATTTTATACCAATTTATATAAACCCAAACCAGGTCCATATGTTTTCTATTTGCCCATCCAGATCTGCTCTCTACTCTTCACCTGCTCAGTGTGCAGGGAGGCCAACCTTTATGGACTATATCAATGGGCTATCTTGCTTTTTGGCTTCTCATTAGTATTGGTTAACAGCAGGGCAGAAGAGTCAGGGTATTTTATTCACCCTGCTCTTTCCTTGCTATGGTTAAAGGCTGGCTGTGCCCCTCTCCTGTTGGGGTCCTCTCTAAGTTACAGCTCTGGATTTCAGTAACTTTCCTCTCCTTGCTCCTTGGGGCCAAAGGGTAATTGAAACTTCCTGTTGTGACTAGCCCTTGGGTACTATGGTATCCCTTTATTAGCTTTTCCAAACATTGTTTACACCTTTGTTATCTGGTTTGAGTATATCTCTTTCCTGCTATAATGAATACATCAACTGTGAATTTGTGGTCCTAATAGCCTTCATGAGCATTAGGGGGTCCACTGGACATTGCAATATATTGATAATTTAAGATTTTTCAAAAGCATGCTTTAGAGTTTTGTACATAATTATAACAGTACTGTTACTCACCTGTTCATAAACTTTGAACCTTCCAAAGGATAGTAGAAAAGAGCAATTATAGTGAGAACAGTTTCCATGGTGTTTGTAAGAGTTCTGGTACAGCAGTACCACGTGAACCAAGAGCATAACTGGCAAAAAAACTAAGAACAATTGTAAGCAAACATATATGGAGTGGGAAATGGAAAAGCTTAGTATTGTAAGGAAAACAGCAAGCAAGTCTAAATAATGTTAAAAGTGGGCATGCCCAAACATTGTTTTTAAGAAGTTATATCAAGCACATCTATGATACCAGGTCTGTATTTGTTAAAGTTAAGAAGTTTATACTTTCAGGTACATTTTTGTGGCATTGCATTTGATTTAAATCTCACTTCACACTAATAAAAGACATAAAACACAGATTCTTTGATGGTAGAGTTCAGAGAAGATTGAAATTCATAACTAGAGTCTCACAATCAGTATTCCTCAAATTGTCATATATTACTGACAAATATTTTGACTGATTTTTATTGACCTTGGTTGGAATGTTGTCCTATTTCTTGGTGGAAAATTTAAGACAAAGTAAGAGAGAAAAAATCATGACTATCAGGAAACATCATTAAATTTTAATTTGGAAATTGACTAAATTAATAAACCACTTTTTGGTAGAACATGCAAACAGAAGCATCATTCAGTCTACAAAACAAATTCCTTAAAAGAAACTTATTAGTTGGTGCAAGGGTATTAAATGTCGTACCAGCGTCCTATCTCTTCAAATACAGACTTTAAAATATGTTCCCAATTTTTGTGAAGTTAAAGGCTCTTCCTGAGCCAGAAGATCCTAGCGCTGCTACTTTGGAGGAAGGATTTCAAAGGCATTATGCCTTTGCCATTTTAGGTTCAGCCTTCAACAGTGTGTATAAGCACAAATTAAAGAGATTGACTTAATCCTTGAATCAGTTATCAAGGACTCAATCGCTAAAGCAATCTATCTTTTTAATGCAAATCAACACACTACCTGCAGAAATATGTCCTATTAATAAATTGTTAATATTTATTAATACATTAACAATAAATTATATTTCAGAAATGTGTTGGTAAATTGGTTACTTGGAATTTGGAACATATTTGCAAACAGAAATATAAAAAAGGTAGTAAGGTTTCTAAGTTGGCTTATATAAGCTTACTTATGGTTTAAATGGGAAAATCCATTCAAGATTTGAATGGGAGTTTGAGAATCTATCTCCCCACTGTGAAATGAGCCAAATGACAAAAGACAGTCTTCTCTACCACATTCTCTCTCTTACAAAGTCCAGCTATTTCCACCATTCTAGCCAGAAGAGAAAGAGTGCATCAGTGAAAAGATGTCTCAGGTAGCTGGAGGAATAGTGAACAAGGGTTGTAAACAGCTGAGGTGATCTGTGAGGTAGGCAGTGGTGTAGAACTATTCCTACTGAATATTATGGAAAGTGAGGCAAGGACTCAGTTCTGAGTCATGGTGCTTCCCAAGGCTGGGTCCTAGGGTTTAGCCTCTCATAGGGTTGGAGGGCATCAGTGGCTTCTGCCACCTAGGGCTCATTCAGAAGGAGAGAGATAGCATGTCCACTTGCATTTTACTGTTCTTAATTATGGAAGTACCTCTATAAAGTTGTACAGATTATCCTCTGAAACTGTTTTGGGAATCAGTCATATTGACTGACCTGTTCATGTGCTTCATGCTTGTAGGAATGAAGTAACTGACATACAGTTTCTAAAGTGTTCAGGACTTACCACCCATCTTGCCACTTGCTGATTTTCTAGTTGCTTCATTAGTGAGTAAAGCCTCAAGTCTGCTATAGCAGACAAAAGTGCTTGGGCAAGTCTAGGAATCCAAATCTTCATTAGTTAAAAAAAAAAAAAAAAAAAAGACATTAAAAACATCTGTTGGTTCACTTTAAAATCATAAGAAATCAACAAGCTGACCCAACTATCAATCGAAAGCCATTTTTAGTTAAAAAAAAGATGTATTATTCTATTCTTCTGCAAAAATAATTTATACCTTAAAAAGTACATTAATTTTCATGGAAATACCAAAAGGTAGTTTTCTCATTCTCATTCTCTCTGTAATATATATATATTACAACACTACTAATTTTAAATAGCCAGCAGACCATTTCATTGTGTGAAGGCTCTATTTTAGAAGCACATGTAGTTCTTTTCAGTAGCATAACAGTAGGTAATTTTTTATGAGACATTTACCCTACTGTATGCTAAGTATCATACTAAGTACTTTATGTATATCAGCTAATTCAGTGCTTCTAACAGGTACTGTTTTATAAATGAGAAAACTGAGGCATAGAGAGGTTAAGTAATTTCCCCAAGGCTGCAGAGCTAGTTAGTGTGGAGGTCAAGGTTCAAACCCAAGTCTACCTGACTCCAAAGCTCTTAGCTACTAAGTTACATTGCTCCCCTATCCTGCAATATAGATAATAAAATAATGTTACTTTTTTAAAAAGCTTTAATCTATAATTACAGAAACATGGTATCCAGTCAGATGACACTAAAGAATAAATTTAAGAGTAAAAAGAAAGAGTAAATGTATTATAACTTAATTACAGTTAATGATTCTAATGTTATACATTAGCATCTTTGAGTTTTAAAATGTGTCACAGTTATTATTAACAAATAACACTTGATGGTAGATCACAACTTAATTTTAGTTCAAAAGATGTGTTTCTAAAAATTTATATGTAAATCTGTATTTTTGTTGGATCAAACTTCACTAATTTTACATTATAATTAGAGCTGCTTTACTTTCAGTTGTCAGTGGCTTCTAACACTTTAGCTTTACGTCCTTTATCAATAATCTGTAAATAAATGTTTAAATCTTAGAGTTAAAGGTACATTGTACTTCATAATTCCACTTAAACTGTGTCCTGTAAAATACAGTAAAAGGCACCTCTATACTCACCTTCTGTTTGCCCTGCCTAAGAATCTATAAGCTTCCTCCTCACCTCCCAGGTATGAAAGTACTTCATGTAAAAAGTTAATTTTGCTACAAACTTAATAGGAGCTGAGTGTTGAGGTAGCCACTAAAAGACTAAAAGGATTCTTGTGCACTGAGAGAAATATAGTATTTATGAAGTTAATGGTCTCACTATATTCTGAGCTAGTTACCCTAGCTTTCAATATCGTGTTCAGTTTCGAGACCCACATTTTAAGATGGACATTAATAAATTACAGGATGTTTAGAGGACATTATCTGATTATGAGGTTTAGAACTGGAGATATTTATCCTGGATAAACAAAACTTTTTTGAAGGGTTGTCATGTAGAAATCTTGAATTTAAGAGAAGGTAGATTTTAGCTCAACACCAAAATAAGTGGAGTTGTAAACTCCCAGTTATTAGCAGTCTCTCCAGACTTTTAAGATATCATTATTTTCCAGGTTATAAGGACCTGACAAGAATTAAACAGTTACACATGGCTTCTGGAAAATAAAAACTAGGGCAGTGGGGTAAAGGGGAGAAGGACCATGCCAGGGGTAAGCCCTGAAGGTGAGGCCTGTGTTGGCGGCTTACCTTTCTACACTCCTGGCTCTTTCAGATCCTCCTCCCTTAAGCTCTAGGAGCCACATGCCCTCGTGCCATCTCCTGACTGTTCAGAGCCCCCACTGTGGTACTCCCACAGGTCTCCCTTCTTATCCCTCTTTCTTCTCACATATCCTAAGCCAGCGCTGTCCAGTAGAAATGCAATGTGAGCCACATACCGAATTTTAAATTTTATAGTAGTCAAATTAAAAAGTAAAAAAAAACCAACTCTAACAGGTAAAATTAATCTTAGTGCTTTTTGTTTAACTCATTATATCTAAAATATCATTTCAACATTTAATCTATATAAAAGTTACAGAAATAGTTCACATTCTTATTTTGTTTTAGTTCTTTGACGTCTGGTATGTATTTTATACTAATAGCACTTCTCAATTTGGACTAGCTGCATTTCAAGTCTTCAGTAGCCACAGATGGCTAGTGGTTACCATATTGGACAGCAGAGCTTTAAGCCATCCCTAGTTCTTTCCACACACCTTAGGCAGTTTAGAGAGAAGCTATCTGGAAAGAACACTAGGCTGTAAATAAGTAGACCTAGGATCTAGTTTTAGCTTTTAACATGCTGTGACTTTGGTCTATTTTCTTCGTCACTTCTCTGACCCCTTCTAGTTTCAAAATTGTATAATCTATATTTAAAAATAATCAATATGAGAGTATGAATGACTGACTGATAGCATCATAATGGTTCTCTATCTGCTTAAGTTCCAGGTAGGATAGAGGTTTTTTTGGGGGGTGGAGGGGTATTGGCGTGGGGTAGGATGGGGATGAGAGGAGGTTTCCTTTAAATCACAAAATGGCCAGGTGGGTCAGCTACAGGTTGAGGGCAGTGCATAGATCGTGGAGGAATAAGAAGTTTTTCTATCTTGAAGACTCCTTCATTCATAATATAACCTACTTTCTGGGATATTATATATATTTGCCCTGTTTCGAGTCTATGAATATCCTTCTTGATCTAGAAGCTAGTGGGTAGCCCTGAGAAAAGGAAAGAGAATTCATAGTTCCTAACTTCTACATGTGTTAATGGGAGAAACCCTGCTACTGCTCTCAATTTTCCTTCCCTGTGATATTCCCAAATGAAGCATCAACTTTACCAATATGGTCCTGTTTCTCAATAATGGGTAATCAAATATCGTTGCAAAGGGGAGGGTACAATACAGCCTAAGAAAACCAAAACAAAACAAAAACCAAAACTCCAGAGCCTCAATGTCTTTCCAGGCTTCAAAAAACCCTTTAGGATTTAGACTGCCTTTGGAATTCTGGACCATTTTCCTAACAGAAAATGGGGAAGGCCCAAGCTTCTGAGTCCAACTTGATGATAGCTTAAAGATATTGAGAATGAGGTTAGAAAAACTTTTGCACCATTAGTTCTTCTTTTGTATCCTCTGCTGGCAACTGACCCCAGAAATTCATGATCGAGGGATTACAACCCTGCTCACTATTGATGGCTAATTACTACATAGCACAATGATTGTATATATCCCTATATTTTTGTCAGATTAATTTTCCTAATTTTTAATTTCAACACTAAATCCTGAGTGGGTTTACATGTATTTAGTCTAGTCTTCATAGGCTCACATAACATGATCTTCTGCTCACAAGTTAAAAAAAGCAAGATACAACACTGCTCTTAAGTGATCCTTTTATGAAGGAAATTTACTTCTAAAGTACAAATAATATATAACGTAGTCATTCTGAGAATCTGTATATCTTAACAGGATTGCTCACAGCAGAACACTTTCATGCTCAGTCTTATGTTTTAGTACATATTGAACAGTTACACATCACAGTATGTCTTTGAACCCTGGGCTTCCCAGATGCGGTCTGAGTTTAGCAACAGTAGTCTTTCAAAAACAAACTTCATGATACGAATATTATCATTTAGTTAATATACATTAACCTTAAAAAAGGGATGGAATAAATCTGTTAATGACTATTTTGATTACTTTTATTTAAACTTACCAGCAACTGAACACTGTCTTTCCCCAAAAGGTGCAGAATCTTGTATATGCTTGCAAAGATTAAGGGGTAAGTGTAACCCCTCAATCTTTCTGTCCATTCCCAAGTCAAATAACCATAATTAGTATTATTAAGGACTAATGTTAAATAGCACTGAAACAAAACCTCTTTTCAGTCCTATATATAAAACACTTTTATTTTTTGGCAAAGAAGCTTAAAAGCATAGTATTTTACACTGGGTATCTGAAGTAAAAATGCAGTTGGCCAACTAAACTGTTGACTTCGTCAAAGCAGGAATGTATTTTTTACTTCATCTATATCCTCCACATTACTGAACCCTTTGAGAATATATGCTAAAGGCTGAGTCAGGTACACTAACATCAAAGAGAGATAGAGAAGAAATATTAGCGTAAAATAATGGCACACTTTTATAAGTTAAAATTATTTGGAGAAAATATGGAAAATTTATTGAAAATATGTCATGGAGCTGACACAATTCCTAAGATGAATACACTTTTCTAGTCCAGAAAAGAAACTACAAAGGATATTTGAAAACCATGTGATGTGCAACTTCAAGAGACTGCCAATATTCATCTGGAACAAAACTTGTCTGGACTAAAAAGCAGTTACATATTCGTAATGCTATGGTAAACAAGACCAGATAAATGTTTTCACCAAGAAGATCTGAAAAAAGAAAACAAAAAAACAACAAAAAAACGAACAAACAGGTAATTGTAGCACAGAAGTCAGGCAAATTCCACTTGGGGAACTAAAATCTGCTGCTCTGGTTGGCCCCTTGCTCAGGCTCTGTTAAAGCAGTGGTGAACTCTGGCCCCTCCACACTACTCTCAAAGCAGACCTGGGCGGAAAGTTAGACAAGGGCCAGAGCCTCACCAATCTTTCTGGCAACTTATTAATATAAAGAGGATATTAAGATACATTTTGAAAAAGATTGGGTTAACTAAGGCCTTAGGCTAATTAGGTTTTCCTATATGTATATCTAATGAAAGAAACCAGCTAACAAATTACTAACATGGGAAGCGACACTTTGTATATGTGCATATACTAGCATATGAAGTGGTCCTCTATACATTTTAAAATCGTCCTTACTGATAATTTTCTATATGCTAGGCACTGAGTTCATTCCTTTACATGCGCTATCTCATTTAGTCCTCAGTGCTATGGGGAAAATATCATTAGCCCTATTTTATATATGAGGAAACTGAGGCTCAGAAGTTAAACTGCCTTCTCCCAAGTCAAACGGTTGTAAATAACTAAACAGGATTCAAAACCGGGTCTGTATGTTGACTCCAAAGCCCTGCTCTTAATCACAAATGGACTGCCTGTAGACTGAATATATTTTTTTTAATGTGAATTTAGTTGCCAACATTTAAAAATCAGGTTTTGTATTAACATCTGTATTGCAGCATATCAAAACTCTTTAAGATCTGGCAACACAGAGCTCAACTGGGAACAACTGGCTGGTACTGAAATACAGGGTGCTTTGACTTCTTATGTATATAATATTTAGCCTTGCCTATCCGGCCTCCTGAGGACTTGAGTTTGCAACCTGCCTCTGATCCACTGTGAGTCTTTGCTATCATTCCGGGTTCCTGCCACTCTCCTTCCTTCTTCTCCAGGAACATATTTTAAATGTTTCTCAGACATTGAACTGGTACGTTCAACACCACATACATGCCCCTTCTGAACTTTCATCTTTCAGAAACAAATCTCCCGACTGCACTGTATCTGCTGTCAGAAAACCTTGTTGTTCTTTCCTTTCCTCCTCTTTAGTCCGTGGACTCGGGCAGAAGAAACTGTACTCAGAACTGGCCCTTGAACAACCGCGTTTGGCACATGAAAGGCGCACAATAAATAATGAATGAGGAGCCCATCTTTATAGTAAATACCCCCTCCGACAGATCAAAATCCCACTTGCTGGGATGATTTTTCTCTTGTCAACATTACATCAGGACCAAAGAAAAGGCGGAGGGGGCAGTGAAGAAAAAGCAGTGCGGCGCGGGTCAGACCTGGTCCCACTCCAGGAATCAGCCCCTCCGTAGCTACGAAACCTCGGGAACACTGGGCCAGGGTGGCGACCCCCTCTCTGAAAAGGGGATGGCCACATCATGCCTACTCACTTCACACGGCTGCGGGGAGGACGGCCCAAAATAATGCAGAATACACTGCCGCGCAAGCGACGGGGATCGAGAATCCCGTCTCGAGAGCAAAGCGATTTCTTGCCCCCTGCCCACCCCCCTCCACCCCCCTCCACCCCCCTCCACCCCCCTCCACCCCCCTCCACCCCCCAGCAGATGGAGCCCTCGCTGAGTGTCGGCGATTTCCCGCCACCACCACTCCGCTCATCTTCCACACCCACTCACTCACCTCCGCCGCGCCCAGTGCGCTTCTGCTGGCTGAGGTACAAGGTGGACTTTCTCGTTCGCAGCTTCATCTTCTCGTGGGAGCGGTTCTGGAGACCACGGAAAAAGAGGCTGCCGCCGCCGCCGTCTCGCTCCATCCTGCATCTGCTTCGAGGTCTGCTGGGGACAGCCAGCCGCCACCGTCCCCAGCCCTGGGTGGCTGAAGCAGCGCGCGTTGCTCTTCCGCCCACTAAGTTTGGCCTTTGCGAGCGGCCGTCTCCGGCAGGCGCGGAGGTAGCCGGGAAAGGCTAACTTGGTTACGCCCACGCCCGCGGTTGGTCCCTGTGGCGCAGTGCTGCATGTTCAGGCAACGCTTCTGCGCTTCGCCACGGACTCGTCCCTGCTTTCCAGTCTACGTTTCTTTCTCGAGGGATTGTTGCCCTCCTTTGGCTTCGTGGTCTCTGCGGCTGGTGGTCTGGAAACTGCTGAAAGGAGCCGGATCTCACCTCTGCGAGGGCAGGCGGGAGGCGGCGCGGAACCAGAGCAGAACGGTCAGAGGTCTCTGAGTGGTAATGATAATAGTAATGATTATTACAAACGGAAGTGTTGGTATAACATTGCACTCTTTGGGTGATCTCACAATAAGTATTTGTTGAACCACGTAGGCAGGGTAGGGGTAATTTAGCCTGTGGGAAATGGGGCCCCCAAACGTTAAAGGACTTGGTCAGGGTTACTTAGCGAGCTAGTGGCAGAAGGGGAACCTTCCCGTGTTTGTGTGGTTTAATTGTCTGTTTTCCAAGGAGCTGACTTGCAAATGTTTCCTTTTGTTATACCTAGCGGTCATTGAACCAAACCAAGCTTGGTGAAGTTGTCATTTATCCAGTTAGCTGTAGAGTCCAAGAGAAAACAGGTTCCCCCCCGCCTCCGATTAGTTTAAATGACAATTTTAGCAATATATTAAGAGCAAGCTACTAATTATTAAGCCCCTACTGATTTTTGTGAACTTGGGAGCTGGTTTAGGAGGCTGTGAAATATTGTTGTAATAAAGAAAACGTGTAAATTCTTCGCTCTGCTTTCCTCGTTCATAAACATCTGCTTAGGGTCTCCTGCAACTATAGGACTTCTCACAGACTATAGACTGTAGCAAGGAGTATAATTTTCTGAGACGTTCTAGAGCCTTAACTCCTCAATTGTTAAAGGTAAAACCAGCCAAATCCCCGTTATATTTTTGTCAAAAATGGATGGCAAATGACTTAGAGGTGATGTCAATACGTACCTACTACAGCATCAAAAGGAACTAGAAAGTCTTTTAGCTTGTTTTTTAAAATTGTTTTTAATCATACATATTGCCAAAAAAGGGCTAATAATGAAAAGTAAGAAATTTCTTTCTCCTGCTTCCAGATGGGATTGGCAATCACTTTCAACTTTTTTTGGGGGGCTCTTTCTTTCAGTAGTTTTGATATGCCTTTAAAGGCATAAAGGGTATGCTTCTCCCCTCTCTCACACTACTGCCATTTAAAAAATCATCCATTTCAAACCACTGAAGACTCCCGACGGGCCCCGCGGTACCGCACCACCACTCCCGACGGGCCCGGCGGCGCCTGACTACCACTGCCAACGGACCGCGCGGCGCAGGACTAGGAAGACGCTGGTGGCGGCGGCGGCCGCAGAACGGAACAAGGAACCCATCCTGCGCGTGCTGCGGCTGTGCGCGGTGGCCGCGTGCTCGAGCTGGCCTCGGGCTCTGGCCAGCACACGGCCCACTTCGGGCGGGCCTTCCCCCACGCCGAGTGGCAGCCGAACCACGTGGATCAGAGCTGCCTGGACAGCATCCTGGCCACCACTCAGGCCCAGGGACTATCCAACGTGAAGGCCCCGCTGTACCTGGACGTGAGGTGGGATCGGGAGCAGTGGGGCGGGATCCTGCCGCAATCTCTGGATCTGCTTCTCTGCATCAACATGAGCCACATCAGCCCCCTGAGCTGCACCGAGGGGCTCTTCAGAGCAGCAGGGCACCTGCTCAAAGGCAAGGCGCTCCTCATCACCTATGGGCCCTGTGCCGTCAACGTGAAGATTTCTCCCCAGAGTAACGTGGACTTTGACCTGACCGTCAGATGCAGGAACCCAGAGTGGGGGCTGCGGGATACAGCCCTTCTGGAGGACCTGGGCCAGGCCAGTGGGCTGCTCCTGGAGAGGATGGTGGACATGCCAGCCAACAACAAGTGCCTAATTTTCCGGAAAGAGTAACCCCCTTCTCCGCCATGCCTGTGTCCCTGGGACAAACCCAGACCACCAGGCCCTGCCAGACTATGGGGACTGGCCCTCCCCACACTGGGGATTCTTAGCCAGTGGCCACAGGGCTGCTGAGAGCCTGGGAATAAAGTGTTTCCTGCTGTCCAAAAAAAAAAAAAAAAAAAACCCAAAACCACTGAAAACATTCTATAATAGGATTTAGCTTTATCTTACCCCATCCCCTAACCGTCATTTCTCATATTCCCTATGTATCTGGATTCCTATTTTAGTTACATCAATAAGCATATTTACATATTATGACAAAAATACTGTTCGTGCAGGAGCAAAGTTGTGACATGAAGTCTTTATAAAGGATATTGTGCTAAGTTACTGCTTTGCTTCCCATTTTCTTTGTATACAGATCTGAAGAGATTTCCTGGAAACCACCATTGCGCTGTGCGGTGTTTGTTGAAAAAATGTTTGGAAGATTGACTTTTCCACAACTGCTTTTTGCTAGCATCCTTGGAATTGCTGGAGGAATATATATTTATCAACCAATATTTGAACAGTATTCCAGAGATCAGAAGGAATTAAAAGAAAAGTTGAAATTGGTACAAGACTCAGAAGAGAAGAAAAGTTAATACTACATGGAGTCGAACTATAATTGCTTAAAGTTCCATTGAAATTATACATTGACTATAAATAATCTAGTAAAAAGTTATCAGATATATTTTAATTGTAAGTAAGTCATAGATAATGATTTTAAATTAGTTTTGAAACTAGCACTGTCAATTTTAATGTTTCCTGTATTTTTATTTGCCATTTTATGTCTTTTCACCAGGACAGATTAGTACTTTCCTTTTAAGCAAAAATAAATGTCTTAAGAAATATTTTATTTCCTAGTTGAAGCTCCTTTTTTCTGGGAATGCGGCCTATACATTGGCAGTCTAGACTGTATAAACTAGCTGGGAATGTTGTTTACAGTTGTGTTTGTAGATGAAATTAACCAAGTTAACTTCAGGCAGGATGCACCTCAGTTAGCCTATAATTAGCCTGCTTTAATATACTTTAGAAGTCTTTCAATCCCAGCCCTTTCTCATCCCAGGCAGAATGGAAGAGTAAATTGAGAATTGGGGTGGCTCAGATCAAATGGAGGTTTTTGAGAAGGTAGGTGGTGTCACATAGGGTGGCAAACATGCCACAGCTCTGTTTACTTAACCCACTCAGCAAATTTGCATTATAACGGTGGTCAGGGAGGAGTTAATTTATTATGAAGCTATTCACATAGTTAAAGGGTTTTTTGGAAATCGCTAAGAACCGATATTACTTTAACAATGAAAGCTTAAATGTAACCACATATGTACAAAATGCTTTAAATCACCTCATTTCTTATTATTGATTTTTTTGAAAAGTAAATTCATTGTAACTTAATCTAAACTATGTTGAGACCAGCATAGGTAATTAAAAAAAAAAAGTGAATAAAAAATTACAGAGTAGTACATGTTCACCTCATTAAGAAAACCCAAACAATACAGAATGAACAAAGTGAAAATTACTGTTTTTCAGTATACATTGATTTAATTAGCACCTTTAATAGTTTGAGCTTTTGAGACTGTTTTTCTTCTATGCACACTGAAAAATATATGTAAATTTAAAACACATACCAAGTATCTACTGTGTGACAGGCTTGGCTTGTCTGTCGGTAGATTGGGGTTCTGTTCTGTGTGTCTTCTCATTGTGGGCCCCAGACTCAAGGAGTAGCCCCTGTCTGGGATATGACAGTTTAGGATTAAGAGAGAGAGAGACTGAAAGGAAACATGAATTGTAAATGCCTGCTCAGTTGTGGCAAATATCTCCTCAGAGTCTGCTGGTTTAGAGCATGTCGCAAGGTCCTGCCCAAAGGTGAGGCCAGGGACAAAGACTCTTCCCACAGGATACACAGTCAAGTGTATTCCTGCCTGTGACCATAGGCAAGAATATATAATCCTGTTATCCAAGGAATGATAATCCTATTTAACATCATGTGAAATTGAACTGCTTTTTTTTTTTTTTTAATTTCCAATCTGGCAGAGATTTATGATCTATAATAGTTTTGTTTTTTTAAATTAATTAATTAATTTATTTTTGGCTGTGTTGGGTCTTCGTTTCTGTGCGAGGGCTTTCTCTAGTTGTGGCAAGTGGGGGCCACTCTTCATCGCGGTGCGTGGGCCTCTCACTGTCGCAGCCTCTCTTGTTGCGGAGCACAGGCTCCAGACGCGCAGGCTCAGTAGTTGTGGCTCACGGGCCTAGTCGCTCCGCGGCATGTGGGATCTTCCCAGACCAGGGCTCGAACCCGTGTTCCCTGCATTAGCAGGCAGATGCTCAACCACTGCACCACCAGGGAAGCCCTTGAACTGCTTTTGATCCTCCTTTTGAGAAGGATGGGTTTGTCAGTTTGGTAGTCACATACCAAGTGCCAGAGAATGAGTTGTTTTTTGTTTTTTGTTTTTTCCAGTAAAGGTACTGCAGCCATTCAAATCAAAGCCACAGTGAGATGCCGCTTCACATACACTAGGATGACTACAGTCAAAAAGGGGAAATAATGAGTGTTGACAAGGATGTGGAGAAGTTGAAACCCTCGTATATTGCTGGTGAGGATATAAAACAGTGCAGCTGCTGTGAAAGTTTGGAAGTTCCTCAAAAAGATAAACATAGTGATACCATATGACCCAGCAATTCTGCTTTTAGACATATGTCCCAGAGTAGTGAAAACATATGTCTACACAAAAATTTGTAAATGAATGCTCATAGAATCATTATTATAATAGCGAAAAAGTGAAAATAACCCAAGTGTCTCAGCCAGTGAAGGGATAAACATATTGTGGTATATCCACACAATGGAATATTACTCAGCTATAACAAGGAATGAAATACTGATACCTGCTACAACATGAATAAACTTTGAAAACATGAAAGAAGCTGAGCACAAGAGGCCATATATTGTATGATTCTATATGACGTGTCCAGAATAGGCAAATGTGTAGAAACAAAGTGTATTAGTAGTTCCCAGGGACTAAGGGGAAGGAGGGATAGGGATTGACTGCTAATGGTTATAGTTACTTTTTAGGACGATGAAAATATTTTGGAACTAGATAGTGGTGATCAATGACAGCTTTGTGAATATATTAAAAACCACTGAATTGTACACTTTAAAGCTTTATTGTGTGGGATTATATCTCAACAAAACGGTCAGAGAAAAAAAAAAACCACTGCATCCAGAATAGCAGCTGCAGTTGAGGTAGTCCATTGTTTCCTGCCATAATCCATCTAGTATGTGTGTGTGGTGTAGAATATACATAACATAAAATTTACTGTTTTTACCATTTTTAAGTATACATTTCAGTGGCATGAAATATATTCACATTGTTGTGTGACCACCATCACCATCCGTCCCTAGAACTTTTTCTGTTTAGTTTTTGCAGGGCGCAGAGAGGTGAATTGAATGGTGATATAGAGAGGAACCCCCCCCCCCATATACTTCATATCTTTGAAGGTGGCATTAACGTCTGCAATTTTTTGCATGAATTGCTTCTAATTTACTATTGGAGCCAGGGAAAGCAGATTTAGGGGCTTTCAGTTGGTCCTTTCTACCATAACGATGTGGTATGGACTGAGTGCTTTTCCCCATTCATATGTTGAAGCCCTGATCCCCAATGTGAGGGTATTTGGAGGTAGGGCCTTTGGGTGGTAATTAGGTCATGAGGGTGGAGCCCTTATCAATGGGATTAGTTCCCTTATAAGAAAAGATACAAGAGAGATGCTCTCTCTCTCTCTTGCCCATGTGAGGATACAGCAAGAAGGTGGCTGTCTGCAAATCAGGAAGAAGGCCTCATCATACACTGAATCTGCCAGCACCTTGATCTTGGACACCATAGCCTTCAGAACTGTGAGAAAAAAAATACCTGTTTTTTAAACCACTCATTTAATGGTGTTTTTTTTAATAGCAGTCTGAGCAGACTAAGGCAGGGGCTCTTCCTTTAAGGTCAGTGTGAGGTTTCTGCCAGCTACTGAGTATATGTATGTATCCTATGGAATGTACCCTATGGAATGACAGAGTGGGTCCTGTAAAACAAATTTGGGCCAAACCTGCATTTATCTTATCACCCCCACAAGCCCCCACTCTAAACTGAGGGACTGTGGTAGCATTTAGAGCCTCCTTGTACCAGTTTCAGCTCAGATCTTGCGGTCATCAAAGTCTGAATTCCTCTTTCCCCAAGGCACATTTATCCTGGGTGAAGGCCTTGGTCTCTTGGTAGGAGCAGAGGAAAGTTTATGATATAATTCTTGTGGCATTGGTATAATTCTTGTGGTATTCACCTTCCTCAGGTGCATACAGCTTCTTCAGTCATTGGCTCTAAGTCTGTGAAATGACTTAAATCAGGAAGCTGGTGAAAGACCATGATTGCCATTGTGGAGACTGACAGGCTTCTGCTCACTAGTTCTTGATTTTCTTTTAAAAATATTTGAGTCAAGAAACACCCCTTCTCTCCTCAAAACAAAAACACCCCGTCTATCTTTTCCTTCAGAACACCATGACCTATAAGCCACCATCACAGATCTCTGTGGGTCAAGACACCCTGGTTGCACCCCAGCCTGGCTTCCCATTATAGCACTTATGGCCTGCCATCTGTTCTTTGCCATTTGGGCATTCTTTTGTTTCTAACTGATACTCAGGAGTCCTGTTGCAGCAGCATCTTCCGTCAGTCTCAGCTCATAAAGGACGTCCACCATTGTGCTTTTCCGAGGTGTCAGTGGCCTCCTCACCAGTGCCTCAGTGAAAGGAGTATCATCAGGGCCTTCCCAGGTAACATAATCAGGTGGTGGTTCTGCAGTCTCATCACAAATCCATTCTAACTCCAAGATCAGGAGGGCAAGATAGGGAGAATAAGACACTTAAAGGGGGAAAGCCTAGACAATGGTAGATTTTCAAGGGGGCCACTAGACTTGATCCTATGGGATTTCCTGAAGAGAATTCTAAAAGTTTTTTAGATATTATTTTGAAATAATTTCAGACTTAAAGAAAAAGTACAAAAGTAGTACAAAGAATTTTCATATACCTGTTACCCAGATTCCACAAATGTTAACATTTAACCACAGTTGCTTTAATCTCTATATATGTGTGTGTATGTCTATGCACACACACACATTATTGTTTTTCTAAACCCTTTGAGAACAATAAGTTGCCCGTGTGATTCCCTTTTACCCCTAAATATTTCAGTGTGCAATTCCTAAAAACAAGGATATTCTCATTTATAATTATAGTATAATAATCAAAATCAGGAAGTTAAGATTGACAGGATATTATTATCTCATCTCAGATTTCATCCAAATTCTACCAAGTCCCATTAATGTCCTTTGGAGCAAGACAAAATTTTTTTTCTGGTCTGGGAACTAATTCAGGATTACATATGAGTTGAGTTGTCATGAGTCTTTGGTTTCATTTATTCTCATTCCTTAGTCATTGCCTTTCATGATCTTGAAATTTTTAAAGAATACTGGTCTGTTTTGTAAAATTTCCCTTAATTTGGGTTTGTTTAATGCTTCCTCATGATTAGACAGATTCAGGTTTTACCTTTTCGGAAGGAATACTGCAGAAATGATCTGTCAGTATGATTCACAGATTCCTACTTTGTTCAGTGAGTTACAATCTATTACTGTCACCAGTGCTAGCCACATGATTTGTGGGGCTTAGTGCAGAATGAAGATGCACAGTCCTGGGTGAGGATGAGAAAGTCAATCTCCTCTTCTCATGGACCCACCACTCCAACCCATGGTGAATGTGCACCCGCCCAGGGATTGCAGCCTTCATGCTGGGGTGCTCTTGATTCCTGGGTGGTGGTGGCAGGAGCCCCCTGCTGAGTGGCACATAGAATGTACTGTGGTGCTACCAGACTACGGCAGTGATACCTGCCTTCTTGCCCGCCCCATGGTGCCATGGGGCCTGGGCTCAACCCTCATCCCTTCTGCTCTCACACCCAGGCTCCTGGCCAGGTGGAAGGTGATGGCGGAATGTGGGCCTCCCCCAGCCACGGTGACTTAGTCACTGCCCTGGAGTAAGGTAGTGAATGCAAGGCTGGGTAGGGCCCAGGGGACCAGGGAGTGAGGAGTGGGCAGTGGCAGGAGTCAGAGCCATGTGTTTGCAGAGGCTTCAAGCCTCCAGCATCCTCCATTGTGCCATCAGATTTCACATAAAACACAAATTCAAGGGTAAAATTATTAAGAATTTTAAGACAGTGACTGCAGAGCATTAAAATTCTGAGTGCAGGGCCCTGTGTGATGTTCTAGTTGCATACCCATGAAGACAACCCTGACAATCACTACATGTTCAAATTGTCCCAGATTTGGCTGGTTGGAGTCCTTTCAAGCTGGCTCCTGTATTCTTTTTTTTTTTTTAATAAATGTTTATTTCAAATATGAAATGTAATGTTTAAGCATTTTCTGAAGATAATTTTGCAGTTTAACAAGTGTAAATAAGACTTCTTAAAAAAGTTTACAACTAGGTATAAAATACTCAAGAATATACTTTGACATTCACAGTGGACATTTTTGAAAGGTAAGTTTTGTTAATGTAGCTTATAAACAAAAATATATTGACAGTCCCAGTTAAAATAAGCAAGCTCTTAGCTGAGGAATAATCCTCCCCCAGATGGGTCCTGTGTCCTTTTGTTATGTCCTTGTCATTCTCTGAGTACTTCTTTACTTTCTGGCTCATCCTTTTCTTAGACCAAGCTTTGACTCTAGGAGTTTGGTTCTTTTTTAAAAATTGAAACAAAATCACATAACACATTTTAAAGCATATAATTCTGTGGCATTTAGTACATTCACAGTGTTGTGAAACTATCACTTCTGTCGAGTTCCAGGACATTTTCATCACCCCAAAAGGATGATGTGCAGTAAAGAGTCATTCCCTATTCCTCTTCCCCACAGCCCTGGCAACCAGTCTGCTTTCTGTCTCTATGGATTTACCTTTTCTGGATGTTTCATATAAATAGAATCATACAGTATGTGACCTTCTGGGACTAGCTTCTTTTACTTAGTATACTTTCGAGTTTCATTCATGTTGTAACAAGTATTAGTGCCTCACTCCTTTTTGTGGCCAAGTAATATTCCATTGTATGGGTATACCACAATTTCTTTATCCATTCATTGATTAATGGATATTTAGATTGTTTCCACCTTTTGGAACCTTTTGGAGTAGTGCTGCTATGAACATTTGTGTACAAGTATTTGTTTGAATACCTGTTTTCAATTCTTTTGGCATATTTCTAGGAATAAACTTGTTGGGACATATGGCGATTCTCTGTTTAACTTTTTGAAGAACTGCCAAACTGTTTCCCAGAGTGACTACATCATTTTACATTCCCTTCAGCAACGTATAAAGGTTCCAGTTCCTCTATATCTCGCTAACACTTGTTATTTGTCTTTTCTTTTCTTTTTTTTTTGTTTTTTAAAATCTATTTATTTATTTTTGGCTGTGTTGGGTCTTCGTTTCTGTGTGAGGGCTTTCTCTAGTTGCGGAAAGCGGGGGCCACTCTTCATCGCGGTGCGTGGGCCTCTCACTGTCGCGGCCTCTCCCGTTGCGGAGCACAGGCTCCAGACACGCAGACTCAGTAGTTGTGGCTCATGGGCTTAGTTGCTCCACGGCATGTGGGATCTTCCCAGACCAGGGATCGAACCCGTGTCCCCTGCATTGGCAGGCAGATTCTTAACCACTGCGCCACCAGGGAAGCCCTGGCTTTTCTTTTTTTAAAAAAAAGTTATGGCCTACCTAGTGGGTATGAAGTAGTATCTCATTATGGTTTTGATTTGCGTTTCCCTAATGACTAATGCCATTGAACATCTTTTCATGTGGTTGTTGGCCACTTTTATATCCTCTTTGGAGAGATGTCTATTTTAGTCCTTTGCCTGCTTTTTGATTGGATTGTCTTTTTGTGGTTGAGTTGTAAGAGCTCTTTATATATTCTGACACTATATTCTTATCAGGTATATGGTTTGCAAATATTTTCTCCCATTCTGTGGATTGTGTTTTCACTCTCTTGAGAGTATCCTTTGATGTGAACAAATTTTAAATTTTGATTAAGTATAATACAGTTTTCTTTTGTTGCTTATGCTTATGCTATCACATGTAAGAAACCATTGCCAGATCCAAGGTCATGAAGATTTCTGCCTATGTTTTCTTCTATGAGTTTTATAGTTTTAGTTCTTATGATTTAGGTCTTTGATCTATTTTGAGTTAATTTTTATATATGGTGTGAGGAAAGGGTCCAACTTCACTCTTTTACATGTGAATATCTGTTCTCCCAGCACCATGTGTTGAAGGGACTGTTCTTTCCCCATCAAATGGTCTTGGTACTCTTTTTGAAAATCAGTTGGCTATAGATTTATGGGCTCATTTCTGGACCCTCAAGTCCATTCCACTCATCTATATCTCTGTCTTTATGCCAATACCACACTGTTTTGATTACTGCACTTTTGTATTAAGTTTTGAAATCAGGAAGTGTGAATTAACTTTATTCTTTTTCAGGATTTTTTTGGGGGCTATTTGGAGTCCTTTGCAATTTCATGTGAATTTTAGCATCAGCTTTTCCTTTTCTGCAAAAATAATGTTGAATTTGATAGGGATTGCATTGAATCTACAGATTGCTTTGAGGAGTATTGCCATCTTTACAATATTATGTCTTCCAATCCAACAACATGGTATATCTTTTCATTTATTTAAGTCTTCTTTAATTTCTTGCAGTAGTGTTTTGTAGTTTTTAGTGTATAAATCCTACATCTCCTAAGTATTTTATTCTTTTTGTTGCTATTATAAACAGGATTTTTTTTAAAAAGTTCCTTTTTTGATTGTTCATTCCCAGTGTATAGAAATACAACTGATTTTTGTGTATTGATCTTGCAACCTGCATCTTTGCATATTTCATTTATTAGCGCTAATAGTTTTTTTGTAGATTCTTTAGGACTTTATATATAAAAGATCATGTCTTTGGTTCCTTTTATTGGAAAAGGGCATTTAGAAATCAAGATCTGAGTGCTAAGTGTGTTCATAGCTACTATGATATACTTGCTTCTAGGACCTCTTAGCAGATGGAGCTGGAAAATATATACTTAATACATATCTATACATAACTTTATTTCTCCATATTAAAAATCATGAGTTTGTACTGATACCTCCAATTTCAGTCCTATTAATGTGACTGGAGCTGGGACTCTGCATGTTTCAAGCAGCAGCCTGCAGTGTCAGAGAAGCTCCAGAGCTGGAAGCAAGAGGTGTACTGTGACCAGTTCTGTGGCTGGAGTAAGAAGTGGTGTGGGGAGGATTTTGAACTGGTGCACAAGATGGGTTTAATATACTTAGTTTCTGTAATAACTTTCTCTCTTTGTTTTCCTCTGGACACACTTTTCTCAAATTCCTTTCTGGATTTCCTCTGCCCATGCCTTAAATACTGACTGATCCTCTGGGTTCTGCACCAAGCCCCCTCTTTGCCCTCTCAGCACATTTTCTAGACTAGCTCATTGCCTCTCATGTCTTTGAGTCCCCTTGGTAATAGCTCCAGTTCACGTCTTCTGTGCTTCAGACCAACTTATTCAACTACATACTAAACAGTTTCACTTGGATGTTCTGCTGGTGCTGGTATGTCAGAGTTGAAATGTCCTAAACTTGTTTATTATTGCCTGTTTCACTCTCCTTCCCTGTTGCTTTCTTCCTTTTGCTCAGGGGTTCCTAGTTGCCCAAACCAGAAATCTGGGCATCTCCATGGATTCCTCCCTCTTCTTCACCCCCTACAGCAAAGTCTTCCTCTTTTTTTTTTTTTTTTTAATTAATTAATTTTTATTTTTGGCTGTGCTGGGTCTTCGTTGCTGCACGGGGGCTTTCTCTAGTTGCGGCGAGCGGGGGGCTACTCTTCGTTGCGGTGCATGGGCTTCTCACTGCGGTGGCTTCTCTTGCAGCAGAGCACAGGGTCTAGGCGTGCGGGCTTCAGTAGTTGTGGCGCATGGACTTAGTTGCTCCGCGGCATGTGGGATCCTCCCGGAACAGGGATTGAACCCGTGTCCCCTGCGTTGGCAGGTGGATTCTTAACCACTGCGCCTCCAGGAAAGTCCCTAACAAAGTCGTCTTGATTCACTCTCTTAAGTATCTCAAATCTGTCCATTCATCTTCATTCTCAGGACCACTGCCTTAAACCAGATCACTGTTATCCCTCACTTGGACTTCAGCGTGCTAATTGGCCTCCCCAGCCCATTCTTCGCCTTATAGCCATTAAGAAAATGGGTTCTAAGTTCTGGTCCTGGCTTTGCCACTTATTAGCTATATGAACTTGGGTTGCTTAATCCCTTTAAGGCTCAGTTTCCTCATCTGTAATATGGGGACAAGAATAGTGCTTATTTTATAGGGCAATTGTGAGAAGTAAATGAGGTGATATATGTAAAGTTCTTAGCATATTGGCTGATTCAGAGTAAATGGTCAATAAATGTTAGCTAATATTATTATAAGCATTCCAGGGTTCTTCATATTCCAGCCTCTGCTCATTTCTGCAGTTTCTTTGATTGCTTTCTTCCACTCAGTTTTTCAGCTCTCCGAACTTCTTTCAGTTGCTCCAATATCTCATTCTCGCCTCCAGACCATTCCTCTGCTCTCTTTCCTAAAATTCTCTCCTCTCTCACTTTCCCCTCTTATTCATCCTTCTGAATCTATACATCACTGTCTCTGGGAAGTCTTGACTTGGTGTCACTTATCTGTGTTCCAGTTACACTCTTTAACTTCCCTTATCAAGAATCGTATCTCACTGCACTGGAGTTAACTTGGTTTCTCTGAGGGCAGGATCCCTGAGAGCAGGGACCAATTTACCTCGTTCACTATTGCCTCTCCTGTACCTAACACAGTGCTTGACTCACTGAATGAAATGAATGAATGGGTGATGACGAATGGGCCACAGCATCGCTATTTTCTGATCTCCTGCCTGGTAAACTCCTGGTGACAGCCCTGCCTGGCTGCAGGAGTGGGGAGGGCAGAAGGGGGAGCTCTTCTTATATGAGCCATTAGCGGTTGCTGCATTGTTGGCCCCCCAGATCTTAGCTGATCAATGACTCCCAAGACTTCCTTTACACATGAGCATCGGGCTACTTTTCCTGTCCTAACTTCCATCAGCAACAGTTTGATGGCCTTTCTCTTCCCTGGGAAACATGCCTTGAAAGCATCACCCTATGGTGAAATCTGTTATCCCTAACTTTGAGATGACTGTGTTATATTTGGAACTATTAAATTGAATGTATATTCAATATTTGGCAATTTCATACGGTTCATCCTATATGTGAATCTGAGAAGCTAATTGTACTGTAGTGCAAACTGTGAGTAGTTATAGACTGAAAGAATGATGGAGTTGGGCAGGTCGCCCTGAGACAGCTGGAATTTGTGGTGCAAGAAGAATCAGTGAGATAGAACAGATAGTAAGAGACAGTAGACTAGGGCTTCCAGTCATTTTCTTTTGCTTAGAAGTAGAATTATTTGGTTTAGAAGTGCTTTGCCTGAAAGCCCACGGGGCAGGCCCAAAAGCCACTGTTCAGACCCCCAGGCCACTGGAGGAGAATTTGGCTGCCTCTCAGTGGGAACCTGGTGGCCCCAACAGCCACAGGTCCAAGCGGCCCCCACAAAACCGTCGGCACTGAGAGAAGGAAGCCGCTGGGGGGCAGCAAAGGCTCGCAGATTTCTCCTTACAGGGGCTACAAGTGCTGTATTTTGCTTTTTTTTTTTTTTTTTTTTTTAACGAATTGCTCTAATCCTCGGAAATTTAACTGAGAGCGATTTTATAATCTGAACTAGACTGTAAGAGTAGAGACCCCGTTTGTCATTTCCTTCCAGAAATATATTTTTTCCTGCCAGAATTCTACTACTCTCCCCCCGCCCCCCCTTCCCACGGTCATTTTCAAGAATCCCAGAGCTTTCTCTCACTCCAGGAAGGCCATGTCCAGGCCCCCCGAGTGAGGAGCTGGCGGGGCGGGATGGACAGTGGCAGAGCCGGATGCCCAGCGCGGATCCGGTCCCTGGGGAGCCGGACCAAGGGGGCACTGTGAGCTGGAGCGCCCCCGGGCCTCAGGAACCGCGCGCAGGGCTGACTTTGCAGCCGCTCAGCACCTCTGGCTGCAAGGTGGACACACCGACCTGCTGCCCTGGAAAACACCTTTAGAAAATGGCTTTTAGGGGAGCAGATTTGGCGAGAGGCACCAAACTATACCTTGCAGTGCCCGATCCCGTGGCAGTTTGTAAGTGTCACCAGTGTGTCTCAGAACGAAAACAACCCCCTAAGGTTTCGCGCCTTCCAGGAAGCGGCAGTGGAGACCCAACTTGGACTAAAAAGAGGCGAATGGGGCCTTTGCTTGGCAGGTGCGGCGGGGCTGGGGGCGGCGCGCGGGGAGGGCGCCTGCAAAGCGCTCTCGCCGAGTTGGGCGGGGGTGCTCGCCGAGGTGACAGGAGGAAGCGGGAGGTGGAGGGTGGAGAGGAGGTCCCGCCCCCACCTCGCTCTCCTTTACGGGAAGTGATGTGGGGCCCGACGGAAAATACCCGCCGAGGACCCAAAAAAGGCCGTCAGCGGGTGGACGCGGCGCGCGCAGAAGGAGCGGCGTGGGGACCGCGGGCGGAGCAGGTGAGGCGGCGGGCGCGGGAGGGGGAGGCGCGCTCAGGCCCGGGGCTCCGGGAGGCTCCAGTCACCCCGCGGGGCTGAGCGACGGAGCGGGCGGGCGCAGGGTCTGGCCCTGGGGCGGGGGGTGGAGCTGCAGCTCCTTCTCTCCCCGCCTGTGGGCAGCTGAGCCCACCAGAAAAGCTGCTTTGCTTCTCCCAGGCCCTCAGCACAGACCCCGCGATGACAGTGACGGGGGTGGGGGTCAGCTTGGGCGAGGTGCTGATTAGGTGGAGTCCCAGGTTGGGACGGGGCTGAGGTCACCTCCGGGCGGCATCCAGGTGCGAGGCTCCCCATCTCGGGGTGGGAGGAAGGAAACTTCTCTGGCAGGAGAGAAGGAAGGTCCCAGACCTCCTGCACGCCCCCCCTTCGCCCCCCAGTCCTCCGCCGTTCTTTCCTCCCTCCCTTTGTTGTCGGTTGAATGATTTAAGGTCTTGACACCTTTGCTGGTGAGGGTCTGGACGGACAAACTGCCCGGGTGGGAGAGAGTTCTCTCTTTCCCTGCCAGTCAGACAGAAAACCCTGCCAGGCAGCCAGGCTCTCGGGTCTTGACTGGTGGTAGGGCTGATGTGATGACTCGTTTCGGTAACTATTGCCAAAGCTTTTACCTCTGTCCCAATAGATCACCGATTAAGCAAAGTCAGGCCTGAAGTGAAGGAAATCTTGTGAGCCCTTGACTTCACCTTCCCAGCATTTCGGCTCCTGCGGGCCACATGGCTTCCTAATCTCCTGCCAGGGGGTCCTCTTTCTTACCTCTGTGGGCTACCAGCTATTTTTTCCTGCTGGATAGATTATCACTTTTGGGTCAGCTCATCATTCAGGTGTTGGAAGGGGGAGTAGTGTTATGCTGCATAAATTTTCTATAATTATTGGTGATATAATTTGTTGGTGCTTCACTGTTCTTGTTCCATTTATTTATTTATTTATTTATTTTAACCTTCTTAGAAACTTGCTGTAGGGGGAAAACAGTCTGGAAAACAGAATTTCTGCAGACGGTTACAAATGAAGAAAGGTTAATGTAGTGCTGAAAAAACTTGACTGACCATCATTCTTTTCTGTATTTTATGTTAGTTTTCATTCCTACTTTCTTCCTTTCCTTTATTCTTTCTTCCTTACTCCCTCCCTTCCTTAATTTCCATGGCCTGCCTTGATTTTTAACTTTGATGAAGTACAATTAATTTATTTTTTCTTTTGTTGCTCTGCTTTTGGTGTCAAATCTAAAAGCCATGAAGATTTATGCCTATGTTTTCTTCTAAGAGTTGTATAGTTTTAGCTCTTACATTTCCATCTTTGACTCACTTTAAGTTAATTTTTGTATATGGTGTGTGGTAAGGGTCTAACTTAATTTTTTTGCATATGGACATCCACTTCTCCCAGCACCATTTGTTGAAAAGATTATTTTTTCCCCTTTGAATGCTGTTGGTGCCTGTGTTGAAAATAAACTGACTGTAAATGTGAGGGTTTATTTCTAGACTCAGTTCTACTCCACTGATCTGTATGTCTATCCTTACGCTAGTATCATACTCTCCTCTTTATTAGCTATGTACATGGTAAGTTTTGAGATCGGGAAGTGTGAGTCCTCCCACTTTTCTTTTTTGAGACTGTTCTGGCTATTCTGGGTTCCTTGAATTTCCAGATGAAATTTAAGATCAGCTTCTCAATTTCTGTTGCCTTGGTTTTAAAAGAGATATAAGGGTCTTGAAGTGGGCAACAGTCTCTAGGTACCAGACTCTTGATTTTCCTCTTCCAAACCCGCTTTCGCTTAGTCTCACCTGTCTCAGTTAATGGCAACTTCACTCTTCCAGGTGCTCAGGCTAAAAACCCCAGGGTCACCCCTGATTCTTTTCTTTCTCTCACACTCCACATCTAGTCCCTCAGCAAATCTCATTGGTTCTATTTTGAGTCTATACCTAGGATAGGAAATTTCCACAGTTTCCATTGCTTCCACCAAGTTCCTTTCACTTCTGTCGCCTGGATTACTCAAAAGCCTCCTACAGAGCCACTCTGCTTCCACCCTCACCACTCTACAGTCTGTTCTCAATGCAGCAGCCAGAGTCAATTATGTCTCTCACTCCGGTGCTCAAAGCTCTCCAGTGGCTTTTTATCTCAGAAGGAAACCAAAGTCCTTGCTGTGGCCTGCAGTCCCCTTACATGGTGTGGGGGGCTTCATCTTCTATTACTCCCCTCTTTTCACACTCTGCTTCAGCCACGCCTCAGGACCTTTGTATTTGCTGTTTCCTCTGCCTGGAATGTTCTTCCTTCAAAAGTCTGCACAGCTTACTCACTCATTTCTTTCAAATCAAAAGTCATTTCTTTAGAGATGACTTCTTGCACCATCCCATCTAAAATAGCATCCGTCACCCCCCACCCCCGCCCTGCCCCATCATTTTCTTCCCCTTTCCCTTGCCTTATTTTTCTTTTGAGTATTTATAGCACTTACTGTCATCACACACACACACACACACACACACACACACACACACAGATTTTGTACACAACATCTATCTCCCATTGGTGGAATACAAGCTCCATGAAGGTCAGGAATTTGTCTTGTTCACTGTGGTGGGCATAGCACCTAGAATGGTTTCTGGCACATACTAAGCCCTAAAAAATCATATTGAGTGAATGAAAAGGGAATGAGAGGCTGAGAAATGGGGATCACTCTGCTATTTCTTTCTCACTCTTCTTCCCACTTTATCCGAGAAGCAATGTCCGTAGCTACACCACAACTCCTAAATCTCTCCTCTCCTATCCTCCTATTTTCCTCAAGAGAATGGCCTTACCCTCCTCGGAAAGGGAAAGGTCAAACAAGCAGAAAGGTGAGGACTTTGGGTCCTTCCCACCGTGGCAGTGGGGAGCCCTCTTCTCTGTAGCCTGGGCAGACTGGGTGGGGGCATTCAGCATCTGTCTCCAGTGATTCGGTCTCTTGTGCTGATCTAGGGAGAGAGTGAAATCCCTTGGAAATTTGAGAAAATGGAATTTCATTTCCTAATGAATATTTTGCAGTACAGTGAATTTAATCTTTTTCTGACTTCTAACTGAAATGGCCAATTCTGAGACTCATTTTGGCCTTTAATGACGTAACGACTTTAGACTGTCAACTGAGTATGTGTACGTGGCCTCATTTCCATGAGTAGATTGTAATATCCTGGAGGCAGAGCACTGGCTTTAGCTCCTTTGTGAGTCCTATACTGCAAGCTATCATAGACAAAAAAAGAAGTGTTCAGTAAACTCTTGCTGAATGTACCCATAAGTTAATGAATAAACTTGGATTTGTTTTCCTCATTAGAAACCTCTAGTCCATATATTTAATTTTTCTTAATGTATAGATATAAGTATCTTGTCTTAGTCTACCTCATCCTGCTGCTCCTGTGAGATCAATATTGGCCACAGTTGAGAGGGGTTTCCTGCGGACCTCTCTCAGTGAGAATTGAATTAACTGGCCCAGACAGCATAGTAATCAATCTTTATTTAAAAATTAAATTAAAAATTAATTTTTAAAAAAATTAAAAATTATTTAAAAAACTGAACTAGCCTGTTGTTATTTAAACTTACCTTGCAGTGTGCCCTGTGTATATCTTCACTACAAACTATGAAAAAGGATTATTTTTACGTACATGGAATATATATATATATATATATTTTCCTCTCTGATAAATTAGGATAGGCTTGATACCACCTGAAAAACAAAACAGGGCTCACATATTTAAAGTGTGAGCCCGTAATTAACTGGATGGGTGGGAGAATCCCTCTCACAATGTGTATGTATATCAAATCACCATGATATACACTTTAAATAATCTTACAATTTTATATGTCAATTATGCCTCAATAAAGCTGGCTCACAATTAAAAAAAAAAAAAAAATGTGAGCCCCTAGGCAGCAAGATTGTCTTGCCATTGTTCGAACAAGATTGCCTTCTGAAGAGAGGAATTTTTCCCTTTCACTGCCTTCGCTTTTTATGCTGTGTGCAGGTTTTGCTTGGATCATATTTATTCCTCTGCCTCTTGGTCAGGAAGTTCCAGTTTATGGTCTGGTTTCCCTTAAGCTGATTATCTTGGGAGCAGACATGAGCACTGAGTTGGAGGAAGAGATAAAGGGTTTGTAATTAACTTTATGTCCAGAGGGTGAGAGGTGTGGAGCTGTGAGCATGCAGCTTGTTTAGGCCTCCTGTCTGGCCGTGCAGTACACCACATTCTTTTTCTTGTATGATTGAGGTCTACTAACACTCATATTTCACTTACTGTTAAATAAAACTTGATGCCTCACTTACTCAAAAGAAATGCTGAAAGTTGTTCTTCCTTGCCTGTTTTTGTTTTGTTTTTTGCCTCTGTGTATGTTACCCATGAGAAGGCCTCCCATTTAGTGCCTCAGCCACGCTTGGAACCATCCACAAATATGAAATCAGACTTTTGAGTCTTGAAATTGAACTTTTAACGTGGGGTCAGAGGTAGGGTGCCAGATTTAGCAAATTGGAAAAAAATAAAAAAGAAATTTGCATTTTGGATGACCAACAACTAATATTTTACTATAAGTATGTCCCATGTAATATCTGGGACATACTTTTGCTAAAAAATTAGTTGTTTTTATGAAAGGCAAAATCAACTGGTGTCTTGGATCTAATCTGGTAACCCTGGTTTGGTAAACCTAGGTTTATGCACAGGGAATGCATTGATCATGATAATGTCCAAAGAACGACTGAGCTGTGGCTCACTTTGGTGATTGCACATGTGTCCATCTTAAGGAAGGAGAGGGCTTGTAAACTCAAGGAGTATTAGAACTAGAAGGAAGTAGAAGATTGTCTTACTCTAGTGTTTGGTAGTTAAGGAAATTTTTATCCAGAGATGTTAAGTCATTTTCTAAGATCACACAGTTAGTAGCAGAGCCAGAACCGGAACTCTGGGTCCAGTGGTTGGTCTGCTACATAATGTCTTCCCTGAAGAGATCATGTGTAAGTTGCTTATGTGTTCGTGCTGACCTTTAATCACTTCTTTTGCCACCCTCCCATGATTGCTCCATTATCCTGCCGTCCTTCCAGTCTCTAGATCCGTTATGTGGCAGGCAAAGCCATCCTCATGGATACCCTTGTCTTTTCTCTGAGAACCACAGGACTGTTTTAAGCCACCATTGGTTGTATTCCTGTGGTGATGCCAGAAAGCCAGAAAGCCTGTCTTTCCATGTGTTTTTATTCCTTTTAAGGTCTGGTTAATATTTTTGTCACCTTTGAGTGTTCATTGTAAGATGCTTTGATTTAGGAGGACTTGCTGAGAATAATTCCACAGCCAGCAAGTACTGTCTCACTGTAAGTCACTTGCTTTGTGTGGCCTATTTCTTTGATACTGCGTATCCTTTTGTATTTTGGTAGAATAAATATGGAAGCTACATGGTAAGGACCAACGCAGTAGATAGGTATATGTGACTTCCTCTTTAGAGATGTGTCCTCTCAAAACACTGGGTTATTTTCTTACTGTTCTAAAGTTATTTGTACTTATTTGAGAAAGCAGTCTTGAAAACGAATATGCTTCCTCTGACTGCCACGAGAATACCATATTTCAGAGCCACTAATCCTGTTTTTTCATAGCTTTGTTGATTAATTCATATAAAGCCTTACCAGCTGCCAGGTCAAAGCATAACAATAAAATCGGTTGCCAAGAGACTGAAAAATCTGTTCGTTCTTATTAACTGCTGCTCATCTGTCTTGCTCTGATCCCACCACATGGGCAGCTGGTCAAGTCTTATTTGAGTGTGGCTGGTTACTTCTCTCCTGTATGTTTGTATCATTTGCAACAAAGAG
This sequence comes from Balaenoptera musculus, assembly GCF_009873245.2. Lineage (NCBI taxonomy): Eukaryota > Metazoa > Chordata > Mammalia > Artiodactyla > Balaenopteridae > Balaenoptera > Balaenoptera musculus. The sequence continues at coordinate 78,344,039 of NC_045786.1, forward strand.
AGGGTCTCAATCAGCTAATAAAACTTATGGTAAGGTATTGTTTAAATTCTTGCTGTACTAGCCCTAATACGGGAAGGAACGAGACATACACCTGAGAATTTTAAAATATAATCCATGGTTGTGGTCGGGATTTCTTTGTTCCCTGCAATGTGTGAATCATTTTCATAATGAATCTCACCACTGCAAGGGAGCAACCCCAGGCATGAGTAAAAAAGTCCAGCAGCCCTTGAAAAGATAAGGTATCGTCCTTCTAGTCAGATACTGGAGACCAAATGTAGCCAAACAAGCTGCCGGCTGTTCCAGGCTGGGCTTCCTTCGTCAGGGACAAGGTCAAATCTCCATTGCCCCCACTCTGCTTAGGCACATAGGGCCCTGAAGTGGGTTGTGGTATTTCCTCAGGGAGTGACTCATCCCTGTGTTCCACAGCTCCTGCTGGAATGTGGAGGAACCAACACAGGCAGGAATTAGTGGATTGGTTTTTAGTTTCTAACACTGCCAATAATTAACTAAGTCATATTACACCAGCGTTCTCAATTGGGCTGGTTCCGACTCCCTCCTCCCGCAGAGGGCGCCGGGCAATGTCTAGAGACATGTCTGGTTGTCACACCGGGGGAGCTATTGCTGGCATTTAGTGGGTAGAGACCAGGGGTGCCTCTAAACATCCCACAATGTACAGGACAGCCCCTCATGGCAAAGGGTCAGTCCTGCCCACCATGTCAGTAGGGCCAAGGCTGAGAAACCCTGCGTTAGACACATCATTGAACCTCTCTGGTGTGCAGTTTCCTGAGTTCCACATTCTCTCCATCATGTAAAGTTAACTAAGCCTAACTCCACCACTCTTGCCTTTCTAACCTCTCCCTCACCCCAATTCTAAGTCATTAAATGTGAAGTAGGACCCAGGCATCTATATGTGTATATCGTTTTTAATCCCCACCAGGGATGCTGATGGGCAGTTGGGACTGAGAACCCTGGCCTCAGGGACCATGGAGTGAGGTCCTCACCAAGGTGCCAGGGTGGACCATCTGAGGGAGTGGATGCTGTGGGGAGAGCCTGCCAGCAGGAAGTGAGAGCCGGGCGGCAGGGCCTGGCTGCCGTGTGGTTCAGCGCAGGTGGAAGGCTGCCAGAAGGGCCGCAGGGAGTGCTGTGACTGAAGGCTTGGCCCCTGAATTCCTCAGAGATGGGGCCCTCAGCCCCTCGGCCTGATGAGCTCTCAGCTGCCCGGGAGTGTGTGCTCCACAGATTGCCAGCTGGCCACCGTACCCTTGTGCCAGAGGTGCCACAGACCTCAGAGTTTCCCAAGGAAATAGTAGGACTGGCCAGTTTCTTCATTAACACCCCATTTCCTGCTTAGCTAGAGCCTCTCTGGGAGATTAAAAGTCAACAGCAAAAACCCCAACCCTGAGTCAGCAGCCCATTTTGCCACCCAGATAAGGAAACCTCACTTGTTACACTTACGGCATCGTGTAATTTAAGGGCTGGTAGGCACCTTAGAAACAAGGGAGCCCAGCCTCCCCTCCACCTCAGAGGTTCAGAGCGGTCCCCAAGGTCACATGACAAATTGATGGCAGAGACGGTTCTAGAAGACAGGTCTGCTGGTTCTTTCTACGCCCCTGTGCTAATGTTTCTTAATTGTAACCAGCAGTGTCTCTTCCTTGAACTCTTCTAAAATATCACAGGAATTGAAGCAAGTATATTAATGATTTTCCCCTATGTTAAAGCAGTCCAGAAATATCTGATTGTCTGCTATGGCTGTGTGCCAGCTGCCAGTTAAAGGCCACCATCATTTTTTTGCCTGTACTGTTGCTTTTCTTCTTCTTTTTTTTTTTTTTGACCACACCATGCAGCATGTGGGATCTTAGTTCCCCGGCTCAGGGTCAAACCTGCACCCCCTGCTGTGGAAGCGTGGAGTCTTAACCACTGGACCACCAGGGAAGTCCCTGCTGCTTTTCTGGTGCCGTTCTTTGCCACCCATAACCCATTCCTCACACAAAGCCAGTGATCTTTAAAAAATGTAAATCAGATAGTATCCTTCTTCGGTTTAAAATTCCTCAGTCACTTCCCACTGCAGTTGGTGTAAGATCCAAATGTTCTAACCGTGGTCTGGAAGAGTCTCCGTGTTCTGAGCCCTGTTGACCTCCTTGACCTCAGTTCATCCCTGTGCCCCCGTCTTTCAGCCTCCTCTACTTCCTTTCTGTCCCTTAAAAATGCCAAGTTCTTTCCTTCCTCAGAGCCTTTACACTTGCCTATAATTCTTTTCTCTAGATCCTCGCCTGGCTGGTCCCTGGCAGCAGAGTAATCCCTGATCACTCTGTTGAAAGTAGTCTCTACCCTATTATTACACTATTGTCTTCACAGGACTTAGTACTATTTGGAATTATTTTACCTCTGTGTTCACTTATTACTGTCTGTGTCTTCCTGCTGAATTGTTCTCTCTATGAGAGCAGGGACTTTTTCTGTTTTGTGAACTCTCTATGCTTAGCACCTAGAATAATGCCTGGCACATGGTAGATGCTAAGGTAATAAATGAATGATAGAGTAACTAGGGAGTTGGTGTTAGAGAAGATTGCTTGACAGATTGTCCTATGTAATTCCTATTTTTTCCTACATTGGACTTTATTTATTTATTTTTTAAACCTGTTTCTTTTTTTAAAATTAATTAATTAATTAATTTTTGACTGCGTTGGGTCTTCGTTGCTGTGTGCGGGCTTTCTCTAGTTGTGGTGAGCGGGGGCTACTCTTCCTTGCAGTGCGTGGGCTTCTCATTGTGGTGGCTTCTCTTGCTGCAGAGTACGGGCTCTAGGTGCGCAGGCTTCAGTAGTTGTGGCACGTGGGCTCGGTAGTTGTGGCTCACAGGCTCTAGAGCGCAGGCTCAGTAGTTGTGGTGCATGGGCTTAGTTGCTCCACAGCATGTGGGATCTTCCCGGACCAGGGCTCGAACCCGTGTCCCCGCATTGGCAGGAGGACTCTTAACCACTGCGCCACCAGGGAAGTCCTGGACTTTATTTTTTGAACTAAAACTGGAATGCCAGTTTATTACATGAGAAAAGCACAACTGTTAAGCAGACTAGATTCCTTTCTTTGAAGACGAGTGTACTCACTTCCTCTGGTAAAAACTCTGTGGGAAGCAAATATAAAAGGACAAGGGTACTTGGTAAGCACAGACTCAGACACAGGGACTTAGAAATCAAACAGGTCCAAGAGCTTTAGTGCTGGATGGGGCCTGAAAGATCACCATGGGAATGGTTCCTCAAAACTGGCTGCCCATGAAAATCACACAGGGAACTTTTATTTAAAACATACTCACGCGGGGACTTTCCTGGCAGTCCAGTGGCTAAGACTCCGTGCTCCCAATGCAGGGGACCTGGGTTTGATCCCTGGTCAGGGAACTAGATCCCACATGCCGCAACTAAAGATCCTGCACACGGCAACAAAGATCCCGTGTGCCACAACTAAGACCCGGTGCAGCCAAATAAATATTAAAACAAACAAACAAACAAACAAAAACCTAAAAAAACATACACATGCAAAACCACACGTTTTTCAGTCTCTCCTTTGGAGATTTTAATTTGCTATTCTTGGCATTAAGGCTGGGGAATCCATGTTTTATCTAAAATGCTGCTGTAGTGATGGATGGTGCACAGCCAGGTTTGGGAACCAGTGACTGAGCCCACTTCTGTTCCCAGGTGAATACACTGAGAGGTTCAAAGAGATCCCCTGTCTCACTCAGGGGCACCCACCTGGGGAGCTGGGAGATGGCACTCAAATCTCCCAGCCTTCTCTCTGCGCCTTTCGAAAAATGTAGTGAGAAAGAGTCCCAGGGACAGAGGTGGCACAGCCTTGGAAGTTGTGGGTTTATTACTTTTTTCTTTATTGACATGTAACTAACCAGTCTGGTGTCAAACAGGAAATGCATCTAGCATCGTTTTCCTTTTTTATTACAAGCTGTCAGAACAATCTGATTTTAGTGGAGCGATGATCAAAGTGTGGTTCTGAGACCAGCAACACCAGCACCATCCGGGAACTTGTTAGAAATGCAGATTCTCAGCCCCGGCCCAGAACTACTGATTCTGGAACTCTGGAGATGGCCCAGCAGTCTGTATTTTCAAGCCATCCAGATGATTCTGATGCCCACTCAAGCTTGAGAACCACCATCACAGGTACTTTTTACAACCCAACCATTGGTTAAAGAAGCTGGCCTCGGCCTTTTAGTTGGTGACTCATTAACATGCAGAACTTAAGCTAGCCATCTGCTTTCCTTGGTGAAGTTTGTTCAAAATAGGGACTTTTGTTATAAATCTTCATTAGACTGCTGCACAAGAAGAAAGCGGGGGATGGGTTAATACTTGCTGAACACCTGCTGCGTGTGAGGCTCTGTGCTGGAAGCTCTTACCTGTTGTCTCACTTAATTCTCACAACCATCCTGCTAGGTAGGTATTATTATCCCTATTTTACAGATTTGGAGTCTGAGGTTGGTGGAGGTTAAACGTGGTCTTTCCTCTGGGTTATTTGCCCAGCGATGGTTGTGCATTTTGCTGTCTGTTGTCTCCATAGAGCAGCTGCTCTCAAACCTTTTTATGCACAATCAGGAGTTTTCTGGGAATCTTGTTATAAATGCAAATTCCCTAGCCATCCTCTCCGAGATCCTCATTCAGGGGCCTGGGTGGATTTTCTTCAGGTACTCCAGGTGACTCTGCTGCCAGTGGGCATCAGGCCATACTTGGAGAAGTTCTCTCCTGGATCCAATCACTCTTGCCTCAGTAGTTGGACCAGATGTCTCTCAAGGCTCCTCGGAGGTTCTGTGGTTCGCCAGTGTTTTGCTCACAGGCCTTGGGCACTGGGTGGGGACTCTGGCAGAAGAAATATGAGCATGGGCGGTGGGAGCTTGGGAGCCTGGACAGAGAAGTCTCTTACATGCCTGGTGGTTCATGCTCTCTGCTGCCTCTTAGAGTGCCCAGGCCATGTTTTGGCTTTGAGTAACTTGTGACCCTTTCAGTTATCTACCCCAAATTGTGCAACTTTTCTTATAGCAACTTCGCCCTTGTGTTGGTGGACTGCCCTGATGTGAGCAATTTCCTTCAGCTTTTGAGGTCAGAATGGCATTTCATCTGTTTGATGATAAGATCCCTTATTTTTCAGGCATAGAATGGACATATTTAGTGAATGCATTGTTAATCCATTAGGAGACAATGATTTGGTGCCATTATGAAGGAAAAAAGTGAGATGCAAATTAAAAAAAGAATTTCAGGTATGATGTCTGATGTCCTTCTTTGTGAGTTGGAATGCTGATTTCTGTCCAGAAGTTTAGAAGCAACTACTAACATAAATACCCCAGGGCTTCTGTAGTAGAAAAGACGCATGTATCCAAAGCTGGTGGAAACCTCTCAGGCCTTTGCCCAGTGGAGAAGTCAACATTGTTGAAATATTACATTTCTTTAATAAGTCTTAGTCCCTGAAACAAATTGTGTAGGAAAAGGGTGGATGGAAATTCATGAAAGCAAACATTTCAGCTTCCTGGAATCCATTGTATAAAAGGTAAATTATTTTTCTAGTAAGAAAATAACCAAGGTACAGGTTAAGTTTCGAAGGATAATTTGTTTTGCCACTGATCAGAGTTGGTAATAACAATAGGTAACTGAGTCCAGTAGCTAGAGCTATCATTTATTGAGAGCTTACTATGTGTCAGGAATTATATGAACATTCTCTCACTTCATCCTCAATAGACTTTCAAAGTAAATATTATCCTTCATTTTACAGCTGATGAAACAGGCTCAAAAGGATTAAGTAATTTAACCAGTGCTGGGACTGGGGTTTCCAGGTATGCAGGACTTTCAGTGCTAAAATGCAGTCCCAGGTAAACTGGGATGGTTGGTTTCCCTGAGTGTCACCCAGCGCACTGACCTACAGTTGATAGTTAGAAAGTAAGCCCAAAGGGTTCTGAATTGTCAGATAGATGATTTGTATATGGAAATGTGCAGATTTGCCCCACAGAGAGACCTTCAGAACATTTTGTGGTGCCCATTTTTCTCCATTTTATACATAATTCTAATCTTGGTTATTTGGTTTCCATGTGCCTTGTCAATTAGAAGCTGCACATTGGCGGGGGAAGGGGTCACCCTAGAAAGGCACGCTGATTATTGTGGTGAGGGACAGCTGGCTAACTGACAGAGAAGGTGAGGGCAGGGAGAATGAAATATAAACTAATAAAAGACAAAATCAATACAGTGTCAGGAGGCTTTTACTACAGGGGCAAACATACCTTAATAAGAATAACTACTATTGAACATTTACTATGTGCCAAACACTGTTTTAAGCACTTTATAGGTATTACATAATTCAATTTTTACAAGATAATCCTGTTATTATCCTGGTTCCACAGATGAGGAAACTGAGGCACAGAGAGGTTAAGTAACTTGCTGAAGGTCACACAGCCAGTGAGTGGTAAAGCTGAGATTCAGAGCCAGGCAGCCTGTCTCCAGGGCCCAGATCCTCAGCATCCTGTTTCCGTGTAGGCCCTAGATCCTGAGGATGTAGCACACATTAGGGGTGTTTATTGTGATGGCCTGACTCATCCAAGAAAAAAAAATTTAAGCTTGGGCATTACATTTCATTTTGTATTAATTAATTTTAAAGATTTTATCAGGGCATAGTTCTACAAGGCCTGTTAGGAGAAGCTGTCAGAGTCCCCGCCCCCAGTTCATTTCCTGCTCCCCAGAGTCAACTGCTTTCAGTTCTTGCAATGAGTTGACTCTTGCTGGTCGTTATATCCCTTGTCTCTAAATGACGTACTTATATTTCTATGGCCGATTTTTCAGTTTTAGGCATTATCTGTTGATGCTTTACTATGGAAGAAGAGAATTTTGGCTTGTTTTTCCACCTACCCCTACCACACACGTATACCATTTCCATCTCCTCCTCCCAACAGGTACATCATAGTTTTAGCTAGATTGACATGTCATGGGCTCCTTTGTATCTTTCAGCGTCCCTCCTGGGTTGGGCAGATTCTCCCGAGAAGACCATTTGAACCACCTGTCTGTGGAGTATGCCTGCCTTCTGGAAGTCCAGTGTGTAGGTGAGGGTGGAGGTGTCTTCATACTTACTCTGCAACTTCTCAGTGCCTCCCCCTGCCTCCACTAAAGTTGGTATGACTCAGAGACCCTCTGAGAGTTTGATACTCGGAGTTCTACTCTCTCCAGAGAATAAACCTTCGACTACTGCCAGAGCTGGAGGAGTTACAAGGCTGGCAAGGGTGGGGCTTGGGGTGTAAACAGACTTCCACCATTTTTCGCCCCACTTTACCCTATCCCCTCCCTCAGAGGTGTTTGGGGCTCCAACTGCCTAAGCCTTTCTGGAGATTCTGTGATGAGTTGCTTGTTGGCTTTCTCTAATGGCAGGTAAGGAGTCTGCTTTCCTGTGTCTGCTAATCAATTACCTCTTATTCATCTATTCGGTACTTTCTAGCTTGCAACATTTTCTTCCTGTTGTTTCCACTCACTTTCTCTTTGTTTTTGTAAGTTTATGTCTATAAGAAGTAAAATTCTCTTCATTGTTATACTAGTAAGATTTGGGGAGGTAATAGAACTAAATGTATTTCGTGTGCCATCTGTATCCTGAAGCCTGAAAGACATTTGAGAAAGCTTTCAATGCAAAGTGGTCAAAAAAAGGTTGTGTTGCTCTAAGGAGAAGACTTACAGTTCTATGAAAAACGGGGTTGTTGAAGTTTTACTTGCTACTGAAAGTGTAGTTCTAGGACCAGGCACATCATTGTTACCTGGGTATCACCTGGGTGCTCCTTAGAAATGCAGAATCCTGGGCCCTACCCAGACCTATTGAATCAGAATTAGCATTTTAACAAAATCCTAAGATTCCTAAGGACACTGAAGGCTGAGGAGTGCTAATAAGAAACTTTACTCAGCTTCTACTGTAATTTAGAATAAGCTAACTATAATGAATTTTAATCTGGGATTTAAACATTTTGGTACATTCCCTTAATAAATTATTCTCCACCTTCTAGAGGTTGCTGTGAGAAAAGAGGAGTATATAAGTTTTCCTTTATAAACCACATAAACCGAAAATTCCGTGTCATTTACCAGATGATGTCAGACTGGTTATGTTCAGGCTTTTTCAGTTGCTCACATTTCAGGTTGGTGATGGGATTGTGTAGATTGTATCGGTGGAGTCTTCAGTCACACTTTGAGTGGTCAAAGTGAGAGGGTGGCTTCCCCCAGAGGCAAAGGATAGAGTGATTCGTTTTACGCCCGGCATCTATCCCAGTGACAGGCTTGTGTTCAACTAGTGATTTGTGGAACAGGTGAGTCAGATAAGACACAATTCCTGTCTTCAAGATATTCAGGGACTTCCCTGGCGGTCCAGTGGTTAAGACTCTGTGCTTCCACTGCAGGGGAGCACGGGTTTGATCCCTGGTTGGGGAACTAAGACCCCCACAGGCCGCGCGGCACGGCCAAGAAAAAAAAAAAAAAAAGATATTCACCAACCAGCAAGAAGTAAATTGGATAATTACCATACAGGGTTAACTTGTTCTAGGAAGAGTGAGCACAGAGAAGGGGCATCTAATGCAGCATTACTGGCAGAAGAAGGAGCTGAAGGACTGAGTCTCTGGGTGAACAGGGCTTGGTGGGTTTAGAGCAGGTGCCCTCTGGTGAGCGTATCAGAATCACCTGGAGGGCTTGTTGGCCGCCCCCATCCTTAGAATTTCTGCTTGCATAGGCCTGGGGTGGACCCACGAATGTGCATTTCTAACGGTTTCCCAGGTGCTGCTGATGACCCTGCTCTCCCATTTTGGAAATCACTAGTTTAGAGAATTACAGCTAGCTGTGGTGGCTGGAGTCAGGAGGCAGGGATGACAAAGAAGGCAGAGGCCTAAGGAGTGGGGATGCCACTGCGGAGGTGGTGGGGAGCCGTTGGCTGCTTTTACAGAGGACAGTGATGGACACCCGCTTACCGTCTGGAAAGATCACTTTGGGTGAGGCGTGGAGGATGGGTCCGTGGGGGGGGGGCCCAGTTGGGGGCCAGAAAACCAAACGTGTGGTTGATTGTAGCCATCCAATGAGAAACGAGAGACACTTGGAATACAGGCAAGAGGAGGAAAGAGCCCTAGAACTTGGTGGCTAGTGGAAGTGGGAGGGGTGAGAGGGAGGGGCCACTGAGGACCGTCAGATGTCTGGCTGGGTGTGTGTTCGGACTGTGTTACTCAAGACGCAGGAGGAGAAGAGGGTCTGAAGCAGGGTCTGGAGAGAAGAACACAGGAGGTAAGTGGAGGGCAGGACATGTTGAATTTAAGATGCCAGCAAGATATCTGGGTGGACCGCGCGGTAGAGAGTTTTCCTCATGAGTCTGGAGGCCAGAGTGAGAGGTGTGGGCAGTCCCATCACTTCTGCCACTTAACACTGATCTCCCGTGATGTTTGTTTGGATCAGGCCTTGTATTTGTAAAGAAACAGTATTAATATAAACCTTCAGGGCCTTGAGAACACAATACTTTTAAAGATGTTTTTTCAAGAAACATCTAATTTTTTGATGGGGGGGAAAAAGGAAAAGTTGAAGTATGAGTCTTCTAACATTGGAAGACGGTGAATACAGCCACCTTCTGTCTGAGAGACCAGGAGATTGGGTTTTAGTAAAAACTTGAAAGGGGCAAAGTCACTTGACTGGTTTGCAGGCCATATGACGAACAGCTGAGACTAATTAGCTGGATTGTGGGTTTTTACAGAGATGCCTGATTTGGAAAGTTGATGGAGCAAATTGCTTTTCAAAAGGCTCTTTTGAAAAACTTTTACAAGTAGGCGATTCTGACTTTCACATCTTTGTATTAGACAAAAAGTAACTTTTTAGAAGAGGACATGTGATTCCAAGTTGTCTAATTGTTGAAGTATTGGGAACGCCAGTCTCTAAAGTTTTAGGAAAATTAACCAGCGATTTATACTTTGTCAAGGTATGGTTTTGCTTTTTTTGGTGGTGGGGAGGGAGGTAGAGTTCTGCCATGCCAATTTTCAAGTACTTAAAACATGTGCAATTTAACATAAAATACCACTGCACATGTTAATTTTTTTTTAAACAAAGGCTTCAAGACATCTGCTAAATTTCTTGGGTTTAGTTTGAAAAGTGCATTTTCAATTACCAGAGAGTGAGTATGAATACTGACTGCATTCTTCCTTTCTTTTCTGTACTTTAACAAAGTAACAGAGGCTTTTATTCTCAGATAATATGTTGAATAAGAGAGCCGATTATGGAATGGAATTGCTCTAAGAGTCTTGCTCATCCTCTGAGCATTTTATCCACAAAAATTCAAGCTTATTGGGATTTTGTTTTCAATATTGTTAATAGCTCTAGTGGAGGATTATATAAGCATGTGTTTTAGTATAAGGTGTATTTCGTCTGTCAGTTAAATTTGCCTTCAAATTATTAATTTTGTGATGTTTGGAAACAGCATTGTGAGGAAAGGTCCATCTATTTTAGAGATGCTTAGTGATAGTATGCAGGAATGAAAGATCTGGGTGATGAGTATGATGGGGTATCTTATACAATTCTCCCTACTTTTAGATATGTACCAGTTTGCTGGGACTGCCATAGCAAAGTGTCACAGAGTGTGTAGCTTAAATAACAGAAATTTCTTGTCTCAGTCCTGGAGGCTAGAAGTCTGAGATCAAGGTGTTGGCAGGGGTGGCTCCTTCTGGGGGCTCTGAAGGAAGGATCTGTTCCCGGCCTCTCTCCTTGGCTTGTATATGGCTGTCTTCTCCCTCTGTCTCTTCTTGTCATCTTCCTTTTCTGTGTGCCTTTGTTCAGAAATCTTCTTATAGGGACACCAGTCACACTGGATTAGGGCCCACCCTAATGACCTCTTTTTCATTTGATACCCTCTCTAAGGACCCTCTCTCCAAATCAGGTCATGTTATGAAGTACTATGAGTTAGGACTTCAACATGTGAATTTTGGGGGAACACAATTCAACTCATAACAGATAAATTTGAAAGATTTCATTACACCACACTTTGCCTCCACGTGCATGCAATAAGTATTTATTAAGCCAAGTGCCTAGACTGTGTTGGGTGTTGAGTGTGTGAAGGTAAATAAGACATGGTCTCTGCCCGCTAACATTGGTTTAATCATATGTACGGATATAACTTCGTGAGTGTGCGTTCACTTATCTCTTCCATTGTGTCGGGGCCACTTTCACTGTTGGGTGTCCCTGGAGACACAATCAGCATCTTGGCACAAGGGCACCTGGAAGGGCTCCCTTGCTCTGGAACACCCTCAGGATAGGTGAGGAGAGTAGAAGGACCCTCTAGTCTGACCTCCTCATTTCACAAATGAAGAAACTGAGGCTTCAAAGTGCTCAGGTCATTTGGCTGATGTGTGTCAGAGCCAAGGCAGTGTCCTGACTTCCACTCCAGTACATCGTTTTGTTTTCTTGGTCACAGTTCATGCTTTCACCTAGGAGTGAACCCAAAGTCTCATCAGAAATCAGATGAGAGGGGGACTTCCCTGGTGGTCCAGTGATTAGGGCTCTGCGCTTCCACTGCAGGGGACCATCCCCGGTTGGGGAACTAAGATCCCACATGCTACATGGTGTGGCCAAAAAAAAAAAAAAAAAAAAATCCCATGAGAAAGAGACTTGATAAAAAGCCGACATTCTCTGTTGAGATTCTTGTAAGTACTAAAAAAAAAAAAAAAAAAAGTTTTGGGGAGGAGTGTTTATTCGTGAGGGCATTTCATGCATAGAATGTCCAGGTTGTATTTAATACATCCCAAAGGAGTTTGCTCCCACCTTGGTTAGTTTCTCTGTCTCTTTCCACTTTCCCTTTATTCTTTCCAGGCACAGTGTTCAGTGACCCAGCGGCCATTAGAGCACAGACAACATTTTTTCTTCTTTTTTGCTGCTGCTGCTGCCCACAAGACAGGAACTGTGGTAGAAAGAGAAGGCTGATGCAACATTACCGGCCAGCAGGATGGCGCCATGGCAACCAGGACCTGCGCCTGTCTGGCAGGTGCTGGGAGCCCAGGGCTGCCTCTGCCGCTGTTTCAGCATGTGCCCTTTCCAGTCCCTCAGTACCTGAGTGCTCACGGAGGACATGCTCCCCACTTCCCTCTGCTTCTCTTCTCTCTTTTGCTGTTATTCCCTTCTTCCTCCCTAGGAACTTGGTCGATTTATAGCTTGAGCCAGGGTGCAGCATCTGTGATAGCTGATGAGTCATGGAACAGGCCCATTAAAAACAAAAGCTGGTTTTTGCAGAAGCCATCGTTCTCTGGGGCTGTCTTTGCAAGAGGACACCTTCCTGCCTTCTCCGGCGCTCCCGGGGTTGCTGTGGCGTGGCTGGGGCCCTGCCCTCTTGGCAGAGCAGAGGCTGGGTTCGGTGGGGGTTGGAGGGTAGGGAGGTGATGAGATGAGGGCGCTGCATGAGAGGTGAGCTTGCATTGCTGCTGCTTCTCTGGAGGCAGGAGCCACTTTGCTCAAACATAGATGCAAATCATCCAAGAGCTGAGAGCATCGATTTTTTTTTTTTTTTGTCTATTTGTTTTCTTGTTTTCCCCGTTTCATCCTCTGTTAGGCTTCTCCTCTCCCTGATGTAATCTGTAAAGGGGTCCTTTATTGTAAGTGCTGGATTTATCACTCAGCAAATATTGAATGGATCCTCTGTTTTCACAAGGAGAAAGTCCAGACGGCTTTAAGCTGGCACCTCTGTGCGGTGGTGACTGACCCAGCCTATGGACTGTCGTTTGAAAAATTTCCTTCCTAGTGTCCTTCTTGGATCTCTCTTGCTGAGCCTTACATTTTGGCTCTTCACTCTAAAAGGCCATCTTATCTCTCCCATTTTCTCAGTAAATCAACTGTGTTGATGGCTTTAAAATCCGTCGTGTTAACCCTTGTTTTTCTTTTGAGCCCTGGTTCTATTTTCCACATGCCAATTAAACACAACTCCCTGAATGTCTCTGAGACATGAGGGACATTTAATTGGTCTTGTCCCATACAGGATAACATAGTAGTTGAGAGTGTGTCTGGGTTCAAATCTTGGCTTTGCCTTTTATTGGCTGTGTGACCTTGGAGAACTTACTTAGCCTTTCTATGCGTGAGTTTTCTCATCTGTAAATTAGAGAATTCATAGGGTTGTGAAGCTCTAATGAGTTAATATTTTAAAGGGCTTAGTAGTCAGTGAGTGCTACTTATAATCATCTCAAACCAGCTTTTCCTCTCTTAGTTAATGATAATACCTTTCATTCAGTTTTGGTTATCTTTAACTCCTATACCAGTCAGTTAAGAAATTATACTGATTTTCTGCCTCCTAAATCTATCTTGAATTAATCCCTTCTTCTTCATCCCACTGTCACCAACACATGTCACTCACTGTCTCTCCTCATAGCTTCCTGGTCCTCTGTGTATTCCCAGTCTCCATGTGGCTGCCAGAAAGATCTTTCTAAGACACAGACCTTGTGTTCCTCTTCTTCGTAAAAGCCTGTAGTGGCTTTCCATTGCCCAGAGGATAACACAAGACTTTCTAGTGCCATATAAGAGTCCTTTCAGGCCCAGGTCCCAACTCTCTCCCATCTTTTCAGCCTGTCGGGACACCTCTTGTTGCATCCCCGTGCAGCCCTTTAGCAGCATGCATCTGCTGAGGTCCCCTAAGTGAATCGTAGCCTTTTCCCTCTTAGACCTTTGCAAGTACAAATGCTTTTGCCCTGACTCCCACCCTCCCATTCAGTCACCCCAGCATCTGCTCCCTTCTCATGGCTCTAAGCCTGGCCTGTGTTTTGTACTTCGAATGTCAGACAGCCCTTACCTAATTCCATCAAAACTCGGTTACACCTTTCGGATTGGCATCAGTGATCATTTCGGTTGATGGTTTCCGTTATCTTTAAAGGATAATGCTTATTTGACATATGAGGTGAAGTCCTTTACCACATCATATGTGAACTGTGTAATTTTTGTTCATTCACATTTGTCACTTGTGTCTCTGTGTGCTGATGTAAGTCCTTGGCTCAGGTGCCCCTCTGTGAGGCGGCATAGTGGGCTCCCCGCCCCTCTGGCCCTCTCTGCCCCAGGCCTCCTGGCTGCCCAGCATTGTGTGCCTATTTCTGTAACGTTCTTGTTCCACTGCATTTTCGTTGTTCATTTTCATGTACAGCGCTTCTATTAGACCGTTGCTTTTCTAGAGCCTTGTTCTAGGTGCTTAACATAGCGATGAGCACAGGGCCTGTCCTCAGTGCTAACTTATTACAGGCATGATGTTTGAACTGATGTGCTCATCAGCCACGACCTGAATTTCTGTCATTCATACCAGGCTCTCCCTCCTCAATGTCTTCAGGCTTTGCTGGTATATCTTTGGATCATTGGTGTAGGACAGTCCACTTGTCAAATTTTATTTAAAATTATTAACAGCTTTTATTTATTTATTTATTTTTTAGAAATTTAAATTTATTTATTTAGGCTGTGGTGGCTCTTCGTTTCTGTGCGAGGGCTTTCTCCAGTTGTGGCGAGCGGGGGCCACTCTTCATCGCGGTGCGCGAGCCTCTCACTGTCGCGGCCTCTCCCGTTGCGGAGCACAGGCTCCAGACGCGCAGGCTCAGTAGTTGTGGCTCACAGGCCTAGTTGCTCCGCGGCATGTGGGATCTTCCCAGACCGGGGCACGAACCCGTGTCCCCTGCATTGGCAGGCAGACTCTTAACCACTGCGCCACCAGGGAAGCCCTTAACACCTTTTAGATTGATATTTATATATCATTTTGCATTTAGTTTTGGTTATATTTAAGGACATTTGGTGTATGTATATTTCTTGGGAAATACTTCCGTATCCGTCACAGCCATTCTCCACATCATCCTATCCTTTATAATTTTTGCAATTTTTCATTTGTCTTTTTTTTTTTTTTTTTTGGCCGTGCCTCTCGGCATGCGGGATCTTAGTTCCCTGACCAGGGATCAAACCCGTGCCTCCTGCAGTGGAAGCACGGAGTCTTAACCACTGGACCATCAGGAAAGTCCCTGCATTTGTCTCTTGAGCCAAGTTTTTCCTTTATTTATTTATTTATTTATATAAATTTATTTATTTGTTTATTTATTTTCGGCTGCGTTGGGTCTTCATTGCTGCTCGCTGGCTTTCTCTCGTTGTGGTGAGCGGGGGCTACTCTTTGTTGTGGTGCACAGGCTTCTCGTTGCGGTGGCTTCTCTTGTTGCAGAGCATGGGGTCTAGGCGCAAGGGCTTCAGTAGTCGTGGCACGTGGGCTCAGTAGTTGTGGCTCGTGGGCTCTAGAGCGCAGGCTCAGTAGTTGTGGTGCATGGGCTTAGTTGCTCCACGGCATGTGGGATCTTACCGGACCAGGGATCGAACCTGTGTCCCCTGCTATGGCAGGCGGATTCTTAACCACTCTGCCACCAGGGAAGTCCCCCAAATTTTTCCTTTAAAGCCACTTAAAAGTGTGTTAAAAAAAATAGATTCCCATCTAGTCTAGTTTTTATAGTTCTGAAAAGTGTTCAAAAACTAAAAGTGATAAAGTGATTATAGAAATCACAGAATGAAGATAGTCTGTTTTTTGTTTTGTTTTGTCTTGTTTTTGGTTTTGTTTTTATGGTGTTAGAAAACTTCCTGCTGGCAATGGCCCTGGGGCTCCTTGGAGTCAGGTGTGAATTACAATTCTGTATATTCTTGTGGTGTTTAATTTACTTTTCTTAGGATGAAAGACTCTAGAAGTTTGAGAGCTGCTTGCTGATTTCTATTTAACTGCCCTTTTTCATTTCTAGGTCATGTCTCATCTAACATCCTTGGTAAAATAGGTGTATTTCATGGAGTTAAATACAGACTTTAGTATAATTGTATAGGCCAATTGAAAAAAGAAAAACTTGGCAAAGTTTTTTCAAAAGTGCATCCTAAATAATTAGCCAGAATTTAGAAATGTACCTTCAACTTCTTTAATTTTAAAATGAAGATGTCACCTTTTTAAAAAAGTTTTTATTTTTTAAATTTATTTTTGGCTGTGTTGGGTCTTTGTTGCTGCGTGGGCTTTCTCTAGTTGTGACAAGCGGGGGCTACTCTTTGTTGCGGTGCACGGGCTTCTCATTGCAGTGGCTTCTCTTGTTGAGGAGCACAGGCTCTAGGCTCACGGGCTTAGTTGCTTTGTGGCATGTGGGATCTTCCTGGACCAGGGCTTGAACCCGTGTCCCCTGCATTGGCAGGTGGATTCTTATCCACTGCGCCACCAGGGAAGTCCAAAATGTGGCCTTTTAAAAAGTGATAAGATCACATTAAAAAAAAATTTTTATTGGATTATAGTTGATTTACAATGTTGTGTTAGTTTCAGGTGTACAGCAAAGTGATTCAGTTATACACATATTCATTCTTTTTCAGATTATTTTCTCATATAGGTTTTCATAGAATATTGAGTAGAGTTCCCTGTGCTATACAGTAGGTCCTTGTTGGTTATCTATCTCATATATAGTAGTGTGTGTATGTTAATCCCAAGCTCCTGATTTATCCCCCACCTTTCCCCTTTGTTAACCATAAGTTTGTTTTCGATATCTGTAAGCCTGTTTCTGTTTTGTAAATAAGCTCATTTGTATCATTTTTAAAACTTAGATTCCACATATGAGTGATATCATATATTTGTCTTTGTCTGAATTGCTCCTCTTAGTATGATATCTCTAGGTCCATCCATGTTGCTGCAAATGGCATTATTTTGTTCTTTTTTAATGGCTGAGTAATATTCCATTGTATATATGTACCACATCTTCTTTATCCATTCCTCTGTCGATGGATATTTAGGTTGCTTCCACATCCTGGCTATTGTAAATAGTGCTTCTATGAACATTGGGGTGTATGTATCTTTTCGAATTATGGTTTTCTCTGGATGTGTGCCCAGGAGTGGGATTACTGTATCATATGGTAGTTCTATTTTTAGTTTTTTAAGGAACCTCCATGCTGTTCTCTGTAGTGGTTGTACCAGTTGACATTCCCACCAATAGTATAGGAGGGTTCCTTTTTCTCCACACCCTCTCCAGCATTTATTGTTTGTAGACTTTATTTATTTATTTATTTATGGCTGTGTTGGGTCTCCGTTTCTGTGCGAGGGCTTTCTCTAGTTGTGGCAAGCGGGGGCCACTCTTCATCGCGGTGCGTGGGCCTCTCACTATCGCGGCCTCTCTTGTTGCGGAGCACAGGCTCCAGACGCGCAGGCTCAGTAGTTGTGGCTCACGGGCCTAGTTGCTCCGCGGCATGTGGGATCTTCCCAGGTCAGGGCTCGAACCCGTGTCCCCTGCATTAGCAGGCAGATTCTCAACCACTGTGCCACCAGGGAAGCCCTGTTTGTAGACTTTTTGATGATGGCCATTCTGACTGTTGTGAAGTGATACCTCATTGTAGTTTTGATTTGCATTTCTCTGATAATTAGTGATGTTGAGCATCTTTTTATGTGCTTTTTAGCCATCTACATGAAAAGCACATTTTTTGACTAGTAGAGGGAAATGGCAGATTGTGTAGGATCTAGTGCATAACAAGAGAGGTATAGTAAGGCAAGAAAGATGAGGAACCTATTTCACACTAACTGTCATAGTCTTTTCTCCAAGTATCTGGGGAATACATTGATTTTTTATTTTTAAACTGTAGCCTTCAGGGTGAGTCACACAGTTGTGTGTGTGTATGGGCAGTGGGGTGGGATAAGGGGAGAGTATGGATGAGGGTCTTTGGATCTTTCAGCTTTTCTATTCTCTCCTATTCTACACTGTTGGACTGTAGAGTGCTTTCCCCCCAGGGAATCCCAGCTTTAATGTACTATTTAGGGCTGCAAATTACTTAGAGAACTTCTCCATCTCCAGACACCAAACTCTTTGTACACTTCCTCTCAGAATCCACCTCACCTGTATCTAGGTTAGGTGTTAATCTCATGTGCTCCTTCCATTATGCCAGCCATAGGTACTAACCACACTTGGAGTCTTGCTTCAGGGGTCAATGTTCTCCATTAGATGGTAAATTTGGGGCGGGGCGGCAGGTGCTGTATCTGTCTTATTTGCATTTCTATCACCTTGCACAGTGCTTGCCTGTGGTGGGCACTCAACTATTAAAAGAATGAACAAAAACAAACATATAATAACCCCTCATTAACATAGAACGTGTCCAGTCTTTTCTAGAGGTATAACCTCCCTCGATGCAGCATTCCACAAATCAGATTTGTTCACCCTGCTTTAAGCAAAAGGAAATAACTATATTTTCCCCTCTATCCTCAGATTGTACAAATTAGATGATCATTGTGGCTGGTCTGGTTTAGGTTTGGAACCAAGGTTTTGAGGCATGGGCTGGCCCCTTTGGTTGATAGTGTTGAATTGCAAATATAAGCATCACTTTTTATCTCTCTTAAGATGCTTACCATTTTTGAAATCTGTTACCCTCATTGCTAGGTGTTATAATGGGGGGGGGGCGCTTGAACCCCAGTACTTAAAGTCCAACATAGTACTGAAAAGAAAATTCAAAAGACAACTAATGATTTTCTGATATTTCTCTAGGGAGTAAAAGACTATTTCAGTTGAAAACTTTCTGTGATAATTACTTCTGTCTCTAACTGACTGCATCTTGAGTAACCTTTTTCTTTTGGCCCCAAACTAGAGCAACCTATATACGTGTGATGTGTTACATTTGAAGATTGGTTTCGAGTAAATCCTCTCAATTATGTGATACTTATTAGGTATTTCATTTTTTTATTCATTCAAATATTTATTAATGATTCTGAGAACTATAGCCTCCTCTCCTCAGGGATGGACATGGAAGAAACAATGACTTTGAAAGAGAATTCTTGGGTAGAGAGTATAGGTAAAGAGGAGAAGTCAGGAAAGTTAGAGAAAAAACTAGAAGAAAGGAAAAATAAAGATCAAAGGCAGAATAATTGTAAAAGCTTGAAAATTAACAGAGAGAAGGAGAAAAAAATCACATAATTTTCCCAATAGATTTAGGAACGAAATTTGATGAAATTGATATGCATTCATAATACTCATTCTTAGAAAACTAGGAATAGATGGAGCACTTCCTTAACCTGATAAGAGTGTGTACCAAAAACCTATAGCAAATGTTACTCATCACAGTGAAATGTTAGAATCAAGACAAGATTTTTATTCAATACTTTTGGAGGTCCTAACTAGTACAGTAAGACAAGGAATATAAATAAAAGGTATAAAGATTAGAAAAGAAATATATAGAACGTATATATATATATGTGTGTGTATGTGTGTGTGTGTATATATATATATATACTACATATATATTATATATATTTAAAAGATGTCACTTATAATAGGCACAAAAATATAAAGTACCAGTAAATCTAAAAATGTACAAGGTCTTTATGAAGAGAATTTACTTTGACAACATTTTTAAAGGCATTAAAGAAGACATAAATAAAGGTACAGATTATACATTACATGGATAGATTCAATATCATGAATATGTCAATCTTCTCCATTTGATCTATAGATTTAATGTACTCCAAATCAAAATTTCCTTATGGTTTTTGAGGAACTTAGATGGAAGTGTGAAAGGTCAAGGATGTCCACAGTGAGGTAGAGGGGCCTGGTTCTCCCAGATATAAACAATAAATATAAAGCTGTATTATAAAGCCATAGTAGTAGTTAAGACCATATGACATTGGCCCAGGGGTAATGAAAATGACCAAAGGAACAGAAGAGAGAGCCCTGAAACAGATCTGCCCAGATATGGTGACTCACTAGGGAAAGGATAATTTTTCTCAATAAATGGTACTATGATAATTAGGTGTCCTTCTGGGGAAACTAATGAAATTGGATTCCTACATACACCTTAAAAATTCCCACTGGATTGAAGACTTAATGTGAAAGGCAAAATCTTTTGGAAAATAATGTAGAAGAATATCTTTATTATTTTAGGTAAAGAAGGATTTCTTTTACATGATATAAAAAGAACTATCTATAAAAGATTGATAGATATGACTACTGGAAGATTGAGCCATTAAAAAAGTGAAAAGACAAACAACAAGGTCCTACTGTGTAGCACAGGGAACTATATTCAATATCCTGAGATAAACCATAATGGAAAAGAATATAAAAAAGAATCTCTTGTGCTCTCTCTCTCTCTCTAAATATATATATATATATATATAATATATATATATATATAAACTGAGTCACTTTGCTGTACAGCACAAATTAACACAACATTGCAAATCCAACTATACTTCAATTAAAAAAAAAAAGAAAAAAAAGTGAAGAGACAAACCACAAACAGGAAGAAGATATTTGCAACCTCTGTAACTGACAAAGGACGAGTAGCCAGAATATATGAAGAACTCCTGCATGTCCATCCATAAGAAAAAGACAACCCAATAGAAAAAAGGGAAAGGACATGACTATGCTCTTCCACAAGAAGAAATCAAATGGCCAACAAGTTAAAAAAAAAAAAAAAAAGAAATTGAATGGCTCAACCACATTAGCAATCAAAGAAATGCTGATTTAGATTACAGTGTGTTACCATTTTGAGAAGTCTGACAAAATGTTGGTGAAGATGTGAAGTTGGGAGAGTACAACAATTATGCTGGACAACAATTTGGCATTGTCTTGTACTGAATATTATTGAACACGCACATACCTATGCCCCAGGAATGTCACTCTTTGGTATCTACCCTTCTCCCCTGGTATGTTCTGAATTGGTTCAGATGTGTTGAGACAGTAAACCCTTCTTCTCTCAGGGTTGTTGGGCAGGGCCTGGCATTGCTGGAATGCCCAGATCTGTGGCCTTCGATTATGAGCATTTGACCCAGTTTGTCAAACAAATAGCATGAAAAAGGTTGCCAAGCAATTTGCTGGAGAAGCTCTTGCTGGCATGCATCAGGAGACGGTGCACATGCATATTTATAGAAGTGTTGTTTTATTTTAAATGCGAACAAAAACATGGGGGACATGGTCTAGTTAGCTAATTCTCTTCTGAAAACCCACAGGCATTAAGTAATTAGAAAAGGGTTTGGGCTTGTCATTTCTTAATATCAGCGGTAAAAGTGGTAATTATTTCAAGCCAAGTGAGAGAGGCAGAGAATGAGGCTGAAGGAAAATGATATACTCCTGGCCAGTATGTATTTTTATTAACATGTAGTCAGATGAGTGGGATATAGGATGATGTTTTGAACCTGAATTGGTGCCCTAATAAAGGCTCCCCAAAGGAGAGAACAGTCTAGAGGCAAAGAGATAGCCAGCTGTCCTCCTTGACATTTCCTTCTTACTTACTGTCAGATACTAGAGGCGTGATGTCTGCAAATGAAGTTTCATCAGAACAGCAGGGACTGCCCATCATGTCCCATGTAATTTAGTTTGAGTGAGAACACCCTGCTGTGATCCTTGGTCTTGTGTGTTCCCTCTTCTGTGGTTTGTACAGTCATGGCCTTCTTGTTGGACCTTTCACTGTTAGCCCCTCTGCCTCTGTCCCAAGGACAGGGATAAATGTGGGACCATAGTGAAAGGGGATGGTTTTCAAGCACTCCTCTGTCATGTGGCTTTGTTGACCCCTCTCAGTCTCTCCCAATCCAATCTCATCATCTTTTCCCTCCAAAAATCTGATGGCCACCCACAAGAACCTTCTGCCCACTTCAGCTTTCTCCCTTCCCCCACTTCAAATATCCTGTTTCCGTCAGCAGCCCCATTTTGCTCTCTTGGTCACCCAGTTTCATCCTTTGTAGTACTTTCTCTTTGCTGCTTCCTCCTCTACCCAGTGAGACACTGCATTTTATTATTATTATTTTTTTAATACTATAACCATTTTATTTACCATCGAGAATCCACACAATCAATGCAGATGTCTCTTGGATCTTTTCCATCTCATGCTCATGTCTAGGCTCTCGTCTTTAAGGAGTGAGAGGTGACACGCGGGACAGCTGCCACCATGACCCCATTTAAACTTCTCGTGGCTAAACTCTTCAAATGTAGAATGTTTGTGTAGGGAAGAGACCATTGAGTTCAGCCCTCTTATTTCATATTTGAGGAAACAAGGCCCGGAGATGGGTGGTGAGCCATGCTGGATCACACACAGATGGTAGCAGAGCTGAAACGAGTACCCAGCACACTGACAGGTTCATTGTCCAGCCCTCTTCAGCTTGCCACATTGCCTCATAAGCATTCCTTTGAATTTATAGCCAGTTTTATAGTTATTTGTGGATTTGTCTTATGTTTCTCTGACTGTAAATTTTGAGGGAAAGAACTGTATCGTATTTACATTCGTAGCCTTTGAAGTAGTTAACAGGGCTTCTCAATAATTGTTAAATTGCAGTCAAAACATGCTCTTGCACCAAACATGCCATCTTTCCTACTCCTCACCACTGAGCTAAATCCTTTCCGGCTTTGAAGGTGTTCAGCTAAGGCCCTGGTTTCTGTTTGAAGCCTTGGTCAGATTGTGCCCTGTTTCTGACCTCTTGGGGTCTTTAATCCTCCCAGTGATCTTGCTAGATAAATACTCCCATATTGAGGAAACAGGCTGGGAGAGGTTACATGACTTGCCCGAGATCACACAGCTAGGAAGTAAGTCGCAGAATCCAGGTGTTCTGACTTCAAGCCCATTTCACTTTTGATATCCTGGGCTGGGTGACATTTTGCTTCCTGATTATCTTGTCTTATTTGTCCTTTGTTGGAAGTGAGTTCATTTTATTTGCTCATCCCAATTACCAAGTTCTTGAGGGTTCGCATATTTCTTTTGTGCCATTTGTAGTTACCAACACAGTACTGGGCACATAGAAACTGCTTATCAAATACTGTTGAGTTGAATGCCAGTATAAATTAATTTACCAAAAAAGAGCAGCTAGGGACTTCCTTGGTGGCTCAGTGGCTAAGAATCTGCCTGCCAATGCAGGGGACACAGGTTCGAACCCTGGTCCGGGAAGATCCCACATGCCACAGAGTGACTAAGCCCGTGCGCCACAACTACTGAGCCTGCGCTCTGGAGCCCATGAGCCACAACTACTGAGCCCTCGTGCCACAACTACTGAAGCCCATGTGCCTATCGCCCGTGCTCTGCAACAAAGAGAGGACACTGCAATGAGGAACCCATGCACTGCAATGAAGAGTAGCCCCTGCTTGCCACAACTAGAGAAAGCCTGCGCGCAGCAACGAAGACCCAACACAGCCAAAAATAAATAAATAAATAAACTTATTAAAAAAAAAAAAAAAGAGCAGCTATCAGTGGAGCTCCAAGACACTCTATGAGTCATTCCTGAATGAAATCAGCAGGGAACAGAGGGAAACAGAGGAAGGAAAAGGCTGTCAGAGAAAGCCAGATGGTAGACACGATTAGCAGTTGAGTGGCAGCTGGCCTGTTTTAAGTCCAGCGGTGAGGTGTGGAGGGGAAGCGACACACAAGAAGAACAGTCCAGGCAATACGCAAGTTTACTGGGGAGCTGCGGAATGGGAGAGGAGTACTCAGAAGTAGTGTAATACCCGTCCAAGTTAACGAAGATAAAGCACTCATACATATTGAGAAAACATTGGTTAAAGGAATATCCAGAACATGATGTGGCCTAGGAGGACTGGTTTCCAGGGTGAGAGTGGAATGGGTAGAGAAACTTTTGGCTTAGTTCATGATCATACTGTTAATTACTGAGACTGTGAGAAAAGGAACGTAAGTAGGTGAGGATGTTGCCATTGAAACAACTTCTCTTCCCCTTTCTCTACTACGGCGATCAGTAGGGTCTCAGTCCTGAGCCCTGATGGTCAGAAGTGAAGGGAACTCAAATGATTGCACGTGTCCTCTGTGCCCAGAGGTGTGTTGTGATAGCCAACTCCATGGCTTTTCTGATACTGCTTCATTTCACTTTTTTTTATGTGTATTTGCCCTATAAATTAGTGAGGTGCTTTAGAAATTCCAGTACTTTGATAACTAAACTAGATTCCCGATTCTGCCTTTTTCCCAAAACGGTCATGAAAATCCACTGACAGAGCTCATGCTCCAGATTTTGGTTTGGAAAATCACACTGCATCTCCTGAGTTAATAAACATTTTGCATCTTAACAAAATGTAAAACCTCTTGCACTAAAATGTATGTGGTAAATGTCCAGTTTGCTAATAGAAGCTTGTTCTCTTGCAGACTCATAGTTTCCTTGCTAACACAGACTCTTTATTTTATGTTAGCAAATCTATGTTGAGGTTTCTTTATTCACTCTTTTTTAACAAGGCCCTGTAGATTCTTTCTGAGTGGCCATCTTGCTTACTGACTTTGGTCCCTATATTCTTAGTCCCCTGCCTTCAAATAGCTTTCTCATAGGTGCATTCAGAAAATAGGAGCTTGGGCCTTTCTCCCCTTCTGAGATGGTCCACCCACACTCTGTCTGTGGAGTGTGCTTCTCTCTAAATAAATCCACTTCTTACCCATCCAAAAAAAAAAGAAAATAGGAGCTTGGTTCCCATAGGTGTCCTTATCCCAGGCTTGGCTGATGACAAAGACAGGTATGGCTTTGGGAACCAAGTTCTAACCTGGATGCTTGACTTTTCCATTTGCCCAGGGCAGCAGGAGGACACTTAGTGAATGAACCTGTTTGGGTTGATTAGGGAGCCTTTGAAATTGGATGGGTTAAGCAGGGGAGAGCAAGTAGATGGAATAAATTGCCCTGACTTAGAAGGGAAGAATCTCTCTGGCTTTTGATAAAGTAACAACTACCTGGGTCTTTTCTAGGTGTTGTTCCTACTGGCTCTGATGAGCAAGTGGTCTTCCCAGTCTGTATGGCTAGCTGTCCTCCTGAATTCCTCAAATCCACAAACCATCTCTCCCCTTTTTGATCTGCTCCTTACTTTTTTGGTGTTTGACTTTGATGTGACTTTGTCCACCTGTCTGGGACCTCCATTTGTATCTCCCCCTTCTGGCCTGAAGTTGGTTCTATGCCATCTTCATATGAGGTTGCCTGCTCTGGTAGGGAACACTAGGGATTGCTCTGCTCCCATCTTCCCCATGCCCTTTCCTCCTTCCCTGGAACTTTCTAATGGTTCTAAGTAGCAGTCTTTTTTTTTTTTTTTTTAATTAAATTTATTTATTTATTTATTGGCTGCGTTGGGTCTTTGTTGCTGTGTGTGGGCTTTCTCCAGTTGCGGTGAGCGGGGGCTACTCTTCATTGTGATGCGCAGGTTTCTCATTGCGGTGGCTTCTACTGTCGTGGAGCACGGGCTCTAGGCGCGTGGGCTTCAGTAGTTGCAGCACGCGGGCTCAGTAGTTGTGGCTTGCGGGCTCTAGAGCGCAGGCTCAGTAGTTGTGGTGCAAGGGCTTAGTTGCTCTGCGGCACATGGGACCTTCCTGGACCAGGGCTCGAACCGGTGTCCCCTGCATTGGCAGGCGGATTCTTAACCACTGTGCCACCAGGGAAGTCCCAGTAGCAGTCCTTTCATATGAAGCATTCCTCATGCATAGCCATTAGCTGGAACAAGGGGTTCTGTGGAGAAAATACAATACTAGCAATTTCTTTTGAATTTATAGAAAAAAGTCAAGTTAGTGGAGAGAATTTTAAGTTTTTCTCCCATCAGTATTTTTTTTAAATTTACGCTGCTTTGTGTTATCCTGTGCTGTACTTTAGTACAAAGTGGCTTCTGACGTAGCACAAAATAATATATTCTCAGTTATTTTAAGTTTGCTATATCAACATTTCATTGTGGTCTTCAAAGCATATCTTGACTTTTGAGGGTTCCGCCCAAGCATAGGTTGTTGAGTCCATTGAGGCTGACATGGCTATGTTTTATAATGCCCTTTGGGAAAAGATCACCAGTGTAGCTGGTTATAAACATCCTCCCAGTGGTTCCCTTTTTCAAGGACACTGGTTTTCTGCCCCAAGGGGGATGCTGCCCCTTGCTTCACTTCTAGCCAGTTTGGTCTAGATTTTTCCCTGGACTGTTCAGCCTTAGATCCAGAGCTCTTCTTTCCCTTTGGTTGACCCAATGATCATTGTCCTTTCCTACAGACTTATTCTGTGAAGCTCCAGGTAGCCCTTCTTGGAATTCTTAACAGGGTCACCCAATACATTCCAGATTTTCAATCCCAGATAAGAAGAGTCCTAAGGTTGTGGTAAGGGGACAAGATTTGAGAGATGGCATTTTTAGGAGATGCTGAATAAAAAAGTGTAGCATACCTTGTAATGAGGTGTCAGTTTGAGGTGTTCAGGCAGACAGGAAGTGTTGGGTACAAAGTTGAAGGTAAACGAGATGATTCAGAGCCATTTGAGGTCGAGCTTTCCACATTGATTTTCCACATGTGTACAATGGAGCACTTGTTAGGACTTTGTTGGGTCCACAGGCCTTGGAGGTGGGGTCTTACCTTCACTTCCTTTACCAGAGTGGTTCTACTTTCACCTGTTTTATATGTTAAAGTGCCAGGTAAGATTTCATTTGAAGAATATTGCTAAAGAAAGTTTGCAACCAGCTGGACCAGAGCAGCTTTCTGAGGGAGCGAAAGATTTGCTGCAGTGACATTATGTAGCTTTTCTGAGACGCTATGCAAGAGTATTCAGCTGGCTGTGAAAACATTGATCTGCTATGAACAAGAAGTAACCCAAGCTTAGCGTAGCTCTAAGTCAGATAAGAAGCTCCCCAAACATAAAATCATCTCTGCAGTGCTCTATAATAAAATGTTAGGATGCAGCATACTGTGTTCATTCCTTATTGCTCAATTGACTGTCCTAACTGGAGAAAAGCCAACGTGTGCTGAACAGATGTGCCTGAACCTTGCTGTCATTTACTGAGTGTGGCTCACATATGCTTCCTTAAATATTCTCACAAGAGTGGACATGTGAATCCACTCCAAATTTTTTTTAAAAAGGAAAGAGAATGACAAAAGCCTAGTGCAAATTATAGCCTTCTCAATTAATGACACATTTATAAGAATTCCAAATAATATGTATGCACTAAAGGCAGAAGCAAATAACTTAGCCAGGCAGTAAGTGAACAATTTGGAGGTCTCTAAATGTGGTATATAACTCATTTGACTGTAAGTTTTTATTCCAGTTAAAAAAAATAACAATAAAGAGAAAAAGGACATTTGAATAAAAGTTTATAGACTCCTAAAGAACCTCAGTGGGTCCCAGAGTTCCACAGACTTGAGGCCTCTCTAATAAGAACTGCAGTGCCTTATTCTTTTATGATGTGTTATATTCATCTCATTTAAGACATTGTCTTGTGCTTATTTTCTAAAAATAAATACGATCCAATATTTTTCCCGGAACCTAACAGGTGAAGTAGGAAAACATAAACAAGGATATATCAGATTGAAAAATACAACTAACTAGCTTGAACTAGTACATACGTAATTCTGCATACAACAAACAGGGAATACAGATCCTTTTTACGCAACCAGGGGACATTCGTAAAACTTAACAAATCCCCCCAAATTTGATATTAGGCAGCATTTACTGATTCAAAGGTAATAAAATTAGAAAAAACAACAACAATCGCAAAAAAGCCAACTGTGATCTGACAGACTGATTTAGAAATAGGCTGGATGGCTGCAAGTACCTCAGTCCTCTTTTGCATAAGTAAACCCAAGGCACGCCCTTGTCTATAAACAGCTGTTGATAGAAATGCAAACAGTCCCTGCTAAGGCTGCCTACTGCATAGGTGGAACGGGGCAAGAATCAATAGGAAGTATATCAGATTGGACCTGCACCACGGGTGAGTTTCTCTTCTTTCCTTTTGATTCAGCTATTAAAGAATATGATATTTAGGGAGCAGTTAAACATGTATTGTAAGTATATTAAATGGAGAGAGTGGACCTGATCGAGGACCAGGAAGACCTATAGCTGGCTGTTTAGAGCTTATTGACACCAAACGAGAGAGGCTAAGAATCCTAGTACTGTTGTTTCGTGGTGCTAAAACATCAGGAAACAGTTTGATTTTTCTGAGCCTATTTTACTGTTTTTAAAAGAACTAAGTTAACACATGGTAGAATATTTACAGACACTAGTTTTTTTAAATAAATTTATTTGTTTTTTATTTATTTTTGTCTGCGTTGGGTCTTCGTTGCTGCACACGGGCTTTCTCTAGTTGCAGCAAGCGGGGGTTACTCTTCGTTGCGGTGCGCATGCTTCTCATTGCGGTGGCTTCTCTTGTTGAAGAGCACAGGCTCTAGGCATGCGGGCTTCAGTAGTTGTGGCTTGTGGGCTCTAGAGCACAGGCTCAGTAGTTGTGGTGCACAGGCTTAGTTGCTCCGCATCATGTGGGATCTTCCCAGACCAGGGTTCGAACCCGTGTCCCCTGCATTGGCAGGTGGATTCCTAACCACTGCGCCACCAGACACTAGTCCTCAGACACTAGTTTTTTAAACTCATGATTAACTTGTGTCAGTATGCTGCCTTTTCATCAGTATATGGTAAGCCCCAAACTGGCACAGTGGAGAAGCACTTGGGTTTCTGAAATGGCTCTGTTCCCAGACTTAGCTGGGGGAAAATTTTCCTTATTGGAAAAGCAGAAGTCCCTGAAGACAGAGTAGCAAATGAGCTTATGGAGGAGAGTCCAGTACCTTGAAATTGATATAGCAGCTCACTGTTACAAGGAAAGCACCAGTATTCATGGACTGGTGTTGTTGGTGTGAGGTCAGTTTTTGCACACACAAACTGGAGTTTGGGAAGAGTACGTGGAGATGAGGGACAAGGAAGAGTAGAGAGGCTCAGGATAATGGATAGAAGTGGGACTGTTAGAACCCAACATGGGGGTGCTGTAGGGTGGATAGGAGACTATGGGAAAGAAAACCAGCTGTGCATGGGGCTTCCCTGGTGGTGCAGTGGTTAAGAATCTGCCTGCCAATGCAAGGGACAAGGGTTCGAGCCCTGGTCCGGGAAGATCCCACGTGCCGTGGAGCAACTAAGCCTGTGCGCCACAACTACTGAGCCTGTGCTCTAGAGCCTTCGTGCCACAGCTACTGAAGCCCGCGTGCCTAGAGCCTGTGCTCCACAACAAGAGAAGCCACCACAATGAGAAGCCCGTGCACCGCAACGAAGAGTAGTCCCCACTTGCCGCAACTAGAGAAAGCCCGTGTGCAGCAACAAAGACCCGACACAGCCAAAAATAAAAACAAACAAATAAATAAATTTATTAAAAAAAAAAAAAAAGAAAGAAAACTAGCTGTGAAGAGATGGAATCCTGTGTGCTTTCATAAGCCAGACTGCACCTGAGAAGCATATCCCTGGGGGTGGAGAACAGCTGTGCCCTGGTGTGGTCAGCGCGGGTGAGGCTGTGGTGTAGGCAGGACGAGGGAGAGGTGAAGCCCTGTCTGGTGCATCTTAGTGGCCTTTGTAAGTATCTGTGTGCCAAACTGATGCTTCATCTTAGCCTTCAGAGTAGGGTGTGTGGGATAGGAGCCCTCACCGTTTACAGTTTCTGCAAGTATACAGTTACAGTATCTCATCACAGAAAAGTTGAGGTATGGTCTATGCCCTTTGTTTAAGAAGTCAGGGAAATGGTTACAGTACACTGTAGAAGTCACCCTTACAAAACAACAGTGAAAATAATATCCTGGTATGCAAATGATTGGGTCTGGAAAGGCAGGGTGGTGGTATATTCTGGACACAGTGTCTGTACGGGGTGAATAAATATAGAGCACTCATTCTAGTTTTTAAAAAAGGCAATGATAAAGGAATCCCTCTCCTCCCCAGCTACTGCCAACTCAGGGATATTAATCTAATTGTTTTTATTACTTGGACAGTCATCCTCAACAGGTCTTGATTCTTTTAATTCACAATTATTTTTCCATCCTAAAATTTTTCTTGGAATGAAAGAAGCATCATTGCTCCATCACAAAGTGAAGTGATTCTCTTCTTGATTTGGTGCATTTCCTCTGACAAATCAACATCTTTCCTGTGTTGCAGCACATGAAAAACTTTGAGGCAGGTGAGATGCAAGAGGGCAGCTAGGTTGTGTTGGTCGGAGGCCTTACAACCCTCGCATATTCCGGGAGGACCAGGCTTGGCAAGAATCCCTGACTCCATTTCTAGGTCATAAATGGAAAGGTGTTCTGTGTTTTGCAACCTTGGAAATGCACTTTTTTTTTTCCTTTTTTTTGAATTTTACTTTATTTTTTTATACAGCAGGTTCTTATTAGTCATCCATTTTATACACATCAGTGTATACATGTCAATCCCAATCTCCCAATTCATGGAAGTGCACTTTTCAATTTCAAGTCCTTTGAGTGCTACTTGATTTGTAATCCTTCCGGTCCTGGCCACGGTAGCAGCACAGTCACTCCTAATATTTCCACCTTTGAGTCTTGGGCCCAGGAGTTTGGCATCACTCTGACACAGCCAAAGGCTCTTCACTTCTGCCTCTTCAGAACTTAACAGCAGAATTCCCTCTATGAATCAGTTGGTCTTGCAGCTACCTTCCAGGTGGCTTAGGTCGCTCCTCCTTTTCCATTTTCGGAAAACAGTTTTACTCCATTCTTTAGGAGATTTATTAGGTTCAGTGTCCCTCTTAAGGAATAGTGGAAAAAGCACCAGTCTTGATGCCATAAGGTCAGTGTTCAAACCTTAATCTCTCTTAGTCATAAGAACAGCTACGATATATTGATCTCCATCATGCATTTGGCTACTCACTTTACACCGGTAGGTGGTGGTCCCCTGTTTGAATTGAGGAGACCCTGACTCCAACACCTATGTCTTACTGTTTTCTATGTGCTCACAAAAAGCAACCACTGAGTGGGAGTAGACTTTACAGGTTTTGCACTTCTGTGGAATTCTTGGAGAATTCCAAGAATTCTCCAAGAATTTCCTGCTTCATGGTGTCATTAGGAAACACATTTAGCCATGGGTGGGACATTCCATTGCAGGGACATGTGGTTGTGGCCATTATGGGGCTACTTTCACCTTATTTGAGATATTACTCAGCAAACCAAACAGCCACTCCTATTGCCACTGTATTGTCTATATTTTACAAAGGACAGATTCTGTAGTACGCCTTTATTCCTATTACCGTGTGTCTATAAAATAAGATGTACTTGTCACAAACTGTAAGTAAATAACACCCAGTATTTACTTTCCATAAATTTCTGTAAACAGTTATATTCTGATTGTAAAAGAGGCGTGGGCAGCAAATAATGTCTTTTGAATAAATGAATCGATGATCTCCATATCTTAAAAAAACAAAAAAGCCAGTATCTCATTTGAGTCGTTGACAGTGGTCTTCCAGAAGAACATTTTCTACTTTCAAGAATCATTCCAGTGCCCCCTTCTTTCTTAATGTGTAGTTGCTTGTATTATTTGACTACTGGCTTATGTTAGTCACCTACTGAGGTGATGGTAACATTTCAGAAATAGTAGGTCAACTCCTGGATTGAGACTGCTTATTTTTTCTTTGTTCTCGTCTTTCTCTTTAATACTCATAAGGAATTGCAAATGGCTGAAGGATGCTTTTACAAATGATATATTTGGATGTCCTGGCAGTATTTGGGAATGTATATTTAATTCAACAGTGTTTGTAGATGATTTTATTTTTTCTCTGAATAACTTGCTATGTTGGAATATCATCGAATACTATAATTTAGTCTTTTCACTTTGTGTAACTGGGGAAAATGGAATATTCCTGTGTAACAGGCACATTTATAAATATTAAGCCAAATTGTATGTAAATTTAGATTGTCAATTTTTAGCTATGTACCTCTCTTCTCAGTGTTAAGGGTGGATCTATTATATTACTATGAAACAGATTCCAATTTCTGTCTATTCTTCAAAGCCATTACA
The DNA here is from genome assembly GCF_009873245.2 of Balaenoptera musculus. Classification (NCBI taxonomy): domain Eukaryota; kingdom Metazoa; phylum Chordata; class Mammalia; order Artiodactyla; family Balaenopteridae; genus Balaenoptera; species Balaenoptera musculus. The sequence continues at coordinate 78,375,728 of NC_045786.1, forward strand.
TTTCTACTTACTTCTCTCTACCTAAGATCTTTGCACAAACAAGATAAGCTCTTTGTTTATCATTTCATCTATTCTATGTCAACCTATTCAGGAGGGCAGAAACCTATCACACTAGATCAGAAATTGAGAAGAGGAAGGTCTTGTGCATAGAGGGCAGAGGCTATCTCCTTTTGTGGAAATGGGGAGCCCCACTCTTGGGCAGTACACATCTTGCCTTTGCAGTGAAAGTGAATGTATTTCACTTCAGGGTATAGCAATTACAGTGATCTAAGACAGTTGTAGCCAGGGCTCATCCTGTAAACACAAGTTGCCCCTACTCATATCTTGGTACATTATAAAATGCTGCTGCTTTTTTTTTTTTTTTTTTTTGGTTTTTCCTCGCGGCTTGTGAGATCTTAGTTCCCCGACCAGGGATCGAACCGAGGCCCCCTGCAATGGAAGCACGAGGAGACTTAATCACTGGGCCACCAGGGAATTCCCCATTATAAAATGCTTTTATGATGAACACTCTAGCTCTGAAATTGCCAAAAATCACCCAGTTAAAACTCATTGTTAGATTGGAATGCCACGGTAGCTTTTGTGATAGAGACCTCATAAATGATTGCACCTAAATTGACTTTCTTTCTCTATTTTTTCTAAAGGTTCAGGTACTGGTTACATTAAGAATAGGTTATAAAATTACATGCCTTGCCTAATAAGAACTTGATGAGGCTATACGTTAGTAATAGTATTGCTAAAAAGAAGTTTCAGTTATTGAACACTTAACACAAACCAAGCAATGCACTAAAACTTTCTGTGGATTGTGTCACTTCATCCTTAAAGTAACCCAGTGAGGTTAGTAATGTTATCTCCACTTTGTAGTTGAAAGAGAGGAGACTTAGTTTGAAGAACTTGGACCAGGTCACACCAAGAAGAGTCCAGAATTTGAACCCAAGCCTACTGGCCACCACAGTAAGAAAACAACGTTCTCTTTATGTCTTACCCAGACATTAAGTTCCGCTTAAGGATGATAAAATAGATCCATGTCTACTACCATTCGTGACACATAGTAGTTGTTCAGGTAATATTATCCCTCCCTGCTTTTTTACTCTCTGTATTAAATGTGGTTGATAGAGGGAAAATTGGGCTTTTAAAAACTGGCTTATCTGGAGTAGATTTTGAATGATTCTGCCTAGTGATTGGGGATCGTAAGGCTGGAATCTACGACTGAATTTAATAGGAAGTTTCATGGAGAATTTGGGCTATAGTGTGTGTGTATGTGTGTGTGTGTGTGCGTGTGCATGTGTGTGTGTGTGAGAGAGAGAGAGAGAGAGAGAGAGAGAGCTTTCCCCTTTGCACTTAACTAAAATCAATTTCTTCTATCTTATTTCCTGAAAAGCAATTAAAATATATTTTATTTTTTAAATAAGGAAGAAGATCATTGACTTTCTCTCACCAGGCAATTATCACCACATGGTACATGTTGAGGAAGTAGGTGTTCCTTGCTTTCTGTTGTTAATCTGTTGAGAGTGAGGGTGTAGATCACTTTGAAAAAATATTTGTGTAAGGAGGAGAGATAGATGTGAGATGAATAAGAAAATCTTTTGCCTGTTTCAAATTGAGGGCATTCTTGACTTTTTAGAAGACATTTCCTTGAGGTATTTAGATGCTACTTCCTCCAGGAGGTACAGTGTTTAAAGAAGTGACCTTAGGTTCAAGTGCTCTCCATAGATTCTTTTTTTGATAAAATTTATTTTATTTTATTTTATTTTTTACATTTTTATTGGAATACAGTTGATTTACAATGTTGTATTAGTTTCAGGTGTATAGCAAAGTGAATCAGTTATACATATACATATATCTACTCTTTTTTTTTTAAGATTCTTTTCCCATATAGGCCATTACATCTCCGTAGAATCTTTTTTTTTTTAATCTTATTTTTCGATTAGGGATTCAGTTCTTTCTTCATTTCTAAGAAAGATTATTGCCTTCGTATTGACCCTTCGGAGCTAGACTGCTTGACGATGCTAAATGCAGTTAATACTTATTACAGGACTTACTGCATGCCAGGCACTGTTCTAAACTAAACTTTATATGTATACTCAATCCTCACAACAGCCCTCTGAGATAGGTTTACTGTTGTGCGCCATCGCATCTAAAATGTGTTGATGCTGCATTCTTGATTTTGCTTAGAAGTTGCTAATGAAAGGTTTCACACAACTGTATTTCCAGTGCCACCTTATTTAATAACAATTGCAAGATGTCATGGGTCGTAAGACTGTGAAATATAAGATGCACCCCACTTTTAAAGAAGTTAAGAAAGCAGATACATGATAGTATTAATAAAATAGGTTATCATTCCCATTGTTAAGATGGGGATCCCAAGGCAAAAGACATTAAATTTTCTAAAGTGACATGACTGGATTCATAGCCAGGTGATTCAACTCTAGAGTCCTTGCTCTTAACTTCCACTTTTTTTATGTCTCTCAACAATTCATTGGAATTGAGCCCATGTTAATATGTGGAGAGACTGCCCAAGACCCACTTCCTCATCCTTTCATTGTGGCATTCATGATAGACTGGCACCGAGATTCTTCCGAGGGAGGAAGTGTGTGTGATGTATGTATCACCTGCCTTTAGGGCTGTGATGAGGGCTGTTACACTAATGCATGTAAAGTGCCTGACATGTGGGCATCTTACTTATTTTTAGCAAGAGCAGTGCAATTGGGAGGCCTTGATGAACTAGCTTCCCAAGCATCAGTAGGCTGAAGTGCTTGCTGGAAATTGTGTGCACAAAATGTTGTTTGGGTGCCCCAAATTCTGCATTGTGTATTTTTACCGTTTCCCTGTCTGCTCTAAAATGCCAACATAAAAATAATTTGTTATTTCCATAATTGGGGAGTGGAGTATTTTTTTTTCCTGAAGAACAGGTTCCAGAAACACCACTCAGGACTTGAGTAACAAAAATAAAAAGCAAAAATAATTTTTATTATTTTTAATTAAAAATTTTTAAAAAAATGTTTATACTCTTTAAAAAAATTTTTTTTTCTTTTTTTTAAAAATAAATTTATTTATTTTTTATTTTTATTTTTGGCTGTGTTGGGTCTTCGTTGCTGTGCGCGGGCTTTCTCTGGTTGCGGCGAACGGGGGCTACTCTTTGTTGCTGTGCGCAGGCTTCTCATTGCGGTGGCTTCTCTTGTTGAAGAGCACAGGCTGTAGGCATGCGGGCTTCAGTAGTTGTGGCTTGTGGGCTCTAGAGCAGAGGCTCAGTAGTTGTGGTGCACAGGCTTAGTTGCTCCGCAGCATGTGGGATCTTCCACGGCCAGGGCTCGAACCCGTGTCCCCTGCATTGGCAGGCGGATTCTTAACCACTGTGCCACCAGGGAAGCCCTGATTTTCTTCTTTTTAATGTGGATCATTTTTAAAGTCTTTATTGAATTTTTTACAATATTGCTTCTGTTTTATGTTTTGGTCTTTTGGCCCTGAGGCATGTGGGATCTAAGTTCTCTGACAGGGATCAAACCCTCACGCCCTGCATTGGAAGACGAAGTCTCAACCACTGGACCGCCAGGGAAGTACCCAAAATAATTTTTAATAATATGAAGATGGTTCTACGTGAAGACCTACCAGAAGCTGAAACTTAACATTTAGTTGTCTTTACCTCGTGGTGGTAAGCGGTGGTGAGACAACCACATATAGGACTGCAGGATGGGTTTGGGATTGTAGTCTGCTATGGACTAGAATTATTTTCTCCTGAAAGATGGAATGATTCCATTAACTGTAGGCTTTGACTAACTGACTGTAAGCTCAGATAAGGAACCTGTCACCACCAATACCCTGAAAAATCTCTGTCAACAATTTGAAGATCTGCCTGTTCCCTGAATACTTTTATTTCCTAGCAGCTTCCTTACTCTTTAGAATTCTGGTCTCTGTTAACCCAGACCAGCCTGGTCATTGTGACCAACTTAGGGCAAACTCTAAATAGCATCCCAATTTGCTAAAGGTTCCCCCCAGCTGAAATCTCTATTTTATTGTTGGATCACAGATCAGTGTTTTGCTGCCAGGTCCTTGAGATAAGGCAGGAGGTGAGTTCTCAACCAAGGAAGGCTGTGTCACTCATCATACCTTTCCCTGTTGTTTATCGTATTCTCCTCTGCCAGTATCCCTTCTCCCAACCTGTTTACTGTACTCCAACACGTACAAGCTGTTCAAGTGTAGAAAGAGACTATACTGTGGTGGAGATAAATATTTGAGCACAGATTGTCTACAGTTGGGATACTTCTAAGTAAAATTTTAAGTTTGTTGATTTGGTGTAAGTTTAAAGCACCAAACCATTGCTTTTGGTGCTTCTGAGTATCATTTTACATTTTTAGTCTTGAACTGTTTAAACATCTGATCAGTCAACTTGGACTGTTTTGAGCCAGTTTTTACCTTGAACTAGTTACAAGCAGTCTGATAAAATTAGAGCAACTATGACCCAGTTGGAGATAGATTTAATTGGTCAGCACTAGCTTGATTCAGTAAAATATGCTCTGAACCAATCAAACCTTAGGTGAGCCAGTCAGAACCTGCTTGTCCAGGTCAGAGCTTATGTGAGCTAGCTAAAACCAGTGTGAAGCAATTTGAGCTCTTAAAACCAGACCTAAATGATTTTCCTTAGATACATGTGGTTTTAGCCAAAGTGGCTTTAGATCAATCAGAAATGGTTTTGTAGGTAGAATGTCTTTGAACTTAACTTTTTCACTCTGAACCAGAATGAATCATTGAGATCCTTTTGAACAAGTATGAATTTTTTAGTATGGATCAGAGTGTTTTATACAATTTAAACCTGTTCTTAAGCTGGTCATAACTCTTTTGAAATTGACATATCTACTTAAAATTAATTGAAAATGGTTTGAACCAGCCAAGAAAGAAGGTGATGTTTGCTGACTCGGTAAACTACTCTGAGCCAGTCAGCAATCTTTTGTGCCAGAAATACATGTTTTGAGCTGCCCAGAGGCAATTTTAGAAATTGTTCTAGGTCTTCAGAGCCTGTCTGATCTGTCCAGAATGGCGAGAAGAGAGTGAGCCAACATTTACTGAGTACCCAGCATATGCCAAGCATTGTGCTGGGCACTCCACAAAGAGTATCTCATTCAATCCTTAGAACAATGGTGTGAAGTAGTGTACATTATCTTCTTTTTCATGGACTGGAAACCTGAAAATCCAAGACTGAAAAACATCTGAGTAGCCAGTATGTGGGTGATACGGAATCCAATCCAGCCCTGCTTGACTTCAGAAGTCATGTGTTTCCTGTTAGGCTACCTTGTATGATATCATACCTGGTCACTTTTAAATCCAACATCCATTTGTAAAAACTTGAGTAATGGCCACAAAGCTTGAGGTAGAATGGACATTGGACTTGAAGTTAGGAGACACATGTTCTAGACTGTGCAAATGAGTTAAACTCTCTGGGTACTGTTTCATTCTTTAGCAAACTGAACCCAGAAAATGGAAGGTCTGAGCATTTATTTTCAGGTCAGCAAGGCAGATAATTGTCTAAAGGTACAGTCTGAAGAGTGTAAAATATGATTAATTTCAATGGTGGTATCTATACCTTCAGTTGTGGTATTTTGTTTGTTAACACTTCCTTTATGATGGTTTGGTTTGGGAACAAACTGTTATATATTGCTGTCATCACGAATAGAAGACAAAACCCATGAAGATCATTTGTAGACTTACCTGTGTAATTCTTCTCCCATGATAACTAAACATATTAAATTTTGGTGCAGCAGAGATAGGTTCATCTGTCTTTGAATTCCATTCAAGTAGGTTTAGAGAATTCTAGAAGAGTATGCCATTGGTGACATTTTCTCCTGTACCTGAAATGATACAGAAACTAGTTATAAAAATGACCAACTTTTTTCAAAATAAAAGTAAAGAGGAAATAAGGTAGCCACAGCGACTTCTTGCATCATTCTCCTTGCAGAATTTGGAGTTGCTTTCTGCTTCCTCATTTATTTGGAGGGGAGCCCCCCCCAAAAATGATTCAATGTTATCTGGACCTACTTTTCAATTCTTAGCTCTTATTTATGAATAACTTGGAGCCAAGTGAGATACTGTGATAAAACATACTAGAATCTTTATTTGTACCCAAGTGGTCATCTTCTGGAGAGGCATTCTGTTACACACCATTAACACTGGCAACCTGCACCTGTGAGTACAGAAGCTATAACATAGGAAAGCCATCATCTGTACAGTGTCACTCCTTATAGTGTGTAAATAGAATGCCAAATGTTTGTAGAGGCTTTGCCCTTGTCGACTGACCAGCCATATCTGAATGTGAGGCCACAGCTCTGCACTAAGGGACTCTGTGGAAGTCACTGCAGCAACTCTTGGGGATCAGAATTCAGGATTTTTGAGCATAAGGTGAGTCACCAAATTGAGGATAGGGTGGGGGAGACAACCTTGAAAATCAATAAATGTCCTTGCCTGAGCTTTTATGAATTTTATGGATCTGTAGAAATAATCCTATAGGAAGCGTTGAGAATTGTGGTAAAGTTTCTGGGCAGGAGATGGCTGGGTGAAAAGGGGACAATGAGAGGAAAATCAGCAGCATCTAATGTAGGGCATATGATGTGTATGTGGATGGGTGAATATGTATGTTGAATGGGCAGGTAGAGTTGTCAGTGGTAACGGAATAGCTGATTGTTTTTCTGATTTTCAGGAGGGTTTATCGGTATTAGAAATGGGAGGATAAAAAGAAGTAAGCCTTCCCTGGAGACAGACTATATTTCTAGTCAGACTGATATTTTGAATAGTTTGAATCTATTTGCTGATTGCAAAGGATAAAAAGTAACCATGGTTAGGTCTTGCTGTAAAACCAAGAATATTTCTTCTCAAAGGTAGACCAATACTGAAGAGCTGAATTGGTAGCATTTCCTGTAGAATACCAAGGCAAATGTAGATAAATGAGCCCTTCATGGTGGAACTCAGTTCTCAAGTGAGCAGTGATATTCTAGAAAGATCTGATTTAATATGTAGTAACAATAATAATTTGTAAGGAAGGTGCAAACCAAGTTTTACTTGTGAACTTAACATTATCTTTGAAGGAATGATAATCACATGTGAAAATGCATAGGATAAATGAAATTGCCTCAATGTCCACGTAAAAAGAGAAAAGCCAAGGATGCAGCACTAGGAGACTTTGAAAAAGGAGGGGCAGTTGGAACCACTTGCGCTCTAAGAATTATTGTTATTCCTGTAACATTCTCCTTCCTCCTTTCTTTCTTTGTTTTGTCAACTCTTGTTCTACACGATCTGCGTATAAGCCTTAGTGACCATTATCTTTTTGATTTTCATTCTCACTTGGAATTTTTGTCTTAACAGTACTATAATATGCACAATAAATTTAACCTAAACTGTTAGTTATTTACAAGTTCAGTAGCATCTCATCTAGCAAATGATTAAGTCCTTGGAATAGTGAATAATGTCTAATCCTCTCTTCACAGAACCCTTAGGCACATAAGTGTTACGTAGAAGTACTTGATGAACTGGATATTAAAGGAAGTCATTTTATTCATGGAAGATTCTAATATTTTCTAATTGGTTTTTGGTAAATATATATTTGTTTGTATTTTTCAGGTGAACCACTGAGTTCTTCATTATGTCTGATGGAGACTATGATTACCTCATCAAGTTTTTAGCTCTGGGAGACTCTGGAGTAGGGAAGACCAGTGTACTTTACCAGTACACAGATGGTAAATTTAACTCCAAATTTATCACGACAGTCGGCATTGATTTCAGGGAAAAGAGAGTGGTAAGTTCTGTATCCTTCTATATAAGAACATAATCTGAGCCAACATTTGCCTGTCTGTTTTGTTTACTTTGTAGGAATTAGGAGGACAAAGGTTGGAATCTACAATTAAAGAGTCCTCATACCCCTGTTTTGTGGGCTATTTCTTCAATTTTTGATATCATTTTTAATGGATTTTCTCTTAATTAAGGCCTCAGCTATCGCATAGGGAACACTAAGTGGCAGAACTCATTGATCCCACCAGGAGTGTGAGGTTGGAGTAGGGATGGGAATGTCTGTAGGGCATGTGGATCTGGGAGGTAACCAAGGGAACAGCAAGGTTCTGCAGAATAAGGGAAGAGGATATTTTTAAAAAATTTTATTTAATTTATTTTTCAAAGGACAGCAAGACAAGTTATTGTGGGGTAGGGAGGAAGGCAGGAGGTTAGTATGTCCAGGAACTACATTTCTTACTGAAAAAGCAGCTGTTCCCATGAAGCAGGTCAACAAGTAGTCAGGAGATTAATGACAAAAACCCTGCAGTGGAGAGTATTCTACCTGGGAAAAATGAATGGTCTCTGGCTTCTAGGACAGAAATATTCATTCCCTCTGATCCACTCTAAGCCTTCCACTACCAGAGAGTCTGTTTTTTTTTTCTTTTTTTTTTTCATTTTAAAAAATTATTTTTAAATTGAGGTATAGTTGCTGTACAATATTGTATAAGTTTCAGGTGTACAATATAGTGATTCACAATTTTTAAAGGTTATATTCCATTTATAGTTATTATAAAACATTGGCTATATTCCCTGTGTTGTACAATATATCCTTATAGCTTATTTATTTTATATATAGTAGTTTGTACCTCTTAATTCCCTACCCCTATCTTGCCCCTCCCCTATATGCTTGTGATTATATTTATTAACTAATCCCCATTTTATAACTTTGTTTTTAAAAAATAACTTTATTCAGATATAATTTATATAAAGTTGACCCATTTAACATGTACAATTCAGTGGGTTTTTAGTATATTCACAGTTGTGCAACTGTCACCACTACCAAATTTTAGAACATTTCATCACCCCAAAAGAAACCTCATATCCTTTAGCATTTTTCCATTTTCCCTCCCCCAGCCACTAATCTACTCTCTGGATTTGCTCATTTGGATTTATCATGTAAAGGAATCATACAATATGTGGCCTTTTGCGTCTGGCTTCTTTTACTTAGTGTAATGTTTTCTGCATAATGTTGTATCATGTATCAGAACTTCATTCCTTTTTATGATCAAATAATATTCCATTGTATTGGTATACCACATTTTGTTTGTCCATTCATCCATAGGTGGACATTTCGGTTGTTTCACTTTTTAGCTGTTATGAACCATACTTCTATTAATATTCATATATATTTTTTGGGTGAACTTATGTTTTCAGTATACTTATATAGGCTTGGAGTGGATTTGACTGGCTATATGATAACTCTCTGTTTAACTTTGAGGGACTTTCACATTTTTCGGAAGATGCTGCCCCATTTTACATCTTCACCAACCATGTATGAGGGTTCCAATTTCTCCATATCTTCACCAACTCTTCTTGTTGTCTATTTGATTGTAGCCATTCTAGTGGGTGTGAAGTGGTACCTCATTGCAAGTTTGACTTAAATTTCCCTAATGATGAATATTGTGGAACAATCACCTTTTCATATGCTTATCGGCCATTTGTTTATCATCTTTGGAGAAATGTCTGTTCAGATCCTTTGCCTATTTTGAAATTGGTTGTTTTTTTGTTGTTAAGTTTTAAGAGGTTTTTTTGTGTGTTTATTCTGGATAAATGTTCTTATCAGATATATGATATGCAAATAGTTTTAGCTTTTACATTTAGATCTGTGATCCATTTTGAGTTAATTTTTGGGTATAGGGTGAATAGGGGTCCAACTTCATTCTTCTGCATGTGTATATCTAATTGTCCCAGCACCATTTGTTGAAAAGACTATTCTTTCCCCTGTTGAATGTTCTTGACACTCTTGTTGAAAATCAGTTGACCATAAATGTAAGGGTTTATTTTTGGACTCTCAATTCTATTCCATTTATCTATATGTCTATCCTTATGCCACTATCTTGATTACTGTAGCTTTGTTGTAAGTTTTTTTTTTTTTTAAAGTAAGCGGTACCTTATTTTATTTTATTTATTTATTTATTTATTTATTTTTGGCTGTGTTGGGTCTTCGTTTCTGTGCGAGGGCTTTCTCTATTTGCAGCAAGCGGGGGCCACTCTTCATCGTGGTGCGCGGGCCTCTCACTATCGTGGCCTCTCTTGCTGCGGAGCACAGGCTCCAGATGCCCAGGCTCAGTAGGTGTGGCTCACGGGCCCAGTTGCTCCGCGGCATGTGGGATCCTCCCAGACCAGGGCTCGAACCCGTGTCCCCCGCATTGGCAGGCAGACTCCCAACCACTGTGCCACCAGAGAAGCCCCTATTGTAAGTTTTGAAATTGGGAAGCATGAGTCCTCCCACTTTGTCTTTTTTCACGATTGTTTTGGGTTCCTTGCAATTTCATATGAATCTTAGGGACAGCTTGTTAATTTCTACAAAGAAACTGGCTGAGATTCTGATAGGGTTTGCATTGACTCTGTAGAATAATTTGGTGAGTATTGGTATCTTAACACTATTAAGTCTTCTGATTTGTGAACGTGGAATGTTTTCCTATTTAGATCTTCTTTAATTTCTTTCAACAATATTTTGTAGCTTTCAGAATATGTTTTATACTTTTTTATTAAATTTATTCTTACGTATCTTAATCTTTTTATGCTATTATAAATTAAATTGTTTTCTTAATTTTATTTTTGAATTGTTCCTTGCCAGTGTATAGAAATACAATTTATTTTGTAAGTTGAGCTTGTATACTGGAACCTTACTGAACTTGTTTATTAGTTCTAATATAACCTGTACATGTGTGTGTAGGGGGTGTATGTATCTGTGTGTGTATTTATTCCTTAGGATTTCCTATATACAAGATAGGAAATAGATGTTCGGAATTCCCATCTTCTGTTATACTTCTTCCTTTCCAACTTGAGTATGTTTTGTTTCTTTTTCTTGCCTAATTGCCCTGATGAGAACCTCCAGTAAAATGTTGAATAGAAGTGTTGAGAGAGAACATCTTTGTCTTGTCTTTTAGGGAGAAAGCATTCAGTCACCATTAAGTGTAATATAAGCTGTGCATTTTTCATAGATGCTGTTCTTCAGGTCAAGGATGTTCCCTTCTATTCTTAATTTGTTGAGCATTTTTATCACGAAAGGTGTTGGACCTTTTCAAATGCTTTTTCTGCATCTATTGAAATGGTCACGTGGTTTTAGTCCTTTATTCTACAACTGTTCTATTCCATTACAAATCAATATTGATTAATTTTTGTATGTTAAACCAATCTTGTTGTTATCGTGATAAATTCTACTCAGTCATGGTATATAATCCTTTATATATTTTTCTGGATTCTTCTTGCTAGTATTTTGGTGTCTGTATTCAGAGTGGACATTGGTCTGTAGTTTTTTTTCCCCTCGTATCTTTGATTTTGGTGTCAGTATAATATAGGCCTCCTAAAATGAGGTGGGAAGTAAGTATTTCCTTCTTTTCTATATTTTGGAAGAGTTTGGGAAGGATTGGTGTTAATTTTTCTGTAAACATTTGATCAGATTCATCAGTGAAGACATGTGGGCCTGGCCTCTTCTTTGTGGGAAGTTATTTTTATTATGAATTCAGTCTTCTTATTGGTTATATGTTTCTTTAGATTTTCTATTTTTTCTTGAGTTAGTTTCAATTGTTTGGGTCTAGGAATTTCTCCATTTCTTCTAAGCTACCTAATTTTTTGGCATACAATTGTTCATACTATTCCTTTATAATCTTTTTACATATGTAAGGTTGGTAGTGTTGTCCTTTCTTTCATTTCTGATTTTAAGAATTTGAGTCTTCTATTTTTATCCTTGATTAGTCTAACTAAAGGTTTATCAATTTTCTTGATTTTTTTTCAAAGAAAAGTTCATTTATTTCTACTCTTATCTTTATTATTTCTTTCCTTCTGCTTGCTTTGGATTTAGTTTACTCTTATTTTTCTAGTTTTTTGAGTTTGAAGTTTAAGTTATTGATTTGAGATCTTTCTCATTTTTTAATATAGGTGTTTACTGCTAAAAATTTCCCTCTGAGCACTGCTTTAAGTTCACTTGATATTTTTTGTATGTTGTGCTTTTCATTCATCTAAAAGTATTTTCTAGTTTCCCTTGTGTTTCTTCTTTGACCCATTGGTTATTTAAGACTGTATTGTTTAATTTCCACATATTCATGAATTTTCCAAATTTCTTTCTGTTAATGATTTCTAATTTTACCACATTGTGGTTAGAGAACATACTTTGTATGACTTCAGTTTTTTAAATTTATTGAGGCTTGTTTGATGACCTAACATATGGTCTGTCCTTGAGAATGTTTCATGTGTACCTGAGAAGAATGTGTATTTTGCAGTTGTTGGGTGAAATCTTCTGTAGATGTCTATTGTGTCTAGTTGGCTTACAGTGTTCTGCAGGTCTTCTGTTTCCTTGTTCATCTGCCTGCTTGTTTTATCCATTATTGAAAGAGTATTGAAGTCTCTAAATATTATTGTCAAATTGTTTATTTCTCTTTTTATCCCTATGTATTCTTAATAAATCAGCTCTTTTATCATTATAAAATATCCTTCTTTGTCTCTAGTAGCTCTTTTTGTCTTCAAGTCTATTTTGTCTCATATTAGTGTAGCCACTCCAGCTCTCTCTTTGTTATTGTTTGCATGGTATATATTTTTTTCATCCTTTTCCTTACACCTTTTTGAATCTAAAGTGTGTCTTTTGTAGATAGCATATAGTTGGATCATGTTTTAAAATCCATTCTACCAACCCCTGCCTTTCACTTGGAGTCTTTAATACATTTACATTCAATATAATTACTAATAAAGTAGGATTTATATCTGCCATTTTGCTACTTGTTTTCTGTGTATCTTATCTTTTTTCTGTTGTTTTGTTATTTCTTTGCAACTGTGTTACATAGATATTTTCCAGTATACTATTTAAATTCCCTTCTCATTTTTTACTATATATTTTTTGAATTATTTTCTTAATAGTTCCCCTAGGGATTACAGTTGTCATCTTAATTTTTAACAATCTAGTTTGGATTAATACCAACTTAATTTCAATGCCACACTCTGCTCTTATGTGGCTCCATTTCCTACCCCTTACTTTGCACTGTTATTGTCATACAAATTGCATCTTTATACACTGTGTGCCCATCAACACAGGTTTATGATTATTAATTTATGCAATTGTATTTTAATCCGATGGAAGAAAAGAGTTGCAAAAAACCATTTATACTGTCTTTTATATTGACCCACGTAGTTATCTTTACTGGTGCTCTTTATTTCTTTGTATGGATTCGAATTACTGGCTAGGGTCCTTTCATCTCAGCCTGAAGCTCTGTCTTTATTACTTCTTGCAGGGCAGTTCTGCTAGCAATGAATTTTCTGTTTTTGTTTTTCTGAGGATGTCTTAATTTCTCTTTTAATTTTAAAGGATAGCTTTGCTGGATATAGGATTCTTGGTTGACAGTCTTTTTTCTTTCAACACTTTTTGTCATTCTACTGCCTTTTGGCCTTCATTTTTTTTGATGATAAATCAGCTCTTAGTCTTATTGGGATCCCTTGCATGTACTGAATCACTTTTCTCTTGCTGCTTTTAAAATTCTCTCTGTCTTTTGATTTTGACAGTTTGGTGGTGATATGTCTAGTCAATATCAGCAAGTTTATCCTTCTTGGAGTTTATTGAGTTTATTGAATGTGCAGATGAATGTTTTTCATCAGATTTGGAAAGTTTTTGGCTATTATTTCCTCAAATATTTTTTCTGCCTCTTTCTATCTCTCCTTTTTTTTATTTTTATTTTTTTACAGGATTGCTAGTATGCATATATTGGTATGTTTCATGGTGTTCCATAGGTCTCCAAGACTCTCTTCACTTTTTTAAAAAAAATTATTTATTTATTTTTGGCTGTGTTGGGTCTTCGTTGCTGTGCGCGGTCTTTCTCTAGTTGCAGCGAGCGGGGGCTACTCTTCGTTGCTATGTGCAGGCTTCTCAGTGCGGTGGCTTCTCTTGCTGCGGAGCACGGGCTCTAGGCGCGTGGGCTTCAGTAGTTGTGGTGCACGGGCTCAGTAGTGTGGCTCGCAGGCTTCAGAGTGCAGGCTCAGCAGTTGTGGCATGCAGGCCCAGCTGCTCCATGGCATGTGAGATCCTCCTGGACCAGGGCTCGAACCCACATCCCCTGCACTGGCAGGTGGATTCCCAACCACTGTGCCACCAGGGAGTTCCCTCTCTTCACTTTTATTCATTCTTTTTTTTTTTCTTTTGTGCCTAGACTAGATGATCTCAATTGACCTATCTTTAGATTCAGCGATTATTTCTTCTGCCAGTTCAAGTCTCCTCTTGAGACCCTCTAGTGAATATTGCACTTCAGTTATAATTTTTAACTCCAGAATGTCTGTTTACTACTTTTTATAATATCTCTTTATTGACATTCTCTATTCAGTGAGGCATTATTCTCATACTTTCCTTTGATTCCTTAGACATGATTTCCTTTAGTTCTTTGAACATATTTATAATAGCTAATTTAAAGTCTTGTAAGTTCAACATCTGGGCTTCCTTAGGAATGGTTTCTTTTGGTTGCTTTATCTGTGTGTGTTCCTATTTCTTTGTGTGTCTTATAAATTTTGTTGAAAACTGAACATTTAAATTGATAGAATGTAGCACCTCTGGAAATCAGATTCCTCCCCATTCCCAAGGGTTTCTTGTTTTTCCCGTTTATTTTTGTTGTCACTGTTTGTTTCGTGATGTTCTTGGGCTAATTCTGTGAAGTCTGTATTTCTTGTTACGTGCAGCTACTGCAGTATCTGCTTAGTTAACTTAGTGGTCAGCTAATGAGTGGACAGATAGTTTCTTAAATTCTTGAGCCAGTATATCTCTCAGCTTTCTCTGCGGGACTCTGTGTGTGTGTTCTGGGATGTTTGCTTAATGCTCCTGCAGGCAGTTTACAACTCTGCCTTAGCCTTCACTTCTGCTTGAGAAGAGCCTCAAGGTCAGCCAAAGGTGAGAGATTAGGGCATTTTTAGGTCTTTCCTGGACATATGTACAAACATGCACATGAGCCTGGCCTAGTAGGTTCCAAGGAATATTTTGAAACTTTTCAAATCTCTCTGTGGACATCTCTTATCTTTAAGATTTTTGGTTAGATTTTTGTTAGGTCCAACTGGTCTTGCTGCCTTTGGTAGCTGTGATGTTAAATAATTGCTGCTGATTGCTTTCAACAAATGGTCTAAGGATAGGGTTTTCTCATAGAGCAAGCTAAGTCAGATAAAATAAAGACAAGACTTGGGAATGGAGCTTCACAGGCAGATTTCAGACACTACTCTGGGGATGAGACTTTTGGGGAACTCCAAACCTGTTCTGCCTCTCCTTCCTACAGTGGTTGCTGCACTGATGGTTTTCACAGCTACTGTAGTTGTGCATCTGTTGGTTTTCAAGGCTACACTGGAGCTGGGGAGGGGGAATGGGAATAGGACAAGTTAAAACAGCACAAAACTTACAATTTTTACTGATATTCAGCTGTTTTTCTTGAATAGGTGCTCCTTGGAATGTTGCAAGCTTTTGTTAATTTTAAGGGTTTGGAAAAAGTTGATTTTGACTATTTTTGCCAGTGTTTTTATTGCTTTGATGGAGGAAGAGATTTTCAGAGGTCCTTCCTGTAAAATTGTTTTAAGAGTACTTTTTAAAGATAGGATGGGGAGAAGGTATTATTTCCTGAAACTAGTGACCTGAGGGGACTTTGAGGAAAGGTGAGCTGATTATTATTTTTTAATACAAATTATGTATTACTTGCATATTTTGTAATATATTTATAAAGATATATAATGTGCATACATCATTTAATACAAATTATTGTGTTACCCAAAGATGATTATTTGGAATAAAATACAAATAAGATTGTATTCCAGATGGGATTTCCCTTAGAAGTTTAGATGCTGAGGGGAGTTGTACTGAATAGGAAAGTGAGAAGAAGTTCTCTCAGAAGTTCTCTTTTTCTCTTTCATTTTTCCATTTTAGGTGTACAGAGCCAATGGACCAGATGGAGCCATTGGCAGAGGCCAGAGAATCCACCTGCAGTTATGGGACACAGCAGGGCAGGAGAGGTATGAGATCTTCAGTTACATGCTCCTTACTGGAGGAAAGGGGAAAAACAACTATGCTCTTCACACAGTGACCTGAGTAGGAAAAGGCCAGCTGATTAGTTGATTTGCACCTGGATAAGACATGCTGCCAAATTAGCAGGAAATGTATCAGTCTGAGGTGATAATGGTGGCTTTGTTTCATACAAGGTCAAAGGAAAAATGAATCCTTTTCAAAATGGACCCTTTTACTTCTGGACTTTTTTCTTTTTCTCCCACCCTTTTTTTAGACCTGTATACTTTTCTCCATTTGCTTTTGCTCTTTACTCAACCACAAAGAAAGCTGTAGAGTTGCATGCATTATTCTTACCTGATTGTTGAAACCTAGTAGAAAATCTCATTGGAATTAATTTATATGGTCAGAGGTTGCTTGACAAAAATGTCACATGAAATCTTCATATACAGTTACTTTTTAAAAATTGCAGTATAGTTGATTTACAATGTTGTGTTAATTTCTGCTGTATGGTAAAGTGATTCAGTTATACAAATATATAAATTCTCTTTTATGTTCTTTTCCATTATGGTTTATCACAGGATATTGAATATAGTTCCCTGCGCTATATAATAGAACCTTGTTGTTTATGAAAGTTTGCATCTGCTAATCCCAAACTCCCAATTCATCCCTCCCCCACCCCTCTCCCCTCTTGGCAACCACAAGTCTGTTTGAAGTTGCTTTTAGTTAGCTGTAGCTCTGTTATCTCTCACAATTTCCTTGAAGGATTTTGTTTAACTTTTTATTATGGGGAAACTCCGAGTATATGCAGAAGTAGAGAGGAGAGAACGGTGAACTCAGGTACTAATTCCTTGGTTTCAACAGCCATCAAGTTGTGGCCCATCTTACTTCACGTATATCCCTCACCTCTTCTCACCACCCCCACCGCCCAATTATTTTGAAACAAATCCCAAATAGCAAATTATTTCATTCGTAACTATTTTGGTACGTATCTCTAAAAGATAAGTACTCTTTTTGTAAAAACATGGATTAGAAATATTTGAGAAAACTTAGAAGAGCGGATTAGATGACAGATTCGTACCAGTATCTTCTTCCCTGGAGCTTATGCCTGTCAGTTGCAGGCTTTGCATAAAAGCAAAATAAGAGAAAACCTGCTACTAGAGGGAGGGAGAGGGGAGAGAGCAGGATAAATCCTTGGTGGAGAGAGTACCTTTCAGGGGAGACTGAGGGGATACTATCCCCACCTTAAAGCCAAAGAAATGGTTCTCAGAGATAAGAGATTTCTTTAGAGACTGAAAATTAATAGGTCATGGAACACATTGTGATGTTAAATCAAGTCAAGCTTTCACAGGACAAAGAAGACAAACACAGCAAGCACCATTGCTTTTGGCCTATTTAACTCTTAATTGTACAATAAATTCTTGGCTGCGACTAAGGAATCACGAGCTAGTTCTTGTCATCCCTGTCAAGGGATGGGTTTTTAAATCACATGGCCTATTAACACATAAACTTTTAACAGTTAGATAAATAAGTGTATTATACATGTTTGGAATATCATCATCTAACTTATTTAAAATTTTTTAAAAGTTTACACAGATGGTCTTTATTTTAAAAGAAAATTGCAAGTTTAACTTTGGATAATTGTTGGCATTTTAGAAAGTCTAGATTTGTTTTCAAATATTCTTTCTTGCTCTAGATACCTATTTACTATATTTTGTATGCTATCCAATGTCATTGATTATGTACATAATTTTACCCTGTTGAAATGATCTATTAATGTAATAGCATAATTCAGTAAATCTTGCACAAATAAGATTTATGCATGTATAATGTGCACATATAATGTGAAGTTACTAGAAACAGCGGCATGTTATTAAACATCTAACTTGTTTTTGATGAACTGTTGTAAGAGGCTGAGGGCACTGCTGGTGGCTTTATATTTCAAGAGTGGGGCCATGGTTTAGGTGACCAATCTGCTTTATGTTCCCAGGTTCCGCAGCTTGACAACCGCATTCTTCAGAGATGCTATGGGGTTTCTTCTGCTTTTTGATCTGACAAATGAGCAAAGTTTCCTCAGTGTCAGAAACTGGATAAGTAAGTGTTAATAGTCTCCATGCCTCTTGCTTCCCACTCCCTGCAATAAAACCCCTTTTATATTCTACTTCTTTTGTAAGTTGTTTTGTAAGAGCTCCTAGTGCTGTTTAAGATGCTGTTTAAAGGAGCAAGGCTCTTAGTTTAGGGGTGAAGATAACTGAAATACTCTGCTTTCCCTAGTCATGCTAACTTTCATTTGTTGAGCGCATCCTGCACTCTAGATACAGGGAGTGCTTTCTGTGTAATCTCTTCATCAGTCTTTTCCACAAAGGGGACTCTTAGCTGCATTTTATAGATGAGGCAATAGAAGCCTAGAGAAGTGCTATCAGGTATTTTACCATCTCAGGGTTTAAAACATATATTACATTGACCCTTTTGAAAACGTAATGGACCCTACCCCTGGCTCCATGTCTCTTCTGTATTTAGAGGCCCCCTTTCTACTTTTAGGGCCAGAGCATTTACCAGGAGGATCCCATCATAGAAACTTCTAGAACTGCATTGGCCAGAGTGGTCCCCAGCACAATATATATGAACCTGTATTTTGGCTCTTTGGAGACAGCCTAATCTCTTACATGATTGGTTATAGTAGCCATTTAAAATCCTGCTACTTGACCAAATGTAGCATTTTCTTGCGTTGCAAATGTACGTTTTCCTCTGTTGGTTGTATTAGTGTTGCCTTAGAGAATCTATTGAGAGGGCTATGATGTTAAATTCTTAACATCCAAATCTTTAAAGTGAAAACACTTATTTTGAAACACCCACTACTTAAAAATTTGGAGTTTTGGTATTATGAAAGGGTAATGGGCTGTGGTTTTTATAGTAGAAAACCTTATTTTAAAAAATGAGGGACCTCTCTGGTGGCGCAGTGGTTAAGAATCCGCCTGCCAATGCAGGGGTCACAGGTTCATGCCCTGGTCCAGGAAGATCCCACATGCCGCGGAACAACTAAGCCCTTGCGCCACAAGTACTGAGCCCACGTGCCACAACTACTGAAGCCCGCGAGCCTAGAGCCCATGCTCCACAACAAAAGAAGCCACCGCAATGAGAAGCCCGTGCACTACAACGAAGAGTAGCCCCTGCTCGCCGCAACTAGAGAAAGCCCGCGTGCAGCAATGAAGACCCAACACAGCCAAAAATAAATAAATAATTTTTAAAAATTAAGGAAAAAAATGAGTTTTTAAATAAGTAATTTATTAGTGCCTTGTGGTTTTCAAAGCATTTTCACATAGTTTGTGTCTGATCCCCACGTGCCCCCTGTGAGCAGATGCAGGGAGGTGGTGTGTCCTAATTTTAGGATGAAGACGCTGAGCCTTACAGAGTAACAGACTTGTCCAATGACATGGTGCTTTTGGCTTTTGATTCAGTGGCCTTTTTTTTCCCTTGATTCAGTGGCCCTTTATGTTCTTTCTTAACTAAGTTGATCACTAAGAGTTGAAGAGCTATTTAATACTTTAAATATAGGTTCCCCAATTTAGTCATGCTTACTGGGCTTCACTTCGTTAAATGCCTGCCTGAGTCACACACCCTTACAACTGAATGGTGGTGGCTATTTCTAATCTCTCATCCTCATTCCTTGCTCATCATTCTCTCCTTTGCATCATCGGAACAAATTCTGGGGCTTTCTTAAGTCAAGCACTTTATAAGGATTGTTGTTAGAGATGGGCTCATAGAATCTTAGCATCGAAAGAGCATCAACCCACCTATTTTTCACTGGCAGAAACTGAAACTCTGGACAAGATAAATCTTGTCCATTTGGGCTTTATGGCTAGTTAGATGAAGAACAAAATCATGTGAAATCATGTGTATGTATGTATTATTTTGTGTTTTCCTTATAGTGTAAAAGAATTCTTTTTGCCCAGTTAGGTAAAGAAAACATGCATATTGGAGATTTCGCATCTTCAGTGGAAAGTTTTCTTCTCCCTCCAGCCCCATTTTTTAAAAAAAGTTATAAGGTTCAGTGTCAGAGGTGGTAATATCAAATCTTAATTAGGAATAAAAATTTGTTAATTATCTATACATTTTATTTTTCCTCTTCCTGTTAGTATTTTGAGTATTAGAGGGATCATTCATTTCTTCTTTTTTTTTGGTCAAATTAAAAAAATATATATATATATACACACCAATGGTGATAGAAGAACAGAGGCAGTGTTGCATTGAGCAGGTAGCTGAGTCCTGGGTGCTGAAGGCCCAGGGGGAGGAAGCAGGTCTGCCCCCTCCCTTTGCTTCTCCAGAGCTGCATTGCAGTCCCTTCTCCCTTGACCCAAGATCTGTCCATGCCCTCTTGGGCAAGGGGTAAGAGTCCCAAGGTGATCCCTGCTGAGTTTAGGAGACTGAATAGAACGCTGTGTCCTCTGGGCCTGAATTTGAAATCTGAGAGGAATCAGATAGTTTTGTATCACTCACCTGTCTTTCTGGAGCTTGGAGGATGAGCCAGTCATGCCCACAGGCAGCGTGTTTTGTAGGGAAACTCTAAAGCAGCCTATATTTCTAAACTTTTCTTCTGTAGCCTCACATAAATGGGACAAAGAGCCCAGCAGGTATATTTTTAACATATTTTTGCCTTTATATTTTTATTCCTGTTATTCCCTCTGTCTGAAAAGCCCTCCCCACACCCAGTCCCATTTCCTTAAAAAGTTGAGTTTTACTTATTCTTTAAAATATAGCAAAATATGGCCTCCATGAAATTTTCTGTGATAACTTTGTTGGATTAAATTTTTTCTCTCCTCTTAACTCCTATTACATTTTGTACTACTTACAGGGTCCTTATCACATACCACCTCTAGTTGTAGTTATTTATGTGTGTGCTTTTTGCCTTGGTGAGATTTTTTTAAAAGAATTAATCAATTTACTTAAAAAAAAAATTTATTTATTTATTTGGCTGTTCCGGGTCTTAGTTGAGGCATGTGGGATCTTTAGTTGCAGCATGCGAACTCTTCGTTGTGGCATGTGGGATCTGTTTTCCCTGACCAGGGATCGAACCCGGGCCCCTTGCATTGGGAGCGCAGAGTCTTTAGCCACTGGACCACCAGGGACGCCCCTAATTTACCTTTTTTTTTTTTTTGGCTGTGTTGGGTCCTCATTACTGCACACGGGCTTTCTCTAGTTGCGGTGAGCGGAGGCTACTCTTCGTTGCAGTGCACGGGCTTGTCATTGCGGTGGCTTCTCTTGTTGCGGAGCACAGGCTCTAGGCACACAGGCTTCAGTAGTTGCAGCACGTGGGCCCCAGTACACGGGCTTCAGTAGTTGCAGTGCATGGGCTCAGTAGTTGTGGCACGTGGGCTCAGTAGTTGTGGCTCACGGACTCTAGAGCGCAGGCTCAGTAGTTGTGGTACACAGGCTTAGTTGGTCCACAGCATGTGGGATTTTCCTGGGCCAGGGATCGAACCCACGGTAAGTAATTCACAGATTTTGTAGAAAAGTTGGGAAAAAAGAAAAAGAAAAATTATCAATTATCGTACTTCCCAGACTCCTCAAAATAAATACTATTAAACATTATTACTGGTAATACACAGCATCTCTAAATTCTTTATTATATTAACTTAATGGTTGTCAAGTGCAAGCATGCATCTAGATCCCCCAGAGAGCTTGTTAAAACACAGATTCCAGGCCTCAAACCCAGCCTTCCTGATTCAGTAGATCTGGGGTGGTACCTGAGAATCTGCATTTCTAACAAGTTCCCAGGTGATGGTTAGGCTGCTGGTCCATGGACCTTACCTGAAGAGTCGCTGAATTAGCTCATTTAATCCTCACCTAAACCCTATGAAGTAAGTACCGTCATTATCACCATTTACAGATGGGGAAACTGAGGCACAGGGTGGCCACATAACTTCCTCAAGGCCACACAGCTGGGAAATGGCAGAGCCAGGATTCCACCTTAGACACCGTGGGTCCTGAGTTCATGCTCATAACCATGACACTGAACAGATATGTTGTTAACAGAGCACAGAGTCTCTCTGGAGACCAGAAAGGTTTCACAGTAGAGGTAACTGAGAGGCAAGTCTTAAAGGAAGGGTTGGGAGTCCCTGAAGGAAGGTTGTGTTTGGGTATTCAAGGGTGTGGGGACAGCATGTGTTAACAGCCTGGAGGAAAGAAAGGATGCGGCTGTTGTTGGAAATGGTACACAGTTTGGTCTTGCCTGTATAGGTCTTGTTTCCCCTAACTGTCCCTTGAGGGCAAAGGTCAGTGCCCTGAATTCTACACCAAGTATCAGGCCTCCCTTATTGCTCAGTAAATACTTGCCGACTTGACTTTCTCATGATAAGATATAGCGGACGTGACTTTATAATGAGGAACTAAAATGTCAACACTTTTCTGGTTAACCATGATAAAAAATAAATTAAGCCATACATTTTTTGAGGATGTCTTATTGTGCAAGTTTGGGTTGCTTTCATTTCATTGTGGAGTGTGATGAGGAAGAAATAAGGCTTTATTTTCCTTCTTTGGGAGATTAAGCTCTTTAGCTTAGTTGAAGTTCCCTTGATTTAACTGCTTTTAAAAATTACTGCCTATTTACATGCTTTCAGGTGAAAAGAAATAGCAGCTATGGAGTAAGAATTGTAGTCTCCTGCTTCTTGGTTCTGGTGACAGAATCATTTACTATTTATTCTGGGTTTTCTATCTTCATTTGATCCTGTATTTTGTTTGTTTTAGATAAATTGATTCTGCCTTAGGATAATAGAAAAATGTGAAAAACATTTCAGCTGGAAGTAGGTTAGTTTATAGAAAGACAATTTGTTTTAAAATGTCATTGCTATGGAGAGAAAATATATGAAAAACAGAGCTTTAAGATTAGCCATAAGCACTAGTAAATCCTCCAAGTGTTTTTTTTTTTTCAAATGGCCTTCATAAGAAAGACAGCTATGTTGTATGTGTATGCGTGTGTGTGTGTGTGTGTGTGTGTGTGTGTGTGTACATAACTTTTGGAGAGAGAACAAATTCTCCCATTCCTCTCCGATATAAATAAGCTGGGGTATGTGCATAAGGACAGGATTAGTTTTACATCTCTGCCCCATCCATTTAGTTTTATAGCTTAGGGTCTTGGTGCTTTGAAAGAATTATATCAGTTCCTTGTATCTGTATATCCATGTACAGTTTCAAAGCACTTTTGCATGTATTCTCCACTGATCATAGACTTACATTACTTACCTATAATAAATTTTCTTATATTAATAGGCCAGCTACAAATGCATGCATATTGTGAAAACCCAGATATAGTGTTATGTGGAAATAAGAGTGATCTGGAAGACCAAAGAGTAGTAAAAGAGGAAGAAGCCAGAGGACTTGCAGAGAAGTATGGGTGAGTATTTTTGTGGAGGAATCTACAGAGCAAGTTTCCAATACAAACATTTGCATATGAATGGGTAACAAAAAGGGCAAAAGCAAAAAATTGAAACACTCAGATGTAGCCCTTGGGGGGATGTGTCAAATACCTACTTTGCATATTAATATTATATGATATGGGAACCATAGCAACAGCAGTGGGCGAGGGCCCTCATTCAGCGCTTCAGTACCGTTTTTCTCAATCTCTTGGTGTTTGAAGAAAGACAGCTTTGAGGTCAAATGCCCTAGCTACGTAAGGCCTCCTTTCCAAGATGCAGGTAAGAGACACCCAGGATAAGGAAATTCTCTATATTCAGCGAGGAAATTTCAAAGCCAGTTCCTATGCTGCTGTAGAGAGCTCCCGCAGACAAGAAGGCCTTATTGGCTTTGGAATATCTGTGCTGGGAGAGGAGTGTGAAGATCTGCTTTGGTTTAAGTTGTGTTTTTGTGCTGGAGAATCAGCTAAATACTGTCTTCCTCCTTTAGCTCAGGGAATAGGTTCGTAGTAGCAGCAGCATTAACTGGACATGAAAGAAGGGGTCAGCCGCTGCTAATTAAAGTGTCTGGGGCACCTCTACAAAACAATTTGCGCTTTACTTTCTTTCTGCCTCTAATATAATGAGAATGCAAATGTGTACGTATTAATTACCCTTAATATAAGTGGGAGGCAGCAAGTGGGGTAGAGAAGGAAGGGGGGAGAGAGAGAGAGAGAGAGAGAGAGAGAGAGAGAGAGAGGGAGAGAGGGGGGGGTGTGGGGTGGTAGGCTGTGTGTAGGGGGCGTTACCAGGCTGGCGGCCTCTGTTGTTAGGCAGGTCCGAGGAGGCCGGAGGAGGCCCTTTCCCTTTTCGTTGTGTGACCCCTGCTTTGTTCTTCCTTGGGCTGATTGAGTTGGGAAAGCACTCAACGATGGGGTTCACACCGGGGGGATGGGGTGGGGGGGAGTGGAAGGATAGGTTGGCCCGGTGGGAAGGAGCCAGAGTTTGGAGAGCTTTGAATACCAGGTAAGAAGAGTGGACTTGGTCTCCTGGGACACAGGAAGTTGCTGAAAGCCTTCAAACGTGGAGGGCTGTTATGAGTACTTTCCCAGGTCAGCCTGGGGATGACAGGTGGGGTGGAGTGGAGAGCTGTTGGGCGGCCTCTGTAAAGTGTTGCTTTGTGTCTGACGCTGGAGCCCACAGGGCAGGCGGTCAGAGGGGAAGATGGATTTGAAGTGGTGGAGAGCCAGAACCAGCTGGGACCCGTAATGATGGACTGAAACTTGTATCAGTTCTTATTGCTTCTGACCTGGACGGTGTGGGTGTCCTATGGAAGCCAAGACCCTTTGCCACAGAGCTAAACACACACACCTGGCCCAGGAGGTGGAGAAGCTGAAGGGGGATCTAGGGGAAGGTGGAAAGGGGGCAGGTCTGGGCACTGGTCTGTGCCAACGAGGTGAGCCAGCGGAGAAGCGTCGATGTATGAGCAGAAGGGCTGCTCCTTCACTTCCGCCCTCTGCATCCCCCCCGCTGCATCTCTCCGTGGTCCACCCTGACTGGGAAGGGAATTCTGGGAAGTGTTGTTCAATCCAGCCAAGCTGACAGATTGCAAAGCCACCACAGGTAGGGAGTGGGGGCCGGGCACTGGTATCTTTTAAAAGCTCTCCATGTGATTTTTGTGAGCGGAGGTTGAGAACCTCTGATGGAGGTGATTCTGAAATGGGGGCTGACAGAGCCCTGCAGGCAATTCTGATCACCTGATATTCCCCCTCCTCTCGTGAGAGGCACTTGTGTAAAGGAGTGAAAGGAAAGAGGGAGGGATCAAATACCACGGAGGCTTCTGAAGTGTTGAAGCTGGGCGCTGTGTTGCAAGGGCGTGAGGAGGAAGTAAGTGATGAAGCAACGGAAACTGTGGACCATGCTTTTGAGAAGTGTGTTCACAAAGACCAAAAAAAAAAAAAGGCAGCTAGGGGAGTTAGCTGGATCAAACAAGCACATTCTCAAGCCTTGTGGGGGGAGTCTGGATTGATTTCTTACCCCTCTGGCCTTCTTCAGCCCTTGGCTTGTTTCCTCTGGGCAGGTTCTTAGGATTCCATCTCCTGCCTGGTATGAAAGAGCCTGGCATTGCTTTCTGACTATATGGGGAATCTGGGGATAACAGGGATTGTCTTCCCTCTGTGCCCAGGTTGGAAGATCTGGGGAGTATTTCATAAGAGGGACTCAATGTAAAGTTTCTGAACTGAGTTAAAATAAGGGGAGGAGAGATTAGCAGATAAGATAATTGAAATTATTGAAGAATGGAAAGGGATGGAAACGGACTTCCCTTAGGATTTAGGAAGCATACAATAGAGTTCTGTAGGCTGAGTTTCAGAGGAAAGTGTAACGGGGAAATTTGGTTCACGTGCATTTCACAAATTTGACATATGTTTAATGATTATTTTCACAGAAATCTTTTTTTCATTTTTAATAATCGTAATATTTTCATTGGTTGCACATGCACTAGAGGACTATGTTGGTTAGTCCATCGATGTGCTCACAGTCAGAAAACAGTAGTTTATGGCATATCTTCATATCATTTGTATGTTGTCTGATAAATTTGCATTTTTTGTTACTATCGTGTTGCCTTCTCTCCTCAGTTCATAAAAATGGGTCATTGGTTTGCAAGTGGTTCTCTGAAATATACATGCATTTGGAGAGTGAAAGACTATGTCTCAGAAAAACTTTGCAAACCTAATAAAAACATGTTACAGTGCAAATATGGAACATAAATCTGTGTCTGCTGGGACAAGTAAATCTGAGAATGAGGGCTTCATGTAGCAGCCCAAAATAGAAAGGGTGAATTGGATGCATGATGATGAATATTCAAAAAATTATTTTTAGTAGACTAAGAATCCCTTCACCCCTAATTCCCTTTTTTTTTTTTTTTTTTTTGCTATAAAACTTGGTTAAATTGTAATGTGAAGCTCTTAGGTCACTTCCTAACACAACAAAGCGATGTGCCCCATAAACCAGTCAAGTTTTTTAGAACAACTACAAAATAATGCTTTCCAGTATGTAATATTGAATAATATTGTCAATGAACTCGGAGAAGAGAGCAAAACAGAGGGTTATTCAAATTTGTACTTCTGCCAGTCAAAACTATTATAGTTCACACTGTTGCTGAAATACTTTCAAAAATAGCTACAAAGTCCGTGACAAATGTATTAAAAGAGAAAGCAGAATGCAACATTGACAACATTCATCTTAGATGATACTGTTGGATCTCAGACTTTAGTGTGCTCCAGCTTCACCTGAACGCTGTGCCACTGAGTTTCTCATTTAGTAGGTCTGGGATGAAGCCCCACATTTTACATTTCTAGCTGATTCCTAGATGCTGCTGCTGTTAGTGACTGAGGATAACACTTTGAGAACCACCTGTGTAGATGTCAAGTTACTATGAGCTGTGCATGCTGCCAGATATTTTCCTTGACAGCAGAGCTGGACAAAATCATTATGCACAGAATATGAAGCAGGTGTCTACTTGTGCCATGCTTGGAGAAGGGAAATGTGCTCAATGACTTAACATCGGAAAATCCATGCTAAATCCAGGAGGATTTTTTCTTTTGCACAGTTAATGACATCAGCTTTGATAACAGACTGGGCAGGGACACTGGGATTGGTACCAAAGGAGCACCAGCCACAACTGGGTGGGAAAGGACTTTATTGTGAGTGAAAATGGTTGCGTCTAAGCATCCTTCTACCCTCTTCTTTATTCACAGAAGATAGTTGGTCAATATAAGCCTTTGCTTTTGATTCAGGGTCGAGGGAAATAGAGAACATTATGAATATGATGAAAGTATGATAATTGAAAGTATGTATTTCACATGTGCTGTACAAAGAAAGAGTCAGCAAATTTTTAACAAATGAGATATAATTGACATATAACATTGTATTAGTTTTAGGAATACAACTTAATGATTTGATTTATGTATATATTGTGATATGATCACCACAGTAAGTTTCGTTTACATCCATCACCACATGTAGTTACAATTTTTTTTTCCTTTTTTTTTTTCTGGCCACGCCTGGTAGCGTGTGGGATCTTAGTTCCCAGACCAGGGGTGGAACCCGTGCCCCCTGCAGTGGAAGTGCAGAGTCTTAACCACTGGACCACTAGGAAAGTCCCATGTAGTTACAATTTTATTTTCTTGTGATGAGAGCTTTTAAGATCTATTCTTAGGGGCAGCAAATATAAGACAACTTTTTTCCCCCACTGGAGACTGCTGGCTAGTGATGAGAAGGGTGCTCAAGAGTTTCTTGAACGAAGGATGTGTTAAAAACATTGATTTACAACATTAATAATATGAGTACAGACCATTTCTGGGATTTCAAGTGGCTTAGCATACTGCTGTCAGTGTCTTATCTAGTCTGAACTAGATGAAATGTATGAATAGCTTGATCTCTAATAGTTTTTTATTCTTTGAAAACTTGTTGACATCCGACCCTTATTCAAGAAATAAATTAATGCCGTATCATTGGGCACATTTTAAAACCACACACATAAGCTGCAACTAAACAGACAAGGCTGATTTCCAGAGCCCCAAAGAACTCAGTAGAGGACCTGAATTTCATTTGGGCACAATCTCCCAGGCTGAAACAGTTTATACACTCACTCTTTCCTGTAAACGCTTGTTCATTTACCAGCCAACAGGCCATGAAAAGTAGTGAGACTCGCTTCTTACTTTAGTGAAAAATACCTTCATAATTTCTGGATCCACACGTGAGCCAAATATCTAGAACCATGGGACAGAATCACCAAATACACTTGCTTTCATTCCTGGGATCTAAGATCTTCTAGTGTTGTAGAAATAAGTCATGGAAAAGAAAACATCTAAAAATGTGGGTCCTAACCTATGACATGAGCTGGATATAGGTGTCTCGGTGAAAAGCTGCAAATGATAATGCCCACCCTAATTTTCGTTTTGCTCATTTGTTTTAACTTAAAAATTTGTCATTTATCTATTTATTAAAAGCACATCAAAATTTGTGTTCTGCATGTGTTCCAAAAGGTCATTAAGTGCTCATTTACAGATTGATATCAATTAAATGCACAGGATTTTTTCAAATGTTTGGCGGTACTGCTCCCTAGTCATGCTGCTCTAGCACCACCATGTGGCGAGAAGGAACAATACACCTGTCTCCATGCTTAAAAGAGGGACAATTGATCCTCTTGAATTTAAGCTAAGATTACTAAATTTTTGCCTAGAAAGTTTTAGGAAAAGCAGAATATTATTTTTAGAGAAGAAGAGAACCCCATTAGATGAACACTGATTGAGCACTTGCCGGATGCTAGGCTTGTGTTAAGGCCTTTACGTGTATTATCTTATTGCCTCCTTATCAAGACCCCATGAAGCACTGTTACACCTCTTTACAGATACGGAGAACTGTTCAGATAAAGTAGCCCGAATGCCTTCTAAAAGTGAACATCAGGAAGATATGGACATAAAAATATGACTGACTCCATCCACTAGACTTCCTGTGCCCTTAGGACAAGCTGAGCAGCCCAATTTTCGAATGTGAGCACACGGCACATTTCTGTGTCTGGGGCATCATTTTATGCTGGAACAGAAGTCTTAATTCAGGGTCTTTGCTGTGCGTCTCATCTAGTTTGCTTTTCGTCTGGCAGCTCAAAGAACTGAGAGTAGAGAGGAGTGATCTCTAGCATTCATTTATTCCTATAGAAACAAAAACCATGTTGCCCCAATTGCTCAGAAGACTCTGAATAATTAGTCCAAAGATTTTAAGGTTGTTAACCTGACTCCTGGTCACATCACCTGAAGATTCGCAAATGGCCAGGAAATATATTTTTAATTTTTAGTTTGTTACTAGAATTTGAATTAGGACTCTAAACTACATCTTATTAATACTGTACCTCTTTTAATATGAGTGACTTAAAAATGTACACCTCCACTCATATACCCTGAAATTCTACCAATTAAATATTTGCTGAAGTTAGTAAATAGAGAATAGCTCATAGTTCTGCTAGAGGCACCAGTCATTTATACTTCAGTATTGATCAGTAAAGTAAGATCCATTTTCTCTCAGCATTTAGTGATGATCACTTGGGGGCAGTAAGGAACCTCTTATGGTTTGACAAGGACTGGAGAGAGACAAATGCTTCGAAGCATGAAACATTTTGGCTAGGACAGATCTGAGTGAGCCATCTCTGATGTAGGGAAGCATGGTTCAATTTACCAGAATTTAGGGAAGGACTGTATATCAGCTACATTGTGGATTAAATCAATGCTTATGGGCTAGTCTGGAAATTTAATGTTTATAATCTTGCTGAGGTCTCTTGGAGCTATGATTTTCCATGATTCAGTGACATTGTTTCTATGTGTCCTAAGTTTTAAACAACAAAATTAAAAACAAACTTTTGTAACCTAACCCATTACTGTGTTGGAAATAAGAAATGTTTATCAATGACACATTTGTCAAAAATGACGCATTTCTAAGTGCTTTAAATGTTAACTCATTTAATCCTTAATAGGAAGATACTGATATGATCTAGTTTTATGGATAAGGCAACTGAGGCACAGATGTTAATAGCTTGCCAGGGCTACACAGTCGGTAAGGAGTCGTACTAGGATTTGAATCCCAGCAGGCTGGCTCCAGAGGTTATGGCTCTTAACCATTTTCCAAACTGTCTGTAACTTCCATGCATAGGTTTTATCATTTTTTTAAAAGTATTTTCAACTGTGTTTTCTCATTTATGCCTTAAAAATTATTGTGAGGTAATTACCAGGAGATGAGATGGAAGAAACTATGGAAAGTAGAAGTAGCTTAATGGAGACCCTGTTGAGGAATCCATTGAGGCTGAGGACTCTATAGCTGGAAAGATATTTTTAATTGACTTTGAGGAAATTTTTAAAGTAAGATGTACACTATTATGACTAGTATTTATGAGGAAGTTTACTGCTCAACTACTTTTTTATTTTTGTATTTCCAATTTCAGCCCATTATTCTCGGAGGGAGAGATGAGTTTTTCAGTTGCTTTTCCGTTAAACAGTAGCTTTCTGAATGGTGATAGAATGATCAAGCCTTCTCCTTAAGTATAAGAAATGTTCTGCAGATATTAAATGATTCTTCATGGGTATAATTGAGAAAGAGCACGATGGAGAAAATCTAAGTATTTAAATTTTGAGAATTCTTAATCGAAAATTCAGCTCATGTAAAAATGGCAGCATTACAAAGTATCCCCAGGATTTAGCTCAATAACATAGGTACTTGATAAATAAGTATTTATTCAGTCCCCACAAAGAATGTCTTCTTCATACTTGGTAAAGAAGTACTGCATGTGACCAAGGGGATGGGAAAGATGTATTACCTTCATTTTGTGGCTAAGGCGCCAGATGAAGATGTAGGGAAAAAAGACTGACAGTAACCAAAGAGGTATCCAGGCAAGAGGTTTAAAAACCACTGAGATGATGTAATTTGCCCAGTGGACCCTTCTCTGATTAAGATATTTTAGAGTCAGCATATGAAGGGCTATGAACATGGTCATGGTAGAATCAGTGGACCAACCATGTCCTTCAGAACTCACAGATAGGTAGATAAATCCTCAAATGAAGTGATGGTTCCTCAACCAGTTTTTAAGAGCTATACTCAAACAGGAGAGGATTGTAGAGTCCAGTTGCAAGGCCTGTTAGCTCCCATAGGAAGGGAGCAGATAATAAGGCAACATCTTGAGGAAATCATAATGGGCAGACAGCCTTCCATCCCTACACACGTGCCCCTAATGTGCTTCTTGGTGACACAGGAAACAGAACAGTTGTGAAAAGATCTGTAAAAGTAGTAAGAAGGTTAAAACAAATCTGTAAAAGCTCTCCTGTGGAAGCTGCTCCTAGCCAGGAAATAATGAAAGAATAACCAAAGTTGTAATCAGAGTCATTGATGTAGTGTTAACATGCTATGAGAAGACAGGAAAACAGAGACATTCTTCAGGAAGAGTATTGTAATAGAGTCGGATGTTAAAGTCTCTATAAATGTAAGGAATATTTTACTGAATTCAATTGCAGGACTCCCAGAGGTGCTAAAACAACTTTCTTTTGTAGATTTTACATCTAAGAGCATTTTTGCTTACTAAGTGGTGGGAATGAAATCAACAGTTTGAAGAAAATACAATTTTATCACTATTTTCATGCCTTTATTTAGAAGGAGGAAGAACTTGGCAGGTGATTGATTAATCCCCTTGCAAAGACGGACTCTAAGTATGAAAGGTGACCACCATGACAAGACTGATGTCTTAAGAATATGTGAAAAGTAGCCTTACAGTTTTGAAATGATGCTTTGTGAGTTACTAAAAAATTACACCTAACCTCGGGCCCTGGGATAACAAAACAAACATACTTAAGATTGATAATACCTGAGGAACTCTGAAGTGCTGTGGAATTCAGAATGTCTTCAAGCGTGTGGTCCAGGAATACAGCCTGGAGCTGACAAGTGGCAAAGCCTTTGACAGATACAGCCAGGGACCTCTGATGTCTCTCTTATATCAGCTTGTTTTTTGTCTTTGTTTTTTTTTCCTCTGTATGTAGCAAGTGAAACAGAGTTTTCTGTTTTGGAAATCCTCATGCAAGTATGCATATTTGGAACCAGTGGAGCCTATGGTTTAAGTTGGTTACACTAGAATCAAACAGCTGTGGATTCAAATCCTGGCTCTGCTACTTTCTAACATTATGAAATTGGGCACGTTACTTTATCTTTCTGAGCTGCAGTTTAATCATTTGTGAAATGGGAGTAAACACTTCCGGAAGTTTTACATCTGTTAGGAATGCATTGTCAATTATTTTATTTTTCACTTTTTAACGTGGCCTGTGTGGCAAAATGCTTTTGTTGTCTTGTATTCTTCCGATTTTCTAAGTTGAATTATCAAGAGCAAAGGTCACTGTCCTTTCCCTCCTCATGTTGTTACCCGAGTTGTCACTGTCTTCCAGAATCCCCTACTTTGAAACTAGCGCTGCCAATGGGACAAACATAAACCAAGCGATTGAGATGCTCCTGGACCTGATAATGAAGCGAATGGAACGGTGTGTGGACAAGTCCTGGATTCCCGAAGGCGTGGTGCGATCCAACGGTCACACCTCTGCAGATCAGTTGAATGAAGAAAAGGAAAAGGGGTCATGTGGCTGTTGAAGAGTCCTGCGAGCTGCACAGTAATTCAGGTGGCCCACGTCTGTGACCTGCTCTACGGTGATACACGGCACAGGGAGAAATTAACGGGCATTGTGTACAAACTGCTTCTCACCGTCCCGGTTAGACCTATCAGTAAAGCATCCAGTTTTAAACTTACTTTGCTGCAGCTTTGTAAATATTTCTTTAAGATTCAGCCTGAGAGTTAGGAGAAATATTTCACATAGCCAAAAGTGCCTTATAAAACCTTAGCCCATGGCAGTAGATCATTCAAGTATTCAGGATTTTGTAGCCACAGAACAGTGCATTTATTATGTAGGATGACTGAAGATACTGTCACCTGCTTTAACATAGATAGGCCTGGAGTCTCACATTCAAGATCTTAGACGTAATTATCAGTGTTTAACCCAAATTTAAAGACCCTACTTGCACCATAGGGGACCTTCTAAAATGCCATCTAAACCATTTGAATGTCAAATAAGAATATACACAAATGATGGTTCAATGTCTTTGAGTATTAATTTATGTAAGCATTCTCTTTAAAATGAAATAGGGCAAATTATTGGCCATATCTGTAGACCTTGGATAAACTGGATCAAGAAATTATATGCTCACTGTGACTGTTGCTGGTGGGAAAGGGCTTGGGGGTGAGGCCTGGGGTGGCTTAATGTTGTATAAGCAGCTGAAGGGGGACTTCTGGTTCCCTGCTGGATTCCCATTGCTCGGAAGGGTTGATTGAAGGGTCAGGGAACTAGATTTTTATGGCTTTAGTTCACTGTGATCTGTGCATTTATACTTGGCCTATGTGCTGGCCCCATCTGAACATAGCTGGTGCTTATGCTGAAGTTATTTGTGATAAGTAAACATTTAGCTTCTCTTTCTTCATATTTATAATGTTGGTCTGGTATCCTCAGGCTGCAGTTTCAATTAGCTTGTGAGCAACTCATCTTGTTTTCACCCTCAGTCTCTATATTGTTGATCTTTGCAACTTGTTTTATTTTTACATTGGTGGAATTGAAGGAATTAGCTTATAATTACATAAAATATCTGTTTACTATTTGGTGGAAGATGGATGTTTGTGTTTCAGCAGTTACATTTGTACTCTAGCTCAGTATAAGAAAAACGGAGTGTTCTGTAGCCTGTAGTTATCCTTGAGATCATGGGCATTTACCGTACTTGCTGGGTCTTTCCAAGGTCATGTACTCTTCCACATTGCCAAAGTGTCTTTTTACCAAATTTAAAGGTGGTTTCAAAATATGCTTCATGGCAGTTGCTTATAAAAATCAAAGGGGAAAATTCTTATTTATTAAAGTAGTTTAAGTAGAGTAGATTAAAATTTCCAAAGAGCTTAATGGCTATTTAGGAAGAAACACCACTCATTATAATTTAAATAAAGAATAAAAGTAAATGTATTTTGCGGTGGCAAATGTTTGGCATAACAGTAATTAGAAAAATACAGCTATGATGGAAAGTAATTACTTTTATGATAATTTTCAAACGGCTTTTTGTTGAGCACCTGTCCTGTTTTCTTTGCCACTGCCCTCCCACCATCCCCTTAAGAAACTTAGCTGTGTTTACTAAGATCTTATATATTTCTATCCTTGAAATGAGGACCTTTTTAAATACTAAGGAGCCATTGAGTCCTATGCGTTTGAATTGTGTATCCTGGTGAGAAAAAGATCCAGACATTTCAAGGGCAGGGTCATCATCACAGGCAGTGCCTTCTAAAGTTGCCATAAGACTTAAGTGGAGTAAATAATAATTTTATAGCTACGTATCAGGGAACATTTTATATGATTCATTTGTATAGTTAAAAAGAAGACAATATCAGTATGTTCCAGCCTATTTAGGAACCAACTGAGAAGTTAGCTACAGATTCCATCGGCCTTAAACATAACACACAATTAAATATATACATGATATTGGCACACGCAAGAGCCACCTTTAATTATTGACGTAAATAACCTGTATTCTCTCTGGAAATCATTTGTTTAAATTTATATCGAAGTACCAATATAAATTTTTTTGTGCGTCAATGTATTTTCCTATTGACAGGCTTCTGTAAAAGTGAAGTGTATCTTCAGTGAACTTTGTGCCAATTAAGCTTATAATAAAACAGTGGTTTAACCTGTCAAGTTTGGATGTGAACATAACTTCATTTCCCATCACAATAAAGTTTCAACCAGAAGTCATAATGCTACAGGAAACCACATTCAGAGACACAAATTCCATTAGGTACGTGATGAGGGACCAGCCAAGACAACATATTCTGGAGAAGATAATTCAAATACATTGTCCTCGAACATTTATGGAGCATCTACAGTGTAGGAAATGTTGTACTAGCTGTCCTCAGGTGAACAAAGCAAGGATGGCAAGGGCGTGCACTAAGACTGGGGCTGAGAGATGGTTGCAAGAGGCACTGGCAGTGGTCTAGTACTTGATTGGATGAGGAGGGAATATGTGGGGAGATGGACACTCTTACCTTATTTCCTACCACACTGTTCACCCCACTCACTCCTCTGCGGGCATACTGGCCTCCCTGGAGCGGTCAAGTGTGTTCCTGCCTCAGGAATATTTGCTGTTCCCTCTGCCTGGAACGCTAGTCTTCCATACATCTGCATGGCTCCCTCTCCCATCCTTTAAGACAGTTCAAATGTCACGTTGTCCAAAAGGACTTTACTGATCACCTTATATAAAATAGCAGTCAATCCCCCTCATGGCCCCAACCAGATTGTCACCTACTGCCTTGTTATCCTGCTCTGGTTTTGTACATGTCACTTATCACCACTCAATATATTTGTATGTTTGTCTCCATCCACTAAGATATAAGCTCCATGAGGACAGGGGCTTGGGAAGTTTTCTTCAAAATTGTGTTGCCACTACCTGGAAAAGGCCTGGTACACAGTAGGTACTCAAATGGTTATTGGTGGACTGAATAAAGGACTTGAGATGCAGCAGGGTCAAGTGAAAGAGTTTTCAAAACAGGAGTCACTATTAATGTTCAAAGACAGGAATAGAATTTGAAAGTAACCACTTCAAAAATGTTTAGAAATGCTCTCATATAATAAATCCATATTGGTTTATTATGAAAAATTAGGAAATCTGGGAAGTATATTCTGACGTTTTGAAGTTGATGTCAAGATAGCTAACAATCTATTGAAGAAATGTTCAATGAGGACTTTTTGTTTTGGCCGTTCCACGTTGCATGCAGGTTCTCAGTTCCCTGACCAGGGATCGAACCCATGCCCCCAACAGTCGAAGCACGGAGTCCTAACCACTGGACCGCCAGGGAATTCCCAATACGGAGTTTTTTTTTTTTTTTTTAATTGAACTGTAGTTGATTTACAATATGTGTTAGCAAAGTAATTCTTTGCTAACGTTATGCATACATTATATATGTATATATATAATACACATATGTATATTCTTTTTCAGATTCTCTTCCATTATAGGTTATTACAAGATATGGAATATAGTTCCCTGTGCTATATAGTAGGTCCTCGTTGTTTATTTTATATATAGCAGTGTGTATCTGTTAATCACATACTCCTAATATATTCCTCCTCCCTCCTTTCCCCTTTGGTAACCATAAGTTTGTTTTCTATGTCTGAGAGTCTGTTTCTGTTTTACAAATAAGTTCATTTGTGTTATTTTTTAGATTCCATATTTAAGTCATATAGTATCTGTCTTTGTCTGCCTGGCTTACTTCCCTTAGTATGATAATCTCTAGGTCCATCCATGTTGCTGCAAATGGCATTCTTTCTTTCTTTTTTATGGCTAAGTAATATTCCATTGTATATATATTACCACATCTTCTTTACCCATTTATCTGTCAATGGAGACTTAGGTTGCTTCCATGTCTTGGCTATTGTAAATAGTGCTGCAATGAACAGTGGAGTGCAAGTATCTTTTCGAATTAGAGTTTTTGTCTTTTCTGGATACATGCCCAGGAGTGGGATTGCTGGGTCGTATGGTAGCTCTATTTTTAGCTTTTAAAGGAACTTCCATACTGTTCTCCATAGTGGCTGCACTAATTTACATTCCTACCAACAGTGTAGGAGGGTTATTTTTTTCTCCACATCCTCTCCAGCATTTGTTATTTGTAGACTTTTTGATGATGGCCATCTGACTGGTGTGAGGTGATAACTCATTGTAGTTCTGATTTGCATTTCTCTAATGATTAGTGATGTTGAGCATCTTTTTATGTGCCTGTTGGCCATCTGTATGTCTTCTTTAGGTAAATGTCTCTTCTGATCTTCTGCCCATTTTTGGATTGGGTTGTTTGGGTTTTTTGATATTGAGTTGTAGGAGCTGTCTGTATATTTTAGAAATTAATCCCTTGTTGGTCACATCATTTACAAATATTCTCTCCCATTCTGTAGGTTGTCTTTTCATTTTGTTTATGGTTTCCTTTGCTGTGCAAAAGCCTGTAAGTTTGATTAGGTCCCATTTGTTTATTTTTGCACACTAAAGAATGTTTTGCTTGGCTTTTTATAAGCTGGAAAACTCTATATGGTATTTCCAGGTCTTCTATTTTTGGCAATATGGGTGAGTATAGAACTGGAAGACTCTCCCAATATAAAACACTTGATAATGCTGGATAAAATATAATGAACATTTTTTTAAATGAACTGTTGATCTCTTAAGAAAGTAAGGGAAATACCTTGAGACCATCCCTCTTTTTCCACAAAACAGACAACAACAGCAGCAACAACAATGGCAGCAACAGAGGGAACTTACAACAAACTGATACTGAGTGTGGTTTGCTTTTGGTTTGGTTTTTGCCAGTATCAGTAATCTAGGTGCTTGGTTTTAATGGCTACATGCCATCATGGGAGAAAGCCTTGGATCATGTTGGAGGTAGGACACTGGGATGGAGGGCCCCTACCTCCAAACACACACAAAGCCAGGGCCTGGTCTATGTCTTAATCTTCCCTGAGCATTTATAACCATAAGTATGCTTTTACACAGGTTTGAGGTTCAAGTTTACATTAGCCCCCTTTTTTTTCCTGGGAATGTCTAAGCCAAAAAATGTACATAAACTAACATAAAGTGATTTGTGGTTGGTAATACCTCTGGATTTCTTGGGAGAAGCAAAGTAGAATCTCTTCAGAGAAAACATTTTCACCCAGAAATTACAGGATTTTTACAGAAAACACCCTACTAAGAGTGAGCTCACTATTTAAAATGAAAACCCATTCCTTCCTCACCCCCTTCAGCCCCAAACACGAGCGAGGGCCAGTGAACCAAAATTCAGCAATATGGCACTTAAGAACTTCAAATAATATACTAATCAGATGGAGACCATAAAGTAAAGATGTTTAAAATACTTACAAACATAAAAGGAATGGAAACATCTGGGAAAAGAAGCCTTTATTAAAGATACAAGACTGGTTTGAATTTTAGAAAAAGACTTCCATATATGGAAAAATGTAGCCATTGATATTCAAAATGTAATGGTCAGAAGTTAAGTGGCAAGTTTGACAGTTGAAGAGAAAATTGGTGAACTAGAAGATAGACTGGAGGAAATTATACAGAATTCAGCAGACAGGGATAAGGTATGAGGGAGGTTAAGAGAGATAGAGGAAAAATTAAGGCTCCAACTTATGTCTAATAGGAATTCTAGAAGGAGAAATGGGAGAACATAGAGGAAGAGGAAATATATGAAAAGAAAATAGCTGAGAATTTTTCAGTAATGGTGACAGACATACACCTTCAGATTCAGGAATCATTAAGTTTCAAGCAAGCTAAACAAAAAGGAATAGTATTTCCCAAGATTTCAGTTCAGTCTGTTGGACGTGAAATACATGTTTGTTGTTGTTGTTAACCCCTTCTTCTGTATTCCATTATAATAATTGGAAAGAAAAACATTTTCTAAGACTGGCTACTCACCTATTCAACCTAGAGCGAAGCACTGAGTATGCTCATAGGCTGAAGGGAACAGGGTCTCAAATGAAGCCTTAAGGTGTGGGATTAAGAACACTGATAAGGGATAGGGCCCCTGACACTGAAGGTAAGAAGTGAAGCTGGGTTATCACGTTGGTGAGAAAGGCAGGAAATTTCTTGTTGAAGTAAAGGGATAAAACTGAGAGAGTTGGGAAGGAACTGTGTAAAGAGCTTGGGAAGACTGATGAGGCTCTTCTATAATTATTGAGGGGGATGAGAGAGGGAGAAGATCAAACAAAAGTAAAATAATTTTCAGTATCTTGGTTGCCAATGAAGTGTTGGGCAAATGTTTATTACTAAAATTTCTGATGTGTGCCTTTGTTACTAATATTGTTCTGGAATTGCATGTCAAGTGATTAGCAAAGAAAAATAAATGCAAGTATCAGATAAAAGGAAAACACATGTATTCACAGATTATAACTAGACAAACTGATTCTAAAGTTAAAAAAGAAAAAAAAAACTTTAAGGAATAGCTAGAGAAACAAGGAATAAGAAGGCCAAGGAAGGAAGAGGAGGACTGCTGGTAAACCCAGTTATTTAAAAAATTACAATACTTTAAACATTTTGGAACTGGCACATAAATAGATAAATCAGTTGAACAAAGTAGATAGACCCATGGAAAAGTGATACTTTGAATTAGTGGAGGAAGCAATGCCCTTATTCAACCTATGGTACTGGGGGGAAAAAAAAACCGCACTGGAATCCTATGTTATTATTTATACTTAAGCAAATTCCAGATTAGTTGAAAATTCAAATGTGAAAAATGATACTATAAAAATAATAGAGAAAAATCTTTGAAAAACAATTTTGAAGAGGGAAATGCAGTTTCAAGCAAAACACCAAATCCAAAACCACAGAAGTAAAGATTAATTTGGATACATACAAATAAGACATTTCTGCACAGAGAAATGCTATAAGCAATATTTAAAATACTGATAAATTGGGAAACAATTTCTGAAAGTTAGAGCAAAGCTCTAACTTTCTTAATATGTAAAATGCTGTTAAAAATCAACAACAGTAGAAAACTGCGTGAAGGACATAAACAGGCAATTCACAGAAAAAAATAGATTTCAAACATTTTTAAAGATTCCTAACTCCATTCATAATCAAATAAATGCCAGTTAAAATAATAATAAAAAAAATTTTAAATCTCAGATTGGCAAAGATCACCTTTGACAAAGACGTCGTGAAATAGGCATCTTATTTGTTCTTGTTGAGTGTTAATTGGTAAAACCTTTTGGAAGGCATTTAGTATTATCTACCAAATTTTAAAAGTGTTATAGGCCCAGCAACTCTATACCAATAAACTCTCTTTTGAAAAACAAAAATTAGTAAGGATGCTTATTATTAGTGAGGATGCTTATTATCTCCTAAAGATAGGAGACAAGATACGAAACAAATGTCCATCCACAGGCGACCAATTAAGATGATACCCTCCTACAATTGCGTTTATGTAACTATGGAAGAGAATGGGAAGTATTCACTGATAATAAAATGTGTATTGGATGCTTAATTACGTGCCAGGAACTGTTCTAGGTACTGGGAGTATAGCTGTAAACGCAACGACAAAAATCCCTGCCCTCATGGAGCTCACATCCCATTGAGGGGAGGCAGATGACAGCAAGATGCAGAAAAGGGTGAACAGGATGCTCATCAGTGTTATCAAGAAGACGGAGTGGAGACACGTACACACAAATGCTTGTCTATGCACAGAAAACCTCTGGTAGGTAATAAAAGGAAGTGACTGCTACTGGAGAGGAGGACTGGAGGTCTGGGAAGAGAACTTTAGTTTCCCGTGAAAAAAAAATTTTTTTTTTTTAACCACATATGTATATTAATTAAATAGCGCAGGGGTGGGGGAATAAAGGTGGAGAACACCACTACAAGTCTTTAAAACACTGCCGGTTAAGTTCTCCGAGCCTGAGGCTCAGCTGCTTCGGTTGCAGCGCGGGGCAGCAGGTTCCCGCCGCGGACATCAGGCAAGTCGGCTTGGGACCGGAATCACGGGCGGGGCTCGGGCCGCAGAGAAATGAGTTCCTCGAGACGAGCCACGTGTGGAGAGCCGTCTGGGGAAAAGCACAAACCAGAAACAAGATATACAAGACGTGAGTAAATGCTGACGTTATACGACACGGTAGGGAGGAAAACCAGGGGCTCGGACAGCCAGTTCAGAAGTCTGCGCAGAACCTCGCACTTCACCAGAGGGCGGCCGCACTCTGCGCCTGCGCCAAACGGCAGCGCTTTTGCCGGCGTGCCCGCGGGGTGGCGCCGTCACGTCCGGCTAGCTTTCCAGGGGCCCGAAAGAGCGAAGGAACACCGCCTTTTCCGGGGGGAGAACTAGAAAGAGAATCACTTCCCGTGGCAGGGCTACGTCACTTCCTCTTAAGTGCGGCGGTTGGCCGGGGCGTCCCCACGAGCGTTCAACATGCGGATTGAGAAGTGTTACTTCTGTTCGGGGCCTATTTACCCAGGCCACGGCATGATGTTCGTTCGCAACGATTGCAAGGTGAGACGGTCCGCTGCGCTCCCGCCGGGCTGAAGCCGCGCCCGCTCGGCGCGGGGTTCCTCTACGCCTGCGTGGCGTTTGGTCTAGGATTTCGGCACCTGGGGCTGGTTTTGCTAACGACTCCGACCTCGACCTCCCGCTTGGGGAAGTTTCTCCTGCCGGCGTCGCGACCGGAGCTGGTCACTAGGCCGCCCTTGGGCGAGGCTGGCTGCGATGAGGTTGAGGAGCGATTCCAGCCAGCGCCGACGGGGAAGCTGGGAGTCTGTTTGCCCACTTTTGCACGTGGGCCACGTTCTTCAGTTCGGTAAACTTTGTTGAACGCATGCCGGGTCAGGCATCATTGCTGAGGCCCGCGTCTGTACAGATGAATAAGACTTGGCGTCGGCTATAGTCTGTAGAGGTTGATAGAAATGTTGCATATGGCTTAATAGTACAGTTATGTATTATGAAGCTGTTGGAGGTGTTTTGGAGAGGGTCGTCTGTAGAAAGGCACAGAAAGGAAGTGACATTTATCCTGGATCTTGCGTTTTGCTTAAGAACGTGAGGAGAAGGCAGTCTAGGTGGAAGGAAAACGAACAGTTTGAGCAAAGGCACAGAGGGGAGCAGTTACTTCTCTGTTTAAGGAAGTGACGGATAGCAGATGGTGATAGAGGCTTGGGTTGCGGTAAGGCTATAAATACAAGTATAAGTCTATATAAAAAAGGTGCCTTTGTAAGCATAAGATATAAACATAAAGATACAGATTTTCCTCGACTTTCGATGGCGTTGCTTCTGGATAAACCTATTGTAAGTGAAGATGCAAAACCTAACCTACTGAATATCATATATAGCCTAGCCTTCCTTAAACATGCTCAGAACACTGAACGTTAGCGTATAGTTGGGCAAAATCATCTAACACAAAGCCTATTTTATAATAAATGTTGAATATCTCATGTAATTTATTAAATACTCTACTGAAATAGAGAAATAGAATGATTGTAAGTGTATTGGGTTGTTCACCCTGGTGACCTGATGGCTGACTGGGAGCTTTGGTTCGCTGCCACTGCCCAGCATCAGAGAGAGTTGTACCGCATTGCTCGCGGGGAAAGATCGAAATTTGAAGTACGGTTTCCACTGAATGTGTATCACTTTTTCATCAACATTAAGTCGAACGATCATAAGTTGGGGACCGTCTGTATAAGGCCTATTTGTGAAAGACTTTATGAATGATACATGAATTTGCCTTTCATACCGGAATGGATCTCATTCCTCTGTTTAACATATTGTTTCTCAGAATTTGACCTCTCTTGTATTTGCTTCTGAATCACTGGACACTTGTAGAAAATACTGATTCCTGGTTTCCACCAGATCTATTGAATTGGAATCTCTGGGGAGAGAGGAAGAGGAGCTAGGAATCTATATTCAGTGAGTTGATTTTGACATGCTAAAGAACTACAGTTCCTACTTCATCACCTTATATCTGTATTCTACATGAAAGATATTGACCTCACTAAATTAGGAGTAAGGGGTCTTGCCAAAAGTGTGGGACCAAAGCTATGTTTGGAAACTTGAAAGAGCATGTAAAAGATTTTTAATTCCTGCTCTCAGGAACATGACAAAGAATTTGTAGCAATGAATGAAATGATTGTCAGGTTGGGGTGTAATTCACAGTGGGCATTATGGCTTTGTGGATGATTTGGTCATCATGACTATGATTTTTGTCCATCAGTGTTTGTCAGCTGGGTATGGGAATTAGAAAGGATGGTGGGAGCTATCTAGAGTTGGATGTTGATCTGGCAGACACAGTGGAAGTTCAAGTTGATGAGGAAGTCTATATTGCTAGCAAGGATAGTGTTGAATTAGCTGGGAGCTAGCTTGCTGTAGGGAAGACCAGTGTATCCAGAACAGAGTTGATTGGGGAAGTAAGAAGTAGAGGCCCTGAAGCACTAATGAAGAACAGGTACCTCATTTTTTTCTTTGTTGATGATTCCGAAATCTTTATCTCCTTAGTTCCAGGTCTGAATTTTCTGCTTGACAGGGAAATCCTGTTTGTACCTAACAGTGAGCCTGCTGAAAGAGTGTTCCTTATTACCTCAAATCTTTTTGCTCTCTGAATTAATACTGTCATCCACCTAGACAGTTCTGCTAGAAACTGAGAGTCATCTTTGAATCTTTCACCGTTTATGTCTAGCTATAGGTTCTGTCCATTCTGCCTTTGCGAAGGAGAGTGGTGTCTTAGCTTTCTTTCTGTGCACCTGCCCTCGTTCCAGATTAGGCACTTGTCACTTTTGTAGCCTCCTAACTAGTCTTTCTGCATTTATGCTTTTAGCTTTTGGGACCATCTTTCATAGAAACCTCCCCTCTTATGCTTCTCAGGTAGTTTCTTAAGAGTAGAATTAGTGTATTACTGCTCCATATTTTCATAGTTTGCAAACAGGAAAAATATACATACTCTTAAGGTGTGCTTAGTAAATGTTTGTTGAATTAGTGGCATAAGAAGGTGTTGAAGAACTTTGAGGCTCAGGTGGATCATTTGTGTGCATGATCCATGCATGAAGACTGAGGATGATGCCAGAGGACTAGATTAAAAGGGAAATTTGAGTCTGTGAAGCTTTGTCTCACACATAATCGTTTACCACCTACCCCACCATAGATTTAACCACTTCCTTAATGTGTACTTGCATATTACTTTATACTGGATTATTGTGTATAGCTATATCCCATTGTTTATATCCTAGTCCGTTCTTTATCTCTCTTGTTTGCAAGATGAGATTTTACCACATTGCTAGACTAAGCTTCTCAAGGTAGGGCGTCATGTTTTAATTGTTCTTTTATTTCTTGCATCTAGTACAACATCCAGCACATAGTAGCTGCTCCTTACTTGGCTGTTGAATCCCCATCCCATCTCAATGACTCCAGTCTCTTCAGATAATTCATTGTGCTTTTCAGGTGACGTCTGTTAGATATGGAGTTCAAGTAGACTTGCCTGTAACTTCCCATTGGCTCTCTTTGGAACCGAGGAGACCTGGGACAAGTTCAGGCCTCTCATTAGGTATATCTCAGAAATGGGGATTTGTTTAGGAGTTATCTAGTAGGTATTAAACATTGAAGGCTTTTACTTAAAAAAGGTAATAGTACTTTGGCTGAAAATACTCAAAGAAATTTTACCAATAATGATTTTATAGTG
Organism: Balaenoptera musculus; assembly: GCF_009873245.2. NCBI lineage: Eukaryota > Metazoa > Chordata > Mammalia > Artiodactyla > Balaenopteridae > Balaenoptera > Balaenoptera musculus. The sequence continues at coordinate 78,419,887 of NC_045786.1, forward strand.
AGTTATTCCAGAAGACTACAATAGTTCTACTTTCTAGTTGGTTTGAAATTAATTCAAGGATGTAGACGTGCTTTTACTCAAGTCTCCCAGGAGAGGGCTCTCCATGAGGTCAGGGCTTAGATCAGATTGATCTAGTATTGACCATTTCTAAGAAAACTATGTCCTAGTGTGTTTAGTGACCTATTTGAAGGTCTCCATAGAACAAAGTGTATATAAAATGAAAAGTATTTTGGTTTGTGATATATGCGTGTGTGTGTGTGTGTGTGTGTGTGTGTGTGTATGTTAGCTTGAAATGGTGATACCTTATTTTGACCTTTTTTTTTAATGGGTCACATATTCTAGGTATGATAATTCAACTTAATTTTCTTTGCCAAGATCTACAAACTCAATTACTTTTTCTCTTCAGATTTCCTCTAGTAATACACACAAATTTCAATGTGTTCTAAGAAAAAGTAACAAAATAATGCATTTTAGACTTATAAAATGAGTCCCAATAAGCCATTTCAGGAGCATGTTGAATCATCATTAAATTGTAAACACTATTAAAGGATCACATCTTTTGGGATGAAAGTGAAGAATTAAAGTAGTGAAGAATCTTCCTAGTAGATCTCTGAATAAATACTTTAGAAAACAAATCTATAGCCAGTTTTAGTTGCTTTTTTGAAATTATTTTGTGCAACGGTGGAAAGAACCAAAGGAAGTTTCAGAATGGTTGTTTGAAACTTTTAACCCCCTCCCCCCTTTGAGGTATTTAGGAAGTGAATTTTGAGAATTATTCTGAATTGCAAAGAGATTTAAATAAATGACTTTCCTTAAAACTGTTCCCTTAATTCAAGATCATTTGTAAGGTTTTACTGTTATTCTATAGAAATGGTTGTTTTTAACCATATTTTTGGGGCCCTCAATCTTTAGTTGTGATGATGTTTATTAGTCAAAAAATAGTCCAATTTCCATTTTATGTGATATTTCTCACACATTTCTAAATGGTGTTGTGAGTAAGTAGAAGCAGTTGTGAGTGAGAACCATTGTTATTTCTCAGACCTTATAGTATATTTTGTCTGGTAGGATAACATCCTATGGTATAAAATTTTTTAATATTGACTTTTCACTATTTTAACACTTTTCTTGTAGGTGTTCAGATTCTGTAAATCCAAGTGTCATAAAAACTTCAAAAAGAAGCGCAATCCTCGCAAGGTCAGGTGGACTAAAGCATTCCGGAAAGCAGCTGGTAAAGAGCTCACAGTGGTGAGTACGGTTAGCTCTCAGTATAGTTTTTACAGTTTCCAAATTTTAAGTTTTGGGTGGGAGATGTGATTTAATTAACTCTAACAAGGCTTCCTATAGAATGGTTAATGAGTGACTTATTTGCATTTGGGTTTGGTAATCTCATTCTCACATGATCCCCAAAACCATAAATCTGTAGAATTCTGAAAAGGAAAAAAATTCCTAATCTAGTTTGTAGAAGTGATTTTTCTTATTCTCGAAAAAGTATTTTTAGCTCTTGCAACAAGGGGAGAATTACTTAGATGGATTGAAGTTGGAAATTGCTACTTAGGGATTTTGAAAGGAGGTTAAGAGATTAAAAGGTTTTTGACTAGCAGTGAGGGCTCAGATGAGGTTTGTAATGGACTCATTTATCAGTTTCTTGATTTCTTTAGCAGGACTCTGTGTCTGAGAGCAGAGAGCTTAGTTCATAATGGCAGTGTAAGGAGGAATAGTGAGGAATCAGGGGTGAGGGAGTTCCATGAGGCGAGCCCCCACCATCATATTGCTGTTAACTGAGTTGGTGTGAGGACCTGGTGAAGCTTATCTGCACTCGAGCCTTAAAAAGGGATGAGGGGCAGCTGCTGCACAGGCTACCTTTGAGGGAGGGAGAGCTTTCAACTGTCCCCTCCCGCCAGACTTCCTCTTCCCCCAAACCCATGACTCTTTCCCACCTCGCCACTCCTTAAAGGCAGTATCTAAGTAGTGGCTACAAAGCCCTTTGCTGTCTGTCTCGACACCTGAGGTTCTTCAGTGAACATAAAGAATATTTTTTGACAACATGTAAGGCCAAATCATAATTGTCAGAAAAGTAATTTTCACTATGGACAAATAGATATGTAGCGTCTCAAATACAGGTGGCAACTGTATGAGTGAAGAAAGGATGCCGGGTCATAGTCATTTGCTGGTGACCAGTTACCTTGTCATGGCTGAGGTTACTGTGATCTGAACAGAGGCATGTGTATATAAATGAAATAGCCAAGTGCAGAGTTAGTGCTGTTCCATATGCCTGAGTCTGATAGATTTGAAAACTAAGAAATATCTGTAGTTTTTCCAAAATTATTTTGCATGTTTTGAGATAAATAGGATTGTTAATTGTCAAAATACCAACTACATTTGGAGGGGACTAAAGAATTTCAGGGTGAAGCTTACGTCATGCAGAGTAGTACCACATTATTTGAAGATATGTAGTTTCAACTCTGTGCTGTAACAAAGGTTTATAGGTATTGAAATATATAAACATGCTAGGTATTTTTGTTGAACCATATGCAGTTCTCAGTGTTTGACTCTTTTTGATCTATGGGAAAAGGCAATTTCATATGGTTGAATCTAATATAAAGTTTTCTGGCTGTGAGTCTCATCTAGGAACAGGAAATTAGGGAAGCTTTTTTAGTTTGTTTATAATCCCCATGATTGTTATAGGCCCCTCTGAGGGATGGGGGTGATCCTCTCCCCTCCCCTCCCTTTGAGAATCACTCATACATAGAGAGACGTTTTCAATAGGGCTGTCTTGTACATCGTGGTGTTTAAAGGAGAAAAAGTTTGAAAACTTGTATGCTCTGGGATCTCCCCAGGGGAAATCTTAATATGTACCCGTAGCTTGAAACACTTAGAACTTTTGTGAAAAGGAGAAAAAGTTTTAAGACATGCTTTCTTTCTACCTCTCTTAAAACCGTATTTCTCCTCTTCTTACAGGATAATTCATTTGAATTTGAAAAACGTAGAAATGAACCTGTCAGATACCAGCGAGAGCTATGGAATAAAACCAGTAAGTCACAAGGACTACCAGGAATTTTCAGGAGACACTGGTTTGGGATATTACCATAACTTTAATATCAGTTGGTTGTTTAAATATTAAATTTCTTCTTTTAATCAGTTAGCTTTTATACTTTTATCCTTATTTTAATGGCTCTGTTGTATTTGTGGGGTTTTTTAATAAGCTATCCCAAATCCTTTTCAGAATTGGCTGATGTATCCATTATAAAAATGACATAATTATTAAATTTGATATTATTTGAAGTGCCTACACAGAAATATAAAAACATTCAAATATCTGGGGAAAAAAATAGAGATGTAGAATACTTTTGGGGGATGAGTGTGGCATAGTTAAAATATACAAAAACCTAACACACTTTACAAGTTTAGATAATTTGGTTTAGGGATATAAATATTGTTTTCTGTATACCTAATAAAACTTTGATTCTGTAAAGTTAAAAAGTACAGCATGTAAGGTGATAATTACAGATTTTCTAAGAGAACTTCTAAGTGCTTGACTTGGGTAAAAAGTGAAGCTATAGGCTACTGAAACTGAAAGCAGTAATGTTTAATTCTTACCTACCTACCTACCTATCTCTCTGTTTTGTTTACTTATTTAAGTAAGCAGAGGCTTTAATTTAAAAAAAGTCTCATATGTAGTAAAACGTAGTTCCTTAAGCTAGCTTGTAGATTCCACTATGTCTCTATGTGTGTTTGAGGCCCTTGGCCCTGCCTTTTCTCCTTCCCCCATGCCTGCTTATGCAGCCTTTAGCCATTTCTAGTCTTGGGTGTGGAGGTAATGTAGTTTGTTAACTAGAAGTCTCTAAGACTTGGAATTCTACCAACTTTATTGGTCTCTAATGGATTATTGGCAGGGCATACTTTTCAACACCTTTTCACCAGTTAGTCACAAGACTTCAGAGGAAGAGTTGGAAAGTTATGGGCCTTTGTAGTAGCATTTGACACCCTCTAAAGCCTTGTTTATCTTCCTGAACTGTGTGGAAAAATCAGAGTCCCATTTGGGAATTGCCTAAGTATTCTGCCCCTTGGTGTGCTTGTTTATTTGGTTTTTTTCTCTTTTTAAAAAATAAGGTATTTCCCTTCTGTTTTGTAATTAGAGGAGGATTTAATTTCTGATTAACAGTTGGTTTTATTGGGTTTATTTAGTAAGGAAATAACACTGATTCAAACTCAAGGATTTCTAAAGAGATTAATAGGATTTTTAAAATTGAGATTATAATTGACATATATTAGTTTCAGGTGCATAGCACAATGATTTGATATTTGTATATATTGTGAAATGATCACCAAAATAAGTCTGGTTAACATCTACACCATACATAGCTAATTTTCATAGGACTATTAAATTGATTCCTAAAGGTACTCTTGGCAGGGACATTATTGGAAGATCCTAAAGCATTTCTGGACCCCATTGAGTTTTATTTCACTTTGGCCTTTGTTTTCTTTTTTGTTACTACTTGAAGATAGCAGCTCCAGACCATTTTTACCTATAACTACTTTTATTTGGTGGGTATTCAGCTTGATATGGAAACTGAGGTACATATTTTAGTCATCTGTGGATCTTCAGTTACTAAGATCCTCTGTGCTGGTATCATGATGTTTATGTTGTTACTGAGAAATACTGTGTGCTCTCTAAGATGTTGTATCCTTTACCAGTAACCACTGACTCTAGCATACAAAGATGAACAGGGCATACACAGTCCCTGATCTCTGTGCATTTTACTGAGTACTCTATTTTATTGTTTCTTTTAGACAGTAATTGGTTCGGGTATTATCACAGAGTCTCATTCATTTGCCCCACTCAGATCCACAGACTACACTTTAAGAATATGGATTGGGAATTGTGCTATTTAGTATGGTAGCCACTAGCCACAGGGGCTACTTAGCAATTAAAATGTGACTAGCCTGAATTGAGATGTTCTGTAAATATAAATTACATGCTGGATTTTGAATACTTAGTATGAAAACAAGCATAAAATATCTCAGTAATTTTTATATTAATTACATGTTGAAATGACAGTATTTTGGATATGTTGGGTTAAACAAAATGTTATCTTAAATTTAATTTCAAACTGTTCCTTTTTACTTTTTAAAAAAAAATGTGGCTACTAGAAAATTTAAAATTACATATGTGATTTATCTTGTATTGGACAGTGCGGATACAGATTCTAGAGCAGTTGGACTCAACTCCCTTATAGCCCAGGCTCCTCTACACATTTTCTGAAACAGTTGGATTTTAGTGGTTAAGAATGTGGCAAATTGATTGACTGGTTCATTTTACCAGTATTCATCATGTGCACATCATATCCTAGGCACTTGAAGAAAAAGTGGCTTTTATGACCAGGAAGGTAGTGTCTATTTACGGAGATGACAAGCTAAGAATGGGATTAATTGCCATTAATCCAAGTTCTCTGTAGAATAAAATTTGAAAAGCGTTGGACTGGTTTCAAGTACAAGGAAAATTTAGTAGTAGTAAAGGCTTTTGCAAAATAAAAGTTAGAGAAATGATACGTGGGAAAGAGTCAACAGTGATATCACCCAAGGGTACATACCTTTGTCAGCTATTGTAGTAGGAATTGTTTTTTAATAGGAATTGTTTTTGCAGTGAGTTTTTGTTTAGTTTAATCCACTTCTAAGTCACAGTAAAGTAGTGATTGTTAAAGCTCCTGTTGGTTATAATCATCCTGCTTGAATACACATAAATTTGTTAACGTTTATGAATTTTTTTGTAGTTGATGCAATGAAGAGAGTTGAAGAGATCAAACAGAAACGCCAGGCTAAATTTATAATGAACAGGTATGAATATTTTAAAATATCTTTATTTTTATGTAACTTCAGACTTTCAAAAACTGGCAAGATAGTATAAAAAAGTCTTGTATATTCTGTTAACATTTTGCCAAATTTACTTTAACTCTGTGCGTAATAAGTTGAAGACATGCCTTTTCCTCCTAAGTATGCTTTAATATATATATATATATATATATATCTCCTAAAAATAGTATGTTCTTTTTCTCTGGGTTTTTAAAATTGAGGTATAATTGACACACAACATTAGTTTCAGGTGTACAGCATAAGAACATGCTCTTAATAACCACAGTATAGTTAAATCAGAAAATTAACACTGATAAAATACTATAGACCTTACTAGGTTTACCTGTTGTTCCAATAAATGTCCTTCATAGCAGCAGAAAATCCTGGATCATGCATTGCATTTAGTGGTCATATCTCCTCAAGCTCCTTTAATCCAGACAGTTTCTCACCTTTGTCTCAGATGACATTGGCACGTTTGAAGAGTACAGGTCAGTTATTTCATAGAATGTTCCCCGGTTTTTGTTTGATGTTTTCTTCGTGATGAGATTCAGGTCCCTTTGGCCAGAACATCATAGAAGTGTGTCCCCTTTAAGCACCCCAGCAGAGGTACCTGTTGTCCCTTACTGGTGATGTTAACTTTCATTGCTTGGTTAAAGTAGTGTCTGCCAGTTTTCTCCACTGGAAAGTTACTGTTTTTCCCCCTTTTTAATCAGTACATATCTTGAGACACATTGAGACTCAGCAAAGAGCCTGTTACTCCTCAAACTGATACCTACTGGTTTTCGCATCCATTAGAGTTCTGCCTGAATCTTTTACTACTGTGATTGTTGGCAAATGGTGATTTTTCTGATTTCATCATTTCTTCTCCGTTTATTAGTTGACCTTCTTATCTAAGAAAGAGCATTTTCCTTTTTCCCCAGTTCCAAAATTTATTCTTTTATTCATTTATTCACATCATATCTGTGTGTATTCATTAATTCTTATTGTATTCAATGAGTTATAATTCTTTGTCATTATTTTGATATTCTAAGTACCCCAAGTTGGCCAGTGAGAATTCCTTGAGGCAGGCTGTGTGTCATTGTGACAGTTCCTCACCATTCTTTGAGTCCTTTCTTGCTTTATGGCTAATGAGCTTTTCCCTGCCCCAGCTTGGAATTGACTGTTTCTTTAGACGGGGCATCGCTTCTGATCTAGTCACCATAAAAGTCATAGAAAAGCATGCGTCAACAGCTTTCTGGCTTTAAAATTTTTTTTTTTTAAAGCATTACAAAAAAAGGACCCAAATGCTTGAGAACTAGTCTGTTAGCTTTTTTTGTTGAATGTCTTGTGTTTTGTGCTGTTGTAATTACTGAATGATTTAAAAAATTAGCTAACACAGAGACTACAAATCTTTCTCCTCAAATAGAGAACACAGACACTTTAATAATTAGAGATTCTTACTCTGTGTAATCTCTGAGACTTGTTAATTCTTTGTTTTGCACTGAGCAAATATCTTTTCAACCCCTGTTTTATTCCCGACTGGGTGCTAGGAATACAGTGAATGAACAAATTGGGAGTGCAAGAATCATGTTTAAGCTAATTAGGAACAAGAAATGAATTGTGTTCCCATTGCTCATTTGTGTGGCTAACGTAATACAATTTTTAAAAATTAGGAATTAATGTCTTTTAAAGAGGTTTTAGTAGCTGAAATTTTGGCCTTAATGTGTTTGATCCTAGGTTGAAGAAAAATAAAGAACTACAGAAAGTTCAGGACATTAAAGAAGTGAAGCAAAACATCCATCTTATCCGGGCGCCTCTTGCAGGTAAGCACTGCATCATGCAGGCGTCCTCTGCCTTAAGTAGAGAGATGAAGAATCTGGATTGTTGTGGTCCATGTGATTGGGTGCCAACCAGCTTTTTAAGGTTGAATCTTTTCATGTAAATGTTCTCCCTCATTTATGATATGACTATTTATAAAAGTAATTTATTCAGTGTGCTTCCCAGTTCCAGTCGATTTATTGCATATGGTGTTTCTTTTCTCCCTTCATAAAATCCTAGCTTCCACAAAATCCAAGTTAATCAAAACAATTTGAGTAATAATTTAATAGATGATTTTGCCTCATACCTGTTTTGATTAAAGGATAATATTTTATATTAGTAGCTCTCAAACTTCATTTGGTGTGGGAGTTACTTGGGGGACTTAGTATGTAAACACAGAGGTCCAAGCCCCTTGAGTTTGGACCTCTGTTCTTTAGTAGCTCTCCAGGTGAGTCTGATACTTCAGTTTGAGAACTACAGTTTTGTATTAAAAACCCTCCTTGTGCTTATGTAACTTACAGTCAGGCACTCATTTGGGCAGTTGCTTGTGTGCATAATTTCTTTTGTGAGATGCTAGGAAACCACTTTTTGCTCAGCTGGTGCCAAGTACAATCTGTTAAAAGGAGAGAAATTTTGGTGAGATTTAGCTATGCCTAAACCTTAGTAAAGTCAAATCCTATAACCACATATTGGGTAGATTTATGCAAAAGTCCTAGCTAGATTGTTTTTGTACCAAATTTTAAAAAAATAGACAAAATTATGGAGCATTGTTTCACATATAGATGATATGGACTGACAGATACCCAGAAAACAATAGGAATGAACCATTGTTATCTAAGTTTTTAGGTAACCCTCTGAGGTAGGTAGTACAGTGTTAAGAGCAGAGACCCTGGTTCAAGGTGGCCAGGGTTCACATCCCAGCTCTTTGTCAAGAGTTTAATTTCTTTCTTTCCCTTTTTTTTTTTTTTTTTTTTTAAAAATAAAGGCAAAGGAAAGCAGCTGGAAGACAGAATGGTACAGAAATTACAACAGGATGTGGACATGGAAGATGTTTCTTAGAACTCTTACTGTCTGTAACCATTTCTATAAGTGCATCTGGAAATCTCCTTTGGAGACATAGAACTTGTAAATTATTGATTTTTTTTTTCATATAAGGTCACTCATATGAAAGGGGATTAAAGTACTTCCTTCCTACATTGCTATCTGCAGAACAGCAGATACGGATGCTAGATTGCATCTCAATGTTAAGCCTTCACTGAGAAATACACTTTTATAAGTCATGAAAATTATGCTTGTAAATACAGAAGTGAATTGTGGACATAAAATGGTCATGCCATTTGGTTAATGGCACTAGGCAGCATTTATGTAATAATTAATGCAAATTCATGACGAGTAATATATAAAATAAAATTTTCATTGCAGTAAAATATTCCTTTTCTAGAAGGGATACAGCAAGGAACTAACAGTCTGTATGATAATTAGCCTCTAGTAATTTCTTTTGATTTTAGTACTTCTGGTTTTGGTTTATAAGCTTCTTAGAAGAACATAATGGTCTAATATATTGAAGCCTAATTATGTTGGACCATTTTGACCTGGTTTTAACTATTATGATAGGCATTTGTGGATGTTGGGGGTGAGTTGAATAGTCTGTTCCTGAAATGGCACTATATAATTTCTACTTTGGAGAATACTCACTTCTAAGTTGAGATTCCTAGTAGAATAAGCTTTATTTTTCTAGGGGTCCAGTACCTATTAAAATTTTTTGTGTGGTTTTCTTTTTAAAAACTCCTTAATTGTTTGTGGAAAATTGGACGTATGGGTAGCACATTATAGATTATTTACACATAAAATTGTTTCTGAAGTAAGTAAGTGCCTATGTATTTATTATTTAAAAGTACTAAACAAAAGGTATGAAGTTTGCTCACACATACTAAGAAGTAGGAGATACATTTAAAGAGAAATGTATACTTTATACTTCATGTTTTCTTATTTTTACATTACTTACGAGTAAGTATGTTAAGAGTATTAAGTAACTCAGTTTTTTTTTTCTTAGGACAAAATTTAGAATAAATTACAAGTTTTAAGGTTATATAATTATATAGTAATGGCTAAATTTTTATTTTAGTATTAGATAGTAAAAAAGTGGACTGATCACTGGACCAAGTGTTAGAAGACCTGAATCCAGCTTTGTTCTTATTGATAAAATAAAGCTTATTTGTAAACAACATTATTGATGCAACATTTAGGGGAAATATGTATGTAAAGACATTTGTAAAATTACTTGAAGTTTTCATTGCATTCTATATTCATGTTTGTTTTAATATAAACTTGTTTAAAATTACATACTATTAAGAAACAAATTTCCTACTGTGCTAGTTAGGGAGCAGCTTAGCTACTGCTTTGAGATCATTAATTGGGGAAATTGAGCTGAAACAAAGAGCTGACATTGTGTCTCAGGTTTAACATTCAGGCAGTTCTCTTAGCTGTCAGGATTTCATATTATTGTGAGACGCCAGATAAGTATTTGGATGCAAATGCCATGATTTTATCCACCCACAGCTTTTTAAGCTTGGTTGGACCACTGAGGATGAGTTGTCTCTTTAAAGTTTGCCTGAGAGTAGCTTGGTACAATGCTTTTAGGCTACTATTGTTGTAGCTTGTCTGGTTGAGACCTCTGCTGGGCAGTTAGCATAAACACAAAAGCGTAAATTGTCCAGACACTCACTACGCAGAATATATTCTCTTATTGTTTAAGAAACAATAATATTGTTTAAGATCGGGCTAGAAGTCATAGAATTTTTTTTAACATGTACCTCTTAAAAAACTTTGTAAAGATTGCAGAAAAAAAATTCTCACATGAAAAAAAATCTCATTTCTTAAAAATGGAAACCCTAGGAAGATGTTTACCCTGTAGAAGAAAGTTTGAGAAGGACTAGCCTATTATCTCATGAAGTAGACAGCATTTTTCTAATTTTATAAATGGTCAAATCTCAGGTGTAAAATCTTGCCCCTTAATCACACGGAACAGAAGATGGACGAGGCAGGGATTTGTGTTCTTACCAGTCTGTTTCCAGCGTTACCCTGCGTTTATATGGAAGGGATTGATCTAGAGCCTCTCAGATCCCATCTTCACAAGTCCAGGTGTTTGCTGCAACACTCACTTGACTATACTTTGGTTTCTTCATCTGAAAAATAAATGGAGACAATAATATGACTAACCTCAGGAGTTTTATGAGGATCTAATTAGTTAATACATGTAAAATAGTCATTTCAAGTCCACAACTATAGTAAGGTACTGTTAAAATGTTAGCTATTAAGGTTGGTTGTGTGACCACACAAACTCAGTAACAGCAAAGGACTTTGATTGGGAGAAAGATGGAAGGTCTTAGGGTTTGGGGCTAGCTGTGCTAAATTGAGTGCAATGTACTTAGTCTACAAAGTGATATGTATGGTTTAAAATGTTAATTTTAGCCTTTATGTCAGCTGGCAAGTTCAGTTATTAAAAGCATCTCATTCCACAAACGTTCTCTGCTGTGAAGATTGGGAGGGGGAAATACGTTTCTGGTTCATCAGCATTAGTTTAAAAAATGAATCATCGCCCATAGTTTTAAGGCTAATTTACATGATATGAGTTATTTTTTTTCCTCTGTCCTTTAGCTTACATTTTAAATGGAGATCTGGAAAAAGACATCAGACTTTAATCACTCAATATAAATTCCAATATTGAATGAACACTACACCTTGTAAAAATTAACCTAGCAGCCTGCTGAATTAAGAGTGTTGAAAAACTAAGGGGAAAAATATATAAAAAATCAGTTTCAAAGGCTATAGGAAGAATTTTCTAAGGTGTCTATTCTTTACTGATACATAGCAGAATGGAAAAGTTAACCCACATGGTTTACCCTGATGTGTTTATACTGAGTGTATCCATCAGCCTCGTGTTGATTGGAATCGTTTTTTTTTTTTTTTAATTTTTATTTACTTATTTATTTATTTATGGCTGTGTTGGGTCTTCGTTTCTGTGCGAGGGCTTTCTCTAGTTGTGGCAAGCGGGGGCCACTCTTCATCGCAGTGCGCGGGCCTCTCACTATCGCGGCCTCTCTTGTTGCGGAGCACAGGCTCCAGATGTGCAAGCTCAGTAATTGTGGCTCACGGGCCCAGCTGCTCTGCGGCATGTGGGATCTCCCCAGACCAGGGCTCGAACCCGTGTCCCCTGCATTGGCAGGCAGATTCTCAACCACTGCGCCACCAGGGAAGCCCTGGAATCGTTTTTGTCTGTTGTTGAATTTCTTTTTAAAGGAGAAGTGACCTTTTTCTTATCTTTCCTGACATACTGGATGTAACAGTCTCTAGTTTCTGGTGCCATGGGGTGAGTCTCTAACTTAAGCTCTCCTGCTTGAACACTCTCCCTAGGTTTAGTATCTTAATTCAAGCTATCATGCAGGGGTTGGAGGTGATGTTTCTACCAACATGACCTTCCCTGGGGTACCAGTTATCTGAACTGATTCTCTAGGCTCCCATTGATTCTGTGGCTTCCCTTTGATCCTGCCAATAAATTCCTTTTGCCAGTGTTTGTAACCAAAAATCTTGATTGATAGACATCCCCATCCTCTCCAGCAAGTCCAGGCAACCCATTTCTGTCATAATCTATTAAGATTGCAGGGACTGTATCTTATCCCAGACATATATTAGGTACCTGGTGCATGGAAGGTGCTCAATAAATGTGACTAAATGTAGCCATTTGCTAGGTTTACTCCTCTTTATCTTTAAGATAGCCAGTAACTTGGAAGATATAAAGAATCAATTAGCAGAGAGATACTACATTAGGAAAGGAGGCAGCCTGCCTGTGACTTTAACATTAATCGTATCTGCACTGTTGGGAAGACTTGCTGAAGCACAGTGCTTGCCTTGGGTTGCAAAGAACTGATTTTGCTGCTTAGGTCTAACCGTCTAGTGGTGGTACACCAACCTCCGCTTCTGGGTCTGGCTGGAGCATTCACAAGTCAAGAAATCCCAGGAAGAACAGCATGAGCCATGGTTTTGGCAGGTTTCTTAATGTTTTGTCTGGAACTTGCTTTGCTGGTGGAAGTAGAACTTTACTTCAGGAGCCGCAGAGTCTAAAATAGAAATAAGGACAATTGGGAAGAATCTGTTAAAAGAGTACTGCTTCTCTAAAGGAATGTTAACCAACCAAAAAAATACAGGAGACTGGTCCGTTAGCATTTTGAGGAACTCTTTGTTTTGGGAATGCCAGATTTTAAATACTTCATTTGTTTAATATATTCCAATAAAGTGTATATATGTTTGGTTTGGCACCAAGCCTTGGACTCTTAAGAGGAACACCAATGAACAGTATGCCATTCTAGTCAGTGAGTTACCTCACACTGTTTTCCAGTGTACATTTGATGATATTGTTACATATTAACTCTTCTGATAGGGAACGATGGAGGCAGTGAGCAAGTAGTTAAAGGCGGTCCAGCTGATCAAAAGGATTCCCCATCAAAAGCAAATGATACAATGTGCTTATACTGTGTTAAACTACAGTGTTGTCCACTGAGTTTCTCTTCAGTACTCTCAGATTCTTCATGCTGCCAAAACACCAGAGCTAGTAGCTTTTTGACTTTGTAGAGACAGTTTCCCCATTTCTAGAAGATAATATACAATGGAAATAAAAGTTCTGTAGGGGAAAATATCTAGGCCCTAACCTCTCAGTTCCTTTGATCACACGTTTGTCAAGAGGTAGTACCACCTTGTCCCAGAGTTGTGAGAACTCAGTGATACAGGAATTATTACAGCCAGGTACACTGCATATATTATCTCATAATATTCACAGCCCTTTGAGTTAGTCCTCATTTTGCATTTGAGGAACATTAGAATATGAAAATAGCTTCATCCATATACTTGTCACTAACAAGTAGCAGAGCTTAAATTCAAGCTCTGACCATCACTAGCTGAAATCCTAAACAGCATCTAGCATGTTGGTGCTCAATATACATGTGTTTATTCATTCAAGGAAAAAAATCTAGCAGTAAAAAAGTATCCAGGAGAAAAGGATAGATTTCATGGAGTAGTTTAACCTATGACTCTAGAATGGACACTTTTTCTTCCCAGTTCTTCCAGGACTCCCAGGTTGAGTATAATTCAGACAGCAAGTTTAGGGAAATGAAGTTTTTTGAAATTTACTTCAAAAATTAGTACAGCAGTGCAAGTAATTACAGTATAATTATTGGAGCAAGTGTTCACTTAGCACTGCAATGCATGCTAATCTTGTTATCCAAAGAAGATTTTGAAATTCAACACCTGCTTCAATTGAGCAACTTCAGTATTAATTTTAAATGTTTATTTTGTGTCTGCTATGTGTGAGGCATTGTTTGCCTCACTTAGCAAGTTAATTCCTGTTATATTTGAGAAATTTGAATCATTGCAAAGTGCATTCCTCTAGCTATAGTTGATGTTTTATAGGACTTTAATTCTAATAGCTGTTGCTCTTGGGCCAATTCTTAAATTCTCTAAGACTGTCAGGATTACTGACAATAGAGTTACATCTTTGTCCCAGGGGCTGAAAGTCCTGATGCTGACAAGCTTCAGGTTTCATCTAAGGTGAGAGGTGGGTTTTGAAGATGCCCAGTGTACTATTTGATTCGTCTTTCTAATAACTGATGTGGAAAAGAGTCTAAAATCATGTTCTTGCAATGCATAAGCACACGTGATAATATTTTATTCCCACTGTTAGTTAAGTGGAACCTCAGAAATAATGTGGGCCCTACTAAGCAACGGTATTCCTTTTCCTTGATGGGAAGTCCCCACTGGAGATTAGGGATCCAGGAAGATTTCATCAAAACAGTTGAGGATTAGCTACAGTAGCACTCAGAGTGGGGGCCACAAGCCTGATGGCACAAGAGAATCATCTGGGGCAATTTACAATTGTCAGTGCTAGGTCCCTGCCCTAGACCAATTAAATGAGAATCTGGGATTGAGGCCCAGGCATTGGTATTTTTAAGAAGTTATCAGGTGTTAGGGTCAAAAAAGATGGTGACAAAAGAGGTACCTGAACTCTTCTCCCACAGACACGAAGAGCAATCAACTCTGAAAGAAATTTAGAAACTAGCTGAATGACTCTTAATACACTGGTGAATGAACAAAACCCACATTGAAATGGATAGGGAAGGCTGAGACACACTCACCATAAACCCCACCCCCAGCACAATACCATACAGACAGGTAGAAACTCCCAACATCCAGCTTCTCCCTGAGGAGTAAAGGGTTTGAACCTCCCATCTGGTGTCCCAACTTTAAAGATTCTCACCTGAGGAGTGGGTCCTCCAAAACACCTAGCTCTGAAAGACAATCAGGCTTGCACCCACAAGACTATAGCAAACAAAGGAGCAGTTGTTAATGGGTGTGTGAGCACTTGCTGTGGCTATACCCCCTGGGCTCTGTGTAGCAAAAGCAGGCAAAAATCACCAGTTTCCCAATCTTTCTCTGAAAGGAATGTATGTGCATACTTTGAAAGCTGCTGCCTTAGGGTCAGGCTTCTACTTTAGGACACATCTAGGCACTAGCTATGTTTCCTGGAGACAGGAAACTGTCGGACACCCTCTCTGCTCTAGCCTCTCCCTATAGCTCCTCAAAGTTGCCACTGTCACCATGGAAGGAGCTTATACACGTATCTGTGCCCAGCTTTTGTGCTGCTGCCTGTGGCATGGACCCTTAGATTGCCTGGCTCTGATAGCTAACAGGGCTTGCATTCATGAGTCCTACAGGATAGTAGCAAACAAAGAAGCAGTTCTTAATGGGCACAGAAGCACCCCTTGACCCCTGCATCTATGTATGCGGGCCTAGAGCAGAGGGAGCAGGCAAAAATTCTTATCTCCCAGTTTCTCCCTAGAAGGGGCTTTACTAAAAACTTTCCCAGCTGCCGCCTAAGGGTCTACCTTCTAATCAGTCTGTATCTAGGTTCTGGCTGAGATCCTCCACTTTAGGACATTGGCAGATCTTGGTAGACCCTCAAGTACTGGGAGCCATTCAGAACAAAGAAGGCAGCTTGGAAGATCACAGAGGTTTGATAGAACCAGGAGCTGGGGTCAGGCTGATAGATGAGGTTTATCTCCTACACAAGACCATTCTGTCAAGACTGGGAGAGGTGGCTGTTTTATCAGAAATCAACATAAAGAATCAAGGAAAATGAAGAAATAGAGGAGTATGTTCTGAACAAAAGAAGATAATCTCTAGAAAAAGGTCTTAATGAAATGGAGAAAAGTAAAGTACCTGATGGAATTCAAAATAACAGTCATAAAGATGCTAACTGTGGTCAGACAGCAATGCACAACAAAACGATAATTTCAAAAATGGGAGAGAAAATGCAGAAAAGCACAAAACAAATCACAGAGCTGAAAAATATAAATTGAACTAAAAAATTCAATAGAGGGATTCAAGAGCAGATGAGAGCAAGTGGAAGAAAGGATCAGTGAACTTAAAGACAGGGCAATGGAATTCATCCAGAGAAGCAAAACCCAAAAATTATGAAGAAGGTGAAGATATCATAAGGGTCTTATGGGATACCATCATAGCACAATTATATTCATTAAAGGGATCCTAGAAGGAGGAGGGGGGGAGGGGGAGGGGGAGAGGGAGAGGGAGAGAGAGAGAGAGAAAGAGAGAGAGGGAGAGAGAGAGAGGGAGAGAGAGAGGGAGAGAGGGAGAGAGAGAGAGAGAGAGAGAGGGAGAGAGAGAGAGAGAGGGAGAGAGAGAGAGAGAGAAAGCTTATTTTTAAAGATATAGGCTGATAACTTCCCTGATCTGGGGAAGGGAACAGACTTACAGATCTGTGAATGTCAGAGTGTTTCAAATAAAGAGGACTCGGAGAGACCCATTCAAGGCACATTATAATTAAACTGCCAAAGGATAAAGAAAAGGAAAGAATCTTCAAAGCAGCAAGAGAAAAGCAACTTGTTTCATGCAACAAGTTGTATATGTACCCCCATAAGACCATCAATGGATTTTTTAGCAGGGATTTTGCAGGACAGAAGTGAGTGGCAGAATATTTTCAAAGTAGAAGAAAGAAAGAAAGGAAGAAAGAAAAGGAAGGAAGGAAGGAAGGAAGAAAGAGAAAGAAGGAAAGAAAGAAGGAAAGAAAGAAGGAAAGAAAGAAGGAAAGAAAGAAGGAAAGAAAGAAGGAAAGAAAGAAGGAAACGAAAGGAAGAAAATGCTGCCAATGGAGAATACTCTGGCAAAAATATCCTTCAGATTTGGAGAGAGAGTTTTCCAGACAAACAAAAGCTAAAGGAGTTTATCACCACTGGACTGGCCTTACAAGACATATTGAAATGTTCTTCAAGCTGGAATTAAGTGATCCTAATTAGTAACGAGAAACATAAGAAGGCATAAAACTCACTGGTAAAAGTAACTATATAGTTCAACTCAGAATACTGTAAAGTTATAACATTGATGGGTAAGTCACTTATAATTCTACTATAAGGATTAAAAGACCAAAGTATTAATAATAACCTCAATAATTTGTTAATGGTTACACAACATAAAAAGACAAATTGTGACAAAAATGTGGGTGGGGGAGTGTAAAAATGTAGAGCTTCAAAGTTATGTTATCAGCTTAAAATAGACTTATATTTTATGTAAGCATCATGGTAATCACAAAGCAAAACCTATAGTAGATGCACAAAAGATAAAGAGAAATGACTTTAAGAATACCACTACAGAAAATCATTAAATCGCAAAGGAAGAAATCAAGAGAGGATCAAAAGAAAAAGCAGTTGCAGAACAACCAGAAAAACAACAAAATAGCAATATCAAGTCCATTTCTATCAATCATTACATGTAAATGGGCTATATTCTCATATCAAAAGACAAAGTAGCTGAATGGATAAAACAAACAAACAAAACCAAAAACAAAAAAAAAAGATGAAAAAAACCGAGACCCAACTATATGCTGCCTACAAGAAACTCACTTCAGGGAATTCCCTGGTGGTCCAGTGGTTAGGATGCCATGCTCTCACTGCTGAGGGCATGGATTCAATCCCTGGTTGGGGAACTAACATCCCACAAGCTGTGAGGCACAGCCAAAACAAACAAACAAAACAACCCCCCCCACACACAAAAACAACAAAAAACAAACAAGCAAAACCTCACTTCAGCTTTAAGGATACACATAGACTGAAAGTGAAAGGATTGGAAAAGATATTCCAAACAAATGGAAATCAAAAGAAGGCAAGGTAGCTAAATTTACATTAGACAAAACAGACTTTAAGTCAAAGACTAACAGGAAACAAAGAAGGTCATCATATAATGATAAAGGGTTCAATTTATCAGTAGAACAAAACATCAGTAAATATTTATGCAGCTAACATAGGAGCACCTAAATATATAAATTCAGTGTTAACATACATGAAAGGAATAATATATAAGCAGTACAATAATAGTAGGGGAGTTCAATATCCCACTTTCATTAAAGGATACATCATCCAGACAGAAAATCCATAAAGAAATACTGCACTTTAAACCACACATTAGTCAGATATATCTAATAGACATTTATAGAGCATTCCATCAAACAGCAGCAGAATACACATTCTTTTCAAGTGCACACGGAATATTCTCCAGGATAGATTATGTTAGGCCACAAAGCAAGCCTCAATAAATTTAAGATTGAAATCATATAAATATACACTGACAACGAAAGATCAGAAAGAGAAATTTAGGAAACAATCCCATTTACCATCGCATCAAAAAGAATAAAATACCTAGGTATAAACCTACCTAAGGAGGCAAAAGACCTGTAGGAGTGCACATGGGCAGCAGCAGGCACTAATTGCTGCCTCTGCTATCCCAGGAGTGTACGGCCCATCACCGCCACTAAGAGACAAAGGAGCAGGTGCCAGGCACTGCTCCTGCTGTCCTGGGAATGCGTGGGCCACTGCCATGGCTGGGAGACCTGTGAGTGGGTGCCAATCGCTGCCCCTGCCGTACTGGGAGAGCGCACAGGCCGCCGCACCTGCACACCACCTATCAAGGGGACAATGGCCAGCACACACTGAGGAAAGAGGCAGCAAGCATCCAGACTAAAAGCAGCCCCTTGATTCTGGACAAGATGGGAGAGTAGAAGGACTTAAGCTCACCTCTTCTTATGAAGACACCAAAATCACAACTAGCTGCTGAACAACCATCAACAAAAATGACTGGAACCTACCAACAAAGATATTTTACATCCAAAGACAAAGAAGAAGTCACAACGAGACAGTAGGGGGACGCTTTTGCAATATAATCAAATCCTATACCTGCCGAGTGGGCAACCCACAAACTGGAAAATAATTATATTGCAGATGTTCTCCCACAGGAGTGAGAGTGCTGAGCCCCATGTAAGGCTCCCCAGCCTGAGGATCTGGCATTGGGAGGAGGAACCCTGAGACCATTTGGCTTTGTAGTCCAGTGGGGCTTGAATGCAGGAGCTCCACAGGACTGGGGGAAACAGAGACTCCACTCTCAGAGGGCACACACAAGATTTCATGTGCACTGGGACACAGCACAAAGCAGTGACTCCATAGGAGCCTCTGCCAGACATACCTGTGTGTCTTGGAGGGTCTCCTGGGGAGACAGGGGTTGACTGTGGCTCACTGTGGGGGGAAGGACACTGGTGGCTTGGCCCCAGGGAGTATCAATCATCATGAGCTCTCTTGGAGGTCACCATTTTGGCACTGAGACCTGGCCCAAGTCAATAGTCTGCAGACTCCACTGCTGGGACGCCTGAGCCCAAACAGCAAGGAAGGGGGGGAACACAGCCCCACGCATCATCAGACAGGCTGCCTAAAGATGTACTTAGCTAACAGCCACCTCTAAACACATCACTTGACATAGCCCTGTCCATCAGAGGGACAAGACCCAGATCCACCCACCAGTGGGCAGGCACACCAGTCCCTCCCACCAGGAAGCTTACACAAGCCCCTGGACCAACCTCACCCACCAGGGGGCAGACAGCAGAAGCAAGAGGAACTATGATCCTGCAGCCTGTGGAAAGGAGATCAGAAACACAGAAAGTTAGGTAAAATGAGATGGCAGAGAAACATGTTCCAGATGAAGGAACAAGGTAAAAACCCAGAAGAATAACTAAGTGAAGTGGAGATAGACAATCTACCTGAAAAAGAATTCAGACTAATGATAGTAAAGATATCTAAGATCTCAGAAAAAGAATGGAGACACAGAATGAGAAGATAAGAAATGTTTAACAAAGAGCTACAAGAACAAACAGAGAGGAACAATACAATAACAAATTAAAAATACACTAGAAGGAATCAATAGCAGAATAAATGAGGCAGAAGAACAAATAAGTGATCTGGAAGACAGAGTGGTGGAAATCACTGCTGCAGAACAGAATAAAAAGAATGGAAAGAAATGAGGACAGTCTCAGAGACCTCTGGGACAACACTGAATGTACCAATGCATTCTAGAGGTCCCAGAAGGAGAAGAGAGGGAGAAAGTGCCTGAGAAAATATTTGTAAGGATTATAGCCGAAAACGTCCCTAACATGGGAAAGGAAACACTTGCTCAAGTCCAGGAAGTGCAGAGAGTCCCATACAGCATAAACCCAAGGAGGAACATGCCGAGACACATATTAATCAAACTCACAAAAACTAAAGACAAAGAGAAAATATTAAAAGCAACAAGGGAAAAGCAACAAATAACATACAAGGGAATCCCCATAAGGTTATCAGCTGATTTTTCAGCAGAGACTCTACAGGCCAGAGGGGAGTGGCATGATATAGATAGATAGATAGATAGATAGATATTGATATTTATTTATTTTTGGCACATAACAGATTTTATTGAGTCAGTTTGTTATTTACATACTCATAAGGGATTTTAAAAAGAAGTTAAATGGAAGATGTTCTCAACAGACAGAAATAAGATATTCCAATCTATTGTTCCAGTTTATAGCTCACATATAAATAATGGAATAAACATGATCTGAAAATAGTTGCACAGTGCGTGCTTCAAAGCCAGCCAATGAAAAGCAACATCTCCCTTTTTCTATGGTTGATGGCACTCCAAAGACACTACCCTTTTCTTTTGTTCCTTTTTAAGGAGACTGACCTCTCAGTTACACTGGTGTTTAGCACCATTGTTGGGTCTCCCAGGTCCGCAGTTTAACTTTTATTTGCAGAATGCCATTGTGGTTCAAGGCATGGCATTCCAGTGGGCTTACTACTCCCAGCAGCACAGGACTGCAGAAAGCACCTTCACTCTCAGAGTGAAATTACAGCTTCCCATGCTTAAGTTCTGAGCACAGCCTCATAAAATCAATCCCTATCACACTGCAAGGGTGGGCATGAGAAATCCCACTTTTCAAGGGCTTAGAGAGCAAGAAGGATTTGGGACTCCATGCATGCCTCTCTGTCCTTTTTAGAGGTTCACACACCACATGAACCTGGCCTGTGTCTGGAGAGGGTTGTGGCAGAGCCCAAGCCCGGCCCTGAGCCCAGAAGAAGAACAAAGGGGACTTGCCCGCCTTTGCTCCTGGGGGCAGCACGTGCCCAGTTGCCAGCCCCACCCCTCTTTGGCAGCGCGCCCTTCCCCCATCACACGGCCCCCATGGCTGGGCAAAACGGCAGCCATGCCACAAAATGGCAGCTGCGTCACAAGATGGCAGCTGGGCCAGGCCCCAAGTGGGCACTGGTGGGGAAATTAAAGGTGCTGCAGAGAAATTAAAGGTGCCATGGACCCCATCACTAGTGCAGCAATGCAAGCCTGAGCTTCCTCTTGATGGCGGTCGGGGGCCCCAGCCCTCCTCGGGCATAGGCACACCTCCGTGGCCACGTGGAGACACCCTGGCCTTCCCATGCCACCCCACCCAGCAGCACCATCCTCTGCCCTCTCAAGTCCAAAAGACTTGGCAACTTTGTGCCTGGGCTGCCTTTTCCCTTCCAAACAGCCCCCTCTTCAGGAGGCTCTTACTTAAGGGTGTACAAACTGGAAAGAACTGAGCATGGCACACCTGCTGGGTGACACTTGTCTGCCGAGGACACCCTTTTGGTTGGACGCGGGGAGGGAGCACCCCTTTCCTAGGGTCTCCACAGTCTCAGCTTAACTCCAGGTCACCAAAGATAGGAAAGGGGAATCAAAGAGTCCCCTGATGAGGAGAAATTAAGGAAAAGGGGCCAAAGCCCCATAGCAGACCTTCGGCAGCCATGTTGAATTCCAACGCACTGAGTCCACACCCAAGAGAGCAGTGACGAGCCACCAGTGGCCCACTGCGTGCAGGCACTTTAGAGCGTGGATGTCAGCTTTCGCTCCACCATGCAAACACCCAGTGAGTGTCTTAGGATTTTCATTGTTCCCTCCTGCCCTCTCCCTTCTCCCTGTGGTGAGGGGCATCGGGGGCTGGGCAAAGGCAGAGGAAGGAGTGGCTGCTGTCATCCCCATGCTTTTTCCCCAGGCATGAGGGTCTTGGTGGGCTTGGGCTTTGCTTTGGTCATGACTTGATGGATGGAGGCAGGGCAGTGGCAGTGTGCTTTGGATTTTTTGCTTTTCCTTCTCTCAAATGCTTGCTTCCCTGCACTCTCCATCCCCCAGCTTCCCTTGAGCTCTGACTTTCCAGAAACTTCTCAGGGAAACTCAGCAAAAATCTGCAGGCTCTGACACCACCTCTCTCCTGGAGCATGCACGATGCACTCACATGATATATTTAAAGTGATGAAAGGGAAGAACCTACAACCAAGAATACTCTACCCAGCAAGGCTCTCGGTCAGATTTGACCAAGGAATCAAAAGCTTTACAGACAAGCAAAAGCTAATAGAATTCAGCACCACAAAACCAGCTTTACAACACATGCTAAAGGAACTTCTCTAGGCAGAAAAGAAAAAGCCACAAGTAGAAAAAAGAAAATTACAAATGGGAAAGGTCACTGGTAAAGGCAAACATACAGTAAAGTTAGGAAATCATCCATACACAAATACGATATCAAAACCAGGAATCATGAGAAGAAGAGTACAAACGCAAGATATTGGAAATGCATTTGAAATTAAGAGACCAGCAATTTAAAACAATCTTGTTTATATGTAGACTGCTATATCAAAACCTCATGGGAACTGCAAACCAAAAATATGTAATAGATACACACACACAAGAAAAAGCAATCCAAACACAACACCAAAGATAGTCATCAAATCACAAGAGAAGCTGAAAGGAAGAAAAAATACCCACAAAAACAAACCCCAAACAATTAACAACATAGAAATAGAACTTACATGTTGATAATTACCTTAAATGTAAATGGATTAAATGCTCCAACCAAAAGACATAAACTGGCTGAATGAATACAAAAATAAGACCCATATATATGCTGTCCACAAAAGACCCACTTCAGATCTAGGGACACATACAGACTGAAAGTGAGGGGATGGAAAAAGGTATTCCATGCCAATGGAAATCCAAAGAAAACTGGAGTAGCAATACTCAGACAAAATAGACTTAGAAATAAAGACTGTTACAAGAGACAAGGAAGGACACTACATAATTATCAAAGGGTAAATCCAAGAAAAAGACATAATAATTATAAACATATATACACCCAACATAGGAGCACCTCAATATATAAGGCAAATGCTAACAGCCATAAAAGGGGACATTGACAGTAACACAATAATAGTGGGGGAATTTAACACCCCACTTACATTCAATGGACAGATCATCCAGGAAGAAAATCAATAAGGAAACACAGTCCTTAAATGACACATTAGATCAGATGGACTTAAATGATATTTACAGAACATTCCATCCAAAAGCAGTAGAATACACTTTCTTCTCAAGTGCACATGGAACATTCTCCAGGATTGATCATATGGTGGGCCACAAAGCAAACCTCAGTAAATTTAAGAAAACTGAAATCATATGAAGGGTCTTTTCCAACCACAATGCTATGAGATTAGAAATCAACTATAAGAAAAAAAAACCCTAAAAAACACAAACACGTGGATACTAAAAAATATGCTACTAAACAACCAATGGCTCACCAAGAAAATCAAAGAGGAAATAAAAAAATACCTGGAGACAAATGACAATGAAAACATGACAATCCCAAACCTATGGGATGCAACAAAAGCAGTTCTAAGAGGGAAGTTTATATCAATACAATCTTACATCAGGAAACAAGAAAAATCTCAAATAAACAACCTAACCTTACACCTAAAGCAATTAGAGAAAGAAGAATGAACAAAACCCAAAGTTAGTAGAAAGAAAGATATCATAAAGATCAGAGCAGAAATACATGAAATAGAGATGAAGAAAATAATAGAAAAGATCAATGAAACTAAAAGCTGGTTCTTTGAGAAGATAAACAAAATTGATAAACCTTTAGCCAGACTCATCAAGAAAAAAAGCGAGAGGGCCCAAATCAATAAAATTAGGAACAAAAACGGAGAAGTTACAACACAAGAGAAATACACAGGATCATGAGAGACTACTACAAGCAACTATATGCCAACAAAATGGAAAACCTAGAAGAAATGGACAAATTTTTAGAAAGGTACAACCTTCCAAGACTGAACCAGGAAGAAATAGAAAATATGAACAGACCAATCACAAGTACTGAAATTGAAACTGTGATTTTAAAACTCCCAACAAACAAAAGTCCAGGACCAGATGGCTTCACAGGTGAATTCTATCAAACATTTAGAGAAGAGCTAACACCCATCCTTCTCAAACTATTCCAAAAAATTACAGAGGAAGGAACACTCCCAAACTCATTCTATTGAGGCCACCATCACCCTGACACCAAAAGGAGACAAAAATACCACAGAAAAAGAAAATTACAGGCTAGGACTTCCCTGGTGGTGCAGTGGTTAAGAATCTGCCTGCCAATGCAGGGACATGGGTTCGAGCCCTGGTCCAGGAAGATCCCACATGCCGCAGAGCAACTAAGCCTGTTCACCACAACTACTGAAGCCCACGCACCTAGAGCCTGTGCTCTGCAACAAGAGAAGCCACTGCAATGAGAAGCCCACTCACCGTGACCAAGAGTAGCCCCTGCTTGCCGCAACTAGAGAAAGCCCGCATGCAACAAAGAAGACCCAACGCAGCCAAAAATAAATAAATAAATAAATTAAAAAATAAGAAAATTACAGGCTAATATCAGTGATGAACATAGATGCAAAAATCCTCAACAAAATACCAGCAAACCGAATCCAACAACACATTAAAATGATCATACACCAAGATCAAGTGGGATTTATCCCAGGGATGCAAGGATTCTTCAATATCCGCAAATCAATCAGTGTTGTACACAACAAATTGAAGAATAAAAGCCATATGATCATCTCAATAGATGCAGAAAAAGCTTTTGACAAAATTCAACACACATTTATGATAAAAACTCTCCAGAAAGTGGGCATAGGCAGAACCTACCTCAACATAATAAAGGCCATATATGACAAACCCACAGCAAACATCATTCTTAATGGTGAAAAGCTGAAAGCATTTCCTCTAAGATCAGGAACGAGACAAGGATGTCCATTCTTGCCACTTTTATTCAACATAGTTTTGGAAGTCTTAGCCATAGCAGTCAAAGAAGAAAAAGAAATAAAAAGAATCCAAATTGGAAAAGAAGTAAAATTGTCACTGTTTGGAGATGACATGATACTATCCATAGAAAATCCTAAACATGCTATTAGAAAACTACTAGAGCTCATCAATGAATTCAGTAAGGTTGCAGGATACAAAATTAATACACAGAAATCTCTTGCATTCCTATACAATCACAATGGAAGTTCAGAAAGAGAAATTACAGAGACAATCCCATTCACCATTGCATCAAAAAGAATAAAATACCTGGGAGGTATTTTACCTAACCTACCTAATAAGGCAAAAGAAAACTATAAGACATTGATGAAAGAAATCAAAGACAACACAAACAAATGGAAAGATATACCATGTTATCGGATTGGAAGAATGAATATTGTCAAAATGACTATACTACCCAAGGCAATCTACAGATTCAATGCAATCCCTATCAAATTACCAATGGCAGACTGAGCTGGAGGAATCAGACACCCTGATTTCAGTCTATACTACAAAGCTACAGTAACCAGATCAGTATAATACTGGCACAAAACAGAAATATAGATCAATGGAACAGGATAGACAGCCCAGAGATGAACCCACACACCTTTGGTCAATTAATCTATGACAAAGGAGGCAAGAATATACAATGGAGAAAAGACAGTCTTTTTAATAAGTGGTGCTGTGAAAACTGGACAGCTACATGTAAAAGAATGAAATTAGAACATTCCCTAACACCATATACAAAAAAAAGTCAAAATGCATTAAAGACCTAAATGTAAGACAGGATGCTATAAAACTCTTAGAGGAAAACATAGGCAGAACACTCTTTGACATAAATCGAAGCAAGATCTTCTTTGATCCACCGCCTAATGAAAATCAAAACAAAAGTATACAAATGGGAACTAATTAAACTTAAAAGCTTTTCCACAGCAAAGGAAACCATAAACAAAGTGAAAAGACAATCCACAGAATGGGAGAAATTATTTGCAAACTAAGCGGCCAACAATGGATTAATCTCCAAAATATACAAACAGCTCATGCAGCCCTATATATATATAAAAAAAATAAAAAATAAAAAAATGAGCAGAAGATCTAAATAGACATTCCTCCAAATAAGACATACAGGTGGCCAAAAAGCACATGAAAAGCTGCTCAGCATTGCTAATTATTAGAGAAATGCAAAAACTACAATGAGGTATCACCTCACACTGGTCATAATGGATATCATCAAAACGTCCACAAACAATAAATGCTGGAAACATGGATGGTCCTAGAGATTGTCATACTGAGTGAAGTAAGTCAGACAGAGAAAGTGAAATATGATATCACTTATATGTGGAATCTAAAAAAAGAAACGATACAAACGAACTTATTTGCAAAACAGAAACAGTTACTGGGGGGAAGGGTGGGGGAAGCAATAGTTAGGGAGTTTGGGACTGACATGTACACACTGTTATATTAAAAATGGATAACCAACAAAGACCTACTATATAGCACAGGGAACTCTGCTCAATATTATGTAACAACCCAAATGGGAAAAGAATTTGAAAAAGAAAAGATACATGTATATATATAACTGAATCACTTTGCTATACACCTGAAACTAACACAACATTGTTAATCAACTATATTCCAATATAAAAAAAAAACAATAAATGCTGGAGAGGGTGTGGAGAAAAGGGAAACCTCCTACACTGTTGGTGGGAATGTAAATTGGTACAATCACTATGGAGAACAGTATGGAGGTTCCTTAAAAGACTAAAGCAATCCTGGGCATATATCCGGAGAAAACCATAATTTGAAAGGATACATGCACTCTAATGTTAAATGCAGAGCTATTTACAATAGCCAAGACATGGAAGCAACCTAAATGTCCATCGACAGAGGAATGGATAAAGAAGATGAGGTACATATATACAATGGAATATTACTCAGCCATAAAATAGAATGAAATAATGCCATTTGCAGCAAACATGGTTGGACTTAGAGATTATCATACTAAGGGAAGTAAGTCAGACAGAGAAAGACAAATATCATATAATATCACTTATATATGGAATCTAAAAAAAGTGATACAAATGAACTTATTTACAAAACAGAAACAGACTCACAGACATGGAAAACAAACTTATGGTTACCAAAGGGGAAACATGGGGCGGGGGGACAGATAAATTAGGAGATTGGGATTAACATATACACACTACTATAGATAAAATAGGCAATCAATAAGGACCTACTTTATAGCACAGGGAACTCTACTCAATATTCTGGAATAACCTATATGCAAAAGAATATGAAAAAGAAATGATATATGTATATGTATAACTGAATCACTTAGCTGTACACCCAAAAGTAACACAACAATGTAAACCAACTACAGTCCAATATAAAATAAAAATTAAATTAAAAGAAAAAATCATATCAAGCTTCCTTTCCATCCACAATGGTATGAAATTAGGAATCAATTACAAGAAGAGACTGGAAAAAAAAAAAAACCCCACAAATATAAAGAAATTAAACAACATGCTCCAGAACAACAAATGGGTCAAAGAAGAAATCAAAGGGAAATATGAAAAATATTTTGAGACAAATGAAAATGGAAAGGCAACATAACAAAACTTATGAGATGCAGCAAAAGCAGTTCAAAGAGGAAAGTTTATACGGTTTACCCTTGAACAACACATGCTTGAATGGCATGGGTCCACTTAATACCTACAATTTTCTTCCAAAATTGTTGGCTCTCTGTATCCATGGGGTCCACATTTGTGGACTCAACTAACTGTGGATTGAGTACTATGTTTACAACCCACGGTTGGTTGAATCCTTGGATGCAGAATATGCAGATACAGAGGGCTGACCATGGGACTTGGGCATCTGCTCATTTTGTTATCCTCAGTCTTGGAGCCAATATCCCAATGATACTGAGCGATGACTATAGTATTAAATGCCTGCATTAAGAGAAAGCAAGATCTCAAACAACCCAATCTTACATGTAAAGGAATTAGAAAAAGGATAAACTAAGCCAAAAGTTAGAAGGAAGAAATAACAAAGCTCAGAGTGGAAATAAATAAATTAGAGATTAAAAAGACAGTAGAAAAGATCAATGAAACTAAGACCTGGTTTTTAAAAAGATAAACAAAATAGACAAACCTTTAACTAGACTGACTAAGAAAAGATGGGATTTAAAATTATAATTGCAAGAGGAGACATGACAACTGATACAACAAACACAAAGAATCATAAGGCAGCAAAAGCAACAATCAACAAGTAGGTCTACATCAAACTAAAATGCTTCTGCACAGCAAAGAAAACCATCAATAAAATGAAAAGGCAACCTACCAAATGGCAGAGAATATTTTCACATATGTGCAATAAGGGGTTAACATCCAAAGTATATAAAGAACTCATACAACTCAGTAGAAAAAACCTAAATAATCAGATTAAAAAATGTGCAGAGGATCTGACTAGACATTTCTTTAAAGATAACATACAAATGCACAATGGGGACATGAAAAGGTGCTCAACATTACTACTCATCCTGGAAATGCAAATCAAAATCACAATGAGATATCACTTCACACCTGTTAAAATGGCTATTATCAAAAACATAAGAGATGGAGACCAAGATGGCAGAGTAGGAGAATGCTGGGCTCACCTCCTCTCACGAGCACATCAAAACTACAACTGCATATAGAGCAACTCTCACTGAAATTGACCCAGGAGCTAGCAGAACAGTTCTACAAGCAAGGCTGTAAAGAAAGATCCACATGTACTCGGGTAGGAAAGGAGGAAATGCAAAATAGGTGGGACTGGTACCCTTAGTGGGGGACAAAGAAGAAGAGAGGGTTATCACAGGCTCAGGGATCCTCCCTGGGGAGTGAGGGGTTTGAGCCACCTATTAGGCACCCCAGCCCTGGGATACGACACTGGGAAGATGAGCCCCTTTGCTGGTTTGAAAGTCAGTGTGGCTTACTGGAGGGGTGTATGAAACTGAGACTCTGATCTTGAAAAGCACATGCATTAATTTGCTTACTCCTGGTCTTAGCATGAAGGGATCAGATTGAAAACTGCCTGGGGCTCTGGTAGGCTTGCCAAGACTGCCCCAGCATACCCCAACCCAGCCCATACCAGGCGCTTGCTCCAGCCCCTCTTGCAATGGTGCTGCTCTCCACTAGGATGGAGGCTGCTGTTGCCACAAGAGTGAGCACCCCTAGAGGGAACGGAGCCAGCTTGGACACAGCTCTGTGTCTGGCAAGAGTGGAGACAGCCATTTCCAGCTTGTGCATTCTGCCCATGTTGAGGAGTGAAACTAGCTCCAGGGTGGAGACCAACGTTGCCAGCAGGAGTGAAACAAACTCAGTAGTGTGGCACCAACCCCTCCATCCCTGACCCACCTTCTAACAAAGGTGTGAACATGGAGAAAAAGTGAAACCAGCACAGGAGTACAACCCCATGCCCTCAGGCCCCAGTCACATCCCAAATTAAGGCAGAGATTGTCATCGTCCCTGAAAGAAACCCAACTTCCTCAGGGGTCCTGCTCCAGCCCCTTGGCCCCCGACCCTGCCCCTGATAGCGTGGTGATGGCCATCAAGCATAGGAGAGACCTCAGCTTGCACCTGGCTCTGGTGTTAGCCACTCCAACTCCAGCCCCCACCTCCCACCAAAGTAGTGGCTGCCAGCACATGCTGGGGTGAAAGATGCAGCTCATGCTCATTTCAGATCTAGCTCTCTCACCAAGCCACTGGGCAAAGGCAGATGGCACACACATGCTCTCACAGAAGGACATGCCTACCAGGAGAAGTAACCCTTTCACATAATTTCATAGAGATAAAGTTAAACAAAATGAAAAGACAGAGGAGTATGTTTCAAATGAAAGAACAAGGAAATAACCTCTAAAAAAACCCCTAAGAAAACAGATAAATAATTTACCTGATAGAGTTCAAAGCAATAGTAATGAGAATGCTAACTGACCTGGGGAAAGAATAGATGAACACATGATAATTTTAAAGAAGAACTAGAAAATGTAAAAAAGAACCACTCAGAGCTGAAGAATACAGTAACTGAAATGAAAAATACACTAGAGGGAATTAACAGAAGATCAGGTGATACAGAAGAGCACATAAGCAATCTGGAAGATAAAATAATGGAAATCACCCAATCAGCACAGTAAAAAGAAACAAATTTTAAAAAATGAGAACAGTTTAAGGGACCTCTGGGACAACATAAAACATACTAACCTTCATGTTATAGGGGTCCCAGAAGGAGAAGGAGAGGAAAAGAATATTATTTGATGAAATTATGGCTGAAAGCTTCCCAAACATGGAGAAGGAAACAATCCAAGTACAGGAAGCACAGAGTTCCAAAGAGGATGAATCCAAAGAGATTCACATCAAGATATATCAAATTAAATGTCAAAAGTTAAAGAGAGAATTCTAAATCCAGTAAGAGAAAAACAGAGTAACATTCAAGGGAACCCCCATGAGGCTATCAGCTGATTTTTTAAGAGAACTTTTCAAGCCAGAAGGGACAGGCATGGTATATTTAAAGCGCTGAAAGGAAAAAAACCTATAACCTTGGATACTGTAGCCAGCAAGCCTATCATTCAGAATTGAAGGAGAAGCAAAGAGCTTATAAGACAAACAAAAACTAAAAGAATTCATCACCACTAAACAGACCTTACAAGAAGTGTTAAAGGGTCTTCTTTAAGTGAAAAAGAAAAGGCTACAATAAGAAATAAGATATTAAAGGAAGGGAAAAATCAGACTGTTTAAGGCAAATATATACTAGTGGCAGTGGATCAACCATTTAAATAAGATAGTATGATGGTTAAAAGACAAAAATTGTAAAATCAACTATAGCTAAAATAAAGTTAACAGATATACATGAAGATGTAAAATATGATATCAAAAATATAAAACTTGGGGTGGGGAGCAAAAAATGTAGAGCTTTTAGAATGTGTTTAACCTTAAATGGCTATTAGTTTAAAGCCAGTTGATATAGTACTGGTCAACGTATATGAACTCCATGGTAACCACAGATCAAAAATCTACAATGGCTATACAAAAACTATAAAGGAAGGAAACAAACATACCACTAAAGAAAATCATCAAGCCACAAGGGAAGAGACTAAAAGAAGAAGAACAGAGAAGAACTCGAAAAACAACCAAAAAACAAATAACAAAATGGCAATAAGTACCTACCTATCAATGATCTCTTAAATGTCAATGGTCTGAATGCTCCAATCAAAAGACATAGGGTGGACCCATCAGATCAAGATGGCAGAGTAGAAGGACCCAGAGCTCACCTTTCCCACAAATACATCAAAAATACATCTACATGTGGAACAATTCTCACAGAATACCTACTGAAAGCTGACAGAAGATCTCATACAACCAAAGCTTCAAGAAAGATCCCCATGTAACTGGGTAGGACAAAATGAAAGAGGAAAGGTTCCCTCACCATGGGAACTTCCTTCACCAGCTGGGAGGTACGCCAGGAGAGAAAAAGAGTTTCAGAGGCTCTAGAAGAGAGTGCAGGAGCTGGCGTGTGGGAAAAGAAGGTAGAGAGAGACCAGCATAGACCGTCCTGGTCACCTCACTGCATTTCCCAGCCCAAGATGTGTGCCTGCTGGTGTACTCAGTGGCTGGGTGCTGAAACTTGGGCTACAGTGGACAGCCCTGGGGAGAGGACTAGGTTTGAATGCACAGAGACAGGCCAAAGAGCCTGAAGTGTGGTCTGGTCCACTTGTGGGATGGAGTGTAGGTCCGCCATAGGAGCCTCATTGTCAACGTGTGAAGAGAGGGGTGTGGGGCTGCCCCAGCAGTCTCATTGTCAGTGCACTCACAGCAGGGCATGGCTCTAGCTGCTGCAGACATTGGGAGTGTGCAATCACCAGCAGGGGTTGGGAGCATGCATGCACCACTGGAGGGACATCCAAGCCGATCACTGGTGCTTCTGCAGTGGAGACGGGTCCACTGCCAGCAGCAGTGGGCTTTGTGGGTGCACACACACAAGTGGAGGTGGGGCTGAAATCTAATCCAATTACTGGGGCTCCCACAGCAGGTGTGGGGGCATAGCTTTGGCAGAATTTTTTGCCAGTGGCTTTGTGAGTGCAGTGCCTGAGGGATGTCCAAGCTGATTACCAGTGCTCTCACAGTGGAGGTGGGTCCCAGGGCAGCACCAGCAACAGTGTACTTTGTAGGCATGCATGCCAGGTGTCAGGTGGCATCAGAGTTGCATGTCCTGGTGGATAGCTCCTGGAGAGGAATATACAGTGACTCCTTTCCCAGAGGGAGCACTCCAGTCCTGCCTAACTCACATTATAGCCTGGAATTGGATCTGGGGGCTTCTACTCCAACAACTGGGGAGCAGACCCCATGGAACACACCCCATATTAAGGGAACAATGGCCAACACACCCTGAGGAAATATGTGGCGGGCATCTATACCAAAAACAGCCCTCACACCAAAAATATTGTCTCATACAGCCTACACAGGGAGGCTCCCACATAAAAACAGATCTTCAAGACCACAGTAGATAACTGTTTCTCCTTAATTCATAGAGTCAGAGAAATAAGTAAAACGAAAAAGCAGAGGAGCTACTCCCAACTAACAAGAGAAACTCCCTGAATGAACAATGAAACAGACCTCTCCAGTCTACCAGACCCCAAGTCCAAAAATGAGGTAATAAAAATACTAAAGAAATTAAGAAAGATTATTGATAGAAATGCAGATGACTGTAACAAGGAACTAGAAACTGTAAAGAGGAGCCAATCAAAATTACACAACTCAATTGCTGAGATAAAAACCAAGCTAAAGGCAATGAGTAGCAGACTAAATAAGGCAGAAGAATGAACAAGTGATCTGTAAGTCATCCAATCAGAACATCAGAGAGAAAGACAATCAGGAAAAAAAAATGAACGCAACATATGAGATGTATAGGATAATATAAAGCATGCTAATCTCCATGTAATAGGGATCCCAGAAGAAGAAAGAGAAAAGGGGATCAAAAATGTATTTGAAGAAATTATGGCTGAAAACTCCCCAAACCTAAACAAGGAAACATACCCAGGGACAGGAAGCACAGAGGGTCCCAAACAAGATGAACCCAAAAAGACCTACACCAAGACATATCAATGAAAATGGCAAAAGTTAAAGATAAAGAGAAGATTCTAAAGGCAGCAAGAGAAGAAGAAACAGTCAGTTACAAGGGAACCCCCATAAGCTGATTTCTCTACAGAAAATTTGCAGGCCAGAAGGGAGTGGCAAAATATATTCAAAGTCCTAAAAGACCACCTAAAAAGAAAATTAGAGACCAATATCTTTGATGAATACAGATGCAAAAATTCTAAACAAAATATTAGCAAACCGAATCCAACAACACATAAAAAAGATCATACACCATGACTGAGTGGCATTCATCCCAAGTTCACAAGGATGATTCAACATACACAAATCAATAAATCAATAAATGTGATACATCACATCAACAGAAAAAGACAAAAACCACATGATCATCTCAATAGATGCAGAAAAAGCATTTGACAAAATTTAACATCCATTCATGATAAAAACCTTCACCAAAGTGGGTATAGAGGGAACATATCTTAACATAATAAGAGCTATTTATGACAAACCCACAGCCAATGTAACACTCAATGGTGAAAAGCTGAAAGACTTCCTGCTAAATTCTGGAACAAGACAAGGATGCCCACTCTCACCACTTCTATTCAACATAGTATTGGAAGTCCTAGGCACAGCAGTCAGACAAGAAAAAGAAATAAAATGTATCTAAACTGGAAGGGAAGAGGTAAAATTGTCATTATATGCAGATAATAGGATACTATATATAGAAAACCCTAAAGAATCCACACAAAAACTACTAGAACTGATAAATGAACTCAGCAAGGTAGCAGGATACAAGATTAACATACAGAAATCAGTTGCATTTCTTTACACTAACAATGAAATATTAGAAAGGGAATGTAAAAAAAAATTTAAATTGCACCAAAAAAAATTTTTTAAAAACCCCAAAACAGAACTTAGGAATAAACCTGACCAAGGAGGTGACAGACTTATATGCTGAGAAGTATAAAACATTAAAAAGGAAATTAAAGATGATTCAAGGAAATGGAAAGATATCCCATGCTCTTGGACTGGAAGAATTAATATTGCTATTAGTATGCTATTTAGCCATACTACCCAAAGCAATACACAAATTTAATGTGATCCCTATCAAATTACCCATGACATTTTTCACAGAAGTAGAACAAATAATTCTAAAACTTATATGGAACCATAAAAGACCCAGAATTGCCAAAGCAATCCTGAGGAAAAAGAACAAAGTAGAAGGCATAACTCTCCCAGACTTCAGACAATGCTATAAAGCTATAGTAATCAAAACAGCCTGGTATTGGCACTAAACAGACATACGGATCAATGGAACAGAATAGAGAGCCCAAAACCAAACCGACACATCTATGGTCTATTAATCTTCAACAAAGGAGGCAAGAGTATAAAATGGGAAAAAGTCTCTTCAGCAAGTGGTGCTGGAAAGTTAGACAGCTGCATGTAAATCAACGAATTTAGAACACACCCTCACACCACGCACAAAAATAAACTCAAAATGGCTTAAAGACTTAAATATAAGACATAACACCATAAAACTCCTAGAAGAGAACATAGGCAAAACGTTCTCTGACATAAATCATACCAATGTTTTCTTAGGTCAGCCTCCCAAAGCAATATAAATAAAAGCAAAAATAAACAAATGGGACATAATCAAACTTAAAAAGGTTTTGCACAGCAAAGGAACCATAAACAAAATGAAAAGACAACCTATGGAATGGGAGAAAATATTTACAAACAATGAGACCAACAAGGGCTTAATTTCCAAAATATATGAACAGCTCATACAACTCAGCCACAACAGAAACAAACAACCCAATTGAAAAATGGGCAGAAGACCTAAATAGACATTTCTCTAAAGAAGCCATGGCCAACAGGCACACGAAAAGATGCTCAACATCGCTAATTATTAGAGAAAGGCAAATCAAAACTTCAATGAGGTACCACCTCACACTAGTCAGAATGACCATCATTAAAAAGTCTACAGATAACAAATGCTGGAGAGGGTGAGGAGAAAAGGGAACGCTCCTACACTGTTGGTGAGAATGCAAGCAGGTGCAGCCACTATGGAAATTAGTGTGAAAGTACCTCAGGAAACTAAAAATAGAATTACATATGATCCAGCAATCCCATTCCTGGGCATATACCTGGACAAAGGTATAAATCAAAAAGATACATGCACCTCTATGTTCATAGCAGCACTATTCACAATAGCCAAGATATGGAAACAACCTAAATGTCCACCAACAGATGAATGGATAAAGAAGATGTGGTGTATACACACACACACAAACACACACACAATGGAATACTACTCAGCCACAAAACAACCCCCAAAATAATGCCATTTGCAGCAACATGGATGCAACTAGAGATTATCACATTAAGTGAAGTAAGTCAGAAAGAGAAACACAAATACCATATGATATCACTTATATGTGGAATCTAAAGTATGGCACAAATGAACCTACCTACAAAACAGAAACAGACTCACAGACATAGAGAACAGCCTTGTGGTTGCCAAGGGGGAGGGATGGATTGGGAGTTTGGGATTACCAGATGTAAACTATTATATATAGGATGGACAAGCAACAGGGTCCCACTGTATAGCATAGAGAACTTATATTCAATATCCTGTGATAAACCATAATGGAAAAGAATATTAAAAAAAAGAATGATTATATGTGTATAACTGAGTCACTTTGCAGTACAGCAGGGATTGGCACAGCATTGTAAATCAACTATACTTCAATAAAAAAAAAAAAAAAAGAAAAGAATGGCACAGCCGTTGAGGATATGACATAAACCAGTTAGAACCAACTATGCCCAAGATGGCAGAAGATTCAACTTCTGGTAGACCTTGAGCCTCATTATATGCTCATTATAAACATTAACATGCTAAATGACACAACTACAGATACCATGACAGTTCCCAGGCTGACCAAAAAAGGCCAAAAGGTGGGTGGTGGCCCAACTCCTGGAAGTCCCTGACTCTTCTCCAAAATAGCTGGAATAATCCTCCTACTCTTTAGTGCATGAAATTAGCCAGCACATAAAAACTAACCACCCCCTTAGCCCGGGGCCACTTTCACCTTCTGAGACAACCATATTCTACCTATGGAATGTATATCTCTCTCAATATACCTGCTTTCACTTAAAAAACGAAGTCTACAAATAACAAATCCTGGAGAGGGTGTGGAGAAAAGGGAACCCTCCTACACTGTTGGTGGGAATGTAAATTGGTGCAGCCACTATGGAAAACTGTATGGAGGTTCCTCAGAAAACTGAAAATAGAATTACCATATGATCCAGCAATCCCACTCCTGGGCATATATCTAGACAAAACTCTAATCTGAAAAGATATATGCACCCCTATGTTCATAGTAGCACTATTCACAATAGCCAAGACATGGTAACAACCTAAATGCCCATCAACAGATGAATGGATATAGAAGATGTGGTATA
This sequence comes from Balaenoptera musculus, assembly GCF_009873245.2. Taxonomy (NCBI): domain Eukaryota; kingdom Metazoa; phylum Chordata; class Mammalia; order Artiodactyla; family Balaenopteridae; genus Balaenoptera; species Balaenoptera musculus. Next base: position 78,456,690 of record NC_045786.1, read on the forward strand.
AATATACAATGGAATACTACTCAGCCATAAAAAAACACCAAAATAATGCTATTTGTAGCAACATGGATGCAACTAGAGATTATCATACTAAGTGAAGTAAGTCAGAAAGAAAAAGACAAATGCCATAGGATATCACTTATATGTGGAATCTAAAACATGACACAAATGAACCTACCTACAAAACAGAAACAGGCTCACAGACATAGAGAACAGACTTGTAGTTCCCAAGGGGAAGGGGGAGTAGAGGAGGGTTACATTGGGAGTTTAGGGTTAGTAGATACAAACGATTACATATAGAATGCATGGGCAAGAAGGTCTTATTTTATAGCACAGGCAACTGTATTCAATGTCCTGGGATAAACCATAATGGAAAAGAATATAAAAAAAGAATGTATATATATATATGTATAACTGAGTCACTTTGCTGTACAGCAGAAATTAACACAACATTGTAAATCAGCTATACTTCAATTAAAAAAAAAACAACAACCAAAGTCCTGAAACAGAAAAATCTGCAACCTAGGATACTCAACCCAGCAATATTATCATTTAGAATAGAAGGAGAGATCAAGAATTTCTCAGACAAGCAAAAACTAAAAGAAATACTGAAAGGTATTCTCTAAATAAAAAAGAAGCAAGAATCTACAGGAAAGGGAAAATCACAATAGGAAAGGCCATATATGAATATGGCCTTTCCTATTGTGATTTTATATATATATATATATATATATATAGTAGATAAATAAGCCCATATATTGATTAAAAAAATAAAAAAACTTTGTGAAAGCAATTATAACTACAATGAACAGCAAAAGGATAAACATGAGAATGTAAAAAAGGACATCAAAATCACAAAATGTTAGGGGAGTAACAAAGTGTAGATTTTTTAAGACTGTGTTTGACCTTACATGACTACAAGTCAACAGCAAGCAGAGATAGTTATGGGTTAACATACTTGAAAATCAGGGTGATCACAAATCAAAAACATACAATAGATTCAGAAAAACTAAAAAGCATAATACAAGAGAAAACCATCAAACAACAAAAGGAAAAACAAAAAGAAGAAGAAAGGAACAAAAAAGAAATACAAAATCAACTGGAAAACAAGGTTTAAAATCGCAATAAATACATACCTATCAATAATTACTTTAAATGTCAATGAAGTAACTGCTCCAATCAAAAGACATAGAGTGGCACACTGGATAAGAAAACAAGAACCTACAATATGCTGCCAACAAGAGACCTACTTTAGGGCAAAGTATGCACACAGATTGAAAGTGAAGGGATGGAAAAAAATATTTCACACAAATGGAAATGACCAGAAAGTGTGGGTAGCAATAGTCATATCAGACACAATAGACTTTAAAACAAAGGCCATAAAGAAAGACAAAGAAGGACACTATATAATGATAAAAGGATCAATACAAGAATAGGATATTACACTCATTAACATATATGCAAACAATACTGGAGCATCTAAATACATAGAACAAATACTAACAGACATAATTGGAGAAACTGATGAGAATACAATAATAGTAGGAGACTTTAACTCCCATTGACATCAATCGACAGATCTAGACAGAAAAATCAGTAAGGCAACAGAGATTCCAAATGACAAAATAGAACTGTTATTTTTAATTGATATCTACAGGACATTACATGCCCCACCTCCAAAAAAAGCCCAAACAGAATATACATTCCTTTCAAGTGCATTCATTTCAAGGAAAATTCTCTAGGACAGACTGCATACTAGGACAGAAAACAAGTCTCAACAAATTTAAGAAGACAGAAATTATTTCAAGTATCTTTTCTGACCAAAACAGCATGAAACTAGAAATCAACCACAGAAAGAGAAATGAGAAAAAAAATGATTACATGGAGACTAAACAACATGCTCCCCAAAAAGCTAATGGGTCAATGATGAAATCAAAGAGGAAATTTTAAAAATACCTTGAGACAAAGGACAATGAAAACACAACCATACAAAATCTATGGTATGCAGCAAAAGCAGTCCTAAGAGCAAAGTTCATAGCAATACAGGTCTTCCTCAAAAAAGGAAAAGCCCAAATAAATAACCTAGCCTACCACCTTAGAGAATTAGAAAAAGAAGAAGAAACAAAACCTAAAGTCAGCAGAAGGAAGGAAATAAAGATCAGACAGGAAATAAATAAAATTGAGATTAAAAAACAATAGAAAAAATTAATAAAACCAAAGTTGTTTTTGAAAGGATTTACAAAATCTAGAAATCTCTGGCCGGGCTCACCAAAAAGAAAGGAGAGAGGACCCAAATAAACGAAATAAGGAATGAAAGGGGAGACATAACTGATAATGCAGAAATACAAAAAATCATAAGAAAATACTATGAACACTTATATGCCAATGAAATGGATAACCTAGATATGGACAAGTTTCTAGAAACATACAGCCTGCCAAAACTGAATCAAGAAGAAACATAAAATTTGAACAGACTGTTCACTAGAGGTGGTCTAGAATCTGTAATTAAAAAAAAAAAAAATCCCTGCAAAGTTCAGGACCAGATGGCTTCACTGGGGAATTCTACCAAACATAGAGAGAACTTATACTGATCCTTCTCAAACTCTTCCAAAAGATTGAAGAAGTGGGAACACTCCCAAAGTCATTCTATGAAGCCACAATCACCCTGATACCAAAACCAAAGACAGTATCAAAAAAGAAAATTACAGGCCAATATCTATGATGAATATAGATGCAAAAATCCTTAAGAAAATATTAGCAAACAAATTCCAATAACACATAAAAAGGATCATACACCACGATCAAGTTGGATTTATTTCAGGGTCAGAAGGATGGTTTAACATACACAAATCAATCAGTGTGATACACCACATCAACAAAGATAAAGACAAAACCCACATGATCATCTCAACAGATGCAGAAAAAGTATTTGATAAAATTCACCACCATTCATGATAAAAAATCTTCACCAAAGTGGGTATAGAGAGAACATCTCTCAACATAATAAAAGCCATTTATGACAAACCCACAGCCAACATAATACTCAATGGTGAAAAGCTGAAAGCCTTCCTGCTCAATTGTGGAACCAGACAAGGATGCCCACTCTCACCACTTCTATTCAACATAGTATTGGAAGTCCTAGACACAGCAATCAGACAAGAAAAGAGGTAAAATGTATCCGAACTGGAAGGGAAGAGGTAAAATTGTCATTATATGCAGATAATAGGATACTATATATAAAAAACCCCAAAGAATCCACAAAAAAACTACTAGAATTGATAAATGAACTCAGCAAGGTAGCAGGATACAAGATTAACATACAGAAGTCGGTTGCATTTCTTTACACTAAGGTATCAGAAAGAGAAAGTAAATATCAATCCTGTTTAAAATCACATCAAAAAAAAAAAAACAAACCTAGGAATAAACCTAACCAAGGAGGTCAAAGACTTATATGCTGAGAACTATAAAACATTGATAAAGGAAATTAAAGATGATTCAAAGAAATGGAAAGATATCCCTTTCTCTTGGATTGGAAGCATTAATATTGTTAAAATGACCATACTACCCAAAGTGATATGCAGATTTAAAGCGATCCCTATCAAATTACCTATGACATTTTTCACAGAACTAGAACAAATAATTCTAAAATCTACATGGAACCACAAATGACCCAGAATTGCCCAAGCAATCCTGAGGAGAAAGAACAAAGCTGGAGGCATAACCCTCCCAGACTTCAGACAATACTACAAAGCTATAGTAATCAAAACAGTGTAGTATTAGCACAAAAACAGACATATAGATCAATGGAACAGAATAGAGAGCCCAGAAATAAACCCACACACTTACCATCAATTAATCTTCAAGAAATGAGGCAAGAATATGCAATGAAGAAAAGATCGTATTTTTTAAATTAAAAAAAATTTTATACATCAGGTTCTTATTAGTTATCTATTTTATATATATTAGTGTATATATGTCAATTCCAATCTCCCAATTCATCCCACCACCACCCACCCTCCTGCTTTCCCCTCTTGGTGTCCATACTTTTGTTCTCTAGAAAAGATAGTATTTTTATCAAATGGTGTTGGGAAAGCTGGATAGCTGCTTGTAAATCAATTAAGTTAGAACACTCCCTCACACCATACACAAAAATAAACTCAAAATGGCTTAAAGACTTAAATATAAGACATGACACCATAAAACTCCTAGAAAGGAACACAGGTGAAACATTCTCTGACATAAATTGTAGCAATATTTTCTTAGGTCAGTCTCCTAAAGTAATAGAAATAAAAGCAAAAATAAACAAATGGGACTTAATCAAACTTAAAATCTTTTTCACAGCAAGGGAAACCATAAATGAAACAAAAAGACAACTTATGGAATGGAAGAATATATTTGCAAACAATGCAACTGACAAAGGCTTAATTTCCAAAATATATAAACAGCTCCTACAACTCAATATCAAAAAAACAAACCACCCAATCAAAAAATGGTTGGATGACCTTAATAGACATTTCTCTAAAGAAGCCATGGCCAACAGAAACATGAAGAGATGCTCAACGTCACTAATTATTAGAGAAATGTAAATCAAGAATATAATGAGGTATCATCTCACACCGGTCAGAGTGGCCATCATCAGAAAGTCTACAAATAACAAATGCTGGAGAGGGTGTGGAGAAAAGGGACCCCTCCTATACTGTTGGTGGGAATGTAAATTAATGCAGCCACTATGAAGAATAATAGAGGTACTTCAGAAAACTAAAAATAGTTTTACCATATGATCCAGCAATCCCATTCCTGGGCATATATTTGGAAAAGATGAAAACTCTAACTCAAGAGGATACATGCACCCCACTGTTCATAGCAGCACTATTTACAATAGCCAGGACATGGAAGCAACTTAAATGTCCATTGACAGATGAGTGGATAGAGAAGACGTGGTACATATATACAATGGAATATTACTCAGCCACAAAAATGAATGAAATAATGCCATTTGTGGCAACATGGATGGACTTAGAGATTAAGTGAGTCAGACAGAGAAAGACAAGTATCATATGGTATCACTTATATGTGGAATCTAAAATAAATAGTACAAATGATCTTATTTACAAAACAGAAACAGACTCACAGACATGGAAAACAAACTTATGGTTACCAAAGGGGAAAGGGGAAAAGGGGGAGGGATAAATTAGGAGTATGGGATTAACAGATATACACTACTATATATAAAATAGATAACAAGGAAGTACTGTATAGCACTGGGAACTATATTCAATATTTTGTAATAACCAATAATGAAAAAGAATCTGAAAAAGGATGTGTGTGTGTATGTGTGTGTGTATATATATGTATATATGGAACTGAATTACTTTGCTGTACATCTGAAACTCACACAATATTGTAAATAAACTATACTTCACTTAAAAAAAGATATAGCTTGGGTAATTGAGAAAAAAAGAAAAAACAAAATCCATCCTTATGCTGCCTATAATAGACTCGCTTCAGAGCTAAAGACACACAAACTTAAAGTGAGGTGATGGAAAAAGGTATTCCGGGCATACTGAAATGACAAGAAAGCTGGGGTATCAATATTCATGTCAGTCAAAGTAGACTTTAAAACAAAGTCTATAACATAAGACAAAGAGGTAAATTACATAATGATAAATGATCAATACATGAAGTGGCTATAATGTTCCTATACATATACACATAATATAAACGCACCTAAATACATAAAGCAAATATTAACAGACATAAAGGGAGAAACTGACAATACAACAATAGCAGGGAGTTTTAACACCCCAGTTACATTAATGGACAGATCATCCAGAGAGAAAATCAATAAGGAAACACTGGCCTTAAATGATACATTTAACCAGATGGACTTAGTAGATACCTAGGACAGTCCATCCAAAAAGCTCAGAATACACATTCTTTTCAAGTGCACATGGAAAGTTCTCCAGGATAGATCACATGCTAGGCCACAAAGCAAGTCTCAAAATTTAAAAGGATAGAAATTATAGCAAGCAAGTTTTCTGATCACAGTGGTATGAAACTAGTAATCAATTGCAGGAAGAAAAATAGGAAAAACACAAACACTTGGAGACTGAACATCATGCTACTAAAAAACCAATAAATCATTGAAGAAATTAAGGAGGAAATCAGAAAATACCTTGAAACACATGAAAATAAAGACACAACTTTCCAAACTCTAGGGGATGCAACAGAAGCAGTTCTAAGAGGGAAGTTTATAGTGATACAGGCCTGCCACAAGAAACAAGAAAAATCTCAATCAATCAACTTAACCTACCACCTAAGGAATTAGAGAAACAAGAACAAAGTCCAAAGTCACCAGGAGGGACATAATAAAGGTCAGAGAGGAATTAAATCAAATAGGGACCAGAAAAACAACAATGAGAACAAGAACAAAAACAACAATAGAAAAGATCAAAAACACAAAGAGCTATTTTTTTAAAAAAGGTAAACAAAATTGATAAACCTTTAGCCAGGTTCATAACAAAAGAGGATCCAAATAAACAAAATATAAAAGAGGAGAAATTACAACTCATACCACAGAGATACAAAAAATTTAGAAGAAAACACTATGAACTGTTATATGCCAAAAAATTGGACAAACTAGAAGAAATGGATAAATTCCCAGAAACATACAATCTTTCAAAACTGAATCAGGAAGAAGTGGATAACATTAACAGACCAACTACCAGTAATGAAATTGAATCTGTAATAAAAAAAATTCCCAACAAACATTCAGGACTGGATGGCTTCACAGGTGAATTCTATCAAACATATAAAGAAGAGGTACTACTTATCCTTTTCAAAATATTCCAAAAAATTGAAGAGAGGGGAACACTCTCAAATTCATTCTATGAGGCCACCATTAGCCTGACACCAAAACCAGACCAAGACAGTACAAGTAAAAGAAAATTACAAGCCAGTATCTGATGAATACATAGATGCAAAAATCCTTAACAAAATATTAGCAAACCAAATTCAACAATACATAAAAAGGATCATACACCATGATTAATTGGAATTTATTTGAGGGTTGCAAGGATGATTCAATATACACAAATAAATCAATATGATACACATTAACAAAACAAAGGATCAAAATCACATGATCATCTCAATAGATGCAGAAAGCATTTGACAGAATTCACCACCCACTCATGATAAAAACTCTCAATTAAAGGGAGTGTAGAGGGAACATATCTCAACATAATAAAGTCCATCTATGACAAACCCACAGCTAACATTGTACTCAATGGTGAAAAACTGAAAAATTTTCCTTTAACATCAGAAACAAGAATGTCCACTCTTGCCTTTTCTATTTCACATAGTATTGGAAGTCCTGGCCACAGCAATCAGAGGAGAAAAAGAAACTGAAGGCATTCAGATTGGAAGGGAAAAAGCAAAACTGTCACAATTTGCAGATGACATGACACTATATGCATAAAACCCTGAAGTCTCCACTAAAAAAATATTAGAACTAATAAATGAATTCAGTGGAGTTGTAGGACATAAGATTAATACACAGTAATCTGTTTTTTTCCCTCTACACTAATAATTAACTATGAGAAAGAGAAAGCAAGAAAACAATCCTGTTTAAAATTGCATCAAAAAGAATAAAATAACTTGTAATAAACTTAACCACAGAGGTTAAGACCTTTACTTTGAAAACTATAAAACATTGATGGAGGAAATTGAAGACGATACAAAGTAATGAAAAAATATCACGTGTTCAGGGATTGGAAGAATTAATATTGTTCAAGTGTCCATATGACCCAAAGCAATCTACAGATTTAATGCAATCCCTATCAAAATACTCATGACATTTTTCACAGAACTAGAACAAATAAGCCTAAAATTCCTATTTATCTACAAAATACCCTAAATAGCCAAAACAATCTTAAGAAAAAAGAATAAAGCTGGAGTTATCACGTGCCCTGATTTCAGACTACACTACAAAGCTACAGTAATCAAAACATTATGGTACTGGCTCAGAAACAGACACATAGATCAATGGAACAGAACAGAGAGATCAGAACTAAACCCACACATATATGGTAAATTAAACTACAAAAAAAAGGAAAAAACATACAACGGGGAATACACAGTCTCTCTTCAAAAAATGGTGCTGGGAAAATTGGACAGCCACACATAAATGAATAAAATTAGAAAATTTTCTCACACCATGTACAAAAATAAACCCCAAATTGTAAAGACGTAAATATAAGACCAGAAATCATAAAAGTCCTGGAAGGAAACATAGGTAGTACACTGACATAATTCTTAGTAGAATTTTTTTGATCTGTCTCTTCAGGCAAGGGAAACAAAAGCAAAAATAAACAAATTGGATCTAGTTAAACTTAAAAGCTTTTGCTCAGCAAAGAAAACCATGAACAAAATGAAAAAACAACCTACTGAATGATAGAAGATATTTGCAAATGATATAACCGATAAGGGGTTTACATCCAAAATATATTTAGAAGCTCATACAATTCACTATCAAAAAAGAACCTGATTAAAAAAAATGGGTGAAGACCTGAATAGATATCTTTCCAAAGAAGATGTACAGATGGCCAAGAGGCACATGAAAAGATGCTCAACATCACTAATCAGGGAAATGCAAATCAAAACCACAATGAGATATCACCTCATACCTGTCAGAAAGGCTAAAATCAACAAGACCACAAATAACAAATTTTGGCAAGGATGTGGAGAAAAGGGAACATTCATTCACTGTTGGTGGGAATATAAATTGGTATAGTCACTATGGAAAACAGTATGGAGGTTCCCCAAAATATTAAGAATAGAACTACCATATGATCTAACAATTCCACTCTGGGTATATATCTGAAGAATAAAAACACACTAACTTAAAAAGATATATGCACCACCCCCATGTTCATAGCAGCACTGTTTATAATAGCCAAGATACAGAAACAACCTATGTGTCCATCAACAGATGACTGGGTAAAGAAGATGTGATATTATATATATATAACATATATACTATATATATATAACATATATACAATATATATGTAACATATACACTATATATATAACATATATACAATATATTATACATATAACATATATACAATATATTACACATATATAACATATATACAATATATTATACATATAACATATATACAATATATTATACATATGTAACATATATACAATATATTATACATATAACATATATACAATATATTATACATATAACATATATACAATATATTACATATATATAACATATAATACTCCATTGGAATATTAGTCATAAAAAAGAATGAAGATTTTCCACTTGCAACAATATGGATGGATCTGGATGTTATTATCACTAGTGAAGTAAGTCAGACAGAGAAAAATAAATACTGTATGTTTTCACTTATATGTGGAATCTAAAAAATAAAAAAATGAAGGTAACAAAACATAAACAGACAGATACATAGAACAAATGAGTGTTTATCAGAGGGCAGAGGGGTGGAGAGAGCAGCAAGATAGGGGAAGGGGATTGAGAGGTACAAAATACTACATATAAAATAAGATATAAGGAAGTAATATACAGCACAGGGAATATAACCAATATTTTTTGACAACTTTATATGGAATATAATCTATAAAAATATCTAATCACTATGTTGTACATCTGAATTAATATAACATTAGTTATAACTAAAGTATAAATAAATTATACTTCAATAAAAAAAGCAAAAAAAAGAGATAATACATAAATTCTGGTTTGGTTGTGGAGAAAATCCGACATTTGTATACTGTTGGTTGTTATTAAAAAATTAAAAATAGAACTACTACATGACCCAGCAATCCCACTTCTTGGTATATATCAAAAGGAAACAAAACCATTATGGCAAGGAGGTATCTCTATACTCCCATGTTCATTGCACATTATTTACAATAGCCAAGACATAGAAGCAATCTAAGTCTGCTGACCATAAATGTGTAAAGAAAATGCCAATACACACACACACACACACACAAAGAGGAATATTATTCAGCCACAAAAAGAAGGAAATCTTTCCTTTAGTGATAATGTGCATGGACCTTGGGGGCATTATGCTGAATGAATTAAGCCAAATAGACAAATACTGCATGGTATCACTTATATGTAGAATTGAAAAAAGAGGAGAAACTCATAGAAACAGAGTATGAAAGTGATTGCTGGGGGCAGGGGAATGGAGGAAATAGGGAGAGGTTGGTCGAAGGGGACAAACTTTCCGCTATAAGAGGATCTAATGTAAAACATGGTGACTATAGTGGCTTAACACTGTATTGTATAATTGAAATTTGCTAAGAGTAAAACTTAAGTGTCTTAGTCACACACACAAACGGTAAATATGTGAGGCAATGGATGTGTTAATTAACTTGATGTGAGGAATCCCTTCATAATGTATGTTTATGTACATTAAATCATCAGGTTGTATACTTCAAATATCTTACAATTTTATTCATCAATTTTAACTAAAGAAAGCTGAAAAATGCTATCAGATGATCCTAATGTGTTCCCAAGGTTGAGGACTAACATTAATAACATCTAGAATTTCTTAGTTTAGACAATTAATGCAAAGTTGTTTTCAAATATTGCCTTTTCAAGAGGAATTTTACCAAACACTCTAATTTGTTTCATCATGTTATCAAATGGCTTTCCAAAATAATGGAAACATTTTTAGCATGATGTTTGTATAAATTCAGCAGCAGTTATGTAATTTTCCAAGTACCTAATGACTCCACTATGGTAGTTAACTGGATAGTTGTGGCTCGCAGGCTCTAGAGCACAGGCTCAGTAGTTGTGGCGCATGGGCTTAGTTGCTCCACAGCATGCGGGATCTTCCCGGACCAGGCCTCGAACCCGTGTCCCCTGCATTGGCAGGTGGATTCTTAACCACTGTGCCACCAGGGAAGCCCTTTAATTCTTACAATTATGAATGGCCTGGCTAGGACTCCTTGAATCCTACCTGAGGCTCTCATCATATTCTTTATCTTCCACTTGTGTTTCTTCTACGAAGTAGCTTATCACAAAAAATAAAACTTACCTACCTTTAAAGAGAGGTTAAGAGAATGTATCAGTGGAACAAGTTGGGGGTTTTGTTTAAGAGAGATGTATTGTACCATCTGTAGGTGGACAGAGCCAAAGGATGGAATATTGCTTGAAACATTTTTCTCATACCCTTGTTATAATCAAATTTGTATTTTCTCAATCACTTTGGGGTTCGGGGTCCACTAATTAGATACAAACAGGTACAAAGTGTTAACACAAATGAACTATTCAAACTCATTTTGGAATGTTTCCATCACAAAACATAAACGTTTAGTCAAAGTGGCATCTTCCAAATTTCTTAGTCTTGATTTACAATAATATTCAAAGACACCACTTTCTGTTTTTATTCTTTTCTTCTCAGTAAGGAAGCTATAAAGTCATGAGGCAGTGAATAGGTATTATCTTCTAAAGAAACAACAGAGCTAAGGAGACTCATTAAATAATTCATCATTTCCCTACCTCCACCAAAATCTCTTCATGCAAACTTGAAACTGAAGTGTTCAGGTCTTGGACTTTTAATCTGCCTCTTAATACCCTTCCTTCTTCTCTGAAGTCAAAGTACATTTATAACCTATTTATTACTTCAGAATCAACCTTAAATGTACTCTTTTTGGATAAGTTTCAAAATTAGCAGTTTGCAAGGAGTTTGAAATTTTAACTGCCATCTTTCACGTATCCATTCATCTATTTAATGGATATTGAGCTGCAACTATGTGCCAGGCACAGCTCTAGACAATGTGTGGATATTGCAGCATATAGAAAATAGAGAAATAAATCCCTGAACTCATGGTGCAGTGTGGGAGAGAATGTCCCAGGTAAAGGCTGACACCAATCTCAAACAGAAAATAATGCAAGGGGGCTTCCCTGGTGGCGCAGTGGTTAAGAATCCACCTGCCAATGCAGGGGACACGGGTTCAAGCCCTGGTCCGGGAAGATCCCACATGCCGCGGAGCAACTAAGCCCATGTGCCACAACTACTGAGCCTGTGTGCCATAACTACTGAAGCTTGTGTGCCTAGAGCCCGTGCTCCACAACGAGAGAAGCCACCGCAATGAGAAGCCCGCGCACCACAACGAAGAGTAGCCCCCTCTCGCTGCAACTAGAGAAAGCCCGCGCGCAGCAACGGAGACCCAATACAGCCAAAAATAAATAAATAAAATAAATAAATTAAAAAAAGGAAAGAAAGAAAATAATGCAAGGGTTTGTCAAAAGTTTTAAAATAAGAGGACATTAAAAAACCAAAAAAACCCCAAAAACCCCCCCCATCTTGACCCAGAAATCTTAAGAAATATAATCTAAGAAATAATTTTGTGCCAGCATATGCATGTACAAAGATCTTCATCATATTTTAGCACAACACTGAAAACAAGGACTGGTTAAATAAATTAAGGACAGTTTACTAAATTATAGTGCATCATGTAGTAGAATATTCTGAAGCCATTAAAAAAGATGCCACAGAAATCTTATTACACAGAAAGTTTCTGTTTCTTATTACACAGAAATATGCTTATAATATATTGTTAAGTGAAAGTTGAGGGTTTCAGAAACATACTCACAATTACAAAGAACACACTAGTGGTTACCAGTGGGGAGAGGGAAAGGGGGAGGTGCAAGATAGGGGTAAGGGTGTAAGAACTACAAACTACTATGTATAAATTAAATAAGCAACAAGGATCTATTGTATAGCACAGGGAGATACAGCCAATATTTTGTAATAACTTTAAATGGAGTATAATCTATAAAAGTATTGAATCACTGTGTTGTACACCTGAAACCAATAAAAGATTGTAAATCAACTATACTTCAATAAAAAATTTGGGGGCTTTTGAAATTGCATGATGTGACTTCACTTAAACAGTGGTTTTCAACCGGATGCTATTTTGCCTTTCAGGGGACATTTGTCAATGTTTAGAGACATTTTTGGCTGCTACACTGAGGTGGTGCATCTCGTGACTAGAGGTCAGGGATAGGACAGTCCCCCACAACAAAGAATTATTTGGTCCAACATGTCAGTAGTGCTGAAGTTGAGAAACCCTGCTCTTAAATAATTGCATACAACATTGAAAGGAAACATACATTTTGGATAAATAGGGTCATGGATGTTTTTTCATGTTATTTTTCTTTGTGTGTTTATTTGGATTTTGTTTTAAATGAGGAAGTATTGACTTTGTAATTAGAAACAAAAAGAAACTATTAAAAATGTGGTGCTAAATCTTGGACTCATTATCTCAGCCCAGGAATGTTTTTTTCTTAAAAAGTTCAGGCATTTCTGTCTTTTCCTACTGCTCTCCTGGCCTGTACACACCTGATTGCCGGTATCTGTGATGCCTCCATTTCTCTGATGGACATGGTTTACTCCTATAACATGGGTTGAGGGCTTCCCTGGTGGTGCAGTGGTTGAGAATCTGCCTGCCAATGCAGGGGACACGGGTTCGAGCCCTGGTCTGGGAAGATCCCACATGCCACGGAGCAGCTGGGCCCGTGAGCCACAACTACTGAGCCTGCGCGTCTGGAGCCTGTGCCCCGTAACGGGAGGGGCCGCGATGGTGAAAGGTCCGCCCACCGCGATGAAGAGCGGTCCCCACACCGCGATGAAGAGTGGCCCCCGCTTGCCGCAACTAGAGAAAGCCCTAGCACAGAAACGAAGACCCAACACAGCCAAAAATAAATAAATAAATAAATAAAGTAGCTATAACATGGGTTGAGGGACTTGCCTGCTTAGTAATGAGCTATATCCACCAAGAAAGTCATCTGTTCATGCTTAGAATATCATGTTCTTAGACATCCATGAGTTCTATTCTGAGGAAGTCAGAGGACTGTTTCATCCCTCATCACCAAAGAGCACAGTGAATGCTTCAACTGCTGAGAACTCTACGTTGGCAGGTCCAATCCAGGCTTATCTCCTGAAAAGCTGGGGTCTAGTTAAGTCCTTTTTGGTTGAAATATTGTAGCTACCACTTTTTAAGCCACCATGGGCTTAAAAAGATTAGCCATAAAATACCTTTAATGAGCCCCCAAATTTTATCTGCAGGGAATCCAGGGCCAGTGGCATTATGCTGGTTTGTGGAAGTCTACTGTGGTCTCCGCAGAAATTCTCAGGTGACCACCTGGGATTTTTATTACTTTAAATGTGCATGTTTTATTCATCAGAGAATTAATTGTCTCCATTCTTTGATTAAAAGTCACATTACCTTGAGCTTCTCTGTATCCCAGTATCTGTCTCCACTTGTCAAATCCCAACTTTGCTTCAAGACCCATCTCAAATATCTGCTCTTACATAAAGCTTTTCATGACTACTGCTATTGGAAATATTTTCTCCATCCACTTTACCCTAAGAGCTATGTGTTGTTATGACTTTTTTTGGGTATTTATCTCATGTAGTATTATAGATAGTAATAATCTTACTAAAAACAATCTTCTTGAAAGGCAGGGTCTCTTTATTTCCTTTTTTATACACACCAAAGCACGTAATAGATACCTGTTAAATATTTGTTGAATGGAAGATGATCATAGTGTCCACAGAATGTTTCAGTGCCAGACCCTTTGCAAAAATGTGTTACAGTTGCTGTTCCCCTCGATGAATCTCATCTCTACTATCATAACAAGTTTAGCCTAAGAGGTCTTTCTGAGTAATCTGTTTGATTTTGAGGAGGAGTATTGAGAGAAATTACAGAACTACCATGAAGTGCTGGTGCCCAGCTAGAGAATTTACTGGTCCTAAAACATTCATCCATTCATTCAACAAATATATAATGAACACCTACTATGTACCAAGCACTGTTCTGAGCACTGGAGATACAGAAGTGAATAAAACAAAGTAGAAAAAAAAAGTCACATTACCTTGGTAGGACAAACATCGTTGAGTGGGCAAGGCAGATCACATGTTTTCTCTTTCATTGGACTCCTCATTTTTCTAATTAGAGCCTGCATATCCTGTGCTAGAAGAGCTTCTTCAAATTAATTTACTGTCATTCTTGTAACATACCTGTTTATTGGGGCCCATGAATGTGTGCACTCCATTTGATCTCATCAAATGTGTTCCCTGAAATAAAGAGTACAATTATCTCATTAGTGAATGGTTTGTTTCTGTAGGTTACCACCAGTTTATGATGATTCCATCCACACTTGCATCACATTAATTTATTTCCCATTTAATCAGTGTTTAAATTGAACTAGGATCAGGCAGAACAAAACACACAGTTTTGCATAATTATGGTAGAGCAAATGGAAACAGTCATAGGATTTTAGTGTTAGAAACCTTACCGTAGAAGCACAGATGGGTTAGGAGATGTTGATAAAAAATATGTCCAGGAATAAATCCTCTATAAGCACTATATTAAATTCCCAATGCCTGCATGATAATTAACTTTGCATTAATTACTTTAAGTTTTCTTCTGCTGTCTACAGCTCTGAGTAGAAATCCTGCAGATTGAGCAAACTGTCAAGGCACGTCTTGTCATGCTCAATTAAGTGAAATCATTAGATTGTTCAGAAAGGCATTTCTTTCCAGACTTGTCTAGGTGGTAAGTTCAGTATTTATAGCTGTTCCTCTCATCTTCTGTAACCTTTTCTAAGCCAGTGTTGTGGAAGTACGGGTTGGCCTTGTGGGAAGATGGGCTACCTTGGAAAATGGATTTGAGATGGAAGCTTGTCTAGAAAGTCTCTAGATTAAGAATTGCACTTGCTGGTTTTACTTCCTCAAAACTACTAAGAGGCTGAGCAAAGTGTTCTTCAGGCAAGGGACTTCCTGAGCTGTAGTCATTTGTTAACTGCCTAAGTCTTTGTCTTAAATATTTTTTCCTCCTCCTCAATAAATCATTCCAAATACTGTTGAAGTCTTACTTTGCACACTGTCACCCCATTTCCCTCCTTCCATCGCCAGAGAACCACTCTTCCAAAGTGGATGTATATCTTTCCAGGCACGTCTTCATAACTGCATGTCATTAGAGTATATCCACAAACAATGTATTACAGAATTTTACATGTATATAAACTTTAAAAAAATGATCTCATACTGAAGGTATCCTATGATACATTTTATCATTAATCTTTTTTTAGTTATATCTGTGTCGTGCACACATGTAGATCTAGTTTGTTAATTTAAATGATGTGTTATATTCCATCATGGGAATATATGGGAATATACCACAATTTGTTATGCATTGCCCTAGTGAGGGAATTTTAAACAAATGCTTAATTTTTTTAAAGCAGAAACTAACACACCATTGTAAAGCAATTATACTCTAATAAAGATGTTTAAAAAAAAAAGCTTAATTTTTCACTATTGTAAGCAATTAATTAGTGAAGATCCTTTTATCTACTGTTTTGTTGAGATTTTAATTTGAGAACGTCTGACTATAAAGCCTGTGCTCTCCCCACCATATCAAATTGACTCTCGAGTGATATCCTTCTATTATAGTTCACTTAGATTTGGTAGAACCCATTAGTTAAGTATTAAAACTTGGTAATACCATTTTATCTCCAGATGGGAACCACTTTACTAATTTAATCAGACATGAAGAGTAGATTTAATGTCTAAGGCTAAGACGTAGAATACTGAACTCACTAGCCACATGTGGTTACCTGAGCAGTTGAAATGTGGCTAGTGCAAATTCAGATGTACTCCAAGTGTAAAATTTGTACCAGATTTTGATGAAAGACAGAATGTAAAATCTCATTAACAGATTTTTCGTATTGTAATGATAATATTTTAGATATATTAGGTTAAACAAAATATTTTTTTAAAGTTAATTTCATCTTTTCTTTGTTAATATGGCCTCTAGAAAATTTAGTTACAGACATGGCTATCGGATAGCGCTCACAAGGGTTTAGACTGAAATGATGGAGTCTGTACTTCTGGGCGCCAGGTGGGGGCAGCAGAGAGTTGCGAGAATCAGGATTCCATGTAGGGTAACACCAGGCAAAGGTGCTGTGCTAATAATAAGCTGAGAGGCTCAGAAAGGCAGAATGTCAGTGAAGGGGTTAAATGGGGCTACAGTCAGTATAGATCCAGGGACTAGATCCTGGATCTTGACTGGGAGGGACTGAAGCCAGGGCCATCTACAGGAGAGAGTGCTGCTTAAAAAAAATGAAAGCTCTGATATAGCACGGCTTTGAAGTCACATGATGCTGTTTGAATCCTCACTCTGAACTCAGGCAAGTTATTTGACCTCTGTAAGACTCAGTTTTCACATATGTAAATTGAGGATGATAATATTTATTTTTTCAGTTGATGCATATTAAGAGCTTGTCACGTATACTGAATGTTTGCTACTATATTTTGAGTCATTGGGAAAGCATCAGAAGTGGTCTCTTCCCTTTTGAAGTAGTAGATATAGGCTACAGTTCTTACCATGCACAGGTTTAAAGTGACCCGTACAAAGCTTAACATGAAGTTCTCTCAGCTGAGAAGTGATACATTGGATTTCTTACTATCTTATCTCTTGCCAAGCTAGTGCCTTAAATTTATTTCCTTTCCTGGCTCTAAGTTGGGGTAATGAATGCATTTGTTCATCACAGAAGTTTCCAAGTCTTGTGTTAAGTAAGCATTAGGGATGCAGAACTTAGCAAAATGTGGTTAAAATGCTTACAGTTAAGTCAGAGAGATAGAAGGTTTGTCACCTACCGATGATACAATGTGATGGGAGTCAAAGTTGAGTTATGAGAAAATTATGAATTCCATGGGGAGGATGCAGAGGGCTTCAGTGATGATGCTGAAAAGTAGAGGACATTATTGAGGTACTTGTCATTCTGTCCTGTTTCCCCAATCCCCTGAGGTCCAATGTCCTTCATCTCTGCCAGTGATCTCCATCACCTACCAGCAAAGTGTCACCCTAGAGTGCATCACCAACAGAAACTGCCCCATTTTCTAATATCTGAGCTCTGATTTTCTCAGTAGTGCCCAGCCTCCTCTCTCACCCTCCTAACTCCATTCATAGGTGGTCTCTAAAGTGGGATGTGACCATTCAGGAACTTTGCAAGATAATTCAAAGGGGTTCAGAAAGAAAACATTAAAATTTTTATTTATATTTAGCTTTTAATCATCCTTTTATGATGTATATATTTTGTGTATTCTTTAATTACATAGTATGTTAGTATAGCAACGTAAGTATGTAATAAACACATGCATATATGTGTATTTTGAGAGTGAACACAATTTTTTAGTGCTGAGGTACATGTAATCACAGAACTCTGCAGAAAACTGCCTTACTGTATTATTCAGAAGTTGTGGTTTCTAGTGGACGAAACCCAACTCATACTAGCTTATGGAGAGAGCGTACTTACTGAAAAGATCGCCTATGTTGCTAGCCTAGGTATGTGAGGTCTAGGTCACAATGATATTGTCAGCGAGCCCTCACTCTGCCTTCTCAGCTCTTTGTATTGGGCAAGATGGCAAATGGATTCCTGAACTCATACTCTTCCAACTTAACACCCAGGGGCAAAAGACTCTTTGGCGGTAGCAGAAAAGTCCCAGGGGAGACTGACTGATCTGGTTGGATTCCATGTCCATATCTGGACCAATCACTCAGTCCAGGGAATGGAAAATTCTGGCCACCTGGATTAGATCAGGTTCTTGAGGAAAGGGGGTGATATAGATAAATCCTATGGGAACCATATGGCAAAGGTGTCTCCTAGGAAAGAGGAAGGGAACACAGGGAAGCGGGCAGACAGGACACATAGCAGCCTAGGTGAGAGTGGGACTTACTACCCCAGGACAAACAGGTCAGGTTAGGAAAGGTCCCATCCAAAGATGTTACGATCCATAATCCAATGAGTAACTTTTCCTAAATTTTAAGTGGGCATGAGAAACAGAAGTAAGCTGCTGGGCTTATTCACAGGCCAAGGAAAGATTTATGTTAAATGTGCAAAAAGGAACACTACCGAGTTTAGGTGAACATGGTTTCTGATACCCCCAAATGAAAAAGGCTGAGATGTAATTTCTCTTTAGGACTTCTGAGGCAGGAGATAGAGGGGCCCCAGGCTGAGCAGCTGGAGTTCGTCCCCTGTGGACAGATATTCCATAGTAGCAGGATAAAAGGAGAGTCTGAGCCCTGCCCAGATAAATAGAGACCCCATGTTTCTCATTCTTGAAGTCAAGGAGACCTTCCTGACTATGCATGCACAGAAAAGGCTCCTTGAAGCTCAAAAGGTAGGGGGCGCCACCCCATAGTAGGTGATGTCAACCTACCCATAGGCCTCTTCGCTGGAATCTGTCTTGGCTAAGAGATGCACGCACACGTGGGAGGACTCCAAGATATACCAAA
This sequence comes from Balaenoptera musculus, assembly GCF_009873245.2. Classification (NCBI taxonomy): domain Eukaryota; kingdom Metazoa; phylum Chordata; class Mammalia; order Artiodactyla; family Balaenopteridae; genus Balaenoptera; species Balaenoptera musculus. The sequence continues at coordinate 78,476,046 of NC_045786.1, forward strand.
TACGGACTCAGAACCAGGCAAAACCAAATGATTGGCCAAAGGAAACCCGGAAGAAATGCCCCATGTAAGTGATTTAACCTACCATGAGGGCGTGACTCTCTGAGTCCACCTGTGTGTCTATCCACATGTACTCTTTTTCCTCCTAATAAACACTTGACTTGTTTCACTACTTTCCGTCTTTGTGGGAATTCATTTCTGCAAAGCCAAAGGGCCAGGGCCTTGTCACTGACCGCTGGTCGAGTGGCTAGGATTCAGCGCTCTCACAGCCGCGGCCCGACCTCAATATGTGGCCGGAAACCGAAATCCTGCTTCAAGCTGCTGCAGGCCGAGGCCACCTGAGATCACTTCCAGTGTACTTTCTCCCAGTGTATCCTACAGTGTACATCAAGTTAGAGGCTTTGGGGTCAGAGTGGCCTTGCTTTACATCTTGACTCTGCCACACGCTAGCTGTGCACACGCGGTCCAGTTTACCAGAACCTCCGAATCGCACTTCTATCATCTGTGCCTCCCTGGCAGAGCTGTGGCGAAGATGCAATGAGACTACCTAGCACAGTTCCTAGTGCTTAATAAATAGGAACTATTATGGTGATGCTGCTGCTGCTTTTGTTTTCCTTTTCAACCAGTCTGGCCACATTTCTATGGTGAAGGATGCAGGGCTGATTCATCTTTGGAAACCCCAGCGAGTCCCCAGAGAGCTTGGCAAAGTAAATGTTCAGTAAATACTTGTTGAATGATCAACATTCATTGAGTGACTGTAGCCTATTCTGTTTCAAATCATTCCCAAGGGACTCTATTATGAAATGCTGCTCAGACTTTCAGCTCTGCCAAAGGACAAATTATTCTTTGACCAAGAAAATTGCTTCTTAGTGCTTCCCCTCCAGCCTTCTGAAATGTGGGCCAATATTACGGCAGGGAAACTTTTCAGAGTACTGAGATTTCTGCATTGGCTTTGTGAGCAAGTATTAGAATTTTTCATGGCTTATGCTATTGCTTTGTAAAATATTTTGATCTATATTCCCAAACTGACCACGCAAGACCTGAATGAGCTGTTCTCATTAACCTCAGCAAAGACCCTTCCCCACTATGGACGGGACGAAGAGGCTGGCATGGCTTGGGATTGTCTGGGCTGCTTGAAAACGTAACTTGAGAACAAAGGTTATGAGTTTTCTCGGGCCAGCTTTGGACCACTGTGACTCTCAGTGTGGAGGAAGTTGCCATGGAAAATAGTTATTTAAAAAGACAGGCTGTTCTTTTGGGAAGTAGTGATCAAGAGAAAGGGGTATACATTTACCTACATGCTGATGCAGAAATCATTTTTGACAGCTTTTATCTGCCCAAGAATCTGGTAGACTGGAGCTTTTTCCCACAGTGGAAAAAAGGGGTAATTTTCCCAAAATGCTATCAGAAATTCCAGCCTCAGAAAGTTATTATGGGGTCACCTGGGCTCTCATCTCAAACCCCAAATTGCATGCTTACTGAAGACAGAGCAATGATATTGGAAGGGCTGGCAAACTGCCCAGAGAACACTCCTGTCATCTTGGTTTTGAGAGTAAAACAGACAAATGAAGTTGGTGATCTCAGGGCTAATTACTGACTTCAACCAAAGTCATTCTGGACTTTTTGTTTAAAGAGCAGAAAGATTCTACTTGGAACAAGGAAGCTCCTTGATCTAGTCCTTAGAGATGTCATCCATCAGTCCAGGCACTGAGCAAGATGGAAAAGACCGAATTGAAACCATGAAGCTGATGGGCAGTATTCAAAAGTACAATTCAGGAGTGATGTCATAAAAATGGTGGCATAGGAGACCCCAGCCTTTGTCCCCCAACAAAGATGAACAGTTAGACAGCCATCCATGAACAAAAAGAGCTCTGAGAGAGCTCTGGAATCCACTTAAACTTTAGCAACACAGTTGAACAAAACCCCTGAGAATAACAGCTCAAAAAGGGAAAGAAGACAGCTTCATCATTTGTGTGCCTCATCCCATCCCCAAGCTGGCACTGCTCAGCACCAAAAGTCAACTTCCCAGGTAGGGAGGGCTCCCCTCCCTTGGAAGAGTTGCAGGGGTGAGCTACCAGTTTCCCCAGCCTTTCAGGGCACTGCATGAATGTCCTCCACCAGTTTCACCCCACTCCAACTGGCAAAGCTGAGACGTACAGAGATGGCAGGAAACAGAGAAGAAAAGCAGGGGCTACCAGGAGCAGTCACACAGCAGGAGTGATCATGTCTCCCAGTGACCTGATCTGCAGACAAACCTGGCAGCTCTCCCCACTAAAGAAACCAAGGGCCAGCAGAGCTGCCTGGGACCCCCTGCAGACTTCACCAGCTTTTGCCCCACAGGTATTCACACATTCACTGATGCCAGCTGCCTGAGTCCTTGTCTATTCCCAGCCCCTCCCCCCAGCCCCGTCTGGAGCCCAGGATCTGTATTGGCAGCCAGCCCAGGCCTGTGCGGCTACACAAATGCAAGACATCAGCCTAGATTCTTGCAGCTGATCCCCTCTGCTGCGTGTATACTCAGGGAGAGCCCCTTCAGCAGTGTACTGGCCTTACACTCATCACTGGGCTCCAATGCAGCGCATGTGCCCAAGCGGACACTGTCCAGCCATGGGAGATAGTCTTCCCTCCCACACCCCCCAAAAAACTCACAATACACTTGTGGACCCGGAGAAGGCCTTTTCTTCTGTCACTCGCTTGCACTCTACTCACCTGCAGCTAGCCCTTCCAGCTGTGCACCTGCCCAGCCTTGGCCTGACCCCCACGGCTGGCCACCACTGCTCTGCACCAGCAGTGGGATGCAGCAGCCAAGGCATGCATAATGATAGCCAGGGCACCTGCATCTGCCAGCATGCCCATAGTTGGCTCCAGCCTTTTCTGTCTGCTCTGGCCTCCACCACTACATGTGTATGTCTGTGACCAGCCCCTGACACTACACAGGCACTTGCAGCTGAGTGTATGCACACCACCAGCTCCAGCTACCTCTGCTGCCTGTCCTGGTCCTTAGCTCCTGGACTTGGAGGCACTGCTTAGGACCCTGATAGCTCTTGCAGCCACTGTGGACACCCACAGTGCTCACCAAACTCTGTGGCTGTTGATACTCTGGACCCCAGGAGGCTGAGTAGAAGATTTATCACAGTCCCCTGGACCCAGTGTTGCTATACCCCTCCCCTAACACGTGGTACCCTGCACACTGGACCTGGGGTCACAACATGCTCCAGCATGTCCCTACCTGCAGGTAAGAGTCTTCCCTTACCAAAGTTAGTCCGTAAAGTCTGGAAGAGGTGACTGCTTCTTCAAATGTGCATACACCTATACAAGGCTACAGGGATCAAAAAGAACCAGGGAAATAGGACTCCACCAAAAGATTACAGTAAACCTCCAGAGCTGACCCCCACCCCCCAAAGGGAGATCCAGGAATTTCCTAATAAAGAATCTAAAATAATTGTTCTAAAGATGCTCAGAGAGCTACAGGAGAACACAAGTAATTTAAGGATATCAGGAAAACAGTACAAGAACAAAATGAGAAGTTCAACAAAGAGAAAACATAAAAAAAGAAACAAATAGAAATTTTGGAGCTGAAGAATATAATGACTGAACTGAAAAATCAGTAGAAAGCTTCAACATTAGACTTGACAAAGCAGGAAAGAATAATTGAGCTTGAAGATAGATCAATTGAAAATATCCAATCAAAGGAGCAAAAGGAAAAAAAAAAACAAAACAGTAAAAAGGACTGGATCAAAATGGCAGTGTAGGAGGATCCTGAACTCACCTGCTGCCATGGACACACCACATCTACAGCTACATAGAGAATAGTTCCCTACTTATGAAAGAAATCCAAAAAGTAACTGAACAACTCCTACACATCAGGCGAGTAAGAAAAAAACCCACATCAAAATGGGTAGGAGAGACTGACACAATCTTGCCATGAATCCCACCCCTGTCACAGTGACTCACAATCAGGAGGGAACTCACAATTCTGAGATTCTCTCTGAGGAGTGAAGGGTTTGAAATTGCCACCCCAACTTTTAAGACCTGCAGCTGAGAGATTGGGCCCCCAGAACATCTAGTTTTGAAAGCCAACAGGGCTTGTATGCACAAAAGCCACAAGACTAAGAACTGGTCTTAAAGGCTTGGGCAGGGCACTCCCAAAGTCCCAGGTGCCAAGCACATACCTCCCCTAACTCTGCTGCTGGATCCTGGTGTGTGCTCCTGAATGCCTCTGTGAGAGCAAGCTCCAGTAGCGAGGGAGAATGCTTAGGAAACAGGTCATGAATGGTTGGCAGAGGAGAAGCCAAAAATGAGCTATAGCACCACCTTGTGGAATACAAAAGACAAGTTTCAAATGGCCAGCCTGGTGAATATTAAGAACCAAAGAAAGTATAAAAGCTTAGTTAATGTGTCTGCTACTTCGAAGGTAAAAGCAGAAGTGAATAGCTGCAAACAATACGAAAAACCAAGGAAATATATTATCACAAAAAGAAATACAGTATCACAATAAGAAAATAGTAATTCTTCTGTAACCATACTCAAAGGCATGGAATATTGTGCTCTAAATGATGAAGAATTCAAAATAGCTGTTGTGAAGAAATTCAACAAGTTACAAGAAAACTCAGAAGGGCAGTTCAATGAAATAATGAATAAAATTAATGGACAGGAGTTCTTTACTAAAGAGAATGAAAATATAGAAAAGAACCAAATGAATTCTGGAGCTGAAAAATTTGATAAATGAGATTAAGAGTGCAATACAGAGCATCTGTAGCAGGGCAGAGCAGATGAAAGAAAGCAGTAGTAACTTGGAGTGTAGGAAGATAAAAATAGTTCCCTCTCATCTTCTAACTTTACTAAGATTTAAAAAGAGTGAAGAAGGCCTACAAGAGCTATCAATTTCCATCAGAAGGGCAAACATTTGAATAACTGGAGTCTGGAAGAGAAGAAAAGAGAAGGAGAAGGGGGCAGAGAGTTTAAAGAAATAATAGTGAGAACTTCCCAAACCTGAGGAAGGACATGGATATACAAGTCATGAAAAAGACAGAAAACTATCCCATTCACATTAGCATCAAAAACAATAAAATACCTAAGGATAAATTTATCCAAGGAAGTGAAAGATCTTACAGTGAAAACTACAAGACTTTGCTGAAAGAAATAAAAGATACAAACAAATGAAGGGACACCCCATGTTCATGGATTGTAAGAGTTAATACTGTTAAAATGTCCATGCTACCCAAAACCATCTGTAGATTCAACACAATCCCTATCATAATTACAATGACATTTTTCACAGAAATAGTAAACCTTTTAAAATTTGTATGGAGCCACAAAAAGATGCCAAATAGCCAAAGCAATCCTGAGAAAGAACAAACCAGAGGCATCACACTTCCTGATTTCAAACTATACTACAAAGCTACAGGAATTAAAGTATGGGGTTGGCACAGACACATAGACCAATGGAAGAGAACAGAGCACCTAGAATTAACCATCCACCCCAACAAATATTTGATAAGGGAGCAAGGAACATCCAGTGCAGGGAGGATAGTCTTCAACAAATGGTGTTGGAAAACTAGATAACCAAATGCAGAAATTAGACCTTATCTTACATCACTCAAAATTTACTTGAGAGAAATGGGTGAAGGGGATCAAAAGGTAAAAATGAACATCACCCTCCGAGCACCTCCCTACATGAGTCATCTGTGGGTTGCTTATTTTGTTTCCCAGAGTTTAATTCCAAAGCTGCATTTCTTCCCCCCCACCCTCCTTTCCTCCTTCCTTTACCATATCAATAGTTAAAAAACTACTAAAAGAACACAATGGATAAGGAAGGAAGGGAAGGTAGGGGGAGTGATATTCTATCATCAAGGAAGCTGCAAAAAAGATATACTGTGGTCAAAGAAGGAGAAGACAAGAAGAATAAAGATAGACACACATTCTGTTCCAGTTGTATTTCCTTTCCTTATCCCTAAAATGATTCTAACCCTCAGTAATAAAACAGAAATTGGGCTCTGTCTTTTCCCTTTCTCAACTCCTATCCTGGCAAAGATTGTAAGGTTATTTTGCTGGTACAGCTCCTGAGGTTAGGTAAAGATCCAGGGCAAGCAACAAGACTCCAGCATTCCATTTTTGACCTTAGTCTTGATGCAGAACTACCTCTTTCACGTGTGTGCTATTTGATAATTGTGAGATTTGTTACAGTATGGAAAAAAGAAAAAAAAATTAACTTGAAATGGATCAAAGAATTAAACTTAAGACCTGAAACCATAAAATTCCTAAAGATAACAGGGAAGGAGCTCCTCAATACCAGTCTTGGTAAAGACTGTTTGGATATGACACTAAAAACACAAACAGCAAAAGAAAAAATGAGAGTATGTCAAACTTAGACACTTCTGCACAGCAAAATAAACAATTGTCAAAATGAAAAGGCAACCTACAAAACTGGAGAGAATTTTTGCAAATCATGTATTGGATAAAGGGTTAATATCCAAAATTTGTAAAGAACTTAAACAACTGAATAGCAAAAATCCAATCCATGAAAGAATGGGCAGAGAAACTGAATAGACATTTTTCCAAAGATGATATACAGATGACCAACCGGTAAATGAAAAGATGCTCAACATCACTAATCATCAGGGAAATGCAAATCAAAATCACAATGAGCTATCACCTTACATCTGTCAGAATGGCTATTATCCAAAGACAAGAAATAAGTGTCGGCAAGGTTGTGGAGAAAAGGGAACCTTTGTGCACAGTTGGTGGGAATGTAAATTGGTGCAACCACTGTAGAAAATAGTATGGAGTTTCCCCAAAAAATTAAAAATAGAACTACTATACGATCCAGCAACTCCACTTCTGGGTATATATCAAAAGGAAATGAAACCATTAGGTCAAAAAGATATCTACACTTCCCTGTCCATTGTAGCATTATTGACAATAGCCAAGATATGGAAAAACCTGTCCATCAATGGATGAATAAATGAAGATGTGATATATACATACACACATACAAACACAATGGAATGTACTTCAGCCATTAGAAAGAAGGAAATCCTGCCGTATGTGACAACATGGATGGAACTTGAGGGCGTTATGCTAAATTAAATGTCAGACATAGAAAGATAAATATTGTATGATATCACTTACATGTGGAATTTAAAAGTCCAAGCTCAGAGAAACAGAATGATAGTTACCTGGGGCTGGGGAAAATGGGAAGGTGTTGGTCAAAGAATACCAACTTCCAGTTATAAGATGAATATTTTCTGGGGAATCTCACATACAGCATGATGATCATAGTTAATAATTTTATATTGTATACTTAATTTTATATTGTAATTTTATATTGTATACTTAATTTTATATTGTATACAAGTAAAGTATACTTGTATACTTTATATTGTATAATAATTTTATATTGTATACTTGCTAAGAGAATAATCTTAAATATTCTCACAACAATAAATAAATGATTACATGATGCTATGGTGGTAATCATCTGGCTAAACATGAACATAACAAATTGACATGTTGTACACCTTAGACTTGCACAATATTATGTCAGTTATATCTCGATAAAGCTGGAAACCCTCCTCCACTGAACCCAAAGAAAAAAAGTACAATTCAAATCATGTTTTGTTCAATGGGTGGGGGGCGGAAAGATTCTACTGGAAATATTAGACATTCCTTAGGTCTGAACTGCAGGATAGGAATTATGTTTGAATTTGGCAACTTATATTTGCTCCATTGCTGGGGAAGAGAATAAATAATAGGGCTTGCATGTATTGGGCAGAACATAAGGGCTGGAAGCTCCTGATCCCGGCTGAGGAATGGTAGGCAGTGGAGGGCATGACTTAGGGCTATGAGTACGGTGGAAAGGCTGCACATCTCTCTGGCTAATCTTACCATGCCAATTTGGACAGATGTGAAAGACAATACAAGTGGAGCTCTGAGGCTGCTGAGGCTACTGTTAACCATGGGCTCAGTCTACAAGTTGGGACGATCTGTGTCCAAGGCAGTGATGAAAGCTGGACAGACAATCTTCTTACCAGTAAGAGAAGCTAAGGAGGTTAGGATCGATCCTGGTCAAGGTCTCTAATGGAAATAAAAAAGGAATGGCTTACTTTTTCTTCTGCCCTCTTTTTTCCCCACCTCTACTTTTAGTTCTATCAGGGAAAGGCAGTGGGCTTTCATACATGGGTTAAAATTACTCAGATATTGATTTGAATGGAAAAGCTATGTGAAATAGTGAAATAAACCTATTTATAAGGATGATTTAGGATATTTCCCATCAATGAAGTATCAAGAAACAATTTCAGATTATACACCTAGAAATGGGGCAAGTATGATTTAGGTTATGGAAATCTTTGGAAGTAAGTAACTGTCTCTCCACTACCATGAGATTTCACTCAGAGATGATAATCTGCTATTTGTACAGAGCTCTAAACTTTTCATAGCATTTTCATACACTTCTTTCACTTGAGGTGCATGACAATCCTGTATGGTTTGCAGAACACATATTATTCCTCTGTGGCAGGTAACTAAACTGAGACTCACAAAGGCCCAGCAGACTTGCTCAAGGTCACATATCCAGTTAAAGGCAGAGCTATGCCTAGAAGTGGACTCTCAATACTGTTTGTTCTGTTTTCTCTAGTTCTGTTTTAGCACGACCTGCAAATGACATGTTATGCTTTGACCTGGACCAGTTTTTAGATGACTCAGACGTTCAGAAAATGTGCTGGATCTTCCTTGGTGGATGATTCCAGCATATTATGGTGTTTAGAGGAACAGCTTGGGGCTAACAGTGGGAGTAGAGTGACTGCTGCTTCTTTCCTAGGGGAAGAACAGGACAGTTTAAACTGACTTGAAGGTGAAAACTGCCTCTTGAAAAATCTTTGTTTTGTAGAAAGAGAGACCATTTGGTTGCAGCCTTGTGCAGGGATAATTATAGCTTGAATCAACTGAACTCTTGGTGGATACATTTATTTCTGAAAAATTATACTTGGAGAGTTTTAAGTGACCACAGTTTCTCAAAATATCAGCAAGTAGAAAATGAACAAATCAAATCCCAATTAATTTTCTGGATCTAATATTGCAATGATGGTTTTTAGTCAAATAAAAATATATTTACTCAGAACATAAGTACACATAAGGAGAATGGGCAAAGACAGCTATATTAGAATTAATTTTTTATGTTTCCTTTACTGTTATTTATTTTCTGCATCAAAAGATATTCACTAGGTACTCTTTCCTGTGAAAGTAGGCAGGGCAAGGATTCCTATTTTTCAGAGGGCACTTATTTTGTTTTCCATTTTCAAGGCTACCTTAGAGTTGAAAATTCATGTCTTCAGTTAGGGGCCGAATTTGCCATAAGGACAATCAATGTTTCACATCCAAGAAGGGACATTTATTTATAGTGATCACTGCCATGGGCTTTGGGGAAGTGTTTAAGATAAAACAATATTCATGACTCTGTCCTTTTCCTCGAGACCAAGAGCTGGTTCTCATTAGCTAATCTTCCAACAACACAGGCAAGGGACTGGACCCTCACCGCCTCAGTCATTTGATCTGAACTAGGCTTCAGATGTTCTCACCTGGTTCATGACTTTATGGAGAAGCTTGAAAGACTTCTCTTACTTGGCTTGATTCTCAGAGTGGTCTGGATTCTGCTTATGAGTTGACCTGGTGGGGACATTGGTCACAAGGACCTGAAGTATTCCTCTGGATCAACCAAATTATACAGAGTATATACTGAGAGTGGCAGAAAGCATCTTAACAGGGAAACAGGTAGCAGGAAAAAAAAAAAGAGGTTAAAGAAATGAAGTAAGGACAGTGATTTGTCAACGTTGAGACTGATTCTTACAGGTCAGAATTTCAACATTGGCACTATTGACATTTTGGGCTACATAGTTCTTTGTTGTGGGGATACCCTGTGCATTGTAGGATGTTTAGCAGCAACCCTGGCCTGTACCCACTACGTGCCAGTAGTACCCCTCCCCACCTGTGACAACGAAAAATGTCCCCAGACATGGCTAAACATCCCCCAGAGGGCAAAATCGCTCCCGATTGAGAACCGCTGTTATAGGCTAATATAGCTGTAGTTGATGACTAGTAGGTTGTGATATAATCAGCCTTAGGTTTACTCTTTAGATGCTTCTGGGAGCATGACCGAGTTGAAGGAGCATGGGCTTTGGAGTCAACCAAACCTGAGCTTAGATCCCAGTTCTGTCACTTACTTGCCATGTGACACTGGGCAATTTAATCTCAGGGTCTTCATCTGTAGTGGTAACAGTGCCTATTTCCCTGGGCCATGTGACAAATCCCCGCAGCATTGTGCCAGGCATAGTCAGGGCTCACTAGATGTTAGTCTCCATTCTTCCTCCCTTTCTTCTTTCCCCTTCTCCCAAGGTGGGCTGTGAAAGCAGGGAAACCAAGGGACTGACCAGGTGGAAGTTCTGGTCCATATTCTACCCCCTTACCTAGTATCAGACTTCTTGTGAGCGCCATAAACATTAAGAAGGTGAACATTCGAGGTTTAGCCATAAGGAACACCCAAAAGCTTTGCAACTGGAGACGTCTAGGAATATGTATGTGTTTATACATATATACAACACACTGCTAAAGTCATTTGCTGTGTGCCTTTGGGCCACATCTCAACTGGCATCCTGAAAAGTGATCCACTTTGGGCAACTGAGGCAACAATAGATATATCCTCAGACCATTCTACAAATCTTTGGAGTGACTGGGCTGGTGGTCACACTTCCTTATGCAGCTGACCCTACAATCCTGAAAACTTATCAGCTCTGACCACTACTGTCAACCTATAGCAAGCATACAACTCTAAATCTGGACCCTGCCCACCAGTCTGGACATAGTGCTTTTGCTGCATAACATAGGTGGGAGGATCTGAGCTGTGGATGGCTGAAGGAAAGGCAGCTTGTTAGACACTGCACAGGGAGGGGAGAGGCTGTCAGCATGAGAAGTGTGGGAAAAGGAACATCACGACACTGGCTCAAACAAAACAGCACTGAAGGGCTTGCTGGGAAGCTCCACAAATAGAACCGCACTGCACATGGGAACCAGAGATAGGATCAGGAGACATCAGGTGGGGAGATAGCGGACTGTGTACCAGACTGTTTGCCTTCTCGGCTTTTTTTGCTGCTTAATAGCAGTCTGCAAATCACTGCATATTTCCTCAGTTTCTACCTCTATAAAGCTTACTCTGAAGATTTATAAGCAGCTCATGCAGCTCAGTAACAAAAAAACAAACAACCCAATCCAAAAATGGGCAGAAGACCTAAATAGACGTTTCTCCAAAGAAGATATACAGATGGCCAACAGACACATGAAAGAATGCTCAACATCATTAATCATTAGAGAAATGCAAATCAAAACTACAATGAGGTATCACCTCACACCGGTCAGAATGGCCATCATCAAAAAATCTAGAAACAATGAATGCTGGAGAGGGTGTGGAGAAAAGGGAACACTCTTGCACTGTTGGTGGGAATGTAAATTGATACAGCCACTATGGAGAACAGTATGGAGGTTCCTTAAAAAGCTAAAAATAGAACTACCCTATGACCCAGCAATCCCACTACTGGGCATATACCCTGAGAAAACCATAATTCAAAAAGAGTCATGTACCAAAATGTTCATTGCAGCTCTATTTACAATAGCCAGGACATGGAAGCAACCTAAGTGTCCATCATCGGATGAATGGATAAAGAAGATGTGGCACATATATACAATGGAATATTACTCAGCCATAAAAAGAAATGAAATGGAGGTATTTGTAATGAGGTGGATGGAGTTAGAGTCTGTCATACAGAGTGAAGTAAGTCAGAAAGAGAAAAACAAATACAGTATGCTAACACATATATATGGAATCTAAGGGAAAAAAAAAAGGTCATGAAGAACCTAGGGGCAAGATGGGAATAAAGACACAGACCTACTAAAGAATGGACTTGAGGATATGGGGAGGGGGAGGGGTGAGATGTGACAGGGTGAGAGAGTGGCATGGACATATATACACTACCAAATGTAAAATAGATAGCTAGTGGGAAGCAGCCGCATAGCACAGGGAGATCAGCTCAGTGTTTTGTGACCGTCTGTGGGGGTGGGATGGGGAGGGTGGGAGGGAGGGAGATGCGGGAGGGAGGAGATATGGGAACGTGTGTATATGTGTAGCTGATTCACTTTGTTATAAAGCAGAAATTAACACACCATTGTGAAGCAATTATACTTCAGTAAAGATGTTTAAAAAAAAAAAAAAAAGCTTACTCTGCCTGCTTCTAAGGATGTTGTTAATATCAAACGAGGCAACACATGTAAATGGACAATTGAAGCCCTGAGCATGGCAGGTGTTACCTTTCTATACGAGGCCAAAAACAGTCAAGACACAGCACCTGTTGCCAGTGTCACAGTAACGGTGACTAATGTAGTAAACATGTATGTGCCAGGAGATTTACATGAATCATTGGTATCTCTACAACTCTGTGAATTTGATATTTTTATTCCCATTTCACCAGTAAAGTTAAGTGATTTGTTCGAGGAACTCAGTCCTGCCTATTTCCAGAGATTGTACTCTTCTCACTACCTTACATGCCTCCCCTAAATTCTTCATACATTCATAAGCTGTCAGTATGGTGAGACTGAAGTATGACTCTTATTTTTAAGCTTTCCTTTCTTCATAACTACTCAGTCCTGTAATTTCCCACCTTAGAAATGTACACAAGCTTTGATCTAGTAAAGCTGTTATAAAAGCTTCAGTCTGGAGACTGGCCTTCGTATTTTCCTGAGTACGTGAGTTCTAACCAAGCAGGATTCCGGCAACCTTGCCATGGCCCTGGGAGCAGCTTAGAAAGCCATCTGTGCACAGAGTCCCCATTACACACTGAAAACCACAGCAGTTGCAACAAGGCTAAGGATTAGGGATAGTGGGAGGATGAGGTCTTTAATCTCTGTAATATTGTTCCATCATTGCTATAGCAAATCACCACAAATTTAGCCACTTAAATCAATACAAACATTATTTTACAGTTCTGTAGGTCAGAAGTCTGACGCGAGTCTCACTAGACTAAGGTCAAGGTATCAGCAGGGCTACATTCCTTTCTGCAGGCTCTAGAGGAGAGTCTGTTTTCTTACTTTTTGCAGCTTCTAGAGACGGTCCTCACTCCCGGGTTCACAAATCTCGTCCTCCATCTTCAAAGCTAACAGCTCTGACTGCTTTTCCACCATCATGCTTCTCGCTGACTGACGCAGGCAGGAAAGGCTTTCTCCTTATAAGGGTTCAGGTGATTAGATTGGTTCCACCTGGGTTATTCATTCTCCCCTCCCCTTCTCAAAGTCCTTAACCTTAATCATATTTGCAAAGTCCCCGTTGCCGCATAAGGTAGCATACTTACAAATTCTGAGGATTAGGATGTGGACATCTTTGGGGTATTATTTTGTCTACCACAGTCCCCATTCAGATTACAAGTACGAGAGGCATAAACAGGTTCGGGAACAAACACACCTGACTCTTAGTAAACATACAACGAACTTATTAGTGGGAGCAGAAGTGTGTGGGTACTAGGGAGTGGCTGACTAGCCCACATAATGTGACTGTTCAGTATGCATTTTGTCATCTCTGTTTTATAGGCAGAATGGACACAGCTGGTTAACATGGTGAAATGTGAAATGGGAGTCAATTAATAGAATTTCTACTGCCATTTGTTCGGCAGGGCAGGTTTGGGAAGCTGAGTTTGATAGTGTTGTCAGGAACTTGAGTGCTGCTGTTTTAGTCTTGAGGGACAAAACAATGAAAAACTATCCCTTGACGCCATATAGGAGTGAAGTGGGAGCACCTGCTGGCCTTCAGGGCTGGGCACCCATTGATTTTGAGGTGAGAAGCTGGGTGGTTATTGAAGGTGACTGATAATGGGGCTAGAGAGGAACAGGAATAAACAGGTCTTTAAAAATTTGAACTTGGCTCGATAATTCTTCTCTATGAAGATGTCTTTTTCCCTCTCCTCAGCCAGAGATTTTAACATTTTCTGAGTTCCAAATTCTCCATGTATACATGTCTCACTTGCAGCTCTCATAACGTGGAGTTATAATTATTTAGTTTTATGCTCAGACTGGGTGCCCCTTGAGGACAGACCCTGTATCTGATTTACTGTTGCATCCCGTGATCTGGTTCAGTGTCTGTTACAGAGTGAGGGAGCGAGGGCATGCAAAATCTGGAGGATTTACAACCATGGTTACCGGTCAGGGTCATACATAGTCTTCCAAAGAAGTAGAGGGTCCCATTTAATGCCTTGTGAGAGGCTAGAAATGGTGCTTGGCAATGGAGGCTTAAATTAGGATCAGCTTTTGGGACTTCCTGGTGGTCCAGTGGTTAAGACTCCACATTTCCACTGCAGGGGGCACGGGTTCAATCCCTTGTGGGGCAAACCAAGAGGCCGCGTGGAGCGGCCAAAAAAAAAAAGAAAAAAATTAGGATCAGTTTTTATTGTTGGCGGGGAAAGGGCTGTCTTCCAGATCAGTTCTGTAGGGGATTGTAGGGTTCTGTTGTGCTGGCTGGTTTTCATTATGTCTTTGACTGGTTTAAAAGCAGATTCAAGTTGACTTCTGCAGCAGAAACTGATAGAGCTAATTGCCCTGGAGGCGGCTAGCAAGATTACTGTGTGATGATGCAGTTGTGTAATCCTTCTAGGCATAGGATTGCTAGTTGTGGTGATTTGCAATGATCACATAAGGCAGTGAAACACCTAATGCCCCTTTTCTCTTCAAATATGTTTGATGAAGTAGACATGGCATCATATTAGTAGAATTAAACAGAGTTGCTTTAAAATGTGTGTTTGCTATTTTTGGCTCAGTTATTTCCAGGGTCTGTTTCTGCCAAATTATTTTGCCAATGGTGCAAACCAGCTCAGACTATTGCTCATCGAGCTGGGATGGTCTACAGTTGTGGTGTATGGATAGTAACTTTGTCACAACTGCAGGTTTGATACTAGATTTCATTTCTTCTACCACTTTAAATTTAGAAGTGGTCTAAACTCATTTTGGAAGTCCTTTGGGAATAGTCCAAATATGTTTTGTGTGGTCAATAGGGGTGGTCTCTGCTGAATGGTACAGAAATTGGTGGAAAGTACCATGTAGTTTTATCACAATTCTTGGTCTGATTGCTCTTGTGCTCAATTCATTTGAATATTTCTCTCAGATTGGTTAATGCTACTTCATCTATTTCATCTTGGCCTTGTGGTGTTTGATTTGTACGCATTGTCAGACTAGTTTGGCCTCATGGTAGTTCTGAGTCAAATGCAGCAGGAAAGGATGAAAAATAGCTTTACTTTTGCAACTTACTTTCTTAATCAACATTTATGAGTAAAAAAGTAGAAGAAACCATGAGTGACTCCCTGAAGTTTGTCCTGAGGCTAAACCTGTTAATCCTTTGGAGAGAGCCAAATCTGAGAATTACCTGCAGCAGCAAAATCCTACAAAAGGTGAGGCAGTTGTTATGTGTATTGGTCAAGGTTCTCCAGAGAAACAGAACCAATAGGATGGATTTAGATACTTACACATTTATACATCTATCTATCTATTTATCTCCTATCTATCTATCTATCTATCTATCTGTCTATCTATCATCTATCTATCTAATCTATAAAGAGATTTATTGTAAGGAATTGGCTCATGCAGTTATAGAGGCTGAGAAGTCCCTAGATCTTCAGTTGGCAAACTGGAGACACAGGAGATGCTGTGAAGTTCCAGTCCCAAAGATGGCAGGCTCGACCTGAAACACCAGTCTGAGCCTGAAGTTTGGAAAAGACCAATGTCCCAGCTCATTAAATCAGGAGGGAGAAGTTCCCGCTTATTCAAATTTTTTGTTTTATCCGGTCTTCATTTGATTGGATGAGGCCCCACCAACATTAGAGAGGGCAATTTGCTTTATTTAGTCTACCAATTCAAATAGTAATCTTATCCAGAAACGCCCTCAAAGACATACCAAGAATAATGTTTGACCAAATGTCTGGGCACCTTTTGGCCTAGTCAAGTTGACGTAAAATTAATCTATATGGTATGCAAGAAAGTGTTCCTTCAAGAATCCCCTGATTCTGCCAGAATTCAGTTCTACAAAAATTCAGAGCCTCAGGTGACACAGATTCTTTTTCAGAATGGAAAATAAGCACAGATCTCTATCCATGCATCAATTTTAACTGGATAACAGAAAATACCTGATGATCAGACATTCAGTCATGGAAAATAGAGGTGACAACTTTAAGATACAGCTACAGCAAATTTAAGTTTGCTTTTTAAGATAAGAAGGCAGCTGTCAGATACCACTTCTAGGATAGTAGTGTGAGGAATTCTGTGGACCCATTCCTCAGTGAAATAAGCATACCTACTGAAAACCATAAAATAAAGCCAAACTATTTAAAGTCTGGAAAATTTCCAAAGGGCATGCAGTAAATGAAGAAACATTTATTCAAGAAAATATCTGAAACAGAGTAAGATTAGTGAGAGTCTGTGGCACTTGAGCCATGACCAGCACCCCTCACCATCAACTTGATGGAAACACTACTACTGGTGGGTGTGACTAAGAAGATGGGGCTCCCTCTTCTCTCAGCTTCTGATCAGGGGATGTGGTATTTACCAGGAGGGGCAGGTCTCCAGCCCTTTTCATCCCCTCAGTCTCTGAGTTGAAGAGGCTAATTTACTGGTGAGAGAGACTGAGAAGTCACGTGGCTCCCTTCATCCACCCAGCCCTCACTCATTGGGCAGATCTACCCCAGGTGGGACAGGATGAGCATATTTGTCCCCAATTTCCCTGTCCTGGCTCACTTGCAGAGCAGAGGTTCCAAGCCAGGAGAGGTAAGTCAAGAAGACCAGAGGCTACCACACCTGCCCAGTGCCTGGAGTAGGAGCTCAGAAATTTTGCCCAAGAGAAGAGGCAAAAGATAAATCTGAAGCTCTCCCCAACGGGACTGAATTTATTTGAAAAAGAATGTGGAGAAGTTTAAACCTGGGATGCTCTCCAAAATATGAACGTTTTGCTGGTAAACAAGTAAGAGGAGGCTGGCAGCTCTTACAAATTAAAAGCAACAAACGAAATCACAGACAAGTTATTTTAGCAGTGAGAACTGGAGAGAGACCGCTAAGAAGATCCTTCTTCAGGTCAGAACAAACCTCAAAAACTGGTCTCAAAAATGACTACTGTCTGAATTTAATTGGATGAGATTGTGGAGCAATTTTCGCCCAAAGCGTTGTTGAAAACAATAGCCCTATAAGCTGGTGGAGCCTAAAGCCTGGGTGTGTTACCAAGTGAGGCAGACATCTTAGCAGAGAGACTCTCAAAGACAGCTCTCCTAAAACCACTTTCGTCCAAAAGGCTTCATCTCTGGTGAGGTATTGGACTTCACTAAAATAGTATCCAAGTGTCCAAACACGTAAAAAGGCAAACATGCACAAAAAAGAAAAATCCCCAGAGATGGGGGATGAAATCAATACCCAGAGTAAAAAAATGTCCGGTTTTCAACAAAAAATTATGAGAGATGCAAAGAAACAGTGTGACCTATCCGCAGGGAAAAAGGTAGGCAATAGAAACTGCCCGTGGGAGGGCTCAGACATCAGATTTAATAGACAAAGACTTCAAATCAGCCATTATAAATACATTCAAAGAACTAAAGGAAATCATGCTTAGAGAAGTAAAGTATGAAGACAGTTTCATCAAATAGAGAATATCAATAAAAAGATATGAATTATAAAAAAGAATCAGGACTTCCCTGGAGGTCCAGCGGTTAAGACTCTGTGTTCCCCATGCAGGGGAAGATCCTGCATGCCCCATGGTGCAGCCAAAAAAAAAAGAATCAAATTGAAATTCTGGAGTTGAAAGCACAACGACTGAAATGAAAAATTCACCAGAAGCGCTCGACAGTAGTTTTGAACCGGAAGAAGAAAGAATCATCCAACTTAAAGATAGCTTGACAGAGATTATATAATATGAAGAACAGAGAGAAAAAAGAATAAGGAAAAATGAAGAGAGCCTCAGAAAAATCTGGGAAAACACCAAGCACACTTACATATGTATAATGAGAGTACCAGAAGGATAGGATAGAGAGAAAGGAGCAGAAAATATATTCAAAGAAATAATGGCTGAAAAATTCCCAAATTTGATGAAAATGATTAACCTACATTTCCAAGGAGCTCAACAAATTCCAAGTGGGATAAACTCAAAGACTCACACCCAGACACGTCATTGCAGAAATGACGAAATCCAGGCAAAGAGAAAATCTTGAAACCATCAAGGGAAAAATAACTTATGTATGAGGGAACACCAATAAGATTTGAAGTACATGAATCATAGACTTACAGAGCTGCAGCCTCAGAAAAGAACTTCCACATATGGTGAATCATGCGTCAATACTTTCTAATCTTGTGTGCGTTGCAGACCTCACGGTCCTCTTTCTCTTTGTACCTAGACTCAGCCTCATGTTCCTCGCAAACAACCATCCATGCACCCAGTGACAGTCAACTAGGTCATGCATACGAGATGAAATACAATATTTATCGTCCCAGCCTCATTTCACAGATGAGGAAAATCAAGGGCTAGAAGTCACACAGAGTTAGAGGCAGATGCAGAAATAGCTCCCGATACTCCTGACAGCTGGTGCATGGTACCATTCTGCATTTGTTGAGATCTACCAGCATCACAGGTCCTTTTAAATTTCTATCTG
This sequence comes from Balaenoptera musculus, assembly GCF_009873245.2. NCBI lineage: Eukaryota > Metazoa > Chordata > Mammalia > Artiodactyla > Balaenopteridae > Balaenoptera > Balaenoptera musculus. The sequence goes on from NC_045786.1 coordinate 78,494,744, forward strand.
AGGAGCTTTTAAATAACCAACCAACCTTGTTTGTTCTATTCCATATGAGCAGAGAGCTCTAGGACTGGAGCATTCATGCTTGAAAAGGAGTGATTAATCAGCACCAAGAGAGGTTGTTAAATACAGTATATTAAAAAAACCTCTCTCTCATATTTCAGGCTTCCCTGGGATTCCCCTGGGGTTCAAAGCTATGTCCCTGAAGTTCTCCTTTCAGTCTCCCCCCTCCCCACCCCTGGCAGGCACAGGGGACATCCTGCTGGCGAGGCTGTGCATTACTGGTACCCCAGAGGGAGTTCTAAGTGTCCACAGGCAAAGCCTCCCATCTGTCTCAAGTTTTTTTTTTTTAAAGACTTTTTAAAATTTATTTTATTTATGGCTGTGTTGGGTCTTCGTTTCTGTGCGAGGGCTTTCTCTAGTTGCGGCAAGTGGGGGTCACTCTTCATCGCGGCGTGCGGGCCTCTCACTATCACGGCCTCTCTTGTTGCGGAGCACAGGCTCCAGACGCGCAGGCTCAGTAGTTGTGGCTCACGGGCCTAGTTGCTCCGCGGCATGTGTGATCTTCCCAGACCAGGGCTCGAACCCATGTACCCTACATTGGCAGGCAGATTCTCAACCACTGCGCCACCAGGGAAGCCCCTGTCTCAAGTTTTGATCTTCAAAACTGAGAACTGGCAGACCAACAGGTACATCAGGCTAGCAAGTATGTATTTGGCTCATACTTATTAATACACCTCACAACAGGAAATTGACAACTGAATGCACCTCGTGCCTTAGAATTTTATTTATTTAGTTAGGTTTTCTTCTCTCTTTCCTCTCTTAGTTTGAAGAATCAGCTCTGAGAGCCCGGCGGGCTTGGAAAATCAGTTACATAACAGAGTCTCCTGCCCCTGCCCGAACTGATTGGGAGATATCAGTGGTTGAGTTAGTGTGAATCACAGCTTCCAAAGAGAATCCAACGAAGTCTCTTTCCACTGTCCCCACTTACCCATTTCTCATGCAGTTCTCTACCCTCTGCAAGTCCATCCTACATCCTGGAAAGTTCCCTCATTTCACAGACCTATCTGCTGGGCAGGGTTGATGTTGGCATTCCAGAAGGCTGGGATTGCAACTGTTTTCCTCTTGCTTATTGTCACAAATGTCAGGTGATGTCACCACTGCCTTTTACTCTTCAACCTCTTACCCATCTGACTGATTTTGCTGAGAGACCAACTTCTACTGAGAACTGATAGATAATAACTGTCTCTAAGGATTGCCTAGAAGTACTTTATAAATACTTCAGGGCTACATTTTATTTATTATTTTAGCTAAATCCACTCAGATTGTTCCTACAAACACAACTGTGTGATATTTGATAAATGGAAATGTAAAAATCTGTCTCATCTATTTGGCTTCTTTTAGATGCTATTCCTGCTTCTTTTCAGATGACAGTCCTTTCAGCTGGGATCGACTTGCAGTATTGATCCTAGGAAGGTAGCCAGCCACCAGTGGCTTCAGTTGGAACTCAAGCCTCTTTGCATTGAGATCTGGTTGTCTCTTCCCAAAGCCCTGCTGTATTAGTCATTGGAGGGTGTTTATGTTTTTCCAGCTTCCCTTGAGTGGTGTAGCCGTCTGCCATGCAACTTTTGTGCAGTTTTGCTATGGTGTAATTGCAAAACTATTATTTCATTCAGTGCATCACTCTGGATTGCCTTTACCTTTTGTTTTACTTATAAATAAAAACATATTATTTATTACAATTCAGGGAATGGTTCTTTGCTGGGTCTGTGTTTGGGGCAGTTGTGGAAATGTAATGTAGCAACAAGTCTTTGCTTTGTAAGAAATCTCTGAGAGTGTTTTCTGAGTTAAGTTAAATCCTGGGCCACCAAGTCTGTTCTGAAGTTAGGGGAGTGCTTCAAGATTTAGTGAGGCCTTTGTGAATGCTGAAGGATATTAACTCCACCCAGACTGTAGTCTAGTTTCAGCATTGCCATGATGAATCTCTGGACCAACCTAGATGCCAAACTCAGAATCTTTTCGGGTTAACACAAGACAACAACAACAAACATCTTCCTGATCGTATAAAATAATCAACAACTGAGGTAAAAAATTTCGTAGGAAAAGTGGAGGAGGTGATTTGTGTCACATATCTCATCACACGCAGTTAAAAAAAATCCCCTTTCGACCTATTTGTTCTCTTCCAAAGCCCTTTCTTGGCTGCTTTGCCTCAAAGGGTTTGTTTCTTTTTTCCTTTTCTGAGCAGCATTTGGCCTCTTCTTCTGAGCTCTTTGGTTGCTGTTGCCCAATCTCCTTATTGTCAGTCTGGCCCCTAGAATTAGGCCACTAAAACTAAATGTTATCCTTTCTATGCAGGTTGTCTTTTCAGCCCAACTCATCAGTACCTTGAGATGGAAGGAGTCCTCCTTACTCCAGCTCTTTCTTTAACATTTCTTGAACTGAAAATCTTGCTTTACCTGTTAGTGTGTCAGAATAGTCCCTAGACCTAGTACTGTCATTGACTTACTCTTCCAGTTTCCTAAAATGCCTTCTCTTTCTTATATAATCTTCCACAAGTGCCCTGGGACTTGGATTAGAAGAGTATGAGTGATGCTGATAAGGAAATCATTTAAAAATGTTCCTCCTCCCTGACAGTTAACCAGAAGCTATGAACTAAGTTCGAACCACTTGGACTTGGGGTGAGAACTCACAGGATGTGTGATGAGAACCAAGCTGCTTTTACAAAATCAGAACATCTGGTTGTTTGAACACCCTGCATCTTCCATACTCAGCTAGAAGTGCTTTTGATCATTCTTGTCTTTTTGTGAGATGGAGATGCTTCTGTAAGCAACTGTTGCCACCGTCATTGCCATACAACATCAAAATGGGCCAGAAAATTTGCTGACATATCTGTGTGGGTGAAAACAGATGCGGTCACCAGCTTCTTAGAACATCTGCAGGGAGAGGCATCTCCATTAAACACTTTAATGTTCAAGTCAAATTTAGAAGCTAAAACCTCTATGATCCAGGGTTTAAAATTAAGCAGCTGGTAGTTCACAGTTAGCATGTCAGAGACCCAAGGAACCTATTCAGTGAAGACTGGAGAACCAGAAGCTCACACCTGAGTTTGCCTAATGATACTGATGATGAGTGTCTTAATCTTGATGAAGATGAGATATGACATATAGCTACAGGAATATGGCTTTGAAAAAAAATCTTAAAATTATTTAAAGAAGAGGGGCTACTTAAAAATTGAAAAAAATTTTAATATATTTTTTAAAGGTTACTTTCCATTACCAGTTATTACAAAATATTGGCTCTATTCCCCATGATGTACAATACATCCTTGAGCCTGTCTTACACCTAATAGTTTGTACCTCCTACTCACCTACTCTTATACTGTCCCTCCTCCACCCTGGCACACACTAGTTTGTTCTCTATATCTGTGAGTTGGCTTCTTTTTTGTTATATTCATCAGTTTGTTGTATTTTTTAGGTTCTGCATATAAGTGATATCATACAGTATTTGTCTTTCCCTGTCTGACGTATTTCACTTAGCATAATGGAAGAGGGGCTACTTTTTAAAGGTCCTTAACAAAATATGTTTAAAGATAGTATTTTTCTTGTGTAAACATATTTCATTTCTATACATTAAAGTATAAGATTGAACCATGTGAGTTTCCTTAAAAAACTAAAAATAGAATTACCATATGATCCAGCAATCCCACTACTGGGCATATACCCAGAGAAAACCATAATTCAAAAAGACACATGCACCCCAATGTTCATTGCAGCACTATTTACAATAGCCAGGTCATGGAAGCAACCTAAATGCCCATTGACAGACAAATGGATAAAGAAGTTGTGGTACATATATATAATGGAATATTACTCAGCCATAAAAAGGAACGAAATTGAGTCATTTGTTGAGATGTGGATGGACCTAGAGACTGTCATACAGAGTGAAGTAAGTCAGAAAGAGAAAAACAAATATCGTGTATTAACGCATGTATGTGGAACCTAGAAAAATGGTACAGATGAACCAGTTTGCAGGGCAGAAGTTTAGACACAGATGTAGAGAACAAACATATAGACACCAAGGGGGGAAAACCGTGGTGGGGTGGGGATGGTGGTGTGCTGAATTGGGCTATTGGGATTGACATGTATACACTGATGTGTATAAAATTGATGACTGATTAAAAAAAAAAAAAGATTGAACCATGTGATATTGCAGTAATTGCACAGTTTTTGACTTACAAAAATGGAAATTCCATGTATTTCCTAAAAGCCTTCTGGTAGCTCTGAAGGGTTAGGAGGGTGCTATGAATGCTCTCTGTGTTGAAGTCGCTGAGCCTCTCCTGACTTGGTCTGGAATACACTGAGTATCTCATCCCCAAATACCAGTTGCTGCCATGAACTAATCTTGCTGCAATACACTAGTTGAAACACAGTAAAAACAAGAATAATAACAACACGCATATGTATATATTTTTTAACAGGAAGTGCCAGACACTCTTCTAAGTGCTTTACCTTTATAAATTTACATTTAACCAAACAACAACCCTATGGGGATAATTATGTGATTCTCTTTTTTACGGAAGAGGGCACTGAGGTGCATAGAGGATAAGTAATTTGCCTAACATTCCATAGCTAGTGCATGAGGGAGTCAGGATTTGAACCTACCAGTGTGTCTCTAGAGCCTGAGCCATCCCACACCATAGTATATGGTAGTAAGCTATGCTCTCTCTTCATTGAAATAGTCTAGGAAAGAGCACATGGGGACCTGACTAAGGCAACAGCAGTCGGGACAGAGATGAGGGGATTGATATGACAGGTATTAATAGAATTGACAGGATTTGGTCCCACTTAGATGTGGAGGGTAAAGGAAGGAGAGACCTGAGGATGGTGAGTCCCAGGCTCCTGGCTGGTGCTGGAGGACGGATGTTTGTGTTATTCTATCATAAGTGGAGAATTCAAAAAGAGGAAACTGGTGCTAGACCATGAATTCAGTCTTGTACATGTGTTGGGTTTGAGTTATCTGGGGAACATGAAGGTTGAGATTTCCTAGCAGACAGTTGAGTAGACAGGTCTAAGCTCAAGGGAGAGGATAGGGCTTAATAGGACTATTAAGAAGTCATCAGCATATGGGTAGGAGATGAGATTGTGAACATGAATATAATCACCCAGAGAGAGTGAGGAGTGTGAGGGAAGATTTCCAGTGTCTGCCTTAGATTGGGCTCCCCAGGAGCAGTCCTAGTGATGGAGATTTGTGTAAAAGTGACTTAATAGGCAAGACAAGTAGGGAGGTAGGGAAGTGGGTCAGGAAAAGGAAGGAAGTCAAGCAATGGATGCAATATTAAACAAACTTCCACAGAGGATGACTTTACTTTAAACCCAAGGGGAGCTCTGGAGACAGTGTAGTTCTCACTTAAGAGATGTCCTGATTTGGGGCCAAGAGAGATGGAATATTTATACTCCTCATCTGTCAGCACTGGCCAGTGGCTGCTTTTGGTGATGTGAATTCCCAAGCACTTCCAGGTCTTAGTGCAGACAAGCAAAGTGGACTCTAGCACTCTGGGGCAGCCCTCCATCGGAAAGAAGTGGGAGCAGACTCTTGGGAGTGTATTAAAATTGCAAAAGGAATCTGTTGGATCACTGACACTGTCAACCAAATGACAGAACCCCAGGATATGTCAACATACCAGGGCCATCCGAGACAGGAGTTGAGTCAGCAAATGAAACTGACAAGTAGCAGTCAGGGAGATGAAAGGAGAAAGCTGTGATAGAGGAGTCAAGGAATAAGAGTTTCAAGGAGAGTGAAGCGGCTGATGAGTCACGTGCAGCAGAGAGACCCAGACTTCAAGCAAGATCAGGAGAGTGGACATTGGATTTGACAATGGAGGTCACCAGTGATCTTTGCTAGGCGACATGGGAGTGCTGGGGATGCAGTGTTTGAAGCCTTCGGTGGTGAGTGAATTGGCATAAGAAAGTAGAGATAATTTAATTCTCTTGAGAGAGTTGGCAGTGGTGGAGGAGAGCTAGAGGAGGGTAGGTTTAGAGAGTTACACAGCTGAAGGAGAGTTTTGAAAAAACTCTTGAAGGAGTTAAGGAGGAGAAGGAAAATGGAAAGTAGAAGATTATAAAGTTAGGTTGCAATCTTAGAGATAGAATAAGATATGGGAAGAAAGAAAACTCTTCCACTGGCAGTGGAGGGAAGCGTGGTGAACTGAGTTCAGATACTGATACATACACAGGTGTGGGGACAAGAAGATGGTGGAGTCCATGTCTCATGTTCCAACCTGGGTTCAGTTCTCCTTTCCTTCTGGGTCCATAGCATGTTTCTTCTCTGAGTCTTCTGCTATCTTTTAAGTTAGAGTTGTTGGAGCTTTGTCATATTATTTATTTATTTTTTTTATTATTGTTTTTTATTGTACGTGAGTTGGCTTATGATACAGGAAGCAGAGTGTTTCCAAAATTTTATTTTATATAATGATCTGTTGGTAAAAATTCAATAAATATCAAAGGAGTAGAGTGTTGTAACACCCAGTTGTTATTAGTGGGGTTCATTATATAATGGAAGATTGTTTTTACTTAAAACAATTTTCCCCCTGAAGATTCTAATTTTCATTTTTTTTAGTAATCTTTTATTTATTTATTTATTTTTATATTTATTCTTGGCTGTGTTGGGTCTTCGTTTCTGTGCGAGGGCTTTCTCTAGTTGTGGCAAGCGGGGGCCACTCTTCACCGCAGTGCGCGGGCCTCTCACTATCGCGGCCGCTCTTGTTGCGGAGCACAGGCTCCAGATGCGCAGGCTCAGTAGTTGTGGCTCACGGGCCTAGTTGCTCCGCGGCATGTGGGATCTTCCCAAACCGGGGCTCGAACCCGTGTCCCCTACATTGGCAGGCAGATTCTCAACCACTGCGCCACCAGGGAAACCCTAATTTTCATTTGATTTGTAATGATTTTCATGCATACATGAAAATAAATGACAATCCACAATATTACTCTGATATAAATTTTAATTTTGGATTCTGGGTGTTTGAAAATGTCATAAGCCAAAGAAACCAGTAGCCTCTGATCATACAGCATCTGCTGTGCTAAGTGTGGTATTGGATGCTTTAAATACATCGCCTAATTTTCTTCACCGACTGTGTGGGTGTCCTGTTTTCACCACTGGGGAGGAAACTGTTAAAGATCACATGCTGGTAAGGCTTTAGGAGGAGATCTTTTTAAAAAAGTATTTTCATTGGTTTAAAAAATTAAAAAAATAAATGAATGCTTATAAAAACAACAACAAACAAGCATACAGAAGTATACTTGTTAGGAGTGGTCATTCTTTATTGCAGTATAATTGCTTTACAACGATGTGTTAGTTTCTGCTATATAACAAAGTGAATCAGCTATACATATACATATATCCCCATATCTCCTCCCTCTTGCTTCTCCTTCCCACCCCTCTAGGTGGACACAAAGCACCAAGCTGATCTACCTGTGCTATGCGGCTGCTTCCCACTAGCTATCTATTTTACATTTGGTCAATTCTTTGATAAATAATATTTTCTATTGGGGGCAATTGAGGTTTTTATCACTTTTTTGGAATGCTGTTTTAAATATGAGTTTTGGGTATAAGTAACCAGATGTATCAAACTTGCCTTTCCCTAAATTCAAACCATGATGCAAAGGTAGCTGGAAGACGATGTAAAAATAAAACAGTACAGGTATATAGAAATTGTCACTTGCTTTTGTTTGTAAGGCCATCTGTTTTCATAATTTTGTGCGTTTCACTGTCCATAGCTCCCTGGCCTGTGACTTATGCTCTGTCTAGTATACAAAGTTAGGGTAGCCAGATGTCCCAGATTTAGATGTAGATAAATGGTGAGGTTTTACCCATCACCATAACAAAGAACCACTCCATGATTTACAAAGTAATTACTGGGGTTGTAAGATGAGCAATTTTTCTATAGTGGAGTTGGGAGCATTCACCCACTCCTTCCCAAGGTGATTAGCCTCTGAGATGTTATTTGTTTGGATGCTGTTAACAGCCTTGAGCAAACATTTCCTCCTGGATTATTTTAAATGGATAAAGGGCAGCTGATAAGCTGTGAACTATTAGTTAATTAGCTTTCCAAAAGGAAATGAGGAGAAATAGAATCTTTTCAGGGTATCATGGTGGTTCACGTGTAGTCTGGAATTACAGTCTTTTTCTTTAAAAAAAAACCTCAGGGCTTCCCTGGTGGCGCAGTGGTTGAGAATCTGCCTGCCAAGGCAGGCGACACGGGTTCGAGCCCTGGCCCGGGAAGATCCCACATGCCGTGGAGCAACTAGGCCCGTGAGCCACAACTACTGAGCCTGCGCGTCTGGAGCTTGTGCTCCGCAACGAGAGAGGCCACGACAGTGAGAGGCCCACGCACCGCGATGAAGAGTGGCCCCCGCTTGCCACAACTAGAGAAAGCCCTCGCACAGAAACGAAGACCCAACACAGCCAAAAATAAATAAATAAATTAAAAAATAAAAATAAAAAATAAAAAAGAGAAACTGCCAGTGTTTAAAAAAAAAACAACAAACAAACAAAACCCTCTGCCTTTATTTCTATCTTATTTTCTCTCCCGCCACTTAAAACTTTTACTTTTTTTCTTTTGATTCTTCATGTGTCTTTCTTCTTTCTGTTCTCACCAACTCACTGTCATCTGACGTGCCTACTTTTTCCTCTGGTTTTGTGGTTCCATATGGAAAACTTTTTCCCTCACTTTTTTTTTTTGAGCCTCAAACCTCAGTCCTGGGAAAATGCCCTAACAATTGACCATATATCATAAGAGAACATTTGAGAATTTCTTCAGTCTGATGCCTGAGGAGAAGTAAAGGAAAAGATTCTTCTTGGAGCCTTTGCAGTGCCTCACATGCGTCTTAAATTCTGGAGGTTGTGGCCAAGGAGAGAGACTCTTCTTTGCCTTGGCTTGCTAGTCTATAAGTTGATTTGGTTTTCTGTCACTTCCTCCTGTGTCATTCTCTATATCTTAAAGTAAGTGGTTGACAGCACCGTCAGTTTAGACAAGTGGCATCTCAAATCTCTCTCTCTCTCTCTTTTTTTTTTTTTTTTGGCTGCATTGGGTCTTAACTGTGGCACGCTGGCTCTTCATTGTGGCCCATGGGCTTCTCTTTAGTTGTGGCGCGTGAGCTCCGGAGCATGCAGGCTTAGTTGCTCTGCGGCATGTGGGATCTTAGTTCCCTGACCAGGGATCGAAGCCTTGTCCCCTGCATTGGAAGGCGGATTCTTAACCACTGGACCACCAGGGAAGTCCCTCAAATCTCTTTTTAAGGTCAAAGATAAAGTGAGGTTTGGAAACAAAACCGAGGTACCCTATATATTATTTTAGTAGCAGTTATTCTGTAGTTCATAGAAGTTGGGAAGGCTGTCAATGTGAATTTTGTAGGTTAGTCAGTATGTAAGTGGTAAGTTGAGCTAGCATGATGCGTGGGATGTAGCCTGTGATTGAGACACAACTTTATTTTTGTCTCCCATCTTCCTTATGAAATTTATTGAGGGAGAGTAATCTGCACCTGCCACTGATGAAAATTCTGGCCAACCCATGACTCCTCTGGTTACTCTTAGGTAATAACACGGTCATAGTCACTTTAAGTTGCAAACGTAATCTCAGTTCAGCAGTTGGATTGCCTAATGCTAGGGAATAAATAAATAAACTCTGACAGTTTAAAACATAAAGTAATTTCACCTAGTACCATTATATTCTTATTATGACATTACATTTTCTCCCCCCTGCCCCCCATGCTAGCTGTTTGCAGGGGGAAAGGGGGACACCGTTCTTCATTTTTCACAAAAGTGAACGATGTTTATTTAGCCTTGTGGGTAGTGGCCTTTGGCTTCCAAGACTCACTAAAAATGTTCCTTTTTTGGAGAAATCTATTTCTTGCTCCTAGAGAGGTGAAATAGTATAGTCTGGTTAAGAATATGGAATTTTGCATTAGATTTGGGACAGCGCTTCTAACTTGGGGAAGTTTCCCTCCTCTGAACTTCAGTTCCTCAACTGTTAAATAGACATACCTCATAGAATTGTTGTGAAGATTAAATAAGTTCAGGAGTGAGAAGAGCCCAATAGAACGTCTGGCAGGTATTATCCACTCCATCAGTGTTTGCTATATGGCCACTCTTTGGATTTCAAACCCACATCCCTTCCTGATTGGGGTAGGTATTTCTAGTGCTCTTCCGTGTCTGGTGCTTCTTTACTTCTGGGCCCACAGCATCATTAGTCCAGGAAGATGATTCCCTTCAGGCCTAAATTGGGGCAGGTGGCTAGAAGCAGAGCCTGTCAGAGCCCATCCGTATCCCACTGGCATCTCTCATTTCTGCGCACTCCCACCCAGCCTCCAAGCACCAACCCCGTGACTCTGCCCGAAAGCTTCCTCTGGCAGCTGCAGCCTCTTGTGCATGGGCCACGCTGTTGATGGAAGGAATTACATCCTCAACCAGTGAATACCTCAGCTCCTTTGCCCCTTGGGTGGGATAATTCTAAGACACATCTTCTATACTGTTTCTTAAACTTTTCTGGTGGGACTGAGCTCAATTACCCATAGTGGTAAACTGCTTGACAACACACCCTGTATTGGCTCCCTTCCCTTACCTGTTGCAGGTTGGGCTTATTAGCATGCAGGGTGTTTATTAGGGAGTTCTTTCAGGATCAACACCTGCGGGAGGGAGGAGACGGAAGCAGAGTAGCAGAAGAAGAAGCTGGACCACAACGCAGTCCAAACAGAAGCCTCAGCCGACCCCTTAGGGAACTCTGGAGCTGGAGAGGCCCTGCAGAGTTGTCTCGAGTTGAGGTGAGTAGGTTGGATGTTTATAACCTCACAGTGATTAGTCAATGGGTGTGGGCTGTGCCTAGAAGGAGGCCTGACCTCGGGAGAGGCAGTTGTCTTCAGCCAACGTGATCTCCAAAGAGGGCCGATAGCTGACGCTCTGCTGTAACACGCACAGCCTTCCTACTTGGGGGATCTGGGCGATGCATCACAGAGCCCACCAGACCTAGGCTTCCCACTCCTCGCCAGTGTTTTCTGAGACAATCTCCTAAATAAACCACTTGCGCTTGAACCCTTGTCCCAGTGCCTGCTTCTGGGGGGGACTCAAGGCAAGACAGGGCTTTCACAACACTATCTGGAGGGCTTGCTATGTGTCCACCGTGGCTGCCAGGCATAGAGAACTGGGATGAGACTCCTGCCCAGGGAATCAGAAAAGAGAGACAGACTGCTTTGCTGATGGGGGCGGCTAAGAGGTTACCACGTAGGGATTAACCTACACCTCAGTGTTTGCTGGGGCAAAGGAGAGTGACTGTGAGTGTCTCCCATGGAGTAGAGATGGGCCTTGGGTGAGAGAGAGCCTGTGTGGGCTTGGCTAGGTCCTGGTCAGCTAGTAAAAGGACTCCTGCAGCAAGAAGCTGGCAGAGGACACCAGATTCCTGGGGGCTGTGAAAGGAGGCACGTGTGCCTACTCAGTGTAATAAAACCAAGAAGATTAAAAAAAAAAAAAAAAGCCAAATCCAATTCCTTCTACCTACGTGAATTATAGAAAAACTAACTTATTCGCACTATAAAGTAACAGCGTCCAGGGGTTTCTCTGGATTGCTAATCTTTTCACATGCATCACTCCAGTTATTTGCATTCTGTCAGCCAATCCAGAGAACTCTTTATGTGGAGGACTAACTATTCCATTTCAGGATTATGCTTCCTGATTTTACATTCCCTTTTACTGAACCCACCATAGAGAATAATGGGATAATCAAAGTTGTGCTACCTCTGGTTGTGATTATACTAGTATTATCCTCAATCAGGGCACCACAAAAGTCCCTAATATTGATTTATATTTTCCAGAGTAGATGTCACCAAGCAATAAATTTTATAACAGTCCAATAACTCTAATTATATGATGTTCAATCAAATATTTGGCAGCCTATTGTTTTCCTATGTTGGTCAGAACAGGTTAATTGGAGCCCCAAGGTGTTCAGTCCTTATGCATTATAAGTATTCAATCTGGTTGGTATTCCTCTTGACTAACAGTATAAATATGTCAATTTGGAACATCACTGAAAGCCAAATTCAGCGATGCTGCAGGAGAAGAGATTTATTTTTTAAATTAAAACTTGATTCCACACCTCTCCAACTTTGGTATTAATATTATATCTGATTTTCGGAGATTTTGATTTCCATGGACAGTTATATTAATCCCCAGATACATCAGAAATATTGAAAGATTTGAAAGCACCAACTTAATCCCAATTTGCCTTTATATTTTTAATGAGAGAATAAAATTTTGGTGAGTAAGGAAGGAAAATAATTTAAGGAAATGAATTCAGTGTCCAATTATACCAGTAGCTCCAACTTAAAACAAATTAAAAAGATGCTAGAACAGTGCTTTAAAAACTTTACTGTACCTATAAATTACCTAGGGCCCTTGTTAAAATAAGGATTCCTATTTGATATGTCTGGGGAGGAGGCTGAGATTCTGCATTTCTAACAAGATCCCAGGTGATATTGCCGCTGCTGGTTTGTGGGCCATATTACAAGTAGCAAGGACCCAGAAGATTTTTTGAAACCCTTGTGAATTTAAGCGAAATGTTCACTTTAACATTTCTTCATAACCCAATTTGCATAAAGCTAGGTCAGTTACTCAACTGCTCCAGGGTTAGGGACTAATTCTCCCATTAAATCCAAGTTGTCATTGATTGTTAGATGAGTCATTATTTTATGTGCTGCTAAGAAGGGAAAATACTGACAAACTGATGCATGCTGATTTCAGATATGTTAAAATATGAGTCTTAGAATTCAAGAAATAGGGGGGTTTCTCTGACTCCTTCCCACTTTCCACAGTGAGTGTTTACTCTGTGCCAGGTACTTTTTCTATGAGATAGGTGCTCTGATGATCCCATCTGACAGAGGTTTGGAGTGGCAAATTACTTTAAGTGGCACAGCTGGAATTTGAACCCAGGTCTCTATGACTGGAGGGCCAACACTCTAATCTTCTCCCCCACAGGAAAGGCTCTTGTCCCTGAGGAAAATGTTCCACTGTGCTGTCTCCTACGGCATTCACTTAAGGTAATTGCTCCTACAAGAGTATCTGTGCCCACTGTGTTTATTTCCTTTTTAAACACATTTTCTTTGAGCCTGCCTTCTTGTATTCATCACTCTATTGAAGTGGCTTGTCTTGAACTCACCAGTGACTTTTTGCTGCTAAATCCAGCAATGCTTTCAGTCGGAATGTTCCTTGACCTTGTCTCTATCGGACAAGCTTACCATCCTCTCCTTGAATGTGTGTCTTCTGTGTTTTTGAGTAGCTTGTTGTTTATGTTTGATGCTTCTCTGATATGAGTAAATCATACTTCGCTTAATATATTTATCACCAACTTTCCTTTGCAACCATGCATCAGAAGGGTATGAAAGAATTCAGGCAGTTCCCGAATCCTCATTGAATGAAAGTGATGCATTTGGGGGTGCAGTACAAACTGTGATTTGGAATCATGGATCTTTCCTGCTAGAACCAGCTCTTTTTTGCTTCCACTTTGTATATACTTTTATCACGGAGTTTACAGTGTTCTAATAATATTCACTTGTCTTTGTATCCTGCTTGACTGAAATCCTTGTGGGTAGAGACTGTGTTTTATTTATTTCTGTTCCTCCAACCCCTGTCCAATGCCTGGCACACAAATGATTCAACAGTGCTGAGGCAGGAACATAATTCACTATTTTAGTGGCAAGAGTAGCTATTTCCTGATATCTATCTTGTGTTGCAAGGCGATGTCACCTATGAGGTCTCTAGCCTCAGGAACAGATCAGTCAGAATGGGGCTGGGGGCTGTGGTGATGTCCCTTCTCTGTTTTACACGGAGACCTCACAGGTCTCAGATTGAAATTATTCTTGGCTTATTTGCTAGTTTTTTTGTTTGTTTGTTTGTTCATTTCCAGCAAATTTGGAAGTTCTGATTTTTTCACACAGGAGGGTAAAATAAACTTTTGTATGGAGGGCAAAGTCTTCTAATGCAAAAAAGAAAAATCCATCAATAAGGGTCACCCTATAGTGTCATCAAAAAAAAAAAAAAAAAACCAAACAGTTGGATGAAGGACTGTAGGGTTAAATGTTCTTGTCAAGAAATTGTTCTCTAGGAGTTTGAAAGTGTTGCTTTCTGAACGTGCCCAATTTGTCCTCCTCAAGGAACTTCTTCTCCTCATAGCATCTGACTCCCTAAGCCCATTCCCAACTTTGTCTAAGATGATGTAAGCCTGAAGAAACTTAGCCCCCCTCCTCCCTCAGCCCTTATGGGCTAGCACGTAGGTCTCTCATCACTCCCCTGCTTGCTGGGTCACTTTGATTAGATTTGATTCAGTTCATTGTCTGCTTCTGAAGCCAGTCAGGTAAAGCCACACTTAATGGTAATTCAGCAATATAACAAAGCTGTTTTTAAGAAAAGTCAAATTAAATCTTTTTTTGAAAGAGGAAAGTGACATAACTGTTGACCCTGCCATAATTAATTTTACTGCTTGATTTCAGAGTCCATTATACCTATTTCTTCTTTTGTTTGTCAAATGAGTTGTGTTCGATCCAAACAGCACTTTTCTTAAGCCACTAATTTATCTGTGGAGCTGTGGCTGCAGAATGTTTAAAAACAACCCAGGTAGCTGCAGAGGCCATAGAGAAGCAGTGTGTCAGGAAGGCCAATAGGGGGCACTGGGCTATTTGCGATAACTTTGGAAGGGCTGGAGAAGTCTGTTTACCAGCCTTTAGATGGGGGCGGGGTGGGGGGAAGTAAATGAACACAGCATTTTTTATCTCACTAATTCTGTTAGAAGCACAGTGGAATTTTAAAAACTGAAGATGGAAAAATTCATCAGCTATATCTTTAGGTCTGAATTCTACGCAATGAAAGTTTTCAACGTTGGCTGTTTATACATTACAAAGAGCTTAGAGGACCTAACACACTCTCCCTTTTCCTGATATATTTCAGTTTGCCTGGGGACCATGGTAAAGTACTTAAATTACCCAAAGATTGGTGGTTTTGGAAATAATAACTTTGTAGAAGACAGTTGAAATAAAAGAAATGCTGAAGATGCAATATCTGGTTTCTAAGGAACATTTTGTGTTTCCCTCCGGGATTCTGATTCCCTCTCTCCCTCCCTCCCTCCCTCCCTCGCTGAATTCCTTCCTTCCTTCCTATTTTCCTTCAGAAGTTGGAGTGGGTGGTTTTTTTCTTCTTTGGGGGAACTGATTGGTAAGCTTACGTTCTGCTGTCCCTTCCCTTGTATTCTCGGATACCATGATTGACTCTTGTCTGTTGCCTTATCTCCTCTCCTTTCTCCAGAGACCTCAGTTGGAAAAAGTTAGGAGGGAGGTGGAAGAGGGAGGAAGCCGGGTCAGTGGGGGTTGGCTGAGTTTGGAAGGCATCTTCAGGGGGTTCCTCTTGGCTCCTTACCACAGGGCAGCTGCTATGGGCACATGGCCAAACCTCTTTACTCTAGCCCTGGGAGCTCTTCTCGCTTTTCACTCCATACACCTCTCCCCATTAGATTTTTCAGGCCTCTAGTATTTGTGGTCTTCTGAAATTGTTTCAGATTTCTCTCTTCAGATCACTGTATCGCTGTCACAGCTGGCTGGGCAAATAGGTGATTTTCACTGCCACAGGTCTAAAGCATCTCATAAAAATAACTCACAGATATATTATCAAAGAAAAGCAAAAAAGTAATTATCTCAGGACTTTCAAATTTGTGATAGCGATTTAAAAGTGCTCTTAAACAGGGAATGCTCAAACTCTTCCCTCTGAATTAATCTGCACTTAAAATTAAACCAATCTCACCTGTTTTGACACAATTAAAATTTTGTAAAGCCTCACCAAAATGACTTCAGTAGATCCTTGGACTCTCTTTAGGGATAATGATTTATCTTGAATGATTTATTTTGAAAAGAGTCATGTGACTTAAACCAGGATGGTTATAAGGTAATTTACTCACGTGAAACTAGTGGCAGGTGTATTGGTTAGGGCGCGCCAGCTGGAAAAGATGTCGAGAATATCCATAAAAGAGAAGGTTAAGAAACGGTAAATTTGACCCCCAGAGGAAACAGCAGGAAGAAGGAAGGAGAACGGGGGAAAGCAAATTAGAAATGTAGAGTAAGATTTGTTTGTTTTTGAGAATTTACCTCAGAGTGTACCAGTGAAATAATTTTAAGAAAGATAATTTATGCAACATTAAATGAATATAGAGAGTCAAGGAAAGATAAATTGTTCTTTTCTCCTGAGATAGTAAGAAATGGGTAAAGGGAGTAAAGTAGCATTAAGCTTAGGAATCTTCATAAATTTCCCCCATTTCTAAAGCACATCTTCACTTTCCTCTGAAAATCTAACATGTTGCAACTCTCTAGCAATAAATGCCTTAATACAGGTTGTTTTATAATGAATTTTCAAAGACATCCCTAATTGCACTTCACAGAGTGCTGTATTCTATAGGCAATCAAATCATTGTTGGTTAGATTGATACACAAAGGGGACCTCACTCTATGGATTACGTATGATCGAGATGTGGTGTAATCTATTAAAGTCTGAATTCTCATTCTCAGTAGAATTCTATTTTGGATGCACATTTTTACTAATAACCACTGGTGCCAGTTGTGTCAGAGTCTGATGTGTGGTCTGGCCTACATAGTAGAAAGGTGGCCATAGAAAACCTGTTGTGACCTTAGTCTTTGGCTGTGAAACAGGGAAGCCTGAGGCATCCCCCAGCTGCATTACCAACAGGGTCCCTCAGCCTGTCTCAGGCATGGATACTGCAGATGTTAGTGTTTATAGATGATATGGGAGGGATGTTGCCCTGCATGCAGTAGGCCCACGACAAGACTTGTGTCTTAGGATGTGCGTGGTTGGGATAAGCAGGGTAACGCAGTGTGCTGGAGCCCCTTAGCAAGGTGTTGTGTTTAGAGACCTAGGTGGGGAGTTGACCCAGTCAAAACATGAGTTTATCAGGCTCAGTGGCCTCAAGCCATCTGTCTATTCCATGGGGAGGCTGGGACACTGAGGGGAGCAGTTGTAGGATAGAGGTAGAGGGATGCTGATTGCAGGAATCAAACAGAAGAGATTTCCCTCCTGGTAGAAGCTTAGACGATTTGGAGGACATGACAAATGCTTTGGTTTTGGAAGTGAGACCTTCAGTCTAGATGGAGTTGACAACAGTCCTTCTATTAAGAAAGCCGAGCATTGGGAGGAGGAGAGGAGGTTGGGATCATTCATTGGCATTTTTGTAAGAGTATGTCGTGTGTGGGCAGTAACGCTAATAGCTTCATTCTTTGGCGTCTTCCTTCTCCTGAAGGCTTGGGAGAGGTGCCTTGAAAGTGCAATCAGAAATGAGTAGAGCTAAGAGTTCTTCTGCTAAAGGTGGGAACAGAGAAGTCTTTTTGAGGAGCTCTCACCATCTCTTAGGAAGTCATGAGTGGCAGAATGATAGTGAAACATGTGAGACTAGTAGTGTGAGAAGATATCTGAAAGTTGCATGTCTTTCTGGAGTACTGGCAGTGGTGACCCCCTACCCTCTGGCAGAGTGTGTCAGACTTTGGCTGGTTGCAGCTGTGACAGTACTGTTGGCAGTAAAGGAGCAGTAGGAGACCGCTGGGCAGCTACAGTAGCAACAAGCAACCTCTGCTATTTGTGCTAGAGACGTTGATCTTCAATTACATGTGGGTTCTTAGATTCCATCCAGATGGCTGAAGGCATTTTACATATGACCTTTGCATAAATGTGATACTATTGTGCATATTTTAAGGATTTTTATAGGATTTGGTAACCAAAATACATAAATCTATTCCTATCTGCTAGACACTCAAACATATTACTTTGGTATATGAAATGAAAGCTAAAAGTTGACACAATTAAAAGAAATGTATATTTGATTTCAGATTAATTGAATGGAAGGTAGGAAAATGAAAGTGCATTAACTCTAACAGTAGCTTTAAACAGAATAAACAATGGACTTTTCAAAGGATTATGATTATCCTTAAAATGCCAAAATGAAACCTGAAGCAATTATTGGTAATATAGATGTATTATTATTATTATTATATTTTAGCACATAATCTTTTTTTAAACATCTTTGAGTATAATTGCTTTACAATTGTGTGTTAGTTTCTGCTTTAAAACAAAGTGAATCAGTTATATGTATAAATATATCCCCATATCTCCTCCCTCTTGCGTCTCCCTCCCACTCTCCCTATCCCACCCTTCTAGGTGGTCACAAAGCACGGAGCTGATATCCCTGTGCTATGCAGCTGCTTCCCACTAGCTATCTATTTTACATTTGGTGGTATATATATGTCCATGCCACTCTCTCACTTCGTCCCAGCTTGCCCTTCCCCCTCCCCGTGTCCTCAAGTCCATTCTCTACGTCTGCGTCTTTTTTCCTGTCCTGCCCCTAGGTTCTTCAAACCATTTTTTTTTTTTTTTAGATTCCATATATATGTGTTAGCATACGGTATTTGTTTTTCTCTTTCTGACTTACTTCACTCTGTATGACAGTCTCTAGGTCCATCCACCTAACTACAAATAGCTCAATTTCATTTCTTTTTATGGCTGAGTAATATTCCATTGTTTATATGTGCCACATCTTCTTTATCCATTCATCTGTCGATGGACACTTAGGCTGCTTCCATGTCCAGGCTATTGTAAATAGAGCTGCAATGAACATTGTGGTACATGACTCTTTTTGAATTATGGTTTTCTCAGGGTATATGCCCAGGAATGGGATTGCTGGGTCATAGGGTAGTTCTATTTTTAGTTTTTTAAAGAACCTCCATACTGTTCTCCATAGTGGCTGTTTCAATTTACATTCCCACCAACAGTGCAAGAGGGTTCCATTTTCTCCACACCCTCTCCAGCATTTTTGTTTGTAGATTTTTTGATGATGACCATTCTGACCGGTGTGAGGTGATACCTCATTGTAGTTTTGATTTGCATTTCTCTAATGATTAGTGATGCTGAGCATTCTTTCATGTGTTTGTTGGCAATCTGTATATCTTCTTTGGAGAAATGTCTATTTAGGTCTTCTGCCCATTTTTGGATTGGGTTGTTTGTTTTTTTTGATATTGAGTTGCATGAACTGCTTGTAAATCTTGGAGATTAATCCTTTGTCAGTTGCTTCATTTGCAAATATTTTCTCCCATTCTGAGGGTTGTCTTTTCATCTTGTTTAAGTTTTCCTTTGCTGTGCAAAAGCTTTTAAGTTTCATTAGGTCCCATGTGTTTATTTTTGTTTTTATTTCCATTTCTCTAGGAGGTGGGTCAAAAAGGATCTTGCTGTGATATATGTCATAGAGTGTTCTGTCTATGTTTTCCTCTAAGAGTTTGATAGTGTCTGGTCTTTCATTTAGGTCTTTAATCCATTTTGAGTCTATTTTTGTATATGGTGTTAGGGAGTGTTCTAATTTCATTCTTTTACATGTAGCTGTCCAGTTTCCCCAGCACCACTTATTGAAGAGGCTGTCTTTTCTCCATTGTATATTCTTGCCTCCTTTATCAAAAATAGGGTGACCATATGTGCGTGGGTTTCTCTCTGGGCTTTCTGTCCTGTTCCGTTGATCTATATTTCTGTTTTTGTGCCAGTACCATACTGTCTTGATTACTGTAGCTTTGTAGTATAGTCTGAAGTCAGGGAGGCTGATTCCTCCAGCTCCATTTTTCTTTCTCAAGATTGCTTTGGCTATTCCAGGTCTTTTGTGATTCCATACAAATTGTGAGATTTTTTGTTCTAGTACTGTGAAAAATGCCACTGGTAGTTTGATAGGGATTACATTGAATCTGTAGATTGCTTTGGGTAGTATAGTCATTTTCACAATGTTGATTCTTCCAATCCAAGAACATGGTATATCTCTCCATCTGTTTGTATCATCTTTAATTTCTTTCATCAGTGTCTTATAGTTTTCTGCATACAGGTCTTTTGTCTCCTTAGGTAGGTTTATTCCTAGATATTTTATTCTTTTTGTTGCAATGGTAAATGGGGGTGTTTCCTTAATTTCTCTTTCAGATTTTTCATCATTAGTGTATAGGAATGCAAGAGATTTCTGTGCATTAATTTTGTATCCTGCTACTTTAGCAAATTCATTGATTAGCTCTAGTAGTTTTCTGGTAGCATCTTTAGGATTCTCTGTGTATAGTATCATATCACCTGCAAACAGTGACAGCTTTACTTCTTCTTTTCCGATTTGGATTCCTTTTATTTCTTTTTCTTCTCTGATTGCCGTGGCTAAAACTTCCAAGACTGTGTTGAATAATAGTGGTGAGAGTGGACAACCTTGTCTTGTTCCTGATCTTAGAGGAAATGGTTTCAGTTTTTCACCATTGAGAACGATGTTGGTTGTGAGTTTGTCATATATGGCCTTTATTATGTTGAGGTAAGTTCCCTCTATGCCTACTTTCTGGAGAGTTGTTATTATAAATGGGTGTTGAATTTTGTCAAAAGCTTTTCCTGCATCTATTGACATGATCATATGGTTTTTATTCTTCAATTTGTTAATATGGTGTATCACATTGATTGATTTGCGTATATTGAAAAGTCCTTGCATTCCTGGGATAAACCCCACTTGATCATGGTGTATGATCCTTTTAATGTGCTGTTGGATTCTGTTTGCTAGTATTTTGTTGAGGATTTTTGCATCTATATTCATCAGTGATATTGGCCTGCAGTTTTCTTTCTTTGTGACATCTTTGTCTGGTTTTGGTATCAGGATGATGGTGGCCTCATAGAATGAGTTTGGGAGTGGTCCTCCGTCTGCTATATTTTGGAAGAGTCTGAGAAGGATAGGTGTTAGCCCTTCTCTAAATGTTTGATAGAAGTCACCTGTGAAGCCATCTGGTCCTGGATTTTTGTTGGTTGGAAGATTTTTAATCACAGTGTCAATTTCAGTGCTTGTGATTGGTCTGTTTTTATTTTCTATTCCTGGTTCAGTCTCAGAAGGTTGTGCTTTTCTAAGAATTTGTCCATTTCTTCCAGGTTGTCCATTTTATTGGCATAGAGTTGCTTGTAGCAATCTCTCATGATCCTTTGTATTTCTGAAGTGTCAGTTGTTAATTCTCCTTTTTCATTTCTAATTCTGTTGATTTGTGTCTTCTCCCTTTTTTTCTTGATGAGTCTGGCTAATGGTTTATCGATTTTGTTCATCTTCTCAAAAAACCATTTTTTAGTTTTATTGATCTTTGCTATTGTTTCCTTCATTTCTTTTTCATTTATCTCTGATCTGATCTTTATGATTTCTTTCCTTCTGCTAACTTTGGGGTTTTTTTGTTCTTCTGTCTCTAATTGCTTTAGGTGTAAGGTTAGGTTGTTTATTTGAGATGTTTCTTGTTTCTTGAGGTAAGATTGTATTGTTATAAACTTCCCTCTTAGAACTGCTTTTGCTGCATCCCACTGGTTTTGGGTTGTCATGTTTTCACTGTCATTTGTTTCTAGGTATGTTTTGATTTCCTGTTTGATTTCTTCAGTGATCTCTTGGTATTAAGAGTGTATTGTTTAGCCTCCATGTGTCTGTATTTCTTACAGAGTTTTCCCTGTAATTGATATCTGGTCTCATTGCGTTGTGTTCAGAAAAGATACTTGATATGATTTCAATTTTCTTAAATTTACCAAGACTTCATTTGTGACCCAAGATATGATCTATCCTGGAGAATGTTCCATGAGCAATTGAGAAGAAAATGTATTCTGTTGTTTTTGGATGGAATTTCCTATAAATATCAATTAAGTCCATCTTGTTTAATGTATCATTTAAAGCTTGTGTTTCCTTATTTATTTTCATTTTGGATCATCTGTCCATTGGTGAAAATGGGGTGTTAAATTCCCCTACTATGATTGTGTTACTGTTGATTTCCTTTTTTATGGCTGTTAGCATTTGCCTATGTATTGAGGTGCTCCTATGTTGGGTGCATAAATATTTACAATTGTTATATCTTCTTCTTGGATTGATCCCTTGATCATTATGTAGTGTCCTTCTTTGTCTCTTGTAATAGTCTTTGTTTGAAAGTCTATTTTGTCTGATATGAGAATTGCTACTCCAGCTTTCTTTTGATTTCCCTTTGCATGGAATATCTTTTTCCATCCCCTCACTTTCAGTCTGTATGTGTCCCTAGGTCTGAAGTCGGTCTCTTGTAGACAGCATATGTATGGGTCTTATTTTTGTATCCATTCAGCCAGTCTATGTCTTTTGGTGGGAGCATTTAATCCATTTACATTAAAGGTAATTATCGATATGCATGTTCCTATTACCATTTTCTTAACTGTGTTGGGTTTGTTATTGTAGGTCTTTTCCTTCTCTTATGTTTCCTGCCTAGAGAAGGTCCTTTAGCATCTGTTGTAAAGCTGGTTTTGTGGTGCTGAATTCTCATAGCTTTTGCTTGTCTGTAAAGTTTTTAATTTCTCCGTTGAATCTGAATGAGATTCTTGCTGGTAGAGTAATCTCAGTTGTAGTTTTTTCCCTTTCATTACTTTAACTATGTCCTGCCACTCCCTTCTGGCTTGCAGAGTTTTTGCTGAAAGGTCAGCTGTTAACCTTATGGGGATTCCATTGTATGTTATTTGTTGTTTTTCCCTTGCTGCTTTTAATACTTTTTGTTTGTATTTAATTTTTGATAGTTTGATTAATATGTGTCTTGGTGTGTTTTTCCTTGGATTTATCTTGTATGGGACTCTCTGTGCTTCCTGGACTTGATTATTTCCTTTCCCATATTAGGGAAGTTTTCAACTATAATGTCTTCAAATATTTTCTCAGTCCCTTTATTTTTCTCTTCTTCTTCTGGGACCCCTATAATTCGAATGTTGTTGCATTTAATGTTGTCCCAGAGGTCTCTGAGACTCTCCTCAATTCTTTTCATTCTTTTTTCTTTATTCTGCTCTGTGGTAGTTATTTCCACTATTTTATTTTCCAGGTCACTTATCTGTTCTTCTATCTCAGTTATTCTGCTGTTGATTCCTTCTAGAGAATTTTAAATATCATTTATTGTGTTTTTCATCATTGTTTGTTTGCTCTTTAGTTCTTCTAGGTCCTTGTTAAACGTTTCTTGTATTTTCTCCATTCTATTTCCAAGATTTTGGATCATCTTTACTATCATTATTCTGAATTATTTTTCAGGTAGACTGCCTATTTCCTCTTCATTTGTTAGGTCTGGTGAGTTTTTGCCTTGCTCCTTCATCTGCTGTGTGTTTCTCTGTCTTCTCATTTTACTTAACTTACTGTGTTTGGGTCTACTTTTGGCAGGTTGCAGGTTCGTAGTTCCCGTTGTTTTTGGTGTCTGCCCCTAGTGGCTAAGGTTGGTTCATTGCCTTGTGTAGGCTTCCTGGTGGAGGGGACTGGTGCCTGTGTTCTGATGGATGAGGCTGGATCTTTTCTTTCTGGTGGGCAGGACTGCCTCCGGTGGTGTGTTTTGGAGTGTCTTTGACCTTATTATGATTTTAGGCAGCCTCTCTGCTAATGAGTGGGGTTGTGTTCCTGTCTTGCTAGTTGTTTGGCATAGGATGTCCAGCACTGTAGCTTGCTGGTCATTGAGTGGAGCTGGGTCTTAGCATTGAGATGGAGATCTCTGGGAGGGCTTTCACTGTTTGATATTACGTGGAGTTGGGATCTCTCTGCTGTACCAGTGTCCTGAGCTTGGCTCTCCCACCTCAGAGGCACAGGCCTGACACCCAGCCAGAGCACAAAGACCCTGCCAGCGACATGACTGGTTTCATTTGATCAAAAGCACCATTCCTGTTTGTCATTACGACTGTTAGCCTGTTCATCCACTGCCATCCTATGTCTTCATTCAAGTGACTGATTAAAATATGCACCGCAGGTCCACTGGGAGGCTTTGAGGGGGTGTGCTGAATTGGAGAGGGTCCCTTGTTCAGCACTCCAGCTCAGATTGTTCTGAATCAATCACCACACCAGCACTTAGGCAACCTAGATGTATTATTAATACCAGCTGTAACCCAGGTTTTGCTTATGTGAGAAAACAGGCTTAAACTTTTGGCAGATAGTAAACTTAAAAGTTCAAGCAAACCCAAGTTTTTACATACTGAAGATGTAGGGAACATTTCTATTTGAAGAACCCAGATTTTTCCTCCACAGAGAATACACTGAAACTGGAATTATCCCAGTGATCACCAAATGTGACTTCATTCTTTAGGAAGTAACTATTCCCTTATTTTTCCGAATCCTCAAATTTATAATTTTTCCAAAGTATTGTGTTTGTCAAACTATAATGTAGGAACTTTTTTGGACATGTGCAGGCTTCCATTAGCCTTTCTTCTCCTTTAAAAAACTTTCTTGATTCTCCTCCTACAGGAAGTCCCTGAATTGTCATAGTGCCAATAGGCACTGTGGTACTGTGGTGAGTGGGAGATCCTTCCTTCCTTTTTTTTTAAAAAAAAATTAATTAATTAATTAATTAATTTTTGGCTGCATTGGGTCTTTGTTGCTGAGCGCAGGCTTTCTCTAGTTGCAGCGAATGGGGGCTACTCTTCGTTGGGGTGTGGGGGTTCTCATTGTGGTGGCTTCTCTTGTTGTAGAGCATGGGCTCTAGGTGCGTGGGCTTCAGTAGTTGGGGCACGCAGGCTCAGTAGTTGTGGTGCATGGGCTTTATTGCTCTGCAGCATGTGGGATCTTCCCAGACCAGGATTGAACCTGTGTCCCCTGCATTGGCAGGTGGATTCTTAACCACTGCACCACCAGGGAAGTCCTGGTAGATCCTTTCTTGCTACAGCAGTGTGATCCCTCTAGTCATGGATCTGGGGCATGAAGGCAGGACAAATTAATGGGCTGAATTTCATGGAGCTAATAGAATGATTTCTTATAGCTTCAACGGGGGTAAGATAGAATCTTTGGCTTGGCAAGGTCACTCAGCAGGACTGCAGACCAGGGTCAAGATGTCAGCACTGTTGTCTCACCTTCTGGCTTCAGTATTCTAGAGCATGGTGTCTGCCATGTTTATTTCCATTCCTTCTGATAAGGAGAGCAGCATTTTGACTCTTCTGGAAGTAGAGGAGGGGAGAGAGACTGGAGCCCCAACCTTGGGAAATTAAATTATACTTCATCAGTTAGGCATTTGTGTTTTATGGAGAAATGTGATTTGGGTTTTAGACAACTATACAACAAACCAGTGGCAAGAGTTTGATTGCAAATATCCAGTGTAACTTTTTGGAATAGGGGATTGAGGTAGAAGATAACAGGAAGATTGAGAGAAAGAGAAAAATAGAAAAAGAAGCAATAGGGCTCAGAATATTACCTGAAAATAACATGCAGGTGCGTATTAACAACCTGCAAATCCATGACATCTTTCTAATGGCTTCACAACTGGATGCTATCTTTAGGAAAATGTAAGTGAAGATTACTAATTGGGGATGGATGGAATCACCAATAGTGAGTACACCCTTTTTTGGTGAATATTTTTATTAGTTAAAATGAATCAAGGAAAGAGAAACAGGGTTTCTTCCTTTAAGGAATTTATCCTGTCAAAGGAAAAAAAAAGACAAATACAAACAAGACAGAAAAGAATGAACATTCACTAGAAACATTATTTGCTAGGAGCTCTACTTACAGTATACCATATTTTTGCGTGCATCATATTTGTTACAATACTATGAAGTATGAGTTATTATTATCACATATTTTGCTGATAAAAACGGAGACTTAAGAGGTTAAAAAGCTTTCCCAAAGTCACACAGCAGTTAAAAGACAGATCCAGGAAACTGACTTCTGATCCCAGACTCTTAGTCACTGTGCTTTACTCTCTCATGGACACCTTCCGTGCTCTTCTGTTGCTCGTTAGGGAATAAACCCATCTTCCTCTGTGCCAAATGGCTGAGTAGCTGAAACATGAAAGATGGTCAGCATGATTTGGTTGACAAGAGTCAGGTGAAGCTGAAGGTGTGTGGTTTTATGGCCAAGAGACATTTAAAGAGGCAGAGAGAAAATATGAACTGGTCTTATATGGAGGCAGTTGAATAATTTCTGGACTGATTCCAAGTCTTAATTTCCTCTTTTTAAAAAAGTAATTTCCCTAATTTGCTAGACCATCCTCTAATTATGGGGCTCACAGACATTTATTCATTATATTAAAAGTGCAAGTTTTAATGGTGCCATCTTCAGAGACTCAAACAACAGGTAACAATTAGCTCTGTGGCTCTTGGCCAAGCAGTGCTAATGCCTGAATTCACCTCATATTTCACTTGGCCAGCCTATAGGATGGAGTTCTCCTATGGTAACTTTCCTTGAATCTTGACTCTCTGCCTTAAATGTCTCTACCAAGGAAATGAGCCACTATCTGGGCCTCCTTCCTTGCGGTGGTTGGTTTTAATGACACTTTCAGTCTTTCCCACAATTTCCCAAGGTGACAGGTTACTTATGTATAACCTGTTCATTTATTCATTCATTTAGCCATTTAATGCTTCCTTCTTCCCTCCTTCCCCTCTCCCTTCCTTTCAACCATCCTTTCTTTCCTCTTTCATTCCCTTCCACCCCTTTTTTCCCTTTCCTCCCTTCAACAAATAATTACTAGGTTCTCAAGAAATGCTAAGCCTTGTACTGAGTTCTGTGGGGGATACAAAGATATATAGATAGGTGAAAAAGTTTTATGATTGATTTGTTCATCCATTTAATGAATATTTACTGTGTGCCTACTGTGTACCAGGCTCTATTTTGCAAGCTAGAAATGAAATCTCTTTTGTCAGTGAGTTGTATTCCTGGGTGTGTATTTGAGAGACAGACAAAAAATATATGCCAAGTAGTAGTCAGAGCTATAAATAAAAATGAAGCAGAGAATGAAGAGAGAGGTGATGGGGAATAGGTTGGTTTGGGAAGGCATCTCTGATAAAATGACATTTGATCAGAGATACATTTATCTGAGGGAAGAACAAGTACCAAGGTCCTCAGGGAATTCATTTCTAATAAGGAAAAAAGGTGTAAAGGTAAACTCATGTAACAGAAGGTGGAACAGGTAAGTGATGTAAGGGAGGGATAGATGAAGACCTGCTGGGTGAGTTCAGAGGAAGGGAAGATAGCTGCCTGCTGGGGAGGAGGTGCTATGAAGAGCACTCCCCACTTCCTAGGGGGTAACTCACACACTCTGACACCTCAGGGCAAAGCCTTTCCCCCCAGGCCCTTTCCTGAATTGACCATTCTCCTCCATTACGAGATAGTTGTGTGTGCACCTAATTAAGGTGTCCTTTGGTTAAGATGCTGAGGTTGCAATAGAGACAAAAACAAGTTACATCATCTGTCCACTTTCCCTTCTGGCTTTAGACTCCTCTAAATCATGTTTCTTCTTTATAAAAAGACTAACCATCTGCACATGCCCAATGTTGGCCACCAAAGGCTAGAAGGCAAAGAGATTACTCTTGTTTTTAGATAACTGTGCTTTGTGCTCAAGATTAGGACACCTTTATTTTTCCTTGCTTTGGTCAGCTTGGCAAGGTCCTACCTCTTCTACCAGGATGCAAATACCCCAGTGAAAAAGGAAACACTTTAACGCAGTGTCAACTCACATTTGTCTATTAGCCAGAGACAGTGCAAACAAGGAACTACAAAAATAGAACACAGAAGATTATATCATATTTTTATTTTTAAAATGGGATGCTGGCAGGAAAGGAATCTAGGACTCTAAGTGGAGAGGTAATGAATAGAAAGAGTACAAGGTGGTGGGAAGGAAGAAGGAAAGAGAAAAAAGGATATTATTTAATTTCACAGAGATATATATCCAAATCTTGAAACTGATCCAATTGGGACCTTTTGAGATATAGTGATAGATACATTTAGAAGAGCAAAAATACCTTGATAAGCTACTTGAAGCAAAGATGTGATCATAGGGTAGGGCATGGGGATCTGCAGGAGCCGAGGCAAACTCATGACAGCTGAAGCGGTGTGCCTTAGAAATGAACAGAGATTTAGAGGGGGCTGAAGGTAGAGGGGGAGACAAAAGAGAAGGGGGAAGGAGGAGAGAGAGAAGCAACAATATGGAGGCTGTCTGGTGCCCAAGTCAAGGAAATAGCCAAGCGACCTTTAGCAATACAAATATCTATTATTGAATTTTAAATTATTTCTGCTGCTGTAATGTAGATTTTTCTTTCCAAAACCTTCAATAATATCTTCTCTTTACTCAAAATGCCTTGATTGGAGCGTGCATCGGGTTGAAATTAAGGACAAGAACACCTGAGGGCAGAGCAGGGTTGAGCCAGATGGGAGTGGATGGTGAGAGAACTGCTGATCTCAGTATTCAGTCAACAGACACAGGGGCAGAGGCAACCATTAGAGGGCCCCCCTACTCCTAAGCCACAGAAATGAGCAGAAATCCCAAGGATGCCACTGCATTTTTCTACAATTGATAACGTGGAGATTTTAATCTATCTTTATCTAGATATTAAGAAATAGGTCAACACCAGTTGATATCCGGCTTACATCTACTTAAAAAACTATCATAAATTTTTATAAGGATGTTAGTGAATCAGAACTTTAGAAGTGAATTTGAAAGCTGAAACTTCAGTGTTCAACATGAAGGGGAAAGGAATGTTTGAAGTGTAGCACTAAGTGGTTCTTCCTTTTAGTAGATGGGAATAAAGCTGTCCTTGGTCAAGGATTATCTCTTTTGTCTGTCTCTCAGGAGGATCTTTCACAGAAGTGGGGCTTTGCTACGGGGACTCTGGAAGTGGAGGGGTTCTACACAATTTCTTCTCATAGCACTGAGGGCACATTTGAAAACTTTGAATATTCTACTCAATTTCTTCACTTTCGAAGCTGTGGAAAACCCCAACTATCTAGAGAGGACAAACTTGTGTAAGGCTGAGCAGGGAGATGACTGAGTCATTACTATGCTCTTTGATTTGAATACGGACTAGCCAGGAACAGTGTGTGTTCAAACCCTACTTTCAGTCCTGTTTGGAGAATTCTGACTTCTGATAATATGATTCACCCAGGCTGGGTTCCTGGCTCCCTTTCTGTAACCAACATTAAAACATTGCAGAAGCCAGAGGGAAGTCAGTGGGTCTGATAAACTAATAAAAACAGACAAACAAACTCTAAGGAACACTGAGGCAAAGATCACGTCTGGGTTACAGAGTGGGAAATGGCAGCATGTTTGGAGAAGGGTTGGACCAGACTGCTACTGCCCAATATGGTAGCCACTAGCCTCAGGTGGCTATGGGGCACTTACAATGCAGCCAGTCTGAATTGAGATGAGCTGCAAGTGTAAAATACCTCATTCCCCCACCCTCCACCAGATTTTGAAGACTTAGTATAAAAAAGGGAAGGTAAAATATGTCACTAATTCATTTTTATGTTGCTTACATGTTGCAATGATAATGTTTTGGATATACTGGACTAAATAAAATATATGTATTAGTTTTTTAGGGCTGCTGTAACAAAGTACAACACTATAGATTGGGTAGCTTAAACAACAGAAATTTATTTTCTCACAGATCTGGAGGCTAGAAATCCAGGGTCTAGGTGTCAGCAGAGTTGGTTTCTTCTGAGGCCTTCCTTGTTGGCTTTTAGATGGCTGTCTTCTCCTTGTATCTTCATATTGTCCTCCCTCTGTGTGTTTCTGTGTCCTAATCGCCTCTTTTTATAAGGACACCAGTCTCACTGAAGTAGGGCCCATTCCAGTGACCTCATTTTAACTGAATTAAGACCTCTTTAAAGGCCCTAACTCCAAATACAGCCACTTTCTGAAGTACTGGAGGTTAGGATTTCAACATATGAATTGCTGGGTGGGTGCTAATTCAGCCTATAACATTATTAAAATTAAATTCACCTGTTTCTTTTTATTTTTAAAAAATGTGGCTACTAGAAAATCTAAAATTCCACATGTGGCTGCATTAGATTTCTATTGGACAGGGTTGCACTAGACTATAACTCCAAAAGGGCAGACTCCTTTATATGTTGTTCACTGCTGAGTTTCCTGGTACCTTGGACAGAGCCTGCCATGACTACAAGCTCAATCACAATGGTTGAATGTAAAATAAATGGGCACACTACAGGCAGTAGACAGGGTGGGAGAGGATTTTAGGTGTGAATCTTTAGGTAAGATTCCTTGCCCTGGTTTTTACTTGAGTGGCTCGTGGTTGGCTGCATTGCTACCATGAAGTAGGAAAATAGTAGCCATCCTGACAGCTATCTACCAGCATGGAGGTGAGTCTGGTTGGGGCAGTGGGAGTTTACAGTAGGTGCAGGCAGACCTACTGGTCTTCAAGCCTTCTCTCCTCCTCAGCACCCTTCTCCACTTTGAGAACTGTATGCTAGAATGAAGGTCTTGAAGGTTAGTGGTTAGAGGGTTACAGACTATAATATCAGAATTTCCCAGGAGGCCACACCTAGAGTCTTCTTTCACAAAAGTGATTTAAATTTATTTATTTAATTTATTTTTTGCTGCGTTGAGTCTTCGTTGCTGTGCGCAGGCTTTCTCTAGTTGCAGTGAGCAGGGGCTACTCTTCGTTGTGGTGCGCAGACTTCTCATTGCGGTGGCTTCTCTTGTTGCAGAGCATGGACTCTAGGGCATGTGGCCTTCAGTAATTGCAGCACACGGGCTCAGTAGTTGTGGCTCGTGGGCTCTAGAGTGCAGGCTCAGTAGCTGTGGCACACGGGCTTAGTTGCTCCGCAGCATGTGGGATCTTCCCAGACCAAGGCTCAAACCCATGTGTCCTGCATTGGCAGGAGGATTCATAACCACTGTGCCACCAGGGAAGCCCCTCACAAAAGTGATTTAGAAAACTGTTTCAAAAAATGTTTTGAAAAATTAGATGAGCTAGGTTTCTTGAAAAATATGTAATTACAAAGTTGGTGTCAGAAGAAAGAGAACATTTGAATTTGAAGTAATAATCAAAGACCCTCACCCCTACCCTCATCCCCAAAAGCTCTAGACAAAGATGGCTTTATGGGAGAGTTCTACCAAATTTTCAAGGAAAGAAAATCAATGTTTTATATATATTTTAGAAATAAAGAGGAAAACCTCCCAACTCATTTTTTAGGCTAGTATGACCTTAAGCCAAATAAAGACGGCACAAGGAAAGATAATTATAGGTCTGCTTAAGAAAGGCATGTGGAAATCCTAAATAATCTATGTAACTAAGTCTATTGGTGTATGACAAATATCAGATCAAGTAAAAGGATGGTTTAACTTCAGAAATCCCAATTCACTGTCTTAATTGTCTAAACAAGAACTCTTTCATGGTTATCTTGATGAATGCAGTACAAGCTTTTGATAAATTTCGATATCTATTAATGATTCAAAAACAACTCTGCATGCTCTGCTCTTGCCATGTCAGCTGAGTTACATGCTTCCCACAAGTCACTTGTGTTTGTTCCCAAAGCTCTTTGTACCAGTTATACTTGATATTGTAATTATGTAATTTAGTTAAATATTATATAAACCAAAGTGTGAAAAGAGAATTGTTTCTCTGAAAGCTCAACTGAATGTTTTGGAAAGACTTGCTAAAGGCAAGCCACTAATAAATATTGCGATCAGATCATTGTAATTTCTATCATAATAAAAGCAAAGGCTTTGGTCCTATGTAAAAAGATTGATGAATGAAAATGGATTTATATGTTAAAACAAAAATTTTAATGAGTGTATCACTTTATATAATTCTCTCTCCCTACTGTTATTTTATTCATTTACTAATTGCTCTCAATTATGTCAGATACAAGGGCTCTCATTGTATTATTCTGATAAACAACACTGTCTGAATTCCCAGTATCACCCCGTCCATTCTTTTCAGCCTCTCACTTGATTATGAAGAGGACTTGTAAGTGAATTAATTAATATGCTTTCATCCTACCTAGCCCGCTGTGTGACAACAGGAGTAGGAAAGGAGATGTATTCGACTGCCTATGTTAGGACTCCTCTCTGTCTCTCTGAAAATGATTAAATCTACAAAAGTCAGAGATTTAAGGATCCTAAACATTCCCATTTATTTTTTGTCACCTATGAAACTTTTCTCATCTTTCTGTCAACTTTGTATTCCTGAGTCTGAATAAATACAGTATCTGAAACCTCTTTCTCTTCCCCCTTTGCCAATAGATCTCAGCCACTAGAACTATTTTTTGTTGTTGTGGAAATGTACTGGCATACAATTCTATAACTTCTTGCTTAAAATTGTGCAAATTGAAATAGCATTCCAGAGCCCAGCTTTCTGGAAAAATAGCAGTGTTTCAACTTTTTTTCTTATGGTAGGAGGGAATTTTGGAGAAAAGCATCATAGAAAGGTGTTAAATATGATTCAGTTATGGACATATATGCTGGTCTCCTGCCCATCACTTTCTTTCTTGATACATGTGAAAATCGTCTATTTTTCCCTTCACAGTATGTATAGAGAAAACTAGAAGTGAAGAGTAAAATAGGAGATGGTCAAGGTGCAGAGTTTCTTTCTTTTTTAAAAAAATGGCTTTCTTGATATATAATTCACATATCATACAGTTCAACCATTCAAAGTGCACAATTCAGTGGTTTTTGGTACTTACCATAATTTCTTCTTCCAGTTTTATTGAGACTGTAATTGGCATATAGCAATATACAAGTTTAAGGTGTACAGCATAATGATTTGACTTACATACATCATGAAATGATTACCATAATAAACTTAGTGAGCATTCATGATCTCATATAGATACAAAATAAAAGAAAAAGAACAAAACTTTTTTCCTTGTGATGAGAATGCCTAGGATTTATTCTCTTAACAACATTCACATATAACATACAGCAGTGTTAATTATATTAATCATGCTGTACATTGCATCCCTAGTATTTATTAGCCTTATAACTGGAAGTTTGTACCTTTTGACCACCTTCATCCAATTCTCCTTCCTGCCACCTGTCACCTCTTGTAACCACAAATCTGATGTCTTTTTTTCTGAGTTTGTTTGTTTTTTGAAGTATAATTGACCTACAACACTATGTTAGTTCCTGGTGTACAATATAGTGATTTGATATTTCTATTCATTACAAATTGATCACACAATAAGTCTAGTTACCATCTGTCACCACACAAATATATTATTATTGACTATATTCCCTGTGCTGTACATTTCATCCCCATGACTCATTTATTTTGTACCTGGAAGTTTGTACCTCTTAATCTCCTTCACCTTTTCACTCCCCCCTCCCCTCTCCCCTCCCCTCTGGCAACAACCTGTTTGTTCTCTGTATCTATGGCTCTGTTTCTGTTTTGTTATATTTGTTCATTTTTGTTTTTTAGATTCCATATATGAGTGAACTCATATGGTACTTATCTTTCTTTGTCAGACTTGTTTCACTCAGCATAATACCCTCTAGGTCCATCTATGTTGTCACAAATGGCAAGATTTCATTCTTTTTTACGGCTGAGTAATATTCCGTTGTACATATATACCACATCTTCTTTATCTACTAGGTTACTTCTAGATCTTGGCTATTGTGTACATAGGGATGCATATATCTTTTCAAATTAGTGTTTTTGTTTTCTTTGGAAAAATATCCAGTAGTGGAATATGGTAGTTCTACTTTTTAATTTCATGAGGAACTTCCAAACTGTTTTCTGTAGTGGCTACACCATTTACATTCCTAGTGAACAAGGGCTCCCTTTTTTCCACATCCTCATCAACATTTGTTATTTGTTGACTTTTGGGTAATAGCCATTCTGACAGGTGTAAGGTGATATCTCATTGTGGTTTTGATTTGCATTTCTCTAATAATTAGTGATGTTGAGCACCTTTTTATGTGCCAGTTGGCTATCTGTATGTCTTCTTTGGAAAAATGTCTGTTCAGGTCCTCTGCCAATTTTGTATTGATTTTTTGTATTTTTGATGTTAAATTGTGTGAGTTCTTTGTATATTTTGGATATTAACCCCATATCAGATGTATCATTTGCCAATATCTTCTTCAATTTAGTAGGTCTCCTTTTCATTTTGTTGATAGTTTCCTTCACTATGCAAAAACTTTTTAGTTTGATTTAGTCCCATTTGCTTATTTTTGCTTTTGTTTTCCTTGCCTGAGGAGACAGAAGCAAAAACAAACAAACAAACAAACAAACAAAAAACGTACGTTGCTAAGACCAGTGTCAAAGAGTGTACTGCTTATGTGTTATTCTAGGATTTTTATGGTTTTAGGTCTTACATGTAAGTCTTTAATACATTTTGAGTTAATTTTTATAGATGATGTGAGAGTAGTCCCATTTGATTCTTTTGCATGTAGCTGTCCAGTTTTCCCAACACCATTTATATATGAGGCTGTCTTTTCCCCATTGTATATTCTTGCCTCCTTTGTCATAGATTAATTGACCATGTAAGTGTGTGTTCATTTCTGGGCTCTCTATTATGTTCCCATGATATATATGCTTGTTTTGTGCCAGTACCATACTCTTTTGATTACTGTAGCTTTAGAATATAGTTTGAAATCAGGGAGTGTGTTTCTTCCATTTTTGTTCTTCTTTCTCAAGACTGTTTTGGCTATTTGGGATCTTTTGTATTTCCATACAAATTTTAGAGTTATTTGTTTTAGTTCTGTGAAAAATGCCATTGGTATTTTAATGTGGAATTCATTGAATCTGTAGATTGCCTTGGGTAGTATGGTCATTTTAACAATATTCCTTCTTCCAATCCATGACCATGATATATCTTTCCATTTGTTTGTTTTTCCTTCAATTTCTTTCATCAGTGTCTTATAGTTTTCCAAGTACAGGTATTTTACCCCCTTGGTTAGATTTATTCCTAGGTATTTTACTCTTTTTGATACCATTGTAAATAGTATTTTTTTAAAAATTTCTCTTCCTGTTTGTTTGTTGCCAGTGTGCAAAAACACAGAAGATTTCTATATATTAATTTTCTATCCTGCAACTTTACTAAGTTAATTTATTAGTTCTAATAGGTTTTTGAAGTTGTCTTTAGGATTTTCTATATAGTGTATCATGTCATCTGAAAACATTGACAGTTTTACTTCTTCCTTTCCAATTTGATTTCTTTGATCTCTTTTTCTTGTCTGATTGCTGTGGCTAGGACTTTCAATATTATGTTAAATAAAAGTGACAAGAATGAACACCCTTGTCTTGTTCCTGATCTTAGAGGAAATTCTTTCAGCTTTTCACTGTTGAGTATGATGTTGGCTGTAGGTTGTTGTATATGGCCTTTTTTATGTTGAGGTATGTTTCCTCTATACCCACCTCCTGGGGAGTTTTTATCATAAATGGATGTAGGATTTTGTCAAAAGCTTTTTTTTTGCAGCAATTGAGATGATTATATATATATATATATTTTTTTTTTTTAACAGGAAAGTAGGATTTATTGGTGGGCACGAGTAAAGAGGGGACAGTGCCAAGGTACTCATGAATGCAGGTCCCACCAGTTGTCGAGGGGCTCATGATTAGAGATGTATTTGACCCCACAGCCATCTGGGCTGATCCACTTTTCTGCCACCATGTTTTCGAATACATCCACATTAAATTTAGTAAATGTCCACTTCTTAGAGATGTGGATCTTTTGGTGGCAAGGGAGCTTGAACTTGGTCGTGCATAGGGCCTCAATTATATGCTCCTTGTTCTGTAGCTTGATGTGAATGAACATGATGACTTGGCCAATGGGGACCTTGGCCACTTTTCATGGGGCTTTTCAAAGGCACCCAGCATACCTGTCTGGAGCCTAGATTGGGGAAAGCATGTCAGACTAAATGTCAGTTGGAAAGAGCTATCTCCAAGGTCCCTTAGGGCCACCCATTCAAGCAACAGGCTGCATACATTACTGAGGAGGCTGCTGTCTGCAGCCATTGCATACTGGGTCCCTAGGTTATATGATTTTTATTCTTCAGTTTGTTAATGTGATATATCACATTGACTGATTTGCAGGTATTGAACTATCCTTGCATTCCTGAGATAAATCCCACTTGGTCCTGGTGTATGATCCTTTTAATGTACTGTTGAATTCAGTTTGCTAATATTTTGTTGAGGATTTTTACAACTGTATTCATCAGGGATGTTGGCCTGTAATTTTCTTTTTTTTTAATATTGTTGTTGTCTGGTTTTGGTACCAGGGTGATGCTGACCTTGTAGAATCAGTTTGAAAGCATTCCTTCCTCTTCAGTTTTTTGAAATAGTTTGAGAAGGATAGGTGTTAACTCTTCATTAAATGTTGTGTAGAATTCCCCTGTGTAGCTGTCTGGTCCTGGGCTTTTGTTTGATGGGAGTTTTTTAAATTAATGACCAATTTCAATACCAGTAATTGGTCTGTTCATATTGTATATTTCTTCTTGATTCTGTCTTGTGAGATTGTATGTTTCTAGGAATTTATCCATTTCTTCTAGATTGTCAGATTTGTTGGCATATAATTGTTCATTGTATTCTCTTATGATCCTTTGTATTTCTGTGATATTGATTGTAATTTGTCCTCTTTCATTTCTGATTTTATTTATGTGGGCTCTCTTTTTTCTTGGTACGTTTGGCTAAAGGTTTGTCAGTTTTGTCTATCTTTTCATGGAACTAACTCATTTTCATTGATCTTTTCTATTTTTTTTTTTTTTAGTCTCTATTTCATTTATTTCTACTCAGATTTTTATCATTTCTTTCATTCTACTAACTTTGGGCATTGCTTGTTCTTCTTTTTCTAGTTCCTTTAAATGCACAGATTATTTTAGGTTTTTCTCGTTTCATGAGGTCAGTATGTATTGCTATGAATTTCCTTCTTAAAACTGCTTTTGCTGCATTTCATAGATTTTGGGGAGTTGTTTTTCCATTTTCATTGTCACAGCAGTTTTTGATTTTCTCTTTGATTTCTTCATTGACCCACTGATTGTTTAATAGCATGTTTTTTGGTATCCACGTGTTTGTGTTTTTTTTTCTTGTAGCTGATTTCTAGTTTTGTACTGTTGTGGTTGGAAAAGATGCTTGATATGATTTCAGTCTTCTTAAATTTATTGAGACTTGTTTTGTGGCCTAATATGTGATCTACCATGGAGAATGTTCCATGTGCACTTGAAAAGAATGTTCATTCTTTTGCCATTGGGTGTAATGTTCCGTATATATGTATTAAGTTTATCTGGTGTAATGTGTTGTTTAAGGCCAGAGTTTCCTTACTGGTTTCCTGTCTTAATGAATATATCCATTGGTATAAGTGAGGTATTACATCCCTTACTATTATTGTATTGCTGTCTATTTCTCCTTCTGTTTCTGTTAATATTTGCTTTATATTATTAGGTGCTCCTATGTTGGGTGCATAAATGTTTACAAATGTTGTATTATCTTGTTTGATTGACCTCTATCATTATGTAATGCCTTTCTTCATTTTTTGTTGTAGTCTTTGTCTCAAAGTCTACTTTGTCAGATATGAGTATTGATACCCCAGCTTTCTTTTCATTTCTATTTACATGGAATATTTTTTTCCATAACTTTTACATTCAGTGTCTGTGTGTCAGTTCTGCAGTGAGTCTCTTGCAGGCGCATATATAGGTAATTTTTTATTTTTAGTCCATTCAGCCATCCTATGTGTTTTGATTAGAGCATTTAGTACATTTACATTTAAAGTGATGATTGATAGATATATACTTATTGCCATTTTATTAATTGTTTTCTGGTTGTTTTTGTAGTTCTTCTCTGTTCCTTTTGTCTGCTTTTAGTCTCTTTTCTTGTGGCTTGATAATTTTTTTTAGCATTATCTTTGGGTTTCTTTTTATTTTCTGTGTATCCATTATAGGTTTTTAGTTTGCAGTAACCATGAAGTTCATAGCTATTGATATATATAGTAGTTTATATTAATCTGATATTTGCTTATATTCGAACACATTCTAAAAGTAGTTTTACTTTGTCCCCCACCACCACACATTTTATGTTTTTGATGTCATATTTTACATATTTTTTGGATATATCTTTCTTCTTTGTGTGGTCCCTAAATACTTATTGTAGTTATATAGTTGATTTTATGACTTTTGTCTTTTTTCTTTTATAAATTTATTTATTTATTTATTTATTTTTAGCTGTGTTGGGTCTTCGTTTCTGTGCGAGGGCTTTCTCCAGTTGCGGCGAGCGGGGGCCACTCTTCATCGCGGTGCGTGGGCCTCTCACTATCGCGGCCTCTCTTGTTGCGGAGCACAAGCTCCAGACGTGCAGGCTCAGTAGTTGTGGCTCATGGGCCCAGTTGCTCCGCGGCATGTGGGATCTTCCCAGACCAGGGCTCGAACCCGTGTCCCCTGCATTGGCAGGCGGATTCTCAACCACTGTGCCACCAGGGAAGCCCATGACTTTTGTCTTTTAACCTTCAGGTTAGCCTTTTAAGAAACTAATCCTCTGCCTTTATTATATATTTGCCTTTACCAGTGAAATTTTTTCTTTCATGTATTTTCTTATTTCTAGTTATGGGATTTTCTTTTCTGCTTAAAGAAGACCCTTTAACATTTCTTGTAAGGTTGGTTTAGTGGTGATGAACACTTTTAGTTTTTGCTTATCTGGGAAGCTTTTTATATCTCCTTCAATTCCGAATGATATTCTTGCCAGGTAGAGTATTCTTTTTTTTTTTTAAATTTTTAAAATTTTTATTATTTATGGCGTGTTGGGTCTTTATTTCTGTGCGAGGGCTTTCTCTAGTTGTGGCAAGTGGGGGCCACTCTTCATCGTGGTGCGCAGGCCTCTCACTATCACGGCCTCTTTTGTTGTGGAGCACAGGCTCCAGACGCGCAGGCTCAGTAATTGTGGCTCACGGGCCTAGTTGCTCTGCGGCATGTGGGATCTTCCCAGACCAGGGCTCAGACCCGTGTCCCCTGCAATGGCAGGCAGATTCTCAACCACTGTGTCACCAGGGAAGCCCTAGAGTATTCTTGGTTTGAAGTTTTTTCCTTTCAGCACTTTAAATATATCATGCCTCTCCCTCTCTGGCCTGCAAAGTTTCTGCTGAAAAATCATGATAGCCTTATAGAAGTTCCCATGTATGTGACTAATCGTTTTTCTCTTGCTGCCTTTAAAATTCTGTCTTTATCTTTAACCTTTGCCATTTTACTTATGATATATCCTGGTGTGTATCTCTTTGGGTTCATCTTGTTTGGGACTTCCTGTACTTTTTTTCCTGGATATCTGTTTCCTTCCCCAGGTTAGGGCAGTTTCCAGCCATTATTTATTCAGATAAGTTTTCTGCCCTTTCCTCTCTCTCTTCTCCTTCTGGGACCCCTATAAAGAAAATGTTATTGTGCTTGATGTTGTCCCAGAGGTCCCTTAAATTATGCTCATTTTCTTTAGTTTTTTTGTTTGGTTCTGCTGTTCTGATTAGGTGATTTCCACTATTTTGTCTTCCAGATAACTTATGTGTTTTTCTGTATTGTCTAATATGATGTTGATTCCTTCTAGTGTATTTTTCATTTAAGTTATTGTATTCTTCAGCCCTGATTGGTTCTTCTTCTATTTTTTCTCTTTGTTAAAGTCTCACTGTGTTCCTACATTCTTCTCCATGTTTGGTGAGCATATTTATGACCGTTCCTTTGAACTCTTTATCAGGCAAATACTTATCTCCATTTCACTAGGATTTTTTTTTTTTTTGGTGTGTGTGTGTGTATGAGTTTTTAGTCATGTTCTTTCATGTGGAACATATTCTGCTGTCTCCTGCTTTTGTTTCTTTCTGTGTTTGTTTCTATGAATTAGGTAAAACAGTTATTTTTCTCATTCTTGAAGTTATGGCCTTGTGTAGGTGTGTCCCCTATGTATACTGTGATTGCTGGGTGGCTTTGGCAGGCAGGCAGGGATGGAGTGGGCATAGGCTGGGGTGTCCTGGGGCATGCCAGGTTGGGGCCACCTTGGCAGTGTGGCTGGAGCTGGAGTGGGCGTATGCTAGGGGCATATTGCAGCAGCCAAGGCAGGTTGGCTAGAGTGCCATTTACTTTTAACTGCTACCTCTGTTCTGGGACTCAGAGTGAGTGAGTCTGTGCATGAGTCCTTTAAGAGTGGAGTCTCAGTTTCCTGAAACTCTCCTGCTCTCTGGGACATAAGCCCTGCTGGTTTTCAAAACTAGATATTATGGGGGCTTATCTTCACAATGCTGGTTTCCAAGGCTGGAGTGCCTGATGTATGGCTTGAACCCCTTGCTCCTTAGAGAGGACCTCTGAATGTGTGATATCCCCTCCTGCTTATGGGTTACTGTGTTAGATGTATGGGTTCTGACTCAGTTGTGCCTCTGCCTCTCCTACCTATGTCAATGTTGTTTTTTCTTTATATCCTTAACTGTAGAAGAACCTTTCTGCAAGTCTTCAAGTTGTTCTCAGGGAATGGGAATGGGAAAAATAACTGTTTTGGCTAATTCATAGAAACAAGCACAGAAAGTCAAACAAAAGGAGGAGACAGCAGAATATGTTCCAAATGAAAGAACAAGATTAAAAACTCACACACACACACACACACACACACACACACACACAATACCCTAGTGAAATGGAGATAAGTATTTGCCTGATAAAGAGTTCAAAGGAATGGTCATAAGTATGTTCACCATATTTGGAGAAGAATGTAGGAACACAGTGAGACTTCAACAAAGAGAGAGAAAATATAAGAAGAATAGATCAGGGCTGAAGAATACAATAACTTAAATGAAAGATACACTAGAAGGAATCAACAGAATATTAGAGTTGTAGTTTTGGTGTATCCATGGGAGGAGGTGAGCTCAGGATCTTCCTACTCTGTCATTTTTATCCCTCCCCCAAGAGGTTAAGCAACTTGTCCAAAATCACACAGTAAATAAGCGGTAGAGCACTATTGTGTAGGAATGTTTATATTTTAACTAGTAGTCAAAAACCTTGGATCCAGTTCTGATTTACCACTAGTTAATGACTATATGACCCTGTATAAATCATATAAGCTCTGCAAGTCTGTGTTTTAATGGGTAAGATGTGAAGTAGGAATACTCAGGGTCCTTTGCTTTATATGAATTTATTTAATGTTAAGAATAGTAGAATACAGACAACTGAATAAGCAGGGAAGATGTTTCTCACTTGA
The DNA here is from genome assembly GCF_009873245.2 of Balaenoptera musculus. Taxonomy (NCBI): domain Eukaryota; kingdom Metazoa; phylum Chordata; class Mammalia; order Artiodactyla; family Balaenopteridae; genus Balaenoptera; species Balaenoptera musculus. Next base: position 78,535,685 of record NC_045786.1, read on the forward strand.
ACATAATATTTTCTCTTATAGCAGAGTCCAAATGATTTTCCATTTTAAATAGAGAAAGTAGATCTTATCAAGTGTTTATAGAAACTGCAGATTGCTCAGACAGGCAATCCAATACCTCATTTGATACTAGTGAGAGGCAGATTATGCCTCAAACTTTAACACATGCTGAAGCCAATTCAGTGAATAAAGGAATATCTGAAAATGGCTCAAGTTTAAAGGAAGCCATATGTTTATTGAATGATATGACTTTGGGGACCACTTGAGAAAATAAAGGTTTTCTAAAATCTTCACAGTTAAGCCTAAAGCATGCATCCTTACAAATGTAAATTCTTTTAGTTATCAATGGTATAGCATACCTCTATAAAAACGAAAGGGAGGAAAATGGCCAACTGGAAATTGTTGATATTACTTCTTGACAAGGACTCATTACTGTCATGGAGCCCTATGTTTTCTTTTCCACTGAAAAATTTTAAGCACCAGAAAAGTTTAAAGGAGAGTACAGTTAATATCTATATACCCTACACCTATATTCAACAATTGTTAACATTTTACCATATTTTCTTTATCCCTTTCTATATCTAAGTTTTGGTAGAACCATTTGAAAGTGAGAAGCAGATATAACTTGCTCCTGTATACATTAGCATGCATCACTTTAATAATAGGATTATTCTCCTGCATATACACAATACTGTTATCTAAATTAAAAATAGTTTTATAATGTTTATATCCAGTCCACATCCTGTAACATTCTATTCTATAATATTTGATGTCCTGTCCAATATTTAGTATCCAGTCCAATTTCTCCAATTGTCCCAAGAATGTCATTTAAATCTTTATATTTTGAATGAGGATGTAATCAAGATTCACACATTGCATTTGGTTGTTATGGATATTTAGGATCTCTTAATTGAGAACATCCCCCTGCCCTCTTGTTGTTGTTGTTGTTTTGGTGGCATTGATTTATGAAGAGTCCAGGCCAGTTGTCATGTAAAGTGTCCCAAATTTTGGATTTTTTTGATTGCTTGTTTATGATGTTATTGAACTTGTACTGCTATTTCCTATACTGTCTGTAAATTGTAAGGTAGGTCTGGAGGCTTGATTAGATTCAAGTTAAACCTTTTTGGAAAGACTATTTCACATGTATTGTATATTTTTAATTGCATCACATGACACATGCAAGGTTAGGTTGTCCTGCTGTTAGAAACTCAAGGTTGGCTCTTTGGTTAAGGTAACTACTTATGCTCTATTGTAAAGGTATATATATATTTTGATTTGCAATTTGCAAGTAATCTATGGGGAGAAACTTTGTACCATGGGACATTTTTTCACTCAGTGGTTTTACTGTCCATTGAGGAGCCTTGCCTAAATCAATTTTTAAGGTAGGGGTAGCAATGTGGTTATTTTCTAATTTCCATTATTACTTTTACATTTATTATGAAATAAGAACTTTTTTTTCTCCCCTTTTTTTGTCTCTCTTTCTTGAGTTTCATTATGGTTCATGGATGGCTGTTTACTCAGTACATTATATTCATTATGGTCATTATTCTTTTAGATGCTCACATTTGTTTCAAAGGCCAGTGGAAACCCCTTCAAGCTGGCTCTGGGTCTCTTAGTCTTCGAGTGCTTCCTTGCTTTTTAACATAATGAGATGCCCTAGGCTAATCTTGTACATTTCCTTCCCAAGACCTAAAATCAGCTGATTTTCCCAAAGAGCCCCAGTATATGTACTAGTGGAAAATTAGAAGCCAAGATCTAGGGGCTAGATATCTTCATTCCTACTGAACTATGATTGCTTTTTGAGTCTTTTCAGTGGACAGAGATAGGAATATATTTTTAAAAGTCATGAGTTCATATCCATGTTTGTAATTAGATTTAATATTACAGCATTTTTCTTAGTTTTGTTTCCTTTATTATTCATGTTTTCTCAAATATATGGAGTGGGGGAAAAAAGGATAGGGAAGGGACAAGAGGCAATTAAGGGAACAGTTTCAGGTAGAGTGCCACAGGGGGAAGTTTCAGCCTGATCCTTCAGGGGAACTCTGGAGGTTAAGTTAATCCTGCAGGTGGGAGGGTCACCAGCTTTCACTCCCACTCCCAGGCAAGGGAGCTGGACTTTCATCCTCAACATTTGTCAGTAACTCTCAAGAGCTGCTCCCAGGGAAAGTAAATTCTGAGGCACTTGGTTCTCTGCAAGTGTAGGTGAGGGTCTGACACTGTCTGCTACAAATTATAACTCTGGTTTAGAATGGAATTACTTTCCTAACCATCATTTTAGAAAAACAGCCATAAATACTGTTATTAATCAACCATAAACAATAGCTCCATCTATATTTAATAAAACTTTCTAACAGGTATTTAAATGAATAACCAAATAACCACATAAATGTGTATTTCAGATGAGGCTTATCATTATGTGCAATACAAAGTTCTCTTTAATTCCTGCTTTATTTCTACTTCAACAAATCAGAATTCACTGTCATTAAGGTCATGATATTTATAAGGGGTTCTCTCTGAGGAGAATTTTTCGGGGGTGGGACCTAGGACAACTTGGTGGATTTTGGGAAACGAATTCAGAAATTTCTGTTTTGTTGTCCTATTCTCATTGCGGATTTTCCTGTAGAAAAGAGGCAGTAAAGACCACTCACGGGCTCTTATATATTGCCTTGGAAACAGCCTTTCCATTTCCTTGAGCTGCCATCTCAATGGCAGCAATGGCAGCTTCACCTTGATTCTTGACAAGATTCAGGCAGATCCATCTTCAATTTGCATGAGTCAACTGATTTGCATTGACTTGTCTCGTTCTTTACTCCTACCATGTACCATTGTTTTCCAGCATCAAAAAGACAAAAAACTCTGGGATAATTTAGCTTGTTAAGTCTCTGAATCACAAATTCCTTTTCTGCCGCAAAGTCTGTCCTTAGCCCTAACAAAGAATCACAATCACTTCCTTAAAAAATGAAAATGCATAAAGTATTGGAGCTATTCCCTCCCAACCCCAAACTGACATAATGGGGTTTACCTCTCCCAGTGAGCATTTGTTTTTTCTTCAGAAAGTCCTCTTGGGTGGTCATTTACTTATTCCAAATAATTTAGGAATTCATTCTTTGGGATCATCATCTAAAATGCCGTAGGTTGGGTTCCCCAGAAGCAGACACTTTCAGCAGAGTTTGAGGTGACAGATGTTTATTAGAGCTCAACTCCTGTGAAGGGATGGGGAAAAGCAGGATTGGGTAGAGGGAGAAATTGAACTGTGATGCAGGCCTGACAAAGACTTGACTGACCTGGGGCAGACAGCTATGGGGCAAGACTTGCTTGTTAGGGTGTTTTGCTTCAGGCCACAATGACTGTGACTTTATACTCCTCCTTGCTCAGTCACTGGAAGCAGGCTGTCCCCAGAGTGGCATGACTTTGGGCAAGGAGGCTCTCTGCAACTGAAGCAGACCCTGCAGGAGCTGACAGCTGGAAGGGGCATGTGGGGTGGGGACACATATATTCATGTCTAGCACATAGAACCATTTACAAGCCCAAGGAAAAACTCAATCTTATTACAATATTGTTACATCTCTTGCTCAGCTTTACTGAATGTGAGGACTGAAAGGTTTATAGAGACTTCCTGGTCTAACCACTCCCCTCTCCCCCACATTTTAGTGATGCCTGAAATTTCTCCCCTGAAACACTGCACTGACATAAGGTGGCACAATGCCTTCCTGCACCCCACTTTCCCCATCCAGCTACCACCCTTCCTACTCACCTCCAAGGAACACAAATGACTTTACCACTTCACAGGTATATTTTCTCACTTAGATTGGCATAAGAAGGCACAAAAATTTTAGGGAAAGAGAAGAGAAGGAAGGTAAAAATTGGGAGGAAAAGATTCTTAGGGGTTATAACCATGATTTGTGAGAAATACCCAGAAAAGCCTAGATCAGTCTCCAAATGCTGATGAGTAATTGGAGAACAAAACAGACTTCATGAAAAGGTCCTCTGTCTTTTTTTTTTTTAAATTTTATTGAAGTATAGTTGATTTACAACGTTGTGTTAATTTCTGCTGTACAGCAAGTTGACTCAGTTATACCTTTCAACACTTTGTTGGAACTCTTGCAAAAATTATGTAGAGGTTTGTTTGGGGAACCTAAGGAAAAAAATGTTTTAAAGGTCCTCCTTCACTGGTATTAATGGCCAGATCTATGAATAGGTAGGTCACCTCCAACCCCCATTCTCTCAACAGAGTAGCTGTGTGACAGTTCTCATAAACCATTCATTCATTTATCCATCAAGTGTTTTTTGAATGTCTATTACGTGCTAGGCCCCATGCCAGGCCCAGGAGACAGTGGGGAACTGTACTATGGCATAAACTGGTTCACAGCCAAAGTTGGCCAACAACTTCAGCCAGAACTTCTGGCTGTTTCCCTCTGATTTTGACATCTTTTTCCAGGTTGTGCTACACCTATTAATTTATATGAAGGTATTCTTAAAGCTCAGTGTGACAGTTTTATTTTTGTTTTGAAACATTTCACTTTTCTTAATCCAAAACCTCTCCTTCCAGGGTCTGAGGGAAGCTGAGGATTGGCTTTCATTGTTTATTTTCCTCCCTGTCTTCTCCCTTTTTTCCTTCTCTGTCTGCTCCTCTCTCCTTCCTTTGCTGTTTGGGCTGGCAGTCAGGATTCTAAGGAGGGACGTTGCTGGTCTGGAGAGGGTGAGGGGGTGGGAAAAGGAAAGGGAGGATTGGGGGATGTCTTCTGAGGCTCCCATCAGGAAGCTGGTGGACTGATTAAGTCCATTAATAGTAATAGCTAATGATTCTATAACATCAACCATGTGCTAGCACATATGTTAACTCATTAAATCCTTTTAACAATCCAGTAAGTTAAGTTCTTCTGATATTTTTAAATCCCTATTTTATAGATGAGGAGATCAACATACAGAGGTCCACACAGATAATTGTCAGAGTTAGGAATGAATTTAAGTTCTTTACTCCACACTCTAAGCCACTACACCCAAGTACCCTTTGAAAGTGAGGGCATCTGTCTGCTGAGGCACCTCTAACTCAGTGCTTCTCAACTGGGGGCAGATTTGCCTCCCTGGGGACAATTGGCAATGATTGCAGGCATTTTTGGTTGTCATGACTGGGGGCAGATACTGGGGGCATCTAGTGAGTAGATACCAGGGATGCTGGTAAACATCCTACAGTGCACAAGCCAGCGCCCTATAACGCAGAAGTATCCAGCCCAAAAAGTCAATAGTGCCAGCTGAGAAACCTTGCTCTGTCTGGTGTATACTCCCTGTGAAGCCTGAGCAGAAAACCACAATGTGACTACTATCTATCTTTGGCAAGAAACAAGAATGGTTATATATGCAACCAGATACTTCACTGGCTTTTAGCATTCATTCATGTCATACTGTTGACATATATGGAGCCACTCATTACCTCAGCTCCTTGGAGGTAGTTTCCCCCTCCTTCATTAATTACTTCAAGGTACACGTTACCTATATTTTTCAAAAAAAGTTTTTGAACCAAGATGTAGAACCTTAAGTTCGGCTGTTTAAGTTTCACCTTGTTTGTTATTCCCTATTTTTCCAGGGTCCATCTTTCTGAACCCTGATTTTGCTTTCCAGTATATAGACTAACACTGTCAACTTGGTGCCACTGGCAGACATAATAATTATGATTTCTGTGTCTTCATCCATGCTGCTAATAAACTCTTAGAGGGGGCCACCAACTGAGCCCTGGAACATACCACTAAGTGCTGTATTTCAGAGCACTGTTTCATGAATGCACATCTTTGCGTCAGCTATATCAGTGATATCTGGGAAACTTAAAAATAAATAATTCCTAGGCCCGATTTTGGACATTCTGTTTTCAAGTACTCTGTTTTCATGAATCATGCATCTTTAAAGCACTTCCTAGGGTTGTGATTTTGATCAGCAACAATACTGGGAACGATTGTTCTAATTTGACAGTAATCCATAGCTTCAACTGGCAGTGAATCTCCCTTACCTATTTTATCCATATCTCTCCTTCTAAAGATGGATGTATATTGATGAACTATGGCCTGTATAACAAAGGAAGTAATGTTGATTTGCAATAATATGGGACCTAGAAGTGCATTGTGATTTGTAGGCATTAAAAAAGTGTTTGCTAAGTAAATGAATGAATGACTGACTGACTGAATGAATAAATGACCAGTTGTGGTGTCTAATGCAATCTTTAATTTCTAAATGAATATTTGCTAAACAATGACACCAAATTTGCTGGTCTATAATTTCTGGAAACCAAAATTTTCTCTCCCCGTGTCCCTGTCCCTCTTGGAAAACTGGTACAACATTTCCTCTCTCTCACCTTCAGGAGCCTTTTTCATTCTTCATGACTTCTCAAATCATTGATGGTATAAGCACTTTAAATGCCCTGAAGGTAATTCATCTGGATTTGAGCGGTTGGATTCATTTACATAGCTGGGCAGAACATTAATTCTCTTTAATGTTGGACTTAGTTCTTCCCAGTCAATATTTGTTTTCTCCTTTCTGGTTTGGAAATCGTTCTCCCTGGTGAGATGGTTTGCAAAATAAGAATTCAATTGCATGGCTCTCTCTGTTTTGAATCATCTTCCCTAATTAGTGATTCTACTCCATCCTCGCTTAGTTTCTCATTGGCAACTAAGGAAAAAAAAACCCAAACAACAAAACTCAAAAAACTTTTTTTTAAAGCACTGTTCACAAGCCCCATCTGATTCTTGGCCAGTTTTGCTGACACTATTTTTCCAAGTGTGTGGCTCTAACTTATTCCCTAATTAAGTACCTCTTCCTCCTTTTATAGACGACAGTTTCTCCACAGTGACACAATTGACATTTGAGCCAGATAATTCTTTGTTGTAGCAGCTGTCCTATGCATTATAGGATGTTTAGCAGCATCTATGGCCTTTATTCAATAGATGCCAGCAGCAACGCCTGTGATAACCGATAATGTCTCCAGAACATTGCCAAATGTCTCCTGGGGGGTAAAATTTCTCCCTGTTGAAAACCACTGCTATAAATGTTACAAAACAAAAACAAAAATCCAAAACCTGAACCCAAGTGTAGATGCATTGAATATTTGTTTCTACTCCACAATTAAATAGTTAGAGTTTTACTTCCTAGAGTATTGCTTCATCCTTAAAAATGGCAGTGGCTGTTTTTAGTTTAGGATGGAAGAGATGGGGTACACATACTGAAACAGGAAGGAAAAGGGCAGGGCACAACTTTTAAAAGAATAACATAGCCATAGGATATGACAAAAACTGGTTAGAACTAACTAGATCAAAGATGGCGGAAGATTCCATTTCCAGTAGATGCTGATCCTCATTATACACTCATTGTAATACATTAGCATCTAAATGACACACCCACCAGTGCCATGACAGTTCTCAGGCCAACCATAAAAGGTTAAAAGGTGGGTGGTGACCCACTTCCTGGAAATCCCCACCCCTTCCCCAAAATAATTGTAATAATCCTCCCACTCATTAGCCTATGAAATTCCCCAGCCCATAAAAACTAACCACACCATATTTTGGGGCCTCTAGCCTTCGAGACGGCCCACACTCTGTCGAGTGTGTTTCTCTCTGAATAAATCCACTTCTTACCTATCACTTTGTCTCTCACTGAATTCTTCCTGCCACGAGACACCATGAACCTGAGCTTCATTAAGTCCTGAGACCAGGTGCGTGATGTCAATTAAAAGACCATGGGTTCAAGTCCCAATCTGAGTTACATGGTTTCAGCACTACCACTCTCCCATATGGTAGTCACTGCAGGCATCACTAGTTGGTCTTTATTTTTTTTTAAATCACTGAGCTGTATGCTCCCTCATAGTCCCTCTCATTACTGGGCTCCAGGCAGACAATTGATTGGCATTAGAGTATGAAATGGAACCCATTCACCACCCATTTATTTTAGAGTTTCTTGTAGGACATCCAGGATTTTTCTTTGAACCCTCTTGAAATTTTGTTCCTAAAACCTGGGGCACATGCTTGACTGTACCTAATGTCTCATTTCTTTATCATCATAAATCCCAAGGTTAGAGGGTTATTTTCTCACAATATTCCTGCCAGTTTTAACCAGTTTTTCCTTGTTGATCAGAATCAAGTCCAGAGTAACAAATCCTCCTATTGCTTCTTCTAATTTATGAGAAATGAAGTAACCAAAATCTGTCAGACTAGTTTTCATCTATCATACTGGCAAAGCTCAAAACTGTTGAAAATATACAGGGCTGACAAGGGTGTAATGAAATGCATTATAGAAAATGATACAACCTTTTTGAAAGACAAACTGTTAATATCTATCACATTTCTAAAATATGCATTCTCTGGCCATCATCAAAAAATCTACAAACAATAAATGCTGGAGAGGGTGTGGAGAAAAGGGAACCCTCTCACACTGTTGGTGGGAATGTAAATTGATACAGTCACTATGGAGAACAGTATGGCAGTTCCTTAAAAAATAAAAAATAGAATTACCATATGATCCAGCAATCCCACTACTGGGCATATACCCAGAGAAAACCATAATTCAAAATGAGTCATGTACCACAATGTTCATTGCAGCTCTATTTACAATAGCCAGGACATGGAAGCAACCTAAGTGTCCATCAACAGATGAATGGATAAAGAAGATGTGGCACATATATACAATGGAATATTACTCAGCCATAAAAAGAAATGAAATTGAGTTATTTGTAGTGAGGTGGATGGACCTAGTATCTGTCATACAGAGTGAAGTAAGTCAGAAAGAGAAAAACAAATACTGTATGCTAACACATATATATGGAATCTAAGAGGTTCTGAAGAACCTAGAGCCAAGACAGGAATAAAGACACAGATGTAGAGAATGGACTTGAGGACACAGGGAGGGGGAAGGGTAAGTTGGGATGAAGTGAGAGAGTGGCATGGACATGTATACACTACCAAATGTGAAATAGATAGTTAGTGGGAAGCAGCCACATAGCACAGGGAGATCAGCTCAGTGCTTTGTGACCACCTAGAGGGGTGGGATAGGGAGGGTGGGAGGGAGACGCAGAGGGAGGGGATATGGGGATATATGTACACATCTAGCTGATTCAGTTTGTTATACAGCAGAAACTAACATACCACTGTAAAGCAATTATACTCCAGTAAGATGTTAAAAAAACTTTATGCATTAAAATCCAGAAGAAAAGGCTGAGGTCAGCCTGTGAGGCAAAAGCAGTAAATGGAACCACAAAATAAAAGGTCAGTCTCTACAGAAAAGCAATTTAGAATCTATTGCCAGTGACAGAGAAGCTTCTCAATATACCATATATCACCTCTATACATTAAAGGTACTGTATATTTAATTCAAGAAAGATAAACCTAACAGCCAAATGAAGAGAAGAAAATATGCATCTTAATATCTAATTACCATTCAGGACCCCAATAATTTAAGGAACCCACTGAAACATGTTAGATTAATGTTGTTATAATTTGGTTTTGATTATAATACTAGGATCTTCATTCCCACTGACTCATTACAATCTGTTAATTAAAAGGATATCTATTACAGCTTCTTTTTAAAATTGTCATGAACTTTTATTCTAGGATTGTCTCTAGGATTAAAGTTCATTCTGCTTTTAGTCTCATATGTTTCCACATCAACTGTACTTGTACCATAACTGATGTCTCTAACAGGAAAAGTTAATTTATGTTTAGTGTACCATTCCATAAAATCGAGTATGTATATGTGTGTTGTGTGTATAAAGTTTTTAGAAACATTTATTTTGAAATTTTACAATAAAAATTCTGCTAGTCAAAATATTAAACAAGTTCTCTAGACATTTTATCATTCCTGAAAACATCTGGGCAAAAGGTTTTAGAATGGATCACAGTATGGTACAAACAGATATCATGACTCAGAATACAAGTGAACAGAAATCTATGAGCTGCTTAGCAGACAAGAAAATTATTAGCTGGTATAATATGCTAAAACTTCGTGAAATTAAGATAAGGGCTTTCTGCAGCCACAGTAAAGTTCTGGTCACATTCTTTAAGTTCTTCTTACATAGACATATGACTAATAGCATAAGCAAATTTCAATCAAGTAAGAAGAGCTTAAGTGTAGAAAATACATGATCAACCCAGTTTCTTCCTTGCTGTACCACAGGGCATAGCTACATGCCATCTGGTGATTATTAGGCAAGAAAGCTGCCATCTGCCACTTCTGCTAATATGTAAGAGAGGGGTAGCTCTCCCCACCCTGTAAGCCTAGGAGATTCTCTTATGGCTGTTTACATGCCCCAGAGCTCCAATTGGAGATAGAATTTACCCTGTGTGTGTGTGTGTGTGTGTGTGTGTGTGTGTGCACCCAACATATTCAGTACCAAAGTGAGATAGCCCTTTCTTACAGCCTCTTAAGTGGCATAGGAGTCTGTGCTTGGCCAGGTTAACTCACCCTACAACAAGCCTCTTCTATCCTGCCTGACTCAAAGCCAAGATACTATTAAATACAACCTAGGGAGACAAAACTGGATTGTAGCCATAAAAATAGATTACAAATTGGACAGAAATAGAATCTAAGGTGTGAAAAGCACTTGTTTGTCCTTCTGCTTTACATCCCTTCAAGGGAAGGTAGAAGCTAAATCATCCTCATACTTTTTCCATAGGCTCCATAGGAGTATTTTTAAGGTGTCATATCTTTCCTTATGCCAGACAGAAGTTCATTTCCTTACATTAAAAAAAAAAAGAAGGCATAAAATTATTTCAAAGGAGCCTTAGCTAAGATCCAAATTTCAACTATTTCTAGACATCAATGTGACAATAGGGAGAAAAAAACAGGATGTATAAACAGACATAAATTTTTCTCCAAATTGTGTCAGGCTTGTCAGTTTCTCAAATCTTTGCATATAATGGGTGCTTCATATATATTTCTTGAGTAAATGAATGAATGACTGAATAGAATAGACTAAAGCGAATGACTCCATAGAATGGGATCAAGTGACTCCACTTAAGGATTCAATCTCACCTACAGAAGTTTTATATTCTAAAGAAGTAAAGAATGAAATTTTAAAAATTCCCTAAATAACCTGCAGTATGACTCTATTCTTAAAACATCAGTACAGCAGGCTGATGTAGTACAAAGATGACAGGAATCTGATTCTGGATTTCTAGGTTCTAGTCTCAATTCTTAAAGTTATTGTAAATTTTGGAGTGAATCAGTTCTACTCTCTAGGCCTCAGTTTTCTCTTCCTTCAAAGAATCACTCTTACTTGCACAAACCCATCCAGGGCTTTGGATGCCAGGAAAACCTATAAGACAATGAATGGAAATGGAGTCATATGCATCCACAAAAGTATTAAATGCTTATCAGAAATCTGTGTAGAGCAAGCTGCTAAACAAAATAAGCTTTTTCCAGGAAATATTTATAAAACCTTTGCCTAAAGTGGCACAGGAGAACTTCTACCTCCAACCAAGATGAAATAACAAGGACTGGATTTACCCTATTGCCTTGACAACTAAAAAGCAGGACAAATGAATGAAACAGCTCTCAAGACATTGGATATAAGAAAACAAACAAACAAACAAAAAAACCATGATCCCAAAAAGAAACAGAAAACAAACGTGGTGAGATCTAATATTGCTGCCATCTTACTGCCTAGATAAAGTTTCTAGGCCAAGGCACAGGATTCATTCAGAGCCCAGATGTAGCCCTGAGCTTAGGAGACAAAGCTGGAAATCTGGGGAGGTCAGGACAACCAGAGTTCATAGGACAGGTTATCGGAGAAGAGGGTTACACAGAGAGAGAACACCAGAAATCTGCAGAAAGTCTACTCAAGACTTCACTTGAGTACTGATCATCACATACTTGTTAGAAAACCACCCAAGTCTGAGCAAATAACAACCTAAAAGTAATAGAGGCAATAATGCTTGAAGTTCACAAAGGGATGGAGATAGTGTCTGTTCCCAAAAGCCAAAGTGAGAGTATTTCACACCCTGCAGGGCATCAGTCAGAGTTCAGAGAAGAGTCTCACCTCAGTGGGTGGAAAAGTAACTCTAGAATAAATGCAGTTCTGGTCTCACCTAACAAAAGTTTAAAAAATTGTCTCAAGAAGATCACTTTATTTCCAAATAGCTGAATTACATCCCAGAACAAAGTTCATGAATATTTATAGGAATACAAAATATCCAGTACATTACAGTGTAAAATTCATAATATCTGGCTTCCAATAAAAAATTACCAGTAATGAAAAGAAAATATATCCCATAATGAGGAGGATATTTAATCAATCAAAACTGATCCCCAAATGACACTATAGAATTAGTAGATGACTATTAAAATAGTTGTTATAACTATATTTCATACACTTAAAAAGCCAGAGGAAAGATCAAACTTGTTAAGCAGAGATGTTAAAGATATAAAAAGTGACTCAGGAAAGGGTCCAAGATGGTAGCTTAGGAAGACCCTGAGCTCACCTCCTCCTACAGACAACACTGAATCTACACCTACATATGGAGCAATTCCTCCTGAAGAAGACCTGAGGGCTTATTGAACTGCTTCTTTACATAGAAGGACCATATAAAAATGGGTAGGAAAGATGGAGAAACAGTGTCCATGGAACCCCACTCCTGAAGTGGTGACCCACAATAGAGATGGATATTACTGAGGGACCGGAGCCCTGGGACACAGCAAAAACCCAGCAGTTTAAAGGAAACCTAGACCATACAGAAAAGAAATCCATTTACTAAACTTAGAGCTTCTGCCAAACAAGTGGGGAACTGCTGGAGTCCTCTCTGGGGTTGGAGGTACCTGAGAACACCATTGTTTGAATCCCTCCAGGACTCCTCCTGGCCTGTGTCCACTCTAGCTCCAGCTGTCCTGCCAAGGCAGCCTTGATGTAGTGCTCCCTCGGACTGCCCCAGGCCGGTGCCTGTTCCACTGCCAACTGTCCCACCAAGGTGGCCTCAATGTGGCCCTCCCCAAGACTACCCCTGGCCTGTGCCTGCTCCAGCTGCAGCTGTCCTGCCAAGGAAGCCTTGGTGTCTTGGTTCCCAGGGATTGCCTCAGTCCTGGATCCACTCCACCTCCAGTCACCCCACCAAGGCAACCTCACTGTGGCTCTTTCTGGGGACTGACACTGGCATATGCCTGCTCCAGCTCCAGCTGCCTTGCCAAGGCAGCTGTGGCATCACACACCCTAGGATTATCCTTGACCTGCGCCCACTCCAGCTCCAGCCATCCTGCCAAAGCTGCTGGGCTCAAGCAGTCTACACAGAGGATGCTCCCACACAAGCCCACTCCTTCAAGACTAGGAGAGGTAGCTATATTGTTTAATTCATAGAAACAAACACCAAATGTCAAACAAAATGAGGTGACAGGAGTATGTTCTAAATGAAAAAACAAAATAAAACTCCAGAAGAAAAACCCTAACAAAATGAAGAAAAGTATTTACCTGTTAAAGTGTTCAAAGAAATGGTCATAAGGATGCTCGCTGAACTTGGAAGAAGAATGGAAGAACTCGGTGAGAACTTCACCAAAGACTTAGAGTATATAAGAAAGAACCAATCAGAGCTGAAGAATACAATAACTGAAATGAAAAATACACTAGAGGGAATCAACAGCAGATTAGATGATGCAGAAAAGCAGATAAGTGATGGAAGATAGAATAGAGAAAATCACCCAGTCAGAAGAGCAAAAAGAAGAAATAATTTTAAAAATTAAGGAGAGCTTAAGGGACCTCAGGGACAACATCAAGTATACTAACGCTTGCATTATAGGGGTCCCAGAAAGAGAAGAGAGAGATGATGGGACAGAAAACATATTTAAAGAAATAATGGCTGAAAACTTCCTTAACCTGGGGAAGGTAACAGACATACAAGTATAGGAAGCACAGAAGGTCCCAGATAAAATGAACCCAAAGACGTCTACACCAAGACATATCATAATTAAAATGGCAAAAGGATGAAGACAGAATATTAAAAGAAGCAAGAGAAAAACAGAGTCACACCCAAGGGAACCCCCATAAGGCTATCAGCTGATTTTTCAGGAGAAACTTTGCAGGCCAGAAGGGAGTTACGTGATATATTTAAAGTGATGAAGGGAACAAAACATAGCATTTTAAGTCTTATCCACAGAAATCAGACAAGAAAAAGAAATAAAAGGCATCCAAATAAAACAGTTACTATTTGCAGATGACATGATACTATATATAGAAAAACCTTAAAGAGGCCACCAAAAAAGTATTAGAATCAATCAAGTAATTTAGCAAAGTTTCAGGATACAAAATTAATATGTAGAAATCTGTTGTATTTCTAGACACTAATTAAGAACTATCAGAAATTAAAATGAAGAAAACAATCCCATTTACAATTGCATCAAAAAGAATACAATACCCTGGAATAAATTTAACCAATGTGGTGAAAGATATGTACTCTGAAAACTAGAAGACATTGAAGAAAAAAATGAAGATGACACAAATAAATAGAAGGATATACTGTGCTTGTAGAATGGAAGAATAATATTGTTAAAATGTCCATACTGCCCAAAGTGATTTACAGATTCAATGCAATCTCTATCAAAACACCAGTGGCATTTTAAACATAACTAGAACAAATAATCCTAAAATTTGTATGGAACCATGGAAGACCCCGAGTAGCCAAAGCAATCTTGACAAAGAAGAACAAAGCTGGAGGTTTCATGTTTACAGACTTGAAACTATACCACAAATCTACAGTATTCAAAACAGTATGGTACTGGCACAAAAACAGATCAGTGAAACAGAATAGAGAGCCAAGAAATAAACTCATGCTTACATGGTCACTTAATTTACAACAAAGGAGCAAGAATATGCAGTGGGGAAAAAACAGTCTCTTCAATAAATGGTGTGGAGAAAATAGACAGCTACATGCAAAAGAATGAAATTGGACACTTTCTTACTTGGTCCAGTAGGTAGTATGCTATGTGACATTAATCTTAGCAATTTTTTTTAAAAGATATGTCTTCTCAGGCAAGGGAAACAAAAGCAAAAATAAACAAATGGGACTATATAAAACCAAAACAAACAAACAAACAAACAAAAAAACCAAAACCCTTTTGTACAATGAAGGAGACCACAAATAAAGTAAAAAGGGAACCTCCTGAAGGGTAGAAGATATTTGTAAACCATATATCCAAGAAGAGATTTATATTTTAATTATATAAAGAACTCATACAACTCAATATTAAAAAAAAACCCAACGTAACACAAAATGGGCAGAACATCTGAATAGACATTTTTCCAAAGAAGATATACAGATGGCTGACAGGCACATGAAAAGGCATTCAACCTCAATAATCATCAAGGACATGTAAACAAAAACTCACAAGATATCTCACACCTGTAAGAATGGCTATTATTTGAAAGAAAAGTAACAACAACTGTTGGTAAAGATGTGGAGAAAAGGAACCCTCGTCTACTGCTGGTGGGAATGTAAATTGGTCCAGCCACTATGGAAAACAATATGGGGGTTCTTCAAAAAAATAAAATCAGAAATACCATATGATCCAGCAGTTCTATTTCTGGATATTTATCTGAAGAAAATGAAATCACTAATTTGAAAGATGTATGTACCTCTATGTTCATTGCAGCATTACTTACAATAGCCAAGATATGGAAGCAATCTAAGTGTCCATCAACAGATGATTGAATAAAAAAAAATGGTATGTATGCACACACACACATAAACACACACACACACACACACACATACACACACACACCAAAAACCCAACAAAAACTTCATAGAACTAGTGAGTTCAGCAAGATCACAGATAAAAGATAAACATACAAAAATCAATTGTATTTCTAGAATCTCAAGGGACCCTGAATAGCCAAAACCATACCAAAAAAGAACAAATTTAGAGGGCTTACACTCCCTGATTTCAAAGCTTATTACAAAACTACAGTAATCAGAACAGTGTGGTACTAATGATTTGCAAGTGATATTTGTAAAAAATAACAGAAGATCTTTTGCCAACAAATTGCCTGATAGCCTATCAATTGGGGATTGGATTAATATTTACCCCCTTAAAGACTAAGACAAAGGCAGAGGATGAGGTAGGGGTGGCATAGATATAGATTTAATGAGAGACTATACTAAGGGGCAAAGCAGAGGTACAAACAAAGTTCCAATAGGAACAAAGGCAGAAATCTTAAGTCTTCCTGGAGGCATGCAAGAAGCCATTATAAGCAAAGTGGTAATATTGGAATTGCTTTAAAGGATGAGTGGGAATATGACAGGTGGAAAAAGGACAAAAGTGAATAGTAGGGCGAGGGAACAGAATGAGCACATGGCATAGAGTTGTGGAAGACTACGGTTGGGCCGGGGAATGGTGGTGGTCAGAGCCCAGCTCTATATTAATAGTGCCCATATTCCCATTGTCTAGGGCTGAAATCCATTAAATGTGCAAATTAACCTCTTCATAATCCACTTTAGATTCTGTGTTAGGTTCCTATTTCTGCTATACAAATCACTACAAATTTAGCAGCTTAAAACAACACAAATTTATCTTACAGGTTTGGAGGTCAGAGGTTTTAAAATTCAAGGTGTCAACAGAGTGTGTTCCTTGTCAAGGTTTTAGGGAAGAATCCTTTTCTTCACCTTTTTTTTTTTAAAAACAACTTTATTGTGTTATAATTGCTTTACAATGTTGTGTTAGTTTCTACTGTATAACAAAGTGAATCAGCTATATGTGTACATATATCCCCTATACCACCCCTCTAGGTGGTCACAAAGCACCGAGCTGATCTCCCTGTGCTATGCAGCTGCTTCCCACTAGCTATCTATTTTACATTTGGTAGTGTATATATGTCAATGCCATTCTCTCCCTTTGTCCCAGCTTACCCTTCCCCCTCCCTGTGTCCTCAAGTCCATTCTCTATGTCTGTGTCTTTATTCCTGTCCTGCCCCTAGGATCATCAGAACACTAAAAAATTTTTTTAGATTCCATAAATATGTGTTAGCACATGGTATTTGTTTTTCTCTTTCTGACTTACTTCACTCTGTATGACAGACTCTAGGTCCATCCACCTCACTACAAACGACTCAGCTTCGTTTCTTTTTAAAGCTGAGTAATATCCATTGTATATATGTGCCACATCTTCTTTATCCATTCATCTGTCGATGGACACTTAGGTTGCTTCCATGTCCTGGCTACTGTAAATATTGCTGCAGTGAACATTGTGGTACATGACTCTTTTTTTGAATTATGATTTTCTCAGGGTATATACCCAGTAGTGGGATTGCTGGGTCGTATGGTAGTTCTATTTTTAGTTTTCTAGGGAAGGTCCATACTGTTCTCCATAGTGGCTGTATCAATTTACATTCCCACCAACAGTGCAAGACGGTTCCCTTATCTCCACACTCTCTCCAGCATTTATTGTTTCTAGATTTTTTGATGATGGCCATTCTGACCAGTGTGAGGTGATACCTCATTGTAGTTTTGATTTGCATTTCTGTAATGATTAGTGATGCTGAGCATCTTTTCATGTATTTGTTGGCAATCTGTATGTCTTCTTTGGAAAAATGTCGATTTACGTCTTCTGCCCATTTTGGATTGGATTGTTTGTTTTTTTGATATTGAGCTGCATGAGCTGCTTGAATATTTTGGAGATTAATCCTTTGTCAATTGATTCATTTGCAATATTTTCTCCCATTCTGAGGGTTGTCTTTTCGTCTTGTTTATGGTTTCCTTTGCTGTGCAAAAGCTTTTAAGTTTCATTAAGTCCCATTTGTTTATTTTTGTTTTTATTTCCTTTTCCCTAGGAGGTGGGTCAAAAAGGATCTTGCTGTGATTGATGTCATAGAGTGTTCTGCCTATATTTTCCTCTAGGAGTTTGATAGTGTCTGGCCTTACATTTAGGTCTTTAAACCATTTTGAGCTTACTTTCTGTGTATGGTGGTAAGGAGTGTTTGAATTTCATTCTTTTACATGTAGCTGTCCAGTTTTCCCAGCACCACTTATTGAAGAGACTGTCTTTTCTCCATTGTATATCCTTGCCTCCTTTGTCATAGACTAGGTGACCATAGGTGTGTGGGTTTATCTCTGGGTTTTCTATCCTGTTCCATTGATCTAAATTTCTGTTTCTGTGCCAGTACCATATTGTCTTGATTACTGTAGCTTTGTAGTAAAGTCTGAAGTCAGGGAGTCTGATTCTTCCAACTTCGTTTTTCTTTCTCAAGATTGTTTTGGCTATTCAGGGTCTTTTGTGTTTCCATACAAATTGTGAAAATTTTTGCTCTAATTCTGTGAAAAATGCGATTGGTAGTTTGATAGGGATTGCATTGAATCTGTAGATTGCTTTGGGTAGTATAGTCATTTTCACAATGTTGATTCTTCCAATCCAAGAACATGGTATATCTCTCCATCTGTTTGTGTCATCTTTAATTTCTTTCATCAGTGTCTTATAATTTTCTGCATACAGGTCTTTTGTCTCCTTAGGTAGGTTTATTCCTAGGTATTTTATTCTTTTTGTTGCAATGGTAAATGGGAGTGTTTTCTTAATTTCTCTTTCAGATTTTTCGTTGTTACTGTATAGGAATGCCAGAGATTTCTGTGCAGTAATTTTGTATCCTGCTACTTTACCACATTCATTGATTAGCTCTAGCAGTTTTCTGGTAGCGTCTTTAAGATTCTCTACGTATAGTATCATGTCATCTGCACACAGTGACAGTTTTACTTCTCTTCTTATTTGTATTCCTTTTATTTCTTTTTCTCCTCTGATTGCTGTGGCTAAAAATTCCAAAACTATGTTGAATAATAGTGGTGAGAGTTGGGCAACCTTGTCTTGTTCCTGATCTTAGAGGAAATGGTTTCAGTTTTTCACCATTGAGAATGATGTTGGCTGTGGGTTTGTCATATATGGCCTTTATTATGTTGAGGAAAGTTCCCTCTATGCCTAATTTCTGGAGAGTTTTTTATGATAAATGGGTGTTGAATTTTGTCGAAAGCTTTTTCTGCATCTATTGAGATGATCATATGGTTTTTATTCTTCAATTTGTTAATATGGTGTATCACATTGATTGATTTGCATATACTGAAAAATCTTGCATTCCTGGGATAAACCCCACTTGATCATGGTGTATGATCCTTTTAATGTGCTGTTGGATTCTGTTTGCTAGTATTTTGTTGAGATTTTTGCATCTATGTTCATCAGTGATATTGGCCTGTAGCTTTCTTTTTTCGTGACATCGTTGTCTGATTTTGGTATCAGGGTGATGGTGGTCTTGTAGAATGAGTTTGGGAGTGGTCTTCAGTCTGCTATATTTTGGAAGAGTTTGAGAAGGATAGGTGTTAGCTCTTCTCTAAATGTTTGATAGAATTCACCTGTAAGCCATCTGGTTCTGGGCTTTTGTTTGTTGGAAGATTTTAAATCACAGTTTCAATTTCAGTGCTTGTGATTGATCTGCTCATATTTTCTATTTCTTCCTGGTTCAGTCTTGGAAGTTTGTACTTTTCTAAGAATTTGTCCATTTCTTCCAGGTTGTCCATTTTATTGGCATAGAGTTGCTTGTAGCAATCTCTCATGATCCTTTGTATTTCTGGAGTGTCAGTTGTTACTTCTCCTTTTTGCTTTCTAATTGTGTTGATTTGAGTTTTCTCCCTTTTTTTCTTGATGAGTGTGGCTAATGGTTTATCAATTTTGTTTATCTTCTCAAAGAACCATCTTTTAGTTTTATTGATCTCTGCTATTGTTTCCTTCATTTCTTTTTCATTTATTTCTTTTTTTTTTTTTTTTTTTTTATAAATTAATTTATTTATTTATGGCTGTGTTGGGTCTTCGTTTCTGTGCGAGGGCTTTCTCTAGTTGCGGCAAGTGGGGGCCACTCTTCATCGCGGTGCGTGGGCCTCTCACTATCACGGTCTCTCTTGTTGCGGAGCACAGGCTCCAGACGCACAGGCTCAGCAATTGTGGCTCACGGGCCCAGTTGCTCTGCGGCATGTGGGATCTTCCCAGACCAGGGCTCGAACCCGTGTCCCCTGCATTAGCAGGCAGACTCTCAACCACTGCGCCACCAGGGAAGCCCGCTTTTTCATTTATTTCTGATCTGATCTTTATGATTTCTTTCCTTCTGCTAACTTCGGGGTTTTTTTTTGTTGTTGTTGCTGTTCTTCTTTCTCTAATTGCTTTAGGTGTAAGGTTACGTTGTTTATTTGAGATGTTTCTTGTTTCTTGAGGTAGGATTCCATTGCTATAAAGTTCCCTCTTAGAACTGCTTTTGCTGCCTCCCATAGGTTTTGGGTCACCATGTTTTCATTGTCATTTGTTTTTAGGTATTTTTAAATTTCCTCTTTGATTTCTTCAGTGATCTCTTGGTTATTTAAGTAGCACATTGTTTAGCCTCCACGTGTTTGTATTTTTTATAGTTTTCTTCCTGTAATTAATATCTAGTCACATAACATTGTGTCGGAAAAGATACTTGATAAGATTTCAATTTTCTTAAATTTACCAAGGCTTGATTTGTGACCCAAGATATGATCTATCCTGGAGAATGTTCCATGAGCACTTGAGAAGAAAATGTATTGTGTTGTTTTTGGATGGAATGTCCTATAAATATCTGTTAAGTCCATCTAGTCTAATGTTTCACTTAAAGTTTGTGTTTCCTTATTTATTTTCATTTTGGATGATCTGTCCATTGGTGAAAGTGGGGTGTTAAAGTCCCCTACTATGATTGTGTTACTGTCGATTTCCCCTTTTATGGCTGTTATCATTTGCCTTATGTATTGAGGTGCTCCTATGTTGGGTGCATAAATATTTACAATTGTTATATCTTCTTCTTGGATTGATTCTTTAATCATTATGTAGAGTCCTTCTTTGTCTCTTGTAATAGTCTTTATTTTAAAGTCTATTTTGTCTGATA
The DNA here is from genome assembly GCF_009873245.2 of Balaenoptera musculus. Classification (NCBI taxonomy): domain Eukaryota; kingdom Metazoa; phylum Chordata; class Mammalia; order Artiodactyla; family Balaenopteridae; genus Balaenoptera; species Balaenoptera musculus. The sequence goes on from NC_045786.1 coordinate 78,556,560, forward strand.
TGAGAATTGCTATTCCAGCTATTTTTCATTTCCATTTGCATAGAGTCTCTTTTTCCATCCCCTCACTTTCAGTCTGTATGTGTCCCTAGGTCTGAAGTGGGTCTCTTATAGACCACATATATACGGGTCTTGTTTTTGGATACATTTAGCCAGTCTGTGTCTTTTGGTTGGAACATTTAATCCATTTACATTTAAGGTAATTATCGATATGTATGTCACCAGTTTCTTAATTGTTTTGGGTTTGTTTTCGTAGGTCTTTTCCTTCTCTTGTGTTTCCTGCCTAGAGAAGTTCATTTAGAATTTGTTGTAAAGCTGGTTTGGTGGTGCTAAATTCTCTTAACCTTTGCTTGTCTCTAAAGATTTTAATTTCTCCATCAAATCTGAATGAGATCCTTGCTGGGTAGAGTAATCTTGGTTGTAGGTTTTTCCTTTTCATTACTTTAAATATGTCCTACCACTCCCTTCTGGCTTGGAGAGTTTCTGCTGAAAGATCAGCTGTTAACCTTATGGGAATTCCCCTGTATGTTATTTGTTGCTTTTCCCTTGCTGCTTTTAATATTTTTTCTGTGTATTCAGTTTCTGATAGTTTGATTAATATGTGTCTTGTTGTGTGTCTCCTGGATTTTTCCTGTATGCAGTGTATCCTGTCCCTCTGGTCGGCAGGACCATGTCTGGTGGTGTGTTTTGGGGTGTCTGTGAACTTAGTATGACTTTAAGCAGCCTCTCTGCTAATTGGTGGGATTGTCTTGTCTTTTTTTTTTAAAATTTTTATTTATTTATGACTCCATTGGGTCTTTATTGATGCGTGTGGTCTTTTCTCTAGTTGTGGTGAGCAGGGGCTAGTCTTCATTGCAGTGTGTGGGCTTCTCATTGTGGTGGCTTCTCTTGTTGTGGAGCATGGAGTCTAGGTGCATGGGCTTCAGTAATTGCAGCATGTGGGCTCATTGGTTGTGTCATGGGCTCTAGAACGCAGGCTCAGTAATTGTGGTGCACAGGTTTAGTTGCTCCGTGGCATGTGGGATCTTCCCGGACCAGGGCTAGAACCTGTGGCCCCTGCATTGGCAGATGGATTCTTAACCACTGCACCAGCAGGGAAGCCCTGTGTTCCTGTCTTGCTAGTTGTTTGGCATGGGGCATCCAGCACTGGAGCTTGCTTGTCGTTGGGTGGAACTGGGTCTTAGTGTTGAGACAGAGATCTCTGGGAGAGATCTCGCTTATTGATATTACATGGCGCTGGGAGGTCTTTGGTGGTCTACTGTTCTTGACTCAGCACTCCCACCTCGGAAGCCCAGGCCTGACACCCACCTGGAGCACCAAGACCCTGTCATCCACACGTTTCAAAGAAACAGAAGAAAAAATAGAAACAAACAAACAAACAAAAAAACCCCTAACAGATAAAACCCCAAACCAAATGGAAAAAGCAAAACAATACAGACAAAATCACACAAAGAAACATATACACACACACTCATAAAAAGAAAAGAAACAAACAAAAAAAACAACAACAACAAAAAAGGAAACAAACTGTCAGAACCCTAGGACAAATGGTAAAAGCAAACCTATTCAGACGTAACCACACAAAGAAACATATACACTCACAAAAAGAGAAAAAATTAAAAAAAATTAAAAAAAAAAAGAAAAAGAAAAATAAAGAGAGCAACCAAACCAGTAAACAAATCCACCAATGATAACAAGCACTAAAAACCATACTAAGATAGACATAAAAACTAGAAACAGATCAGACGCACAAAACAAACCCTGTCTACAGGTGCTCCCAAAGTCCACCACCTCAATTTTGAGAACATTCATTGTCTATTCAGTATTCCACAGATGCATGGTTCATCAAGTTGATTGTGGGGATTTAATCCACTGTTCCTGAGGCTGCATGGAGAAATTTCCCTTTGTATTCTTTGTTTGCACAGCTCCTGGGGTTCAACTTTTATTTTGGCCCTGCCTCTGCGTGTAAGCCACCCTCGGGCATCTGTTCCCCGCCCAGACAGGAGGGGGTTAAAGCAGTGGCTGATTAGGGCTCTCCTGCTCACTCAGGCCGGGAGAGGGAGAGGTATGATAGTTATAATTAGAATGCGGGTTCAGCCTGTGGTGGCAGAGGCTGGCGTGATATTGCAACAGCCTGAGGTGCGCTCTGTGTTCTCCCCGGGGAAGTTGTCCCTGGATACCCGGACCGTGGCAGTGGTGTGCTGCACAGGCTCCTGGAGGGGTGTGGGTAGTGACCTGTGCTTGCACAAAGGATTTTTGGTAGCAGCAGTGGAAGCGTTAGCGTTTCACGCCCGTCTCTGGGGTCCGAGCTGATAGCCGTGGCTCGTGTCCATCTCTGGAGCTTGTTTAGGCGGTGCTCTTAATCCCCTCTCCTCACACACCCTGAAATAATGGTCTCTTGCCTCTTTGGCAGGTCCAGACTTTTTCCCGGACTCCCTCCCAGCTAGCTGTGGTGCACTAGCCCCCTTCAGGCTGTCTTCACGCAGCCAACCCCAGTCCTCTCCCTGGGGTCTGACCTCTGAAGCCCGAGCCTCAGTTCCCAGCCCCTACCCACCCTGGCGGGTGAGCAGACAAGCGTCTCAGGTTGGTGAGTGCTGGTTGGCACCTATTCTCTGTGAGAGAATCTCTCCACTTTGCCCTCTGGACCCCTGTTGCTGTGCTCTCATCCATGGCTCAAAAGCTTCCCCCCCGCCCACCCCCCATCTCCACCAGTGAAGGGACTTCCTAGTGTGTGGAAACTTTTCCTCCTTCACAGCTCCCTCCCAGAGGTGCAGGTTGCATCCCTATTCTTTTGTCTCTGTTTTTTCTTTTGCCCTACCCAGGTACGTGGGGATTTTCTTGACTTTTGGGAAGTCTGAGATCTTCTGCCAGCGTTTAGTAGGTGTTCTGTAGGAGTTGTTCCACATGTAGGTATATTTCTGATGTATCTGTGGGGAGGAAGGTGAACTCCATGTCTTACTCCTCCACCGTCTTGAAGGTCTCCTCCCTTTCTTTGCCTTTTCCAGCTTCTATAGGCTATGTGCATTCTTTGGCTCATGACCCCTTCTTCACCCCATTCTGATCTCTGCTTCTGTCATTGCATCTCCTTCTCTTGCTAGGACCCTCCTGCTTCCCTCTTACAAAGACACTTGTGATTACATTGGGCACACCTGCTTAATCCATGATACTCTCTCCATCTCATTTCTTAATCACATCTGCAAAGTTCCTTTTGCCATGTAAGGTAATACATTCATAGGCTTTGGAGATTATGTTGTAAACATCTTTGTTTCTATAGATTCTGTAGGAACTAATGATCTTAGATCCCCAAAGACAGAGGCAGAATGAATTTGTATATTCAAACAGTGTGCAACCCAGGACTTCCCCGGTGGTGCAGTGCTTAAGAATCCGCCTGCCAATGCAGGGGACACGGGTTTGAGCCCTAGTCTGGGAAGATCCCACATGCCGTGGAGCAACAAAGCCCATGTGCCACAACTACTGAGCCTGCACTGTAGAGCCCGTGAACCACAACTACAGAGCCCGCACACTTGGAGCCCGTGCTCTGCAATGGGAGAAGCCACTGCAATAAGAAGCCCATGCACCACAACGAAGAGTAGCCCCTGCTCCTCAACTAGAGAAAGCCCGCACATAGCAACAAAGACCCAATGCAGCCAAAATAAATAAATAAATAAAACAAATTAAAAAAAAAAAAAAAGAGTGTGTAACCCAAATGGTATCTTTCTGGCTATTCAAAATCGTTGACTTTCTGCAACTCACTATATCATCACCCTTTCATCATGAGCTGTGATTCTCAAAAGAATTCCAAATCATTCACAGCTTCTTCATTGGTGAGACCCTTATGACAACAATCCTTGACATGTTATGAAGTATTTAAGAGCTCTTATTGCCTCCTTCTCTTTCAGCACCAAATTTTGAAAAGAGGAATCAACACTCACCATCTCCATTTCTTTAGATCCTATTTACAGTTCTACCCAGGAAAAGCTGGCACCAATCTGGGCTTTAGTTTCCTCACCTGGTTCAGGTCCCTTATTATTGAGATGTTCCTCTCTAGCTTTAAACTCCATGACTCCAGGCTACTGCTTCTCAATCGTACAACATCAGTAGTGGGCTGGTTCCTCTCAAGTCTCTTAGCCCCTATTCAACTATATTTCTCCTCTGAGCCCCTTTTCAACTATATTTCTCCTCTGACCTCAAGCCAAGCTGTCAGTCTAATCAGTTTGTTGTGACAAGCTTCAGTATAGAATTCAGCAAAAACTCTTTTTGGTATTGTAGAATTCCACTAAGAAAACAATTCAAGGTGGGAATGAAGCCTGCTCCTGCATCTCTAGGAGACTTCTCTCCTGTTGCTGGGCTGTGTACTGATGCCCTTCTGGCCAGAAGCTTTCCTGTACTAAGAAAGCAAAAATATGACCATCTCAGGATGGAAGGAGCTAGAAACACCAGCACAGATGTGCCCAAGGCAGTCTGGCTTCTTAGAGATCCTAGTTTCTAACAAATTTCACTTTTAGTTATGTATTTATTTTTCATATAATCAGTTACGTCTTTTGGGCTGAAGATGAACAATACATCATACAACCAGGGAAAGAGAGCAGTTTCTTCTTGAAAATTCAGTATCCTATTAAATCTTTTAAATTGTCTTATAAAATATTTCAAGCTTGGATCTTCTGTAATTTAGCTTATAATAACCACTGAGGGAGATCTTGCAATGGTTGATTAGGCTCTAAAAGCTTTTCCTGATTATCTTCAGAAAGACCTGATTATCTTCCTGCTTCTGGGGGAGAGGGTCTATTGGGGAATGCTCCACAAATGAACTGTGAATTGGGAAGGGTTGCCTCTGTTCTTGTGTTAACTTGTAGTAAGTGAATAGCTAATACAACTTTGTTTCTTCATTCATTCAGTGTATTTATGGAGGCCTTTGCATGTGCTAGGATCTATGCTGGACAGTAAGCATAGATATGAATTAGACACAGCTTGGCTTTCAGGGGGCTTCCAGTCTAGTATGATAGATAGGTATGCAAATATCATATAAACTAAGTGAAAGAAAATGTCATGCATTTTTCTGAAGCATCTGTATAGTATACAATGAGGATAAAATGGGAATGGACCCATGATTTTATTATCAGAAAATGGAGGAGCATCACTTGATATCCTTGTAAGTTCTTACCCAGAGTAGCAGACATGTGAATGAAAAGGCTTTCTGAAGGAGGCCTGGCATTATCCATATACTGGTTCAAGACTCCCCTAAACATTTATGGAGTATCCACCTTAAGTCAAGAACGCTTTGATGATTAAGAATTTGTTTGACTAAATGGTCAAATAAAAAGGGAGATTAATTACAGAAGAATCAAAGAAGGAGAATATTCTTCTTGCCAAAAGAATAGAGAAAAGGGAAATAAAGATGTAGTGAAAATTCAAGGGAGTCTACCTTAATATTAAATATTTATCTAGTAGGTGTTGAAAGTTTTTCCATACTCTAATCAGGCTTATCAAATTTGAAATGATAACCCCATAAATGTAAAAATATGAGATTTCTTTTGTGGCTTTCCTTGCAGTGGTAAAAACAGAATATGTGACTTAAAAAATCATCTTGGCTTTATAAATCTATGGGGAATAGCTTAAACTCTCAAGTGGTTCTTACGTTTCTTGAGAAAAAAAAGATATTATTTTCTATAACAGTCATTTTAAACCAAAGCAGCAGTAGATGATTTAATATGAGGAAAAAAAACCCCCTAATAACTTAGTAGAAATACAGGCAAAGAATAAGAATAGGCAGTTCATAGAGAAAGATATATGAATGGATTATACAGATATAAAAAATATTCAGCATTACAGTTAAAGATATGCAAAGAAAAGCAAGGAGATACCTACCTGATTGCCAACATTTAGACATTTGATAATATCTGGTGTTGAAGAGTGAAGAAGCTGTCAACCTCAAACATAGATGAGAGAAATATGGGTGCAACCATTTTGGAGAGCAATTGGATGCTAATAGAATTGAAGATGCACACATATGCTGTGACCTAGTTAACTCCACATCCAGAAATTTATCCTAAGATAAGTGGTCAAAGAAGTTATGAACAAAAATGTTTCTGTAGCCTTGTTTCTAATAGCAATACCAAAATGTAACGATCAATTGGAGATCAGTTAAGTAAATTATGGCTGATTCATACTATGGAGCATTACACTTCTATTAAAGAGTAAGATATAAATACATTTGTGCTAACATAGAAATATCTCTATCATTAAAAAGCAAGATGCAGAGCAGTGTGTTTGTTGCCTGTAAATGGAAGATATTTTAATGGGTACCCTAGAAACTTCTAATAGTGGTTCTACAGGGAGTGGAATTGGGTGGATTTGGAGTAGGAAGGAGATTTAATTTTTATTGTATACATTGGATTCTGTTTCACTTGTTTCCCTATGTAAATGTGTTTCTTTTTTCAATTAAAAAGAAAAAAACTAGTTTAAATAGTAGACAGAAGAGCTCAGTGATGGAATGGTAGTGTCAGAAGACTATTTGTAGTCCATGAAATACAGAAAAATTCATCTACTTAGTCATTCTGAGCTCTAACAGTACTTCTAATTCTTTTTCTGCAGCCTCTAGTGAACCTCCAGATAGCGTTCACCAGTGCTTCCTTGACTCTCTCTTGGTTTCCACACATTAGATAAAACGACCACGTCTTCCAGCCTTGACAGACTTGTCTGATGTAGGAGATGAACTTAATCAATTGGCCTGGCCCAAATTCCTGGTTGCCAAGAGTGGTTGTCTTTCTTCTTAGTGGCTCTCAGTAGTTGAGAGTGTGTCAAGACCTGTTAGTTTCCCAAAGGGGAAGATCATGGTCAGCACCTGATGTAGGCTGATTAGAAGTCAGACCCTCAAGCAACAGCCAGGAAAGTATTCAGTCAAACCCCTCCCAGGGAGAAATTGGGAGATAATGAATATCAGATATGTAGCATAGTGCACAGAGGCACTAAGTAAATTCTAATTTTTTGGAAGGGAGTTTTTAAGTAGGGATGTTAGGAAGGTAAAGTAATTTTTGAAAATTAGTAAATTAATATTGGGAAATAAAAACTTAATATAAATTATAATATGTACAGATATTCAACAAATTGAAATGACTATGTAGTGAGTTATCATATTAATTTTTAGTTTCTCCTCCCTGCAGGATCGGAAATAAACCATAAAGAATAAAGCTAAGGCAATACTTCTGATTTGGCCTGGATTATTCTCCTCTACACTCTCAGAATCCCTTCAGGCAATATGGCACTGCTTTTCTTTCCTTATTATCGAATGCAAAATGCCAATAGTCTCTTTTACCACTGAATAGGAATGACCCTTAAGAACGGCAGGTGTGAGCCACAGTGATATTGGACCACTGAAAAGATGTTTTACTGATTTAAAAATAGGAAAATAAAATTACAAAATTGAAATCAATATATATTTAGTTAAATGTTTGCAAAATACAACATTTTGTCAGCTAGTCAATGGCAATGCAACACAAGTACTATAAAATTACATGTGTATTATCTTCCATGAGGGGTATGAATAGACTTTAATACAGTCTATTTACCGTGGGTTGGGGCTTTTGCAAGTAAAGATGAGGAGAATATACAAATGGCCAATAAGCACATGAAAGAATGCTCAGCATCATTACCATCAGTGAAATGCAAAAGAAAACCACATAGACGTATTACTTCACACCCACTAAAAGGCTAGGATTAAAAAAAACACAGATGATAACAAGTGATAGTGAGTTGTGGAGAAACCAGAACCCTCCTTATGTGTTGCTGGTAGGATTGTGAGATGGAGCACTCACTTTGGCAAACAGTTTGGCAGTTAGCCAAAAGGCTAAACAGAGTTACCATATGACCCAGCAATTCTACTTCTAGGTATATACTCAAGAGAAATGAAAACTTATATCTACACAAAAAGTTGCATATGAATGTTCATAGCAGTATTATTTATAGCAGCCAAAAAGTGGAAACAACCCAAATGTCCATCAACTAATGAAGGATAAATAAAATGTAGTATACCATACAATGGCATATTATTTGGCAGGTAAAAAGAAATGAAATATTGATACATGCTACAACATGTAGCATGAATGGATGAACCTGGAAAATATTAATGGTAAGTGAAAGAAGCCAGTCACAGGGTGCCACGTACTTTATGATTCCATTGATGTGAAATATCCAGAATAGACAAATCTATAGAGACACAAAGTAGATTAGTAGTTGCCTAGGGCTGAGGGGAAGGGTTTTAGGAGTGACTGTTAAAGGATGTGGAGTGAGGTTAGGGTTATTCACACAGCTCTGTGAATATACAAAAGGCTGTTGAATTGTATACTTTAAATGGGTGAATTGTATGGTATGTGAATTATATCTCAATAAAGCTGATAAAAAAAGGAAAGGTGAGGAGAACTTACAGAGAACTGAAAATGATTCTGGAATGACTATGTGATACCTGTCTCTCTAATGTGATTATCACTGTAGTTGTTCTCTTTTTGTTCTTCCTTCCTGCCTTTCTTTTTCATTCATTCATTCATTTACAAATATTTATTGAACACCCATTCTGTATCAGGCATTATGTTAAATGTTGTTTATATAGTTGTAAAGAATACACATGTAGGCTTTGCTCACATGGAGCATATAGTCTATTGGGGAAGAGAGATATTAAATAAATATTCACACAAATACATGTCTGACTACATATTGTGCTCTGAAATCTGAGGGAAAAGGCTAGGATGCTGTAGGAGATGTAGGGGAGATAGGATTCAGATTTGTGAGTTGTTGAGGGCTCCCTACAAAGTGACGTTGAAATTGAACTCTGAAGGATAAGTAGGAATTAGCTGGGTGAAGATTGTGTTGAAAAGCATTCTAGGCAGTTGGATCTGCCTGTGTAAGTGCTCTGAGGTGTGAACTGGTTTGGTGCTCTTAAGGAAGGGCAAGCGGGTCAGAGCATGGTGAGCCAGGGAGGCGTTGTTTATTTCATATTTGATAAGCAGAGAAAGAAAAGATTCCTCAGGCGTTTTGGCCATATCATATTAAGTTTATGAAAGAAATAAGAACCACTGAGAGTTTTAAAGTGGAATTCTGGCGTGATATTTACAATTAAAGATACTGTTTTGATTGGTGAGCTGAGAATGATTCGAAGGGCAGCATCAGTGGAAGTGCAAACACCAGTTTGGAAGCAATTGCAGTGTCCAGACGAGATATCATGAAGGCTGATGATAGAGGTGGCTAAAAGCAGATGGATTTAAGATATAGTTCAAAGACTAAGACTTGATGGATTAGACACAGGTGATGATGTAGGTTTCCAGGATGACTCCCAGATTTTTGGTTTGAAAAGCCAGTATCATTGAGTCGGGGAAGAAAGAAGTAAGAGCAGATTTGGAATGCTACAAATGGTATTCTCAATGCCTGTAGGTGGATCGCTGTAAATATTATTCAGTGGGCAGAGTTGCTTCCTTCGTGGGTTAAAAAAGAATAAAGACAGATCCTCTTGGCACTTCATGGATAATACAGATAAACCCTGCACTAATTGCAGACATTCAGGATGATTCTGTTGAACTGTGTCACATACTATACTGTGTGGGCTAAATTAATTACATTTACTTGTATCTGTTTTTATGTCTCTTTTCTTTGTTGCGCTGAGCTCCTTGAGGACTGCATCTGCTTCTTATTCATCTTTTGAGGTCCTAATGCATAGTGTGGATTTTGGTAATAAACATGACATACTGAATGAATGAATGGAGAGGGTATATAGCAAAGTGTTAAAACTAACGTGTTGACCTGGAAAAAGAAGAGGGAGAGAGGACAGTTTATGGGCAATGACTCAAAGATGCAGGGAGAGGATGGGCTTAAAAGCACAGGTTGAAAAAATGGTGCTGTACAAAGGAAGGGATAATCCCTCCCCCCCCTTTTTTTTTGAGATACTGGTAAGGAAGAGTGAAGACTCCTTCTGGCACAAAGATGAAGCAAAGACATAGATGTCATTAGAGTTGAGTAAAGGCTAAGTAAAGTGAAGCCTAATGCGTTGGATATAGAAGTTGTTCAAGAAGATAACAGGACATTGAGATAGAGAAGACAATTGGGAGAGTACAAGTTATCAATGAATGGAATGGTCAGTAGGCTTCCCAAGGTCCATAGGATAAAAAGCCCTTTATGACAAAGACACTGCCCACCTTTCAGCTCCATGTTTCGCTGATTCCACTTTCCTAAATATTTTTCATGTTCTCCTCTGTTTCATGTCCTTTCATATGCTCTTCCCTCTTCCTTCTTCATCTACTCTTTTTAGAGAATTCTTGTTCATCCTTCAGGACCCACCTCATGTCTCATATCCATTTGGAAGCATAGTTAAATGCCCCTTCTGTAAGATCCCCAACATCCTGAATTTATCTCTGTCATAGTACTTATCAAATTCTATTGCATTGTCTGTGTACACCCATTTTATTTGGCACACTATGAGTTCTTTGAAGGCGTGACCTCTGCTTTGCTCATCTCTTTGCTTCCAGCACCTAATTTTTTTTTATTAATTAATTAATTAATTTATGGCTGTGTTGGATCTTCGTTTCTGTGCGAGGGCTTTCTCTAGTTGCAGCAAGTGTGGGCCACTCTTCATCGCGGGCCTCTCACTATTGCGGCCTCTCTTGTTGTGGAGCACAGGCTCCAGACACGCAGGCTCAGTAATTGTGGCTCACGGGCCCATTTGCTCCGCGGCATGTGGGATCTTCCCAGACCAGGGCTCGAACCCGTGTCTCCTGCACTGGCAGGCAGACTCTCAACCACTGTGCCACCAGGGAAGCCCCAGCACCTAATTTTATACAATGTCTCCAGGAGGTGCTGGAGTATGCTCAGTGAATGAACTGTAGAAATCTTCTCTTTTGAATAGGAAATATGCATGGGACATTTCCAGACATAGCCACAATGAGGACTGACTCTGTGCCTTGGGCGTCTCCTTAAACTATCACTTGGGAACAAGACTCAGTGCTCTATAGCCTTATGATAAAAGGAATCTGGATAGTTCAGAAGAAGGAATGGTTAGCAAAGAGCAAGTGACTTTCATATAAAAGAACCAAAAGCTGCATATAGTTTGGTCTGATTAGATAATTTCAAAAGAAACAACACACACAAAAATACACAACCAGGCTTTTCCCACATGGAGACACCAGAAAAAAAAATTCATCTTCGGAATTTCATGTACTCTTAAGGTTGTATGTGATTTTGAAGGACAAAGTAGCATGATTTTGAACTATTCTCTGCTACATAGAAACAGCTTTGTTGCACATAAATACACTAATGGGATTTTACCAGTGTCTTTAAAAAATTGATGAGTGTATTAAAAAATCATTTGTGGCTGTAAAGAACTTGGTGCCTCAGTTTCACCATCTATATGTAAAAAAGAGTTGGAGTAGGCATTCTTTAAGAGACCGCATCCTGCAGAAATATTCAGAAACTGTATGCATTGGCTATCTGGTGTGTGTGTGTGTGTGTGTGTGTGCATGTTTCTGTAATGGAAAACAGTGGTCTTTGTAAGGCTCAAAGGGTTAAGGTTCTATAAAAACAAAAGAGAGTCATAACTTATTAATTAAAAATCCAGTTATTCAAATTCCTAATAATGTGGGCATGAGGCAGTCCTCACTGGAATATCTAATTATTTGAGTTTCTAAACATGAAGAGGAATAAAACTGAAGAGAGGGCTCTGGAATCAGCCAGATATGGTTTGAATCTTGGTTCTGCCACTGACTGTGCCATTTTGGGAAAACTATCTAACCTCTTTAAATCTAATTCCTCATCTGTAAATGTGGTCAGTAATGGTCTCTGCCTCTGTAAGGACTTGAAAGGATTAACTGTAATATAATATTTTAAAATACTTAGCACAGTGTTTGGCCTATTGTAAGTGTTAAATACTAATACTAATATTAATACTTGTATTTCAATTTGGTCTTATATATGTAAAATATGGTTTTAACTGATCTGTCTTAACAAAACGTGGGCCAGGAGGGAATCTTTAGAGGGCATATGAGGAAAGAGCAGCTGGGAGTGACTACAGATCTTCAGACAAAGAGTAATTCAAGATTTTCATTTTTACAGATGAGGAAAGAATATCTCAGGGCAGTTTTGACATACCCAATGTCATACAGATAAAGTCACACAAAAATGCAATATAAAGAAAACCATAGGAAGATGTTGTATGAGGCTACTAACATTACATATAATGACACCACAATCTATAATAAGCTTTCTGTATGGTTGAATTATACACCTGAGTAATAGTGGGTGTGAGCTTTGGACCTAGGTTGATTTCTATACATGCCCAGTTTGGGAATCTTCAGCTTAAGTTTCTAGATTGTGTTTTTTTTTTTAAGAAATAGGATCCCAAAAGATCCTACCCACCTCATTCTTTAAGGCTGTTGCTACATGAGATAAATATTCTCAACCAAGATGGGCATCAGAATTCCCTGGGAAAATTAAAAAAATTTCCTGATAACTTGGCCTCACTACCAGAACTTCTGATGTTTAAATCTGGAGAGGGGAATGTCTCAGCACTTTTTATCTCACTTTTTCTTAAGAATTTCCAAATAATAATTTTAATATATACAGTTGGTTCTTGGTATCCACACATTTCGCATCTGCAGATTCAACCTACCAAAGATGAAGGATATTTGAAAAAAAATTTTTTTCCAGAAAATTCCAAAAAGTAAAACTTGAATTTGCCTTGTGCTGGCAGCTATTTACATAGCATTTACATTGTATTTACAACAATTTACATAACATTTACATTGTGTTAGGTATTATAAGTAATCTGGAGGTGACTTAAAGTATATGGGAGGGAGGAGCTTCAAGAAGGCTGAAGAGTAAGACATGGAGATCACCTTCCTCCCCACAAATACATCAGAAATACATCTACATGTGGAACAACTCCTACAGAACACCTACTGAACGCTGGCAGAAGACCTCAGACCTCCCAAAAGGCAAGAAACTCTGCACGTACCTGGGTAGGGCAAAAGAAAAAACAGAGACAAAAGAATAGGGACGGGACCTGCACCTCAGGGAGGGAGCTGTGAAGGAGGAAAGGTTTCCACACAATAGGAAGCCCCTTCGCGGGCAGAGACTGCGGGTGGCGGAGGGGGGAAGCTTCGGAGCCATGGAGGAGAGCGCAGCCACAGGGGTGCGGAGGGCAAAGCAGAGAGATTCCCACACAGAGGATCGGTGCTGACCAGCACTCACCAGCCTGAGAGGCTTGTCTGCTCACCCGCCAGGCGGGCGGGGGCTGGGAGCTGAGGCTCGGGCTTCGGTCGGATCCCAGGGAGAGGACTGGGGCTGGCGGCGTGAACACAGCCTGAAGGGGTTAGTGCACCACAGCTAGCCGGGAGGGAGTCCGGGAAAAGGTCTGGAGCTGCCGAAGAGGCAAGAGACTTTTTCTTGCCTCTTTGTTTCCTGGTGCGTGAGGAGAGGGGATTAAGAGCGCCGCTTAAAGGAGCTCCAGAGACAGGCTCGAGCCGCGGCGATCAGCGCGGACCCCAGAGATGGGCATCAGACGCTAAGGCTGCTGCTGCCACCACCAAGAAGCCTGTGTGCGAGCACAGGTCACTCTCCACACCTCACCTCCAGGGAGCCTGTGCAGCCCGCCATGGCCAGGCTCCCGTGATCCAGGGACAACTTCCCCGGGGGAACGCGCGGCGCGCCTCAGGCTGGTGCAACATCACGCCGACGTCTGTCGCTGCAGGCTCGCCCTGCATCCGTACCGCCCCCCCCCACTGTCCTGAGTGAGCCAGAGCCCCCAAAGCAGCTGCTCCTTTAACCCTGTCCTGTGTGAGCGAAGAACAGACGCCCTCAGGCGACCTACGTGCCCTCAGGTGACCTACACGGAGAGGCAGGGCCAAATCCAAAGCTGAAGCCCAGGAGATGTGTGAACAAAGTAGAGAAAGGGAAATCTCTCCCAGCAGCCTTAGGAGCAGGGGATTAAATCTCCACAATTAACTTAATGTACACTGCATCTGTGGAATACCTGAATAGACAACGAATCATCCCAAATTGAGGAGGTGGACTTTGGGAGCAACAATATATATATATTTTTCCTTTTTCTTTTTTTGTGAGTGTGTATGTGTATGCTTCTGTGTGTGATTTTGTCTGTATAGCTTTGCTTTTACCATTTGTCCTTGGGTTCTGCCTGTCTTTTTTTTTTTTTTTAAGTATAGTTTTTAGCACTTGTCATTTGTGGATTTGTTTTTTGGTTTGGCTGCTCTCTTCCTTCTTTCTTTTTTTTTATTACTTAAAAAAATTTTTTTAATAATTATTTTTTACTTTAATAACTTTATTTTATTTTATCTTTCTTCCTTCCTTCCTTCCTTCCTTCCTTCCTTCCTTCCTTCCTTCCTTCCTTCCTTCCTTCCTTTCTCTCTTTTCTTTCTTTCTTTCTTTCTTTCTTTCTTTCTTTCTTTCTTTCTTTCTTTCTTTCTTTCTTTCTTTCTTTCTTTCTTTCTTTTTTCTCCCTTTTATTCTGAGCTGTGTGGATGACGGCTCTTGGTGCTGCAGGCAGACCCAAGTTCAGGACATTGGTCCAAAGAGACCTCCCAGCCACGTAACATCAAATGGTGAAAACCTCCCAGAGATCTCCATCTTGATGCCAAGACCCAGCTCCACTCAACGACCAGCAAGCTCCAGTGCTGGACACCCTATGCCAAACAACTAATAAGACAGGAACACAACTCCACCCATTAGCAGAGAGGCCACCTCAAATCATAATAAGGTCACAGACACCTCAAAACACACCACCAGACGTGGACCTGCCCACCAGAAAGACAAGATCCAGCCTCATCCACCAGAAGACAGACACTAGTCCCTTCCACCAGGAAGCCTACAAAACCCACTGAACCAATCTTAGCCACTGGGGGCAGACACAAAAAACAACAGGAACTATGAACCTGCAACCTGCGAAAAGGAGACCCCGAACACAATAAGTTAAGCGAAATGAGAAGACAGAGAAACACACAGCAGATGAAGGAACAAGGCAAAAACCCACCAGACCTAACAAATGAAGAGGAAATAGGCAGTCTACCTGAAAAAGAATTCAGAATAATGAAAATAAAGATGATCCAAAATCTTGCAAATAGAATGGAGAAAATACAAGAAACGTTTAACAAGGACCTAGAAGAACTAAAGAGCAAACAAACAGTGATGAACAACAAAATAAATGAAATTAAAAATTCTCTAGAAGGGATCAATAGCAGAATAACTGAGGCAGAAGAACGGATAAGTGACCTGGAAGATAAAATAGTGGAAATAACCACCGCAGAGCAGAATAAAGAAAAAAAAAAAAAAAAAGAATTGAGGACAGTTTCAGAGACCTCTGGGGCAACATTAAACACACCAACATTTGAATTATAGGGGTACCAGAAGAAGAGAAAAAGAAAGGGACTGAGAAAATATTTGAAGAGATTATAGTTGAAAACTTCCCTAGTATGGGAAAGGAAATAGTTAATCAAGTCCAGGAAGCACAGAGAGTCCCATACAGGATAAATCCAGGGAGAAAGATGCCAAGACACACATTAATCAAACTATCAAAATTAAATACAAAGAAAAAATATTAAAAGCAGCAAGGGAAAAACAACAAATAACATACAAGGGAATCCCCATAAGGTTAATAGCTGATCTTTCAGCAGAAACTCTCCAAGCCAGAAGGGAGTGGCAGGACATATTTAAAGTGATGAAGGGGAAAAATCTACGACCAAGATTACTCTACCCATCAAGGATCTCATTCAGATTTGATGGAGAAATTAAAACCTTTACAGACAAGCAAAAGTTAAGAGAATTCAGCACCACCAAACCAGCTTTACAACAAATATTAAAAGAACTTCTCTAGGCAGGAAACACAAGAGAAGGAAACGATGTACAATAACAAACCCAAAACAATTAAGAAAATGGTAATAAGAACATACATATCGATAATTCCCTTAAATGTAAATGGATTAAATGCTCCAACCAAAAGACATAGACTGGCTGAATGGATACAAAAACAAGACCCATATATATGCTGTCTACAATAGACCCACTTCAGACCTAGAGACACATACAGACTGAAAATGAGGGGATGGAAAAAGATATTCCATGCAAATGGAAATCAAAAGAAAGCTGGAGTAGCAATTCTCATATCAGACAAAATAGACTTTCAAACAAAGATGATTACAAGAGACAAAGAAGGACACTACATAATGGTCAAGGGATCAGTCCAAGAAGAAAATATAACAATTGTAAATATTTATGCTCCCAACATAGGAGCACCTCAATACATAAGGCAAATACTAACAGCCATAGAAGGGGAAATCGACAGTAATGCAATCATTGTAGGGGACTTTAACACCTCACTTTCACCAATGGACAGATCATCCAAAATGAAAATAAATAAGGAAACACAAGCTTTAAATGGTACATTAAACAAGATGGACTTAATTTATATTTATAGTACATTCCATCCAAAAACAGCAGAATACACTTTCTTCTCAAGTGCTCATGGAACATTCTCCAGGATAGATCATATCTTGGGTCACAAATCAAGCCTTAGTAAATTTAAGAAAATTGAAATCGGATCAAGTTTCTTTTCCAACCACAATGCTATAAGACTAGATATCAATTATAGGAAAAAAAACTGTAAAGAATACAAACACATGGAGGCTAAACAATATGCTACCAAATTACCAAGAGATCACTGAAGAAATCCAAGAGGAAATCAAAAAATACCTAGAAGAAATGACAATGAAAACATGACAACATATAAACTATGGGATGCAGCGAAAGCAGATCTAAGAGAGAATTTTATAGCAATACAATCCTACCTCAAAAAACAAGAAACATTTCAAACAAACAACCTAACCTTACACCTAAAGCAATTAGAAAAAGAAGAACAAAAAAACTCCAAAGTTAGCAGAAGGAAAGAAATCATAAAGATCAGATCAGGAATAAATGAAAAAGAAATGAAGGAAACAATAGCAAAGATCAATAAAACTAAAAGCTGGTTTTTTGAGAAGATAAACAAAATTGATAAACCATTAGCCAGGCTCATCAAGAAAAAAAGGGAGAAGGCTCAAATCAATAGAATTAGAAATGAAAAAGGGGAAGTAACAACTGACACTGCAGAAATACAAAGGATCATAAGAGATTACTACAAGCAACTACATGCCAATAAAATGGACAACCTGGAAGAAATGGACAATTCTTAGAAAAGCACAACTATATGCCAATAAAATGGACAACCTGGAAGAAATGGACAAATTCTTAGAAAAGCACAACCTTCTGAGACAACCAGGAAGAAATAGAAAATAAAAAGAGACCAATCACAAGCACTGACATTGAAACTGTGATTAAAACTCTTCCAACAAACAAAAGCCCAGGACCAGATGGCTTCACAGGTGAATTCTATCAAACATTTAGAGAAGAGCTAACACCTATCCTTCTCAAACCAGAATATAGTAGAGGGAGGAACACTCCCAAACTCATTCTACAAGGCCACCATCACCCTGATACCAAAACCAGACAAAGATGTCACAAAGAAAGAAAACTACAGGCCAATATCACTGATGAATATAGATGTAAAAATCCTCAACAAAACACTAGTAAACAGAATCCAACAGCACATTTAAAGGATCATACACCATGATCAAGTGGGGTTTATCCCAGGAATGCAAGGATTCTTCAATATATGCAAATCAATCAATGTGATACACCATATTAACAAATTGAAGGAGAAAAACCATATGATCATCTCAATAGATGTAGAAAAAGCACTTGACACAATTCAACTCCCATTTATGATAAAAACCCTCCAGAAAGTAGGCATAGAGGGAAATTACCTCAACATCATAAAGGCCATATATGACAAACCCACAGCCAGCATCGTCCTTAATGGTGAAAAACTGAAACCATTTCCACTAAGATCAGGGACAAGACAATGTTGCCCAACTCTCACCACTATTATTCAACATAGTTTTGGAAGTTTTAACCACAGCAATCAGAGAAGAAAAAGAAATAAAAGGAATCCAAATCAGAAAAGAAGAAGTGAAGCTGTCACTGTTTACAGATAACATGATACTATACATAGAGAATGTTAAAGATGCTACCAGAAAACTGCTAGAGCTAATCAATGAATTTGGTAAAGTAGCAGGATAAAAAATTAATGCACAGAAATGTCTTGCATTCCTATACACTAATGATGAAAAATCTGAAAGTGAAATTAAGAAAACACTCCCATTTACCACTGCAACAAAAAGAATAAAATATCTAGGAATAAACCTACCTAAGGAGACAAAAGACCTGTATGCAGAAAATTATAAGACACTGATGAAAGAAATTAAAGATGATACAAATAGATGGAAAGATATACCATGTTCTTGGATTGGAAGAATCAACATTGTGAAAATGAATATACTACCCAAGGCAATCTACAGATTCAATGCAATCCCTATCAAACTACCACTGGCATTTTTCACAGAACTAGAACAAAAAATCTCACAATTTGTATGGAAACACAAGAGACCCTGAATACCCAAAGCAATCTTGAGAAAGAAAAATGGAGCTGGAGCAATCAGGCTCCCTGACTTCAGACTATACTACAAAGCTACAGTAATAAAGACAGTATGGTATTGGCACAAAAACAGAAATATAGATTAATGGAACAGGATAGAAAGCCCAGAGATAAACCCATTCACATATGGTCACCTTATCTTTGATAAAGTAGGCAAGAATATACAGCGGAGAGAAGACAGCCTCTTCACTAAGTGATGCTGTGAATGCTGGGCAGTTTCATGTAAATGAATGAAATTGGAACACTCCCTAACACCATACACAAAAATAAACTCAAAATGGATTAAAGACCTAAATGGAAGGCCAGACACTATCAAACTCTTAGAGGAAAACATAGGCAGAACATTCTATGACATAAATCACAGCAAGATTCTTTTTGACCCACCTCCTAGAGAAATGGAAATAAAAACAAAAATAAAGAAATGGGACCTAATGAAACTTAAAAGCTTTTGCACAGCAAAGGAAACCATAAACAAGACGAAAAGACAACCATCAGAATGCGAGAAAATATTTGCAAATGAAGCAACTGACAGAGGATTAACTTCCAAAATTTACAAGCAGCTCACGCAGCTCAATATCAAAAACCAACCCTATCCAAAAATGGGCAGAAGACCTAAATAGACATTTCTCCAAAGAAGATATACAGATTGCCAACAAACACATGAAAGAATGCTCAACATCATTAAACATTAGAGAAATGCAAATCAAAACTACAATGAGATATCATCTCACACCGGTCAGAATGGCCATCATCAAAATATCTACAAACAATAGATGTTGGAGAGGGTGTGGAGAAAAGGGAACCCTCTTGCACTTTCGGTGGGAATGTAAATTGATACAGCCACTATGGAGCACAGTATGGAGATTCCTTAGAAAACTAAAAATAGAACTACCCTACGACCCAGCAATCCCACTACTGGGCATATACCCTGAGAAAACCATAATTCAAAAAGAGTCATGTATCACAATGTTCATTGCAACTCTGTTTACAATAACCAGGACATGGAAGCAACCTAAGTGTCCATCAACAGATGAATGGATAAAGAAGATGTGGCACCTGTATACAATGGAATATTTCTCAGCCATAAAAAGAAACGAAATTGAGTTATTTGTAGTGAGGTGGATGGAGTTAGAGTCTGTCATACAGAGTGAAGTAAGTCAGAAAGAGAAAAACAAATACAGTATGCTAACACATATATATAGAATCTAAGAAAAAAAAATGTCATGAAGAACCTAGGGGCAAGAAGGGAATAACGACGCAGACCTACTAATGAATGGACTTGAGGATATGGGGAGGAGAAGGGTAAGCTGGGACAAAGTGAGAGAGTGACATGGACATATATACACTACCATATGTAAAATAGATAGCTAGTGGGAAGCAGCTGCATAGCAGAGGGAGATCAGCTCGGTGCTTTGTGACCACCTAGAGGGGTGGGATAGGGAGGGTGGGAGGGAGGGAGATGCAAGAGGGATGAGATATGGGGATATATGTATACGTATAACTGATTCACTTTGTTATAAAGCAGAAACTAACAACACATTGTAAAGCAATTACACTCCAATAAAGATGTTAAGAAAAATAAATAAAATAAAAAGAATGAGAAGAGGGTTCTTTTTTTTTTTTTAGTAATGATATGGAACAGTCTCTAAGATTTAATGTTAAATGAATAAAGTAACGTGCTGAAAAAAAAAATAAAGTATATGGGAAGATGTGAGTACGTTATATGCAAATGCCATTCTATTTTTATATAAGCATTTTAAGCATCTATGAATTTTGATATCTGCAGGGGGTTCTGGAGTGAATCCCCTGTGAATACAAAGGAACTGCTATATATAATATACAAATTAAATAATGGAAACACTGTGCTGCTGGAGATATTTTTAAGATCAGAATTTACACATATAATGTGTCCCATTGTTTATATTGGATGACAGTAGAAGAATCCAAATCTCTGTTAAAAAAAAAATCTCCCCTGGCGATGCTGATGTCCATTGGGATTGAAAACTTTTGAAATAGGGAATTAGTTTTAGAATTCAGTGTTAATTTGTAGGTTTATTGATTCTTACAGATTATTTATAATCACTGTATTGTTGGTATTTAAGGGTTATTTTCCCCAGGTGGACAAGGGAGTGATTGATAAAACAAAATGAAACAAAACACAGAGAATGTATTCTAATGTCTTAAAGGATGTTTATATGGTGTAGCTTTCCCAAACTCAGACAATAAAATGCCCTTTATTCAAGCTCCTGCTTGACAACTGTCAGTGATTGACCAGCCAGGGGAGGTGATGTGGCATAAAGGAAAGAGCTTTAAGCTTGGATTCAGGAGGCCAGGAACCCTGGGATTCTGTTCCAACCTTGCTGCTTAATGAGCTCGGTAACGTTTATCACTTATTTCACCTCCTTGAGTTTCTGTTCCCTCATCTGTAAATTGAGGGGGACTTGAACTAGATTATTTCTAAGATCCAGTGTCTCAAAATTCAGTGGTTTATTTAATGTTTTAGTAGTTTCAAAGCTAAATTCTTAATTTTGCATTTCAGAATCAAGCTCCTAAGTACTTGAGAGTAAAAGCAGAGGATTAGATTGATCCAGGGTGAGATAAGGCAGCAAATCAAGACAATAAACATGCTAACTGTGTGACTCTCAGGATTGATCATGCCCATGGGGATCCAGGATATGTAGGATATGCTGTGAGTCTAGGAATTGGTGATTATTTGGGAAAAATTAGAGGGCTCAAGATACTACAGATAGTGGTAAAGTCGAAAAATGGGTGTGGGGGGGAATAAGATGGTAAGTGATCTATAGTTGAGTAGAAGTTTTGGTCAGCAAATGGAATAATGGATTCTGATTTGAGGTAGAGCAGTTCTGCATGCTGACCAGGAAGGTCCAGTGTTGGCCATGGGGTTGGGTTTTATTGTGGAGATGAGATAAAGGTCACTGGTACTGAGGAAATCAAGGAACTGTCTGAGCTCGACCTGTATAGGTTGTCCATACCAATTTGGGGATCTACCAGAATGGTGGTAGTATTAGGAGTAGGGAGGAAAACTATAATCAGATGTCAAAATTCTCTGAATGTGAGGCCATGATCAGGAGTGTGGTGGGAAACTAGGACAGTGGTCTTCATTAAGGGAAGAAATGAATGATTTGAGAGACTTTTGCATAAGGGTGGAAGAAGAGAATTCTGGAAGTAACAGTGGAAATAAGAGTGATGCTTATATTCTCACTTGGGACAGTTTGGAGGAACAAGCAGCTCCTATCTGAGAGCCCATATTACGCTGTGATGTTGTTCTACCTAGAGATCATCACATCCACTCGGGTGTCTGCCATGGCAGAAAAAAATAGGCCCTTGAACCTTTCAAATTACTTGGTTGCCCTACTTTTAAGACTTTTGCTTTTTCCATCTAATCTCCCCAATGTTGACTTTCTTTGTGACTTAAATATTCTCCCCAGCCCTCAAACTTCTTCTGGAGATTTAGAGATATTTTGTTTGTCAGCCTAAATAGAAGCTGATTTCTTCGAATGGGTAATTCAGCAAATCGTTGCAGCAATGTGTATTGATTCTTCTTGCTCCAGCAGCTGGATCAATGTGAGGAGTGAATGTCATTATTTCCTGTGCTGTCTACAAACCCAGATGTATTCACAAGAGAGACCGATGGTAATGACTGCGAAGTTTTACTTGAAAGAGTTGTAAATAGTCTGTTACACCTTTGGAAAACTCATGACAGAAATCCGGTTATGCCTGTTTGTAGCCAACGCATTGTCAAAGATCAAAAATTCTGGGATCTTTGGTTCTACTTTGGTATCCAGAAATGGAGGACTTCAGTTCTTGCTTCTTCATGCTATAGGATCATGGGACAAACTCCTAGAAATCTAGATCACCTTGAACTGCTTGACCTGCGAATATGCAGAATTAATACCTATACTCTTTCAAAGATGAATATAACCATTTATCTTAGATTGAGATAGAGTTAAATATAAACAAAATGCATAATTTTGTAGTAAATAAATGTACTATAAAAACAAAAATTTAGACCTTAGTTTAACATCATTTTTCCACAACTGAGCAAACAAAGTACAGAGAAACAAAGAGACTTTCCCTAATCCATTCAGTGTGGTGTTGGGTCTGGGGCCCAGGTATACCAATTGTCTTTGGTTACTTAATAATTTTCAATAGGGGTATTAGTGGAAACAGTGTGTAGTTTGAAGACCAAGCAATACTTTGTTCCATGTTTTTAAATTTTAGATAATATTTAAAGAAGGATCAAAAATGTTCAAAAGACATTGAGTTTTTCTGGGAAGGCTTTAAATCCACTTTGGGAGAAGTGAGAAGGTGATGCGGAGAGTGGTCTTGGTGTATGCAGAAAATGGGGTTTGTGTAGGGGTCTGGGATAAATTGGGTGTTGGTAAGTTACTCAGGGGTTCCTGTTCTGGGAAGCAAAACAAGCATAACCATTTATGGCTCAGGGAAATGTTGGAAGATGATGCCTAGATAATGCTAAACTGAGGAAGTGGACCCACTATGGGTGAAGGGACTCTCTAGTGGAGGGGTTTCCAGACAAAGTGTCCTGGGCATCCTTGACATGATGATGGTGTAATGTCACAAAATTTCCAGATAGTCCTAAAAACTACCAGATGGTGTTTTCTTTCTCTCTTTTTTTCTTTAGGGAAAATTGTTGGAGAATTTAGGGAGATAGTAGTGGAGTGGCTAGAGTTAAGTTTCTTAGTGTTTTCAAATGGTGTCACTGAGATGCTATTTATTTCACCCAGCAATCCAATATGGTGTTGACAGAAGGAAGGTATCTGCTCAATTTCCCTTTCTCAGGGAAAAGTTTATTGCCCATAACTCTATACATTTTTACATACTGAGGATATTACATTTATAGTGAGGAAATAATTTTTAAAGCTATGTCTTTTCTTAGTGCCACTGTTGGTTGAAAAAGAGAAAAATTCAATTGATCAGAAGAATATATGGGTCATACACTGCAAAAATATTAACTTATTTTGACTGATTTTTTTCCCCCGGTGAGTTGATTGATTTTTGGACAAAACTGGCTGACTTCTTTGGCACAATTCACTCACAGCCATAGGATAGCCTTTGCAATGCAAAGTGAATTATAATAAATTCTTGTTTTATTTGGAATTGTTGGGGAATGGTCTATTCTGATGAACTAAGAGTTATCATTAAGACCATAAACAGGTAAGCTCTTTTAGAAGAAACATCCTATGTTGAAAGTAACATAACTTTTATAGTTCAACTACTGACTCACTCCATCAAGGTTCTTAGAAGCATGCACCAGAGGCTGACTATGGCTGACTAAGCAGAAAAAGTTTGTTAAAATGTTATCGGGAAACTCATAGATTCATTGGCCTGACTGGAGAAACAGGGCTGAGGTTAAGTTCCCAGGAACCATGTCCAAAACTACACCTCAGCAACACACGGGCACTTTCCCCAGCACCAGTGCCACTTCTGCACCAGAAACTTGGCCTTCCTGTTGTTCCCGACCCCCAAATCTGGACACCTTTTCTGTCACCCACAGAAATGAATCATGAATTCCTCCTTTATAAAGTTTCTTACTTCTGAATCTTAGTCACACATGGAGTCTAGAACACATGTCCATGTGTTACCTTCTAAGGAGGTTGGGGTAGTGATTTCTCTAGGTTCTACCTTGATGTGAGATACGACTTAGAAGGTCTTCCAAACATAGCAAGGTGTTCAAAATATGCTGGGTCTCTAGAAAGCGTTACAAATACCCAGCTACACTGTGTGTCTTTGGGCAGACCATCTAATCTCATTAAGCCTCTGTTTTTCCTTCTGTAGAGTGGGATTAGTTATTCTTCCTCATATCCTTTCATAAAGCTGGTATATAAGCAAATTTGTTGTCCAAATTTAAGTCTAGGGTCCCAGAATTACCTTCTTACTTCTGAGAATTTGTGACTAACCATGACAGGTCTGATTTTCATTTTGGCTCCCATGCTTTCTGGAGTAATAACATTGCTAGGGAAATTTATAACTTATTAGATGCCCTATTTATCATTGCATTTTTCACTGTAGAGCACTAGCCTACCAGAAAAAAGATAGGTAGTTCCTCTTTGCTTATTATAGAGGATGCCCAGGCAAAATAGGTTGTCTTCCCCAACCTAGGATTCAGTGGACTTGTGTGCCACTTCATGAGTATTGGAAAATGAAAGTTATGGCACAGCACATTACAGAGTTTTATTTACAATAGCTTCTCCCAAGCCGACTGGAGAGAATTTTGGACATCAGTGTGGGAAAATGTAATCAGTAAGGCTTAGGCTATTTTATATCTTTCTTGAGTATTTGTTAATATGCTAGAACTGTGCTAAGTGCTTCCCATACATTATCTCATTAAGTTCTTACTACAATTCTATGACATATATGCCCTTAACATCTCCATTTTATAGATCAGGAAACTGAGTCTCAGAAAGAATAGGTAATTATTCCAAAGTCACAGGGCTGTAAGTGACAGATCCAGGAAGTGACTGGAAGTCTATATGATGCTATATCTGGTGCTCTTAACCACTATGTATGGTATACTGTGAAGCCCTCAGAACTCTGTTCACACAAACGGCTAGTCAGCCCTGAAATGTAGAGCATCCTTGAGTCCTTCCAAGTAATGTTTGGTTCTGGTGAAGTCAGGACCCCAATCTGCCCAGTGTCTGTAATTTTGTTCAAAGGGTCATCTTTATTTCTCATTTGACCTTTTCCTGTGACTTGATTCAGATTTAGGTTTGTTGTTCTCCCTCATACAACTTTTCCTAGTTTTTATTTTCCCTGACCCAACTTGGTTCCTGTCTTGGGCAAAGATATTTTTTCTCACACTTCATTAATTTTTGACCATGGATAGCTTGGGACTCCACTCCTAGGTCCTCCTCAGGGACTGGTGCTACTATATGATGCTTCCTTGGCCCTCAAAAACGAGACAAGTGAATGCAGAACCTTATTCCATCACGAGAAGCATTGTTTACGTCATTAGCTTCAGTGCCACCGTGCTATCCCCTTCCTCTACCTCTCTCTCTGCCTTCCCCAAGGTGCAATTGATGCCCTCTGAGTCTATTTTTTCTATTCTTTCTACTTCAGAAAGGAAAATCTTAACCATTCTGATGAGGTGTTGGCTTTAACCAACCCCTGTGCTGAGGACTTCCAAATCAAGACTTTTAGCTCTAACCTCTTTCTCAACTTCTATTGATGTATCTCTAGTTGCTAGTAGATATCTGTCTCAATAACTCTTACTCATAGCAAACAAACAAAACTCTTATACAACAAAATAAAATAAAACTCTATCTCTTCTTTCTCTTCTGCCTAATTCCTCCTTTCCAGTTTATTTCCAACTACTTTAACCCAATATTAGAACTACAAGTGTCCCTACTGGTATCTTAGGAACAGATATTTTGAACTTGAATAGTTCAGTATTTTTCATAAAAGGACCATAGATTCTTATCTAATATGCATTTCCATCCTGCTTTTCTGAGCTTCAGTAAACAAAAGAGTTCACCACGAAGGGTGGAGTTTATCTTGGACACTGAGTGGTAGGTGAAATCAGAAGGTTTGAACCAATGAAATACACTAGAGTGGAACAACCAGATAACTGGAAAGGTAGAACCTTATTAATTTTTATAAAGATGTGCTTTTGATATGAGCTCAGTGAACTGACCTCTGGCGAGTGGTTTAGTGCACCCTTGTCATCCCATGTGATTAAAGAAGCAACCTCTTCTCCTGTCTCCCTGATTCTAATTCTCTCATTCCAACATATCTTTCATCCCAATAGTGAATAGTTAGGATTTTTTTGGGGGGGTGGGGTGGGAGTGGGAGTAGAGGTTTTTATCAGGGTGCTAGTTATAAAAACTACTGGATTGAATGGTAAGTTTTAAATGGATTTGTCATACACCTTGACAGATCCAAAAGCAGATTTTATGACTTGCTTTAAAATAAAGTTCAACTTACTTTTTCCATTATACCTAAAGAGACTTGTCTTTATGGTCTTGCTAACAATCTCATGACATATTATTCCTCAGCTGTGATGGATTGATATAGAGTAGACATGCTTTTAGTGCCAAAGAATCCCCAAGGCACCTCTTCAAATCAGGTTCATGAATTATTGTCTCCTCTGAGTCCATCACATTATTAATTACAATCAGGAATAATTTGTGTCTATTCTGAAACCATGAGTTGTTCCCTTAGTGTTGAGAAATTATGATATATATATTTACATATATTAATATATATATATATATATATATATATATAAGATGATAACATGGAGCTATAATGCACAAGGTAATACTAATATCTGGGGACACATTTTTATTTTTTAAGCAGTCATCAATTTTATACACATCACTGTATACATGTCAATCCCAATCGCCCAATTCAGCACACCAACATCTCCACCCCACCGCGGTTTTCCCCCGCTTGGTGTCCATACGTTTGTTCTCTATATCTGTGTCTCAACTTCGGCCCTGCAAACCAGTTCATCTGTACCATTTTTCTAGGTTCCACATACATGTGTTAATATACAATATTTGTTTTTCTCTTTCTGACTTACTTCACTCTGTATGACAGTCTCTAGATCCGTCCACATCTCAACAAATGACTCAATTTCGTTCCTTTTTATGGCTGAGTAATATTCCATTGTATATATATGCACCACATCTTCTTTATCCATTCGTCTGTCAATGGGCATTTAGGTTGCTTCCATAACCTGACTATTGTAAATAGTGCTGCAATGAACATTCGGGTGCATGTGTCTTTTTGAATTACGGTTTTCTCTGGGTATATGCCCGGTAGTGGGATTGCTGGATCATATGGTAATGCTATTTTTAGGTTTTTAAGGAACCTCCATATTGTTCTCCATAGTGACTGTTTCAATTTACCTTCCCACCAACAGTGCAAGAGGGTTCCCTTTTCTCCACACCCTCTCCAGCATTTGTTGTTTGTAGATTTTCTGATGATGCCCATTCTAACTGGTGTGAGGTGATACCTCATTGTAGTTTTGATTTGCATGTCTCTAATAATTAGTGATGTTGAGCAGCTTTTCATGTGCTTCTTGGCCATCTGTATGTCTTCTTTGGACAAATGTCTATTTAGGTCTTCTGCCCATTTTTGGATTGGGTTGTTTGTTTCTTTAATATTGAGCTGAATGAGCTGTTTATATATTTTGGAGATTAATCTGGGGACACATTTTGTGATGTTTAGAGCTGGCCAGATCACTGAAGTTATTTATAAAGTGTGGAAAAGAATGTTCTTTGTCATCCTTATGGGTAAAAACTACCATGGAATGCCAATAAATGTCTCCTGGTCTTATCATGTAATGACAAAATGGGCTCATCTTTATATTTGTATTATACATGCATAATATACATTATATTATGCATAACATACTTATAATTATTTATAATTAACATAAATATGCATTTATATTAATTTCTAAATCAAAATGATATTTGGAACTTTTCCTCGCATTAACTCAGTTCCTTAAAATGTTCCCACAGATATTTCTGTGACCCCACACCCAAGATGTGTCTCACATGTGCATACAAACTAGTTCATCAAATACAGTGACTACCAGTATATTTTTTCAGTTTTTTTAACTTGTGGTAAATAAAATATAACACAAAATTTGCCATCATAATCATTTTTAAGTATAAAGTTTCATAATGTTCAGTGTATTCATAGTACTGTAAAACAGTTGTCCAGAACTTTTTCATCTTGCAAATGTGAAACTCTATATCCGTTAAAAACAACATCCCTTTTTCCCTCCCCCAGGTTCTGGTAACCATCATTCTGCTTTTTGTTTCTATGAATTTGACTACTGTAGATACATCATGTAAGTGGAATCATACAGTATTTGTCTTTTTGTAATTGACTTATTTTTCTTAGCATAATGTCTTCAAGGTTCATCCGTGTTGTAACATGTGACAAGATTTTCTTCATTTTGTAAGGTTGAATAATATTCCATTTGTGTATATAGCACAAATTTTGTTTATCCGTTCATCCATCAATGGACTTTTGGTTTGCTTCTACCTCTTGACTATTATGAATAGTGTTGCTATGAATATGGGTGTGCAAATATCTATTTGAGACCCTGCTTTCAATTCTTTTAGATATACATACAGAAGTGAGATTGCTAGATCATATAATAGTTCTATTTTTAATTTTTTGGTGAAGTTTCATACTGTTTTTCGTACTGGTTGCACCATTTTATAATTCCATCAACAGTGCACAAGTGTTCCAATTTCTCCAAATCTTTACCAGCACTTATTTTATTTTTTTATAATAGCCATTCTGACAGGTGTGAGGCAATATCTCATTGGGGTTTGATTTGCATTTCTTTAATGATTTGTGATGTTGAGCGTATTTTCATATGCTTAGTTAATTATATACCATTTTTGGAGGAATATCTATTCAGGTCCATTGCCTATTTTTATATAGGATTATTTGATTTTTTGTTGCTGAGTTATTTGAGTTCTCTATGTATTCTGGATATTAACCCCTTATCAGATATATGTTTTGCAATTATTTTGTCCCATTTCCTAGGTTTCCTTTTCACTCTGTTGATTGTGTCCTTTGGTGCACAAAATTTTTAGGTTTGATGTAGTCCCATTTGTCTATTTTTGCTTTTGATGCCTGTGCTTTTGACATCATAGACAAGAAATTGTTGCCACATCCAATGTCATAAAACTGTGCCCATGTTTTCTTCTAGAAGTTTTACAGCTTACAAATATCATCTTAGGTCTTTAATTTGTTTAAGTTAATTGTGATATATGGTGTAAAATATGGTTCCAATTTTGTCTTTTTCATATGTGGATATCCAGTTTTTCCAACAGCATTTGTTGAAAAGTCTGTCCTTTCCCTATGGAATGGTCTTGGCTTCCTTGTTGAAGATCATTTGACCATGTATGCAAGGGTTTATTTTGGGGCTTTCTATTCTATTTGTCCATTTCTTCTGTCTTTATGCTACTGTCACACTGTTTTGACTACCGTAGCTTTGTAATATATTTTGAAATCAGGAAGTGTGAGACTCCAACTTTGTTCTTTTTCAAAATTGTTTTGTCTATTTGGGGTCCCTTGAGATTTCACGTGAATTTAATTGTTTAAATTTCTGCAAGAAATGTGGTTGGGATTTTGACAGGGATTACATTGAATTTGTAGGTTGCTTTGAGTAGTATGGACATCTTAGTATTAAGTCTTCTAATCCATGAACACAGGATGTCTTTCCATTTATTTGTATCTTTAATTTCTTACAGCAATGTATAGTTGTGTTCTGTGTAAAAGTTTTTAACCTCCTTAGTTAGGTTATTCCTAAGTATATTATTCTTTTTGATGTTATTGTAAATGGAATTGATCACCAGGATTGGTTCCAACCCCCTTTACTGATCACACATGAAAAGCTGCTTGAGGAAGTCTTGCCACTCTTTATGCTTCAAGTGTCCATTGTGGACATGGCATTGTCCACTCCAAGCATGTTGTCTTCTTATGTCCCATCAAATACCAGTGCTCAGGGCACCAGAATGTTGCCAGGCTCTTTGCAAGAGTCAGTGAATGGTCACCTCCACCACACTGACCCCTAAGCCCCCAGGCTGTCCTGCTTATACCTCATCTCTCAAAGTCCATTTGCTTCTGTTCCTCAGCCCTTGACCAGACTCTTACAAAGACTTTCATCAATTTTAGGACATCACCCTGTAATCTTAAGGCTCAAATCTAGTATAAGGGCTTCAGTTAGTCAGAAACACTTTGTTTACATACATATATGCATCTTTGTTTATACATATAATCTGTGCAGCTTCAGTCTAACTTAAGTGGACAGGACAATATTGGACAGTAGAGAAAGACGTCAAGAAGGCTTGTAAACCCTACCTGTTCCACGGAAATCCTAAGCCCAGATAGAATTAGTTCAGCAGATTCACAGAGCTAGCTTCAGCCTGTTGACTGAATAATTTCTGATGCTTCTTTGCAGATTTCAACAATTTCTTGGTCAATAAGACAGTCTAGCATAAGTTGAAATGGTCATGTAAGTTTCCTGAGTGGCTTCTTGCTCTAGGAAGATGAAATCCTACAAGGGCCATGGGCTAAGGAAGTTCAGTTTGGGAACAGTATGGCCACTGCATTGGAAGAAGAGCTAGGACTGAAAGGATCAAGACTCTTTTTAAAAAAATAAATTTACTTATTTATTTATTTTTGGCTGTGTTGGGTCTCTGTTGCTGTGCGCGGGCTTTCTCTAGTTGCGGCAAGGGGGAGCTACTCTTCGCTGCGGTGCACAGACTTCTCATTGCGGTGGCTTCTCTTGTTGTGGAGCACAGGCTCTAGGCATGTCGGCTTCAGTAGTTGTGGCACGTGGGCTCAGTAGTTGTGGCTCATGGGCTCTAGAGTGCAGGCTCAGTAGTTGTGGTGCATGGGCTTAGTTGCTCTGCAGCATGTGGGATCTTCCTAGACCAGGGATTGAACCCGTGTCCCCTGCATTGGCAGGCGGATTCTTAACCACTGCGCCACCAGGGAAGTCTCTCTTTCTTCACATCCTAGGTTTTTCTAATATTCACCTGGTGGGTAGGTGGCTTGCTGGGAAATATGTAGGCTGGAACCAAGGGACTCCATTGCCTAGACCTGCTCCCTGAATAAGCAAAAGGGAGCCTGGCAGCATGGGCAAGTGCCTGTTTCTAAAGTTAATGCAGGTAGAGATAATTTTCCTCAGTTGTCCTACTCCATAGCTCCCTTCTGCCAACCACACACATGCTTAGTGAGTAATTCAGATTATTCTTGGGATTTACAAATATGTGTAACTTCATTGACAAGTGTCAAGATATGCACTCTTTGGCCTTTGTGTAGGTTTTAAGACTATATTTTTGGTTGGGAAGCTGGCTTGGGTTTATAAATCATCTGGATATGATTTGGATCTCTAGATGAGAAATGACTAAAACATATTTTTTTCTTCCAGAGTAACTTATTATGACTAGTTCCACAGAATTGAATTGAGAAAGAAGAGCAGTACATTCATTTCAGTAGAAAATTGACTCAGTTGAAAGCATGATATATTGACATCTTTGGTCATAGATATGACTGGTATTGGAAAGAGAGATTTAATTCTTCCCAAACTAAAAAAAGTCATTGTGGATATTGGTTTGGTACATTTCCCTATCATTGCCTCAAGCATACTTGATTTTGGGGAAAAGATGAAGTAATCAAGAATATCCAACTATTTACCTGCTGGAAATAAAGTCACCAAACTTTATTGCAAGTCCGGAGTAAAGATTGTTCAGACATGCTGGCAGTGAACCAATATCAAATAAATTATTTCTTTTCCTATTGAGTATGAGTTCTGAGAGGGTGTTTGGAATGCTTTCTTTGTACACCACAGATTGCATTACCTCAATTATTATGGATGATTTCACTGGCAATGGCTATATCACCCAACTGACTACATCAGTTGAGGGGCAGAGCAGCCAGAGGTTTAGTTCAAGATGAATAAGCTTGGAAAGGTCAGAGTCAGCATTATGCTCCAGCTTTGGATATTACAGTTCCCACTGTCGTAAGGAAACTTAATTCAGTGAATATTTTTTGAAATTCTATTATATACTACATCTTGTACCAGGCACTGGGGAAATGAAAAGGAATGAGATGTTGCCCTTGCCCTTGAGAAATGTCAAGTGCTGAGAGGGGAGACATATATACAAACAGTAATGACAACAATAACAGTGCTAACTATAATGATAGCTAGTGCTTATGTAATGGTTACCACGTGTCTGGCATCATTTTAAGAACTTTATATGTATATTAACTAATTTAAACAGTAAACTAAAATTCAGTGAGATAAGTGGGAAATATATCACAGTAGGGAAATATATTAAGGACCGTGGGAGCACAAATGAAGGATCAATTAATTCTCTCTGTGAGGATAGGAAGATGAGGTAACACTACAGAGAGGAGATAATATTTAAGCTGGGCCTTGATGAGTGAACAAGAGTTCACTGGGTTGATAGGAAGCACAGTGGAAGGGGAGGGTTGTCCAAACAGAAGGAAGAGCTTAAGCAAATGCATGAAATTACGTGGTGGCTTCACGACACATTGGAAATGTCCTTCAGTGTTGTAAATGACTGTCAGGAAAACTTAGAGGGAAGTAGTATGTGGTTTATGACACTTGGAATAGGAGTAGGTTGGAAGAATAAGGGAGGGAAAAATGTATTTCATATGATGAATATAGATGAGTTCTGGGATTTCGAACATTTCAGAAAGTTAATTCTTCTTTCCCTACCTTAGCTACAGAATCAATGGATTTTCAACAGAGAGGGGCTCGATTTTTTAATGTACCCTTTCTCTTTCCCTTACTCAGTGAGTGACTTTCTTTTTTTTTCTTTCTAAGAAACAAGTTCTCTTGCAGCTCTATTTTCAGAGTTATTCATGCCTGCTTTCTTCAGGTGAATACAGTTTGAAAGACCAAGGTCTTAGGACAATCTCCCATTTGCCTAATATTTACCTCTCTGAATCAGACCACAAAATTCTGAATATGAAGCCCATAATTCTACCTGATAATAGAACAGAGAGTATAATATCAGATGGCAGGATTTTCTTCCATGATATTAGCCTCAAAGAGCATGTACTCTGCCACACCTTCAGTTTCACTTAACTGACTAGGGGATGAATATTCTAACTTATTTATGGTTTCAGATATTACTATTTCTTGGAGATAATAAGTTTTTTAGTTTGTCAGATATGTAAAAAGTACTTGAGAGAAATATATCCTTAAATCAATTTTTTTTGGTAATTTAGGTGATGCCTTTTAAATCTTGTTTCCACTCTAACGAAGGGCATAAAGATGATCTGAATAATTGGGAAAACACCATATTCATGGTTGAATATTTTAATATTGTAAATTTGTCATTTTCCCACAAATTAATATACCAATTAAATTCAATTCTAACTTAGAATTTTAGCAGAACTTTAAAGAACACAAAAAGCTTATTCCAAAGTTTATAAGTGAAAGGTCTTATATATAGACAATCCAAAGACTCCACCAAAAAATTGCTAGACCTAATAAACAAATTCAGTAAAGTTTCAAAATATAAAATCAACATACAAAAATCAGTGGCATTTCTATACACTGACATGAACTATTAGAAACAGAAATAAAGAAAACAGTTCCATTTACAATAGCATCAAAAACAATAAAATATTTAGGAATAAATTCAACCAAGGAAGTGAAAGATTTATACACCAAAAACTGTAAGATGCTGGTGAAAGAAACTGAAGACTCAAGTGAGTGGAAAAATATCTCATATTCATGGGTCAGAAGAGTTAATGCTGTTAAAATTTTCATACTACCAAAAGCCATTTACAGATTTAATGCAATTCCTATCAAAATTCTAATGGCATTTTTCACAGAAATAGAAAAAAAACAATTGTAACAATCATTTAGAACCACAAAAGACCCTGATAGTCAAAGCAGTCTTGAGAAAGAAGGCATCATGTTTCCTGATTTCAAACTGTTTCACAAAGTTATAGTAATCAAAACAGTATGGCATAAAAATAGACATATACAAAGGGAACAGAATTAAGAGTGCAGAAATAAACCCATACAGATATAGTCAACTAATATTTGACAAAGGAGCCAAGAATACCCAATGGGGAAAGGAAACTCTCTTTAATAAATGGTGTTGGGAAAATTGGATATTCATATGGAAAAAATGAAACTGGATTTCTATTTTACATCACTCACAAAAATTAATTCAGCATGAATTGAGGACTTAAACATGAGACTAGAAACAATAAAACTCACAGAAGAAAACATAAGGAAAGAGCTCCTTTGATATCAGTTTTGACAGTAATTTTTTGGATATGACACAACAAGCCCAGAAAACAAAAGCAAAAACAACAAGTGTGACTACATGAAATGGAAAATCTTCTGCACTGCAATAGAAACAATCAACAAAATGAAAAAATCACCTATGGAGTGGGAGAAAATATTTGCAAACCATCCATCTGATAAGGAGTTAATCCAAAATATATAAGGAACTCATACAACTCATTAGCCCAAAAAACTAACAATCCAATTTGAAAATGGGCAGAGGACTTGAATAGAGGATTTTTTCCAAAGAGGGCATACAAATGGACAACAAGTACATGAAATGGTGCTCAACATTACTAATCATCAGGGGAGTACAAATGAAAACCATAGTGAGATATCACCTTACACCTGTTAGAATGGCTACTAGACAAAGAATGAGAGATAACAAATGCTGGTGAGGATGTGAAGAAAAGGGAAACCTGGTGCACGGTTGGTAGGAATGTAAATTGGTGCAACCACTATGGAAAAGAGCATGGAGGTTCCTCAAAAAATTAGAAATGGAACTACCATACTATTCACCAATCCTACTTCTGCGTATATATCCAAAGGAGATGAAATCACTTTATCAAAGAGGTATCTGGACTCCCATGTTCATTGCAGTATTATTCACAATAGCCAAGACATGGAAACAACGGAAGTGTCCATATATATAGATTTCATCCTTAAAAAAGGAGGGAAATCCTGCCATTTGCAACAACATGGTGGACCTTATGCTAAGTGAAATAAGGATGTGCTCATTTTTCTCTTTGCTAAAATGGGCAAAATTAATAGCAACAAAACAGTAATAGTATCTAATGTTTGATGAATGCTATGTCCAAGCAAGGTACTATGTGCTTCAACATGTATAATTTCCTTGAGTTCTCAAAATAACACTTTACCATGCCCATTTTATAAAATAGTGAAGGCAGGGAAAATGTGAGACTTACCCAGTGTCACATAGCTAATAAGTGGTGAGGACCAGATTTGAATCCAGTCTATTTGGCTCCCAAGTCTGTGCTCTTAAACTGTATGTTTCACTGTTATTTATCAAGCTAAGCTATGCTAAAGAGATAAGGACGTAAAGAGATACAAAGCAAATGTTCCCTGCCTTTCTTAGAGAGGTTGGATCAAGAAAATTCATTCATCTTTGACTAAGTAGGGAGTCACAGTCTGATATTTCTCAAAAGGCAAAACAACCTTAACCTCCCTTTCGACCTATTTCCCTCTGCCCAGGGTGCAGACTGACGCTCCAGCCAAATGGATCTTTTGTGTTCCCCACCCACATGCCGTGATTTTCCTCTTTGCACAGTTGCTCATGCCTTTGTCTAGAATGTCCTTCCTGGTCTACAGAAGTCCCTAATTCATCCTTTGAGGTCCAGGCCAAGAGTAACTTCCTCCATGAGAATTGTTGCTCTTTGGATGGAATTTCCTTGAGTGTCAGATTGTATGTTTCTGCTCAATCTTTTCTTAACTTGTAATTACTGCAGCTCTTTGTGTCAGGAAGGAGCATGGTTGCTGAATTTAAATTGACTGTTATAAAAAAAAAAAAATTCCAGGGAGCACTTACCTAACAGAAGAGAAAACACGGGGAAGGATTTACAATGAACTTGCCTTTTTCCTGTCAACCAGCACACTCTTAAGCAAAACCTGAGGGAATATAAATGTGAAATGTTATTTCAAATGACTAGACATTTATTTTAAACATGATTTTTCTCTTTTAGCACAAATGGTGAATTGAGTAAATTATGTCCTTACACTGTTGTAATATATTTGATTGTGAAAGAGCAGCGTGTAAGGTGCCAGGAATTAATTTCTCAGGGAATGGCTTTGGAGACTGTCTTCTTTAATTATAGATTAAAGCAGACCTTGGCGGTGTCCTTTTGGATCAATATAAATACAGAGCATAAATCAATACTGTTACACTGTTACACAGTGTAGTGTAGAAATTCTTAAAAAGAAAATGAAAATTACAAATTGTCTTAAAGAAACAATGATTTTTACTTGACAATGAATCCATTGTAAGCAAATTAAAAATTAGTGCTGTATAAATGCATCTGTGCTTAGATTTCCTATTTGTTCATTAGGATGTGCTCATTTTTCTCTTTGCTAAAATGGCCCAGAATTAGAAAGCGGTGTATAATTCCAGTTCTGTCATTAATTAGTGGGAAATTATTTTAATTTCTTAGGTTCTAGTTTCCTTACCTTTAAGAGAGTTGGACTAGATGGTCTCAAAGATTCTCCAGTTTCTCAAACGTATTATGATCGCCTTATAAGAAAGATCTTTGAAATTTTACTGAATCCAAAGAATTTGAGGAAATATTAGCATATGGGAGGCATTGAGATGAGAGGAGGGAAAGTTGGTTAAAAAAAAATAAAGAGTAGAAGTGTTTATTTGCTTACAGTAGAGAGGAAAAGCTGGTGTGGAGGGAAATGTCAACTTAACTGGTAGAGACACTGAAACTTCTACTTACATTAAATTTCATACTTTGCAAAAAAGTTTCAGGTACATGTTGTGTTTGAGACCCTTGATAAGGAGTTTCCAATCTCAGAGGCAACTGGAAGCATTGCAGGTTTCTGAGAAGGATGATGTGTTTGAAATGATGCTTGAGCAATTTGGTGACTTCTTAAGGGAATATTTGTAAATCAGTTAGAGCAGTGCCTGGCATATCACAAGTGTTATGATATGTTAAAACAAAAATGGAGGTTTTGGTGGGAAAAGGGAAAGCCTGGTTGGGAAGCCACTGCCATCATCTTTGTCCTGGGAGAGTAAGTGAGACTTGTTTTCTGAAGATACCGAAGGTACTTGGCATTTCTCAGGCTCCCCTGGTTTCCTCTCTCTCTTAATTTTCATTAGGTGATCAGAACATTTTTCCCCATTTCTAAGCATAATCTCAACTAGCTGGAGCTGAGCCATTTATTTTTTTCTTTTTAGAATTTCTTTTTAAAAAATACAATATAGAGTACAGAGAACTGTAATAGAGAGTGCATAAAGTGCATAAGCTTTTATTTTCAAATAAGATAACTTATTCTGAATAGTTTTAGTGAAAAACATGTATAGTTTGTAGAAAGGTTGGATAATAAACACATTTAACTCTGAGTCAAGTGCCTATGTTTAGTCCTTCCTTTACCATCAAATGACTTTGTATGGTATTGGACAAATCATGTGATTTTTCTGAGCCTTGGTTAACTCGTTTGTGAAACAGAAATGCTAATAACTAGTCTCCTATCTCATGGAACTGTTATCAGTGCTTAGGACAGTGCTTGGCATAGACAAAACACTTGACAAATATTTCTTGAATGAATAAATGGACTTGAATTTAGATAACATGTGTGGATATATGTACCAATGTATAAATAAAAGTTATTTTTAATGTAATGAATTCTCTATACGTCAATCCTAATCCCCCAATTCATCCCACCCTCCCCTTGCCTGCCATGTCCACACGTCCATTCTCTACATCTGCATCTCTATTCCTGCCCTGCAAATAGGTTCATCTGTACATTTTTCTGGATTCCACATATATGCGTTAATATACGATATTTGTTTTTCTCTTTCTGACTTACTTCACTCTGTATGACAGACTCTAGGTCCATCCACATCTCTACAAATGACCCAATTTAGTTCCTATTTATGGCTGAGTAATATTCGATTGTATATATGTACCACATCTTCTTTATTCATTCATTTGTCAGTAGACATTTGGGTTGCTTCCATGTCCTGGCTATCATAAATCATGCTGCAATGAACATTGTGGTACATATCTCTTTTTGAATTATGGTTTTCTCAGGGTATATCAAAAACAGTAATCAAAACAGTATGTACTGGCATGAAGACAGGCATATAGACTAATGGAAGAGAATAGACAGGCCTCAAATAAATGTAAGCATATGTAATCAACTGGTCTTTGACAAGGGTACCAGTATTACACAGTGGGGAATGGATTGTCTCTTCAACAAATGGTGTTAGGAAAACTAGATTTTCATATGCAAAAGCATGAAATTAGACTCTTATTTTACGCCATGTACAAAAACCAACTCAAAATAGATTAAAGACTTAAATGTGAGACCTAAAACTGTAAAACTCCTAGAAGAAAATATAAGGGAAAAACTTCATAACAGTCTTGGTCTTGACAGTGATTTCATGGATATGACATCAAAAGCATAGGTAACAAAAGCTAAAATAAAGAAACAGGACTACATCAAACTAAGAAGTTTCTGCACAGCAAAAGAAATAAACAACAGAGTGAAAAGGCAACCTATGGAAAAGGAGAAAATACTTTCAAGCTATATATCTGGGGCCCTCCACTATTAAGAGGTAAGGGAGAAAGGAGAAAGCAGGAAAGGAAATTGAAAAGGAGGGAGCTGTGAGGTAGGAGGAAAATAAAGAATTATAGTAGCATGGAAGTCATGTAAAGAAAGCATCAAGGAAGAAAGAGTGATGAACTGTGTCAAATGCTGATAAGTCAAGTAAGATGAGGTCTAAGAATTACCATTAGATTTATCAACATGGAGGTGTTGGACCCACTTAAGAGCAGTTCTGATGGTGTGACATAGACCAAGAAGAGCTGATTAGGGTGGGTTGAAGATAGAGTTAAGAGAGAGGAATTAGAGACACAAATTATGGAGCAATTCTTTGAGGATTTTTGCTGAAAATTTGTGCAAAGAATGAAGCACTAACTTGTGGGGAAAGTGAGTCGATATAGACCTTTTCTTTTTTTTAAATGGGAAAATAGTGGTATGTTTGTGTTCTGTTTGGAAAGATTCAGTAGAGATGGAAAAATTGATGAGGGGGAACTTCTGGAGAAGTCCTTCAATCGGTGAATGGAGTGGTGTTTAGTGTAAAATTGGGGGGGGAAAGCTTTAGATAGGAATATGTTTATATCTCTTAACATGTGGAAGACAGAGCATGCAAGGGTGATACTGTCAGATGGATTGATATGTTAGTTAGAGTCTGAGTATTTTAGTAATCAGTAATGACAAGGTCCAGCACATGACCTTGGGAGTCAGAGGTTGAGGTAGGATGAAGGACAAGGTGATGGGGAAGAGGAAGTTGAGGAACAAAGAGACCAGGGTATTTGGAAGATCGCTCTTAAGTCTGCTGAAATTGACAAAAATTAAAACAAGGGTAGAATGACAGTGAACTAAGAGCTAAAATCAGTGGGAAACAGGTGAGATTGGTCTGGGGGTTGCTGAATGACAGTAACAGTGGGGTATAAGAGGTGATATAATCAGATGACTTGAGATTGAAAGATGGAGATTTTTGGGGAGCAGTGAGGGAGAATTAAAGTGGCAATGAAGAGCAAGGATGCCACCTACTGCACCCCTAGGTCCAGTGGTTTGATGGCTGTGGAGGAAAAAACAGGCTCCACTGTGAGAGCTTCATGGAAGTAGCTTCCTCATGGAAGACTGGTTTTAGTTAGAACAAGACAAAAAAGTAGAGGTAGAGAGAGGGCATTTTGAGAATGACCGAATTCCAGAGAACATGGCAGACTGATTTCAGGAGCTGGGCAGGGGTGAAAAGCGGGGAGAAATAGGAGACATGTAGAGCCATAAGGATTAGAATGTTGGCAATAATGGGCAATCTTGGAATCTGGGGATTCTTATAATGACTTATATAATCAGGGATAAAGGGCTTAATTAGATTATTGTGTGTGGATTCAAGCAAATAGCAACAGCAAAGCTGTGAGAGTTGGGGAGTAGGGAATGCAATTATTAACACATTTTTGTCCATATTGGAACACCCTGCAGCCAAGCTAAACATGATGTAATTTATGATAAACAACTCTCACTTGCACAATAGGAGACTGTTGAAAATGCCACCTCCCTGAGGGAAAGTCACCAGTGGCTCAGCTCTGTAGCAAAATGTCAAATACTTGGCTTGATTCTAACTATGGAAAAGCAGGAGAGCAGTGTTTCCTCTCAGTCCATTCATCCCTCGGCCAGGTTATCATTGCCTGTCATGTTAAGGCAAGAGGCGACAGGAGAGAGACAAGTTGTGTGGGTGTGAGTGACCTTCCACTTTCCAGGAGAAAGGGGATCGTCTCCAGGCAGTGACACTCAGCCAGGTATGAGGTACTACAATGTGCCTAGATGGATACATTACTAATTTACTGGGAAACTTTCCAAATTTACCAGTTTCTGGTACCTCCATGAGAAGCTTATAGCAAAAGCTGAAGGTGGAGAACTTCCTTGGGTTTGAATACTCACAAGTGTGTTGCTAGAAGGACCAAATATTAGAACTAACAGGGGCCTTAGAGATCACTAGAGATGAACTGGTTTCACAGCATCCAAAGTTTTATATTTTGTAGGGGAAGCTTTATTATGTCCAATATTTAGAAATCTTATGAGGAACCACAGTATACATAAAACAGATAAAAATAAAACTGCATTGGGTGGTTTTTGAGATGCTTCTGAATTCCTACTGAATTTCACTTTATGAGTGCTC
The DNA here is from genome assembly GCF_009873245.2 of Balaenoptera musculus. NCBI lineage: Eukaryota > Metazoa > Chordata > Mammalia > Artiodactyla > Balaenopteridae > Balaenoptera > Balaenoptera musculus. Next base: position 78,597,408 of record NC_045786.1, read on the forward strand.
ATGTGTACCTTTGGGGAAACTCAAGGGATTATGTAATACACAGTTTTGACAAACATTGATCTAAATGCCTTCTCCTGGCTTGGGTTCCTTAAAAAAGCATACTCTGTGACAAGGATACAAGTGCAAGTTGTTTATTCAAGAGGTGATCCCAGAAAGTGGATTCAAAGTGAAGCCAGTTATCATAGATTGTATGTTTTTCCTCAGTCACAGGCAGCTGTACAGGGGCAGGCATAGTATAGATGGCAATTTGGATTTAACTAGTGTTGTGGTTTTGACAGAGCAAGTGTGATGGCGTGAGAGAAGGGCAAGGGAGATGAAGGGATACAAAGGAATGAATTCATTGTAATTATTTACCAAAGAATAAGCTGGGTAAGGAGGGAAGAGGAGATATCAGTAGATGAGGGAGAATGAGAAGTTGGTAGGATCAATGAATTGGAGGTCGTATCTGGGGTCATAGTATTCATAGTATTGATGGAGTCGAGGTACCAGAGGGGTGTGAGTTGGAAAGGAATATGGTGGTCAGGGAGCGAGATGCATGAAAATGAGTTCACAGAGGGGTTGCTGTTATTGGTCATGACAAGGTCATTATGGACATGACCATGGCAGTGAGTGGCTGAGACAAGGTGGAGGGCAAGGTCATTTGAGGAGAGGAGCTCTAGGAACTGAAAGTCTAGGGGTGTTGGAATCATCTATTTATATATGGAAATCTCCTTGAGTTCGGACTGGAACAGTGTTGTATAGCAAAGACAGTAGAATAAAATCTATCAATATATGTATGGGGTCATATCTGGGTGGTGAGTTATACTCACTTTAAATTTATTTCTTATGCTTCATGTATTACTTTTATAATCAGAAGTAAATGATTAAAAAAGATAAATTGTTTCAGTTGGGGTTCAGTCAGGAAAACAGGAATTTTGCCATGTTCCCATGGTCCAGAGTCAGAGTGCTGTTACCCGAGAGTTGGGAACCTACAGGAAACTGCTGCTGACTTCACAGTTTCTTCACATCTTGAGATGAGTGAATGGCAGGGGAATGCACAGGGTGTTGAAAAACTTATCTGTGTAAAGCCCACGCATCTGTGGTACTGCTGGAGGGAGAGGAAATTGGCTTCTGCCTCCTTTGTTCCTCTCGGATCTCATGTTAATGCATCTCACAGGCAAAACGTAATTCATGTCCATCTCTCTGCAGGCAAGGAAACCTGCAAACTGCAGTTCTGGGTGACCGTCGCCTGTGATACGGCGAGAGCATAGAAGAAGAATGGGAATGAATGCTGACTGTAGAACCAGACCAAACCAAACCAGACAGACTAAATAATATCCAGCCTAGCAAACATTGCTTCATAGAGCCAAAATGCATTTCATGGCTCAGTTTGTACTGTCCCCTCTTAAGCTTGGCACTTTGTCTTTTTAACTGAATTTCTCCCTGTCTTGTGTCTCTTTCTAGCATGGATTTTTGTCACTGTAGGATCCAGCATCAATGAAAAGGTTTCTTAAAAACTGCACGTATGTATGTATGAATGTGTGTGTGTGTGTGTGTGTGTGAGTGTGTTACCTCATAAATATTCCCTAGATTAAAGGGCAGGAAGGATTAGGGTTTCATCGGAGGCAATTTACCATTGTATCCAGGTAGAGTTTAAAGAATCAGAGGAGTGGAGTGGAGGGAGTGAGCAAAATGGGCCAGGGAGGTCAAGGATAACTTTTCAAAGAAGGCAGAATTTAATTAGGCCTTGAAGGACAGGGAAAGAGAAAAAGATATGAACAGGGTGTTGGAAGACTAGAGTGCTAGTTTTGGTTCTGCACGTAACTAGTTTCTTGACTCCGGTTGTCATTAGGGCTGTTTACAAACATTGCTGCTCCCTCCCCTTCGGCTAGGCACCAGGCTTGCACTTCTCTAGCCCCTTGAAGTCAGGTGTGGCCATGTGACTTCCTCTGACAATGAAATGTTAGTGGAAGAGGCATATGCTACTTGTAGGTAGAAGCATCAACTTGCTTGTGCCTGACGCCGATGTTCCTTTTCCTCGCTGTGGTCATCCTGCAAGCATGTGCTAAAAGGGAGCCTCTGTTACTCTGGGTCCCTGAGGGATTATGAAGAGATGTGCTGGGCAAGGAGTGTGAGAAAGAAATACACCTTTGTAGTGTTAAGCCACTGGGAGTTTTGGAGTTCTTGTGTCAGTGGCATAACCCTACCCATCTTACCTATTAGGGTGACCTTGAGCAAGCCCTTTCATGTGTGGGAGCCCCAGTTTCCCACGGGTAAGACGAAAGATTTAGAATAGATTGTTTTCAAGAATTTTTCTTTTCCAGCAGCAGATTTCAAAGGAAATCCACCAGGAAACCTAAAATGTAAACGGCTCCCAACAGAGCTGGGTGTCCTCTCGGTGAAAACCACTGGATAGAGACCTCTAACATTTTGTCCAGCCCTGGCATGTTTTAAGTCTCTTGGAAGGCTCATAGTCTGCCAGTTCTGGTCAGCTCGGCCAGCTTCTCTCTCACTGGAGCAAATCTAACTAGTATGAATTTCAGTAGCATAGATCTGTTTTCCTGAGTTTTCCACTTCTAGGTAAGGTGAACATCATGTTTCTGGTTAGAGAACAATCTGTGTGGTCTGACTTACGTAGCTTTCCGGTTTCCCCTTGATGCACTGTGGCAAAGGCAGCTAAGATGACCTACTCCTTGCCAGGAAACCAGGCATGTGACTGGCAGATGATGCTGAAGATCTGCCACTGAATTCCATTACCGATACTAGCATGGACTCAAGTGACCTCTGCAGGGGAGAGACTGAAAAGTCTTATCAGTGAGCATGATGGTGTTTCAGAAGCTGGGAAAAGAACTGTTAAATAGACACAGTGCAGCCTACAGAGGTACCGATGGTTTGACTGGGTGAGAGGGACAATGAATTAAGAACTTTTTCTAAAAGAAGGGGCCTGTATGACTCCTGATGTCTCTCTCTTTCTCTCCTCATCCTCAGTGGTAAAATGATTGCTGGCTTCAGACAGACCTGGGTTTGAATCCCAAGTCATCTACTAGTTGACCATGGGCATATACCCTAATGACTCCACCTCAGTTTCTTCTATTGTAGAATGGAATAATAATACCTTCTTGGCCAAGTGGTTGTTAGGATTGAATGAGATGAAGCATGCGAAACACTTGGCACTTGCTTCTTTCTCACTTCCACACTCCTCATTTCCTGTTCCCTTTTTTTTTTATTCAAACAGAAAGTCACAAAAATTATAATCATCCTCATCAGTTCACTCAGTCCCATGTAATTAATTTTTTTCATCTTGATCTTTTGTTAGCACTTTTATGAATTCATCAGTTTTCCATTAGAGTTCTGAAAATGCTTATTCATTCAGTTCAGCAGTACAGTTACCAGAAACCTGTACTTGTCAGTCTTTTCCATGAATTCCTTGAAGATGAAACCCTTTTATAGGAACATTTTTGCAAAAGCGTCAGAGTATACCCAGAACTGTGTGTAAGTGACAAAAGACTTAAAAATGACCACGGTTAAAGTTTTGATGAAAGTTCATAATAATGCAATTGACAAGGAAATTTAGTTATTTCTGATATACACTTTAAAGTAATAACTAGAATTATGACTTATAACATTATACCAGAACATATAAGATTTTTAGAAATTTCATGTAATGTCTGAAACATTTATATTAACATATTTCCATACAAATAACCCAAAGAAAGTTTAGTATTAGTTGTTTTTTTTTTTATACCGCAGGATCTTATTAGTCATCAATTTTATACACATCAGTTTATACATGTCAATCCCAATCGCCCAATTCAGCATACCACCATCCCCACCCCACCGTGGTTTTCCCCCTAGGTGTCCATACGTTTGTTCTCTACATCTGTGTCTCAACTTCTGCCCAGCAAAACGGTTCATCTGTACCATTTTTCTAGGTTCCACATACATGAATTAATAAACGATATTTGTTTTTCTCTTTCTGACTTACTTCACTCTGTATGACACTCTCTAGATCCATCCACGTCTCAACAAATAACTCAATTTTGTTCCTTTTTATGGCTGAGTAATATTCCATTGTATATATGTATCACATCTTCTTTATCCATTCGTCTGGCGATGGGCATTTAGGTTGCTTCCATGACCTGGCTATTGTAAATAGTGCTGCAATGAATATTGGGGTACATGTGTCTTTTTGAATTATGGTTTTCTCTGGGTATATGCCCAGTAGTGGGATTGCTGGGTCATATGGTAATGCTATTTTTAGTTTTTTAAGGAACCTCCATATTGTTCTCCATAGTGGCTGTATCAATTTACATTCCCACCAACAGTGCAAGAGGGTTCCCTTTTCTCCACACCCTCTCCAGCATTTGTTGTTTGTAGATTTTCTGATGATGCCCATTCTAACTGGTCTGAGGTGATACTTCATTGTAGTTTTGATTTGCATGTCTCTAATAATTAGTGATGTTGAGCAGCTTTTCATGTGCTTCTTGGCCATCTGTATGTCTTCTTTGGAGAAATATCTATTTAGGTCTTCTGCTCATTTTTGGATTGGGTTGTTTGTTTCTTTAATATTGAGCTGCATGAGCTGTTTATATATTTTGGAGATTAATCCTTTGTCTGTTGATTTGTTTGCAAATATGTTCTCCCATTCTGAGTGTTGCCTTTTCATCTTGTTTATGGTTTCCTTTGCTGTGCAAAAGCTTTGAAGTTTCATTATGACCCATTTGTTTATTTTTGTTTTTATTTCCATTACTCTAGGAGGTGGATCAAAAAAGATCTTGCTGTGATTTATGTCAGAGAGTGTTCTTCCTATGTTTTCCTCTAAAAGTTTTATAGCATCCAGTCTTACATTTAGGTCTCGAATCCATTTTGAGTTTATTTTTGTGTATGGTGTTAGGGAGTGTTCTAAGTTCATTCTTTTACATGTAGCTGTCCAGTTTTCCCAGCACCACTTATTGAAGAGACTGTCTTTTCTCCATTGTATATCTTTATCTCCTTTGTCATAGATTAGTTGACCATATGTGCGTGGGTTCATCTCTGGGCTTTCTATCTTGTTCCATTGACCTATGTTTCTGTTTTTGTGCCAGTACCATATTGTCTTGATTACTGTAGCTTTGTAGTATAGTCTGAAGTCAGGGCATCTGATTCCTCCAGCTCCGTTTCTTTCCCTCAAGACTGCTTTGGCTATTCAGGGTCTTTTGTGTTTCCATACAAATTTTAAGATGATTTGATCTAGTTCCATAAAAAATGCCATTGGTAATTTGATAAGGATTGCATTGAATCTGTAGATTGCTTTGGGTACTATAGTCATTTTCACAATATTGATTCTTCCAATCCAAGAACATGGTATATCTCTCCATCTGTTGGTATCATCTTTAATTTATTTCATCAGTGTCTCATAGTTTTCTGCATACAGGTCTTTTGTCTCCTTACGTAGGTTTATTCCTAGGTATTTTATTCTTTTTGTTGCAATTGTAAATGGGAGTGTTTCCATAATTTCCTTTTCAGATTGTTCATCATTAGTCTATAGGAATGCAAGAGATGTCTGTGCATTAATTTTGTATCCTGCTACTTTACCAAATTCATTGGTTAGCTCTAGTAGTTTTCTGGTGGCATCTTTAGGATTCTCTATGTATAGTATCATGTCATCTGCAAACAGTGACAGTTTTACTTCTTCTTTTCCAATTTGTATTCCTTTTATTTCTTTTTCTTGTCTGATTGCCATGGCTATGACTTCCAAAACTATGTTGAATAATAGTGGTGAGAGTGGACATCCTTGTCTCATTCCTGATCTTAGAGGAAATGCTTTCAGTTTTTCACCATTGAGAATGATGTTTGCTGTGGGTTTGTTGTATATGGCCTTTATTATGTTGTGGTAGGTTCCCTCTATGTCCATTTTCTGGAGAGTTTTTATCAAAAGGGGTGTTGAATTTTGTCAAAAGCTTTTTCTGCATCTATTGAGATGATCATATGGTTTTTATTCTTCAATTTGTTAATATGGTGTATCACATTGATTGATTTGTGTATATTGAAGAATCCTTGCATCCCTGGGATAAATCCCACTTGATCATGGTGTATGATCCTTTTAATGTGTTGTTGGATTCTGTTTGCTAGTATTTTGTTGAGGATTTTTGCATCTATATTCAACAGTGATATTGGTCTGTAATTTTCTTTTTTTGTAGTGTTTTTGTCTGGTTTTGGTATCAGGGTGATGGTGGCCTCATAGAATGAGTTTGGGAGTGTTCCTTCCTCTGCAATTTTTTGGAAGAGTTTGAGAAGGATGGGTGTTAGTTCTTCTCTAAATGTTTGATAGAATTCACCTGTGAATCCATCTGGTTCTGGACTTTTGTTTGTTGGAAGATTTTAAATCACAGTTTCAATTTCATTGCTTGTGATTGGTCTGTTCATATTTTCTCTTTCTTCCTGGTTCAGTCTTGGAAGGTTGTACCTTTCTAAAGATTTGTCCATTTCTTCCAGGTTGTCCATTTTATTGGCATAGAGTTACTTGTAGTAGTCTCTTAGGATGCTTTGTATTTCTGCAGTGTCTGTTTTAACTTCTCCTTTTTCATTTCTAATTTTATGGATTTGAGTCATCTCCTTCTTTTTCTTGATGAGTCTGGCCAATGGTTTATCAATTTTGTTTATCTTCTCAACGAACCAGCTTTTAGTTTTATTGATCTTTGCTATTGTTCTCTTTGTTTATGTTTCATTTATTTCTGCTCTGATATTTATGATTTCTTTCCTTCTGCTAACTTTGGGTTTTGTTTATTCTTCTTTCTCTAGTTCCTTTAGGTGTAAGGTTAGATTGTTTACTTCAGATTGTTCTTGTTTCTTTAGGTAGGCTTGTATAGCTATAAACTTCCCTCTTAGAACTGCTTTTGCTTCATCCCATAGGTTTTGGATCGTCGTGTTTTCATTGTCACTTGTCTCTAGGTAGTTTTTGATTTTCTCTTTGATTTCTTCAGTGATCTCTTGGTTATTTAGTTACATATTGTTTAGCTTCCATGTGTTTGTGTTTTTTACATTTTTTCCCTGTAATTCATTTCTAATCTCCTAGCGTTGTGGTCAGAAAAGATGCTTGATATGATTTCAATGTTCTTAAATTTACTGAGGCTGATTTGTGACCCAAGATGTGATCTGTGCTGGAGAATGTTCTGTGCACACTTGAGAAGAAAGTGTAATCTGCTGTTTTTGGATGGAATGTCCCTTAGATATCAATTAAATCTATCTGGTCTATTGTGTCATTTAAAGCTTCTGTTTCCTTATTAATTTTCTGTTTGGATGATGTGTCCATTGGTGTAAGTGAGGTGTTAAGGTCCCCCACTATTATTGTGTTACTGTCGATTTCCTCTTTTATAGCTGTTAGCAGTTGCCTTATGTATTGAGGTGCTCCTATGTTGGGTGCATATATATTTATAATTGTTATATCTTCTTCTTGGATTGATCCCTTGATCATTATGTAATGTCCTTCCTTGTCTCTTGTATCATTCTTTATTTCAAAATCTATTTTATCTGATATGAGTATAGCTACTCCAGTTTTCTTTTGACTTCCATTTGCATGGAATATCTTTTTCCATCCCCTCACTTTCAGTCTGTATGTGTCCCTAGGTCTGAAGTGGGTCTCTTGTAGACAGCATATAGATTGGTCTTGTTTTTGTATTCATTCAGTAAGCCTGTCTTTTGGTTGGAGCATTTAATCCATTCACGTTTAAGGTAATTATCGATACGTATGTTCCTATGACCATTTTCTTAATTGTTTTGGGTTTGTTTTTGTAGGTCCTTTTCTTCTCTTGTGTTTCCCACTTAGAGAAGTTCCTTTAGCATTTGTTGTAAAGCTGGTTTGGTGGTGCTGAATTCTCTTAGCTTTTGCTTGTCTGTAAAGCTTTTGATTTCTCCATCAAATCTGAATGAGATCCTTGCTGGGTAGAGAAATCTTGGTTGTAGCTTCTTCCCTTTCATCACTTTAAGTAGATCATGCCACTCCCTTCTGGCTTGTAGAGTTTCTGCTGAGAAATCAGCTGTTAACCTTATGGGAGTTCCCTTGTATGTTATTTGTTGTTTTTCCCTTGCTGCTTTCAATAATTTTTCTTTGTCTTTAATTTTTGCCACTTTGATTACTATGTGTCTTGGCGTATTTCTCCTTGGGTTTATCCTGTATGGGACTCGCTGCACTTCCTGGACTTGGGTGGCTATTTCCTTTCCCATGTTAGGGAAGTTTTCGACTAAAATCTCTTCAAATATTTTCTCGGGTCCTTTCTCTCTCTCTTCTCCTTCTGGGACCCATATAATGCGAATGTTGTTGTGTTTAAGTTGTCCCAGAAGTCTCTTAGGCTGTCTTCATTTCTTTTCATTCTTTTTTCTTTATTCTGTTCTGCAGCAGTGAATTCCACCATTCTGTCTTCCAGGTCACTTATCCATTCTTCTGCCTCAGTTATTCTGCTATTGATTCCTTCTAGTGTAGTTTTCATTTCAGTTATTGTATTGTTCATCTCTGTTTGTTTGTTCTTTAATTCTCCTAGGTCTTTGTTAAACATTTCTTGTATCTTGTCGATCTTTGCCTCCATTCTTTTTCCAAGGTCCTGGATCATCTTCACTATCATTATTCTGAATTCTTTTTCTGGAAGGTTGCCTATCTCCACTTCATTTAGTTGTTTTTCTGGGGTTTTATCTTGTTCCTTCATGTGGTACATAGCCCTCTGCCTTTTCATCTTGTCTGTCTTTCTGTGAATTTGGTTTTTGTTTCACAGGCTGCAGGATTGTAGTTCTTCTTGCTTCTGCTGTCTGCCCTCTGGTGGATGAGGCTATCTAAGAGGCCTGATGGGAGGGACTCGTGGTGGGTAGAGCTGGCTGTTGCTATGGTGGGCAGAGCTCAGTAAAACTGTAATCTTCTTGACTGTTGATGGATGGGGCTGGGTTCCCTCCCTGTTTGTTGTTTGGCCTGAGGCAACCCATCACTGGAGCCTACTTGGGCTCTTTGGTGGGGCTAATGACAGACTCTGGAAGGGCTCATACCAGGGAGTACTTCCCAGAACTTCTGCTGCCAGTGTCCTTGTCCTCATGGTGAGCCACAGCCCCCCCATCCACACCCTCTGCCTCTGCAGAAGACCCTCCAACACTAGCAGGTAGGTCTGGTTCAATCTCCCCTGGGGTCACTGCTCCTTCCCCTGGGTCCCAGTGCGCACACTACTTTGTATGTGCCCTCCAAGAGTGGAGTCTCTGTTTTCCCCAGTCCTGTTGAAGTCCTGCAATCAATTCCCACTAGGCTTCAAAGTCTGATTCTCTATGAATTCCTCCTCCCGTTGCCGGACCCCCAGGTTGGGAAGCCTGACATGGGGCTCAGAACCTTCAGTCTAGTGGGTGGACTTATGTGGTATAAGTGTTCTCCAGTCTGTGAGTCACCCACCCACCAGTTATGGGATTTGATTTTACTGTGATTGCCCCCGTCCTACCATCTCATTGTGGCTTCTCCTTTGTCTTTGGATGTGGAGTATCTTTTTTGGTGAATTCCAGTGTCTTCCTGTCAATGATTGTCCAGCAGCTAGTTGTGATTCTGGTGTTCTCACAAGAGGGAGTGAGAGCACGTCCTTCTACTCCACCATCTTGGTTCCTCCTCTCCTGTTCCCTTTAGTTTCCATCTGTTTAGCAATTCCTATGATACATCTTTCCTGTTTAACATATTGGTTATATCTTCACAAGTATCAGATGTTTATTTATTTGAAGTTCTGTGGGCATCACTTTGCACCGTTAGGTTCAGGGGACTTTGGAAATTTCTATCCTCAATGTTTTATGAGGATATGTGTTGAAGATACATTTTAGCTTTTGCCAAGTACCTACTTGTATGGTGGAGATGCCTAGTTGCACTTTCTAATTAGAAGAAGGTCATGGAGTACAATCAAAACTATATACCTTAAAACTGGCTCTTAAAACTCTTCCTGTGTCCTCAGCAAGGGCAAGAAAAGTTCTCAGAGTGTCCTAAGTGGCGTTCGCTCTTCATTTGCTATGGGATAAAAATGGCAGCAAGAAATGGGGTACAGAGATCATAGAAGGCCCTAAGTTTGTGACCTGAGAGGTCACTCTGAGAGTCACATGTAAATGGGACAGCCTGGTGGTGTAAGGAGTGGGATAGACAACAATGCAATGAAAGCGGAGTGAGATTCAGAACCAGAGGACCTGATCTTGGTCCTTGAGTTCAATATGGACCTTGATGAAATTTTATAATATTGTTGACCCTCAGTTTACTCATCTATAAAAGGAAGACAACATTACCTAAGAGCAATGTTATGTGCATGAAAGAAGATAATATATGTGAAAAATACTTTGTGATCTCTGAACTACTGTCCAATGGTTAGGAGTCATGATCACCCCTTCATCTGTTACTGGGTGGATATATGGGTAATACCTTACAGGGGGCCCAAGGGCCACATCCAGCAAGAAGCCTCACGGGCAACGTCTCTGAGGCAGGGCTGTTGACTTTGGCTCTACTGCTCTCTAATATAGTTGGCATGACTCCTGTTTGGTGACTGTGGGGCCCAAAGTACAGTACTGATGAATAACTTGATGAATGTCTTCTAGAAAATTGAAAACAGAGTTGAGACTACAATTTATACTGAGCAGTTCCCTGTATCCTGGTTAGTCAGCTAGTGATAAGAGAGTGAACATGAGATTATAATTGGTATAAACACATAGAGCTCTGTAGCATCATCCATGTGGATTCTTGCAGGTCTAGATAGTGGCTTCCAGGGGACTTGTACCAGATAAAAGACAAATCTACTCACAATGGATATTGAGAAGATATGGAAAAAGAATCAGAGGTTATCATTTCCCTCAGATCTTATACACCCATGTTTAAATCCTTTTGGGCTTTGTGTTGTTTTCATCACTGGACAATGTCCCTGTCAAAGTATTTATCACTCACTTGTGGTTTTATCCAACAAACATGTATTGAGCATCTTCTGTACATAAACTGCCATGTTAGGGAGCCATGGATTTTTTTTTTCCCCTCAACATTTTATTATGAAAATATTCAACCATAGAGAAAAATTGAAATAATTTTATAACTGGCAACTGGCTTATACAATTATATATCTAAATAAATCTATTCTTTGTCCATCAATCCATGTTACTGTTCCCCCTAAATTCTTGAGTATGCATATCAGAAATGATGGAGGGTTTTTGAGCAGGGGTGTAATAAGATTCAAGCTGCGTGTCATGTAAATGTCTCCTATGAAAATATGGATGTGATGGTGCTGGTCCTGGTGATTGTGCCCTTCTCACTGCCTCTGTCCTTCCTTCTCTTATTTTTAGGAGAATCAGTCATTGACTAACATGGTGGGAATGTCAGAGAGTTTCCCTAAACTGAATGAGAGAGATAAGGATGGTGCTGATCTATACAGCATGATTTCACACATGTACTGAAAAGATAATATTGACATGTGATCATGTGGCATAGGACTCCTTAAAGTTTCTGGGCTTAATTTATCCATTTTCCAAAGTATGCAGTTACTTTACCAGGAATTTTATCTGTATTCTTTCTCTCTTGTTATTTTCACAATGGCCCTTTGGGTTGGCATTACTACTCCCATTTTTCTGATGTGTATACTGAGTATGAGAAAATTTAAGTCATTTGCTTGAATTACTTGACTGGGAAGTGGTACCACTGGATTTATACTCTAGAGACACAATGTTCTTTCCCCTTCATTGGCTGTTGCCTAAAGCTGGCACTTATTCTACCCCTTGCAAGCCACAGTGCTTCAGAAGGAAGTGTTATAGAAGCAAAAGAAATCAGCAAAAATATGTCTCTTCGAACAGACAAATTATAGGATTCCACAGTCCCATGGTAGCAATTATCCAATGTTCCTTTCAGTCTATGAACATTGGTGAGGAAAGATTTCCCTCTTGGGCAGTCTGCAGATTTGCTGTTGCTGGCACAGATATGCATCTCTCTCCTGGCCTGATCTCTGCTGATCTGATTGGCCTCTATTCACCAGCGGTATTCTTTCCCACACATCTAGGGCACTCACTGCCCTTCCTGATCAAACCATAAGAAGCCCTGAAGATTTTCCAACCTCATCAGGGACTACAGCACTTTCCCAATGCTCATGTCTTAGTAGTATGAAGTCAGATTAGGAACTTGTTCCTTGAGGCCATTACTCTTAATTTATGTGTCAACTTTATTTCTTTGGTGGTAGGAGGTGGGAAGAAATAAGGAGAGCTTGTTACTTCTGACAGATTTACATCTGCCTCTTTTTTTTAAAAAAAATAATGATTAAGGACATATACAATGAAATTTACCTTCTTTTACCATTTTTAAGTGTACAGATCAATAGTGCTAAGTATTTTTACACTGCTGTGCAACAGATCTTAAGAAGTTTTTCATTTTGCAAAACTAAAACTATATACCCATTAAACAGCAGCTCCCCATTTTTCCTACCTCCCAGCCCCTGGCAGCCTGTTTCTATGAGTAGGACTACCTTAGATACCGCATATTATATTGGATGGGCCAAAAAAGTTTGTTCAGCTTTTCAGTAAGATGTTATGGAAAAACCCGAATGAACTTTTTTGCCAACACAGTATTATACATATCATATCATATTTTACAGAATTCATTTTTCTGTGACTGATTTCACTTAACATAATGTCTTCAAGGTTCAGCCATGTTATAGCATATGACAGCATCTCCTTCCTTTTTAAGGCTGAATAATATTCTGTTGTATGTATATACCGCATTCTATTTATCCATTTATTTGTCAGTGGACATTTGGGTTGCTTCTGTCCCTTGGCTATTGTGAATAATGAGACTATGGATAAGGGTGTGCAAATATCTTTTTGAGATCCTGCTTTCAGTTCTTTTAGATAAATATCCAAAAGTGGGATTGCTGGATCATATGGTAATTCTATTTTTACTTTTTTTGAGGAATCTCCATACTGTTTTCCACAGTGGCTGTAACATTTCCACCAACAGTGTATAAGGATTCCAATTTTTCCACATCCTCACCAACACTTGTTATTTTCTGGGTTTTTTTGTTTTTAAATTTTTATTGGTGTATATTTGATTTACAATATTGTGTTAGTTTCAGGTGTACAGCAAAGTGAATCAGTTATACATATACATATATCCTCTCTTTTTTTTTTTAGATTCTTTTCCCATATAGGTCATTGTAGAATATTGAGTAGAGTTCCCTGTGCTCTACAGTAGGTTCTTATTAGTTATCTATTTTCATTGTGGTTTTGATTTGCATTTCTCTAATGATTAGTGATGTTGAGCGTTTTTTCATATGCTTGTTGATCTTTGCATAACAGATTTGGAGAAACGTCTATTCAAATACTTTGCCCATTTTTATAGGGTTATTTGTTGTTGTTGACTTGTAGGAGTTCTTCATATATTGTGAATATTAACCCCTTATCAGGTATATGATTTGCAAATATTTTCTCCTATTCCACAGATTGCCTTTTCGCACTGTTGATTGTGTCTTTTGATCAGGTTTGCCTCTTTTTTGAAGATCAGTTTCTACAGTCAGTATCAGAAATGCTTCTCAGATTAGGACTTATTACCTACCGCTAGTATAGCACCTACTACATTTAACTATTTATCATTTAATTACCATCTTTAAAGGCAGGTACTATGTACTGTTCAACTTATACTCTTAGTGCCTAGATCAGTACATGTTTATAATGAAAATGAAATAAAATTATTCTCCCTCTCACCTCTCATGTATATATTTGGCTTTTGTTTACCCAGAGAAAACTCCTTCTCTATGCTGGGGCTATCAGAGCAGACCAGCTCATTAGTTAGGTTTGAATGGGAGGATTCCAGCAAGGTGAACTCTTAGAAACAGGAAGTGGTCACCAACCAGTTCCACCGGTGAAGCATTTTCTAAAGTCTGCATATTCTGGTGATTTGATATCAGCTCTCCCTGGGGAATAAGGTAGTTATAGTTCAGAATTCTTTCTTTAAGTATGACCATACTAGCAAGAGAGCTCTAGTAAATTCCTAGTTGGTCATCATTGGGTTTTGATCATTTTTGTGGTTTCTATAGCTCCTAGAATTGGGTCAGGCATAGAGAGTACCAAGATAGTCCAAGAAGTGTAAAGAATATTGGGCAAAATACAACAGCACATTAAAAGGATCATACACCATGATCAAGTGAGGTTTATCCCAGGAATGCAAGGATTCTTCAATATACGCAAATCAATCAATGTGATAAACCATATTAACAAATTGAAGGAGAAAAACCATATGATCATCTCAATAGACGCAGAAAAAGCTTTTGACAAAATTCAACACCCATTTATGATAAAAACTCTCCAGAAAGTGGGCATAGAGGGAACCTACCTCAACATAATAAAGGCCATATATGACAAACCCACAGCAAACATCATTCTCAATGGTGAAAAACTGAAAGCATTTCCTCTAAGATCAGGAACAAGACAAGGATGTCCACTCTCACCACTATTACTCAACATAGTTTTGGAAGTCCTAGCCACAGCAATCAGAGAAGAAAAAGAAATAAAATGAACACAAATTGGAAAAGAAGAAGTGAAACTGTCACTGTTTGCAGATGACATGATACTATACATAGAGAATCCTAAAAATGCCACCGGAAAACTACTAGAGGTAATCAATGAATTTGGTAAAGTTGCAGGATACAAAATTAATGCACAGAAATCTCTTGCATTCCTATACACTAATGATGAAAAATCTGAAAGAGAATTTAAGAAAACTCTCCCATTTACCATTGCAACAATAAGAATAAAATACCTAGGAAGAAACCTACCTAAGGAGACAAAAGACCTGTATGGAGAAAACTATAAGGCACTGATGAAAGAAATTAAAGATGATACCAACAGATGGAGAGATATACCATGTTCTTGGATTGGAAGAATCAACATTGTGAAAATGACTATAGTACCCAAAGCAATCTACAGATTCAGTGCAATCCCTATCAAACTACCAATGGCATTTTCCACAGAACTAGAACAAAAAATTTCACAATTTGTATGGAAACACAAAAGACCCCAAACACCAAAGCAATCTTGAGAAAGAAAAACGGAGCTGGAGGAATCAGGCTCCCTGACTTCAGACTCTACTACAAAGCTACTTTAATCAAGACAGTATGGTACAGGCACAAAAACAGAAATATAGCTCAATGGAACAGAATAGAAAGCCCAGAGATAAACCCATGCACATATGGCCACCTTATCTTTGATAAAGGAGGCAAGAATATACAATGGAGAAAAGACAGCCTCTTCAAAAAGTGGTGCTGGAAAAACTGGACAGCCACATGTAAAAGATGGAAATTAGAACACTCCCTAACACCATACACAGAAATAAACTCAAAATGGATTAAAGACCTAAATGGAAGGCCAGACACTATCAAACTCTTAGAGGAAAACATAGGCAGAACACTCTATGACATAAATCACAGCAAGATCCTTTTTGACCCACCTCCTAGAGAAATGGAAATAAAAACAAAAATAAACCAATGGGACCTAATGAAACTTAAAAGCTTTTGCACTGCAAAGGAAACCATAAGCAAGACAAAAAGACAACCCTCAGAATGGGAGAAAATATTTGCAAATGAAGCAACTGACAAAGGATTAATCTCCAAAATTTACAAGTAGCTCATGCAACTCAATATCAAAAAAACAAACAATCCAGTCAAAAAAATGAGCAGAAGACCTGAATAGACATTTCTCCAAAGAACATATACAGATTGCCAACAAGCACATGAAAGAATGCTCAACATCACTAATCATTAGAGAAATGCAAATCAAAACTACAATGAGATATCATCTCACACTGGTCAGAATGGCCATCATCAAAAAATCTACAAACAATAAATGCTGGAGAGGGTGTGGAGAAAAGGGAACCCTCTTGCACTGTTGGTGGGAATGTAGATTGATACAGCCACTATGGAGAACAGTATGGAGGTTTTAGAAAACTAAAAATAGAACTACCATATAACCCAGCAATCCCACTATTGGACATATACACTGAGAAAACCATAATTCAAAAAGAGTCATGTACCACAATGTTCACTGCAGCTCTATTTACAATAGCCAGGACATGGAAGCAACCTAAGTGTCCATCAACAGATGAATGGATAAAGAAGATGTGGTGCATATATACAATGGAATATTACTCAGCCATAAAAAGAAACGAAATTGAGTTATTTGTAGTGAGGTGGATGGACCTAGAGACTGTCATACAGAGTGAAATAAGTCAGAAAGGGCAAAACAAGTACTGTATGCTAACACATATATATGGAATCTAAAAAAAAGAAAAAAGTTTCTGAAGAACCTAGGGGCAGGACAGGAATAAAGACACAGATGTAGAGAATGGACTTGAGGACATGGGGAGGGGGATGGGTAAGCTGGGACAAAGTGAGAGAGTAGCATGGACATATATACACTACCAAATGTAAAATAGATAGCTAGTGGGAAGCAGCCACGTAGCACAGGGAGATCAGCTCTGTGCTTTGTGTTCACCTAGAGGAGTGGGATAGGGAAGGTGGGAGGGAGACACAAGAGGGAGGAGATATGGGGATATATGTATATGTGTAGTTGATTCACTTTGTTATAAAGCAGAAACTAACACACCATTTTAAAGCAATTATACTCCAATAAAGATGTTAAAAAAAAAAGCCACTCCTAGAGAAAAGTATGGAAGGATTGAAATATTAACACTGATTATTTCAAGAGGTATAATGGAAGGAGGGGGGTAGATCCTCAACCCTTCGTTCCTTCCTTTATCCCTCTCTCTCTTTCTTTCTTTTTTTCTTTCTCTTTCTTTCAATTGTTACTAAAAGCCATGCTTTCAATTTAATAAATTAAATGAATTGAAAACAATAACAATGAAAATTCCCCAAACTCCAAAACAAAACTAGAATGAACCACTAGTGGCAGCTGGGTTCTAAACTGCCTGATTAGATGGGGATCCAGACACTTCCTGGTATTAAGACTTTGGCTGGATAATAGTCCTAAAATGGGAAGAAGGAAAGACAAGGAAGAGGAAGGATGCAAGTGATAGAGTGTACTGATGGTTAAAACTACACAACTCTGCCATAACAGTGAGAAAGGAGCCCAGACAATATGTAGACAAATCGATGTGGGTGTATTCCAATAAGCCTTATTTACAAAATCAGGCAGCTGACTGCATTTGTCCCACACGCTACCATAGTTTGCTGGTACCCCTGTTTTAGAGGGAGGGGGGAAGAATTGAGGTAAAACTGGCAACCATCTGGGATTCCATCAGTCAGGCCTGCCTGGAATAGAGAAGTTCTCTGCATTTGGGTGCTTCCAGTGATGTGCTTTCTGGTTCCTTGTGATGTCTCTAGGTATACTGGTATGAGGTGCCGAGACTACAGCTGAGGGTTTCCATTAGCTACAGAGGACCAATCATACCTTATCTCTGGGGAGATGTGTGACTAATAAATTTAGTCAAACAGTTAAATATCTTAATGAATATACCTTATTTTGGACATGTTGTACAAAAGTGAATTTAGTTACCAACATAACCACCGCACACAGCTTTGATGAGGAGCTCAGGTCAGGCAAAGCCAGGCCAGCATCAGTTTAGCTGCTGTGGTATCGACTCATTTGTCATTTTTCCTGTGGGTCTTGCAAGGGGTTTATAGCATCCCTCTGTAATGTCTTTGTGTCTGAGGCTTTGCCAACCTCCTTGCAAAACTCATCGTTTGAACTTTTTCTTGATGTGCTCTTTTCTTTTGGGCAGTTTGTTGCCTGCTCTGTCTTCAGTTGGGGCAGGAGTCCTGCTCCCTTTGCTCTTCCTTCTGCTATTGTGACTTTAAGTTGTCAGCCTGTAAGTGGCTCTTATACACACCCTTGGTGCTATTTCTGTCGTGTGGCTGCTTTCTCATGGTATGCAGTTTAGTTGGTCTTTCTTTTCTGTTTCTCAGGACAAGGCAGGCATATAGATAATGGTCCTGAGGCTCTCTTCTTAACAAACTCCATAGAAAGTAAATGGCCATTTATTTCTCTCAGTATAGCCCATAATTTTGGAGTAAAATAGCTGGGCTCTTAATAATGACCTTTAAAAGCAAAAGAAAGACTTCATATTGTCCTGATCGCTAGGATATTTCTGAGTCTCTTCATTTCAGTCTCTTTCATTTCATTTCATTTCATTTCTTCATTTGAAAGATAAGAAGATCAAAGGGGGTTTGTCAGCCCCTTGACTGTTAGCAGCTGTAGAAGAGCTGTTTGCTTGTAATTCTTCACTGCTGTCCTTACAGCTGCTTCTCCTTTCTGATGCTCCCTTGCAGGGGTGAACGTAGGAAGATAAGATGTTCTGACACTGTCATGCTGAAGCCTGGTGGAGGGCCTCCAGAGTTTTGGTTTGTTTTATTGTAGAATATAACTTGCTGTTGACTCTGGCTCTGTTAGGGCCCCAAGAGAACCTCACCTACCCTGAGAAAGTCCTAATTAGAGATGGAGAAAACTTTGTTTTCTGTAATGATGTTATAAGATTTTTTAAATGTTCACCTTCCAGGAGAGTTCCCATTGTTGATATTATTTATGTGGTTATTGGTCTCTTTGTATGAATTGAAATCACATGGTGTCTTGGTTGCCAATATACACTGAGGAGTAATCATGAAGTATTAACCAATCAACTTTTTCATGCTTGTGCTCTGGACCGTTCTATATACAGGCAATGTAATAAAAGGTCCATGGCATTGTGTTTTAGATAAACTTGGAGAAGAATATATATTTTACAAATTAAAGCATCAGAAGAATTTTGAAATGGTCTCCTTAGCACTGATCCCAGAACATGACCAAAGAGAGGAATGGCCTGATCTGAAGTTATTCTCTCATCCTAATGTTTGGAAATGAGCACTAGAGCACAAAGATCCACAAGTCCTCAGCTTGCTAAGCAGCTAAGATTGGTTGAAAAAAGAGTGTGAACCTCTGTCCAAAAGCATTCCCCTGTCTTGGGGAACAGGTAAGGCTATTCAGCTTTCCAGTGTTGACCATCGAACTCCATTTCATAGGTCTTGACTTGAAAAGCTTGAGCACCATGTCAAGAGTGTTTAATTTAGTCAGCCTCATTAAGAATGAAGAAGAAACTAGGTATCATAACAGGTAATAATAGTGCTACATTTTTTTTCCTGTGCTCAGGAGCTGTCAGGAATAGGAGAGGAGGACCCATGGGGACGACATTTGAGGATCTGGTGAACTGAAAGTCTCAAGGAATGGAGAGGTCCCTTGAGGGGAGAGACCTACTGTTTATGGGTTTGACCCTACATGAGGGGTGTGGGGTGGGGCCTTTTCCCAGTGTGGAAGCCTAATCCAACCTTTTGGTGGGACTGTGGGCATCTACAAAGAACACCTGGGGGGATAACAGGTACCTAGTTCTTATAAGAATCATAGAAGAACCCCAAGGGGTTCAGCCATGTAAGGCCCTGTGCTCAAATCTTTCCACTTAAGACACACCTTCAAGCCTCTGTGCAGGACCCTGTGGAGCCCTTCCATGAGGTGAGGGTTTGCCCAAGAAAAGAACTCCAGGTTGAGTGAATGAAGGAGGGAGGATCATTCTCACAGAATAGTGTAATGAAAGAGCACTAGACTCCTCTGATCTTAGGGCTTTCAGACCTGGCTCGGCCACTTAGCAGCTGTGTGACCTTAAAAAGTTGACCTTTCTGGGCCTCACCTTCATTCCTTTCCTGGAAAATGAGGGAGTTATATTTTATAACTTCTAAGATACCTTCCAGGTCTAGGATTCAATAAATATAGGAGGTTGGGATTTGAAGAAAAAGTTAAAAATCAACAAGCAAGGAGAGGTCGACTCCTTTAAAAATGCCCCACATGATCACTGGTTAGCGTGGCCCTTTGCTTTCTCAGAACTTAGTTGAATTATATGGGTTTTTTTTTTTCTGTCTAAGCAAAGCCATTCAACTCTTAAATTTGGAGAACTGTTGAGCAGATGTCTCCTCCCCAGTTTCCCCAAATTACGGCTTTGGGTGAGTTGAGTTCTTATGGTCAAAACTTACCAGTCATTCCTCATACTACAGCCTGTGTCAGAATTTGTCATCCTACAAATTGCAGTCATTTCCTGGGTCTCTTTTGTGGATCAGGCACCAAATACAAGGTCTAATAAAGGCACAAAGTACAAAAGAAGCTTTATATTAGGAAAAGTAGATATGTAACCCATGGGCTGCTACTCCCTGCTTCTACATTCATGATAGACACAGCCTCAGAATCTTCTTCAACACAGCATTCCAATCAATCACTCTCAAAGTTGGCTTATGGAATGAAACTCACGTGTCATCTATAGTCTCCATTAGTATTGCAATGACATCTCTGATAATTGTTTAACTCTGTATTCCTAAAACATACTGGTTACTGCCCACAGGGAACTTAGCTCTCTGAAACCCTCACTAAGATTTCCTCTATATCCATCACCACAGGGCCATCTTTGTTTTGCTGTTGTCTATGCATGGGAATGATGCCTGTCTCCAACATGACTGCTAGTTCCTACCCCATGGGGAAACACACTGCTTCCACTAGCAAATATCTGTCGAAGGCCAATTGATATCAGTACACAGCAGCTGGTGGGAGCGAATATGCTGTCAAATGGTTTCTATGGTTTCAACAACCTAATGAAATGTTTTGTTACAGAAAGATGGTGATTTCAGTAGAGCACAATGACTGTTCTGCTACGTAGCCTACAAATGTTTAGTAGGATTCAGATATACCAATGAAAACACCTGAAACACTATTTTTTTCCATTTGGAAAAATTTTCAGATGTCCTTTCAACATTATTAAATGGGTCACAATCTTTTTTGTAGGACAGAAAAAACAACTTAAGGTCACTTCTGATCTTTACTTACTTGGAATCAAGTGAAAAAAAAAACTGTTCTAAAATTTTTTATCTAACAATAACAAATACAGCATTGAAGATGTCAGCTGCTGAGATGGAGAAATCAACACTCCCAAACTATGTGTATTTTGAGTCTATCTCTTTCCCTATAGGCATAAATGTCTCTTGAAGTAGGTTTGTATGTTAATTTTCAATGTGTCAGGAAAGGAAATGTTGGTATCTTTTGGAGGAATATAATTAAAAACAAAGTCTTCTCTAAATCCAGAAATTCTCTGTGCAAAGTTAGTAAGAGAAAGAAAACACTTTTATTACTGAATAAGCATTAAACCAGAATGTGCTGAGTGTCACAGGCAATCAACTTTAAGAGACTGCAAAGACAGAAAGGAATCACATCTCCTTATATAGCAAAGAAGATACAACCAATTACATCATGTTTTCAAGATAAACAATAACTGGTCTTCAAGTAAGAGAACTTGATAACACCATTTGTCACACACAATTCATCTTAACTTTACCTGGTAATTGGGGTGACCATCTGTATTAGCTAAATTGTTTTATTCAGAAGAAAAGCAAACTCATCTCTTTATGATAAGAAGGTAGTTCTGCAACTTGGAGCAAGGTGCCCACTGAAATTAGGCTCATACCTCCTAATAGAAACTAAGAGATAGGGGTGCTATCTCCTTTGATGTTTGCATTTCAAACAGATGACTCCCCTGTCCTTGAGAAAGACATTCTGGGTCATAACATAGACAAAAGACTAGCTGCCAAAAAGCCCATCTGGTCTTCAAAAGGATTTATATACATTTCAAAGAGATGAGAAAGTACTTACAATTCTAAATTTTCAAAGAAAAAGGAGAGGGAAATCTCTTCTATTTTCAAAAGGGAGAATTGTCTTATTTTAAATTTGTATGTGTTCTTAATCACCTAAACACTATAGGAGGAGTGTAGGAAGACTCTAAGAAGGTTCAACAGGACTGTAGGAGTTGACTGATAAAAGAATCCACCTAGAAAATGAGAGTCTTGGGAAGAAGGAGGTGGACAAAGTAGGTGGCTCACCCATGTACAGATCCAAATAGATTCCCTGGCATAAAGAACTCTGTAGGACCAAGAAGGACATGGAAACTCAAGGACGTCAAGGTGGTACTTCCAGGGGTGAAAAACCAATTTCACTGAAGCTCAACCCACCACTTTTTCCATTTTTGTTCCCTTGTCTATGAGCTGCAACTGATATTATTTAGTTAATTTCTCTCCTTTGCCATTAAAAATATTTCATTATGTAGCCCCCATCCATCCTTTCTATGTTTATTCTTCTTCCCTTTGTCCCAGTTTTCTTCAAGCCTCAGTTTACTACAGGTTTTAGCAAAACCTCACACTTTTTTCTAATTCTAAGACTTCTCTTTTAAGTCATACCTGATTATGCATCTTATTTCCAACTTTTGGAATAATACTTCCAAATTTTTACAAATTAATGTGAAATTAATTTGTGAGAATGTGAGCTCCCCAGAGAACCTCCTGGACATCTATTCTCTCATCCCATAGCCTTCTCTCCTACCTATTTCCATTTTGAAAAAAATCCCGTATAACACTTATTTGAATACATTTCTTATCCTTTTTTAAGCAGGACTTGATGCTATATCATCAAAATTATCTTAAAAATCTTCCAGCTTTGTAAGTCATTTTCTTTTATGGAGACCAGAGCATGGAATCAATCTTGCCTTTCTTTTGAATGTCTTGGAATCTGGCTTCCCAGGTAATGTATACTCTTGACTTGGCCAACTTTCCCTTTTTCCAACTATTGCAAAAATCCAAGGTTATATGATTACTTTTCTTCAAGGTTTTGACATTTTCATTCGACTAACTATTTATTCCCTGTTAGAGAAACAGTTTCCACAGATGACCCTCTATACTTTCAGAGAGAAACACATTTTGGAAGCGAAGTCCAGAATTTCTCAGATAGGATTTGACCAAATGTGGTGTCTTGATTGTTGATCTTCTACATCACTTGTATATATAAAGTTTATAATCTGCATAAAGGTTTAATAAATCATATATTTTCTGAACTTGGTATGTAGTCTGTTGTATAATTTTGCAGTTTTTCACTCCTCCCCCCAGCCTGGTTGTTCCTAAAATCAAATGCTTGGCAGCTTCCTTCCACTCTCCAATATATATATATTTTTCCTGTAGGTATATATATTTTTGATAATGAAATTTACTACATCATCTCTCCTAATGAACTGTTTCTCTTGAATCTGGGCTCTCTTTCCTCTGCTGTATTCTAGATGTGACCTCTCACCAAAGCTTAGTGTAATCTCTGGAGCATATTTACCACTTTCTACCTCATATAACACTTGTTTTTATACATTGCTTATCAGGCTGTAACTAACTTAATGGGTATAAACTGTCTTCATTTTAATTTTTCTCTGTGTTGCCTAGCCTAAAGTTTGATACACAGGTGATTGATAACTATCGATATAAATAAATGAGTGAAGGCACAGCCTGTTAGTCCTAATAAATACATTAACATAAGACTAATATTTGAAAATAACTTTTTTCTCTTCTTAAGCTTTAATAGAGTAGTCAGGCAGATAAAGAAATAGAATAATTAGTTTAGTAGCAAAAACAGGGCAAGCAGCCCAGAATTAATTGACAAATCAGAGACAAAGACCAAACAGGACTAATGTAGGTAAGTTTATAGGAATCAGGAGCAAATAAAAATGGAAGTAAAATCAGGGAAGAGTGATTTATTAAGCAAAACTAGTTCAGGAAGCCTTTTATAATTAGTTATTTTGTCCATGAATCCATGAATAATCTATACAGCAATAGTAAGTATGGTTCTTATCCTTCACAGTTATAATTCTGAACAGAATAGTGTCTGATAGTCCTATGCTTTGAACTCTAGCTTCTCAGCCTTCAAACACATATTGTGGCTTATTTGGATGGTGAATGGGAAAGAAAGAAGGTGCTCTCTATTTTCCCTAGAGAAGGAGGATGGGACGATATCCCCTGGGCTTAAAAAGTAATTTGTGAGAAAAAAGAAAACCAAACAAAATTCTTCCTCTGAACACTCATTTAGTTTAAGGCCTTACACAGTAAACCCTGTTTGACTTACTCTTGTTACAAGCATGACCACTTGAATAAGGATGACCTGATAATGTATCTTCCAGTGATGGGTAAGTTCCTCCAGGAACTTCACCTGCTTACTAACACAATTACCAAAATAGTTTAAATTCAACAAGACGCTTAAAGAAAGTTATAGGACATGAACACCATGTAAAACAGAAATCATTCCCTTTTCAAAGGTTTTGTCACTTTTCAGGTGAAGTTCAATCATGGGCAGCGGATGGGGTAGTATTTTGAGAATCAAAGACATCATCTCTCAACTATAAATCCTGCCTCATCTGTAGCTGCTGATTCTTCTCATTCATTGGGACAGCCTAGCCTTGGTAAAGAGGCTTTTCCATTTGCAAAAGAAGGTTGAAAACAGAATATGGGGAGAATCAATTTGTCTAACCCGTATGATGATGTCCCAGAAGGAGGCAGGGAGGGTGCTTCCTGTAAGTTCAGAGTAGACAATCAATCCAGGGAACAGGTAACTTGCAGGTACTGGAGGAAGAAACAAATTACCCTATCACTGTGTTCCAGATGCTCCTGAGAGTGCCCTTTGGATGGAGTTTCTCTCTGAAGAAAAAGTGAGAAAGAAGTTTTTCAACTCCCCTAGGCCATGCTCCTTTCTAAGCTTATCTCTGATCACCTCTTTAGGAAACTGACTTAAATTGCTGGGCCAGGTTAAGTGAATGTTAGTGATTCCACTCTCTGATTTATGTTGAAATGTATACCACTATTAAAAAACACAAAAGTATGAAATAATCCCTTATCTTGTTCATTACAGGAAGCTCTCTGGGTCAGAGACAGGATATTTTCTCTGCCCTTAGTGACTTTTGACTTTGAAAGTTGCTGCCCTTTCTTTTGCTGGTGTTGCTGTAGTCTGGTGTATGGATACGTTGTCAGCTGTCTTTATACAGCAGGAGTTTTGATAATCTTTACTTGATCTCTTATTGAGAATCTGGGTGCCCTATATGTAGATGCAATACATAGTTCTCTACATGGAGTCATTTCTTTTTGAAGGGAATCTTTGAGAATTACCTTTAAATATCTTCTCTCAACAATCTTTCTGAAATTCTCACATTTGGAAAAAGTCCAGATTTATTTAAAAATGAGCATATGTTAGCATTTTTAATTAACTCATTAAACAAATATTTGTTAATTACTCACTCCATTCCTATGCACTCTTCCAGGCACTGGAGATAGGGAGATGAACAGGATAGAGGTGGTCACAATTCTCATGGACCTTACATTGTAGAAAGAGAGGGGGTGGTGAAGGTTGAAAAGGAACACAGATGTACAAATACTAGAATATACTTTAGGATGGTATAACTGCTCTGAAGGAAATAAAATGGGGTAATAGGGTAAAGAGTATTGGAGGTAGGTGGAGAACACCTCTTCGGATTGTGTGATTTGGAAACATATCTTTGAAAAAGTGACACCAGATTTAAGATTTCAATGACAAAAAAGAGCCAGCCATGGGGAGGTCTGGGGGCAGAGTGTCCAGGTAGAGGGACTAGCAATGGCAGATCCTGATGTAGAATGGGCTTTGCAGGTTTGAGAAACTGAAGGCCACTGTGCCTGGAACTAGTAACTGATGAGGAGAGTGGGAAGGGATAGGATTTGGAAGGTAGTGTCTCAGGATGATCTTAATTATCAGAAACCAAGCATTATGATTCAAATTGGCATAGACAATTAGGAAATAATTTATCTCACATGGGATGTTTGAAGATAAGGTGGACTCCAAGGTTAGTTGATTTAATAGCTCAATGACATCATTAAAGATGCAGGTTTCCCCATTTTTTTGCTATGCCATTTTTTGGCCCTTTCCCTCTTGATCTCAAGCTGGTTGCTATATTTAAGTACAATACATGCAGGAGAAGAGAGGGGTCTGTGCCTTCCTTTTAGGATGAGGAAGGCTTTCCCAGAAGCAGTTCTTCTAATTTCCTCTCATGTATCTTTTGGCTGAGTTTGGTCTCATATCCATTTCTTAAAAAACTGGGGTAACAATGGAGTTACCATTCTTGGTTTTGCCTAGTGGTTCTCAAAGTGTAATCCCTGGAACAGCAGCATGAATATTACCTGGGAACTCAGAAATATAAGACTTAAGGAATCAGAAACTTTGAAAGTGACGTCCAGTTACCAAAGTTTTTACAAGGCCTCCAGGTGGTTCTGATGTATGCTCAAGTTTTTTGTTTTTTGCTTTAAGCTTTTAAGTATATATATTCAAAGTGGAACAAGGTATAAACTTGTGAGATTTGTTGACAATTGTGCCATAGCCCTAAGTTTGAGAAAGCCAAAGAGAAGTGATCATCAGAGCTTCTTCAGATAAACACTTCAGTCTGGGAAACCTCAGACCAATTTTACTATGCCTTTGAGGAGAAGGAGAGAGGAAAGTAGATTTTTATTTACACCTGGAGCATTAAAGCTGCGCTTCATCTTAGTGAGTTTGTGGTGTAAATCAGAAGTCGCCTGGGATTTGAATAAGATTGACTCATACTCCTATTTCAAGCCCTGGAGCAATCTGCTGCCTTCTCAGAAAGTTTATAACTTCCCCAGAAGGAGGTTTGTCCTTCTTTTCTCTTTTTAAAAAAACTTTAAAAAGACAGACATTATTTTTTAGAACAATTTAAAATTTACAGAAAAACTGAAGAGGTAATACAGATAGTTTCCATATACCACCCTCCAATTTCCTCTATTATTAACCTTTTACATTAATTTGCTATATTTGTAATAATTAGTGAAGCAATTTTGTTACATTATTGTTAACAAAAGTTCATAATTTATTCAGATTTTCTTATTTTTATCTAATGTCCTTTATCTGTTCCAGGATCCCATTTAAAATGCCATGTTGCAGTTAGCTGTTGTTTTCTTAGGTTCTTCTTGGATATGACAGTTTCTCAGATTTTCTTTGTTTTTGTTTTTTTTAAATTTTTATTGGGGTATAGTTGATTTACAGTGTAGTGTTAGTTTCAGGTGTAGAGCAAAGTGAATCTGTTATACATATACATATATGCACTCTTTTATAGATTCTTTTTCCATATAGGTCATTACAGAGTATTGAGCAGAGTTCCCTGTGCTATACAGTAGGTCCTTATTAGTTATCTATTTTATATACAGTAGAGTGTATGTGTCAATCCCAATTTTCCAATTTATCCCTCCCTCCGCCCTTATCCCCCGGTAACCATAAGTTTATTTTCTATATCTGTTACTCTATTTCTGTTTTGTAGATAAGTTCATTTGTAGCTTTATTTTTAGATTCCACATATAAGTGATATCATACGATATTTGTCTTTCTCCATCTGACTTACTTCATTCAGCATAACAATCTCCATGTTGCTGCAAATGGCATTATTTCATTCTTTTTTATGGCTAAGTAATATTCCATTGTATACATGTACCACATCTTTTTTATCCATTCCTCTTTTGATGGACATTTAGGTTGCTTCCATGTCCTGGCTATTGTAAATAGTGCTGCAATGAACATTGGGGTGCATGTATCTTTTGAATTATGGTTTCCTCCAGATATATGCCCAGGAGTGGGATTTCTGGGTCATATGGTAGTTCTATTTTTAGTTTTTTAAGGAACCTCCATACTGTTCTCCATAGTGGCTTTACCAGTTTGCATTCCCACCAACAGTGTAGGAGGGTTCCCTTTCCTCCACACCGTCTCCAGCATTGATTGTTTGTAGACTTTTTGATGATGGCCATTCTGACCAATGTGAGGTGATACCTCATTGTAGTTTTGATTTGCATTTCTCTTATAATTAGTGATGTTGAGCATCTTTTCATGTGCTTTTTAACCATCTGTATGTCTTCTTTGGAGAAATGTCTATTTAGATCTTCTGCCCATTTTTGATTGGGTTTTTTTTTTTTGATATTGAGTTGCATGAGCTGTTTGTATATTTTGGAGATTAACCCCTTGTCAGTTGCTTTGTTTGCAAATATTTTCTCCAGTTCAGACTTTCTTTTTTTTTTGATTGACAGTTTTGAGGAGTAATTGTCAGTCATATTGTAGTGTGCCTTTCTACTAGAATTTGTCCCATGTTTTTCTCATGACTATACTGGGGTTATAGGTTTTGGGGAGGAAGATTACAGAAATGTCATTTTCATCAAAGGTACATACTATCAACATGATTTATGACTGTTGATGTTGACCTTGATCATCTGGCTGAAATAGTGTTTCTCAAATTTCTGCTTTATGGTGAAGTATCTAAATAATTTATTTGGAATCTATCTGCATGGGAGATTGTTTCTTCTCCCCATTTATTAATTTATTCAATCATTTATTTATATTGGTATGGACTCATGGATATCATACTTTGGATTATAACCCAATACTACTTTATGTATTTTCTTGCTCAGATTATTCCAATGTTGAACATTGGAAGCTCTTTCAGTTGGCTTCTGCGCCCATTTGATATACCTCTACCAGTGTGTGTGTGTATGTGTGTGTGTGTGTGTGTGCGTGCATGTGTGTGCACGTGTGTCTGTGTGTTAGCGCTTCCTTACTTTATGACACT
Organism: Balaenoptera musculus; assembly: GCF_009873245.2. Classification (NCBI taxonomy): domain Eukaryota; kingdom Metazoa; phylum Chordata; class Mammalia; order Artiodactyla; family Balaenopteridae; genus Balaenoptera; species Balaenoptera musculus. The sequence continues at coordinate 78,625,846 of NC_045786.1, forward strand.
ACAAGATGCTCCAGGATCATCTTGAATATTTCCTGTTTCTGTCCTAGAATCAGCCACTTGACACTCAAGTTTGACAACCACTGGTTTAGGCCAATCATTTGAAGAAAGAATATATGTTAGGGAGAAAAGCATAAGGACCACCACAGGAATCAGACCATGAGAAATGTAGGCAAAGTAAAGAAATGTTATTCCAAGTATAATTAAATGCCAGTGGAAGTGGCATTAGGGGAGAGGGATTCTTTGATCTTCTGCTAAATTGAGAGTAGACTGTAAAGAAAAGAAGAGCAAAAGCAGAGAGACAACTTAGGAGGTTATTACACTTAATCTGGAAAAAACTGACAATGGCTTGAAGTGGTAGCAACGAAGATAGTGAGAGGCGGCTGGATTTGGAATGTGTTTCAGAGGTAGAATCAAAGTATCAGCTGATGGACTGATGAGTGGTATGGGGGGTGGGGTGGGGGGATGAAGGGAATGAAGACAGAAATCAAGGATAAAGGTGAAGGACAGATGAGTCAAGGAATCAAGAGCAAAGGGTGATTGGTGGTGCTGTCAAGTGGGATAGGGAAGCTTGCAGAGCTGCAGGTTTTGGGTTTGCAAATTAAGAGTTCTGTGTTGGATGTTAAATTTGAGATACCTATTAAACATACAATTCACATCAAATGGACTGCTTGCAGTTTTGCAAGTAGATATGCAGGTTTGAACTTGGGGAGAGGTCAGGGTTGGAGACATAAATTTGGGAATGCTTAGCACCTAGATAGTATTCAGAGTCATGTAAATACATGATAATCCTTTTTGGGGAGAATTTGAGTAGACAAGTGGGTGAGGGATAACACTCAGAAGTTGGCCAGAGGAGGAAGACCCATGAAAGGAGACTCTGAGGGAGCAACTAATGGAAAAAAAAAACATGGAGCCTGTCCTGGTGTCATGGAAGCCAAGCTAAGAATGTTTTTCAGGAAGGAGTTAGTCGTAACACTGTAGAATGCTGCTGAGAGTGAAGAAGATGAAAGCAGAGAATTGCCCATTGATCTGGCAAGGAGGAGGTAGCTGGCAATTTTGTTGAGGAGCTGTTTCAGTGGAGTAGTGGGGATGAAGGTTCGTTGGTCTGGTTTCAGAGGGAATAGATAGTGAGGAAGTTGAGAGTGACTATCGACAACTCTAAACTGATTTTATTATACAAGGTGTCAAAAATGGGATAGTAGCTTTAAGGTGATGTGGGCTCAAGGAAAATTTCTTTTTAAGATGGGAAATATTTGAATATGCTTGTATGCCAGTGGGAATGAACCAGTTGAGAGGAGTATAGTAATGTAGAAAAGAGAGGAGATAATTGTTATTTAGCAGAGAATCAAGGGACTTTAATATGGGATGGTTACATTTTGATAGGGAAAGAGAAATAGGAAAAGGTCTGAATAATGTGAGGTCCTAGTAACTAAAGAGAGTAAGAGAAGTATGCCAAAGACAAACTTTAGCTTAAGTTAAATTCACATTTAGGACTTGGGCCTGCTGCAATTCTGACTCTTAAATCTATATCTGAGTCTTTTTTTATTATTAAGAAAATGCTGATTTAATTGATATTAATACAGACATCAATTGCTATCCAAACTCACTTTTTAAATATTGAAGAGTAGTTGATTTACAATATTGTGTTAGTTTCAGGTGTTGATAGACATCTTTTCTGCATGCATCTTAAACTAAGGGGTTATACAGGGATGAGTGTATTGAAAAGATGCAAAGCTGGAGCATGACTAAATGTGTGATTTACACATGTTTAAGAGAAACATTCCCACACTTGAGTGCTCTTCCATGACAAAGGGAGGGGAGGGGCTGAGAGAGAGAGGTGTTGAACCTATTGTAGACATATTAATTTAAAAATCTCTTTGTTTTATGGGCTTTAAAAGATGAATGACTTCCACCCACTTATCAGTCTATGTTTTATTTCTGTGTTCTTTCTAACTGCTGGTCTCTATGTAAGTGCCCTTGATAATTTTGAGGCTGGTCCTTTTGGAGGCATAGTGAGATGCTATAATATTCTCAGAAAAGCAAGATGAATTCCAACGTGTAGCCATTGTGCAAAGAACCCTTTTGTAAACCACAGAGAGGCCAAAATAGATGACTTATCTTTACTTTGAATATGCTGAAGGACGCCAGATATTTTGTGGAAATATGCATCCTATGTTTTTTCTCTGTAGTCATCTAATTACAGTCTGATGTTTTGTGTTCTTTAGCTAATCTATTAAATCCTAACAGGATGCCTGCATTATCTGATTTTTAAAATATGGCATTTGGATATAAAAATAAACTTTCCTTTCAGACAAGCAAAAAAAAAAAAGAAAAGATGCAAAGAAGTACAAATGAAATTTACTTAAATTGAAAACCATCCTGGCTAATTAATTTACCAAGGGGGATTGCAGGAATTAACTACAACAAGATAGAAGAAGCAGTATAAGCAAGAAAAGAAATATATCTGAAAAAATCAAGTGACAACTGTAATTGGCTTCTGAAGGAGAAAGAACTAAGATCAAATTGAAAGACAGGAAGAGTAGAAGGACGTTAATTGGAAATAGTTATGTATAGGTTTGTACCTCTTCCAGTCCTTAGTTTGTGAGAGTACAGACTGTGTTATACTTGTGTAGACAGAGAATTGTATATGAAAAAAAATAAGCACATTCTGGTGATTTTTCAGAACTATACTGACAGTACCACCTTTGAAGAATTGCATTATGACTTTCTAGGATGGTACTGAAAGGTCTGCAATTGACAACTTGGCCTGAGGGAAGAGAAAGAACAGAACAATTAGCAGGATGCTGGTAGCACATGTGCCATATCCCATCACTAAAGACATAATTCTCTCCCACCCCAGTGCCTCCTTTCCACCCTGTATGCACACCAATATTTGTCTTTCATGATGAGGAGGTAGCTATTGTAGAAAGGAAGTAGAATGGGATGGTTAAGAATCTAGGATTTGGGGTTAGGTAACCTGTGTTTGAATCTCAGCTTATTGCTCATTATTTAACCTTTTTTTTTGAGTTTCAGTTTTCTCACCTGTCAAACTAGAAAAACAACAGTACTCCTACTCTATGGGGGTGGTGGGAGGTTTACATCCAATAATATACAGAATTACACTTTTTAAAGAAAATATTCCCTCATACATGGAAGAGAAAGTAAATAACATTTCATCACCTACAATGTCTAAGGTGTTTTATGTACATTATAAAATTTATTATTCTTAGAACATTTTGAGTTAGTTGGTTTTTTCTCCATTTTATGGATGAAGACACTGAAGTTTATCAAGATTAAAAACTTGCCTAAATCCACTCAACCAATGGGTTAATTAAACCACAGTTCTGATTCAATACCTATGTTCTTTTCCTTACATGGTGCTTCCATTCAGTCAACTAATTTTAGGTTGAGGTCAAAAATAAAAACCATGATTTTAAAGCTAACATAATTTTGATTTGTATTTGTTTTGGAATACTGTTGTATGTCACTGCTATGTCCACTATTTATTTTAACAGAGATTTTCACTGTTGGCTGCAAATTGGAATAGTCTGGGTGGATTAACAATATTATTGGCTGGATCCGACCCAGAGATTCTGAATTAATTGTTTTGTGGGGTTTAGGCATTGAGATTTTAAAGCTCCCTGGATTATTCGAATGTGTAGTCAAGATTGAGAAACACTGTACTACAGAAAACTACATTCCCCACAGCCTTTCTGAGCAGCAGTGGTTATATTTTGGGTCATGTAATCCTCCAATACTTACTCTTTCCCCCACAATTGGATGGTTAAATGCCCATGGCATGCCTTTGTACTAAAAGATAAAACAGGTTAATCAAATGCCCTCTTTAAAAAAAATTAACTGGGAAATACCAAGGAAAGAAGGTTGTAAGCTAATAATTCCCAAATTTCATTGGACATTAGAATCACCTGGAAGCTTCTAAAACTTCCAATGGCCTGTCTTATACACATCAAATCAGAATGTCTAGGTTGGGAGCCGGCAGTTTTTAAACATCCCAAGTAATTACAAGATGCATCAAAATTTGGGGACCACTGCAGTAAGTGGTGGGAGCTTAAGCCTAACGGTCATAGTGTAGAACAGCATTTCTCAAACTTAAGTGTTGATTCTGATTCAGTAGCTCTGGGGTCAGGCCCAAGTTCTGCATTTCTAACAAGCTCCCAGGTGAAACTATGATGCTGGCCCACAGACCAAACTCTGAGCAGCAGTCTAAGAGAGTCTAAGAAATCCTGGGGGGAGGTACAAACCAGAAGGAGGGAATGGCGATTATGAGATTAACAGCAACAAAAGATACAGAATAGAACGTGAGATGGATAGACTATAGGAAGAGGAGAATGGAACAAATATTTCTTGAATTAACCTTGGAACAGCACTGCAATAAAGATCCCTGAGCTCCTGATGCTGAGATGCCTAGAGGTTTCTTGAATATAGAAGGACTTTTAACTTCCTGCTGTTCCTTAAAATCTAGTTTGGGTTTCCCGAGTTTCTTGGCAGGTGTGTTTTTATACTGAACTTCCATTAACTGAAGCAAGCTGCACCAGACACTGTGAATTACTCAAGATGGTTTCTCTTTTCTCTCTTTTTTGTTCACTTATTGTATTAGTTATCTATTGCTGCAAAACAGATTATCCTCAAAACTTGGTGGCTTAAAACAACAAATATTTATAAACTTATATTCCTGTGGGTCAGGAATTCAGGAGCAGTCTGTTTGGGAGTTCTGGCTCAGGATCTCTCATGAGTTTGAATCAGGATAATGGCAAGGGCTGCTGTCATCTGATGACTTGGCTGGAGCTGGGGGAGCTGCTTCCAAATGGACTGGCTCACATGTCTATGCTCCTTGGAGTGTCCTCACAACATGGCCATTTGTTTCCTTCGGAGTGAATGATTCAAGAGACCAAGATGGAAGCTGCAATGTGTTTTGTGACCTACAATTTAAATCATACGCCATCACTTCTACTTTATTCTATTAGTTAGAAGTGAGCCACTAAGTCCAGCCCACCATCAAAGGAAGGGAAATTAGAGTCCAGCTTTTGAAAGGAGTGTCAGAGACTTTGTGGACATATTTAAATAACCACAGATGTTTACTTTTTCACATAACCATGTGTTTTAGGGAAAGCTGCTTACATTGTCAGCTGGTTCTCAAAATGGTTCCCAAAGGGCATCAAAATTGCTTTGGGAACTGAGTATGCAAATACTTGGGCCCTACTCTAGAAGAACTGAATAAGCAGCTCTGGGGTAGGGCAACCATCTGAATTAATAGGCTCTCCAGGTGATTCTAAAGCACACTCAAGTTTGAGAACCATCACTCTCAGCTGGTCTTGATAATTCAATTACCATCGTCAGCTTGTACAATTGGCCATGAGTATATATGTGTTGGGGGCTGGTGGGAAAGGCTTCGTTTCCGTAAAGCAGCAGCTACTGGGTGTGCTTGGGTGTGTGGTGTTGAACCGCTGCAAGCCATCTTGCTGCCAGCCTGAGGAGGAAGGCGTCCGTTAGAGCAGGAGTGGCAGAACTTTGCAGAAGTACGGCTGTGACCTGGATATACCTTGATAGAAGTCTGCATTACAAACTGTGACTGGGTGAGCTGATAAATTTCCTTATTAATTATGCCAATTCGAAGCAATGTTTTCTCTTATTTGATGTTGATATCCTGATCGACAAACCGAGTATTTGTAACTTCAAGTGGTTGGTTCAGTGATTTTTATCAATCCTATCTGCATATTTGGGTTATAGGAACAGTTTTAAAATATACCACGCTTGGACTCACTTTTAGAGAATCTGAGTGAAGTGGTCCAGCCTGGAGCCCTGGCAATGGAATTTTTTCATAGGTGATTTTGAAGTTCAGGCAGCATTGAAAACTATTGGTAACAACAACTACTAAAGGTCTGCTTGCCCAGGTGTTGAAAAGTTTTTCTTCTAACATTCCTGAGCTCTCCTAGGATGAGAATTTCATGAACTAAGGAGTAGATGAGCAGTATCCTTATAAGAAGTGGAATAGTGCTTGCTTTTTTTTTTTTTTTCTTATACAGCTGATACTAAAATAACCTTTGCTAGGTTAACATGACCACTTTTCTAAATTTACGAACTAATTCCTTCTAATTAAGTGACTTGTCCTGAACTCTAATACCTCTGGTTTCTCTCAGTCCCCAGGTGGTTATAGAAGCATGTCTGTGAGGAGCATTTCTTGTCAGTTCCTGAAGAAATCATTTTTGTTGCTTTTCCTTTGCTTCCCATAAGAAGGCAACTCCAGCAACACTTACTCTAAAATCATTGAAAAATTATTTTCTGCTTAGGTTTTGAATTTTTCCGTTTCTCCACCTATTTCCCACCATCACTTCTCACTTTGTAATTACTATTTCATTCTGAAGTAGTTCACTAAGAGACAGTATCAGAATTTTCACTATAACATTGTTGGAAGCAACTGAGCATTGCTGGTAACTTCAGTGTTCATCACTTGGAGAGTGGAAAAACAATATGGTGGATATGTTCCATGGCATACTTTGCTGCAGCTAGAAGTAATGAACTAGACGTACACTTAACTGTAGGATTAGAATTTAAAAATGTAGTGTTGAGTGAAAAACATTAGCAGGGCTAAGTCTACAGTGTAATGCAATTTTTGGAAGTTAAAAACACATTGACCTCAAATAACATGAATATATTTAAAGAAATATGTATAGTTTCTGTATGTTTCTACACACATACACGTACATTCAAATAATACATATATATATAGATACTGTTAAACACAGTATGTTTCCTGTAAGGGAGGGGAAAGGAGGAAGACTAGTGATGAAGAGGGGAAATATAAGCAAGAATCTCCTAGGGAATAATAATGAGAGTATCCCACAGACAGAGGAATTATCCAAGCTTTGTACCTGAGTTACAGCTCCACCCACCTTGTAAATGTCTCTAAAACCTCGAAATATGCTGTGGGATTTGAGAACCCTATTTGAGTTTGAGAACTGCATATTAAACAGGAATAAACAAGGCAGTTTAAGTGTAAGGGCTTTGTATAAACAAGTGTCAGGGTGACTGTCTGTTTATGCAGGTCTTAGGCTGTACAAGGGGTCAACTCAGGGTGAAGGAGGAGTTAAAATGTAGCCAGTGCCCAACTTACTGTATGAGAACTTTTCGTACTTCACAGGAAAACATGATATGGACTAATGGAGCCCCTGTTGGGACTTTCATTTTGGGAGTTTAGTGTAAGCTCCAGGAAAGAGGGATTCTATTTCCTTTATACAGTGTGCCAGTGCTTAACGCAATACTGGGTCACACGGTTAGTCCCTAATAAACATTTGTGGAAAGAATGAATTTTAAGTGTTTGGCACGGTATTTGGGCAGCTCGAAGTTCCTGGAAATCTCAATTTCTTTAAGTGGAGTATTATTCTGGTGAATCTGGTTCAAGACTTTGCTCATGCATATGCATACAAATTAAATATTTTTGGTAGTTTGGAAAAATGCTTTAAGCAAAGACTTGTCAGTATGTAGGTAGTATGCTCTAGTGGTCAAGGGTTTGGGCCCTGGACATGGGCAGGGTCAATTTGAAAACCTTAGCCCTGGAACCACCACCTTAATCAACAACACCTAGGAACTTGCTAGAACAGTGTTTCTTAGGGTCTTACCCAGGTGTACTGAATCAAACTCGCAGTGGTGGCCCCCACCACTTGATTTAACAAGATCTCCAGGTGATTCTGATACAGGCTAACATTTGAGAACTCTTGGCTTGAACTATTAATCGTACTGCGTTTCATCCCCTCTATGTTTTCTTTCTTTTGGGACCCATTTGATTGGAGGCCCCAAATAATTGCTGTGTTCTTATTCTTTTTCCATTTGCAGGTAAGGGAGAAACAAAAAGTCTTTTATTTGGCACATAGTATTAAGGTTGGTTTTGGATTCAGTGGGACCTGATTATATTTGTTGTTCAGTTCACTTCCCAGAGAAGCCCATGCATGGTCTGGAGACTAAAAGACCTAATAGAAAAAGGTGAAACGAAAGTAGTCACACTTTCATTGTTATAAATAGTTCTTTCTACTCCCTTATTCTAGTATTGTTCAAGTTGGCTATGTGTAGTGTTTTGAAATATGCAAAATATGAGTTAAATAAGAGAGGGCCAATAGTTAAGATTTGAAAATCATGGTGGGAAGGAAGAAATGAACCAATTACTTGGAAATAAGTAAATAGTAAACAATAATAGTAACTCAATAGTGATATATATGCAAGAAATAGTTTTGTTACAGGGAGGGTCATGGTACTGAATGAATTATTGGGTTAAGGAACATTGTTTCATCTTGGTTTGTTTTGACAAACGAAAGCAACGGGTACCAGTTAATGGTAATACAACAATTGCCTTTTACTGCCAGAGACCTAGAAGCTTCTCTGAAGTGAAAAATTAAGGTAATATACCAGTAAACAATAAGTATTATAATTGTATTATCACTGGCCCACAGAAAGCCTCTTATTTTTCCTTTTATATTCTCTTTATTATTCCTTCTACTCCCTTAGGTAACCGTTCTGGTGCATTTTATGTATATTCTCTTTTTGGGGTAAAATTTGTATTTTGTATACATTTAAAAATTACACAAAATGTTAAGTATACAAAAGTAGAGAGAAAAATCATAATACTTCAATAATAATAAACTCATGGCCCAGATTATCTTATCTATAATTTCTCCCCCCCTTAACCACTTAGCCTGACTCTACCCAGTTTATTGTGAAGCAAATTCCAGACTTCGTTTTTTTTTAGAATTGAAATTTTCTTCTGCATTGTTTATTTTATAAGTCATACTTCTTTTGGCAATGCAGGCTTCGTTTTTTATCTTAGGTATTTTAAACTTAGATAAATGATATTTTTATAGTATTTTGTATATTCCTTAACATGGTTTTTTGGTGACCTATCTTTGTGATTGTGGGTACATCTAGTTTACTGCTTCTTACTACTTCATAGTATGCTATGGTTTATCTATCATATATTGTGTATCCATTTTCCTGTTGTATTGGGTTGGCCAAAAAGTTTGTTCAGTTAGTGAACACGTTCAGTAAAATTCTTGGTGAAAATGAAAAATGTCTTTTATTTTTACTAAAAGCTGAATGAACTTTTTGGCCAACCCAACAGCACCAGAGAGAGAGCTGAATTTCCTTCATCTCCATCCTATCACCAGTAGAACTGCAGTAACCACTGTTATACATGCCCCCTAAAGGACGTGTGAGAATTTTTGTGATAAATGCTCAGGTATGGCATTTTAGGTCAAAGAGTATGTAATAAGTGAGGCCGGATTGGTGCAGACATTCTAGAGCTCAATCTGTACACTCACCAGGGGCACTTGGCATTCTCTAGTAATTTTTTCCCAGTTTATTAGGCATAAAGCATAAAGTGATACTGCATTATTGTTTTTTGTTTTTTTTTAATTTATTCATTTATTTATTTTTATGGCTGTGCTGGGTCTTCGTTTCTGTGCGAGGGCTTTCTCTAGTTGTGGCAAGCGGGGGCCACTCTTCATCGCCATGCGCGGGCCTCTCTTGCGGCTTCTCTTGTTGCGGAGCACAGGCTCCAGATGCGCAGGCTCAGTAATTGTGGCTCACGGGCCCAGCTGCTCCGCGGCATGTGGGATTTTCCCAGACCAGGGCTTGAACCCGTGTCCCCCTGCATTGGCAGGCAGATTCTCAACCACTGCGCCAGCAGGAAGCCCTGCATTATTGTTTTAATTTGCATTTTTCTGATTACTAATAGGTGTGACCATCTTTTCACATGCTTATTAGATTTCTGGGTTCTTCTGTAAACTGTTGCTATCCTTTGCCTGTTTTCTTACTGGACTTACAGTGATTTACAAGAATTCATTTTTTTAAATAGTTAGACCCTTGTTAACTTTGTACATTGGTAGCATCTTCACATTTGTCATCTGTTCAACTCTTTCCATGGTGTCTTTGTGTAGAAATTCTTAATTTTGGTACAGTCAAATTCAGCAGGTTTTTTCTGCCTTGTGGTTTGTGTTTCTGTTGGCCTAAGAAATTCTTCCCTGCTTTTATCTTGAGGATATCTTCCTATGTTTTCTTTTGTTGACTTTATAGTTTACCTTTCATCTTTAGGTTATTATTCCATTTGGAGTCTACCCTTTTGAATTAAGTAGGAATCCATTTTAATTTTTCTAAATGCATGAACCAGTTTCCCTAGCTCTCTTTAAATCATCCTTTCACCATTGATTTGTGGTGCCCCTTTTTCATTACATACTAAGTTCACATATGTGAATGAGTCTATCTCAGTTCATTACACTATCCCATTAGATTATTTCTGTTTTTGTACTAGTTCCATCCTAGTTTTTATTGGTGTTTATAGTATATCTTCATGTCTGTGCTACAACATCATAACATTTTTTTAGTTCTTCCTTTTCAAGGCTGTTTGTGCCTTTATTTTCATACACATTTTAAAATCAATGAGTTCCTTGAATCCAGTTGGAGTTTGGATTAGGGTTACATTAAATTTGATTAATCTGGGGGATGAAATCTCATAACGAATCCTCTCACCTGTGATTGTGGAAATCTCCATCTATTTATATCAGTCATCTTCTATTAGATTTTTCATTAGATTTTAAAAAATTTTCTCTATAGAGGACTTAGTTTTTTAAAGCTAAAACCTGGGTACTTTGTTTTTGTTGCTATTAAAAATAACTTATTTTTATGTTTCTTAGATGATCATCTCAGGTTTAGAGAAAGGTATTGATCATTTTGGGGGGTAGGCAGATTTTTGAATCCAATCTTAACTGAATATTCTCATTCTTATAGTTTCTCTTGATTATTTCTCATCCTCTTCCTCCTTAATATATTCTGCAGTTTTTTTGTAGATATTCTTAGTCAGACTTGGGAAATTCTTCTTTATTCCTGGATTGCTGATGTTTTGTTTTGAATTCATGAATGGATGTCAAATTTTAGCAGAAATAGTTTTGCCTCTATTCAGAACTTTTTTTTTTTTTTTTTAGTCAGTTGTTGGAACTTCTATCTTCTACAGGCTTTCTTTTGAAAACTTATTTTCTTGTGTTCTGAGTGCTTCAAACTGAGCTTCTGACTTTAAGTCTTTAACTTTTGCCATTCTTCTTATTCCAAATATTTTGATTTTAAAAATTTCACCTATTGTCACTTAGAAAGCTTTTATTTTATTGTGATAAAAACTCCTAACATGAGAGCTGCCCTCTTAAATTTTTAAGTGTGCAATACAGTATAAACTATAGGCCTGATATTTTACAGCAGATCACTAGAACTTACCTTGAATAACTACAACTTTATATCTGTTAATCAGCTACTCCTTCATTTTCCTCACTCCCCAGCCTCTGGAAACCACCATTCTATTCTGTTTCTGTGAGTATGACTATTTTAGATAACTAATAAGTAGAATAATAGCAGTATTTATATTTCTGTGACTGGTTTATTTCACTTAGCATAATGTCCTTCATTTTTTTTTTTTTTTTATCTACTCACTTGTCAATGGACATTTCATTGGTTTCTGTGTCTTGGTTATTGTGAATAAAGCTGCAGTGAGTGTGGGAATGCAACTATCTCTTGAAGATCTTGATTTCAATTCCTTTGTATATATACCCAAAAGTGAGATGGTAGGTCCATTTTCATCTTTTTGAAGAACCGTCATACTATTTTCCATAGTGGCTGTACCCTTTTGCATTCCCACCAACAGTGTAAATTGTCCAATTTCTCCACATTGTGGCCAACACTTATCCTTTCTCCCCTATTTTTTTTTTTTTTGATAATAGCCGTGCTAACAGGTATGAAGTAATATCTCATTGTGGCTTTGTTTTACATTTCACCAAAGTTAAGCATCTTTTCACCATTTGTAAGTTGTCTTTGGAGAAAGATCTATTCAAGTCCTTTGTCCATTAAAAAAAAAATCAAGTTGTTTGGGGCTTATTTAATTTTTCTGCTAATGAGTTGTAGGAGTTCCTCATATTTTGGATATTAACCACTTATCAGGTACATGGTTTGCAAATATTTTCTTTTGTAGGTGGCCTTTCACTCTGAGGTTTCCTTTGCTGTGGAGAACCTTTTTAGTTTTGTAGTCCCACTTGTCTATTTTTGCTCTTTCTTGTCTGTGTTTCTGGTGTCATATCAAAGAAATTATTACCTAGACCAATGTCATAAAGTTTTCCCCTATGTTTTCTTGTGGAAGTTTTATAAATTTAAATATAACACCTGAATCCTTAATTTGAGGTGGTTTTCATATATGGCATAAGACAGAGGTCCAATTGCATTCTTTTGCATGTTAAAATCCAGTTTTCCCAGCACCATTTGTTGAAGAGACTGTCCTTTTCCTCCTTGTGTGTTCTTGACACCTTTGTCAAAGATCAATTTGCTGTAAATGTGTGGGTTTATTTCTGGGATCCCTATTCTGTTCCATTGGTCTATATGTCTATCTGTTTGCCTATACTATGCTGTTTTGATTACTGTAGTTTTGTAATATAGTTTGGTATTAGGAAGTGTGATGCCTTCAGCTTTTTACTTATGCTCTTGTGCTCTCTTATTATTAGCTATTATGTATAATCATGTATATTGGAGAAGGACCAAAGGCCATCTGCCTCCCTCCCTGTGAATTCAAAAGAGAGAAGAGGGGAGAGGTGAGTGAGAGTCAGGGCAGAGAATCTCAAACATCACAAAACTGCTGTGTGCTATTACCACCCCTCTAGGTCAGACTTTTGCCTTTAAACTCCAGAGATACTGAAATTAGGATTTGAGGGGATTGGGATATGACATAACCATCTTGGGGTTTAGAGAAGTAGTAAGTGATGAATGAATGCTCAAGGATGGCTCTTCTCATTAAGTCCTCAACTTAGGAGGGTTCTATGTCACTCTGGTTTTATTCTGTCCATGCTGGTCCCAGTGAACTAATGACTTTTATGATGGAGAGGCTGGCAACCTTTTTTCCAGTATAATGTGGGGAGAGAAATAAGCAGAATTTAATTCCAAACCATCCTTTCACTGACACCCTCATCCAAGACACTCACCCTGAAGAGAATGTGATCTTCCAAGTACACAGCCATGGGAGAGAACGAAAGAGTAAATGCATGATAGTCCAAGGGTAACAATCTTTTACATGAGGCCAATAGTGAAAAAATTCATTGTGTCTCTACCCTGAATTTAAAGAGGAAAGTATATTTGTTTTCCTCAGGAAATTGTATTTCTATCAGTAGTAGGACTGATGCATAATTTATGGCATTTTTGTTGGCTGGAAAGTCAGGAACAATATATTCAGCAAACTCTGCAGAATTTGACTGTAACGTTCTGACTCTAAACAAATTTTTGGGTGACATGAGATTTGGTGGAATTGAGTTGAAGAAAGTAGGTTGTGAGAATTGGCAGGAAAGCTAAATCTCAGGGGACAGGTAGGAGTTAGCCCAGGGAAACTGCTGGCTAGGAGGGAGCACTGTGTGGGAGCGTAAGAACAGTGTGCGGCATATCTGTTCAGGAGACCACAGGTATTCTAGAAAAAAGAATGTGATTAGGTGAGAAATGATGCTGGGGAATGAATGAAGTTGGAGCCAAATCATGATAGGTTTTGTGTAACATGCTGAGGATTGGAACTTTATCTTACAATGAAGAATATTGGTAATATTGATGAAAAGTAAAATATATTGTAACAGACAAGGGGAATTTATTTGGTTAAGTAATATTATATGGGTAATAAACCTAAGTGGTTTGGACTTAAAGATAAAATTATTTGTATTGTTTTGTTTTCCATAGGTGGGTTTTTTTTTTTTTTTTTTAGTAGGTAGGTATGTTCCAAATATTACATGGAGCATACTTAGATATGATTCATTGTTTATCTGAAACGCATACTTAAGTGGGAATTCTGTTTTTGATCTATGAATAGTATGTATTAAGTCAACAGAATCAGGTGAACATGACACAGGCAATAAAAGAATATCTTGATCAGGAAGATGAGAGATGCTTGTTTGATAAAGAGATCATTTTTGATATTTTAGACCACAACAGAGTGAGAGGCTTGCTTGGAGACTTGTAATGAATTGGTACAGAAGTACCTATGGAAAGGGGTTTGAATTGTGGCTGAACTTTTGACTTTGAGTAGGTGGGAGCCAGTGGAGAAGTGCTCCCTGCTTCTTTCGCTGGGTATATGGCTTGAGATGGGTTCTATGAGGGTCTCACAGGATGGAGCAACCAGCCACTTGGTGGCAGCCATTTCTACAGATCCTTGTTTTGGTTCTCCTTCCTTCTTTTTCACTTTAGTGTGTTTTTCTAGGGTTATATATCCAAATAAAGTACTCTTACATAAGGAAAAATGGAACAAGGAAAAATCTCCACCAAAATGGGGATCAGAGTAAGATGGTAGAAGTAAATCAAAGTAATTAATCACTAGCTTCAATAGAGAGTATAATTAACAAAGAGATTGTTAGGCTAAAACAGATCTCTAGCCTGTCAGCAAAGGTTAAATATGCCAGATGTATACTAAATTAAAAGCTATGGTAGCTACGTCTCAGACAAAAAGCATTTTTAAGGATATAGAAGATGCCTACAAATTTAAACCTAAGAGAACACAATACCTGTAAATATTTAAAATAAAAGTAGATAAAACTGAGAAGACTGAGAACCATCATAGTCTAATTGGCATTGTAGCAAAATGGACAGCCTTCATTGCTCTGAATCCCATTTCTTATATCTTAAGGCCAGCAAGGGAGGGTGAGACAACCTGGAGTTGCAGATTGAGGGGGTAGTTATCCAGTCAAATGTGGACAAGTTGTCAAATAAAATGAATACTGAAAAAATGGAGTGAAAACAAATAGGTCACTTCAGATCTTTGTAAAAATAGTTTTAGAAAAGAGAAGTCGGATTTCAGAAGGTCTAAGACTGAATGTGAAGTGGCAGCGTAGCTGTAGGGAACTCTTGCATCTCTTTCATGCCACTGGCTGCCACAGGAATCTTGGCGGGGTAATGAGCCTTCTTCAGCCATATTGCCTTTTCTATTGCCCTTACTGTGCTCAGATCGGGGTTTCTCTCAGAGGCAGCAGCTCTCAAATTCCCAGCCAGAAGCGAGGCACAAGTCCACTAAATTCTAATTTCCAAACTTAAAGGAGTATTTAAATTATTCTTTTTCAGTAAATCATTAGACTAAGGGAGAGTGATAAGGTAAGACAGTATCAGTCAGGATTTATCAAGGAAGACATAGGACCCACACTAGATTATTTAAGAGAAATAATTTATTATAACAAATTGGTTACTTAGATGACAAAAGAACTAAAGGAGCAACTAGGGGTTCTCACAGAAACTTGGGGCCATTGTGGGCTGGAAGGGAACAGGGAGGGAAGGTGGTGATGTCTAGAACTGTGGAGAGGGCTGCCATATGGGAGCTAGGACTGCAGAGGGAAGGGTTGTTCAGTGGTAGCTGGAGCCATGGAACAGGCAAAATCGTTGCTGGAGGCATTGCCTGAATTAAAGGAAGAAGCAGAAATATTCTCACTCCCTTTAGTCTTTCATCAGTGTCTCCAGTTAACTGATGGTACCTGGAAGGCAGATGGCAAGGCAGCTGAGGCAGAAGGAGAGTGGGAAATAGGTCTGAGAACAGGCAGGTAAATGACATCCTGAGTAGGCAGGAGTGGAGCATATGCATTCTTTCCTCTCTTGCCTCTGCTCTAGGATAATCCTCTTCCTCCCCAGCTAATCAGGGAATAAATAAATACTTGCTCTTCTTATTATATAGTAAGTGGTACTTTGAGTTTCTATCTCCCACAGTCTTTCAAATCTGAGAGGTAAGAACATGGTATCTTTTCCTCTGCAGTTGATTCCACAGCACTAAGCTGTTGTATTGCCTATCTAGGGAGAAAAAAAGGAGGGCTATCTACTGGATAGTAGTGGTCCCAGAGTCTGGACAGGGCTTGAATTTCCAGGTAGGATTTAGGTGACATAAACCACAGATGTAGCATACAAATTTGTACACAGTGCTCCAGATGTAGCTTACCTGCTTATGAATACACGATAATTTTTTTTTGAAATACATTTCTTTATTGTGTTTTTTATCATTATTGAATGGTGAAAACAGATAAAGGTATAATCTTTTTCTGCTGAGTTGAAACGCATATATTCCAACTGCACTGTCACCATTTATCCATTACACCATTGGAAATGCCACTTTAGACTACTAAGGGGGAAGCCAATATATTTCTACTCTTTATAATTAGAGTACAGACTGAAGGGGAAGGGAACCAAAAACCTCAAAACCTGAAGTTTATATAGAGAGAGTATATTTAGAGAATATAGAGTATACTTGTATTGGAATGAATTGAAAAACAGACTGTAAAAAGTTTATGTTCTGAAAAAAATGTTTCAAAGAATAAAGCAATTGAATTTAGATATATTTTAAAGGAACCAGAGATTGGCTCTTCATCTAATATAACTTAACATCTTAAAACTTTATTTTTCAAAATCTCCTTCAGATAACTGTGGAGAATAATGGACTATTAATATTCATGTATTAATATTTTCACTTAGCTAACACTAGCATAGTTTAGAAGATGGATTTATTTATTTATTTTTGATTTCAACTGAAAGTTTATTCTACATTAGAATCCTATTTTTTTCCCACAACTCACACATACACACTGTATTTTATTTTTACAAGAGATAAATAAACTGACACCAAGCATTGTAAATGGATGACCACAACAAAAGCAACAATGATTGTAATTACCAAACACGAAACACACTCATACTATGTCATAATATTGACATTCAGTCCAGTAATCCTTCACTGTAACAACTCCTTTACTTTGCAGTGAAAATTGATTTGTATATTTTTTGCCTCTGAGTCCTTGTGGGATTTTTTTTTTATTCAAAGTCACAAAAATTATAATCATCCTCATCAGTTCACTCAGTCCCATGTAATTAAAATTTTTTTCATCTTGATCTTTTATTAGCACTTTTATGAATTCATCAGTTTTTCATTAGAGTTCTGAAAATGCTTATTCATTCAGTTCAGCAGTACAGTCAGTTACCAGAAACCTGTACTTGTCGGAGTCTTTTCCATGAATTCCTTGAAGATGAAACCCTTTTATAGGAACATTTTTGCAAAAGCATCAGAGTACACCCAGAACTGTCTGTAAATGACAAAAGACTTAAAAATGACCACGGTTAAAGATTTGATGAAAGTTCATAATAATGCAATTGACAAGGAAATTTAGTTATTTCTGAGATATACATTTTAAAGTAATAACTAGAATTATGACTTATAACATTATACCAGAACATATAAGATTTTTAGAAATTTCATGTAATGTCTGAAACATTTATGTTAACATATTTCCATACAAATAACCCAAAGAAAGTTTAGTATTAGTTGTTTTTTTTGTTTTTGTTTTTTTTATACTGCAGGTTCTTATTAGTCATCAATTTTATACACATCAGTGTATACATGTCAATCCCAATCGCCCAATTCAGCACACCACCATTCCCACCCCACCGCAGTCTTCCCCCCTTGGTGTCCATATATTTGTTCTCCACATCTGTGTCTCAACTTCGGCCCTGCAAACCAGTTCATCTGTACCATTTTTCTAGGTTCCACATACATGCGTTAATATACGATATTTGTTTTTCTCTTTCTGACTTCACTCTGTATGACAGTCTCTAGATCCATCCACGTCTCAACAAATGACTCAATTTCGTTCCTTTTTATGGCTGAGTAATATTCCATTGTATATATGTACCACATCTTCTTTATCCATTCATCTGTCGATGGGCATTTAGGTTGCTTCCATGACCTGGCTATTGTAAATAGTGCTGCAGTGAACGTTGGGGTGCATGTGTCTTTTTGAATTATGGTTTTCTCTGGGTATATGCCCAGTAGTGGGATTGCTGGATCATATGATAATTCTATTTTTAGTTTTTTAAGGAACCTCCATACTATTCTCCATAGTGTCTGTATCAATTTACATTCCCATCAACAGTGCAAGATACCTTTTCTCCACACCCTCTCCAGCATTTGTTGTTTGTAGATTTTCTGATGATGCCCATTCTAACTGTAGTGAGGTGATACCTCATTGTAGTTTTGATTTGCATTTCTCTAATAATTAGTGATGTTGAGCAGCTTTTCATGTGCTGCTTGGCCATCTGTATGTCTCCTTTGGAGAAACATCTGTTTAGGTCTTCTGCCCATTTTTGGATTGGGTTGTTTGTTTCTTTAATATTGAGCTGCATGAGCTCTTTATATATTTTGGAGATTAATCCTTTGTCCGTTGATTCGTTTGCAAATATTTTCTCCCATTCTGAGGGTTGTCTTTTGGTCTTGTTTATGGTTTCCTTTGCTGTGCAAAAGCTTTGAGGTTTCATTAGGTCCCATTTGTTTATTTTTGTTTTTATTTCCATTACTGTAAGAGGTGGATCAAAAAAGATCTTGCTGTGATTTATGTCAGAGAGTGTTCTTCCTATGTTTTCCTCTAAGAGTTTTATAGTTTCTGGTCTTACATTTAGGTCTCGAATCCATTTTGTGTTTATTTTTGTGTATGGTGTTAGGGAGTGTTCTAATTTCATTCTTTTACATGTAGCTGCCCAGAATACATGATACATTTATTAAAGGTATCTATCAAGACAATATAGCTTGATCAGAAAATTTTACCTTTGTTAAATTAGCCTGAGTTTGTTTTAGCTTTTTTAGGCATTTCAATACACAGAAGTATTTGGAGTTTTTTTTTGTATCAACTACTATCAAGCTTGGTTTTACAAAGCATTCTTGGATATTTTATTCTCTAGGTCATAAAAGCAAAGCTCTTATGTCTACTCTCTGAGAGATGAGGAGATTTTGACTGTTTCATGTAACAAATTAACTATTCCTCCTAGCTTATCTACAAAATTGATGGACTTTTAAAATTTTTTTCTAGGATGTTGATAAAATACTGATACTATTGGTTTTCTTAACATCTATTCACTAATTGGCCCCTTCTGGGCATAGTTATTTGATTAGAAACCTGCCTAGCCATATACTCTGCCAATCCATGTTTCTTCACCTTACCCAGGGATGATATCTCTGATATGATCAATCCATCAATAAATAATCAATGATCAATAAATGCTGCACACTTGCAAACCTATTTCTTAGGTAAAGCCATTAATTTAACAGAGCTTGTTCTTAATGAGTTCATACTGCTTTATAGTGATGACTGCTTTCTATAAGTGCTCACAAATCATTTGATAGCCTATTAATAGAACTTAATGAGAGAATGAAGTAAACATACTGGTCTAATGCTCTAAGGAAACATACTAGGCATTTTTTCTTTAATCTTTTAGAACTATTTCCATTCTGTATGACTTCACAGAGAATAAAATTAGTGCTTCTGGGAACCCATAGACAAGGTGGTGTTGTAGTGTTATGAATTAATAATATGAATTTTCTTGGGGTGGGAACAAATGAGATGTTCTTCCCATGTAGGGTTTCTTTAATTTTTAAATTTGGAAAAACGTAACAAATGGGGGAATCAAAACAATAGGAAAACTGAGCTCACTTTCTCCCATGAACACAACAAAACTATGATTACATGTAGAACAAGTCTTCTACAATTAAGGACATAAGGGAAAAAAGCACACTAAGATGGGTAGGAGAGGAAGAGAACTGTCTATTCAGGACCTACATCTCTGGTGGGTAACCCAGTAGAGGAAGAGGATATCACAAACTTGGAGGTTCTCTCTAAGGAGCGAGGGATTTGAGCTCCACATTGAACACCACTGCCCTAGGGACCAGCACTGGGAAGATGAATCCCCTTAACTGGTTTTGTAAACAGGCAGGGCTTACAATCAGGAGAGCTGGAAGAGTATAGGAAACTGAGACTCTGCTCTTAATGGCTGTGCACACAAACTTGCTCGACATATCAGTGCAGGGGCAGCAGGTTGAAAAGCACCTGGTGCTCTAGCTAGCCTGCCAAAGCCACTCCAGCACCTACCTTCTCAGTCTGTGCCTGGATCTGGCTCCAGCTCCTCACCAAGGTGGTGGCCCCTGGTGCACCCTGGGAGAAGCCTCAGCCTATGCTGGGCTCTGGCTCTAGCACACCCCCAAAAAACCCCTGGCCTGTGCTGAGCTATGGCTCCAGCCCCCTGCACCCTGCCAAGGTGGCAGCCCCCAGTGTGTGCTGAACTTTGGTTCTACCAAGGTGGTGGCCCCACTGCACTCTCAGAAAAGCCCCAGCTCATGTTCCCTTAGCTCCAGCCCTCCTATCAAAGCCACTGGGCACTTGCAGTCTGTATAGGGACACTCCTACCAAGGACACACCTTCTAGACAGAGAGATGTAACTGTTTCTAATTCTAATTCATAGAGACACGAAGTCAAACAATGAGGAGACAAATATATCCACCCCCCCCCCAAAAAAAAGAACAAGATAAAACCCCAGGAAAAAACCCTAATGAAATGGAGATAAGTAATTTACCTGATAAAGGGTTCAAAGCAGCAGTCATAAAAGTGCTCACCATACTTGGGAGAATAGAGGAACACAGGGATAACTTCAAAGGATTAGAAAACATAAAAATAACCAATGAGACCTTAAGAATAAAATAACTGAAATGAAAAATACACTAGAGGGGATCAATTGTATATTATGTGATACAGAAGAACACATAAGCTATCTGGAAGACAGGATAGTGGATATCACCCAGTCAGAACAGCAAACAGAAAAAATTTTTGTTTAAGGGGCCTCTGGGACAAGATAAAATATACTAACGTTCCCATTATAGGTGTCCCAGAGGAGAGGAGAAAGAGAAAAAAGCAGGGAACTTACCTGAAGAAATAATAGCTGAAAACTTCCCTAACCCTATGGAAGAAAGAGGCATCCAAGTCCAGGAAGCACAGAGTTCCAAATAAGATGAACCTAAAGAGGTCCACACTAAGACACATATTACAAGACAAGTAAAAGCTAAAAGAGTTCACCACTAAACTGGCTCTAGAAATATTTAAGTTCTTCTATAAGCGGAAAAGGAAAGGTCACAAATACAAATATGAAAACTATGGAAAAAAAATCTTATTGGTAAAGGCAAACATACAGTAAAGGTAGTAGATCAACCACTTATAAAGCCATAGGGAGGTTAAAAGACAAAAGTTGTAAAATCGTCTGTATTAACAATAAGTAGTTGAGGGATACACAAAAAGTATAAAATATGTCAAAAATATTACACGTGCGGGGGTGTAAAAATGCATTTGAACTTAAGAGGTAATCAACTTAATTATATACACACACATATGTTGTTCTATATGAACCTCATGGTAACCACAAACTAAAAACCCACCATAAATACACACACACAAAAAGAGAAAGGAATCCAAACATTAACACCTAAAGGTAGTTATTAAATCACAAGAGAGCAAAAGAAAGGAACAAAATGAACTACAGAAACGACCAGAAAACAATGAACAAAATGACAATAAGTACATGGCTATCAATAATTACTGTTTACATGTAAATGGGCTGAAGGCTCCAATCAGAAGACAAAGTGGCTGAACAGTTTAAAAAACAAACAAACAAAAGACCCATCAATATGCTGCCTACAAGAGGCTCACTTCAGATCCAAAGACACACACACACTGAAAATGAGGGGATGAAAAAAGGTATTGCATGCAAATAAAAACAAAAATCTCTGGTAGTAATACTTACATCAGACAAAATAGATTCTAAAACAAAGCCTGTAAACAAGAGGCAAAGAGGACATTACACAATGATAAAGGGATAGAGATCTCATTCAATAGTGAGTAACAGAAATCTGAAAAACCGTGGCTTAAATTTGGACTTGTATATACTTGGTAAAATCTCGAGAGATGGGCAGTCCAGAGCTGGCAGGGCATCCCATGATTCTGTCAGACAGAAGCTCCTTCTCTTGTTCATTTCATAACGGCAGGATGGCAGTTCCACCTTCAGCCTTGTGTGCACATCCCAGGCAGGAAGAAAAGTATGTGCCTACTTTTCCAGCATATGGTGGAAATAAGCATAAATAGTCTAAAGCTTGCAACAGAATTGTACACAATATCATATTTGGTTTACAAAATGGAGAAAATGGAGGCCCAATTTCCCAAGGTATACAAGTAGTGAAGCAGGAAGTCTGGGGTTCATTCATACGTTTCTGACTCCCAGATTCATGATCTTTCTCATATTTTTTGCCATTTTAGTAGCAATGGTTTAAATTGCTTCTTGACTTCAAAGAATTATCCAAGGAAAAATTCACCCAAGAACTAAATATCGTTATCTCATGTGACTCTTCCCTCCCCCACTTCTCATTCATAACTAGAATTGTCTTTTCCTGAGAGCGACCCTTAGCAATATGTGCTCTGTGAGCCACCTCCATTAGGTCTGCCTGGGGGCGGCGGCAGTGGTGATGGTGAGGCTTGTTAAGCACACGTTACTAGACCCAATCACAGATCTAGTGAATCAGACTCTGGGGGCTAGGTCCCCTGAAAATGCATTTTTAATAAGCTGGACAAGTGAATATCATAACCATTAAACTTTCAAACACTATACTGGAGGATAATTTTCTTTTTTTTTTATAAGGATTAATTTCTTTAAACATCTTTATTGGGGTATAATTGCTTTACAATAGTGTGTTAGTTTCTGCTCTATAACAAAGTGAATCAGCTATACATATACATATATCCCCATATCTCCTCCCTCTTGCGTCTCCCTCCCACCCTCCCTATCCCACCCCTCTAGGTGGTCACAAAGCGCCGAGCTGATCTCCCTGTGCTATGCGGCTGCTTCCCACTAGCTATCGGTTTTACCTGGGTAGGACAAAAGAAAAAAGAAAAAACAGAGACAAAAGAATAGGGACAGAACCTGCACTAGTGGGAGGGAGCTGTGAAGGAGGAAAGGTTTCCACACACTAGAAGCCCCTTCGTGGGCGGAGACTGCGGGTGGCGGAGGCGGGGAGCTTCAGAGGATAATTTTCTGCTGAGAACAAATTTATTCTCCGAGTTGTAGCTGCTTCTATGTTTTATAGGACTTTGGGGTTAAATTAAACAAGAGCATCATCCTGTCTTGCAGCAAAGGGATTCTTACCTCTGCTCTGGGAAGTGGTCCCACACCTCCCAGAAGGCATGAAGAAATGATTTCTGACAGCAAGTATAGTTGGTGAGACTGCTGTGCGTGTGTGTGTTTTGGGTAATAAAGCATACTGGTTAAAATTCTAGACTCTGAAGCCAGAACAACTAGGTTCAAATTCTGACTCTACCACTGAACTAGTTGTAAAATCATGGGCAAGTTACTCCTCTGTGTCTCACTTTCCTCTGTAAAGTGGGATAATATCTACCTTATGACTGGTGTAGGAGAGTCAAAGCATGGAAAGCACTTAGAGCAGTGTCTGGTTCTCAATAAGTTCTCAATAAGCATTGGCTATTAATAACGCTTTTGTGATGTCCTTGGTGAGAGTTTCAATACCCGTAGGGGTGGCATGTCTTTGCCTTTTTGTAAGGCCTCTTATCACCCTTGTACCTGACAATCTATTTCTTCTAGAAAGGGTATGTGTATATGCGTGGGGAAGAGATAGGATGGATCTGCATGATTACATTTGTTACTGGCCAACAGCTTATGGCTTAGAGCCTATTAATGCAAAGAACAGAGCTTGCAGTGGTTCTCATGCAGACTGTCATCGTAGCAGAGTTCAGTTGAGATTAGTTGGCTGACTCTTTAGCCGCTTCCTCGGAGCAAGCAGGAGGGTGGGGAGGGGGGTCACAACTTCTCTGAACCTCAAGTCTTAATTGAGGAATACTTGATAGCATCCCTCCTACCTCAGAGGAAAGCTGAGACTAATTAAGCTATTTCTGTGGCTCAGCATTTTAAGCTCTTAAGAGAATGAACTATGTTAAAGCATTATCATCACAGCCTGTGGTTTATGTAACTATGATCCCCGAAGCGCTTACCTTTTCCATTTTGGAATGTGTACAGCAATCCCAAATGCACTAAAGTGAGTTAATGATCAGATGGTAAGTCACTTTTATGCATGGGTAGAAAGAAAAATGAAGTCTCCATTTTGGGTCCATGGATTTGATTCAGCAGAAGACAGAATCAGAGACCTTGGTTCACATGTCTATTGAGATATGTTGTAAGAGAGACTTTGCTGTCTCCTTTATGATACTGAGGACAAGTGAACATACAATAGATCTGTCTTGGTTATGAAGAAACAATGATAGGTGAATGTGCTAATTTGTGAGGTAGAAACACCTTTTCAGATGTCATCTCCCCTACCACCAACTATTCTGTGCCTTAATTCCACCACACCTTTATCATGTAGCAGCTTTATCTATCATGAACATTCCTGCTTGGAATTCCTCTTGATCATTTGTTATAGAAAGCTCTGTGCTACTGTGAGGGTTGCTACGGGAAGAATCATATGGCGATCACTTCTACAGTGTCCTCAGTCATGGCTTTCTTTTATTTTCTCTCATACCCTGTGTACTCCTAGTCTTGGAGGTGGGGTGGGTATTCTTCTTGTTCATTAATGCTGCTTTCCAACCACGGTTTATTTCTCCTCCATCCCTTCTCGGGGCTTTTGAAGCATCTTAGTGCCTACTGCTTATTGTAGTAATTTATGATTCTTTCCCTTTGATTTTAGCACCTGACTTACTGTATTTACTTTACCACCACTTCTGTTACCATGTTTTAGAATTTCAGTATCCATAGGGATGATCCATCCAATGTCCTGACCTCTCAGTTCTTTAAACTCCTCACCTCTAAGGCTTCTGTCTTCCAGCCTACCTCTACCTGTCCTCTCATGTCATACCAGTTTAAAGCATCCTACTCTGACCATCACCTCCTTTCTTTCCAATTTACTCTCTAGGATGACCCCTCCAATAACTTACTATCCAGAATATACTACAGTTGACCTTACCACTTTTTAACTGTTCATCAACTCCCTGAAAGGGCCTTGCTTCCTTTTCCAGTTTAGATTCCATCTCCCATTATTACTACCATTCTTTTGCATCTGTACTCAACTCCCTTGAGACCCTCTTTATTTCTGCTCAGTTTCACACTTGCACCCAAACACCTGAAGGAGGCTGGAAGAACAACCCACAACCGTGCTGACTTCTCTCACATTAAATTCATATATGTATCAAATAAATAGGCAATGGGCTTTCAGTGCTGCCAAACAATCCTATTGCATTTTCTTTGTGAATTCATTGTTCTGCTCCTATCCTCAAAGACCATCTCATAGCTCTGCTTTCTCAGTCTCTAACATCCCTTCCCTCTCCTTGCTCTCAGTTAATGACCTTCTTGCACGTGATAATAGAAATAGCGTAAGAGTGCACCACATCTTCCAAGCACAGAACCTACTGACATGTATGCATCTGTGCCTTTATACTCTGCTTCTATCCAGTGTTGATATCTAAGGCCAACTCCTCAACTTGTGCACTGGATCCCATTCCCTCTTACCTGCTTAAGGACTTCACTCTTTCATGTATTCATTCTTTTTTGTATCACTTCTCCTTTCTAATGCAACATTCCCACCAGAGTACATGCGTATGATATTTCCCATCTTAATCTTTTCCATTTGATCTACGCACACTATTCCAGTAACCACCCAGTTTCCCTGCTCCTTTTACAACAAACATTCAAAAATGTTGTATAAAGAAGATATTTTACCTCCTATCCTCTTTTGAATACATCCATAGGATCTTCACTTCACTGAAACTGTTCTTTCTAAAGTTATTGTCTCTTCAACCCAAATGGTCAATTCTCACTTCTAATCTTTCTGTATTATTTCACACTGCTGATTACCCCTCCCCCCACCCAAAATAATTTTTCTTCTATTGCTTTCCTGTATCCTACCCTTCTTTGGAATTCTGCTCTCCACAGTGGCTACTTCTCAGCCTACTTTGCTGAATACTAACTTTCCCAGCCTCTAAATGGTGGAGTGTCCTCAGACCTTTACTCTTTATATATGCATTCTGGGTGATCTCATATAGTCTTATAGCATCAAATACCATCCGTAAGCTGACCTCAAAATTTATATCCTAGCCTCAACCTTCCTCCTGAACTCCAGATTTAACTACATATCTCACTACCAGACAGAGCCATGTGATGGCTAATGGGCATCTCACCATGGCTAAAACTGATTCCCACTATGCATAAGCCATTCCTCCTCACGTCTTCCTGCCTGCATGAATGAAAACTACACTTTCCCTATTGCTTAGGTGTAAAAAACCAAAACCAAACAAAAAACCCAACCTTTAAAATTATTCCTTTGCTTCTCATTCTCTTATACCACTTCCAATTCACCAGCAAGTCCTGTAGCTTCCCATTCAAAATATGTCAAATCCAAACATTTCTACCCCTTCTCCAGATAACACCCTAGTAACAAGTCACATGCATCTCTTTGCGGATGATGGCGAAGACTTCTTAACTGGTCTTGTTGACTCCACCTTTGCTCCTATGATATATTCTCCCCACGGCAGAAGAAGGCAATTTTAAAACTTAATATTCTGAAATATTACAGATCCACAGGAAGTTGCAAAGTTAGTACAAAGAGGTTTCATGTACATTTCACTCAGTTTCCCCATATAATTATGGTAAAACATCAAGAACAGGCATTGGACATTGTTACAATGTACGTATATAGATTTGTGTCACTTTATCACATGAGTAGGTTCCGGTAACCACCACTACAATCAAGATATAGAACTATTCCATCATCAGAGATTTCCCTCTTGCTACCATCTTATAGTCTCTCACTCTCACTCAGCATCTCTAAGCCTGGCAACCACTCATCTGTTTTCCATCTCTATAGTTCGGTCATTTTAAGAATGTTAAGCACGTAAATGGAATCACAGAGTATGTGATCATTTGATACTGGCTTTTTTATTTAGCACAATGTTCTGAAGATCCATGCAGTGTCACTGAATCAATATTAATTCACCTTTATTGCTGAACAGTGTTTTGTAGTCTGGATGTAGCCCAGCTTGTTTAACCGTTAATGTATTGAGGGACTCACCCCCTAGTTCAGGAATATGAATGTACAGATTTCATTATGAACATTCTTGTACAGATTTCTGTGTGGACATAATTTTTTATTTCTCTGAGATAACTGCTCAAGAGTGAGAATGCTGGATCACATGATGTGAGTTTTTTAAGAAACTGCCAACCTTTTTCAGAGTGGCTGGTAATTTTATACACTCACCAGCCATATAAGACCAGTCCAGTTTCTCAACATCCTTACCAATATTTGGTATTGTCACTTAAAAAAAATTCAGCTATTCTGATAGGTATATGATATTTCATCATGGTCTCAATTTCCATTTCCCTAATAACTGGTGATGCTGAACATCTTGTGCTTATTTCCCATCTCTACATCCTCTTCAATGAAATGTTTCTTTTTGTCTTTTGCCTTTTTATTTTTTCCCAGTTTTACTAGTACATAATTGAAATATGACATATAAATTTAAGGTATACAATGTGTTGATTTGATACATTTATATATTACAAAATGATTACCACCATAGCGATTAGCTACCACCTCCATCTTTTCACACAATTACCATCTCTATTTTTTGTGGTGAGAACATTTAAGAATCACTCTTTTAGCAACTTTCATGTATATAATACGGTATTAGGTCTAATTGCCATGCTCTGCATTAGATTTTCCAGACCTTATTAATCGTGTACATGAAAATTTATATTCTTTGACCAATGTTTCCCCACTTCCCCTACTCCCAAGCCTCTGGTAACCACCACTCTACTGTTTTTCTGAGTTCATCTTTTAAAAATTCCACATAAGTGAAATCATAAAATGTTTTTTTCTGTCTGATTTGTTTCACTTAGCATAGTGCCCTTCAGGTTCACTGATGTCACAAATGGCAGGATTTCTTCTTTCTCATGGCTGAATAATATTCCTGTGTGTGTGTTCACATCTTCCTTATCCATTCATCTGTTGATGGACTTTTATATTATTTTTGTACCTTGGCTATTGTGACTAATGCTGCAATAAATGTGGGAATGGAGGTATCTCTACAAGATCCTGACTTCATTTCCTTTGGATATATACTCAGAAGTGAGATTGCTGGATCATATTGTAGTTCTGTTTTGAGTTTATTGAGGAACTTCCATATTGTTTTCCATAGTGGCTTTACCAACTTACATTCCCATCAACAGTGCATAAGGGGTTCCTTTTCT
Organism: Balaenoptera musculus; assembly: GCF_009873245.2. Taxonomy (NCBI): domain Eukaryota; kingdom Metazoa; phylum Chordata; class Mammalia; order Artiodactyla; family Balaenopteridae; genus Balaenoptera; species Balaenoptera musculus. Next base: position 78,653,986 of record NC_045786.1, read on the forward strand.
TCACATCCTCACCAGTATTTGTTAATTCTTTTTCATGCTAGCCATTCTAACAGGTATGAGGTAATATCTCATTGTGGTTTTGATTTGAATTTCTCTGATTAGTGATGTTGATCATGTTTTCATGTACCTGTTGGCCATCTGTATGGCTTCTTTGGAAAAGTGTTTATTCAGTTCTTCCCATTTAAAAAGATTTTTTTTTTTACTATTGGGTTTTATGAGTTCATTACATATTTTGAATATTAACTCTTTACCAGATATGATTAGCAAATATTTTCTCCCATTCCACAGGTTGCTTTTTCATATTGTTGATTGTTTCTTCTCCTGAGCAGAAGTTTAATGTAGTCCCACATATTTTTTATTTTGTTGCTTGTGCTTTTGATATCACATTCAGGAAATTGCTGTGGAGACCAATGTCAAGGAGACTTATCCCTATATTTTCTTCTAGGAGTTTTACAGTTTCAGATCTTATATTTAAGTCTTTAATTCGTCTCAAGATAATTTTTGTGTATACTGTAAGATAGGGGTCCAGTTTCACTCTTTTGCATATGGCTGTCCAGGTTTTTCAACAACATTTATTGAAGAGACTGTTCTTTCCTCATTGTATATTCTTGTATCATTTGTCATAAATTAATTGACCATATATGCATGGATTTATTTCTGGGCTCTCTATTCTGTTCTAGTCATCTATATATCTATTTTTATGCCAGTAGCACACTGTTTTGATTACTATAGCTTTACAGTATAGTTGGAAATCAGGAAGTGTGATGCCTCTGGCTTTGCTCTTCTTGCTCAGGACTGTTTTGGCTATTTGGAGTCTTTTGTGGCTTCATACAAATTTTGGGATTGTTTGTTCTATTTCTGTGAAAAATGCCATTGGAATTTTGTCAGGGATTGCATTGAATTTGTAGACTGCTTTAAGTAATAAGGACATTTTAACATTATTAATTCTGCCAATCTATGAACATGGGATATCTTTCCATTGATTTATGCTTTCGATTTCTTCCATCAAAGTACGATAGTTTTCAGCATAAAGATCTTGCACCTCTTTGGTTAAATTTATTACTAAGTATTTTACTGCTTTGGTGCTCTTGTAAGTGGGATTATTTTCTTTATTTTTCAGATGTTTTGTTATTGGTGTACAGAAATACAACTGTTTTCTGAATGTTGATGTTGTATCCTATAACATTACTGAATATGTTGATTACTTCTAGTAATTTTTGGGGATATTTAGGATTTTCTGTACGTTAGATCATATTATTTGCAAACAGACAATTTTAATTCTTTTCTATTTGGATGCCTTTTATTTTTTTGTCTGTTTGCTCTAAGACTTCCTGTTCTTTTAGAATGATTTTTAAAAATATAAATATGATAATATTACTCCCTTTCTTCCTGCCTTGAGCATTCTTCCTCTATAATTATTTCATTTACATCCTCACTTCACTTATGTCTATGTTCAAATTTTGCTTGCAGAGAGAAGCCTTCTGTGACAATTTTACCAAAATAGCCCTTCCTTTCCCCCCTGTCCTGTTATTGTAACTTATATATATATATATTTAACACTCATACTACCTAACAGTTTTGATTCAGTTTGTTTCTAATTTTGTAATGAAGAAGGTACATTAGGGCAGGTGCTTTGTCTATTTGTTTAATGATTTATACTCAACATCTAGAAGAGTTATTGGTATGTACTAGGATATTAATTATTTACAGACTGAATGAATGAATTGCTATGAAACATTGTCAATGTCTAATACTGGCCAATATTTTCCCCATAAAATTTTACATCACATGTGATAAAAATCCTTTCACAAGCTTATTTAGAAAGACATGTTTGTTTTTTCCTTGAAAATCACATATCAGTCATGGCCCCAGCAATAATAGATGATAATTTGAGGTGAGTTTAACACATGGATTATTTAAAAGTTATGGGCAGGGTGTTGAAACCACAAGGGATGGTGCCAAACATCAAATGAGTGACATCTGGAAGTTACTGTCCTTGGCTGAAGGTGTGAGGGAGGGAATGTTACCAGAGCCTGGAAGGAGATTTATGTGAAGAGCTGCCTCTACAGGAACTGGCATGTTGGATGGAGGTGTGTCCTCAGCCTGAAATGACCTTGCATGGGAGGGATCCAGGGAAATAAATATTCTGACCTCACTCCCCTTCATTTCTCTGACCTCTAGCTGGGCTCTCCAAGACCAGAACCCTGAGGGAAGGGAACCAGTTGATTAAGTCCACACAGGCCAGCCTCTCTAAGCATGGAGCAAAATGAAAAAGAATGGAGAGTAGATTTGGAGGGAAAATGGAAGATAAACGGCATAACTATGATGTTTCTTCTATGTTGCATCCCATTATTTTGCCAGACACATTGACTACAAGAGTGTCACATTTATAACAGTGTGACAAGTCTTAATGTTCTGAGCAATCTCTTGCTTGATTAACAAGAAGTCTAGTCTTTTCTTCCAGAAGTCATGCATGTGCACAGAATGGTTTCTCTATTCTGATCAGAGATGCTGTCTTCTGCCTTTTACTTCCTGACTATGTTGTGGTCCTGGGCTGACCAGGTTCTTTGCTTCTGTGGCTTGTAAAAATGTCTAGGTATTAACCCTCAGGTCTGAACAGAAGGGAGCTTCTGTTCCACTACAGGGCCAGACGTTTCTGAAAGTTTACCCAGAGCTGCTGGGCCCTGACCACATGGTTGTGTCTTTTCCCATTGTTCTCTTCCTGTAGTTGAGAGTTAGTAAGGTTTAGTTGAGTGTTGGTGGAGGAGAGGCTGATTGAGGAATGGTCACACAGCCTCACGCTAGACCTGGAACTATTATTTCCTTGGATGTGAAGGTCTTGTTGCCCTGTCTGATCCATTTTCTAGACTTGGGGTTTCATGTTAGTTTTCATTCAGAGGTCCACTTGCCTTTCCTTTCTGTTCAGGGCCTTCTCCAAAGACCAATAGACAGATGGATTCATCTACCTGTTGGACCTCAGTGTAGACCGAAGTCCAGAGATAAGTATCTCTAAATGGGCTGAGATCAAATCTTCTCCCACAGGAGGATGAGGGAATGGGCTAAGTTGGGAGCATACCACACACTGTTTGTGTTTTAACACTTTTAAACTTGGAGATTTTTTTTCTTAAGAGCACATGCAGATCTCTTTTTTCTTTACTATCTGAAAATATTCCATTTGATAAAGATATATTCCAGTATGGATATATCATTGTTTATTATATTTAATAGTTTAATTCTAGTTTTTAATTAATATACTATGAAAGTCATTTTACACATATCTGTACATATATTTGAGTACACTCATAAGAAAAAATATTACGGTAAATGTTATTGCGGAGTCAGTGTTTTGTGCATTCAGTTTTGATAGATAGAGTTCAATTAAATAGTTCTCTTGCCTAAGAAATGTAAGGCTGTTCCAATTCTTATGCCTTTCCTCCTTTCAAAGGCATTTGGTGCATCCAGTTCTGGAGGCCATCTAGGGTTCTAGAACGTGTCAATAAAGTGGCTTGTTTAGGGTTTGCTTTGCAAAGTCATTCCACTTTATCAGTTCAGCTAATTAAGGACTATTTAATACCCACTTTTTATTTCTAAAACTTTGGTTGACAGTGCTCATCTATTTCTTTTCTCCTACTCTTTATCCATGTAGGTAGTGTATTTTATTACTTTGTTGTCATTTTAGTAGGGATTTAGAGTGACAAAGGAGTGTTCAATGCATTATGTTGAACCAGACACACAGTCTTATGTTTACTTCTAGGTATTTTATCTTTTTCTTTCTTTCTTCTTTTGGTTATTATTTATTTTATTGAAGTATAGTTGATTTATAATGTTTCAGTTGTACAGCAAAGTGATTGAGTTATATCTATCTATTCTTTTTCAGATTCTTTTCCCTTTTAGCTTATTACAAAATATTGAGTATAGTTTCCTGTGTTATACATGAGGTCCTTTTTGGTTATCTATTTTATATATAGTTACTTTATCTTTTTCTTGTAAAAGTCACTTCAATTATATTCAAGCTGGTTTTTTTTTTTTTAACATCTTTATTGGAGTATAATTGCTTTACAATGGTGTGTTAGTTTCTGCTTTATAACAAAGTGAATCAGTTATACATATATGTATGTTCCCATATCTCTTCCCTCTTGCAAGCTGGTTTTTATATAGAATATTTTATTTTTGTAACTGCTTTCTAGATAATAAATTCTGATTATTCCTAAAATTTTCCAATTCAGTATCATTTGATAATAGAAATTTTACTTTAAAAAAGGCCTTCCAAGTTATCATGAAGGACAATAGAATTTGGGTACCACCAACTTATACATCTTTCTGGTTATGTTTGAAAAACTATCTTACTTTCACTATGGTTATTCTAATATAAACACATTAAGAACAGAAGCCATGTTTTAAATTATTTTGTATTCTCAGTAAGTGCCTGGCATAACTTTATCCATCCATCCCTTTATCCATATGACATATAACACCTCTGTAAGTAAACAGATTTTCATGTATGAAAGGACCCTTAAAGTCAGTAATATTTACAAAATAAACCTGATTAAGCTAAATAGCCCAAGGATATTTATATTCAAATAGGACACTACAGAATAGACCCAAAGGAAGGATTCTTGAATCATGGGCATTCTGGCATTGTGACTGGTGTGCAGGGCCCTGTAGTGGCCCTCATGTCACTTGATGTACCTGGCCAACTGGAAGGGAGATTTTCAAAGCCATTTCTGGGCAGATGCGCACTGGGTTCTTTCCAACAGCCCTTGTTGGATATAGCATTCTTGATCCACTTTTTCTAGATCAAGCCTTACGGGGCTCATAGCCGTAGCAATGCTGTGGAGCTGGCAACTGTTAAGGCTTTGTCATATGGTGGATAAAACCCAGGATCAGAAGTCAGACCTCGTTGAAGTCCTAGCTCTGCTCATTGCCGACAGTGTAAACTTAGATCACTTGACCTGTGTAAAACTCATTTTTCTTATCTGTGAAATGGGGCTAACTTTTAGGGGTTGAACTGTATTCCTCCAAAAGATATGTTGGAGTTCTAATCAGTGGTTCCTAGGAATGTGACCTTATTTGGAACTAGGGCTTTCTCAGATAAATCAAGTTAAGACGAAGTCATGATGGGGAGTGGTAATCCAACATGACTGCTATCATTACAAGAAGGAGAGAGCACTGTCTGAAGACAGACGCAGGGAGAACCCAGTACTGTGAAAATGAAGGCAGAGATTGGAGTCATGCAGCCCCAAGCCAAAGAATGCCTGGGGTTACCACACCTGGAAGGAGCAAGGAAAGACCCTCCCCTAGAGGTTTCAGAGGAACATGGCCCTGCCAGCACTTTGATTTCAAATTTTTAGGCTCTAGATGTGTGAGGGAATAAGTTTGTTTTTTTAAGCCACCCAGTTAGTGGTAATTTATTATAGCAGCCCTAGCAAACTAATACAGTAATCATTCCTACCTCACAAGGCTTTTGTGAGGACCAAATGCCATAATGTATGTGAATGTATGTGAAAGCAATCATGTACCATGAAGCTGAGCAAATGGAACTTAGTGTCATTCCCACACAGCAGGAAGGAGGGGTTCACATTTCCAGCTCTGCTCAGTACTCCGGCACTACCTCTTTTCTTCCAACTTTTGACTATTTAAGTGGCCACCTCTGGACATCTGATGTAGCACTTCCTCTTGGTGCAGGTGCAGACTCACCTGTGGGACACCTATGTTCTGTTTAATTTTCAGAATGTTCTTGTCCTGTGACCCTTACTCTGAACTATTTTTTCCCCTTTAGCTTTGAGTGACTGTTCTGACAGCTAGGGGGAACTTACTGCTTCCCAATTCATGTCCTGAGGAAGGAAAACAGGTATTAAAGTTAAGATCTGTGGGTGATTCCTACTTTGAATATTCCTACAAACAACTTGTGTGTAATGTCCTATGAAAGTCAAACTGAACTGGATTGACTTCACCTCTGCTGAGAAATGAAGTTCACCCTGAAGACTTCCTCACTGATTGCCCTGCCAAAAGTGGCAATTTTTCTTCCAAGTCACCTTAGCTGACTTTTGCTGTTACAGAGGTTGTAAAAAAGGGTATTCAAATCTGCATGAGTATCTGTGTACCTGTCATGGCTGAGATACCAATTTAGAAATTGCTCTGTCAATCAGAAATTATCACCCAGTGCCATCTCATTCTTTCTGGGTTAGAATGTAGGGAAAAGCTTGATGCATAATTCTTTTTTTTTTTTTAATATTTATTTTTAGTATTTGACAGTTTTTTGTTTTGTTTTTTTTTTAACTTTGGATTTATTTATTTATGGCTGTGTTGGGTCTTCGTTTCTGTGCGAGGGCTTTCTCTAGTTGTGGCAAGTGGGGGCTACTCTTCACCGCGGTGCGCGGGCCTCTCATTATCACGGCCTCTCTTGTTGCGGAGCACAGGCTCCAGACGCGCAGGCTCAGTAGTTGTGGCTCACGGGCCCAGTTGCTCCGCGGCATGTGGGATCCTCCCAGACCAGGGCTCGAACCCGTGTCCCCTGCATTGGCAGGCAGATATTTAACCACTGCGCCACCAGGGAAGCCCATGATGCATAATTCTTGCTCCTAACTGCCACTCTCAGGTGCTTTCCCACTGGCTTGCAGTGTTGTAGGCTGCTAGCAAAGATAATAGATGAAATGAGAGAACAAAAATCCATTTCGTTCAATCTATGAGCATAGATGTAATGCTTATCCTGTCTTGTCATAGGGCGGGGCACTCTGAGATGCCTAAGAAGGAAATGGAGAAATGTATAAATATTACATCTGTTCTATTTGAAGGTGAGGTTTTCCTTGAGGAATGGATAAAATAACCTATCCTTAATGAGCTCTCTTCCTTCTTCTCTTTCTAGTGGAGGATACCTTTCACTAATAGCCTTCATTAAGGCTCTTCAGAGCTGCAGTTTTGTTTGTTTGTTTGTGTTTTTAAGGATTTAGGGGGAAATGATACACAGGAACATCTGAAGATTTCAGCTTAGAGTTCAGGAAACCAGATAGGAATGTGGAGCAGAAACCCAAGCAAGGAGTAAAAACGATTATGTGAATGTTTCACTTAGCTATTAATAATAATGCCTAATAATAACCCCTAAAGCTCAGAGGCTTATCAAAAAAAATATGTATTTCTCACTGATACGTTTGTAGGTCTTGCTATTATAGCTTTCTTGGGCTTGGCTTGGTTTGACTGGGCCTTGGTATGGGCAATGATTTGGGTTCAGGTCTGTTCCATGTGTCTTTTTATTCTGGGCTAGTGGCTACATGGTGGATGGCAGAAGCACCAAGAAGACTGTAGGAGACTTGCCAGGCCTCCTTAAGGTCTCAGCTTGAAACTAGCACACTGGCTCTTCTTTCCTCATTTCATTGGTCCAAGCAGCCTCATGGCCAAGCTCATCAGTAGGATGAGGAAGCATTTGCACCTACTCTAATGAGGGGCGCTTGCAAAGTTACATGGCTAGGGGCATGGATTACGTATTTACTGGGAGGTACTGAAGAATTGGGAACAATTAATGTTTCTCAGGTGGCAAGACAGATGGTGCAAGGGGCTCAGTGAAAGTAAAGAGCCTCCAACCACTGGCCTTATTGCCACCTGTATTAGTTTCTTAGGGCTGCCTAATGAAGTACCACAAACCATGTGACCTAACACAACAGAAATTTACTGTCTCAAAGTTCTGGAGGCCAGAACTCCAAAATCAAGGAGTTGACAGTGTCACGTTCCCTCTGAATCCTTCCTTCACTCTTCCTGGCTTCTGGTGGTTTGTTGACAATCTTTGGCATCCCTTAGTTTGTAGGTACATAACACCAGTCTCTGCCTTTGCCACATGGCATTCTCCCTGTGTTTCTCTCTTTACGTGTCCATCATCTCTTAAGGACATCAGTCATACTGGAGCAGGGGCCACTCTGCTCCAGTATGACCTCATCTTAACTAATTGTATCTGATGACCTAATTTCCAAATAAAGTCACATTTTAAAGTGCCAGGGGTTAGGACTTCAAATTTTTTAAACTTTTTTTTTTTTTGGTGGGTACACAATTTCACCTATAACATCACCAATGTGAAATTCTTAAGTCTAGCACTGTACCAAATGTTATAAAAAAATGGAATAAAAATGTGTCATTATATCAGGTATATTTCTCTAATTATTACTAATAGTCCTGACCAAGTGAGTGTTTTCTTTATATGTGGGAGTGAATAATTATTTATATATGTATTTATTCTCATTAAGAGTACAGTTTTTAGAAACAGCTGGCTCTATCTAAATAAAATAGGGGATATTTTATTCCACAGAATATTTTTTTTTGGAAAAATCCTCTAAGGGATTAAAAAAATACTCAGTTGTATTAAAATTTCTTAATTATGATCACATTTTCTTGGATAACAGCATTCAACATTGAGAGACTATAAATGACTTTAAAAAAATATTGTCTATTTTCCAAAAGCATTCAGGCAACTTAAAGGACCCAGGGTAATAAGTCCTAAAGCTGTTTTATCAACCTTGCTTTGTTCAATACATGACTATTTCTAGGATAACCTTGCTTTCCAAGAATCAAATTTTCTGTACTCATGTGTGGTATTTTATTGTGTGATTTGACAAAGTCCTACCAGCCTTTGGACAGGAATGTCACCTCGGCTTAAGTTAGTGGTTCATGTACCTACTATATATCTTAGCTCCTTAGCTCCAAAAAATTCTCAGATATTTCTGGAAGTCCTCAGGAACATAGCACATGCTCACAGACAGTGCTCTCAGTTCCTTTTAAATTCAGGCTCTGTCCTCCTCTTCGCCTTTCTCCTGCCCTTGCAGCTGTGTGGAGGGCACATGATCAGTGCTTTCTGGTTCTTGCAGGATAGTGCTGACGCTCATGATCTCAGGGATCTCTGCTGCTGTGCCTCGTACTGCCTCCCCTAGCAGTTCCAGCATGGTTCTTCTTGCCTTGGGGCTGCGCTGTATCTTGCCCATGAGGAGGAAGAGTGTTCCTCTTCCCCACTCTATGCAGCGTTTTAACCTCTGAGCTGTAAGGAATACCCTGGGATCCCTTGTTCTCATGGAACCCAGCTAGAGAGGGCTGCTCTCCCCCATTCTATGAAATGTTTTCTTACTGTGATAAGCACACACAACGTGAAGTATACCCTCTCAACCAGTTTTTAAAAATTATATAAGTATTCAGGTGTACAGTATTATAATTTGACATCTGTATACACCACAAAGTAATAACCCCCAGAAGTCACCATCTATCACCATACGCACCTTCACCCCTTTTGCCCAGCCCCGTTTTCTCTGGTAATCACTGATACGCTCTCTATCTTTGAGTTTGTTTATATGTTTTGTTTTTTCAGTTTCCAAAACTGAGTGAAATCATACAGTATCTTTTTCCTTCTGACTTATTTCACCTAGCATAATACCCTCAAGGTCCATCCATGTTGTAGAAAATGGCAAGATTTCATTCTTCTTTTTTTTTTTAACATCTTTATTGGAGTATAATTGCTTTACAATGGTGTGTTAGTTTCTGCTTTATAACAAAGTGAATCGGTTTTACATATACATATGTTCCCATATCTCTTCCCTCTTGCATCTCCCTCCCTCCCACCCTCCCTATCCCAGCCCTCTAGGTGGTCACAAAGCACTGAGCTGATCTCCCTGTGCTATGTGGCTGCTTCCCACTAGCTATCTGTTTTACATTTGGTAGTGTATATATGTCCATGCCACTCTCTCACTTCGTCCCAGCTTACCCTTCCCCCTTCCTATATCCTCAAGTCCATTCTCTAGTAGGTCTGTGTCTTTATTCCCGTCTTACCCTTAGGTTCTTCATGACCTTTTTATTTTTTTTTCTTTTTCTTTTTTTCCCTTATTTGTTTTTCTCTTTCTGACTTACTTCATTCTGTGTGACAGACTCTAGGTCTATCCACCTCACTACAAATAACTCAATTTCGATTCTTTTTATGGCTGAGAAGCATTCCATTTTGTGTGTGTGTGTATATATCAAGCACACCTTCTTTATCCATTCATCCATTGATGGACACATAGGCTGTTTGCATATCTTGGCTATTGTAAATAATGCTGCATATATCTTTTCGAATTAGTGTTTTCATATTCTTTGGATAAATACCCAGAAATGAAACAGCTGGATCACGTGGTAGTTCTTTTTTTGAGGCATCCCCATAATGTTTTCCATAGTGAGCAACACTTTACAATGCCACCAACAGTGTACAAGTATTCATTTTCTCCATATCCTCTCCAACACTTGTTATTTCTTGTCTTGTTGATAATAGCTGTTCTAATGGATGTGAGGAGACATTTCACTGTGGTTTTTATTTGCATTTCCCTAATTCCTGTTAACCAATTTGTAAGTGTACAGCATCATACTGTTAATTATAGGCACCATGTTTTACAGCAGATCTTTAGAACTTATCTTTTATAACAAACTTTATACCCATTGAACAGCAACTCCCCACTTCCCCTTTCCCTTAGTTCCAGGAAACCCCATTCTACTGTTTCTATGAGTTAGACTAAATACTTCATGTAAGTAGACTAATGTAGTATTTGTATTTCTGTGACCAGCTAGTTTCACTTAGCACAGTGCCCTTCAGCTTGATATACGTGGTCACGTGTGGAAGGATTTCCATCTTTTTAAAGGATAGATGATGTTCCACTGTATGTATTTATCATATTTTCTTTATCCATTCCTCTGCTGATGGACAGTTGGGTTGTTATATCTTGGCTATAGTAAATAATATTGTAATGAACATGGGAGGGCAGTTATCCCTTCAAGATCTTGCTTTCAATTCTTTAGGATATGTACCCAGCAGTGGGATTGCTGGATCATATGGTAATTCAGTTTTTACTTTTCTTGAGGAAACTTCATACTGTTTTCCATAGCAGCAGTTACATTGTACTTTCCCACCAACAGTATACAAGGGTTCCAATTTCTCTAAATTCTCACCAAAACTTATCTTTGTTTTTTAAATAATAAGCCTCCTAACAGGTGTGAGGTGATATCTCATTGTGGTTTTGATTTGCATTTCCCTGATGTTTAGTTATGTTGAGCATTTTTTCATGTATCTGTTGGCCATTTGTAATTTCTCATTGAAGAAATTATGTAGCATTTTGACCAGAGCTGCTAAGATTACTCTGGGAGCTCTTCCCTCCTCATGGAATCTGGCATAAAATTGCTGCTCTATCCACTTTCCTCTTATGCTCTCAGCTGTGCACACAAAGTCCTTCCCTTGTTTTCCCGCCACAGAACCTCAAAACAGCACAAAGGAAAGTGAATATAAACAAGTTAAAAAAATCAAAGACACGCTTAAGAAAATTTCTGGAGGACACTTGCTAATCAATTGATTAATTATGTCTGAATATCTTTATAGGCTTGTACTGGATATTTCTTAAAAGAAGTATCACTTCCTTATAGATAAAACAACAGAATAATAGAATAAAGAAAAAATTCAGGAGTATTATTAGGAGGAAACTATCCCTGGGGACCACAGTTTTGGTATTAAAAAAAAACAAAAAAATGAACAACTGTGAATGAGAAGAACTGACACTTTTGAAGCCTGATAATTTCCAGCTGATTGGCTTAAAAGAAAGTTCCAATGTTAATTCCTTGATCTACAAACATGAGGGAGTTGGATACTAAAGCGCTATAGCTGGTTTATTAAAACATAATCTGAGGATAGGATGGAATAAAGAAGTAGAGTGATAGAAAAATTAATATTTTTAGTATTAATTGTTGAGAGTAAGCTGGATCTGGAAGTCAGGGGACCTCAGCTTTGTTCTTGGATCTGATAACAACCAGCTGTGACACTTTAGTCAGGCCACATGTCTTCTCTGTGCTTCACTCTCCTCGTAAAATACGGGTATTACTCGCCCTACCTCCTCTTAGGGTGACTATGAAACTAGTTTATGTAAAAGAATTCTGAAATAAGCAGAATGGGATGAATAAGACACGTATTAATCAAGTGATCGATGCTGTGGTCACTGCTTCTATTATGGTCTTTTTTCCCTTGGGAGATTAGCATGGCTTCTGTTGGCTCCAGATGCCTCTCCCAGTAAGTCTATGAATGACCAAAGGCATTTCACCTTGGAGACGTAGATCATCTCATCCTTCACTTTTCCAGTTTATGGGGTGAGGTTAGACTAGTTTCTCTTCCAGACAGTGCCAGTAGAGATCTAAGTTGCTGGAAGAGCATAAAAGAGGACAGTGTTGATAACAAAAAGTCGTCATGGCTTTTTTTTTTTCCAAGGGAGAAGAAAACTTGGCAACAGATACACTGTCTTGTCTAGTTAGGTTGAAATTAACAAAAAGTTAAAATGCAATGGCAAGGGCAATAGTCATGTCACGGGCATTTCTCATTTTGGCTGAGAAGAGGGAAAGATCTGGGAACTTGTGACTTGAGTAAGTGTTAAAATGTCACTAGGCTGAGGGAGAATATATAGGCCAATTTCTCCTGTTAAGGACAGAGAGATTGACTTTTTGGCCGTTTATGTTCTAGAGTTAAGAAATTTAGTTTTGCCCTGTATTGGAATAACGGAAAGGAAAGGGAACCATCACTGAGTATTCACCTAGTACATGGACTAATTTAATCTTCACACTGACTCTATGAGGTAGATGTTTTCATTCCTCCAGATGAGGAATTTGGGGCCCAGAGATATTTGCATGTGTCAAACACCCAGTACGTGATGGAGTCAGTATGAAGTGTGACATAGGACTATCTTCAGGAAGTTCTTGGCAAGTGACAAACCCATGTAATTACTCCATGCCAACTCACCCCTTTAGCATTGCCTGATTTTGTATTTATGGCTTTGATTCCTTCATATTTTAGAGTCAATGAAATTCATCTCTGGAGGCATTATGGGATAGAGATTGGAGGATTGGCAGAACTACGGAAACCTATACATAGGGATGATATTTGAGCTGAGTCTTAGAAAACAGATTTTACAAGTAAACAGTGGGATGGGATGCTGGAAGAGAAGAGAGTTCACACTGAGACTGACTGGAAGAGTCTCACAGAACTATGGCAATACACAGTATATTGGGTGGACATGCACTTGGGTATCGTACAGGGTACATTTGTAAGATAGCAGAAGATGAGGCTGAAAGTATAGCTTGGGGCTCGAGTGTGAAGGGTCTTGAATGCCATTCAAAAGGGCCTGGACTTTATCTTAGATCATTCATTCACTGACTTACCCATTCATACACTTAAACATTTATTAAACTTCTAACATATGCCAGATGTTGTTAGAACTTGTTCATATGGTATAATAGTTTTGTTCTAAAGGTCTGGGGGAAGAAACACACTTTTGGTAAGTGTTTATTTAAAGGAGTATAACAGTAACATGGGAGAATATGGAGAAGCTAGTTAGAGCTAATGGAATCTGGAAAAGTTTCCCAGAGGAGGTGATATTATGAGTTTCAAAAGATGACTAAATAACAGAAAATTAAGGAATATGAGGGGGTGGTGAGTGGAGAGGTCAGACCAGGCAGAGAGACCAGCGTGTACAAAAGCATGGAAACATGAAAAAGCATGAATCTTGGAGGGAAGAGCTAGTCTGATGGATTGTGTGGAATAGAGATATTAGCCTGGAGATGGAAGCCAGGGCCAATCTTAGAGGGCGTGGAGTTCAACCATGTGGGCACGAATCATGCCTATGTAATAAAGCCCTAATATAATGTAGGACACTGAAGCTGGAGTAAGCTTCCTGGGTTGGCAAAATGCCATGTATATTGTCATACAATGATGCCGTTAGGGTGTTGGAATTCTGAGAACAGCTGAAACTTCACATTTGGAATCCATCTATACTCTGCCCTATGCCTCTTTTCCTTCAGCTGGCTCTAATTTGTATACTTTTTAAGGTAATAAATGTAACCATGAGTACCATAGGTTTCAGTGAATTCTGTGAGTTTTCTAATGAATTTTCAAAACTGAGGATGATTTTGGGAAACTCCCAAACTTGCAATTGGTGTCAGAAATGACGATGATCTTGTATGGACTTTTCCCTCTAACTTTGTAGTCATACCCTAATTTCTTGCTTTTGGGGGTCAGAAGCTGTGGGCTGACTTGTCAGTCTGCAATACTGTACCATTAAACTTGCAGTTTGGTTAACTCTGGGTAGATGCTGTAATAAAAGCTTTGGTTAGAGACATAAAAAACTTTAATTAGTGCTGAGACAGTAGGGATGGAGAAAAGGGAATGGATTCAAGACATTTTAAGGATGGAAGCAACAGGATTTGGTAACTGATTAGGTGTGTGATTATGTGGGGATATGACTTGGGGAGTAAAGCGGAAGGAACATGAGTTCTGTTGTTCAGGATATGTCTAACTTTTGAACATGCTCTTGTCTCTCCCATTAGAAAACAAGAGACAATAAAAATCTTCCCTTGGAACCATATCACCTCCCATCAAACTGGCCTGTGTCTCTCTGCTTTATAACTTAGCCTCTCTGATAGAAAGTTGTCAACATTGCCGTCTTCATTTTCCATTTTCAGTCATTCTTCAAGTCAGCCCAGTCTTGATTTCACTTTTAACACATTACCTAATTGATCTTCCTAAAGTGAGAAATTATATTTATTTGTCACACTTCATGAAAAATTGAGTCCTTAAGTATCTTGAAATTTCTAATCTCTTTTTCCCCATGGAAACATTGGTCTCTTGAATTATGATTCTTCCTTCTCCAGGTTTTCCTTCTACCTCTTTGACTACTCCTTAATCTTATTTGCCAGCCCCTCTTCCACTAAAAACTTCTAAGTGTTGGTGTTCTTTAGCATTGTATTTTATTATTATTATTATTTTTGCATCTCACCTTCTGTCCTCTCCTAACTTAAGACCATCTATTTCATTGGCTTAAAATGCCAGTGATTCCTAAATTTGTTACTAAACCATGCAATTCTTCTTAGATTTAGATTCCTGTATCGTTTCCTGTTAGACCCTTTTCTTGGATACCCCATAGTTCTCCCAAATCTAACATGTCCCAGACAGTGTTCTGTCTTTTCATCAGGCCTTTTGCCTTGCCTGGTCACTCATCTTTCCCACCAACCAACCTGCTTCAGGAGCCAGTCATTGGACAGTCATTCTTGATACCTTGCTCTCCATCACTTTACATTCAGTCCCTTATCAAATTTGCCAATTCCAATTCCCAAATCCACCCTGTTCTCTGTTTCTACTGTGGCTACCTTCTGCAAGCCATGACATTTCCTGCTGACTACTAAGATGGTCTCCCAGTGTGTCCTGTTTCTTCCACTCTGTCTCCCCCACTATTAATCCATCCTTCCCACAATGTCCAGAGAGATACATTTAAAAATTTAAACATTTCTGTAGTATATAAGAACCTCAAGGGAATTCTGCATCTGGGAGAAAATCTAAAATATTGAACACAGTCTCTAATATCCTGAATAGTCTGTCCTTGGAAAACTTCTCCACCCTTATCCTTCCATATTTTCCCCATTGCTCACTATGTCATACCCTCCTGGTGTTCTTTCCATTTCACAAATTAACCAATAGCATTATTTCCTCAAAGTTTTGGATTTGCTATTCCCTTTGCTAAGAATACTTCCCTCACCTCCCCCACCCCTTTCTCCCTATGTCATATTTATCTTTTGGGTCTTGGTGTAAAAAGCTGTCTATACTCAATGTATCAGTCAGATTAGACTAGATTATTCTGTCTTTAACAACCCTAAAACAACAGTGACTTGTTTCGTTTACCATTGAATGATGCTCTAAATTCTTTCTTTTTTTTTTGAATTTTATTTTATTTTATTTTTATACAGTAGGTTCTTATTAGTTATCTATTTTATACATATTGGTGTATATATGTCAATCCCAATCTCCCAGATGCTCTAATTTCAACATGACGTTTCTTATTCTGAGGCAGGGGAAGAGCACAAAGAAAATTTTGAACTGGTTCAAAAACACTTCCTGATGAACCTAGTGGCAGGGCAGGAATAAAGACACAGATGTAGAGAATGGACTTGAGGACATGGGGAGGGGGAAGGGTAAGCTGGGAGGAAGTGAGAGAGTGGCATGGACATATATACACTACCAAATGTAAAATGGATGACTAGTGGGAAGCTGCTTCATAGCACAGGGAGATCAGCTTGATGCTTTGTGACGATCTAGAAGGGTAGGATAGGGAGGGTGGGAGGGAGGCTTAAGAGGAAGGAGATATGGGGATATATCTATACATATAGCTGATTCACTTTGTTTTACAGCACAAACTAACACAACATTGTAAAGCAATTTACGCCAATAAAAATACTAAAAAAATTTTGTTCTTAAATGCTGCTGCCTAGAAATGATGCATCATTTCTGCCTACATTTCACTGGACAAAGCACTGGCACATGTAATTTTAAGGGGCCAGGGAAATATAATTCTCCCATAGGCCTGGAAGGAAAAGAAAACTGGCAATATCAGTGATTTGAACCCCGGTATTGTCTACTATGCTCACTGCATTTGTTCTTCATGAGATCTTATAGATCCCTGTTGCTTGATTTCTTTTTTTAAACATAAATTTATTTTATTTATTTTTGGCTCTGTTGGGTCTTCATTGCTGCATGCGGGCTTTCTCTAGTTGCGGCAAGCGGGGGCTACTCTTTGTCGCAGTGCGGGGGCGTCTCATTGCAGTGGCTTCTCGTTGTGGAGCATGGGCTCTAGGTGCGTGGACTTTAGTAGTTGTGGCACGTGGGCTCAGTAGTTGTGGCTCACAGGCTCTAGAGCTCAGGCTCAGTAGTTGTGGCGCACAGGCTTAGTTGCTCCATGGCATGTGGGATCTTCCTGGACCAGGGCTCGAACCCGTGTCCCCTGCATTGGCAGGCAGATTCTTAACCACTGTGTCACCAGGGAAGCCCTGTTGCTTGATTTCTGATTGTGTTTCTCAGAATTTGAAATGATATTTGTAGCTGTTTTCAATGTTTGTCTTCCCATTGGATTCTGAGCTCCATGAAGTCAAGGTCCATGCCTATTTTATTCATCACTATTTTACTCAGTGCCTAGCACAATATTTAGATTAGAGTAGATAGTAAATACTTAGTGAATGTTGAAGGATATTCTGGAGATGTACAGCATCCTTTGATGCCACACAGTAGGAAATTGGAAATTCAGGTCTAAAGTAAGAGAGAGACCCTTCTCTTCCATCTCCTGGGTAATTTGAATTTTGTATCTTTTTTTTAGTATTTTTATCTTTCCTATTGATTTTTTTTTTAAACATATTATTAATCTTTTTAAAAAAAATTTTTTTTTTTTAGAGATACCTTTTTTTAAAAAATTAATTAATTTATCTATTTTTTATTTTTGGCTGTGTTGGGTCTTTGTTTCTGTGCGAGGGCTTTTTCTCCAGTTGTGGCAAGCGGGGACCACTCTTCATCGCGGTGCGCGGGCCTCTCACTATCGCGGCCTCTCTTGTTGTGGAGCACAGGCTCCAGACGCTCAGGCTCAGTAAATGTGGCTCACGGGCCTAGTTGCTCCGTGGCATGTGGGATCTTCCCAGACCAGGGCTTGAACCCGCGTCCCCTGCATTGGCAGGCGGACTCCCAACCACTGCGCCACCAGCGAATCCCCCCCTATTGATTTTTTTGGTGTGGTTTAAAGCTATATTTCTAAGTGGTGGCTCTAGAGAATACAGTGTACTTAGTTAACTTACCATAGTCTATCTTCAAGAAGATCACAATGTGTGAACTTTGTAAAACTATAATCCTACTTATCCCAACTTCTCATCTTTAGTGCTATTGTTGTCATATATTTGACTGTTTTATACCTACCATTTGGAGTACTTATTTGGGCAGAAATCATGATACTATGTTACTGGTGAAAAGATAGACATACAGATCTTTGGAATAGAATAGGAAATTCGGAAATAGACCCACACAGCTATGAGCAATTAATTTTTAAAAAAATTTGACAGAGATGACAAGGTAACTCAATGAGGAAATAATAGTCTTTTTTACAAATGGTGTCAAAACACTTGGACATCCATATATAGAAAAGTAAACCTAACCTATACCTCTTATTTACAAAAATGAACACTAAGTATATCACAGACCTAAATGTAAAACTTAAAACTACAAAATTTCCTGAGAGTACAGGAGAGAATCTTTGTGGTCTTGAGTTAGGCAATGACTTAGAAAACATGAAGAGGATAAACTGTAAACAAAATTAGTGTGGATTAAAGTCCATCAAAATGAAATACTTTTCTTCTTGAAAGACATTAAATACAAAGACAAGACACAGACTTCCAGAAAAAATTTACAAAATACGTACCTGACCAAGGATATACATCCAGAATACATATAGAATTTACACAACTCAATAAGAAAACAAATACCCTCTAAAATCACAAAAGATTTGAACAGACATTTCAAAAGAGAGAGATGACAAATTAAAAAATCCCTGACATCACTAGTCATCGAGGAATTGCAAATTAAAACCACAATGAGATGTCACTACATATCTATTATAATGATTAAAATTAAAATATCAAGTGCCAAGTGGATGTGGAGCAACTGGAAGTCTCATAGCTCTTAGACTTTGCTAGTGGGAATTCAAAATGGTAGCATTACTTTGGAAAACAGTTCAGCAGTTTCTTATAACATTAAACATACACTTACTATGTAACCTAACAATTTTACTCTTGGGTATTTATTCAAGAGAAATAAAAACATGTCACCAGAAGAATTTGGTAGAAAAATGTTTATAGCAGTCTGATTCATAATTGTCCCAAACTAGAAGCAACCCAAATTCTCATCAGCAGGTGAATGAATAAACAAATTTTGGCTCATTCATACAATGAAATCCTATTCAATAATAAAAATGGTTACATTAGTAATAAAGGCAACACCATGCGTGTCATCTGCATTATGCTAAAAAAAAAAAAAAACTTGAACACAAAAGATTACATACTATAAGACTGAATTTATATGACATCTGGAAAGGCCAGACTATAGAGATAAAATCAGATCACTGCTGGGTTAGGGGTGGGAGTAGTGATTGATAACAAAGGGGCATGAGAGAATTGCTCACAGATCTTCCAACTCTATACTTAAGAAGGATGAATGAGTGAAGTTTACTGTACGTAAATTATACCTCAATCAGCCGCGATAGTGAGAGGCCCGCGCACCGCGATGAAGAGTGGCCCCCGCTTGCCACAACTAGAGAAAGCCCTCACACATAAACGAAGACCCAACACAGCCATAGAAAATAAATAAATAAAATAAAATAAAAAATTTAAATTATACCTCAATCAACCTGACATTTAAAAAAGATTCTGTGTGGGTATACACATATAACATACATATGCATATACATCTGTGTATGTGCATATAGGTGCACACAAATATTTTTATTTGCTGGAATATTTTGTCATTGGATATCTTTCCACTGCTTTCTGGCCTTCATTGTGTCTGATGAGAAATTAACTTTCCTTCTCAATCTAGTGTTCATCTATGTAATGCTACTGTTTTTTCCTGTGAGTGGTTTTGAAATTTTCTCTATTTTTTAGCAGTTTGCCTATAATGTTCCCAGGTGTGGTTTTCCCTGGATTTATCCAGCTTGGGGTTCTTGAGCCTTAATTATTCTCTACCTATTAACTCTTTGCTTCAGTTCGGGTAATATCTATTGAACTACAGTCAAATTGACTGATCTTTTTACCTGCAGTGTATTAATAATCTATTGTTATAAACCACTATGAAACTTAGTGGCTTAAAACATTATCAGATTATAATTTGTCAGAAGTGTATGTGTTGACTGTACATTCTTCTGCTGGATGCATCTAAATTCACACATATAGCTTCATTCAGCAGGGGCATTGGCTGGAAGTTAAGCTCAGCTGGGAGAGGGTTGTATCTCTTTGTCACATGGTGTTTCATCCCAGGCTTCCTCATTGCATGCCAAGACGTTCAATATCTCTTTAGGTCTAGCCTCAGGTTAAGGCCTTAGAAGAAAAACTAACATAACTGCTGCTGCATTCTTTTAGTCAAAGAAAGCTGCCAAGCCATTTTATAGTTAAGGGTTGTAGAAATACTCTCCCATCTCTGTATGAGAAGAGTGGCAAAGTCACATCACAAAAGGATATGCCTACTGTGTTGGAATTAATTTCTGGACACTAAACAAATTTCTACATGCAGTTTTCAATCTGCTTCTAAGCTATCCAATGAACGTTTTATTTTAGATACTCTATTTGTTCAGCTCTAGGTTTTCTATATTTCAGTTTACATTTCTCTCCTGAAATACCCTCTTTTCACGTATTCATATTTTCCTATAAATTCTTTAACTTTTTTATAGTAGTGGATTTAAAGTCCTTAGCTTCCAATTCTTTTGTGGTTTTTATTGGCTATGCTTTTCTTCTTTAAAAAAATTTTTATTGACGTATAGTTGATTTACAAGGTTGTGTTAGTTTCAGGTGTACAGCAAAGTGAATCTATTATACAAATACATATATCCATTCTATTTTAGACTCTTTTCCCATGTAGGCCATAACAGTGTATTGAGTAGAGTTCCCTGTGCTATACAGTAGGTCCTTATTAGTCATCTATTTTATATATGGTAATGTGTATGTGTCAATCCCAATTTCCAATTTATTCCTCCCCCTCCCCTTACCCCCCAGTAACCATAACTTTATTTTCTACATCTGTAACTCTATTTCAGTTTTGTAGATAAGTTCATTTGTAGCCTTTTTTTAAGATTCCACATATCAGTGATACCAAATGATATCTTTCTCTGTCTGACTTACTTCACTCAGTATGAGAATCTCTAGGTCCATCCATGTTGTTGCAAATGGCATTATTTTGTTATTTTTTTATGACTGAGTAATATACCATTGTATATATGTATGACATCTTCTTTATCCATTCCTCTGTCAGTGGACATTTAGGTTGCTTCCATGTTCTGGCTATTGTGAATAGTGCTGCAATGAACATTGGGGTGCATGCGTCTTTTTGAACTATGGTTTTCTCCAGATATATGCCCAGTACTGGAATTGCTGGGATGTATGGTAGTTCTATTTTTAGTTTTTTAAGGAACCTCCATACTGTTCTCCATAGTGGCTGTATCAATTTACATTCTCACCAACAGTGCAAGAGGGTTCCCTTTTCTCCACACCCTCTCCTGCATTTATTGTTTGTAGAGTTTTTGATCATGGCCATTCTGACTAGTGTGAGGTGACACCTCATTGTAGTTTTGATTTGCATTTCTCTAATAATTAGTGAAGTTGAGCATCTTTTCATGTGCTTTTTAACCATCTGTATGTCTTCTTTGGAGAAATGTCTATTTAGGTCTTCTGCCCATTTTTTGTTCGGGTTGTCTTTTGATATTGAACTGCATGAGCTGTTTGTAAATTTTAGAGATTAATTCATTGTCAGTTGCTTCATTTGCAAGTATTTTCTCCCATTCTGAGGGTTTTCTCTTTGTTTTGTTTATAGTTTATTTTGCTGTGGGAAAGCTTTTAAGTTTCATTAGGTCCCATTTGTTTATTTTTGTTTTTATTTTCATTACTCTAGGAGGTGGGTCAAAAAAGATCTTGCTGCGATTATGACAGAGTGTTCTACCTATGTTTTCCTCTAAGAGTTTTATAGTATCTGGCTTTACATTTAGGTATTTAATCCATTTTGAGTTTATTTTTGTGTATGGTGTTATTGAGTGTTCTAATTTCATTCTTTTACATGTAGCTATCCATATAGAAGAGACTGTCTTTTCTCCATTGTATATTCTTGCTTCCTTTGTCATAGATTAGGTGACCATAAGTGCATGGGTTTATCTCTGGTCTTTCTATCCTGTTCCATTGATCTGCATTTCTGTTTTTGTGCCAGTAACATACTGTTTTGATGACAGTAGCTTTGTAGTGTAGTCTTAAGTCAGGGAGCCTGATTCCTCCAGCTCTGTTTTTCTTTAAGATTGCTTTGGCTATTCATGATCTTTTGTGTTTCCATACAAATTGTAAAAATTTTTGTTCTAATTCTGTGAAAAATGCCATTTGTTATTTGATAGGGATTGCATTGAATCTGTAGATTGCTTTGGGTAGTATAGTCATTCTCACAATATTGATTCTTCCAATCCAAGAACATGGTATATCTCTCCATCTGTTTGTGTCATCTTTGATTTCTTTCATCAGTATCTTTTAGTTTTCTGCAACAGGTCTTTTGCCTCTTTAGGTTGGTTTATTCCTAGGTATTTTATTCTTTTTCGATGCAATGGTAAATGGGATTGTTTCCTTAATCTCTCTTTCTGATCTTTTGTTATTAGTGTATAGGAATGCAAGAGATTTCTGTGCATTAATTCTCTATCCTGTAACTTTACCAAATTCACTGATGAGCTCTAGTAGTTTTCTGGCGGCATCTTTAGGATTTTCTATGTATAGTATCATGTCCTCTGCAAATAGTGATAGTTTTACTTCTTTTCTGATTTGGATTCCTTTTATTTCTTCTTCTCTGATAGCCATGGCTAGGACATCCAAAACAATGTTGAATAAAAGTGGTGAAGGTGGACATCCTTGTCTTACTCCTGATCTTGGAGGAAATGCTTTCAGCTTTTCACCATTGAGTATGATGTTAGCTGTAGGTTTGTCATATATGGTCTTTATTATGTTAAGGTATGTTCCCTCTAAGCCCATTTTCTGGAGGGTTTTTTTTTTTTTTATCATAAATGGGTGTTGAACTTTGTCAAAAGCTTTTTCTGCATGTATTGAGATGATCATATGGTTTTTATTCTTCAATTTGTGAATATGGTGTATCACATTGATTGATTTGCATATATGGAAGAATCCTTGCATCCCTGTGGTAAATCCCACTTGATCAGGGTGTGGCTGTGCTTTTGGTGATTATGGGTCACACCTGCCTACTTCTTGTCATGTCTCAACTTTTTATTACACACTGGATGTTATGTATAATACAACAGTGGAGAGAATTATAGTGTTTTGGTTTTGTTTTGTAGATGTGACATAGACTATCAGATATTTCTCCAGCAGAGAATTGAATTCAGGGTCTGCCACCATGATGAGCCACGTTCAAGTTTCCACACAGCAAGGGAAGGAGAACATATTTATAGAGAGGAAAAAGAACTTGGGAGGGCTATAGTAAACAAAGAGTCTATGGATTTTCATTGACTGAGTCCTCGCTAGGAAGGAAGGAAACTCTTTTTCCTTCAGGCTGTGCTATTCTGGCAGGGCATGAGAGCTCCCCCTTCTGGTCTCCCAACTCTATTTAATCTGTTCTTTTTTTAAAAACAGTTTCTAAAGCCTGAAGGTCTTTATCCATGACGTGGTTAGGGTAAGAGGCTAATTATTTAGATTTTTCCTGTAGTCCAGTTGAACTGGACAGGTAGCAACTTGAACTGGATTGAATTCTTCTCCGTTCAACCAAAACCCCAACCTCCTATACCAGCACTGTCCCTTTGATCTGGTCAGTAGTTCATCTGGGATGGGATTAGGCTCTTACACTAGACGGTGTTGTTCTACATTTATATTCAACTCTGGTAGGGTCATAGGATTGAAGCTCTGAGATTGTATAGGATTACACTTTCTCTCTGCTTCATAGTCCTGCATTCTCAGCTGCTTCTGGGGTGGAGAGTTACTGGGTCAAGTGATTTGTGTTCATGTTTTGGGCTCTTTCAGATTCCAACTGATACTGAGATCCAATGCTGTAGTCATCTCTGAAATTCCCCAGCCTACAGCATGCCTGCTCTCCCTTTGCTCTTACCAAGATCAGATGTCTATCCCTAGGTATAGAAGCTGCTACAACATTCTGCTCAGTTCAACAGTATTTTCTTGATTAGCCCTACAGGAAAGTAAAATTTTATCTAGGTTTATCTTGTTACCATAGGAGTGAGGTTCTTCTTACCCTCTCTCTCATCACTGGAAATGAAAAGCAGTATTGGGTTTTGACATGACTATGAGTAGAAGTACCTCCTGAACTACAGAGATATTGATCTGTATCTTGGAAGTTCTCTAGTTTCATGTTAGTGGTTATTGAATTTCTTTTAATTCACGTAGTTTTATGCTGTAGCACATTTGGGTAAAGTTTGCAAGTAGTTTCTTTCGCTGCAATAAAGATTATTCTTTGTTCTTTATATGGCCTGTGGACATCAAAAAGATAATGTAAGAGTGAAAGAAACATGGGAAAAAGGTAAAAATTATGAATACTTATGGCTAAATGACATAGCAACTAAATACTGCTTTTTCTGGGTAAATTTCCAGGCATTTAAGTGTAGACCAGTTGAGCTACAGCTGTGTGTTATAATAATGCAAAATGGTTCCTAATATACTCAGAACGATTTTCTTGCCCTTGACAGTGGGAGGTAACTCTGGAAGATGTCCTGTGTTTCATAAATAAAGGTAGGGTCTTTACTTCCACACCTGATGCAAGCACTTGACTAAGGGGTCTCATAATTACCTAAGGCAGTAGTGGGAGGAGAGTACACATGCAAAACAATAGTACACATGTGAAGCAGGAAGGCACTGGACAGCAAAAAGTCTGTATGGCAAGATGATAGCGTTGTTGTCGAAGTTGTCTTCAGAAATACGGCCTGGAATAAATGTTTCAAGAAAGAATAATCATTTTAGGATACCTAACAGCTCAGCCCTGACCTTGAGATTGACTCTGAGAGATGTGCTGGCCTCTACACTACCTGAAAAACGGACTCAAGTATGGCTTTATGTGCTCTTCCCTAAAGAGCATGCCTGCTTTTACCTTGCAATTACTGGAATAAACAATTTCTGTTTGTCCATGAAATTGAGGCTTTAGTTATATTGGTACTTTTTTTTTTTTTTTTTCCCCCTACGAGTAGACTATCTTGTATGGTCCTTATTCTGAGAGGTCCTGTCTTAGGTCCCATCTTCTTTCTTGCTCTCTTCAGTGACAGTCTTAATTTTACCTTTAGAGCAGGGCCAGATCTTTCTCTTTTTCTCTGTCTTTCCCTCTCTCTTTCCCCCTCCTACCCTCCCTCTCTCCCTCTCTCTCTTCCTTGCCACCCTTCTAAAGGAAGTTTAGGGTCTAACTGCTGGACTACTGACATTTTGTTATGTTAATTATGCTAATAAATAGAAAGAGCTAGAAACTTGGAGTAAAGCAAGAAATTTCAAACAAGAGAAAGAGTCCTAGAAAGTGGAAGGGACCAGGAAATCAATGTTTTAGGAACTTCCTTTGTTTGGGATTGAGTTAGACAATTTGAGGGGAAGCATTGCCATCAGGAGGAGAGTGAGAATTACCAGGATGAACTAAAGCATTTTAAAGATTTTTAACTGTATATTAAGTAGGTAGTTAAGCCTTTCACTACAGATAGAAATTTTTCATTTTTTAAAATTGTGAGAATCAAAATTGTCTTTTATTATCAAGCAAGGGCTTGTGTGGCCACAGAGCTGAAAGCCAAATCCTTACAGCAGGTGTTTGCAGCAAAGTAAAGGTTTATTTGCAATGCACCAAGCAAGGAGAACAGGCAACTTATGCTCAAAAGGACTATACTCCACAATGGCTTTTAGGAAAGCATTAAAAAATTTTTTTTTTACTTTATTTAATTAATTAACTAATTTTTGGCTGCATTGGGTCTTTGTTGCTGGGCTTTCTCTAGTTGTGGCGAGCGGGAGCTACTCTTTGTTGCGGAGTGGGGGCTTCTCATTGTGGTGGCTTCTCTTGCTGTGGAGCACTGGCTCTAGGTGCACAGGCTTCAGTAGTTGTGGCACACGGGCTTCAGTAGTTGTGGTGCACGGGCTTAGTTGCTCTGCGGCATGTGGGATCTTCCCGGACCAGGGATCGAACCCTGGTCCCCTGCACTGGCGGTGGATTCTTAACCACAGTGCCACCAGGGAAGTCCCAGGAAAGGGTTTTTAAAGACAGTGTTAGGGGAGAGGGTCTTAGGATGTCTGATCAGCTTGTGGACCTTCTTCTGATTTGCTGGTGGTGAGATAACAGGGTGATGTTTTGGGAATCTCAGTAGTCAATCTTCAACCTTCTGGTTCCAACTAGTCTGGGATCAATGTGCTTGTGGTCATCACGTAGTCACCATCCGCCTCTGGGTGGGGTTCTTAGTTTCTGAAGAACAGCTCAAAGATATACATCAGATTGTTACTCATACCCCTTCTGGAGGAACTAGGAGTCCTGTGAGTCTATTGTTCTAATCATTAACTGCTTGAGTTTGCTCCTTGGATCTCAGGGGAAGGCCTAGGAGACTAAAATCTTTTTTCTGCAAACAAGAAATGGGGGACCTGGAGGGGCTTGTGTACCTGGGAAGGCCCTGCTTGGTTTCAGTCCCCACTTTTCTTTGATACTCCTCAATCCTGAGGGGAACAGGGATGGGATGAGAAAGAGAATAAAGTTTTGGATAGAGAGATTAATCATAAACTTGGCGAGGGAACTCAGTTTTAGTGGGACTCAGTTTCATCATAATTGACACTATGCCACTTGGGGGCCCCAGTAATATTTGGGATATACTTTCAAGTGGTACTCTACCTTTGTACTATAATCAATAGGAAATTATTTACAATTTCTTCTCCATATCTCTCTCTGAAAAAACAAAAACAAAACCTCCTGGACCCTTTCACTCATGGACAACTGGATTTCTACTTTAAGAATTTAATGTATGTATGTATGTATGTATGTATGTATGTATGTATGTATGTATTTATTTATTTATTTATGGCTGCATTGGGTCTTTTAGTTTCTGTGCGAGGGCTTTCTCTAGCTGCGGTGAGTGGGGGCCACTCTTCATCGCGGTGCGCGGGCCTCTCACTATCGCGGCCTCTCTTGTTGCGGAGCACAGGCTCCAGACACGCAGGCTCAGTAGTTGTGGCTCATGGGCCCAGTTGCTCCGTGGCATGTGGGATCTTCCCAGACCAGGGCTCGAACCTGTGTCCCCTGCATTGGCAGGTGGATTCTCAACCACTGCACCACCAGGGAAGCCCTAATGCCTTTCTTTTAAAGCTTTGTTCCATTTGAAAATGTAACCCTTGCAGGACTTTAAATTTGTGTGCACATTATCAAAAATAGGCCTGTCTCCTAATTCCCAGCCCAATGATCTAATTTCCACTGAGGAAGTAAGAAGCCAAGTTTTGTAGAGAATGTTTTCTCATTAAGTAAATGATAAAATTATTTATCAAAACAACCAAAAGTTTGTGTGCACAATTTACCCTGCAGAGTAAGGGATGTATCATATACTGGTGGTGCAGCACAGAGTTGAAGAGAGACCCTAAATAGGGCTACACAATGCCACTGGGAAAAGGGGAAGAAGAAGGAAGTCAGGAAAAAAGGATGAGAAATGTGGCCAATTTCACAGCTTTGCTAGGAGCTGGTTGTATTGCCAGTAGTGTAGATACTGGCTCCAGGGCCCAGAAGGCTTATTATATTTTTATTTGTTATTTCATAAAGTTAGGGCATTTGGGGACAAAAAGGAAGTGGGGAGGGAGTAGGTAGGACTGGGAATGGAGTTTCCCACTGAGGCAAGTTTGACCTCTTATTTGAAGAGTCAGTTAGGGGAGAAAACTAACATTAGGTTAATGAGAAATAACAACATTAGTAACATGAATAGTAACTCATAGAACTTGAGTATTTGTGTGCCAGACACTGTGCTAAGCCCCGTGCTTCCTGCCACAGCAATGAAGTTCAGTTATTTAAACTGGATAAATGCGTTTCTCTGCAGCACTAGAAACTCTGAGTTAAAACAATACACCTCCTACTTCTACATTTCCTCTGCCTTCCTTTTCTTCCTTTTTAAAGTTTATTTAAACTTGCTATATTGTTTGACTGTTAAACTGCTTTTGAAACCTTTTTTGGGAATAAGATAGGATATAAATAAACTAACAACCTTATGCAAACTAGGTAAGCTATAGTTGCATGGATATTTCAGCCTCTTGCTGTTCTTTATAGTTCCTTTTTCTGGCTCTAAGCAAAGCTCTCCTTCATAGTTTTCTGGCCACTTAGGAAGCTGTCTTTTGGTGTGGCCTCCAGGCCACATTCCTGACTCTCACCCATATCCTGAATCACCAACTGTGGTCCTCCTGTGAAATGTTCCTTTAATTATGACTCATGGCTTTTTGGTCTCTTAAGTTCTCTTTGACTTTAAAATCCTGTGATTCTGTGAGTCCCTGGTACTATAATTATTGATCCTTGGTAGGCAGCTTCTTTTAAATACTTTTAGGTATTTGCTGATCCTAGGAATCAGGGTATGACAGGGATGAAGGGTAAAATAAAAACTTTGAGTCAACGATACCTTCTTTTAATTTTCTACTCTTTCTTTTGCAAGGCTCCTTCTAAATACTGGCTTCATATTTATATACATCAGTTTTTATAGAATATAAGCCAAATTTCTATTTGTTTCCATTTTCAAAATCAGTTGGTGAAAGAAGGGCATGCATCAGCCGGAAGCAAGAAAATTCCTTGTGGGACATGAAATGTTATCTACCAAGTAAATTGTATATACATTGAGATGATCAAGCCAAATCTCTGCATTTTACAGATAAATAAACTGAGGGCTATCACATGTCAAAGGGCTCTGAGTTTTATGAGGGGTGGGAAACCTGGCATGGGCCTTTGCCTTGAGTCTTTGCCTCCTACAGTGTGTGATCTTAGTTGAGTCATCTCCCTTCATGGTGGGAACACCAGAGGCAACTTCATGGAGTACTTCAGGAGTCATAAAATGGGTGAGAAAGTTCATGATATGTTTGACAGTGAAGATAACTTCTGTACAAGTATGAAGCAACATTACTGTGAATTGAGGTAGTTGATAGCACATATGACTGCTCACAAATGAAGCCTAAAAATACTCCAGTATGTGGGATGTAACTTTGGAGGTGTCTGTGACAATAAATGCAGAACCAGAAATAAAACTGGGGATACAGGGTGTTGCTTAGCAATACAAATGAAAATGGGATAAAAAGAGTTCTTTAGCAGAGAAGAAGTTGTTTACTATTTATAAAATAGATAAGCAACAAGGATTTTACTATATAGCACAGGGTATTGTACCCATTATCTTGTAATAACCTATAATGGAATACAACCTTCAAAAGCACTGAATCACTATGCTAACACAATATTTTAAGTCAACTATACATCAACAAAAATGGTTGTGCTCTGCAATATATTTATTTTCTTTCTTAGAAATTATACATGCTTGCTATACTAATGTTTCTTCGTAGGAAATAGGGGGAAAATGCCTCTTAGTGCCTTAAATGAGAAGAAAAATCTTAAAATTTTATGTCATTTCTATAGATAATTTCTACTCTGGGGTAAGTAATCAAAAGAGATCAGAATGCCTATCCCCTATGAAATAGACTCTAATTTGAATGCTTGAATGCTGCCCTTGGGGAAATCTTTCTTCTTTCTGCTCTTACTGGGTATCCAAAATTGCTTGGACTTTTGAAAAGGGGAATAAGTGTCACCAGTGGAGGTCTGAAGAACAGTTTGGGTAATATTCAGTTTTCACTTAATATAATTTTGGACAGAGAGTAAAGGGGCTTTGGAAAAATGCTTTTGGCCTGTCTCATGTAGTTTAATAAATATTTCATTTTGATTCTGTACCAAATAACAATAAATAATCCTAAGAAGGAAGAGAGCCATCTGTGCTCTTGCAAAGGGCCCAAAAGAACAGAAGAAAGAATGATTTAAAGGATGAGAATGAGGGATATGGCTTTCATAGAATTTTTTTGGAGGAAGGTATCTGAAAGATAACTATGCCTTCCTGTGTGTCATTGGAAAGGAACCAGTTTACATATATAATCAGTAGCTAAGCCATAAAACAGGTATCATATTCTATATGAAGATATAGTAAGACAAGAAAGGGTGTGCAATGTTAATTGTAGATGTATTAGTTTCCTTAACAAAATACTCCAAACTGGGAGGCTTAAAAAACAGAGATTTATTCTCACAATCTGAAAGCTAGAAGTTTGAAATCAAGGTGTCGTCAGGACCACGTTCCCTCTGAAGGCTCCAGGGGGGGAAGTGTTCCTTGCTTCTTGTAGCTTCTGGTGTGTGTCAGCAATCCTTGCTGTTCCTTGGCTTGTAGATGCACGACCCTGTCACAAGTCCACCTTCTCCTTGTGCCTTCATTTCTCCTTCCCTCTGTGTATATCTGGTTTGTGCCCAAATTTCCCCTTTTTGTGAGTATACCAGTCATATTGGATTAGGCTCCAACCTAATCACATCATGTTAACTTGATTGTTTTTGTAAAAACCCTATTGCTAAATGTCACATTCTGGGATGTGGGGTCAGGACTCTATCGTATCTTTTGGGAGACATCATTCAATCCATTCCAGCAGAGAAAATGGCGCTGTTCAATAAGCGTTTATCAACGTGTCTCTCACAGTATCTAAAAAAAGAAAGTCCTTCAACAGAGAATGTGAATATTCTAGTTTGGCAAGAATATCACTACAAAGAGGAAGAGTGGTTCACCAGGTTACCCCAGTTTGATGAAGGCAGCACCTGTTAATTGTATTCAAAGCGTTTTGCTCAGTTGCTATATTTTTCAAGAAAATAGGGAATTACCAATTAGATTGTTGATGTATTTCAAATCTAGCGAAAGTATATCCTGCCCAATGAGCAAAGCTTACCAGGTGTAGTGACAGGCCACACAAAGCCTTTAAAAAATTGGGAACATGGGAGTGCTGCTCTCTCTTCAAGATCCTGGTTGCACTTGTTTCGGGTACATTCCTAGCAGTGGGATTGCTGGATCATATGGTAGTTATATTTTTAATATTTTGAGGTACCTCCATACTGGTGTCTATAGTTGCTGCACCATTTAAAAAAAAATACACCAACAGTGTTTAAGAATTCCAATTTCTCTACATCTTTGACAACACGTTTTTGTTTTTTTTTAAAATTTACATGGTAAGATTTTAATTTGGTAAAGTATTGATAAATAAAAACTTTGACAATGTTTAAATGTTTAAAATCTTAAATAATTGCATTTAGTTGAGTTAACAACTACACACAACAAAATGCACATTGATATAAGATAGACTTTGTAAACTTTGGTCATTAAATGTTTTTCTATAATAGTAATTTACTAAGGAATTGGAACCAGTGAAAATACGTTTAATGAAATTTTTTTTAATTGGGGTATAGTTACTTTACAGTGTTGTGTTAGTTTCTACTGTACAGTGAAGTAGAGTTCCCTGTGCTTTACAGCAGGTTCTCATTAGTTATCTATTTTATACATAATGGTGTATATATGTCAATCCCAATCTCCCAATTCCTCACCCTTTCCCCCATTGGTGTCCATACGTTTGTTCTTTGCATCTGTGTCTCTATTACTGCCTTACAAAGTGGTTCATCTGTTCCATTTTTCTAGATTCCACATATATGCGTTAATATACGATATTTGTGTCTCTCTTTCTGACTTACTTCACTCAGTATGACAGACTCTAACTCCATCCACCTAACTACAAATACCTCCATTTCGTTTCTTTTTATGGCTGAGTAATATTCCATTGTATATATGTGCCACATCTTCTTTATCCATTCATCTGATGATGGACACGTAGGTTGTTTCCATGTCCTGGCTATTGTAAATAGAGCTGCAATGAACATTTTGGTACATGACTCTTTTTGAATTACGGTTTTCTCAGGGTATATGCCCAGTAGTGGGATTGCTGGGTCGTATGGTAGTTCTAATTTTAGTTTTTTAAGGAACCTCCATACTGTTCTCCATAGTGGCTGTATCAATTTACATTCCCACCAACAGTGCAAGAGGGTTCCCTTTTCTCCACACCCTCTCCAGCATTTATTGTTTGTAGATTTTCTGGTGATGCCCATTCTAACTGGGGTGAGGTGATACCTCATTGTAGTTTCGATTTGCATTTCTCTAATAATTAGTGATGTTGAACGTCTTTTCATGTGCCTGTTGGCCATCTCTATGTCTTCTTCGGAGAAATGTGTATTTCAGTCTTCCATCCATTGTTTGATTGGGTTGTTTGTTTTTTGATATTGAGCTGTATGAGCTGTTTGTCTATTTTGGAGATTAATCCTTTGTCCATTGATCCATTTGAAAATATTTTTTCCCATTCTGAGGGTTGTCTTTTCGTCTTGTTTATGGTTTCCTTTGCTGTGCAGAAGCTTTTAAATTTAATTAGGTCCCATTTGTTTATTTTTGTTTTTATTTCCATTACTCTAGGAGGTGGGTCAAAAAAGATGTTGCTGTGATTTATGTTAAAGAGTGTTCTTGCTGTGTTTTCCTCTAAGAGTTTTATAGTGTCTGGCCTTACATTTAGGTCTTTAATCCATTTTGAGTTTATTTTTGTTTATGGTGTTAGTTAGTGTTCTAATTTCATTCATTTTCATATAGCTGTCCAGTTTACCCAACACGACTTATTGAAGAGACTGTCTTCTCTCCATCGTATATCCTTGCCTCCTTTGTCACAGATTAGTTGACCATAGGTGCGTCGGTTTATCTCTGGGCTCTCTATCCTGTTCCATTGAACTATATTTCTATTTTTGTGCTAGTACCATACTGTCTTGATTACTGTAGCTTTGTAGTATAGTCTGAAGTCAGGGAGTCTGATTCCTCCATCTCTGTTTTTTCCACCTCAAGATTGCTTTGGGTATTTGGGGTCTTTTTTGTTTCCATACAAATTTTTAAGATTTTTGGTTCTAGTTCTGTGAAAAATGCCATTGGTAATTTGATAGGGATTGCATTGAATCTGCAGATTGCTTTGGTTAGTATATTCATTTTCACAATATTGATTCTTCCAATCCAAGAACATAGTATATCTCTCCATCTGTGTCATCTTTGATTTTGTTCATCAGTGTCTTATAGTATTCTGAGTACAGGTCTTTTACCTCCTTAAGTAGGTTTATTCCTAGGTATTTTATTCTTTTTGTTGCACTGGTGAATGGGATTGTTTCCTAAATTTCTCTTTCTGATCTTTTGTTGTTATTGTATAGGAATGCAAGAGATTTCTGTGCATTAATTTTGTATCCTGCTACTTTAACAAATTCATTGACTAGCTCTAGTAGTTTTCTGGTGGCATCTTTAGGATTTTCTGTGTAGAGTATCATGTCATCTGCAGACAGTGACAGTTTTACTTCTTCTTTCCAATTTGTATTCCTTTTATTTCTTTTTCTTCTCTGATTGCCATGGTGAGGACTTTCAAAACTGTGTTGAATAAAAGTGGTGAGAGTGGACATCCTTGTCTTGTTCCTGATCTTAGACTAAATGCTTTCTGTTTTTCACCATTGAGAATGATGTTGGCTGTGGGTTTGTCATATATGGCCTTTATTATGTTCAGGTAGGTTCCCTCTATGCCCACTTTCTAGAGAATTTTTACCATAAATTCGTGTTGAATTTTGTCAAAAGCTTTTTCTCCATCTATTGACATGATCACATGGCTTTTATTCTTCAGTTTGTTAATATGGTGTAGCACATTGATTGATTTGCATGTATTGAAGAATCCTTGCATCCCTGGGATAAATCCCACTTGATCATGATGTAAGATTCTTTCAATGTGTTGTTGGGTTTAGTTTGCTAGTATTATGTTGAGGATTTTTGCATCTATATTCATCAGTGAGAGTGGTCTGTAATTTTCTTTTTTTGTTATATTGTTGTCTGTTTTTGGTATCAGGGTGATGGTGACCTTGTAGAATGAGTTTGGGTATGTTCCTTCCTCTGAAGTGTTTTGGAGAAGTTTGAGGAGGATGGGTGTTAGCTCTTCTCTAAATGTTTGATAGAATTCAGCTGTGAAGCCATCTGGTCCTGGACTTTTGTTTGTTGGAAGATTTTTAATCACAGTTTCAATTTCATTACTTGTGATTGGTCTGTTCATATTTTCTCTTTCTTCCTTGTTCAGTCTTGGAAGTATATACCTTTTAAGAATTTGTCCATTTTCCAGGTTGTCCATTTTATTGGCATAGAGTTGCTTGTAGTAGTCTCAGTAGTCAATTATGACGCTTTGTACTTCTGTGGTATCCATTGTAACTTCTCCTTTGTTTCTAATATTACTGATTTGAGTCCTCTCGCTCTTTTTCTTGTTGAGTCTAGCTAAAGTTTTATCAATTTTGTTTATCTTTTCAAAGAACAAGCTTTTAGTTTTATTGATCTTTGCTATTTTCTTTGTTTCCATTTCATTTAATTCTGCTCTGAGCTTTTTTTTTTTTTAGTTAAAAATTTTATTTTATTTCATTTATTTATTTTGTAAACATCTTTATTGGAGTATAATTGCTTTACAATGGTGTGTTAGTTTCTGCTTTATAACAAAGTGAATCAATTATACATATACATATGTTCCCATATCTCTTCCCTCTTCTGTCTCCCTCCCTCCCACCCTCCCTATCCCACCCCTCTAGTTGGTCACAAAGCACCGAGCTGATCTCCCTGTGCTATGCGGCTGCTTCCCATTAGCTATCTATTTTACATTTGGTAGTGTATATATGTCCATGACACTCTCTCACCCTGTCACATCTTACCCCTCCCCCTCCCCATATCCTCAAGTCCATTCTCTAGTAGGTCTGTGTCTTTATTCCCATCTTGCCACTAGGTTCTTCATGACCTTTTTTTTTTTCCCCTTAGATTCCATATATATGTGTTAGCATACTGTATTTGTTTTTCTCTTTCTGACTTACTTCACTCTGTATGACAGACTCTAACTCCATCCACCTAACTACAAATACCTCCATTTCGTTTCTTTTTATGGCTGAGTAATATTCCATTGTATATATGTGCCACATCTTCTTTATCCATTCATCTGATGATGGACACGTAGGTTGTTTCCATGTCCTGGCTATTGTAAATAGAGCTGCAATGAACATTTTGGTACATGACTCTTTTTGAATTACGGTTTTCTCAGGGTATATGCCCAGTAGTGGGATTGCTGGGTCGTATGGTAGTTCTAATTTTAGTTTTTTAAGGAACTTCCATACTGTTCTCCATAGTGGCTGTATCAATTTACATTCCCACCAACAGTGCAAGAGGGTTCCCTTTTCTCCACACCCTCTCCAGCATTTATTGTTTCTAGATTTTTTGATGATGGCCATTCTGACTGGTGTGAGATGATACCTCATTGTAGTTTTGATTTGCATTTCTCTAATAATTAGTGATGGTGAGCATTCTTTCATGTGTCTGTTGGCAATCTGTATATCTTCTTTGGAGAAATGTCTATTTAGGTCTTCTGCCCATTTTTGGATTGGGTTGTTTGTTTTTTTGTTATTGAGCTGCATGAGCTGCTTGTAAATCTTGGAGATTAATCCTTTGTCAGTTGCTTCATTTGCAAATATTTTCTCCCATTCTGAGGGTTGTCTTTTGGTCTTGTTTATGGTTTCCTTTGCTGTGCAAAAGCTTTGAAGTTTCATTAGGTCCCATTTGTTTTTTTATTTCCATTTCTCTAGGAGCTGGGTCAAAAAGGATCTTGCTGTGATTTATGTCATAGAGTGTTCTGCCTATGTTTTCCTCTAAGAGTTTGATAGTGTCTGGCCTTACATTTAGGTCTTTAATCCATTTTGAGTTTATTTTTGTGTATGGTGTCAGGGAGTGTTCTAATTTCATACTTTTACATGTATCGGTCCAATTTTCCCAGCACCACTTATTGAAGAGGCTGTCTTTTCTCCATTGTATATTCTTGTCTCCTTTATCAAAGATAAGATGACCATATGTGTGTGGGTTTATCTCTGGGCTTTCTATCCTGTTCCATTGATCTATGTTTCTGTTTTGTGCCAGTACCAATCTGTCGTGATTACTGTAGCTTTGTAATATAGTCTGAAGTCAGGGAGCCTGATTCCTCCAGCCCCATTTTTCGTTCTCAAGATTGCTTTGGCTATTCGGGGTCTTTTGTGTTTCCATACAAATTGTGAAATATTTTGTTCTAGTTCTGTGAAAAATGTCAGTGGTAGTTTGATAGGAATTACATTGAATCTGTAGATTGCTTTGGGTAGTAGAGTCATTTTCACAATGTTGGTTCTTCCAATCCAAGGACATGGTATATCTCTCCATCTATTTGTATCATCTTTAATTTCTTTCATCAGTGTCTTATAATTTTCTGCATACAGGTCTTTTGTCTCCTTAGGTAGGTTTATTCCTAGATATTTTATTCTTTTTGTTGCAATGGTAAATGGGCATGTTTTCTTTTTTTTTTTTTTTTTTTAATTTATTTATTTTTAGCTGTGTTGGGTCTTTGTTTCTGTGAGAGGGCTTTCTCTAGTTGTGGCAAGTGGGGGCCACTCTTCATCGCGGTGCGTGGGCCTCTCACTATCGTGGCCTCTCCTGTTGCGGAGCACAGGCTCCAGACGCACAGGCTCAGTAGTTGTGGATCACGGGCCTAGTTGCTCCGCGGCGTGTGGGATCTTCCCAGACCAGGGCTCGAACCCGTGTCTCCTGCATTAGCAGGCAGATTCTCTACCACTGCGCCACCAGGGAAGCCCCTGGGCATGTTTTCTTAATTTCACTTTCAGATTTTTCATCATTAGTGTATAGGAATGCAAGAGATTTCTGTGCAATAATTTTGTATCCTGCTACTTTACCAAATTCATTGATTAGCTCTAGTAGTTTTCTGGTAGCATCTTTAGGATTCTCTATGTATAGTATCATGTCATCTGCAAACAGTGACAGCTTTACTTCTTCTTTTCTGATTTGGATTCCTTTTATTTCTTTTTCTTCTCTGATTGCTGTAATTAACACTTCCAAAACTATGTTGAATAATAGTGGTGAGAGTGGGCAACCTTGTCTTCTTCCTGATCTTAGTGGAAATGGTTTCAGTTTTTCACCATTGAGGACAATGTTGGCTGTGGGTTTGTCATATATGGCCTTTATTATGTTGAGGAAAGTTCCCTCTATGCCTACTTTCTGCAGGGCTTTTATTATAAATGGGTGTTGAGTTTTGTCGAAAGCTTTCTCTGCATCTAATGAGATGATCATATGGTTTTTCTCTTTCAATTTGTTAATATGATGTATCACGTTGATTGATTTGTGTATATTGAAGAATTCTTGCTTTCCTGGGATAAACCCCACTTGATCATGGTGTATGATCTTTTTATTGTGCTGTTGGATTCTGTTTGCTAGTATTTTGTTGAGGATTTTTGCATCTATGTTCATCAGTGATATTGGCCTTTTGTTTTCTTTTTTTGTGACACCTTTGTCTGGTTTTGGTATCAGGGTGATGGTGGCCTCGTAGAATGAATTGGGGAGTGTTCCTCCCTCTGCAATATTTTGAAAAAGTTTGAGAAGGATAGGTGTTAGCTCTTCTCTAAATGTTTGATAGAAATCGCCTGTGAAGCCATCTGGTCCTGGGCTTTTGTTTGTTGGAAGATTTTAAATCACAGTTTCAATTTCAGTGCTTGTGATTGGTCTGTTCATATTTTCTATTTCTTCCTGGTTCAGTTTCGGCAGGTTGTGCATTTCTAAGAATTTGTCCATTTCTTCCAGATTGTCCATTTTATTGGCAAAGTGTTGCTTGTAGTAATCTCTCATGATCGTTTGTATTTCTGCAGTGTCAGTTGTTACTTCTCCTTTTTCATTTCTAATTCTATTGATCTGAGTCTTCTCCCTTTTTTTCTTGATGAGTCTGGCTAATGATTTATCAATTTTGTTTATCTTCTCAAAGAACCAACTTTTACTTTTATTGACCTTTACTATTGTTTCCTTCATTTCTTTTTCATTTATTTCTGATCTGATCTTTATGATTTCTTTCCTTCTGCTAGCTTTGGGGTCTTTTTGTTCTTCTTTCTCTAATTGCTTTAGGTGCAAGGTTAGGTTGTTTATTCGATATGTTTCCTGTTTCTTAATGTAGGC